>NC_138785.1:5251928-6595837 GCF_965178545.1 Coloeus monedula | reverse complement strand
TTTACTATAGGTTATCAAAGCCAATTTGAGCACCTCCCATGCTAGCATTCATAGGCTGATAACATGATGTCCAGCCTTGAAAGTCCAGTGGACTTAGGTGTACTCAATCTAGCAGTCTTGTAAAGAAAATTGTACCTCTCCAAAAACGAATCATGGTATTACAGAATATGCTGAGTTGGAAGGGACTCATCAGGATCATGGGAGTCCAACTCCAAGCCCTGCATAGGACCAGCCCCAAGAGTCACACTATGTGCCCAAGAACACTGTCCCAAAGCTTTGTGAGCTCTGTCAGGCTTGGTGCTGTGACCACTTCCCTGGGGAGTCTGTTCCAGTTCCCAACCACCCTCTATGTAAAAACCTTTTCCTGATATTCAACCTGAATATCAGGAACCTCCCTGGTTCAGCTTCATGCCATTTCCTTGAGTCCTGTCCCTGGTCATGAGAGTGAAGAGATCAGTGCCTGCCCCTCCGCTTCCCCTCGTGAGGATGTTGAAGTCTGCAGTGACACTGCTCACTGTGACACTCTCCCTCAGTCTCCTCTTCTCCAGGCTGGACAGACCAAATGACCTCAGCCACTCCTCACACACCTTTCCCTCAAGCCCCTTCACCATCCTCAAGGCCCTCCTTTAGAGCCTCTCTAATGGCTCAATGTCTTTTTTATATTGTGGCACCCAAAACTGCTCCCAGCACTGGAGGTGAGGCCGCCCCAGTGCAGAGCAGAGCAGGACAATCCCCTCTCTTGCCCAGCTGGCGATGCTGTGCCTGATGCCCCCCAGGACAGGGTTGGTCCTCCTGGCTGCCAGGGCACCGCTGACTCATGTTCAACCTACAATCAACCAGGTCCCTTTTCACAGCCTCTCATTCCTCAGTCTGTCCGTACACCCAGGGTTGTCCCGTCCCAGGTGCAGAATCTTGTCCTTGTTGAGCTTCACATGGTTGGTGATTGCCCGCCCTCGAATTTGCTGGGGTCTCTGCAGGGCCTCTGCCCTCAAGGGAGTCGACAGCACTGCCCAGTTAAGTGTCTTCAGCAAACTTACTTATCTTACTTACTTAGTATCCCTTCCAGTTCTGTGTCCAAGTCATTTATGAAGGGGTTGAAGAGCACAGGGCAAGGACAGAGCCCTGCAGAATCCCACTAGTGACTGGACACCAGCCTGATGTCATCCCATTCCCGATAACCCTTTGTGCCCAACCCATGAGCCAGTTGCTCACCCATCACAAAACATGATTGTCCAGCTGTGTACTGGACATCTTGTCCAGAAGGATCTTAGGAGACAGTAGCCAAAGCTTTGCTGAAGGCCAAAAAGATTACATCTACTGCTTTTCTTAGATCAGCTAGGTGGTCACCCTGTTGTAGAAGGACTAGACAAGCAGGACTTTCCCCTCACGAAGCTGTGCTGGCTGTGACCAGTGCTGGTTGCATTATCCTACAGCTGTTTTTCAATAATCTTTTCCATGATTTTACCAGGCATTGGTAAAAGTGACACTGACAAACCTGTAGTTTCTGGGGTACTCTTTCTTGCCCTTCTTGAAAATTGTCAGTGTTTTCCAGCTTCCAGTCAGATGGGATGTCTCAGGATTCCTGAAACTGCTCAAAAATCATCAAGAGAGGTTTTGCGATGTCATCAGCAGCTCCTTGAGGAATCTCTGATGAATCCCATCAAGCCCTATAGATCTGTGGGGATCTGCAGCAGCAGATCCTGCACAAGTTCAGGGTCAGCTGAGAGTTGATTAATCTCACCATCATGATCCTCCAGCTCAGGGCACTGAGACCCTCTTGGTCCATCATCCCGTTGAAAGCAGAGGCAAAGAATGCATTAAACACCTCTGCCTTGTCCATGTCCCTGTTGGTGAGGTGACTACTCTCATCCTGTAACAGGCTGATGCTATTTCAATGCTACCTTTTGCCATTAACGTATTTGATAAAACTTTTTTTATTGTCCCCCACATTTCTGGCCACCTTCAACTCCCAGCTGAGCTTTGGCCACATGAATTTCTCCCTACAGTGGCAAGCAGCATCTGTGTTCTTCCCTTATCACCTGACCTTGCTTGTTCATACACCTTTCTTTTTCACCTCACATCCAAGAGCACATCCCTGTTCAGCCCAGCCAGCCTTCTGCCTCGCCTGCTTGACTTGCAACATTTAGGAATTGCTTGCTCTTATGCCCTTAGGAGCTGATGTTTAAAGCACTGATGGACCCCAGCACCTGCAAAAAATTTTTCCCAAGGGACTTTACTTACTAGTTTTCTGAGCAGCCTGATCTCTGCTCTCCTCAGTCCAGAGCTGCGGTTTTCCCGGCACTTTTACTCCTGTCAAGTGACGGTGATGATTATGGGAAGTGCCTTCCTCAGATGTGATACCCCATCAGCCAAGATAGGCCTTTCAAATCACTCTTCCAGATTGCTCCAGCAACTTCACCACAAGCCACTCTGCCCCACTCTGAGATTAGCCTCCAGGTAAGATGCTCGTTCTTACCATCTGTCATCACTCTCCAACCCTTTTTCAAAGTCACAGTAGTGACCACTACACTTGCTGCTTTGCCCAAATTCTGAGCACTGTAACTACATTATAAGTTCTGTTGTTTAATCACCATCCCTCACCTCCCAGCCAGTTCAAATGGAAAACAAAGAAATGTTCCTCACTTCCTTTTCACAAAGCTCTGCACATGCAATCACCTCATTTCAGGCCAGCAGCGGCTACAATTCTACAGTAAATGACACACACCCCCAAGGTTATGTACTCGGTAACCTTTGTGAAGGCACTCTGGGATCCATCTCAAACACTGCAGGAATCCACTGGGATTCAAAGCCCTTTCTAAATCCAAGATCCCCGTCATTCAGTCAGTGCAATGGATATTGGCAAAATTCGTTTAACTTTAAAATAACATTTGTTTAGCAATGATAGAATAAGGGTCTGCTTAAATTACAGAACTCTATTCCATAATCCATAGGTATTAAATCTTTCATTTCTCAGAACTCACGTGAAACTCTGTAAATCTTGAAAGTATTTTTCATCTGCAAGTGTCTTCAGTTCTTGTCTCGGACACTCTGCATGTAGGAGTATGATAAATTGATAAACCCTCCAAGAATAAATGAAAAAGCCTCATGAGAGCAAGTAAAGTCTGAATAAAATCATGCTTTGAATTCCTTGCTCACGGAAAACAGCACGAAAACTCTGACACCCAGAAGTGCCTGGATTTCACACAATTTCCCTTATACAAATGTCCATGAGCTTCAGACCTTTCTCAAAAACAAGCTGTCCACATGTCCAACCAATTTATGCTAAAAGGAATGCCTTGAAGCAATAAATGGGAACTCCTCCACTGCACAACTTGATCTCACCAGGAAACAGCATATGGAATATTCAGCACAAGCCACCTTTGCAGATTTACAGACCAACGAGGCTAAAAAGACAGGTGTCAAACACTGAGCAGGAAAGCTAAAACTGCTTCAGTATCAAGCACTTAATTAGCATGAGACCCAGAACCATAAAGAGAAGGTTTAGCAACAGAGGGGCAAGCTGAAATGGAATGTAACAAAATTTGTTGAAAAACTATCAAGACTCTAGCCAGCCACCAGAAAACAGGAGCGTAATTGATTTCAGGTAAACACTAGTGATTTCCTTCCGACAGGCTTTGTAGAATGCAGCACGTACATCACAAGGCTTTCACCATGGGCCTGGCTAATATGAATGCCCATTACAGCTGCTGTACTACGCTATCTGGAAGGCCACAGAAACAAACAAGCTCTGCCAGGTGACCAAAGAAGAAAAGCTGTCAGGAGCAAACACTCTTAAGCACTTCCCCAAGCCTCTCTCAATACCATTCCTCTGTATTTAGACAAAAGTTCAAAATCCAGAGCGATGCCTGCAGCCATTTTTCATTCAATTATATTTCACGGATAAGATGTTCAAAAGTGACCTCTAATTTCAGAAAATGAAATCCCTGAGAACACGCTCGGATACCCAGGGACTAACTGCAGAACTGCCAGGCACAACTGGCACTGACACCTCTTGCCTAGTGCTTCAAATATGCTATTTTGGCTTTGTGCTGAAATGAGGATTTAGAATTTTGATTCTAAGGGGACACAGCTTAACAATTTCCAGTAGTTAGGTTGAAGTACATGAAATAAATACTCTTGGAAGCTTAGCTTTAGGGAAAGAATCAAGTCTTGAGGGCAAAGAAGTGATGAGGAAAGCAAGGGTGCTGACTTTAAGCTGAGAGGCTTTAAAATACTGCAAATAACACATAACCACCTACACTAAAGTACCTTACATGAGTCAGTAAATACACGTATATACTCTAGGGCTGCAGCCATGCTGTTAAGCTTACTTCTCTTCCGTATTTCACTCCTAAATGAAAGCCATTCTCCCTTCTTTCATCTAACAAAATGAGAGCACCTTTTTCTCCTGAAGAACTGCTATATCTCGAGTACAATGTATTTTTAGCACTTGGGTATGAGCTTTGTTTGCTTGTGACTACCAAGGAAACTGATTCAGTTCAGTGATCCAATGGAAAACAACTTTTTTTTTTTAAATAAATTCCATTATTAGTGACATCATTATTACTACATTCCAAATATTCAGGTTCCTGAGCTCAACAGAATAAAATGCAGATTTTTTTAATGCCAAAATATTTTCCAGGTTGCACTAGCCTACGTGCTACAGCCTACCCCAAAAAGCACCATCACTCAGGTTACTCCAAACACATTTACTCAGCTACCCTCATGATGAACCTGAGATGCCTGATCGCAGCCTAGTAAAGCACAGTATAAAAACTCAGCTGCAGAACTGCTGCAGCTGGAGGCCGAATCCTCACCTTGTAGGATGGGGCAGAGCAGTGCTGAGCCCTAAGCTCAGAGACCATAGAGCTCATAATGATGCAACAAGTCCACTGCAGGGTCAAGAGACACCACTGACTGAAAGGGAAGCAGGTGTTTGCCAACAGGATTCCAACTAGGCGTTGATTTAAATTTCAACTTTTCAATTAGAAGATGTCTGTTTGAAATGCCCAGAATAGTCAAATGTAATTGTTGTCAGCCTCTGGAAACTCTGAGAAGGAAAAATAGCTAGTGAAAGACTTGAAGCCTTCAATACAGACCACAAATACTTAATAGAAATTTTTATCTTTTTTCGGGGGGGGGGGAGGGGGGAAAAAACTTGCTTGCCCTTCAAGACTACTAATCAGTCTGGTAAAGTAAGAATACGGAATACTACTGGTAAAGTAAGAATACAGAAACAAACATAGTGAGGACTAATCAGTAATTCTACTAAAGGCAAGAGAGATCCTGTGAAGGTGAAACCTGTAAGGGGACACCCTTGACATTCAAACATAGTTGCAAGGAGCCACTGGTATCTCCTGTAACAGGGAAACTGGAAAGGACCTAAGCTAAGTCAGTCATTCTTTTCAGGGAAGTCTGAATGACAAAAAGCCTTGGAAGTGCTGACCCCACACTAAATGTTATCTGGGCTTCTGATTGATAACCCTTAATCTTTCTGAACATGTATGTAGAAATAGAATGAATACACAGGAACCTGTATCTGAATTTGTCCAGTAACTTCACAAGAGGAAAAAAAAAAAAACAACAAAAAAACCATAATCAAGAAAAAAACAAGTGTAATGCAAAGGAAGTGGTATATATTTCAAATAATACTTGAAAGTACTTTTAAAAGTTCACTACCTTTGCCATGCAATTTATTCAGTAAAGTCATTTGCAATAACCAGGCTTTAAAATAGACAGATCATAAAGGGGCAAGAGGTTTCCTTTTATTTTCCAAACTCATCTTCTTATATCTTGATCTGTGGAACAGATTCTGTGGAAAATATAATCCACTAAGTTGATAACTCCATTCCAAATAGTCATACATCAAATGACATTACAAACATGTGCTGTAATCAGCAACAGGTCAGTCAATTGTGTCTGTTTCACAACTTCAATTCCAAGATTAACTGCTTCATATTTTATTCGGTAAAAGCTGTTACACAAGGCACATGAAGAGATCAAGGGCTTAAAAAAAAAGACAGCAAAGAGAGTGAAAATAAAGACTATTATTTATATGAAACACTATTTTATAAAGCTGCTAGGGAATGAAAAAAGGATTACGCTAAATTCTAATGGAAGACATCCTGTTTGCTGCCACTTGTCTATCTTACAAGTAAAAACACACCTTTTTTTCTGGGAAGTACACATCACCTTTGAGGAAGTGCACTGCAATTTTAATAACCTCAAGTAAACTTCAAACCAAGAAAAACACGTCTGATTTGTTTGGGGTTTTTTCTTCTGAAATCCCCCAGCTGCAGTTAGGTCCCCAAAACCAAGCCAAATTCCTCACCTCTAGCAGATTTTGCTCAATCCTTATTTGGATTAACTGCTAATCAGCCTGCTTGTTCTTACCTTCTCTAATCCTTTCACCTTTACTACTTCATTTCAGCAACAGTTTGCCTAGGGTTGTTTTAAGAGGCAGATTTGGCCATACCTGAGTGGATTCCCAGGCAGCACAGACACACCGAAGAAATGCATGCAGGTGAAGCAGTCACCTACGTGGAGCCACAGTGTATCACAGGGATAAGTTCTCAGAGTGAAGCTTCCAAAAGCACCTAGGAAACCACCCCGATCATTTTCAGACTGAAGTTTTACAAAATACCTCAGGTGTGAAGGCGTGCACCCAGATAGATCAAATTAAAACCACAAAAACCTCTCTGACAACTGGCTAAGCTGCAGTATTGTCAAGTACAATCTACTTGCTTCTTTGGGCAAATAAGACACCTTGGCACATTCCCCAAACTGACATTTTGTCTCTCCCCCCTGCCCCTCTTCTTTTTTCTGCTTAAATGAAAGATTATCAGCCACTGGAATCCAAACACAAGACAGAGAGATTCCACAGTGTGTGCTAGTTCCATCAGTATAGAAACAGTTAAAAACCATAAATACATTCTGTATCCAAATTTGTGATTTTCTGAATTCAAATTCTTGCGAGTAATTCCTCAAAGAAAATCTTCAAATGCAGTGAGGAACAACTTTTATGCTCCCTTAATCTTTTCTGCTTAAGCTTCAAGCGCTAGACTTTTCCACTGCATAAGAGGGTACGGGAACACTGAGGCAAATTTAAAATCCTTATGCAAACTTCTATGGGCAATGTCAGCAGACGTCTCCATGCTCATTCTGTCGTTAGAATGATAAATTATGCTGTTTGATAAGATTTCAAAGATGACCACTGACTTTTTCCTCTTGTTTTATATTATTAACTAAAACCACGTGCCAGTTCAATGGGGGCATCCTGGATCTACTGTCTACCTGTGCTCAGAATGACTTGAGTTCAAAACTAGATCCTTACAACACACATTTCTACCAGTTCAACCAACATGCAAAATGCCTCTGGCACATGAAACACTGCATTAGAACACGTTTTCCAACTCATAACCTCCTGCACTCTACAACAAAGGAGCACTTACTGCCATTGTCGTCAGAGTCCTCACTGCTGCTAGGAAGCCGATGTCGTTTCATGATCTCCCCGGGAAACAGCAGGCAGCCTGGGAAGCAATGAGACAGCACTTAACCCCAGGTAATAACACACAGTCATCAACTTGTGCTTCTGATGGCATGCGAGCATTTACAGCACACAAAGGAAAACAAACAACTTCAGCAGCAGCTGAAATATGAACAGTGAACCTCTCAAGGCTGCTTAATTAGGCTGTTATCATATGAACAGGTGGACAACACTGGAGAGTGGCAATGACAATCCCACCAATGCTTTCACCCCACCAAAAAAATGTGTTTTGTCCTGAGAGGTGTTAAAATCACTAAATATCTGCAGCCAATGTGCTTAACTTCCCCTGCCTATTCTGACACTAGATTTGCAATACAACAGTATTTTTACTGCTTGTGTAAATATTTACTTTGGCTAATATATTTTTGGAGCAATTTTATTCCTGTTTAAAGTGCCAGATTTACAAAATCAGAGATTAAAGTCATCCACTTACACATAAAAAATGAAGCATCAGCAGTAGCGAGCCCAGTTTTCCCAGATTAACTAAACATGCATCATCTATGCCCTGGAAAGCACCACCCTCTAAGATGAGAGAGTTACTTCCTCCTGCAGCCACATTTCTAGTGCCATGCCTAACACTAACTGTTCTTTGAGAGTAAGATTATTCAGATGATTATTCAGAGGTTACTCCAAACCGCCAGATGTCTACCAAAACCAAGTTCATGGGCACATAAGCCTGTGATAAAAAGGCCAAAAATTCCAAATCTTTTTAACTGCTATTCTCAGGGCACTGCTATTTTCACGTGTATTCCTTGTGGAACGAAACAAAATTCAGAAAAAACGAGGAAGCTGTAAATAGCTAGTCAGTATTTACATGTAAAAAGCTATTAAAAAGCGCAAGTTGAAGAGCAGAAAAAACATGACAAGACAAGTCCAGAAAGGCATATCCACCATAAGTTAAACTGACAAGGACTCTAGATGCACATCAAAACCCCTGAGTCTTTGCTTACCACGTATCAATCGTGGTATCAACAAGGTCTGGGCACTCTGCTAGCAGCAAATCCCTCACACCTCTGCACACAGATTTGGAGATCAGATGCCAAAAATATTTTCGTGCTTCTAGTTAAGTGCAGAAAATCTACCCTTATTTCCATGAGAGTTCAGACTTCCTCGAAACCTCTCAACAAAACTCCTTCCATTGGCCCTTCAGCGTAAGAATTAACTGCTTCAACTTTGTTCACTGAGAACACAGCTCATTGTAGGAAATTCAATAATGCCTTCAACTTTTGTAAGACTGATTCCCAAAATGCCTAACCAAAGCCTGACACTACTTCCAAAAGAGCACAAAAATATCAGCTCTTCCAGAAGTGTTTCATGTAAAAAGAAATTAGCATTTTTGAGGGAAATCATTTTGTCCCTACTAGCAAGTCACAAGCAACTGAACCTGAGACTCTATTTTACAATTCCAGTGAATACAGTTCTAAGAGCCTGAGCATTGCAGGACTGCCTCCTTTTTTGTATTATATGGGCAAACAGAGTTGGGGGGAAGCCTCTCTCCCACAGACTGACTTTTCAGAGTGGTATTTAATACATCTGTCATTGAAACATGTAACAGTTTTGAACTGCAAACTTTATTCACTAAAGAGAAGCTGAATGGTTCACCTTACCAAGACCTTTTGGCATCGTTTCACAGAGTAAAAGTACACATACAATGTCTGATGCCAGAGAATAAAGAATCATAAATGGCAGCCTCTTACAGGGCTAGAAGAATTCTCTCCAAAAATTGCTCTGAGGCAGGCCAGAACTTTGTGTGTATGGGAGACAGAAATGCTGTCAGTGGATAAATACACACACCAGCCAGGACCATCAAAACCCACTGAATACGGATCTGGTGTAAATGCAGGAGATCCAGAGCCAAGTTCCTATACAGTCACTTATAAAGACAGAGAGCCAACATTCAGATCCAAAACAGGCTAAGACAGAACTGAAAAATCAATTAGTTCTTACAAGGCCAAAACTAGGGGGATGAATATCTATTCTGTAAGGTACTTTTTCTATTAGTTCACATATTAATAACAGCAATGTAGAAGAAGATATTCACTCAGCAAGAACCTCCCATAAACAAAGTAAAGAAAAACTGGAAGAAAATAAAGGAAAATTGTCCTATCTCACAAGCGTAATTTGTATATTCCTGGTCAAAATCCTCACTTCCTGGTTTGTTTCCCACATGGTCTGAAAGGCATGATACACTGTAAAGCAAAGTAACAGAGCGTATGTACACTGAGACAAACCTGTGAACTTGCAACAAACAAGAAAATCTGGAATTCTGCTCCTTCACAGCTTTCTGGACAAGTGCATTTTGAATGGATCTTCTCCTAGCACACTTTCCGCAAATTCAAAAAAATAAGGAAAGAGATGGAACCTTCTTCCTCCTATCATGTGTCTTTAAAAAACAAACTGAACATCGCCTTTTTGGTTGCTGTTTAAAGGAAAGAATGGTATTCACACCTCCCAGTTCAAGCACTCTCCAGAGTTTTTCAGGAAATAAGCCAGAACAGAAGCCACTTTTCCTGAGTACAGAGTATGAAATAAGGCAGCTAATTTTCTTGTCCACTCTAGTCAGGTGTCTGAAGTTGGCCACACTGAAAAGCCTGTGTTCTCAATAGTAACATTAAAAGAAATATCCCATTTGATGAAGCTCATGTGAAATTGTTTTATAGATGCATGGGGAGGGGGGGGAAGAGTTAAAACTCAGAGTTCTCATTTTGCCATCTTTGACCCTAACCTGAGTTTACAGGGAGCTAAATCACAGATCAAAAAGCAGCATTTGGCTTCTCAGAGTAAGACTCAAATCCAGTAAGATTAACCCCCTGGAACTTGTGTCATTAGGAGAATAGCTTTTTTCAACTTCTAAAATCATTTTAAACTGCTCCCACCAGATGTTCATATCCACAGCTCAGAACACATGTTCCAGAGGTAACACTGGAACAGCTAATAAGACTTATAACCAGGCAGATTGAAATGGTTTTCAGCATATTGTGGTGCCCCTGCCCCAAAGGCTACCAGTTTCTGTCAGGCAGTGGGTGACTCAAAGTCACACAAGAAACTCATTAAAAAGTGCACATTAGAAATAAGCATGGATTATGGATAGTGATGGTTAGATGCAGATTGATGCTGCAAGTTTTCTCCCTGTTCCAGCAGACATACACTATGATCACCATGCCTCTAAGCAAAGAGAATTCACATGTAAGCATAAAAAGGGTAAAACATTTGATGCTGGCTTTAATACCAGAGTAAAAGCTATGCACCCCAGCCTGCAACTCTTGCAGGGCAGGAAGAGACACCCAGATGACTGAGCTCAATTCCCAAGTGTGTGCAATCACGTAATTGCTGTCCAGCCCAGAAGTTTCCACAAAACATTCACAGCAACCCACACATGGCACAGAGTGACCTCCCAACTCCCTTCGCAGGACCAACAGTGCTCTGAAGCAAGGAAGCAGTCAGCCAAACAGTGCCTGTGAACCCTGGATCTTCTATCAAACCTTTTTATGGCTGTTTTTCTCAAATTATTACACCAGCCCCAAAAGGGCCTTTGCACAACACACTGTTCACCTGAAGAGGAAGCCCAGCACTTCAGAAGCTACCACAGAGTCCAACAACCCTAAGCTGACGAAGGCTGCACCACCAAGCCACACTCTCTATCAGTTTTCAGTGACACCTGTGAATTCTTAATAACTCAGCAACTTTTGTATGCAAACTTTCAGTTTCGTTTCCTTGAAAGAAGATTGTTTCTTTGCGTTAAAACCATCCTTTCAGGAATCAGTCAGACCAACACACAGCATGCTGATCGTGTTTTCTCCTGAACACTCCAGCATAACATTTACCAGGGAGAAACCCAACTGGACTCAGTCTGATGCCAGCCTGCAACCAAACACAGCTTTCGAGAAACAGCCACAGCTCTGCAGGCAGTGTTACTCCAATTCCACAGGCAGCAAAGCATCCAGGAGCACTTCATGCAATCACACCACCGTGATTAACGACCCCATCGTCCTCAGATGAGCTGGCCACACCAGGGCAGCACTGGTGAGGCCAGCACAGCCTGCAACACGCTCTCCTGCGCTGCTCCAGAGGCTGAAGGTGCTGCTCTACTTTACAGAAACACATCACCAGTTGCTTTTCCATCATGCTTGCTCTGGAAGTTAAGCTCTGGGTTTTGCTCATTGACTAGGTATAAACTCTAAACATATAAATGCAATTCCGAACTTTGATGGTGCATTTGCTCAAAGTGTTTTTAAAGGCAAGATTACACCACCTGAAACTGGCTTCTGCATTTTGGAGAACGTGGGAAGCCTTTTTCAAAATACTTGCAAATGCTATACAAATGAAATGACTAGACAATAATCCAATACAATCAATGTCAGGCCACAAAACAGCATTTGAATTTACATATCCTTGTGGAGCTGAGCAACAAACATCTAAGTCTATACAAATAACTGTATGCAGGTAGGCACACAGACTTTGCTGTCCACTTCTCAGTATTTGATGGCAGGTGCAGTGCAATGGGTTAGACTCAGCAACATGACACAGTATAGCAAATTCACTATTTTTAGCAGCGTGCATTACCATGCTACTCCATTCTTACCTCTCCAAGAGATAAAATAAGCAGCAAAAACCCAAAGACCCCACTGGACAGCAATGTCAAGACCTTTCCTTTTTTTCTCCCACACTGGAGTCCCAGGAGTTGCACTGGTAAGAGTGTAAAAAATGCAAAGAGCAGAAATCCAGACACTGCCCCATAAAACTGGGACAACAGCGTGCACACACATACACCCATGTGCCACATACCACGTGCACAGTTAAGAACCCCACATTGTTCTTCACTCAGTTTGACCTCAAGTGGAGAGGCAATCAAAGAGAAAGATGTAAAGCATGTCAGTCCTTGTTATGCAAATAGCTAAACAGAACCAGATTGTAAAAAATAATTATACATGGAAAAATCTACATCCTCAGGTCAAGGGTTTTCCACAGCACAATTCTTACTGAAGTATTTTCAAGGGCCGTATAAACCCCTGGGTAAAAGAGTGTATAATTCAAACTCTGACAGACAATTAACTGTAACCATGTTAGCGGGTGTCACTATAACAAACTGCACTGAACAGCTGCAGAGACAGAATGGGAAGAAAGCAGAGTTATGACAGATGTACACCCTGAAGACAAACCGAAAAACTGGCTTTTCCTGAAAGTAACCCACTAACTGCAATGAAATGAAGACCTAATTATCTCTAGTACACAAGAAATTGCTTCAAAACACCTACTGTACAAATGGAAGTGAAGTGTGACACAGCTTAATAAAATGGATAGAAGATAGAGACATTTGGCTTCTATTACTGGACTCTTTTTAAATAGCTTGTTTGTAACACCACACCTTCTTCACTGACACCTGACATCACAAGAAGCTTTTCTGCTTCTATCCTAGACCTAAAACAGAAAAAAAGGAAGCACATCAGAAAAAAATTGTATTACTAAAATCCACCTAAAATTTTAAAATTCCATGAAAGTTTTCATAGCAACATTTTATAGTCACAGAGATACAAGCAGAGCTCTTAAATGAAATATTACAGTATTATGGAGCACAGTCCACAGTGCAAAGAGCCACAGACCTTAAATCTGGAGGAAAAAAAAAATCCTCCAAATCTCACAAAACAAAGAAGTACTTGGCCAAACAAGGCCAAGAGTGTTCTCCACAAGGGATATTTCTACTGAATTCAGCACACCTATTCAAAATTTCACAAGGGAAGAGAGAAGCACAATTTGGCTGTTATCAACCCAACACTTCTCAGGAATCCACATGCTCATTTATGCACCTGCGGAAGCCAACTCATAATGTTACCTTACTACTTGGGCAGGGGCAACAAATTATTCCCAGACTGCGGTGGTGAAACTGACCGCCCAAAATCTGGAGCAATACACAAACTGGGCTCCATGACTTAATGCAACCATTGCAGTTCATCTCTTCCACCTAGGAAATGGTGCCAGCTTGGTCATCTCCAGCTGAAAACAGGAGCACGAAGCAGCAGTACTAACCACATGGAGAAAACATTTGAGGAAAGACTGGAAGTTTTTTTTTTTTTCTAGGTTCTGTGAATGGGGAATGAAACCAGAGAAGCTGGAAGGGAAATCTGCAGCTGTGAGAGGAAAGGGGAGTTTATTATTATTACTTTATTTTAAACATATGTATTAAACATAGCTCAAAAGCAGGGAGCAAGTGGTATATGAAGCCAGAGGGAAAATCTTGCCACTAAAACATACAATCCTTGCTGTTTCAACAATATCCCACTGAGTGTGAGAAACCTCTAGAAATAGAATCATAACAAGCATATTTTGGTGTAACTTTTATGAAGGTTTTTGGTTTGCAAGTGTGGGCAGCTTCTGACTTAGCTAAAAGACAACATCTGCTTAAAAAGGAAGTTATTCCAAATAACAGCTAAATCTTCCTCTAAATAAATGGGGCTGGCATAAAAGCACCTTCAGCCTTTTACATTAAAACGTCAACTAAAATGTGTTGCTAAATCCTACTGGAATTTCTAGTGCTCCCTCACAGCTACATGCACCTACTCAGACCAGGTCACCACGGTCTGTGTTACTGGGGGGCTGACAGACCTCAGGACACCCCGGATCTCACCTGCGGGTGAACCTAATAAACTTTCTCAGAACAAGGCGGCCAGCTGAGGAGCCGGGGAGAGCCGGGAGGAGAAGTCGGCCGGCGGCAGGCGCTGCTCGCAGGTGCGCTGAGCCCCGGCCGCCCCGCCGCGCCCACGGCTGCGGGCTCGGGGCCACCTTCCCGCAGGGTGAGAGCCGAGGCTTCGGGAGTCGCTTCCAAAGCGGCACTCAAGCTCACCCCGACCGCCGAGCCCAGCCCGGCCGGGTGCCGCTCAGGGCAGCTCTCATCCTCCTCCTCCCGCAGCGATCCCATCTCCGCTCCGGCTCCGCATCGTGCCCGCCCAGGGCTCGCGGCAGCGGCGCCGGAGCCGCCAGGGCACGGCCGGCGGCCGGCTGAGGTCACGGAGCAGCCTCCTGGCCCGGGCGCCGCCGGGCTACACCTCCCCCGCGGGGGTGGCACCTTCCCGGCCAGCTGCACGGCCGCCGGCTTCCATGAGAAACAGCCCGGCTCGCCCCCTCCTTCTCCTCCCTCCCGGCTCCCGCTCCTCCCCGCCGCCGGCCGCACCAATCCGCTCGGCCACGGCTGCAAATCAAACTTGGTGCCCCCGGCTCCGCCGCCTCTCCCTCAAAGCCCTGTCACTGCCGAAAACGGCCAAGGCACCTTCCCCGCCCGCCCCCGCGGCCGCACTGCCATGGAGGGGGTGGACGGGACGGCGGATCGAGCGGCAGCTCGGAGACGAGCTCATTTTCTGTGTCTTGTGTCTGTCTCTCCTCCCACTCCCAGACAGTTCTGGAAACTGTGTTATCACCTCTTGTCACAGGAAACCAACCAGCAGGCGGTGCAAACAAACAAACACCCTTTGCCTCCACCCTTCCCAAAATCATCCTATCGGGGACGAACGGGCGGGCGCGAACGGGAAGGGAAAAGCAAATAAAAAAAATAAAAAAATAAAAAAAAACCCCACAAATAAAACCAAAACAACAAAACATTCCGCCCCCCTTCCCCCTCCCCCCCCCCGAAGAAAAAAAAAAAAAAAACCAAACACCACCAAAATTCTCCTCGAAGCAGGCGGACTACGCGAGCCCAGGGCCGGGCAGGGTGGCTTTGTCTAACTGGAACAAGTGGAATGATGGCTGGAGCCGCACTCACCTCCCCGGGAAGAGCGGCCCGTTACACAGAAATGCCGCAGCCCCGCTCCGTCCCGCTCGCCAGGCACCGGGGCAAGAGCCAGATCACGGAGCTACCCCGACCGCCGCCCGAGCAAGTTGGGGCGGGCGTTCGCCGCCGCTCCCCGCGGTCCCCCTGTGATGTTACGTTCGCGCCCCAACACCGCCGGCCGCCTCTCCGCTCCCTCGCCCACAAACTCCGGCCCGGCCACGCGGATTCGCCCCTCGGCCTGCGCCGGGCACGGGCCGAGCGGCGGGAGGGGGCCGGGCCCCCCCGCGTCCTGCCCAAGTTCGCTCCGCGCCCCCCGCCCCGCTCCCGCTTCGCCTCCCGCAGCCGGGGCGGGGGTCGGACGCGCCGGGGTCGCCGTGCACCTGCCGGCCGCAGCCCCGATGCCGCCCCGCGCCCCGGCGGGGCCGGGCAGCGCCGCACACATTTCCCCGCCTTTTCCCACTCTCAGACACGTGCACTTCGGGGCTCGGGCAAGTTGTTCTCCAGCGGGAGACACCGCGCTCCCGCCTGAGGCGACAGGGCCACCTCTGACAGCCCGGCGCTCCCCGCCTCCAGCGGAGCACCCACCGGCGCCCATCAAGCAGGCGGCTGACCGGCTGCGGCTCTCCCGCTCCGAAAGGCAACTTCTGTTTAATTTCACCGATGAGCAGGTTTTATGCTTTCCAAGCATTTTTTTTTTTCCCCACGAGCCAAATCCAAGTGCGACTGGGGGTTATGGGGGGGAAACAAAGCTGCTCCTGCACACGAAACACCTCCTCTCCCACGCACACCGCTCCTCGCCCGCGGCGAGAGGCGACGGGTCTCGTGGGCATCTGGGTAACACTGTGACACACAGTGGCCATGACTCTCCCCCACCCCCTTCCTACACATCAGTAGCCGAGCAGGACTTGCGCTCTGCCATTGCCATCTGGCTACCAAGTTGCTCCAACGCTTCCTACTTTCCGCGGCGGGCGATACCCGGCGCTGCTCCCGCGGCGCAGCCTGCAGCGACGCCTGGGGCGCAGGGCCGGCGGCACGGCAATGCGCGGCACGGAATGGCACGGCACGGAACACCGGCAGCTCACTTGGCCGCCGCACCTGGGGAGCTGCGCGGTGCCCACTTGCCCGCAGCGGAACAAAAAGGGAGCCGCCGCCGCTGCCGACACCGGCCGGTCGCGCCGAGCGGCAGCGCAGCCTCCCCTGCCGCCTCCGCCCGCCCCAGCCCCGCACAAGTTACTGGTGGGATAGCGGAGCCGCAACTCGGCCGCCTCCCCTCGCCCCGTACCGAGCGGCGCGGCTCTTGGCGCCATGTTAATGACGTACTATCTTATTTCCACTAGGCAGCGACCTTCGGCACGAAACTGCTCTCCCGCCGCCTCCGGAGCGACAAAAAAACCCCATCAAATATGGCTGTGCTGGCGGCTCCGCGGCTGGCGCTGCGGCGGGCACGGTTACCTGCTGGCGGCGGCGCGGCGGCGGCGAGGGCGGGCGGCGCGGCCGGGCTCCCCCTGCGCGGAGGGCTCGGGGCCGCCGCATGAGTTCGACGCGGCGCCGGGCAGCGGGCACGGAGAGCGGCTCGCTGCGCCACACACACTCTCTCTCACACACACAGATTCCCTCTGACTGACGTTTGTACTTGTTATGGAGGAAGGACTCCGTGAATCAAACTCGTTTCTGGGTCACTGCTGCCACAGGGGGGAGCTGCTTTAATCCCCTGCCAAAACTGGAAGGCGAGGGAAGGGGGGAGAAATAATAATAATAATGCAGCGCCGGGGTGGGGAGGCGGCGGCGCGGCCCCGGGGGAGCCGCCGTTAACTCTTGGCGGGCCTGGCCGCACCGCGCGGGGCTCCCGCCGCCGGAGCCCGGGGGAGCGCGGCCGCCCGGCTCCCGCCGCCTCCCGCTTGTGTTCGAGCGGGCTGGAAAATGCAGATGGGAGGCAACGCTGTGCGGCTGGCAGCTGGGAAATGATACGTGTCTGCACCCGCATCCCGCCCGCGGCACTGCTGGCCTTACCCTGCAACCATTAACGCTTCTCTCCAAAAGATTTAAGCCGATTTCGCAAGCAGGAATTCTAGCGCTGCACTGGCTCCCTGTGCAGAACGCATGAGTCACTATTTGTCAGGCTGAGAAACTGAGGTACCAAGAGTTAAACGCTGTGGCCACATGCGTAGCGCATAATTGCCGGGGCAAGAATAAAACTGCACGCTCCCTATTCTCAGCCCCCAGCGTTATCCCTCTGGCTCGTTAACTTTGATACTTCTCAAAGACTAGAAAGAGCCAACACAATCTGCGGCTCAGTTCACATCTTTCTAGCAGGAGTGGAAATTATCTTAAATTGGCACCAAATGACATACTAAACTTCCCATTACCTAAAAAGCGTGTTTGAATGCAGATTTCCTTATTTTTCCACATAAATCGCTTTACCTCACGCCATACACCTGTGCTCCCTGAGTGAAAAACTCCCCCTTCTGAGCAGAATTCCTGAGCAGATATAGTCTGAGGTAATAAACACCACAGAGAAAATTCAGCATAAGCTCAGACACAGAATTAAGGCGATCTGTGCAAAGTAATCCCCATAGTATGCAAATACAAATTAATGCAGCCTCCACAGCAATATTAGTCTGCCAAAGAATCACACCTTAGTTCAGCACAGGAATTGGGTCGTTACTCATCCGTGCAAACCGAGTAATTTATTCTGCCGTCTCACCCACCCACCTACCCAATAATGAAACAGTACTTACATTGAATCTGCACATCCTAAAAAGTTGTACTTTACTACAAAACATCCTCCCCCTACCCCACCCCCCCCCCCCCCCATCCCCCGAGATATTTTTTCACTGTGAAAATCAGACAGTTGTGGTTTTATTCACGGAACACCCTGAAGCACCTTCCTATTTTAGAGCCTAAGACTTTGATTCCCTTGTTTTCTACTTCACAAAAATACGAAAATGCATGTATTCCCTACATTCTCCTGCACTTGCATTGCCACCCAGACCTGTAAAGATACCTGTTGGCATAGCTTTCTGTACGTCAGCCTAATTAGGAACATCCATGGTCATCCATGCAACACACCCCATCGTAGTACCTGATAATTATAAAAAACTTACTGCCACACCCTCATCACCTTACCCCTGAACTTCCAGGGGTGTTAATTTTCAATACTGGCTGGAGACTTAGTTGTTCTGTATTTTCTAAACAGCATATGCCTGCTGCTGGGCTATGGTATAAACCTCAGAACAGAGTAGGTCAAGAGTTTTTCCCCTCAGTGGTTTGCAGGCCCCTCAGGAGCTCAGGGACTACTTCTCATGAGTTCATAAAAAGTAATCAAGATGAGAAAAGCTACTGTCAATTGGCATTTATTATAGAAGTATGCAGTTCTACTGGATTAATATGATGGTTTTTCTTCTAAATAATTTTAAATAATATTGTCCATTGCAAAAGACTGAAGAATTACAAGAAATGCTATTTGTTCCACTTTCCTGAATTCTTTCCAAGAAGTTCAGAACAAGCTTCTGAGAAGAGCTTAAATGTGAATGGGCTCTAATTTCTCAAGAGGAATGACAGAAACTTTCCTGTCTCAAGCTCCTTGGATTTGAGGCAGTATTTTTGTTTTTTGGTAATTAGTTTTCCTTTGCATATGCAGCCAAGTTTATATTACACCTTGTATTTTAGGAAGTGTTTCTCTTGGAAGCCATGTGAGGCCATACATTTAAGATAACATGAATGTTTTCATGGTAACATGAATGATGGGCTGTGTTTCAAAAAAATAGTGACTATCTGGATTACTGTAGAAAACTCCCCAAATGTGAGTCCTGTGTGCTCTATAAGCAGCTAGCCTAGTCTTTACAGGAAGGTAACACAACTGGAACAAAGATGCTATTTTGTCTCTGAGTACAGTGTATCCACAGAGACTCCTCTGGAATAATACTCTTCTATGTTTGAAAAGGAAATATTAAAAAATCAAAGGGCTAGTAGTTGGAAAAATAACTTTGGGAATGATTGGGAAACAAAAGGGAAAGGTTACTTCCTGTACTGCTTCAGCACT
This sequence comes from Coloeus monedula, assembly GCF_965178545.1. Classification (NCBI taxonomy): domain Eukaryota; kingdom Metazoa; phylum Chordata; class Aves; order Passeriformes; family Corvidae; genus Coloeus; species Coloeus monedula. The sequence goes on along the minus strand of NC_138785.1, from coordinate 6,576,490 downwards.
ACAGGTATGAAGTTGAATACCAGTATAGCTGTGGTCAAACAAGAGAGAGTAGTCTTCTGCTATCTCCAGTGGCTAAACGTCAGAGTGATGAGGAAAATTCTGCTGTAAGTGGAGTCAGTAGAAGTTTTGACATCAGCCCTTGTCTCTAATAAGTATTTACCCTCTCAGCAAAGGGGGTACTTTGTTATAATAAATAATGTCTTAAGGCTTTGTGCCTCTCTCACTTATCTTTCTATCAGTGTTATCACTCATTCCAGGAACACTCAGAGGATATGTGTCAGGCTTAAGAGTTAGGCTTTGTGCTAACACACAGAACTTCTGGTCCCTTCTCCAAGTTGTTTCATCAGATATAATCACTCATACATTAAATTTTATTTCAATTTTTGTAATTGATTCATTTTTTAATGTCTCCCTCTTGGCTTGATTATTTTTTTTAGCAGATGCACAAATTCAAGGATAGAATATGTGGCTTTTCAGCACTCTTTTCCACCCTTTTGTGGAAATCTGTTGCTGCAGCAGTGGCTAATAAAATATCCTTCCTTCCTTCCTTCCTTCCTTCCTTTTCCTAATTTGGTAATACTCCTTTTACAGTTGGAATCTTCCACTAATTCTTGCAGTCCCCACACATGAAGGTGAAGCTAACAAAGTTGAGTTTCTCCTCACTGTTAAATTTGGCCCAAGAGTATCACTTAAAACTCAAAACTGTTCTTTTGCTCTTTGGGCTCCAGCTTTCAGGAACTTCCCTTTTCTCATTTTTTTTTTATTTTGAAGATTACAAACTTGAGGAGAACAGTAGCACAGATCCAAATCAGCACTGTCAGCAGTAGATTGTACTTAAAGAGTAGGTTTTCCAAAGAGCTTTCGTATCTCCTGTGAGAGGTATTTTGTAGAGCAGAGCCATAAGACAGGCACACATTTGGGCCAATTCCTGTTGAGGTCCATTTTGTCTCTGTCTGGTCTACTCACAAGAGCAAGGGAAAAAAAAGATTTCGACTCATGCATATGTAAATCTGTACCACTTACAAGCTGCATAAGTACAATATTTTTAACTCCTGCAGAAATAAAATATACTCAACATGGCTCATCTATGGGCCACGGAGGAACATAGCTGTCAGTTTTGTCCAACCCAAATACATCATTTATGGCAACATGGCACCTGGCTGCCTCACAGAATTATGCACAAAGCCCCCCACTAATTGGTGCTCTGGCTTTTTCATCCTTCTCATTATCTACAACTACCAAAATTTGGTTGTCTGGATTAGGCAGGTCAAAAAGGCTAAGGTCAGGTAGTGAATTATTTCCTTTGACTCTGAAGCTGAGGTTTACAGCTACCAGGATTGCTTGTGAGAGTGATTCGTTTATTCATAGGCCATACACCAAAGATCTGATTTCTCCCGTGCTCGCAACCCTCATTCTTCTGGTTTATAGTTCCTTTGGCTTATTGAAATGTAGTTGTGAGAGATCACTAACTGGGTGTATGGGCCAGCACCCCAGTACGGAGAAGCTGTGCCAGTGAAGGATGAGGATGGGAAGGGATGAAAATGAATCCTCAGAGCTGAACTTTATATTTAGCAGGCTTTCGGCGGGGCTTGCAGCAGACAGACCAGTGTACTCTTTTTAATGACAAAACTTGAGAAGTAGAGATTATAATACTAATTTTATCTGTGGGTCGGCAGGGGCATACAAAGGTTATATCACTCACACAAGTCACATGTTAAGTCAGCATTAAAACCAAGAATAGAAACCTAAAGTAACGCCTCTCAGTCCAAGGTTTCTAATGATTAAACCATGTCCTCTCCTTTGGCCTGCTCCACAGTGCATAACACAGTACAAAGTATACCTCCATGGCATTTTGCACATAGATACCTTAAAATGTTTTTGCAAGTCAGACACAATCATTGCACGGATATGCAACTGCTGACACTGTGCATTCATCTGAAAAGGAAGCAGGGACAGGTATGCCCAGTAGGTAAAATTAACTACATTCAAAAATCTAGAAGCATAGCTACTGAAATCAGTGTTTCCAAATTACTGTAATTGAAAAGTGGAAGCTGACAGGAAACCAGTAGAACAAGAAACTCAATGGAACAACTGGAAGCAGACGGTTACCTTGCAGGTCTGCAAATTAAGCTGGATGAAGATGATGCATCACCTTTAAGGGAAATAACACAACTTTGTACATGATGAGAGAAGTAATTAGCAGCCGAGGTAATGCCCTAAGGATTATGAAAACCTCAGGCAAGTGAGAGTTTAGCAGCAACAGATCAAATCTCAGCTGAAGTATCTACACGTGCCTATCTGGCAGCTCATCAAGCAACATTACAACAGCTAATCTAAATGAACTTCAATATTAAATTGTGTTTGTGCAGGCAGAAATCACGTAGTGAAAGAAAGGTGCTGTGACAAGACTTGTGGAAGAGTTCAAAAGAATCTGATTACAGATTTGCTGATTGCAGAGTGCAACCTGATAACTGGTTGCTAGAAGTGGAGTAGTGGTACCAATTTTTCAGGGGAGTACAAAAAAAATCAATTTTTTTTTCCAGTAACAACTTAGTGCCAAAATGACTTTAAAAAATTTGCAACTCTGGATCTTTAGGAGTCAGAAAAAGATTGACTCAAAAAAAGAAAGATCAGCTGTTCAAATTGCTCTGAGCAGTTTCTGATAACATGTCTACAAAGAGCAGTAATCTTAGAAGTAACTTCCCATGTGGTCCTTTTGGGTTCCGTTTGGTACTTGATGGAATCGCCACAGAGTTGCTTCTATTTGTGGGACGACTTCTTCCAAATGGAATAACTCACAGTTCATTGAATTTAAAACTGTCTGCAGGCCATGAAACTGACATCTGCCACAAGGGCCAGGAAATCCTACACCTCCATGGCAAAAATCAAACCTAGGACAATTAGCTATAAGTTACAACGCATAGGAGATATTCTGATTATCCTCAAGAGGTATAAATATGCCCCTCTCCTCAGTTTCCATGCTTGAAATCCCTCTTAGGGGATGTGGCAGTCATGCTTTCAACAAAGAGGAAATTTTCTCCTTAAATAGTCAGAAGTCCACTGATTTCAGGTGCAGCTGTCCTGAAACCTACTTCAAATATTAGTAATTTAGCTCAGTAGTACACAAAGGTAAAGGGTATAAAGAAGCCATCACTACTAAATAAAGCAAATCCTAGTCAAATAGACAGCTGTTGTTTATTTTAGCTATTTTACTTTACCAATTATATGTTCCAGAAATTAAGTTATTCAGTGTTTGACGAGTAGGAAAAATTATTGCGAAAACTAAACTAAATATCTTTGTCTTGCGGCGATATTGATTGCTGAGCTTTTCTACAAGTTCCACTGTATAAATAAGCACAAAAACCGGTTTGGGATGTTTTGATCAGCATAGATGTTACAAAAGCTACCTCATGGACTTACATTTCACTACTGTTTATGTTCGGACGTTCAACAGTATCAAACAGGACTCGGAACAAGAGGCTTGGAATATTCAGCACAAAAGATTGTTTACAGAGTAGGGGAAAGCTGAGCCCTTATCTAACCCCCTCCATCTCTCACTCCCCCAGAAAGGTGGGGAGCTATTGGGATAAAGAGAGCAGCTTATGCCATATATCCATGGGCCACATAACCTTGCAGAAACTGGCCTGAGCTGTGTCATTAACACATACCCAAACCAACACCGTTCTCACTGTTACACTTCCACTTTGCTAGGAGCTTGTCAGAAGTACACACTGAGTAAAAAATCCCCCAACATAAGAAAAGCCTCAGTAACCTTATCAGGGGGAGAATTATTATCTCTTTTTCAAATTAAATATTGAGACATAATTGGAAAGAGATACAAATAAAAACTGCCCCTGGCAAAGCGAAGAGACTCGAATTCATGATTCAGCCCTAACACATTACAGCAGACTAATCCTTCAGTGCTGTTTGAAACATACACAATAGGAGAGGTCAGCTACCCCCAAAACTGCATTTGCACACTGAATGTGTCAAACCCCAAATTGCTTCAGACTCTACAAGAGCAGTAAGGGTTACAAGGAGGTGTCACAGGTTCTGAGCATGAAGATGTCCGTAGGCAGAACCCCAAACAGCTGCACAGTAAATTTTCAGGGCTCAGGATGTAAACAGCCCTCGAGTCATTTCATACCATTTATATCAGTAATTCTGAGGCTACTTTTTTTTTTTTTTTTTTTTTAACGGACAAAGGAGTTAAAATTTTTAATTGCTTATTTAGAAGTTACAGCATCTTTGCTCAAAGGCAGGACTGCCACAGTTATATTTAACTAACCACACAGGGAAGAATGAAGAAAAATTGGAAATCAGATCATTACTCTGGCTTCTGTGAACTTTGCTTTACTAAGCAAAAAAAAAACCAACAACAAAAAATTAGTCTCTGACCTTCCAGAACAACATTAAAGAAAAAAAGTCTGATCTGCTTATGTGGGCAGATTTTGGCACAGGGTAAACACCCATGTTTGCTCCTCAAATTGCACAAGTCAGAAAATATTATCTCTGTCTTTCATCCAGGACATGCTTTTTGACCATTGCACATTTATGTCTCTGGCAGTCTGAGGCGGGTTACTTTCTTCATGTGGAAGAGTAAGAACTGGGGCAAAGTAAATGTGCCAACTGCCTGTAGTCTGGTGTTCCTAAAGGAGCAACAAGCACATCCTATAGTGGGCACACAAATCCTTCCATGACTGCCAAAACCCAGTCCCAGCCTACTCAGCTTCTCAAGCATTCAGCCAGCCATAGCAGCACCTCTGCCCTCAGCCAGAGCTGAAGGTGAGCCCACGGTGTCTCAGAGCTCTTCTGGGAAAGGGCCCGACTACTTAAGATAGAGTCTCAGGCCACAGCACACAGTTTACAGAAGATAAGTTCAGGAAAGCCTGAAAGAGCACCAGCCCCAGAGCAGCCAGTCCCATGCCAGAGTACAAAGTGTACTGGCACTCTGGTGTGGTGCTTTGGATCAATAACGTGTGTAGTAAAGCACATATTGACTGACAGGCTGGACGGGCCCATAGAGAGAACAAAGGGATTTTTCCTCTCCCAGCATGTTGACACTGGAGCCTAGAGCCTCGATTTGTCTCTACCTTTACATGTTTATCTTCTGCAAAAACTCTTCCTGTGGGTTCTTTGGGGTGTCTCTGTTTTTAAAGAAATTAAGCATCCTTCATGACTTCTGTAATAAAATGTTGTAAGTATGGTACACTCAGTAGTGCCTGACACAAGGTTCAGAGATCCTAGTTCACTTGTTGGCAGGAATTTGAAGGCAGTGAAGGAAATCAGGGATAGCAAAAAGGTCCTCCACCTCAAACAAAGTAAAGAGAGCCCAAGATCACTGGTTGGGTGAGCCCTGGCAGTTCAGGTGAAGGGAATGAGTAAGAATTGAAAATACTGGCCCAATGAGGGAGCCTCATTGACCAGCTAAGCTGGTTGTCCTTCAGAATGCAGTTAACCTCACCGGGTTAAATGTTTTAAATCCTTTTAAAGTTGCCAAAGATCCACTAACATCCCCAATTCTATGTTTTTTTCCATGAAAAAATAGCAGTCCAGAAAATCAAGCTACAACCTTCACACAAAATCCTTTGCTGCTCCAGACACACATGCTTGCTTTGTTTTCACATGTATCTCAAAGCCTGGAAGTCCCCACGCCCAGCTAAGGAAAGAAGACACCGATATTTGTCTTGCTTAATAATTCCTTCCACGTACTTACAGTTTGTAAGCAATGAGTGAAACCAAAAGCACAAGTTGAAAGTCTCTTTTCCTTGTGAATGGGTGTTTATGCCACTAACTTTTGTGGAGCTAGGCTTTTCCCCAAGCCTATGTTTTACAATTACAGAGAATTCTGTATAGCCATTGCCATTCAGACTGTATGGTATTTCTTAATAAACTGATGTATCACACACAACACATCGTGCCCTGACTGAAAACCACCATCTCAACCTGAACACCACCATCTCAACCTGAACATCCAGGGAGGAATTAGTTGAAAAAGGGTTTAAAAGCTGCATGCCATTTCCAACGTAAGCACCAAATGAAGTCTCACTTAACAAGGTGTTTGCTTATCCTAACCTTGTTCACACTTCACAGCAAAAAAATAGACACTTTCAACCCTGTGAAAAATACCACTTTTGCTACACATACTACATACATAAGACACCAGCTAAAGTATCTTAACTTTTTTGTTCTTTAAACTCTATTAATAATTTCAGTGTGTTCATCTTAACAGTTCCCTAGTGAGAAATCATTTTCTTTCACATACATGAAAATCTCGTGTATATTTAGGCCACAGCTTGCAAAAATAAACACATAATCAATTTTCTAAGAGATTTGGCAGGTGGAACAAGTTAAAACAAGGGAGAGAGACAGTCAAGACTCCAGGCTCTAAATGGCTCATCCAGCAGAGTCCCATCTCATTGCCATCCTGATTGGACTCGATGATCTTAAAGGTGTTTTCCAACCCTACCGATTCTATGATTAAGTTCCTAAGTTTGTTATGCTGCTTGACAGTGCCAAAAAACCACATGAATTTCCTCAAGGAAAAAAACCACCTTTGCAACCAAGTGAAGTCACAAATTGTTTTTTTCTCTGCACTAAGGTTACGTCACTTATCTCTTGGGTACAGATGACATTCATCACCATGTGCCTGGACTCCAGCTGAATTATCACTTTCTCTTAAATAGTCTGAGGGAAGAAAAACAACAGGAATGCTGTACAGGAAATTAGGAAGGCTTGGTCTTGAGCTTGATTTTGAAAATTCTTTCAGTTGAGCCTCCAAATTTTTTTCCTGCAGCTTTTCATGTACAAAAGATTTATCATTTGTGCAGGCAGACTCAGGAGCTGCATGTGTAGCTGCCCAGCTGCACACAATGTGGGCACAGCACCTGCCGCACTAAAGCTCTCTGCGGACAAGTAGACACATTCCAGCTATTCAGTCCAAGCATTTTGTGCGGTTGCCATCCTTTAGGAGACTTCTTTCTGCCTTTATGGAAAATACTTCTTTTAGTGGACAAGGTCCTGCCCACCTGGATTCAGGTCCTATTCATGATCAGAAATTCACAGCCAAATTCACAGCAGATAGTATCAAAAGCATTCTAAGATTTCTACAGCAAAATGTAATGACTTCATTTTAATAGGTAAACATGATGAGCTCCACAAATGACTGCTGAGGCATTAGACATCATTAGTCCCACAGAGAAAGCACTAACGTCCTGCAGTATCAAACTGTTTATCGCTAATTTACAGAGGCTGAATCCACAAATACATTCCTATCATTTTGCAGCTGCCTAATTAATTACATATATTAAGCAAATTAAACTGAAGGATGCAGCAAGTACTCCCAGGGCAACCAATGGCTGTGTCACCAGCAATTTGCTGCTTTTGCATTCAGAAGCACTCACAATTTTCTTTTAGTGGCAAAGAGGATCATGAAAGGATGAAAGCAGGGATCTCACTAGTACAGCAGAAATCAAAAGAGACTTCTATTGCATTGAAATTAGTGAAATAGCTCCAAGTACTTTATTAACATGTGCAGGAATGAACACATGTTCAGTCCTTGAACCATGTTGTGCCTGTTGTGTGCACATGCATATTTTGTGTCATACAGACAACAGAAGAAATGAGTGAAATATCACCACAGTCATTTATTTAAAATGCACACCCATTTTTGTTAATTTTAAAAAATACTGATTTTTCATGGTAAGTCAAAATCATCTTCCAAAAATAATTTCTGATTCTTGTGGAGCTCTATTTATATTTTTGAAAAAAATATTACTGGCATTCTTTTTACCTGTACTACAAGAGCACAGGACATTTGAGGAGCACAGGACATGTCTTCTATCTTCATATACAGGAAAAAAACCAAACAAACCAACCCAAAATGTATCCAAATCAGAAGGGAACATACACGGGCAATTCCACAGCTATTTGGTGGTAAATGATAAACCACAGTGTGTCCCTTAGTGGGTGTGCAAGAATGTGTGATCCAGAGTTTGGAATGTCCTAATTTCCTAATATTTTTTTTTTCCTTTTTTTTAATCTATGGCAGAACTGCTGACTGCCTCATTTCATAGGGAGAAGCAAACTTACTCTTTGATGTTTTAAGTGCCAGACTTAGGAATGACTGATTCTTCTGTTCTAGTATTACAGTAGCAGTTCTGAAAGACAAAAAGACATAAAATGCCTCTTCCCATCTTTTTTTTTTACCCCAATTTTGGGGCATAATTTTTAGAATCTTCTTGGAGTACTCTGTGAAATCTTAAATGTGCCCCATGATAGAAGATCAAAGCCCTTCTACGCTTCTTGATACCAGCATTTGTACTTTGAATTAAAGGTCAAATAAATCAAACAACTTAAATCCTACACAACTAAAAGAACTCTTTCACTCCATAACCTCCAGACCCTTATAGCTGTTTTATTTCAAGGTCCAAATCTATGCCATAATTACAGTAAACCCTTCTTGAACGAACAGAAAGTCCTCTGATAAACAGCGAAGGCAGTTAACTAAAGAATTCCATTGATACGAACCACAGCAATAACATTTTCAGGAGAAAACTGCTTGTAAGATATACCAAGCTCCAACCATCTAAGAAAACAATCTGCAATTTGATTTCTTGCTTCAAAGCAGAAGCTGGCTATAAAGTTTTTCTGGAAAGTGCAAGAGCTTCTGACGAGCCATCCCTTCCTGTGAGCAGATAATTAAAGCATAACAGTATTTCAACAATATATTTATAATCTACATGGTCAAAATAGATGTAGCACTTCTCAAAATACCTTTTCACCAGAAATCACAGGCTGGATCTGTCTGCCAGAACACAGCCTGTATGTTATGTTGCCTCAGAGGTTACTCTGCTTCAATCAATACAAAGTTTCCCCTTCAAAATTCTTCTATTAATTGAGGAGAACCTGTCTTGAGCCTTTTTCTTCCATTTTAATATTTATTTCCTCTTCTCCTGATCCTCATGGATATCCTTTATTTTGTTTCCATTCCTGGCAGCTGTTCCTCCCAGCAACTGCCCTGGCACCTGGACTCTCTTGGCCACTCGAAAACATCACAGTCTAGGCAGTCTAGCCTTGCTTGTATGGAACAGGCTCAAGTATTCTCTCTCTCTCTCTTTGGCATCTTTGGTACATGTCCAGAACACTCACTAGCTCTCTGTCAGTCACTTCTTCATGCAACTTACCATGGCCCAATTGCTGTTCCAAATCAACCAACACTAACTTTCCCCAGAATAGGCCATTTTCTACATCAGTGCCTCAGGACGCTTCAACTTCCAGCTCATTTTTTTCTGGGAATACATGGTTACTGAAGCAAACTCATCCTTAACTCTGTGTGCAACATACCACTTGTAAATCTCCATTTTAGCAAACCACAAGCATTTTGCAGATTTAGCTTTTAAAAGTCTCTTAAATTCTAAATATGTGCATACCAACCTGATCACTAAAGAGTCTAAAAGACTAAGATTAAAGTCCTCTGAGTACACAATTATCCCTAGTCTACACAGAGCTGCTTTCTGAAACAGAAGGCACACCGAGCATTAGCTCTGCCTCCCTTCTCAGTGCACTTGTTTTCACCATCCCAAATGCAGCTGGCAAAAGACCTGTAAATCCAGATTTCTTTTCATGGTATTACTCATCAAAGCCTTTAAGTTCCTCCATCTGCCAGCTGAGCCATTTCCTGTTTACCTGGCAGAATGGTTAGGGTTTTGGTTGGACCACTGCTTCTGCCATAAATCACATTAGACTTGTGGAACTCTTCATAGAAGTAATGCTGAAGCAACCTTGTTCTTTGCATCATAAAGCTGACATTTCTCTGAGTGCATTTTTTCAATTATTGTACTCTTGGTGAGAATTAAGGAGAATTCAGAAAGTAAATGGAGTTTGCTAATTTATCAGTAAATACTGATGTTTATACTTTAGGACTACCTCCATTGTAAAAGCCATCTGCAGAGCCAGACAGGAAGCAGCAGAAATCAATTTTGTTTATTTTGGTTAGTAGCAAACATTTGGCAAAAAAGCACAATGGCACATTTTTTGGAAAGCATCCATGCCATGGTTTGAGCTGTAGCAGAGTCATGCTATCCATATTCTTGCTGTTTAGAAGAAAAAAACACCATGTATTACAAAAAAAAAAGCCCAAATAAACAGGAAGGATTTTCTGTGGAAAAACTCTCTGGAGTTTTATGATGCCAGTGAATGAAATTCAGGTCTGCAAGTACAGTTCCATTAAAGTCATCAGCATTAAGAAATAGTCCTCCTGCACTTCAGAAATGTGTTCCTTCAATACAGATAAGAGTCCCTTGAGCTTCTTTTAGTGGTGAAAATAAGATCTACTGCTCTTTTAATTCACTAAAGAGTATCTGTGAAAGAACTGAATTCTATTTCACTCTGGTAACCATCAACAGAATTCCCTACTAAAATTCTGTCATATACATCTGAAAACACCAGGATTAAAAGATGCTTTAAAGACTAAGACACCAAACTAGTGTACTGAGGACTTGCATTTTTCTGTAGAAAATGCTATTCTGTTGAAAACAGCACCAAAATGCAAATATTTAAGCCTATTTTTAGGACTCACACCACACTTTCAATATTTTTCTTTTAAGTGGATGAGAATACAGCATAATTGAGGCTATACTTTTATTAGCAAGCTGTGCAGCACACTCAGAGCAAGTCTGAATAGCAAAACAGGTGTAGCTGCAAATTCAAGCCTCATGCTTACAGGTGTTACTGGAGGGAAGGAGAAATGCTTTATACTGGCTCCACCTTGCACTGAATGACCAATAGCAGTTAAAGCTAATGGTCACCCAGCCTGTAAATAAACACAGGCTACATAAAGCCTGTAGCCTGCCTTTTGTTTTAGTTTAATCTAAGAGGAACTCAGTTTGTGCTCTCCAAGAGAATTTGACAACACAAACCAACAAAAGGCAGAGAAGGAGGATGAAGAGATTCCAGTCACAGGAATCTCATAACTAGTCTCAGAACTAGCACATTAACTTGTATGCACCCTGTGATGATCAGCAGAAATACTTGAGGGAGAAACCATTTAAGAAAACCATGAAAGAAAACCATGAAAGAAAAGGATAGAGCATGTTTTCCACGAGGGTTCTATCCTTAAAAGCACTCCTTGATTTAATAACCTTGTAGCTTTTCAGGAACATTACAAAGCCTACTAACTGTGGAGTAACCATTTAGGAAGAGCAAAAAAGCCACAATGTCCATTTAGTATTGAAGCACTTTAAGGAAACTTAAACAGGACAGTGGTAGAAAGAGTAAAGTTGGAATAAAAAGTTACATTTCTCAGACATTTTTTCTTTGAAAGAGAAGAAGTTGTCTGTAGCAGTATGGACACAGATATTTTCAAATACCTGAGGACTAGGTGAACTTCATATCTATGTATGGGTCTAGATTGTCTCCAGAGGAATGAGAAACAGATTCTGCTCTTCATTTCATGAGTGCACCATCACTAAAGCACCAAGGAGATCTCCAAGTTGTAATTTCATTCATCATTACATCTAACTACGTTACATCTCCCAGTAAGTCAACATTTATCTTTACCAAACTTAAAGGGTATAACAAATCAGTGTAATTAAACAGGAATTCTGACATACTAAGCACCTGCCATCTCGTCTCTCTAAACTGAACCAGAGCCCATGGACCTAGGCATAGTAAAGATATTAATACTATAAATTTTGATACCTATTTTGATACCAATAGGCATTGATACTTATTGATATCAATATCCATTGGCATCACTACCCATTGATGACTATTAATTTCAAAATTTTGACATTGACAGGCATTAATACTTATACAGATCATCACCTTTTGGTATCAATATCACCAATACCTTTATTTTTTAATGCCAATCTCAATATCTATCTTAATGCATTGATAAGTAAAGTTATCAGTACCTCCTAGTTTTGAAACCAAATTTCAATATTAGAATGCATCAAAACCTATTTCAATTTTGATGAATTTTGATACCAATAGGCATTCAAAGATTAAGGTGCCTACTTAAAGGAATCAATACCTTTAATATCAATGTCTGTCAAAACTAATCTCAATATTGGTAGGCATCCATAGCTATCAATTTCAGTGTTGATTTTTATATCATTAGGCATCGATACTTACTGATATCAATAGGTATCTAAAGATAGGAATTTATACCTATCAATTTCTGTAGTGATTTTGAAATCAATAGGCATCAGTAGGCATTGATAGGCATGAAAATCTATCCATTTCAAGAGCTACTGATTTCAATAGTCATCTATACCTGTTGACTTTGATGCTGATTTTGCTATCAGTAGGCATCTATACCTATTGATATCTTTCAAAAGCAAGAGTAGTTAATACTTATAATTTTTAATACCTACTGATAGGTAAGTATTGATAGACTGATTTAGATAAGAATGGATACCTATAATACCTATCAATATTGATACCTTTTGATGGAGATACTTACTGTTATGGCAGTCATCAGTAGACATAATACTAACTGATAAGTACCAATACCTATTAATTTTGATATCAATTTACTTGGATACCCCTCAACATCAATCAATTTAAATAACTGGGTATACTAAGAGGCATCAATTCCTATGGATATTACATATTGGCCAGAGAGCCATGTGAAGTTTTGGTATGTAGGTTACAGGTTGTATTATTTGATATGGAGCTTGTCCACTTCTGCTGTGCCTCCTGGGGCAAAACATTGAAGAAAAAGCATATTAGGTGTGCAAAATCCTGCATTGCAAGTGTCAATAAGTGTGTGCAAAAATCAAAGTCACAGATGCAGGGGTCATATGTTAATAATGATCCTTGATATTTAGATAGAGGAGAAATATGCAACAGTCTTGCTATTTAATTATTTCCAGGAATTCTGAATACTTGCATATGGCTCAAATTAATTTTGTTTTCTTGGAAGTCAGTTCTCTTTAAAACGGGTTAAGTTTCTCTTCAGCATGTCTCCAGATATCTCAACTTCAGTCCTTGGAGATGTACTTCCTTCTTTCAGGTTTTGGAGAGTTACTAGTTCTACCTAGATTTCTCTGCACAGTACTGGATCCTCAGCCATACCCCTTTTTTCCTTTCAGCTGCAAACATCCTCTTTCTGTCCCACACACACCTCCAAACCCAGCAGGGCGAGAGAGACGCAATCCCACAGGGCTGTCTAAGAAGCTACAGTGCCACATGGAAAGACAGTTGGATTTACTGGCATTGTTTCTAACTTTAAATATTTTGTCAACTCTGGATTTGTGATTTAAATTTGCTTATGTGACTACAGAACAAACGATAGCTATAAAAGCTACTGCGTGCTCGTGTTATCCTAGAACAGATCAGTGCTGCAACAGGAGTGTCAGCATGTGTGTTGTCACTGGCACCTCCTGAACAGGCAAGTTTTCAAAGTTCACCTCTTGCCTGCTGGAGGAGGCCAGGATGCCCAGACTAACGCTCCTTGCTGGTGGTAAATGTCACCGTGGTATCGCATTACCACATCTAGTTTAAAAAAGTCTGACATTTAAAAGATACGAGCTTAGAAACCTCCTCTCAACTACACCAGTGATGCAGTACTGAGTAGCAAGGATAAACCACTGTCTAGCAATTCAGACCACCTTCCTTCAGCACTTTTGGGTTTTCTGAGGGCATTTCCCATGCATTTAGTGACTCTGCCCAAATCCCCTTACCTTAAAAACATTGACATGATGTTTTTGCTGCTGTCTCAGCCTTGACAAGTACAGCTGATGGCCAGGACCGAATCAGGGAGCTCAGGATGGATATACTACACTACAGCAACACTTGCCACACCAAACCTGAGAATGGAAACTGAGTGGCCCCCACCCTTCAGTACAGTCTGTCAATATAAATGGGATCCCAACAGCTGTGCAGCTGCTTCATCAAGAGAACAGTCAGGATGTGGGATGGAGCTTTTCAATTAAAACTGGCATCATTTTCACAAGCCATAACAGATCCCTTTGTGAGTATTTAGCTACAGAAACAGGGTGATGCTCTTTGTAAGCAAAACAAGTTAGAGGAAGAAGATTAAACGGCTCCAAAGACTGGGGCCAGCACCTTGGGTTTTAAGTTATTTCTCATCATTTCTCAGTCTAAAATGAGCTGTTCAGCATCTCTGTGAGGCTGGTGCTGAAACACCTCATATTTCCTTCATATTTGGTTTAGGGGGGGTCACATTGGATCATAGCCTGGCCTAAGGCCAAAGCATCTTCACAAAATTATTCCAAACTTTCTGAAGGGCAGTTATCCTTCAGGCCTTCACAACCTAAACTAAGGGTGTCTCCAAGCACCCATTGTCTTCTCACTTCTTACAAATCTTTCAGCACCACATTAACGTCATTTATGAATGCAGGGAGACACGAGGAAGAGAGAGGATCATTTGCAGCATTTGGGTGCCCATGGGCACCACAGGATGTGCTATAGACCCCCTGTGACACTGGACTCTTGTACTGGGTCTGCCTGGGATGGAGTTAACTTATGAGACTGTCTTTATCTTGTTCCATGATTGTTTTTTTTGCTTTTGGTCTTCCTAATCTCTCCCATATCCCACTGAGGGAGGAACCAACTGAGCTGCTATATGGGTGCTCAGCTGCTGGCTGAAGTCAACCCACAACAGTCATAAAGCTTTTATCATCAAGGCACAAGAAAGGAGAGGTGAAGGAAAGCTTGATAAGAGCTGTTAAAGCAGCAGCACATCGCAGCAGAGGGAAAATCAGTAACAGGGAATCGTGCAGCAGCCACTTTGGGTGGGAAGGATAATATCCTCCCAGCAAAAAACCCTTCTCTTTACTTCTTTTATTGAGACATGAATTTCTGTCCCATTTGACACCACCCCCCTCCACACACACACTCACAGACTTTGTGTAGCCTGGGCCATAGAGGAAGGAGGCAGAAAATCTCCAATTTCCCAAGAATAACAGAGAAGTGATCTCAGCACATCAGCAGCCTCTTATGAGCTTTTGCTGGAAATCTGCTCAACCCCTGCAGATAGGGAGCTCTGAAGAACACTGTGGGCTGCCCACTCTGGCATTCCTGCTGGTGTACAAGCCTGCCTGCATCTGCAGCCCAAACTGGTAATGCTGTGGTACTACATGAGCCCAACATCTTGTTTGGAGTAATGGCCTGACAACACACAAAGCCAACAGCCCTTTCTCTCTTTCTCACCCCAAGAGAATTATAAGTTATCCTGTCTGTGAGCTCTTTGCTGCAACTAGGAACCAACACAGCTCCCAGCCTCCTAAAACAAGGGAGATGACTCTGTCCTGCACAGCATTTCTGCAGAAGGACTGTCACAATTACAGATGGTCACATCCTTGTGGCTCCCCTTCAGGGACTGACAGAAGATGGGTGATGCAGCAACTCCTGAATTTTGAGAAATGCAGAGAAGGGTTACTTCCCCAGTAATCCACCAGCACCTCAGCCAATAACTGCTTTGTATGTCAGAAAAATGGTACTTGATCTTGTGTTTGTGGGTCAGGGACAAGCTCCACAAAGTTACCGCCCTGTGAGCAGGCTAATCCCTGGCAGTGAGAGTGAGAAAGGGGCTGCGTTGTAGGCTGTCAGCACAGGAACCTTGGAGAGCTGTGCTTTTGCAGCTTGCATGAAACACAGCTCCCTGACACAGGGGCTGAGCTAGGTACTCACTCAGAGTTAGGACTAGAGAAGAAATTTCTGAGATAGCTGTTCCATACAGGAATTTTTTTCCACGGCTGATGGCTCTGAAGGAGGTGTTTTAAAAGTATCAGACCAGCAGCGCACAGCTTCTTCGTGGCTCTGAAGCTGTAAGCCTACCAGAAAGGCTCCCCCCTGTTCCTGGAGCAACATAAAGCAGCTCACTTTGTGGGGCTTCAGGGGATCCAGGGCACTGGCACAAATGGTCACTGACTCCAGAACTAGATGGAAACATGAAAGGAGATATTTCTTGGTCTGTCCTTGCAGAAGCCTTCTATGTGGAACTGGGATCTGGAGCAAACTCCAGAACAGGCACTCTCCTTTGGATTCTTCTACATGGTGCCTCTGTCAGATGTTGTTCTTGAGCCATTCAAGGCCTCTACCTTCACTTTTTTAGCTGGCTGAACTCCTCATTGCTTGCCAGTCTCCTCTTTCAACAGCCATCGTTATATTAATGACTTCCAGGTCAACAGCAGATGTATTCGATGGCACTAAAATCCCAGATCTTGCACAGTTCAAAGACTGTCAGATCTTTGGGGCCCCAAAGCTGCAGCTTTCTGAATTTCATGAGGTAAACCAGGCAACTATGGACTTGGCAGAAGTTGGTGAACAAAACAGAGAAGGCATTCATTATACAAAGTGGAAACAAAGAGATATTGGAATTCAGCAAGGGAAGACAAAAGAGAAAGATGGGCAGTTACAGAAGGAAAAGGATTTCAATTCCAAATAGGTATAGATGAGTCAGGAAGGTTTCTTCAGGATGCTGTGAGAGCCATCAGCATTTGAGCTCTTCATCTTAACCCTTCTGTATTTAGTCTTCCAAGATAACCTCACGGTGGCAAATCCCAAACTGAAGGATAGAGCCTAACAAACACCAACACAGGAGCATATTTGGACCTGAACTTCCAGGTCAGATCCCTCCTAGAGGAATCTAGTTGTTTCTAGATCCCTTTAAGAACTCAATACATATGCAGTAAATTGGGACAATCAAGAGCTTCACTTCAAAACCATACTCTTATTTAAAACCCAGCTGCTAATATAGACACAGTTTTAGTCTTCCCATTACTGTTCTAAACCTTGGCCATTTATGTTCTCTCTTCTGTTTCTATTTACAAACAGGGAATTATTTTCTTGTACTTATATCTGGACAACCCAGTATATGTCATTTAGAAATGTTTTTACTGAGCACTAAATGAACTACACCTGTTGCCTAGCCAGGAAACATCCCTCCTCCCCATCACCACAGGTGTCTAAATGCTTGTTTAACCTCATAGTCTAAGGATTAAATAGGCACAGAATCTGAAGTCAAAATCATGGTTTCTGTTGAAAATAGCTAAAGCCTAAAATTAAGGATTACACTCCCTTTGTACCAGTCATTGGATAAATATGCTATCCATTTCTTAGGGTTCCCATGCTTTCAGAATAAAAAAATGCCTGCAATTGTTTGGGAGAGGGGGGTGGAGCAAATTAGTTTTTCACTTTGTTCTTAGAAACAGGGTTGAAGAGAATGTATTAGGCAGTGTAAGTAAACGTCTAAAATCATTGCATGTGCTGTACATATTTTAGACACAAATTAAGATTATTTCACCTTTTGTGGGGGAAAAAAAAGCATCTTGTAGTTTCATTATATAAAAACCAAAATCAATCACGATAAATCCTAAGGACTGTGAAGTCTAAGGTACATCATCAGTTTTGTAGTGTTGAACTAGGAAGAGTCACATGCAATGTTTGACCTCCCTAGTCACAGCCTGTATGCATACATAAATGTCCCAAAGCTTTCCAAGGCCACAGGGTTCTGGAAAAAGAGCAAAAAAGGACCATCCCCATAGAATTTACCTGCCAAGTACAAATCTTCCCCAAACTACATTATTGGCTATAGCTCTTGTGCACAGCACACCTGAGAAAACCTTTAATTGCAAAGCACTACTGATCTTCCTGTGGATTTAGGAGCCTCTGGAAAATGAAAACAGCAAGTTGCAATTCAGCAGCTAATAAGAACACACACACAAAAAAAATTATTCTCTTAATAAAGCTGAAAAGCTCACATAAATTTTAGTGTCCTTGAGATACTGTAACTGCACCCGAGGTCAGTTCCAACTGATGTTGGTCCCACAGGGAGTTTTTTAACTGCTGTTCACTAAGCTGTAGTCATTCCTACTTTTCTCATCAATAAATCATGGTATTCATGCAATCAAATAGAAGTAGCTGTGGCCTGTTATCCCCATCTCATCATCATATGGGGGTCTAATTTA
Source organism: Coloeus monedula (assembly GCF_965178545.1). Taxonomy (NCBI): domain Eukaryota; kingdom Metazoa; phylum Chordata; class Aves; order Passeriformes; family Corvidae; genus Coloeus; species Coloeus monedula. The sequence continues at coordinate 6,558,551 of NC_138785.1, read as the reverse complement.
ATTTACATAACCAGCACAGTACAGGCCAAAATATGCTAAGTGAGTCTTGCCTAATTATTTTGTCCAGAATTTAGATTCATGTTCACTCAAGTTCAGTAAGTTAATTTTTGACAAAATCTATTTCTAGCTACAATTAGATTCAAGCCGGTATTTTCCAAGTTCTAGTGAAAGCCAAGGAGAGATTGATGGTAGTTCTAATACCTTTTCCCAACAGCTCACCTTAAATAATACACCTTCTTCATTGACCTAAGCAAGTCCCAGGAATGTGAAAAAAAATTAAAGAATCAATCAAATGAACCTTTTGGCCCTCCTGCACTCTCCCATTTGCTTACCCTCTCCTAATTTGGGATCTATACATTTCTTTGCAAATGCATTGCTTCCAGCACTGCTTGGGACTTTACTACTATTGTTGTAACTTGCCCAGTCATCTGCATCATCTGTGTTCCTAATCTGTTTGTCTTTCTTGCTGAATAACTGTTAAAGGAAAAATTCAGGTTTACACTTGATACTTAGGAAGACAGTATCTGGCAAAATGCAGACTTTTTATCTTAAGATGCTGCATTTCTACTAAGCTCCTTCTGAAAAAATGCTCAGAACAGCACACAGGAAAAGGTATGGGACTGTGAGAGAAGCACACAGACACAAAGACAAGCCTGTATCATTTACAAACACCAGAATTGAGCCATTTCTTCCAGTGATGAGACTACCGCAAAGTCTGGTTTATTCTGCAGCCTCCTAAACTTTGGGTGTCAATGCCACATTTTTTACCCCAGCAATGGTCTTTGTCAAATAATCCTGAAATTAAAAATAAAAAAAATTTAAAAAAAAAAAAAAAAAAAAAAAAAAAAAAAAAAAGAGACAAGGGAATAAAAACCCCTACAAGGCACTTGTAGTTTTTGAAACACTGTAACTATTTAATATTAGAGTTATTTCAAATACTGTGAGCCATCTGGAGCATTATGGCTCTGTCTTGACTGCCAGAAATGGTTTTCTTTTGTTTACTCACTAGTAGAGACAGTTTCTAGTCTACAGAGAGTCTTAGTCTTATCACTAAACAAACCAGATAGTCGGTCATGAACAAATGAGCACAGTGAACCCTGTCCTTAAATGCCCGACAGCAACAGCCTGCCTCCCTCGGGATTTCACAGTAGGTGGTTCATCTATCACAGGTAGGCAAAGCCCAAAAACAGATTATTTCTGCTGGTAGAAATGGGTTTTCCTCTCTTCTTTCTGCAAATTCAAGCCCCAGTGTAATGACTGTACTTGAGAACTTGTAATTTCTAATGAATTTTCTGGAGAAAATGTAGAAGGAAAAGGATATCTCAGTGCAGATGTACTTCAACATAAAAACTAGTGATGCAACCAAGGCCTTTGTCTTAGCTCTCAAGAGACATCTAAAACTTTATATTAATATAATATGATGCAAACACCTTTTGTGTATGTGATATGGGTGTAACATCTCTGTTACTCACACTTAGAGGAAATGAAAGAGCTCTTAAACCTCAGAGCTTATAAACTTATCACTTTTGACATTATTAGGAAGCAAGCATAGAAGGAATTTCTCTTTCAAAAGGAAAACAAAAACCAAACACACCTCACCTCAAAACTATTCACCCCAGAAGTGAGGCAGAATCCTTGTGGTACCATTGGCCAGACACAAAATGGAGCAGCCTTGTTTTAACAAAGTCAGTTGACATCTGTTTGCCTAAGACAAGCCTGTCGTGCTCTTGTGCTCTCAGCAGCATCCTCAAGGCCTGATCTGATAACTCCCAGAGCTCAGAGGAAATCCATCTCACTCCAGAACTGTAATCATGCCATTCTGAAGCAGATGTATGTTCTTATCATTGTTTGCTTGTAAAGCAACAAAGTAATTTACTCTTGCCTAATCAATCTCAGCTGTTAAGAGCAAACACATTTGCTTTACACATGGTCTTTATTGTTAAGCTACTTTACTGCCTTTCTCTCCCTTCTACCTCCTTTAAGGATATAAGAATATTGCTTTATTTTCACACTCAGAAATCAGAACAATTCCTTTTCCCCTTTTCCTCCAGTAACACCCAAAACCAATAAATTTTTGTACATTTATTTCCTTTTCTCTTTAATCCTCACAACTTTGTACATAGAAACAATAAATTACAAAATGGAAAAAAATTGTGATATTGTATTCAATTTTAAACTTGCATCTACAAGATAGAAAAGAAGGAGCCAATGGATTTCTGCCCAAAACCAGAAATATGTTAACAGCTAGAACCTAATCAGCGTTTTTCTCTGCCATTAGACTGGCAGAGTTTACCTTGCAGCTCTCAGCTACAGTTTCTCCCTTGCAGATGAACTTCTATATGCCCAATTCAAAAACCACCTACAAAGAGAGGTAGCATCAGCATCCCATTTCTTTTCAAATATATTTTTGATGCCTTTATTTTATCTTCTTCTGCCCATGGCATTTAAGGCACTTATTTTTGCCAATTAAGTTATTCAAGTATTTGGGAAATTTGCCTTAAAGTATTTGGGAAAAGCATGCATCTATGAAAACCAAGCCAAACAACAACTTCTTTGTACCAAACTGTGGGCAGCTGAGCACTAGGGCAGGAATACCACTAAGAGGTGGATGTGGCCTCTGTGCTGTCAACCCCCCCAGTTTGGAGACTTGTCCCCCCACCCCCTACAAACTAGTTCTAGTTTATTGACTTTTAGGGCAGACTAAAAGGCCCATTTGTTCTCCCTAACTGGGGGAAGACTAAGAGGACCCTGGTGAGAAATCATAAAATTGGCTGCATTCTCACTTCCAAGAGCAGTGATTTGGATATTAATAATAGGAAAACTGAGAGAGAAGACTCTCCAGAGAAGCCTGTGTGTGAAACTGTTCCCAAAGTGTATCAGAAACAGAGCTGGACACTTAATGAAGGAAAGGAAAGGAAAGGAAAGGAAAGGAAAGGAAAGGAAAGGAAAGGAAAGGAAAGGAAAGGAAAGGAAAGGAAAGGAAAGGAAAGGAAAGGAAAGGAAAGGAAAGGAAAGGAAAGGAAAGGAAAGGAAAGGAAAGGAAAGGAAAGGAAAGGAAAGGAAAGGAAAGGAAAGGAAAGGAAAGGAAAGGAGAAGGGGAAGGGGAAGGGGAAGGGGAAGGGGAAGGGGAAGGGGGAAAGGATCCATTCTGGTGCATAGCACATACAAATTGCACTTGCCCAGCAGTCACTTGTACAGAACATCCCATTTGCTCAACTTTTTGGATTTGACCAGGCAGGAAGATAAAACAGACAGTCTATCACACCACTTGGAACCATGGGCAAATTAACACATAGGATCATGGCACCTTCATGAATTTAAAAAAAAAAAGCATAAAATAAGTTTTTTAAAGCAAACTCTGTGAAGAGAAAGTGCAGTGAAAGAAAGGAATATGATTAAAGGAATGTGAAATAAATTTCGAGTTTGAAAACAAAGATTTTTGGAAGCTGAATTGTATACATTAGGTTTTTTTCCAGTCCTTGGGACTCATCATTTTAAATATGCTTGTTAGCTGGTATGTACTTGACAAAATCCTGCACATAATATGCTCTACAGAAAGAAGAGAATGAAAGGTAATTGCTGCAAACTTTCATCCCAGATGAAGGTATGATAAAGACCTTCCCTCAAGTTGGCACATCAATGAGAGCCTGGTATAAAAGGTGTGGTGCTACAACAGCATGGATGCACGCTTGTTCTGCCTGAACAAAAGTCTACAACAATTTGCAAAGCTAGCTGTGCAGCCTTATTTTCCAATTTGAATTAAAAATTGCAGTGGAAAGTCTTTTTTCAGTTAAATCTGAATATAAAAGTATCTGATTTAGCAATAATTCTAGTGGTTTTCTGTTTAGATATAAATGCAGATTCTCTCTCCTGGGTCATCACCAAACAGAAAGGAATTGTGTCACTGGAGAAGAACACGATGTACTGAATAATTTGAAATGCTCAGTTGACAGCACTAAACTACGAGTATATGTGGTTTATAATGATTAAAGTAGACGAGCAAAATATATTTCCATTATGAACTAAACCTTTCCAAAGAGTCAAAACCATGATGATAAAGAGGACTAATGTGGAATTAGTCAGAGCTACAATGGCAATACCAACATTTATCTTCAAGAGATGATGGCTGAACTTGTCAAATAACAGCCAGCAGAGAGTTCCTTACTGAGGGTAGATACGTTCCACCTCTACAAACTGCGTATTTTATAATCTGCTTATACAGCAGCTCATCTGTACAGCTGTCCCTTCTTTTTAAATCCACCGGCTGTTTTAGCTGTGCAATAAAGTGCTGAATTCCATCTTCGGGATCAAGAAGGGTGCAAAACACACAAGCCCTTGCTCTTCTGAAACTAAAGGTAAAGCAAAATGTTTGCTTTTCTTTTAACTAAATGCTCTTCCTTTGAACCCTACTTCAGCAACTTTGTGGCAGAAAAAGAGGCAAATTACTTGTAGTAGACACATGATGCAATGCACTGCATGATGTAACTGTATTATAGATATGATGCTGAAACCTTTCCCTCAAGCTGGCAAACATCTCCATGCTAACAAACCCCACTGGCATCCAGCTGGGCAGAAAGGTCAAGCTAAGAACATCCTATTGTAGGATCTATTGTTCTCCTGTGAACTGTGCCTTGTCTATCAAATTAGTCACTTAAAGAAATGAAACAGTTACTTGGTTAAATGGCTGTTTCCCCTGGCTATTAGACAAAATGTATTACATCTCCAGGCATACGGTCAAACGATTGAGAGTTTGACCTAAATTTACTTACTGTGCTAAACAGCCATAGGAAAAAAAAAGAATTATGCCTCACTGCCTACTGTCAGCCACAAAGAACATCTATCAGTCTGTAACTGCAGATGAAATGCAGTTTTGTAGTTTTCTGTGCCAGCTTTTTGAGCAATTGCAGGTCAGGTGACAAAAGACATTTCAGAGAGTTTAGGGCTTTTTCTTGTTGTTTGGTGTTTTTCTTCCTGGAAGCTTTATGCTAACTCTTTTTGCACTTTGGGGATCCTAAAATGGTATGATTTAGAGGTGCTTTGGCTAAGCTTTTGTGGAATTTCCACTTGAGACAGATGCAAGATGAATCCTTACAAAAATACCGATCTCAAAACAGCAGAAGTACAAACAGATCATAGTCTCACACATTCGCTACACCAGACTAAAGACATGTGCACTTTTTAGAAATAAGCTTTCAATAGGGGGAGGGGGCATTCTGAAACTTCATAGATTCCCTTGATTTCCAGAGCACCTGCTCAAAGCTATTAATATGCAGCTATTTGAAAACTGGTTGAGTTCTTTTATCATTATGTCATTTAAAAGAAAGCTGGCAAAATATTACATTCAGTTAACAAGACTGAATATTTCCAATTGAAATTCAAATGTTTTGGGCATCCAACTGTCTTTAACTCTTTTATAAATAGATATTCATATTCTGGTAACAATAGTTTTTCAGTCCATAACACCCCTGAACGTGTGGCTCATGGCCATTTTGAGAAGCTGCAGGGGATGAGAAATAGGGCTCAGGGAGTGATCTACACCAACAAGGTAGGGCTTGTGTGCAAAGCAGAATGTGTAGGTGAGTGCCTGTGCAGTCTCCCTCAACTCAAAAGTAACCTGCAGTTTTACTGGGAAAAAGGAGAACTAGGGAATAAACACAAGTGTGTGGCAAACCTAGATGCCACAGCTGAGAGAAGCCCAAGGACTAATATGAGTAGGGACTGCCTCTAGCAGAAGTAGCAGGACCTGGGGCTGGTCTATGAGATCAAAGGGTCTGGCTCAGTTTAGTGGAAGCATCTGTACCACACCATGGGCAAAGCCTGTCAGGAGAAGAGGCCACTTCAGCACTAGAGGCTTCATCAGGTGACACTACCAGCAGAACAGGGAAAAAAGAACATGACAAGCAACTTCCTAGCGGCCCATGAGCAAGCAGGCCCTAGTGACACACTTGGATAGCTGTGTGCATGTGTGTAAAACTTGTGAGCTTAAGGGACTGTCCTTGCAAATGCCATTTAGAATATTGTCTCTCCCAAATGTAGCTTTGCTGTTTGGTCTGTTACAACATTCAAACTGATGAGTTCCATTCAGTGTCATAGGTGGTTTAACTTGACAGAAATGTAACATAAAATAAGTTTTATTCATATTTCTGCCTTCATCTCCAGCTTCCTTTTGGCACCTCTCACCAGGCTCAACAAAAACAGTTTATTCTTGGTTATTCCTTTAACCACTTTCCACTCACAAAAGCTGCTATCACAGGATTTTTTATTTTTTTTTAGGTTTTCTTCTTTGTTCTTATGTGAATGCACCTTTTTACAAAAACAAATGTCTTTTATCCCCAAGATGTAAAAGGAAAAGGTTGAGGAGAACCAAGTTTATTCCCAGTCCTAGGCACAGCCCAGCTTCATTTCACAAGATCAAGCAACAGGACATTCAACAACAGGCAGGGTGAGGGGAAGAAACACACATCCTGACCCACTGAGATCATGTTGACAAACTTCTTTAAACATAAAAAGGCTTCCTTCTTTATGCAAGTCATTTAAAGCTTTTGGTCCAAGGTTTTTGAACAAATTCTCCACTGGCAGTCCCTCATGGATTAATTTTTGAAAAGTATAGCTCACCAAAAGAAAAGCACTGCTTACAGATAAACCTTTGCTTGTGTGAGTCAAACCAGCACCCCCATCCAACCCCCATACACAGCCAAACTTTAAAGTCTGGGGAAAATGAGCATTGGAGTCAACATTTTAAAGGCACTTTGAATATACATCTGGTGGCTCAAAAATGTTGCAGCCAACCCTTTTTTCCTTTCTCTAGAACATGATGCAGTGACCATTTCTCTAATATTTCAGATTATTAAACCTGGATAATAATTCCTTGTTGCTGGCACAGTGCTCTCCACCTGCCCCAGGCCCCACATCCCTCCCTTCCCCCCACCCCCGTAATTCAAATCTCTGCTCTTCATATACCAAATAAAGAACTGCAGTCAGAGACAAGGGAGTTGCAGCTGAGCTGACAGAGACAAACTTCAGGTTATACAAAAGATCTCCTTACAAGCTATGCCAAGCAGTATTACAAGCAAAGCCAGCAATCTGAACCAGCAGCCCTCTAATTCTCACTGCCTGCACTGTATTCCTACCTTCAGCAAAAAATCCTTCAGGGCAGCAAGAACAGCAGTAAACCTGTCATTAACAGCCCCAGTACTGTCACATCAGTGACTCTCCCATGTCAGCTACAGTCTTTAGCTCAGCTGTTTGCCTCTTTGGGGAGAACCTGCCCTACCTGTCAGGAAATAGAATGTGTACATTGGTTCCTTCATAAGCGTATACAGAGCAGAAGTAAACAAAACAGCCCTGTTCTTTGGGGAATTGTGTTTATTCTTAAAAAAGAAGCCAAAAGATGCCTCTGTGAACAGTCCTAGATATGAACCAGCATGGTAGGATTTACATGTAAATAGATCATGTAGAGTAAGCCACTGTGAGTCGTTTCCTTTCCCTGCATCAGCACTGGGAAAGAGACTGTTTTTAGCATGTGCTTGCTATAGAAATGTGTTTCCAAAACACATCACTGAAGTCTTTGAATTACAGCCAAACAACTGGCTGAACCTCTAGAAACCTACCAATCCTTACCTTGGGCACTGGCATCAAAAAGCACAAAAAGCATAAAAAAAGACCTAATTTTTCATGTCTCATCAGCCTTTGTGCCATGTCAACACCAACTGAAAACAACCACCCCAAATCAGCGAGCATACCTGTTCAACAACAGTCTTAGGTGCTACCCAACAGCATCTGAAGAGAGAGAAATTTTATAAAAGCAGCTTTTTGGTACAGTCAAAGCATTTACACCCCAGCTGAGTTGTGGCAGTGGCAAACTTATGGCATTCTCATAAAGTAACACAGCTTCAGAGAAACTTGAAGCATTAAGACAAGTTTTGAGGCGACCAAAATTGTTGGAGCTTCTTAATATCTCTGGCCACCTAAAATACAGAGGTATCACATGGGAGTGAGCAGAGAAGTAACAGCAGTGTCGAAATTTACTTGGTAGTGTGGTTAAGAGGTAGAAGAAATAAAATGTATAAACATCTTCAATTTACAAAGCTCCACAGTACTGAACTTGGCAGGAAATTATTTCACAGCATATGTCGGAAAGCTCAATTACCTAAGTACACTCAGAAATCCAAATTAATCTAATAAAATACTTAAACCACTAAATCCTCATGTAGGTACTCTCATTCAGAATTATGCTGGATTTTATGTTGTTCATCCTGAATTCTTTTTAACAATTAACTACTTGGAAGAATACACTTCACATCAACTACAAGCCCCATTCTTACAATTATTTGCATAGTAAGCCCAGAAGGAGCAAAATTGTCACTGAGAAAACAACAGCACCATGCACCTGAATATAGGGCCGTGAAAAAAGAATAGATACAGGCAAATGTATGTGTGCCCCTCCCCCAGGCATGCTGGCTTTCCTAGCATTGCAAACCAAAGAAGACAGAGATAAACAATGCTACACAAAGTTGAGTTTCCACAATCCAACAAAGATACCTTTCCGTATCCAGTGCTGACAAAACACAGATTTTTATTATGGAGTAAGCATCAGGATCTCTACAACAAAGCAGTGCCACCAGCCACTGGACTTAAGTGTGCAATGATGTGCATCTTCACTGGTGACAAATCCACAAAAAATCCGTAGACCATGTGCAAAAATAAAATACGAGTTATAATCCACAAATAAGGTATACACTTAGCAGGGCTTGTCAAACATTAAATGTTCTTAAAAGGGTCTCAGCTTTGTCTGTTCCTTAGTCAGAAATTATTTTAAATAACTCTTTTAGCAAAGCTTTAGTAGCAAGGAGTTGCAGAGAAGACAGAGGAAACCAGAGAAAGCTCCAGAATGATCTAAGACAGCTTTCCTGCTAACACCATTCCAAGAAATATAAAATTCTACAATTCTTCTGATAAATTCTCTTCATTAGAATTGCTCAGCTTTACTTCATTTTGGTTAAATTTCTGTAAAGGAGCCTTCTCCTTTTTACATCCCTTTTCTCTGCCAACACTGTTTGCAGCAACCTTGTCTCTGGTGGTAACACAAAACCAGAACTGCAAGTCTATATATAAATATGCCATAAGATCCCCATATCTGTTGGGAAATATGAGATTCAACTCAAACATATTTGAAAGAAAGTTTAGAAATCACACTTCATTTTTAAACAAGGATTTCAACTCTCATTTTCTTCCTATTTAGTATTGCAAAGTCCTCCAAACTCACAGCATAGTGCCTAGACATCGAACCACCTTATTCTTGAGCCACCTTACATCTGGATTATTTTTATTGCCAAGACAGCCTGAGCTTCTGGGATCCTGCTAAAAGGAGGCGAAAGAGTGCCTCTTCCACAACAATTTACTCTGGAATGAACTTGATGGCGTTAGCAGCAGGTGCTGTGAGAGAAGTAAAAAGCCTAGGAGGAGATCCCCTGCTGTTCTCTGTGTTCTTAAGGTCTCATTCAAGCATACACCCGTGACAGCTTCAAGGTCTACAAGCTGAACAAAATTCCATGTCGTTTATTTTCTTTACATATATTCCAAGACTGAGAAAAAACAGTTGTCACAATGGGCAGCTTCAGATAAGTGAGTCTGACAAGTTTTCTTGCTTCCTCCATGATTATACTCCAGACTATGAGTTTTGCTTAAAATGAAAACCTCTATTTTGAATTCCCTATGGAGAAATTCTCCATTTTTCATTCCTTTAAGAAAAAGTAATTCCAGTGAGGAGTTTACTCAGCACTTCTTACTTGTGGAAAGTAGTTGATGCATGTCTGAAAACAGTTCTATGAGGATCTGCAAGAAAGTCTTGCCTGCTTTGGTAGGTGGAAGTAAAGAACCAAACCCTGAACTTAGAGACATTCTTTCTTTAAAGACATTCACCATGTCAAAGCTCTGCATCTGGAATTCCTCAGCAACTACATGAAAATCAGCTTTTTTAATGCAAAGAGTACAGTAAAGATAATATAGGTCAAATACTCAGTTACCTACTGCCAGAAACAGTCAGCTGCTTTTCTACAGTATTAAAAGATTTTTAAAGTTGACAAGACTGGGGGTTCTCATAGAAACATGACTAGCAATGAAGACAAAATTATCGAAGGATGAAAGCAGATTATTTTCTTTTAATTGTGAGCCATGAGTCTGTAATCTTTTAGAGCAAGCCCTTTCTTTGGTGGGGAAAACACTCAGATGATTGTTTGTAATTGAACACCTCTTTTGGTACAACTGGATCACCTAAAAATGCTTTCTTTTATTTGTCTGTCAACAGCTCCCCACTGCTTTTATTTTCAGTCTCTTGGTTTTCATTTTGCATAGCTTGATATGAAAAAAAGAAAAAAAAAATACAGTCTATGTTGATCCAAGATGTTCACATCTGTATCATGAGATTAATAGGATTATGCCAACATGGAAAATATGTAGAAAACATGGCAACATAAATACTTTCTTATACCAAGCGAAAAATATGAAAGCTGACACAGTAGGTTTTGTGATGCAAAAGTATTTTACAATGTCATTTGTGGACCATTCATTGTGATAAGCAATGGCAGGGACATCAACTTTGTTTCAAAGTATAAATCTTGGATAGAAAGAAACCTAAAAAGCCATCTGCATTCATCTGTAATGTGTAATTTCGCAGACTTGAATATTTGCTAAGTGTCTATCAAAAAAATTCAGAGTCAATTTTACAAAAAGAAACAAACTGATAGATCTGGAGGCCGAGGACTAGAGAGCACATAGACACAGAACAGAGTTACAGCAGGAGCAGAATTAGCACAGGCTCCCACGTACTTGACTGGGTCTGAAGAAAACCCTCATGTGTATAATTGTAGTCTTGGTTCTCATACACCTTTATTGATTTTGTGTCCTGTCAGGAAATCGTGCAAGACTGCCCCGTTGTCTCTCCCCATGTGATGGAAACATGTTACATCTTATATAATGGTATTAATGTGCACCGAACACCACATGGCTTAGGTCTACATAAAGTACTGATCCAGTGCACACCATCTTTAAATTTCCCCTGATAGTATTTGAAATAGTGATGAAAATCGTAAGACTGTTATTTCCCTCAACTCCTTTCAGTCAAGACAAGGCACTACAAATTATCACTGGAATTCTTACTGAGAAAAACTGTTTCTTGGAGGCACTCACCACTTAAGAGAAGCTGGGAAAATTTGGGTTAGAGATTAAAAGAATGGAGAGCTGGCAGCCAGGAGATGGGATTGGCTGGAAGCAGCAGCTCATGCTACTCCCCAGCAATTGCAAAGAGTATTTCACAGGAGCGCTCCCTAGACGTCACATGCTATCAAGAAGCCAGAATGGATATAATCCTATGAATCATGTATGGATGAAACATCCTGGAGCCTGTTACCTTTCCAGCTAATGTGAATCACTGCATCCAGCTGTTGAAGTAAACCTAGTGCAGGTCCACAGCACAGCATCCCTTTCGAAAAATGAAGGGGGAACAAAGGGAAACTGGATTTCAGATATGGTTCCTCACTACCATTTTTTTTCATAGTTAGTCTCGAAACAGAAACATTAGCATTGACTGACATAATCAACTTCTAGTCAGGTTTTCCTGCTGCAAGATGAATTAGGCTGTTCCTATATTCTCTTCCCACACAAAATTGCATATATCCTTTTTGCTTGATGGAGAAATTGGAATCGGCTAACATTAGGCTCTTACATGACAATTAAGTTCAGCAGTGTTAAGAATGCCTTCATTCAGTTATTCATATTACTGAGATTGGGTTTTCTGTAGCATAATTGCTGCCATTTCAGATACACTATAACTAAAAAAAAAAATTGTTTTTTATTCTTTCTTCTTAAAAATCCTATTGAAGCAAAATTTCAGTGAAAGATTAATGCAAGACTGGGGGAGATAAGTTTCCAAGAAACAGCAAAATTTAAGTGTTAATTATCAGCATGAATTGAGACAGTTCCTCCTTAGGATGTTTCTATCCTGAGGTTCCAGTGTCAAAGGGAAGAACTTGCCTTTCCTTCTTATCTTACATTCTATACTAATTAATTTACTTTAAACAAATCGAGAGGTGTTATTTCCCTGGCTTTCTCTCTCCCTATTGTACATTTCCTTGCACTGATTTTAATTCAGAGCTACATGCTTTGGGAACTATTTAGAAAGGATTGGAGTTAAAGAGGCTTGGGGTTTTTTTGTGATTTGGGACAGATTCAGTAGCACAGTTCAATTACAACTCTTTGAGTATTTACAAAAAAAGTGGAAAATGCTCAAGACAGGCAAGGAAGAAGCAGGCAAGGAGAAATGCCTGTGTCACACTTAGAAAAGCCATTTTCCTTCACCTTATGAAAAGAATGAAAGCACACAATTTTTCACATGACAAGCATATCCTGATGGATATTATAGCTTCCAGTGTGTGCAAAGCAATGTATTTTAAAGGTGATTTACAATTTTAAAAAAGACCAGACCCAAAACCTAGAACAAAGTAAACAAAAACAAACAAAAACCCCAACCAACCAACCAAAATCAATACCAAAAACAAACAAACAAAACAAAAACAAACAAACAAACAAAACAAAAAAAATCCACAAAAAAACCAAAAAACCCTCAAAAACCAAAAAACACAACCGAAAAAAAAACCCCAAGCCCAAACCAGGCTTAATCATTCTGAACTTCCCTATCTTATAAAGGAATGAAGAAAACCAGAATTCTTTTGTAAGACTGCACTAAAAATTATTATCTCTGATCTTCACTACCTTATAACTTTTTATAACAAGGCTTCCCAAAGAAATGATCCTTATCTCTCTCTCTCTCTCTCATCAGTAATTTCTGAATCAATAAACTAATTTCCTCAAAACCAGTGATTTTCATCAAGCATTACGATATTCGGTAGTTATGCTAAGGAGGGAGAGTCTCAACACCTCAGCAGAGAGAAAGGCTGTAACTTTTGTTCCAGCCTTACTAGACAGGCAAAAATGCCCACACAGCAACAGTGTTGAAATCATACTATTTCCAAAAGGCATCAGCTAGTTCTCACATCTTCCCAGACACCAAAAACTCCAGCTACTCAGGCAAACCTGTAAGAAACCAGGGTCTGTTTGTTCTGCTGCTGGTGGAGTGACATGATTGAGAACTGCTTTCATAGTTTTCATAAAGGCAGTTCGATTAACTTACATACCTGAGTAGATGATCCAATCATCTGATTGAGTTAATCTAAATTCCTTTTATTCCTCAGCATTTATCTGTGCTTTGAAGACACAGGCAGCATTCATCACATCTGCAAGACAACTCAACATGAACAAACTCCTCCTATGGAAAACATTCTCAAAGCCATCCATGCATCATAACATAAAAGTTTATGAAAAGAAAACCCCACATATAATTTAAGCACATGGCAATTATGATAGAGTGCATAAGGTGACAGAGATGCCCCCTTCAGGTTATCTTCTGCCAGATGTCTCAGATCTGAGGAGATCTGAGTGGGAACATGTATGCAAAACCCTTATAACTACATTCAGTAGTCACAGTCATTTTTCCCTTGGTCTCTTATTTTGTTATTAATGTTGGTAAAACTAAAAAAAAAAATGAAATATTTTTAAAATGGAAATAAAAATCTACAATAGCCAAAGTATCTTCTTGTCAACGAAACTGTTCTAGTTTTGGCAACCAGAGGAGCTGTGGTGAGCACTAATATGTGAATCGTTCACCCATCTTGTACCCTTTGTTATTAAAATTGTTGCTGTTAGTGCTTGTTTCTTATTTCACTGCTGTTTTCAGTAAATTGTTCTTATCTCAACCAATGATCTTTGCTTTTCCTGCCTCCCATTCTCCTCTCCATCCCACCTCAGGGGGAGAGAGACAGGGAGCGAGCGAGGGGCATATGGTTAGGAGTTTTTCAGTGGGAGTACTAAATTGGAGAATATAATTCCTAAACCACAACAGCCTTATTTGGTGCCCGATGCAGGGCTCAAAGGGCTGAGATAGCAACAGGTCTGACCAGAGCAGGCTGGAAACAAATTTGATCTAAACATTTGTTGTATTAGCTATGGAGCCACAGGTCACAAAGTTGCTTGGTCTGTTCATGTGGTTGTGGTACCCAACCCTGTATATATTCCCATAAGTGCTCCTCATGATGTTCTGTTTCAGAGCAGGGATTGTGTTCTTGCTGTACTGCAGCACAGGGTTTGGAGTGTTTCAGTGGGAACACTATATTGGGGAATACCATTCCTAAACCATGACACGAAGAAATTATTTATTGTTTTGTTTGATAACTAAGTTTAACAGTAGAGCTGGAGAAAAATACCACATGTTGCTGCACAAGAGGCAGTGTGATTCTGTAAGCAGCAATATCCAGCACTGGGAGTTTTGTCAGCGTGTAGACTGCAGAACCAGAGTTATTCTTTGGGTAAATAATTCATGCCACATACTGCTTTAGGGAATTGCATGCAGCTCATTTTCCCCATAACTGAGAGGACAGTTGAGCAAATGAATTAAAGCTTTCCATCCTGATGTGCAGTTGTGCAAGAGAACAACAATGAATTCACAGTTAGGGGAATAGGTTTTCTCTCACTCCTCCCTGCTCCATATACAAGCAAGACTAAGCCATTTGTTGAGCTTCATTTGGTTTTAAAACAGCTTTGATGATTCAAGTAACACTCAACTCAAATTAGCACCACAGTCTCTTATCCAGCTTTGTTGAACTAAAAATTGAACATAGTATTATTAGCAAACAGCAATACACAAAAATAATCAGTCTGCTAAACATCACTTCTTTCATCACACACGAGAAAGGTTTTCCTGTGATTTACTACTTAATTACAGCTAAAATCATGCTGTAGAAGAAGTCCACTCTTCATGGATTTTCCTCAGATTTGTTTATGTGCATTTTTGAGAAAGTTTATCCTAGAATTAGGCTATGGATTAAAGCCACCCTACCAGATATGACAAGGAGAAGCATTGCTCTGTAGTATACCTAAAACACACAACACTTGTAGGCAACGTTCAGAAGTATAATTTATCAAAATCTGTGAAAAGAACACAAACACTGATGACAGTTTAAGGTCATCTGGTCACTTTTTAACTTTCAAGCACTTCATTTGGCAGGCCTGTCTGTGCTAGCAGACATACTGAATAATATCAAAGATTTTGTGAAGACTTTGGGAAACAGTTACCTCAATAAGCAACCTGAATGCCATCTCTTATGGATTTCTCATGCCTTTCTTTCATTTTTTACAGTTAATGTACTTAAGTGTTTGTTCTCCAGTCATGGATGTGCACCTGTAACTTCACGTTCCCTTTGGGAGATCATTTGGGACAGGAGAATTAACAGTGTAGAGCTATGAGACATTCTCTCTTGAAATAACAATTCTAATTGTCACACTCACTACAAAGGTATTAATTGACAAACCCCAGCATAAATTTTGGAATCCCAGAGGGAAGAACTGGAAAGACAGACAAGGCTCTACACTGGCTATGGACATGTGGGCATTTAATTGCTCTCATAATTGTTTCAACTAATGGAAGACAGCATTTACCCAGTAAATTGATTAAATCTTTTCTTCTCTTTTTCTGCCGACTACTATTACATTTCCTTTGTGCCAGGCTAAGCAATTGCAGGTAGAAAGCACCTCAGAATTACCCTGACTATGCGCAAGGAGGAAGAGAATGTAAAAAACTTTAACTGAATTGCAGGAGACACCTGCAATCTCTACTGATTCTAAAAAGTGCCTGGAAAACATATGGAGGGAAGAAGTCTAAGTCTACCTGCCACAAGCCCTGATGCCATTCTCTCTTAAATCCTATTAAGGTGAAGACATGCCCACAGCACCTTGATACTGTGATACATGTATGTACTGACACACATTTCACAGAGGTTCTCTCTCACTATTTCTTCACTTTTTCCCACTCCCCTGCCCCCCAAAAAATCCAACTCTCACAGATGTGCTGGATTTTACACTCCATTCTTCAAAGCACCAGTGGTCAACCTCAGAACACACATGGATCTGACCCACAACTTGTCCTATGTAACAGTTTTACGTGTTCCTGTTTCTTGGAATCCTTCATGGTCTTCAATTTTGCCATTTAAAGGCAGACAAACAACTAAACTAAACAACATACGTTACTCTGGAGTATCTACCTGAGATTCCCATGACTGCTAATGGCTTGGGCATTAAGATCATAGTTGTGAATATTTAACACAGCAGACATTTTGATCACTCTGGGTTCCCAGGGATTCATTCTGTACCTTGTTCCTTTCTTTACAGCAATGAACCACAATGCAAGTGTTGTTGTTTTGTTTAAACACACAAAATTACAGGAGCTGCTTGTTTTGAATTCTCTCTCACACAGAAAGGAGCCTTCAGCAGAGTGCAGACTAAACACCGGCCCAGATTACCATGATACCATGATTTCACAGCACTGTATCACAGAACAGAACGTCCTATTCCAAAATACAACTGAAATACTTTTTTTTCTCCACTGATACCAAGCTTTCCTGTGGTAGGAGGTGAACCACATGCCTTCTGAAGCTACATTGTTCTTAATCATTGTTTTCAGTCAAGGCATTTTCTGCAGTTCCAGGAATGGAAACAATTCTGCAAAGATTTATACAACATAGAGACATCCGATTTTCACTGCTCTGATTTCCTAGGGCTTCTGATTTTGTTCTTTCATAATCTCTCTTTCTTCCCAGTGGCCTGCAGCCCTACATATTAGAATTTTGTCATGCTTCAGGAATGGTATTCTCTAATTTAGTACTCTCTGGCCAGAACCAGGACAGATTTTAATTCTAGATTCAGATGATTTAAGATTAGTGCACCTGATAAGAAACGTTTTAGGATGTTTTCCTCCTCTCCTCCCATTAAGAAAAACAAGAAACTCTTACTTTACACACATTTCCAATTCTGTGCACTTCATGCAAATTAGCTGAACTATGGTGCAGAACTGCAATCTGTTACAATGGTGTACAATTTAGTTATACAGTACTAAGATTTTCACTAAAAGGGTCCAATTACCATCTAGTTTCCTACTCATTGGGATTTTGAATTTTATTTTTAAAAGGAAAAAAGGATTTTGTGATATTCCTGCAGAACTGCTTATACACAGATAGTAAGGTGAGACTTCTGAGAGGATAGTCCTACTTCAATCTCTCAGAGACGGTCCACAGGATTCTTACAGGAGTATTTGTCTCCACTAGCCTAAAGCAAAAGGGAGCCCCTGAAATGAAGTGACTAAAGTTATGTGGTGTGACCATCATGATTTACATTTGTAGAAATAATTTTTTTCTGAGACCTATCTTAAAATATCAACATGGGTACAGTCAAGTACTTCAGCATATAATAAACTGGTTATGTCAACACAAGAATCAGGTCCAGAGTTGAAAACATACTGAATGGCCCTATTTTATGCTCAAAGCTTATAAATGTAAAGCCTAAGAAAATGATTTTTGAAATAAAAAGATTTTTAAAAGAAAAAGAAATTCAACTTTCTAAGGAGACCAGAACCTTCACAGTAACTTCACTGTTTTCTGGAACAACAAAACAACAGAAGGAAAAAAAACCCACTACAGCTTTTTTTGAAACTACAGTTAGGGCAACACAGCTTGCCACTGTTAGAACTAAACATAAATTAGGCAAAATACATATCCAGTGTGTTGAAGCAACAGCTGAAGTTTGATATTAGCCTGGTTGAATCTCTGCCAGCATCTTAACATTTGGATACATATTTGAAACTTACTTAGACATCAAATCAAACATGTGTACCATGCAGATTTGCATGCATAACCTTCTTTTCAGCAATGAAATTTTGTCTGAATAGCCTTAGATTTTAGCAATTACTCTCTTTCAGCTTAAAAGAAGGAAAGCTCTAAAAGGCAAAACCACTTTGCTATTCAACTGTATTCAAAAGTGTTTACACCCTGTAAGAGAACCCAAAAGCAAATCTGTGCTGTCCCAAAGTGATTATTTCATATTATATTTACTGCCTATGACCTGCTGTTCCATATGAATGGCCACACTGAGCCAGACTCTCTGTGACAACAGCCAGTAGCAAATATCTGGATAAAGAGCACAAGAGGAGGGCGAGCACGAAGTGGTACTACAACATATCCCTCAGTTTTTCAGGCACTTTCTGCACCAGAGAGGACATTTTTGCCTTCAAAACGCCCTCGTGAGATTTCATTTGCCTCATCACTTCTGAGCCCAAGCCTACCTAAAAGCATTTGTACTTCCACATGGCAACAAGTGCCCCAGGATTATCATCCTGGTACATTTCCAGCCTGCCACCGCCTCAGCATCGCTTGAGGCTCCTCCAGTCCTTGGGTTATGAGAAAGTGTGGTTACTTGCTCCTTAGTCACTTTTCCATGGCACCCAGGATTTTACAGCCTTCTGTCCTGTCCTCTTGACAGCCTTGTTTTCCCCAGCCCTAAGGAGGCCAGGTTAACCAGCTGGGGTTTGTGTGGGAGCCATTCCACCTCTCCAAGTATCCCTGCTGCCTGCTCCTGTTGCAGTGTGAAACGAGGAAGTGAATATCGGAAGTGCTCTGAGTTTTGGAGGGGAGGCACAGAGGTGTTTTAGATGGGTATGAGCCCATTAACTCAGGGTTTTTCTCAGTCAGGGTTAGAAACTTGGCAATATCAGCCTGGAACTGGCTAATTCTAAATGAACTAGCCCAAAGACAGGAAGCAATTCAGCAACTTGGAGCAGCATTTTGCAAGTGCTAATTAACTTAGCTTAAATTTTTTAAGAAGCAGTCTGAGCTAAGTAAAACAAACATGTTTCATGCACATTCTTCTGGCCATCTTTTCTCCTAGTTTCCCCTCTCCCAGAAAGCTGTCATAAAAGGCTCCCTCCCTGGAGTCGTGCCCTGTTTTAGCTCCACTCATTTTTCCTCCTCCAGACTAAAACACACAGAGAAACAACTTCTGCAATTCCTCTTCTCTAGCTCTCATGCACCTGGCTTCTGCCCAATAATTTTATAGCAAGGAAAACCCCCACTTAACTCTTTTCTGAGCTTCCAACTTCCAGATTTTTTTCCCATTTCCCTCTGTCCTACAGTTGTTTTCAAATCTTGAAAATGAGGAATATCATAGGAGAAGGAAAATAAAATTGAAGGTGGGCAGGAGAGGTATTTATATAGTCAAAGACATCAGGCAATTATTTTTATGACCCCCACAAATCAAAAAATAACAGAAAAAAATTCAAGGGCAATATCATATGGAGACATTCTGAAGAGCATAAATCACTCCCAAGCAGTGTGAAAAAATGGGAATTGTGTCTGAAACAAGGTAATGAGGTTAATACTGCCCCTTCCTAGAGTGAGAATTCAGGACTAGAAAAATTATCCATATCTATGAGGAGTCAAGATTTTCCTAACCACGTAGTAGAGGCTGTAAAATTGCTTCTCAGATTGCACTCCTAACATAGAACTTGTATTAAAGGAAGAATAAATTTCACAGTCAAATTTTCCAGTCAACATTTTATGGCACAAAGAAGGAAGACTGAAGTGCAAAGTGCACAGATCTCCATCAGACATATACTGAAGGTATGGGTTCTACCAGAACAGTAGCTGTAAATTGCTAGTAAAAAGTATGTAATTGGTTTATAACTTTGTGACATTAGAACCCGCTAATGAATAGCCTTCTGAAACGGTCATCTCATTTCATTAGCAAGGAAATTATCCAGTTGTCTCTCTTCTCCACAGTTCTTAAATTCACCCTGTAGTGCTCCACATGAAGACACACACACACACAGTTGAAACAGAACCTCTGGGCATGTTTTTGAGCTCCTCCACAGCAACTAACTGGACAAAAGCAAACCCTAACTCTGTTCATACATTGGAATTCTCTATGAGAGGCCCTGAAGATCCATTACCGGTTGCCTCACGTGTTTCTTGCCCTTACACATGTGGCTAGTGAGAAGTGGGGATGTTCCATATTGCATTTGCTGTAAGCTATACACACTGGGCACTGAAAAGGATGACCAGAAATCTTGCAGGATTTAATTTACAGTCTTGCATGTTGTAAGCCCCTCAGGACAGGAAACTCTCCTGGTTTTATATATCTATAAAACAACATGCATACCTATGACACTGTATAAATAACAGGATTGGATTAAAAACATCTGTAGACACTCTGGCTGATCTATTGTCTTTCTGCCTGCTGTCTCTTCATAATTTTTGATGGCAGAAAAGCCATTTCACACAACAGGAATGCTGGTGGTGCTGATCCAGCTATATGTGAATCTGTAGCAACACGTTAATAAGAGATTCAATGAATAGAGAAATTAAAAAATAATAATAATCTGTCCTTCAGACATGACCTCCTGACAGGTTTCCACTTCTTTTTTGTTTACTTTTGTCCAAGAAAATATAGCAAACATGGATAACTCAAAAGAGTTTCAGAAATGGGGTAGTAGGCAGCAAGGACAACATTTCTTTGGTGCAGAGCTAAGACTGTTGTGATACAGCTTTTCTCTGGCTGCCCAAAACTGTCGGCAATGATTCATCTATTGTAAATTGCTTCTGTGAAAGCAAAAATAATGTATGTCCACAACATGGTGATAGTCACAGAAGATATAAAGAGATTCACATGCTGTGCAAGTATTGAGTTCAGAAATAATGCTAAAAGGGAGGCAGACTGTTATTGATACCAAGCAGGGAAGGGAACAACTACATTTCCAAGAGAGAGGCAAAGAGGAATCCTAAATTTAGAACAAAATTCAGAACTGAAGCCAAGATACTGTCACCACCAGAGCTGCGTGAACATCTCACAGAAAACCCTTCAACAGTTTTAAACTCAGCTCACTTAGGTTTAGAAGGGGAGGGGAAATCAATTCCCTTCACGTGAATCATCTCTGCGTCCTTCAAATCACCACGTAAAAATTAAAAATGAAACACTTCTCTCCCTGCCCAGCTATATGCTTTTCTAAATTGATTACAAGCCTTTCCCTTTGACTCCCTAGTCCAACTTCTGGCAGCTGGTCACACGGTAGGTCTGCTGAATCGGATGAGTCTGCTCTGCTTTTGCAGTACACCTCAGGCTGCTCTCACAAAAGACAAGCATTAATGAAATTTGCTCCACCTAATAAGAAACTTCACTTTTGCAGTAAGAAATTAAGAACAGTTTGAAAGATAGAAGAAAATGCTGTAAGTGTGAAACTGCATGACAGATGTTTTCTCCAAAAATGAGATGATCCAAAGATGTTCAGTCAGATCATTTCACATGCAAGTGCTTCCCTCCACCTTTCCATGTTATTCTCTCTATCCAGATCTATCCATATTTAATCTCATCCATTTTCCTCTGTCCTTGCAGCAAGTAAGTGATTTACTGATGACAGTTTACTTCTACAGTTTTATGCAGAAGTGTGGTGTCTCCTATTTGACTTTTACCACTAATTTTCCAACACTTTGAAGCCTAACAAGAAAAAAATGCTATGGAGCAGAACAATTCTCCCCTTACTCTTCTGGGAAAAGAGAGTTGCACACATAGGTACAGATGTATGAAGGCATACATATAGAATCCACATAGTTTCCAAATGTAGATTACGTGAAGCCTTTACACTGATAGTAGTTTTTTGTTTTTCATGTCACAAGTCTGGATACCAGAGACTTTTGCTCTGCAAAGACGACAGAATGCTCAGTTTGATCAGGACCTTCGCTTAATAAACATCTTCCATAAAAACTGAGATTGTAACTAGAACTGAAATTAGAGTGTGAGCAAAGTGTACTCCTGCCTGCTACACAACCAGAGGGTGCCAGGCCAGCTTGCTAGCAAGGGCTTAGCAGGTGTAAGGCACATCTGTTGCAGCTGGCAGCATTTTATATGCTGCTGCTGCATGACTGCAGGTATACTTAAACCCTTCTTCCTCAACCTCCTCCCTGTGCCCAGGAAGGGACTGACAAGAAAATAAGTCAGAAGCTTAGATAGTTTATTGCTTACTATAAGGGATTTTTATTAAAACACATGAACTGCAACAGTAAAGCACCTTAGTGAGTAAGGACAGAATCAGGTTACTACTTGCACCAGCAAAAACAAGAGAGTCTCTGGCATGTTCCTTCTGCTGCGGAAGCAATCGGAAAAGGAAAGCACTAATGAAAGCAATTGAGTAGCTCTGAAAACATCAAATCCAAGAGGGTCCTAAAGTCTAATCCCTCAGCACAATACAACCTTTCCTGCTACACACAGAGCTCCAGCATTTACTAAAATCAGATTGTGCTTTTTAAATGTGGTCCACATTTGGGAGTACTATTTATTAGCAAGAACTACAGACCATTAACTCTGGGCCTACTAATCTCTACTGATCCATCCTAGACCTGCTGCTGGTTTACCCACATACCTTTTTGTTTCTTTTTCAAGCTCTAGAGAAAAGAAAGCCACAATTTAGAATTAAAATCTCAAGAATGCCAGAAACAGCTCACAAGGACAGTTCATCTGTTTCATAACAAAACCCTATTTATAAAACACTCAAGTATTTCTTTGGAAGTCAGGAATTTAAACAAACAGATTTTCAATTATCCCCTTTTTTAGGGCTTTGAGATTAATTTCAACAAGGAGAACAAGCTCATTCATTCAGACAGATAGGTAAGGGAGAAGGTTCGGATACTTTCTCTAGCATTTAGGGGTCTTTTCTCACTGTATGACATTAAAAGTCTTCACAACTTATTTTGAACACACTAGGAAGAAGAGCAGCAGCTGTGAAGTTCTTGGCCTAAGTCAGAAACAGTTCCTACTAGACTTGGATGGTGGTAGGGAAAACAAAATGGAACACCCCCACCCCACATACACACACAGCACCTCAACAAAGGCATTTTCTGCCAAAAGCTAAAGAAAAATAAAACTATTAGACAAAATCCAGTCTTTTTTTCCAGAAGACTACTTAGGAGATAAGAGAGAAAGCAAAAAGGGTACGGGACACTTACAGGAGTGCTGAGCATTCATTTTGACTTTCCATTACCCTGAAGAAAAGTAGTTTTTGTTCTTGCTAATACAAGCAACTGCTGAAGAAAAACATTAATTGACCATCAGCCTTTCCCCCTCCTGTAAGAGCAGTTAAAAGTTTTCTGGTAAGCTTCCTATTCTGAAGGGAATCAGCTCGAAAATCCTCTCAAATCAAGCTTTTCAGCTCGGACTTCTTACCAGTTGCCTACAGCTATTTTCCAAATAAGAGGAGGAGAAAGAAAAATCAGAATTTTGTGTACTCTTTCAAAACTCTCTTCCTTATCCTCAACCAGCTCTTCAAATGACTCAGACCAGTTAACCACATGCAGTTATTCATCCATTCATCACAACATTCATCACTTAAAACAGTTGAAAAATCTGACTCCCTGTGCCTTTTGCTTTTGAAGTTCTTGATAAGGAATCGTTTTAATACACAAAGGACTTGAGGTATGGCATTGTAGCTAAATCACTTCCCTTTTGCCATGGTTCTTAAGCAAACCAGCTCTGTCCCAGACTGTGTCAGTACTTTCTCTCATCTTGCTGTTCTTCATGTGACTTGAACGTGGTCAGTTGACCCTGAGCTGGACACCAGGTGTCCACCAAAACCACTTTGTCACTTCCCTCCTCAGCTGGGCAGGGGAGAGAAAATATAAGGAAGGGCTTATGAGTTGGGATAAGGGCAGGGAGAGGTCACTGTCAGGGGAAAAACAGACTTGACTTAGGAAAATTAGCTTAGTTCACTACCAATCAAAATCAGAGTAGAATAATGAGAAATAAACCCAAATTTTCTTCCCCTTTTCAACTTCACTCCGAAATTCTCCATCTACTCCCCCCAGTAGCACAGGGCTGGAGAACAGGGAATGGGAGCTGCAGTCAGCTCATCACAGCTTGTTTGTGCTGGTCCTCCTCCTCAGCAGGAGGATCCCTTCCCCTCCTCACTCCAGTGTGAGTCCCTCCCACGGGCTGCAGTCCTTCAGGAACAGGCTGCTTCAGCGTGGGTCCCCCATGGGGTCACAAGTCCTGCCAGCAAACCTGCTCCAGCTTGGACTCCTCTCTCCACCGATGGGCAGGTCCTGCCAGGAACCTACTCCAGCATGAGCATCCTATGGGTTCACAGCCTCCTTTCAGGCATCCACCTGTTCCAGCCTGGAGTCCTTCACAGGTTCCAGGGGGATCTCTGCTCCTCTCTTGACCTCCTAAGGGCACAGCTGCCTCACCATGGGCTGCAGGGGCATCTCAGCTCTGGCACTTGGAGCATCTCCTGCCCCTCCTTCCGCACTGACCTTGGTGTTTGCAGAGTTGTTCCTCTCACACATTCCTCCTCCTCTGTCCAGCTGCAGCTGCTATTTCACAAGGGTTTTTTCTCTTCCTTAAATCCGTTATCCCAGAGTCACTACCACCATCGCCGATGGGCGCGACCTCAGCCAGCGATGGGTCCATCTTGGCTGGCATTGGCTGTCAGACATGGGGGAAGCTTCTAGGAGCTTTTCACAGGTCTTTTTTAGGGCTTTTTCACACAAACCCAATACACTTGGTGTGTATCTTCTGCTTGCATTATTAATACAGAAAAACAAGGCAGAAATTTTATCTGGTGAAAGGTTTCTGCCTTTTTCTAGAACAACAAAAGGCTGTAGTATAAGCAGAGGAAAAAACCCAGAAATTATCCCAAGGATGAGTTTCATTTCTCTCAAAGTACATAATCACCCCCATTCTACATTGCCAAAGTTTAACCATACAAAATACCAAAAATAAAGTATAGAAAACTTTAACACATACTCACTATTAGCAATAAATGATTAAAAACATCTGCATGGGAGGATACATGGCAGGAAACACAAGGAGTCATATAAACAATGCTCTGTGATTTATCCTAATACTGGGAATTGCAGGATGAAGGCTTTTAATCAGGTGGTCTTTAGCTACAGCCCTGCTGTTTGGGAAGCATAAATGTTTTTTATAAAGGCATAATACAGCATGTGCCTTCTTTTTGCAACAAGGTAAGTTTACATTCATCACAGCTATGTGCATGTAAAGTTACAAAGACTTTCATAGTTTCAGTCCTGCTTGCAATGGTAATTTCTTTTTTTACATTTCTGTGTTTAAATTTACGTACCAACTTCCAGAACACGGAGAAAGGCAGACACCAAAAGGATTTCCCAGTGAATCATTTCTGCAGAAGGAGCATAATAAGCTCTTTGAGATACAAATCTGTCTTTATTTTCATGCGCTATATAGCATGAAGCTACCAACAATAAATCCTAAGAGGAAAATAAGTAAACATAGCAGTAGATTCCATCTCAGTTTTCCTGTATACTTTTAGCAAAGAGAGAATCATTGGATACAGAGAGGCAACATTTGAGGGAGACATAACTACTACAAAGCAATGATAGAACAAATAAGAAGAAAAGATTGATGCCACCCAGTTCCTTCACACTTCAGAGTGAAGGAGGCTGTAACTGCTCAGCTGCAATTTGGATGTGGAGAGGAGGCTGGTGGGCTGGTACCGAGTGACAGCCACTGGGATCTTTAATGACAAGCTGCCACATAAAACAGGACAATGCAAACTGATGAATCACACAGACTAACAAGGAGGTACTGAAGATGAGCAGCCCAAGTGTGAAAAATAATTGGCAAGATGAAAAGATATTCCCGTGTATTGTGCATATGGGAAGGAGATGTGAGTACAACTGTCTGGGTTTAAGGCTTCCTATTGGAAACACAACACCCTGGTAAGCAGGACTGGAAAATTGTCTGTGATGCGTCACATGTTGTTTAACTGCTAATTCAAGACCAAAGCCTGCACCTTCTAGATCCTAAAACAGTTTTAAGTAAAGAAGATGCTCCTACTTCAGTGAATTCTTTTCCACTGACATTTGGATCACAGGTTCTCAGGATTTCTAAGCATACTCATTTTTGTTGAATACAGTACCAGAAAAATCCAGAGGCATTTTGAAGAATTTCCTTTCCTTCATCCAACTATAATCTCTAAACAAGTCCCTATTCAGCAGTTTAAGCCCTCTAGATGTGTTCTGCACATTATCAGGCCAGATGCACAGTCAGTGATATTAATAGACAAGCCCAGCACAAGCCTTTCACTGACCAAGCTATTTTTTCCAAAAAAAAATAAAAATAAAAGCATTTCTATGTTTTATAATAATGTCCCAAAATCCTATCTATCCAAACCTCTATCCCCCAATGTCAATCACAGTTTTACACCTCAGAACCACCATATTCTTCAGCTGCAGTTAAGAAGGTTACTCACACTGTGTGCACTGCACAAGTAACAAATTACGAAGGGAATCCTCTGCAGTCTCTTCCACTAAAGAAGGTGTCTGTACCTTACATGACAAACCAGGATTACATGATGCACCATCACTAGATTTCTTTGCCCAAATGCTTAGAATCTCAGCTTGATTCACTGCCATACTCTAAATAATTTGTACAACAATAAAGCTGTCTTTTAAACAATATGGTACAGATTCAGTAATAAACTCAATATAATATTTAAAATATTTAAAATAACAGAAAACTGATTAATCAACCAATGCCAAAGCTACTCAGACCACAATATTCAAGTAGGTCAAGACCTGCTATTTTTGTTTTTTGAAGTAAAAGGACAAAGACTGGTATATTTGCATTGTTCCTTCACCAGACAGATAGGGGTTGCCTAGAACTGTGACATCCTACATTCATTTTGTCAGAAAGCACCACTTCTGGATGCTGATCTTTCTGGATATAGTCACTGGAAAGGGTGACAATGAGTAGTTTGGGAGATGTAAAAATGTCATGTTTCTTTCACACTCTATCAAGAGCTGAAATGGTGGACTAGGTCAGGAAGATCATCAATTGCTACTATGGCAGTGCTTGTTCTTGACCAGAATGGGTCAGTAAAGGAGCTGTTTCCTTCCAGGTGGAACTCTGGGCAGAGACTCAGGCCCACTCCAGAACTCAATAGCAGAGCTCTCCCTTTGTTTTACAAACAAGTGGATTCTTAAAATGGGTTATTTACTGAAAGAGTTGTAAAGCTCCAAATGGTGAAACTGTCTCCGTTTATGTGCTGTGTTGAAGAAAGTCAGGCTTGGCACATGTTTCTCATTAGCTGTGCTAAAGCAGCTCAGTTCCCCTAGAAATTCCCAGATTCTCCTTTGCAATAGGGTAATCTAGAAGGCCCCTAATTTTAGCTCTTCAGTCTGAAAGGGCGGCACATACATAAGTAGTGCTGAGTGAATGCTGCCGAAATGTCTATGATTATGTGGAATGCTAAAGAAAGTGGGCTTTCTTGGCATATACAACGTCATTAAATCTTCCAAATAATGTCTAAAAGCAAGGAAGTCTTACAGATATTTGTGTAATGCATTTCACATACGGAGCATTCACATTGCCACCATACACCTCTGTCAGTGCAGCCAGCTGACACGGTGTGATCCAGGATCCCAGTCACACAACCTGTTGCAAAATGGTCGCAGCTAAAAGCTCGCCCCTCTGCAACCCAGTGTGCTGTCTATGCCCAAAGTTTAGGCCAACATTAGCACATTTGCAGGTTAACCCTAGAACCTGGATACCTACATTTTTAAAATTTGTTATTACTTCTGAATAGGGAGAAGTAAAATGGGTCAAATGCATGACATAGTTTATCTAGCACTCCTTATAACAAAAGTGGTGTATACTTTCATCTGACCTTCTCATTTTCAGGCAGATTAAATCACTTTTGAACTGTTTGCTAGTTTTTTGAGAACAGCTTCCAAGATGAGGTAATTGAAGGAAACCTATCAATATACTATATATTTTCAAATTAATAATGTTGACATACTTTTCAAATAAACCCCCAATTTAGCACAATCTGTTTTCAGACAAGCCCTCCATTTTAACCTCCACATGGGAGGAAAACTAAGTGACTTCCTCATCTCACTTAATAGAGAACATATGTTCAAAGATAATACTGTGGGCTTGCTCTGAGAAGCTGTTCCTCCTCTGACAGAGATGCTGGGAGCTCACAGAGTAACACTGATACATAAGGAATGGACAAGTTGTCATAAATCTCAGACACTGCAGAGATCACTTCAGAAGAAAAGACTGCTGATCCAAGAAACACACACACACACAGACACAAACACAAACACAAACAAAAGCAGCCTGGCAACAGGTGAAAAAAGGAGCTGATATAGCCCCTGGAAGGATCAGAACTAAAAGCCAGCTCAATCCTAATTTTTTTAGACAGGTCTGAGGGGTAGTAGTTCAGACACGGAGAGGATGGAAAAAAGAAAGGGATCTCTACCACCACAGCGCACAAGAAGCAGCTCTGGAATAGAACTGTTTTAAATCTTTGCATTACAAACTGTCTGGAACAATTTGAGATGGAAATACTATGGTAATATCAAAATAATTTTCACTTATTTTATAAATATTTATGTAGCTCAGATTTACTTTTATAACTTACAGAAAGGATGTAATTGTCACTTGTTTCTCCAAGTCTCAATTTTTCAATCTACAAAAGAAGGTCAATTCACCTGCCAAGGCCATTGTACTTGATGCTGGAAAAGTCACTAATAAAACTCACATTCCTTGAATCGCAGTCAATTCACTGATTCATCACACTGTGCCCATAAACAAGCCAACAACTTCATTTGCATCTGGAAACAAATCGAAGCCACTTCATTCCACTGTGCTCAATGCCATGCCCTCAGTCACTAAGGTGGGGGCCAAGTACGATCACTTAAAACAAGTAATAGAAGAAAAACAAAGATTCATCACCAGACATAATTAACATTTCCTTGCAGATTTATCTGATCCTACAAAGCCACCAAACCTTTCAAATTCATCCCCACCAAATCAATGACAAGAATCACTGACCAATTTTTTCAGTATGCTTTGGCACACCCCATGTTAGAGCCATATGCCTAAAAACCAGAAAGCATAAGCTGTCTTAACAGGAAGAAGGGACAAAAATACATGGGTAGAAACTGGCCATGTGAGAAACCTGACAGTTACATTCTCAGTTCATTCTGTGCAACTCATCCTTCAGCTCACAAAAATACATTCAGGAGATACATTTTAGGTCAGAGGAATGCTACCCTGGAGGACACAGCTCATGTAGCCTAGACCATCTCCTCAAAGTCACCACTTAAAACCAACCTTACCAGTTAAGGATCAGTCCTTGTACCTCCAGCTGACAGGCAGCACCAACTGCACAGATATCCCAAAGCCTGAACACCTGGAATAAGTAAGGGTAAAGAGATCATGACAGAGTCACAGGCTGAACAACGTAACATTCACTTATACATTCAGAAGGACAAAAACAAACCAAACAAACATACACACACATCACAAACAAGAGACTTCACAAAAATTTTGCAAATAAGCCTTTAATGGTGAAAAATGAAGCTGTCCTAACATCTTGGAATTCCTGGGAAGAAACATGCTCAATAGCTCAGTAATTTAGGCATTCATATAAATTCAAAACCTTTCCTGGCCCAGGATCTGAACTCCAAGCCACTGGTTGTCTGTTGCTGCTGTTGCTGTGTATGTCCTACATATTTATCAAGACACAAAGAACAGCAGTTTGATCATTAGGGACCCCTCAGCATTGATGCCACAAGAAAGGGACCACTTTACACGCATTAACTTGTGTTTGAAACACAGAACAGAGCCTGAGCCTGAATTTCCTACAGTATTTGTACACAATCCCTTGCTCGAGCGCAGATTTGGTGCTCACTGCAGATCATGTCAAAGGGGAAAGCTTAACCTTATTATGCCAACCCCTGGTACAGCAATAACAAAAGCTGTCTTCTGTATGAGCTGGGCCTACTCAGACCAATTCTTCAGCCACATAAATTTTGATGCTCCAAGTACCAGCATATGACAGACACGCAATCCTGAGCCTCCGCTGCATGAAACAGAGATTCGGAAATGAAGTAGGTGAAATACTTCATTCCACATTCCTAGGTAAACATTATATGAAAGTTTCTGAAAGGTGACAGCCTCAAATGTAGACATTGGATCATAGAAATGAAAGCTTCGTGAAAAGCAGTTCACAAAAAAAAAAAAAAGCTCATCTGTATATTCCAAAAAACATTTGCACTTGTAAAGTCCTGCAACACTTTTGTGTCATGTCACACTTTTTTCATGGTGTTCTAATTTCAGTCAGGATAGGGTTAATTTTTGTAGTAGCCCGGAGAGGGCATGGCCAGGACACAGAGGATATTCTGTACCTCACATCAGTGCTGGGAGCAGGGAAAAAAGACTCTCTTTAGGAAGAAGGGGCTCCATCCAGTCGAGAGAACCGTGTCTGAGAGAGCCACCCAGTATTGTCTTATCAGGGGGTTGTCCCCATGTGAATCATTTCTTTTCTTACACCTTTTCTTATTAATATTGTTGTTGTTACTGTTCATTTCTTACCTCATTGCTGTTTCCAGTAAATTTTTCTTATCTCAGCCCATGATCTCTGCCTTTTGTGCCTCCAGCTGGAGTGGGGCAGGGAGCAGTTAATGGTTTTTAGTGGGAGTACTCAACTGGAGAATACCATTCCTAAATTATGACACATGTGCATGTATATTACAAAGTCATTTCAAATGTAAGGTGTTTTTGTCTGCCTTATTGCTTGGAAATCCTTGCAGATCAGTGAACAATGAGTTGCCTGGTCTTAAAAATAAACCTTGGAATATCAGGGTGAAGAGGAGATTAACTGTAGCATCAGAACACATGCAGGATGAGTTATTGAAGAATGAACCCATAAGCCCCAGCTGGTTTGTCACATATTTCTTCAAAAATACAAAATTATCTACCATTAAACCACAGACCAGAGTTCAATAAACATGAAAACTTGATAAATGCAGAAGTTATAATAATTTTTTAATTTTTCATCAATGACACCAAAAAAAAAAAAATACAAGTCAGTTTGAAATCAAATTGCCATAAAGCACACCCTAGGTTTTTATAACTCAAAAGAGAACTGAAGAGATTTTTTTTTTTTTTTAACCATTTGGGAGACAGTTTTGTTGTAGCAGAACTGTTTGCAGCCTGCCCCTATAAAATGGATCAGTCTGGCACCAGTAAATTTTACTCAGCAAAGGATAAACAAAAATTAGGCATAAGAAAGAAACTTAGCCAGCTTCAGCTGCCCCTGTATGCACACTGAAAAACTATTTACTCTGTTGTTCTAGTTCTGAAGTAGTATTTTAAAGTTTGTAGAGAGTTAGGTCCTGGACACTCAGCCATAGATGTTTAATGTATGAGTCCTTGCCTGTATTCTACCCCCAACAAAGTGAGCAACAGAAAACACCAAGCAAGCTTTAAGTGTGTCTGCAGAAGGCACCATCTCCATTATCGGGAGGACTGAAAAGGTATCTTGCAGTCCTTTTTATTCACAGAGAGGTCCCAGGGCACTCTTACTGCCAGGGCTAAAGGCTCCCAGGATCCAGGAGCTTCCTATTCTAGAGCTTAGTCTCCTTAGCAGTTGGTCACACACCAAGTCCAGTAGGTTTCAGACCACTGCTCAAAACAATGTTTTGGAAAATGGTACCATGGAGCTTCAGAGACTGGAAGAGTATTTTAGAGAGAACCAAGAGTACTGATGTTTCACAAAGCTTTTTTTCCACTATCTTCTGTATGTTTGAACATAATCATAATTACTGAAGCTTAAGTAAGTCAATGAATGAGACGTTAAGAATGTTTATTACTATTTATAGCAGTACAAACTGTGACATAAAATAAAAAAAGTCTTTGAAGATCTGGAGTCCAATGCTTACAGATACTATCTTTTATATCTGGTACTTTAGAAGGAAATTAAGATAATCCAGAAAAGAGATGGAATAAACACACAGCTGGTAGTCAGATCTAG
Source organism: Coloeus monedula (assembly GCF_965178545.1). Classification (NCBI taxonomy): domain Eukaryota; kingdom Metazoa; phylum Chordata; class Aves; order Passeriformes; family Corvidae; genus Coloeus; species Coloeus monedula. Next base: position 6,526,768 of record NC_138785.1, on the reverse strand, counting down.
GAGTTTTTTAATAGTCCTAGTATAATATGAAGCAGCACATTTTCCAAATGCTGTTTGTATCTTAATATCATAAACTTTTAGCTGACCATTATGAAATACTCAAACACATTAAAGTTTGCAATACCCTTTTCAAAGCTGATTCATAAATATTATTAGGAATTATCCATGTAGTTAACTCCAACATTTGCCAAAAAAGTTTTACAACACTTTCATTTTAAAAACTAACATCAGGAATCAATTATAAGCTTTAGCTCAAGTGACCTTATCTCTTCTTGTTGCACAGTACCAAAATGGGCCTAACTCTCTCCCCTATCTGCACAATGTCCCTTCTGCACTGTCTGTTCAAGACGAGCTGCTGGATCAGCCAGCTGCAGGCTCCTCTGATTTAGAGATCTAGGAAAAACTCACTTCCTTTTTGGAATGAGTCCCTCTTGCCTTTCTCATTTTAACAGTCCCGATATAACCACAAGGTTATTCTCCACTCTCACACTGAGATTTGGCCCTTTGACATTTTGAGTCACACTAAGCAGTCCATTTGTCTTTTAACAAGATTACTCCTTGATTATCTCTTTGGAAGGCAGTTGATCAATCAGTACTAATTAATTCATTTAGACAAAGGACCTAGCATCCAAATGCATGTATTCAAAATTCAATGTCACATTTACCTTCAAGTTCTTAAATATTTTTAGTAAGGGATCTACAGAAGTGAATATCTTATTAGGTGCCAATAGCTTCATTACAAAATATTAATCACCTTTATGGTTTCTTCTTACTAGTGCCTGAAGTGAAACCGATTTGAAATATGAACAGAGAATTAGAAAAGACTGACTTCCTACGGCTTTAGCTCTCACACTGGATTCTCCCATGGCCACAAAAGCACTGAGCTGACAGAAGCAATCAGGGCAGTTCATACCATTGCTGCCACCTACAGATTATCTGATAACAGATAAAGGCTGAGCTGACACTCACTCTCCTAATGAGAGCACTGATAGATAGCTGGGAAGGAGAGATGGATCGTATTTTCATGAAGCTCATAGAAATCAAGTATCTTAAAGACTGATCTCCGTCATCAGCTTTGGTTCAAGTCGAGTGAAAGAAATGAAACAATGCAATGTGAGAATGGCTTCAAAAGTTCTTAGGGGAGGGACAAGCACCAAGAAACTACAATCTCAGTCTCATTTCCTAAAGAAATTAGGCTTATATTGTTTAGTTTATTACCATATATACACCTTTCAAACAGGTTAGATCATTACAAAGTCATACTTCAACAATTTTCAAATTGTACTTATGCTAGGAGAAACTGAGAACCTTGCCAAATGAGTATGACCTAGTAACTTGAGGAACTTTACCAGGCCATATTCAGAAAAAACAGCAAACTGTTGAATCCCTCACTCTGAGGGGTTTAATGCCCCTCAATAACACTACTCAAGACACTGCAGACTGACTGTCCTGCAAATACTTGCAGTTTCCCCCTCAGCTCACAGAAACCTCACAGATTACCACTTGGTTGTCATTCCAGAGGAGATTTTGCTCCAGACCATCCCATACCCTGAAGCATGAGAACAGTGAGTCTAAGAGGGCCTTTTCACAAAGTTTCTCTCCATTTTTTTGAAGTGTGTGACCAGACCTGTTTTAGCACATTTATGAGGACTGCTTGGGAAGTCTGACATTTACTAAGCTCCTGGTGCGCCGAGATTTCAATTAGTTTATTTCTCTTTCTTCAGCTGACAGCAGCTGATCTGACTAACCAGCTTCAGAATCTCTGCTAAACTGACCCTGTCCTGAAGGAGCTGCTTCACGTCTTTGACATTAAAGGAAGCTTCAGCAGACTAGGATTCCAATTTTGTCCTGCTACTGACTGTACTGTAGCCATTTGTTAGTGATATATTTAATGAGGTCAGCATATCTCAGCATAATGTACTCCTAAATATATTTAGTATTGATTTCCTCCTCCTCACTAGCAAAGTAATCTTGGACAGACTGCCAAAATATTAATTTGTTTTCCAGGCATTTTTCTCTTCCTAAGGTTGATTCCAACAGTTAGATTGAGAAAATTTAATCTATCATCTCCAAAAATGTATTCTACATCCAGGTGTCCTACTGTTTCCACCTCCTGGTATCCTTTTCTTTGCACTGGAAAGCTGGGCTCTGAGCTCCTGACAGCTATTTTCTTCAGCATTAAACTCTCTGTTCAGTATTTGCCTTCCCTTTCAGGTGTTGCCAGTGAAGAATCTACTTCTCCTCAGCGGCAGGCCAAATCAGTCCTCATCCAACTGATGGTGAGGACATTTTAAGCTCAGAACTGCTTTCCTCAAATACTCACAGAAGTGTTTTTCCCAGGAAATCTCATCATTAATTTCATAGTTTTTTGGCTAAAACATGTCAGCTAGCATCTGTTCACAAGCCTGCATAAGACACAATTCCCTATTTTATACAGATGGCATTACATTCTTTTTATCAGCCCTTGTATAAGATAGCACATTTGCATCCAGCTTCAACAAAACATTGAAGTAGGTAAATTGGCCGATGTATTTCAGCATCTCCCAGACACAACAGCAGCTAGCTGGGAAGAAGCTTCCCTTCAAAACATCCTGATCCACAGGTATCCCTTACAAGCCAGCTTAAGGTTTGCTAAGTTTTCCATAACACTGCATTAAACAGTACCAAAAAAAAAAATCCACCAACCCAGAACCCCAAACAACAAACCCATCCACAGGTACACCTTCTCTCCTTCATCCCACAGGAGAACCCCAGAATGGAAAAGGGTCGTTTGGAAACAGCAATACTAGAATGAAGAGTTTTCTTTAAATATAATCACAAACATTATTTATTTATGAGCACTGAAGAAAAAAATTCCAAGAATTCAGGAAACCCAGAGGATGCCAAACCAACAGTGATTTCAGTTTTGATGCTCTCCTCGCATGTAATGTTTCTGTACCATTTGGTGTGTTAACATCAAACATAAATTAGAAATACAGTCAGTGCAATCAAATCAGCTTTCTGAAACATTGCCTTTCACTTTCTCAAATATACATCACTAATTGCATGTTAATTTTTGTACTTTTAATATAAACTAGGAATTTTCTCTCCTTGTTTACTAATTCTAGTGTATTTAATTAGCTGCACTGATAGACGTTTGCCTCCATAGGATCCATTCTTAATGAGAATGGAAAAAGCTTCCAAAGCTCTGTGATAAGCTGTTCTGAAAGCACGCTCTGCTTTTCCCAAATGTCTCTTCCCAGCCTCTTTTAACTGCCCTCTCCTTCCATCTTGTAGCTTACTCCTAAATATTTCTAAACTGATCTAGCAAAAAAGCACAGTCTAATATTTCACAGGTGCACTCATGCTCCTGAGGGTAAATGTATCCCCTGTCATCACCATGGTCAACACATTCCTCACAATCATATTATCAGCTGCTTGTGTTGTTTCTGTCCTTATGGAGTGGTTGGGAAAGCACACAACTGCCATGTGAAAGACTTCCAGGTGCAAGGTTATAGCTTCGCATCTGTTTTTCTTCTCATGAGAGGTCTTTTTTCCCCTCCAATCTTTATAGGATTTCCATGTGGCCTTATTATGTTATCACTAGCACATGAAATATACACAGTCTTTAAAAGAAGAGAAAATACTATGCAGAGTGAAAGCAATGCTGGAGTACAAGATTAAGGTGACTTTAAATTATTCCAGGCTTATACTTCAAAATGATTATGCTAGCCAGCATTCTCAGCTATCTTCATTGTCTTTTTTCTTCCAGTTACGTATCTCCAAACCTTCTTTTACCTAAAACCCAAGACCTATCTTTCTTACAAGACATTGGTGTTAAAAGGCAATCCTCACTTGGACAACTCCATATGTGAATAGCCAAATGATTTCCAACAACACTTCCAATTCTCAGTTTAATTTTAAGGAAAAAATGTCATCCCTTCAGGACTTTAGAGGCAGTTGGGTCCACATCTGGACTTTGCATCCTTATAAAAGACAGGAAGCAAAGGCTCTTCTACATCTGAATCGAACCCTGGAAGTTGAGGAGAGTCTGAACTCCCCCAAAGCACACTACCAGCAGCAGAGTCTAGATTAGATATTTTACATTACAAATCAATAAGGGGGAATGACACTGTGAGTACAGGAGCAATCCTCAGTCAAATCTGTTATTACATTAAGGGTAGCTGTCACAGAAACTTACAACTGAAATCTTGAAGTTTTTTTAAAAGAGGAAAAAACCTGATTCTAAATTAAGAGAAACATATTTTATTTTCAAGACCTATGCAATTCACTTGTTGCAAATGAAAGGGATTTTTGTTCCATATGAATTTATTTTTAAAGGGTTTCTTTTTATCAATTTCATCAGCACCTCAACAGCATTACCTGCAGGTTTGCATACCTAAACACATAAATGGAAATTACATGAGAAATCATTAGGCTTTGTCACTGAGCTTTCATAGACCATCACAGTCTGCCTCTTACCTTGTCCCACCTACCACAGTTTGTTTAATGCAGTTATCTACATTCTGCACTGTGAGGTAGACAAGTACAAGCACATTGGCCTTCTTTAATCTCTCCAAGTGTCTTCATTTTCCAGAATTCATTCACATATTGAAGTTGAAAGATGAAGATTCTGAAATTACCTCATAAGCAGACTACAACTTCTACTACATATCAGAAGAAACAATCCATTTCTTTTTAGACATCAGTGTATACTTAAATTCTCTCCAGTGAATACAGTAAACATCCCTAAAATTTATTAGTAGGTCACATGTTCTTGCATGTCACTCAACTAAACAGCACATGCAGTTTTAGTAGCTGTTAGCTTAGAAAACACAGTTCAGTTAGAATGAAATTATGCCAAAATTGGAGTCCAGATTGCATACAATACTCTCGTTACAACTAACATACAAGCCAAGTTCCAATGAATATATTCTTATAAAATGGTTTGAAATTCGGTAACATTAACCCTGCTTTGGATTTCAGACTCTGTTAGTGCTCCCCAACAAGTAGCTTGCTGTTAGAGTATCGACTGTGCTGCTTTTTGAGTAGACTATATGATGATATTTTCTCTACTATTTAGAGGAAAACTTGTAGGAAGCCGTAGGCACAGAGGAGAAATAGAAAAGAGATGCCCAGGGAGGCCTGTTTTCTCCCAGGGCTGGTACAATCAATACTCAGTATCATTGAAGAAGCTGTTTTTACATATGAAAAATAGTAGGATAGAATAGCCAGTAACCTCTAAAATCATTTAAATGCAACTATTTATGTTTTATACTTTGAATTTTAACGGCAAAGGAATTTTGAAGATTCCTCAATATTAACATCATTTGAAAAGAAAACTAAAAGTGACTATGTTCTTAAAAGAAATATTTTTTATAATAAAACATCCTAATTTAGTTGAAGATTTAGACAAATGTGAAATAAGAGTACTGTAAACTTCAGAAGAGTATGTTCCAGGTGTAAGAGGAATATTACAATAAAATATTTGAACATTTACATGCAAAATTGAAACTTCCTTCAGAAGGGACTTCTGAACAGCTTTACAAAGCATGTGGTGCTAGCACTAAAACCCACTTTCTATCTTCTATGGATTCAAGCCATTAGAGAGCAACTTCTTGTAATAAACCTACAAACTAAATCTTTTGGAAAATAATTTTGTTCATTTTGCCTACATTTCACCCTCAGTGTAACCATACTGAAATCTATCAAGAAGCCCAGGAACAGCTGGGTAAAAATACTAGCTTAGCTCTCCTTTCTAAAGAGGCCAACCATGTAACACATTGCTTTCTTACCAAGAACAATTTTACTTTCACACATAAAATAATTTACCATCATCTGAAGAAAAAAAAAGACTTCACATGGCAGCATTTTGCATTAAACTGTCCTACACTGATTTTTAACTCGTTCAGGGAAGACTCTTACCTCTATAAACTATCCCTTGGAGATCCCATTGAGTAGATCAGGGATTCTGAAAAAACAACAGAAGACCAAGCCTATCCTCTAGAAAACATGAAACAAAGCCAGCCACTACACTAATTCAAGTGGAAGGGGACAGGTTCTCTGGAGGGTGGGATAGAGGCTCAGCAGATAGGGTGGGATAAGCAGCTATTCTCCCTGGTGGAAGGCTCGAGCTGTTACGAGCTTGCTCCAGGGGTACGAGCTTTTGAGACCCTGCAAATTCAGCAAGTCAAAACATCCATTGTAAACTTTGGTCTACTCCTCGTGGAGAGAATGGTCTGGAGGTGCCTCAAGCTCCTTCTGGGTTGAAGTAAGGGGTTTGAGGACATGATCCAGTGCTGTGTTTCTGTATCTATACTTACCCTATGATCTTTTTATGGAAACTCTTCTGCTATCGGGGTCTCCTATTCCATTATCTGTTGCCCCAGATAACAGAAGCTAGTAAGCCTAGTTAATTCTGTGAGGGCTCACATTTCATTTCTCATCCCAGTGAGCTTAATAAAACTGGTTGAATAAACTATATATACAAAGAGCTGTTTAGAAAAAGTACCATTTAAATTTATTTCAATCCAGTCTGACCATAATATTTTAAGGGTAACTGCTGTAAAGCTTTACTGCTACGGATGAAGTTAACTATTTGCTTAGCTATATTTGCCTTTAAAATTTATTTGCAACAGATACCACTGTATTTGCTGGCACAAACCACATACGTCACATACACCAGGGACAGAAGTGGGATAGAGACTGGAACATTCCCAAAGAATGGTCACTCTTAGATCCCTAAAGAGGTACTTTAGTAATGGGAAATTACTGAAGTAATTTTACTTTACAATGGGAAAACTCTTATTGCTGCTGATAATGAAGTAATTACACTGACTAACAAAAGAAAATACCTTCAGGACTGTAAGTTTGTTATCTGCAACCCTTTTTGTCATGGACGTTCTTAAAATCTTGGAAGAAATAAAAACAAGTTGTCATTGATAAGGTTCTTGCCCTATCAGGAGAAAAACAGAATATGTTTGTAACTCCAAATATCAGATAATATTAGCAGAATTATTTCATATTACGCTTGTCATTGTCAGTAAATAGCATTCCTATCAATAATTTAAATTTATCATAAACTGGCATAAATTCATAATCTCATGGGTATGCAGCCCATTACAATTCAGTGAATAATAGATAATTTACACAAGCATCTAAAACTTTCTCAGTGTAGGAAAGCTATACAAATCATACCAGAATCCCTGTGATGATGGAAAAAGCAAAATGAACCCTCCTCCATGTTGCACTGGAAAAAAATAACTGAAGATTTTGTGGGGTCCTACAAAACCCTATAATGGTTCAGACCTCCAGATGTACAATAACTGGCAGACAACAGCAGCAACCAATCTCTGATGTTTTGGCCCAGGAGTTAAAGCTAAGACCTTGAAGAAATGACAAAGCTTCTTCATCCATGACACAATGCAAAGGGCAAAATAACAGTGTATTTTCTGGCCATTTTTTTTCCACAGAGAGGAAAATTAATGCTTCAAGGGAAGCTATTTCCTGAGGAAATAAGCATTCTTCTTTCATCTTTAGACTACATTTTATAGTTGAAAGAAAATAAAATCTTATAAGAGTTCATCTGGATTTCTTACCTGCTAAGTATTTGAATTATGAGGATTTATTTGTGATTTTAAACTCATTCCCATTATGTGGGATATTAAGAAACAAAATTTTTCATGGCCTTAAATTGGAAATTCATATACTCATATAGAGCCATATTGCTTTGTATTATGTGGATACAAAAATGCTGCCAGCAAGGATTTTCTTGCTATTTTCTAAGCCTGTGAGAGACTTTTCTCTCTCACAGAAGCGGTAGCAGAGTTATGTAAACAATCAAACCACCTGCAACCTTGAAAAGTCTTATTTATAATACAGTAGAAAAATATTTTGACAATGGATGTTTTAGGATTTTAGCCAATCCCCCCCAAGGGGTGGCTGGTCCTTTGTCCAATTAGACTATGAAGAAAAAAGTCTATAAAAGATTTTGTAAAATAATTAAATCAATCAATCTTGCTGCACAATTCCTGCCTGCTGGATCTTCTCTCCTCCTCCTCCTCCCTATGGCTGCAGGACACGGTGATACACCCTAGGGCCACGGTAATAGTATTACATTGAGTATTATTTAGAATCAGGTTTTCATATGCAAACCCAAAGTGTTGAACTGCAATGAAAAACTGTGGAAGCTTAAATTTTTACTACCAAACCTGGAGTAAAAATGTGATACATAAACAGCAAAAGGATGGATGGATAGATGATGGATAGAAGGATATTTGGATAGACAGAAAACAGTATTTTGCTTTTCTGTTGAAGATTGTTAATGGTTCAGCACTGTACAAAACAAAAGGAGTAGAAAAAATGTGCTACATTACAGGATGGTTTGGGGATTTTTTTAATGAATGTAACAGTGACAGTAAATGGGATGTACCAGCAATGGTAAGCTTGGCAGAAACTGTGCTTTAAGGAACAATTTGAATTAAGGTAGGTTAGTAATTTCCTTATAAAAGGTGAGAGACCTTCAGAAATATGATACATATGGGCTTTAACAGCACTCCCTGATGCTGATTCATGTTTGAAATTGAACAACATAGATCAACATAACTATCATCAAGAGGTCAGCCTAAATAGAGCTTCAATAACATCACTAAGAAAACTGTAAGAAGTTTGGATTGCTGAATTCCTTTACAAGAGAAATGGATGGTTAAAAGGTAGATAAGGTAGCTGGTTAAAAAGAGTACTCAGTATTTGAAACATTCGAAGTTCCGTGCCCGTCCTGATCACACAGCAGCTGTCCATCACCGGGTCACAAATTGTCTGACGTTCCTTCTTTGGAACTTGTCAGTCCTCCACACTGATTCACCGTTTTCCTTCTCATAAGAGACTATATATTTCTCAATGCAGCTATTTATTTTTAAATAATTATAAAGATGCATTCTTAGTAATTATAAGGCCTTCATTTTACTTTCCTCAGAAATTCCTCAGACTAGCAAGCCCCGTATTTCTAACAAGGGGATGATTTCTAAATAAAATTAAGGGAAATCCTCTCCTTACATCCTACAAAGAACTGATTGACAGCACAAGAAAATGTATTAAAATACTGCCCTTGGATAGACTGCTTTTGATCTGGCAGTTATGTTTACAATTACAGTAGGTAAGCAGTAAAATTACTGCACTTTGTGCCAGAACCTGATGCCTAATTATCTCAGCCAAACATCCTGTCCCATAAAGCAAGTTTATGAATGATCTTGACCCCAAATAATACTTCAAATTTTGATTAATTTTGAAGGAGAAAAAAGAAGCTGCTTTCTTCATCATTTTTTCACAGCCCAGCAAGCAAATACCCACCTGTTGCAAAACAATCTTACAGTGAATAGCTTTCACAAAGCTAAATACTGTTGTATGCTATCTGTAAATCTAAGCTATAAATCTAAACCTATCCTGTGCTTAAGCACTTCAGCCAATAGAAAATATGGCCTTTGGTGTATCTGTGTGTTTCAGCATCTGTATTTCTTAACTACAAATGTTTTACCCTGTCTCCCACATTGATACGTTCAGTTGTACTATTCTGGACTAATGCAAGAATTAGGTTAGTCACCAAGAAAGGAATCTCAGGGTAGAACATCCAATTCTGAAAGTTACAATTAATTAAAAAAAGACACTCACAACTAAAAGGAACAGAAAATTAGCTGCTCCACCTTTTAAGAACATCTATTTCTACTAAGATTTTACACATTACTGAACAGATTGTTGGGAAGGATTCATTGTTGGTCTTTTGGAAGCAGAGAAATTATTTTTCTCTAGCTTCTTTTTTTAATTATTATTATAAGATTTCCTACCTACCAATTACAGGAGCTCAATATATTTAGCTGAAATTGTGGGTAACTTCAATATAATCTTAAGTAGCTAACTGAGAGGAAAATCTCTCATAAAAAGTTAGAAAGGGTTTTGCACTAATCAGTGGGAATGGACATTTATCTTCTTAATCATAAGTCTTTTATGTGGGTTACAAAACAAGTAGCAGATTCCATCTCCTTGGCATAATTCAGGAAGTTCAGGTTCTGCTGTTAGAATCAAACAAAATTTAATTTAATGCTGAAAACTACCAACATATCTAAAACACTGCTTATTTCAGGCAGTCCATTAAAGATGTTGACAGCTATTATCTGACAGTGAAAGTAACAGGCTTACAATTAACTAAGCATTGCAGAGTTCAGACTGTAAAAGAAAAACTGAAGACATTTTAATGGAAAAAGCTTTTCCTGAACGTTTAAAAAATCCTGTCTAATTTACCAAACAGTCTGAAACCCACTAAAGAGATCTTCACTTTTTGATGCTTCACACTAAACAGGATGATATACATGCTAATTCTATTGAAGTTTGTGCAAACATAAGGGAGGAAGATTACTGGTTTATGAGCAAATTAACTCCAGCAATTCAGTTCCAAGTATCTGACCCAAAAATGTTGACACGTAGATGCAAATAACCACAAACAGAGTAACACTCCAAGAGGGAGGGGAGAAAACAGGGGAAGCACTCACAAAACCCAGCCATGATTCCCTCACAAACTGTCTGTCAGATACAGCAAGATTTCCACACAAGAAGGGAGTTGTAAATCCAGAGCTCTTTTCTGGGCACTCTGAGATGTATGTAGAACGTGGAAGCCCTGCTCTAGAGATCAGAGCCATCAGCAGTGGACTCTGTACCTGGAATCAGTCATTGCGATGGTTTTTTTTGTGGGCATGGTAAGAAAACTGACTCCATTTTAAGCTGCTTTATATTTGGTGGTAACAGAGACAACACCAGAGTTGTAAAAGTGTTGGTAAAATTAGCTGTGATGAGGAAGTATATGAAATTGTATCCATTAGAAACTGATATCTGGCATTTTTACTGGAATAATGCCATGACACCTGTAAATTTAAACTACTTATACTAGTGGCAAAATGATGTCCTTAATGTTTGGAATAAGCCATGTTTTAGTCTCACGACTTAAAGTCAGACACACAGGCAAGCAGACAGATTCTGACATTGTATCTGAGAGTATATCTCTAGTGTTTCTCAAAGTTAGGATGAACTTCAATGGTGAGATCTCCATGGGAATACACAATGCCAAAGCTCGAATCCCCCAAAGCCCTGAAGTACATGCTCAAAATCAAATATGAGTTTTGCACGGTGGAATAAATTTATAAATGCGCTTATGTTTAGGTGAGTGCCTCAGTGCATGGTTGAATATAGGCCTAGATATCTTAGTTTACTGAGGATGCTTTTTATTTCAGCATATCACTAATAAGAACTTTATCTGAACAGGTTTTTTTATGCTTTTCTATATGTGGGTTGTGCTTAGATAAGTAGACAGATAGACACACAGGTAGATAGGTATTTTTCCCTGTCTTAACTCTGACAGATACATGAAACACTGTCCTGTCAAGCTCTATTCTAAACTAATTTCTTCTGACTACCATAAAATATTAATGATGTAGAAGATGTTTCAAGAGAAGAGCATTTGTGTTAAAGTTCTAGATAGAAAATATCAGAAAACTGTCACCTCTCAATTAAAAATAATCCAATATTAATCTGTAGGGAGAATGTCAAGATTTCGTGACTTAAGAAGTATGCATTAATGAAAGCAAAACTACCTAAGAGGAATTGCTGAGCAATCACACATAAAAATGACCTGTGTAAACAATTTGGTAATTATTGCAGAAAGCACCATTAAAATAGAAATCTTTAAAAATAATCTGTCTGAAGCATTTCACTGAATTTGCATATTTACTGTCTCTTAATTACCTCTGAATAACATGTTTAATTTGCACCTAAAAATGGTATATGCTTATCTACAAATATAATTTAATTATTATTTTTGCACTTCCCATATTAGCTACACAGAAAACCAGAAAATCACCATGGAAAACATATGTGATTACATTAATTTCATTGTATTTGCTGTTAACACCTGTAGGCTAGTTTCTCCATGGATACGAATTGGGATAGTTCACTAATCTCAATTGAAGCAGTCTTTTACCAACTGAGCAGCTAGCCATGTTCTTTTTGTTTTGTTTTGTTTCAATAACCGCATGGAGGTAATTCAAAAATGCAGATATGAGACTTCTTAGAGAAATTATTAACATTGCATTATAACATCATTGTGTTTTTAAGCTGAACTGTAACACCAGGCATGAAAACTCAGATTCTGGAGTTAACTCACTTTGGACTATTTCTTTAACATAGAATCCCCTTTCACCTGAGGCATTGAGAAATCTCCTTCATATTCCCAAGTGTTTCCTACAACCTCTGCTGTCACAGCACATCTGAAGTAACAGCTAACGTCTGGATAGTACTGTGGCTTCATTTTCCTAACAAGATACAAATTCTTGGATAGCGTAGAAAAGCTCAAAACTATTCTCAGTAGTGTGGCAGGAACTAATAACTCAAGGAATATGACATTTTTATTAAGCACCATAGCCTAAGTTTCCTCAGGAACCAGCTTTAATAATTTGGCAGTACATTGCTCTGAAGGGATTAATATTATTTACTTATAAGCATGGCTCTAAGCAGGACTGCTAACACATCCTGTACTCTTTCATCAGCTCTGCATCCGATTTTGGCCACACATAATTCAGAAGAATCATCACAGAGTAATTTCCCAACTCTCTATATGCCTCCAAGCACAAGCAAGGAAAAACTCTACCATGCATAAAAAAATGGCCTTTAATATCACAGTACACCTTTTGAGATGCTTCCCTAAACTAATTCAGAAAAGCAGATGAGCAATTCTGTCTGTTTGTTCAGGAAAATACTGCAAATTCTACACTGCCATATATAAGAGGATCAAACTGGGGCCATCAACAGTATTAATCACTGCTCTCCATATAGATTTTACTTTGCATTCCCCATGGTTTTTTAAATATTTGATAATAGTCCTGACTGCTCACTGTTGATAGTCAGAGGATGGCAGACTTTTAAGAAAACGGCATAGCTGTAACACTTCAAAATAGTGCATTAAGATAGAAATAATATATTCAAATGTGTTCTTAATGTGTCATTGATGAAGCTAATCTTATTTAAGTTATAATAATTTCAAAATGCCTTTAGAAATACCTAATTTTAAAGGTATATCAGCATCAAATTCTTACCGAATGTAGCATGCAGTTATCAAACATCTACAGTTACGACAACCGAGTAGAAGCAATACTTCTTCCTATTTTTGTTTAATTTTTGTAGGATTCATGCCTACTGGGGTCAAACAACAGGTTTAAGAATTGCAGTTTTAGGCTTTTTAAGACTTAGGAAAGGTGACTGATCTCCCTTTCTCATAGTGGGAATTCAGGAAGGAACTTCACGTTTAAATGACATAAGAAAAACTAAAAATATGTCTTGTCCAGTGGCGTGTGTTTGACACTTTGTGTAACATCATGAGCACAAAATCTGAACATGTTCATGCTATAGCAGCACCAAAATAAGCCCCAAATGTGTCTGTATTAGTGCAAGGATTCAGTCCCTTTTCCAATAAAACAACAAGCCTTCCTTCAAGCAAGATTTTCACTTGGACAACAAGATAATTATATGAAAGAAAGAAAGGGGGTGCAGACAGCAGTAAAGCTTGCATTAAGGATAAGTACAAGAACACATGCACATTAGGAGATATCAGAATGCTCCCTTATACAAAAGGGAGGAGAAGAAAGTTGCCTTTTAGTTAATAATTATCTCAAGCATTAGGAAAAGGAAGTAGCTGGTCTCAGCCAAGAACAAGGGAATCAGCTGTGGCTGATCAGCAAACAATTTCTCCATTTACGTCACCTCAATCTCCTTCAGAGAGTCACTCAGATGATTAACTACTTTGGGTCTGCTGCTGATCATAAAAGCATTTTCCTTGACACCTCATAAGCTCAATAAATATGGTTTAGAGATTACAGATTTCTGGGACTTTCCACATTAGAGGGCCGGAAATGAAAGGGATACTGTCATACTGTCAGGCCAAAAATACTGGCTGGTGGCAACTGCTGCCTCTCTGTATTTAGGCTGCAGACACACCCCTGCAAACTGACACTGGAGTAGGTACCTGCTGTAAAAAGAGGATGGGTGCTGCCTGAGCACACCAGTAACAGAGCTCAGAACACTTCATAACGCTGCAGATAAATCAATACACGGTTATCATAACACCAAAACACTGTGTTAATGCACAACATGTGGAAAATGGGAAAAAGGATGGGAAAATAGCATTACAGGCCTCCAGGTTTAGTACAGCCATTAATGTACCTGGTTCTATTTCAACAGTGAAACATTTTGAGAGGCACACGAGGGTGAAAATACTTGGTCTGGCTGGAGTCAGTATGAGAGCGTAATACCACCGAAAGGTTAAGATCCTGCTCTTCTTCCCTGCCTTTCATTCCCAGACACAGAACAGATCTTTAAGCCAGGTCATTTCAGTGATCCAGATTACAGTGCTTCCTAAATAATACTATATTGGCAGATCTGTGAAGGCAGGCAATTTAAACACAAGACACATGGAAACAAGCCACTGAGGGAAGGAGACAGATTTTCCTAAGTTGGCTTTCTTGGGGAAACCAATGTCTGGCAAGCCTGCATATTTAACTCCCATGTATTTTCAGAGAGTGCAGAGTTTAATTACTTCACTGGTGGCATACCTTGGTGCTCATTAATTACCTGTTTTTTCAAAATAACTTTACTAATGACTCTTCTTTTTCTTTTCTGAGCCAATGTAACATCATTCTGCTACCTGGAGTGGCTGTCCTGCTTCATTCATTCACTTCCTTCTTCCTTGTACCACTTACAGCACTCGTGTGAGCCCCGTGAGGGGTGCTTCAGCTCCCTCCAAATGACAGAGAACAAGTCACTTTTCTTGCTGGGTTTGTTTTCTCTGGTTTAGTGAGTGGAACTAGATTATAGTAGGATCAAACATACACAATCATTCACAAGGAAGCAAACAGGAATATGTGGCCAGAAGAAAGGGGAAATTGAGTTGACTCTTGCAGCACTGGCAAGGCACAAAACCAGTTCAACATCAGAACAAGAACAAAGCCTTCCTCTGACCGAAGATAATAACCAATGGCTCAGTTACTGCTGGCTGTAATATTTGCCCAAACAGCTAAATTTACAGTTTTTCAGAGAAACGCTTGTCACATTCTTTATTTTCTGGGTATAAAGGGTATAAGTGAAAAGAACTGCAGTTCTCAGGAAGATAAGCCCATCTTCTAGGCAATGAAAGCAATAATCTGCACCATGATAGGCAGTAGCAGCGGAGAATATCACTGGTGTCCTTTGTAACACTGACAGCAATCAATGAGGACACACAGCTAAGAATGTGCTTTTGGGCTAAGATCACTACAGAGGATTTTCTCCGATGGAGGAGCTCCTCTCCCTGCCCCACTGCCCCCTCACTGAACTGCTTATCACCCAAACTGCCTTCTAGGACACACAAACCTCCACCTGCACCAGCTGTGTGGTGGCTCAGCGCTCTTCTTGGACTTTCCTTGGGAAAAGTAGCGCTGCTCCTCGCAATGGGGAAGGGAGTGAACATTGCCATTAGAGAAAGACAACCACAGGGCTAACCTAGACCCAGCCCTGTGAGGAGGCCAGAGGAAAAGGGAACAGGAGAAAGGCAACAGAGGCACAGTTATGCTCAGAGCCAGACTGTGCAGGCTGTGACAGATCACAGCAAAACCGAGTGCCACAGATACAATCCTGGCACAGCAGGAACCAGCAACTGTGTCAGGTACATTTAGAACTGAACTATTACCATTATCACCATATGCTGAAACCACCCACTGCTAATAGCGAGGATCCTTCACATGCTGTTCTCAAGCAGGAGAAAGGGTTCCTAATCAGCCAGGCTCTGTCTGAAGATTGTGGGAGGGAATGGCCACAGGGAAAACCCGATACCATTGCCATCTTAACATCTGCAGGTTTATTTCCATTATGGTGTGACTCCACTGGACATAAAGAACCAACCTGTTTGAATGGTGCCCTGCAGATACTTTTCTAAATACAAGATGATTTTACATGAGCTGTATCCTGGGTGTTTCTTAAGTAGAAGGATCAAGCAAGTCTTAGTCTGGTTAAATTTTGTTACGGATCCAGACTGATGCCAATTAAGCCACAAGCATATATGTCTGACTCTGGTGGTACAGCAACACACTATGTGAGACTACAGTAAGAGCCAGCAGCCCAGAATGCCAGTGTCAAGTGAGTATTTTTCAGACCTATTAAAATATTTAATTTCATATGGTCCTGTGTAATTCTAGAAAATCCAAATGTAGCCACAAAAGGATTTACTTTCTATGGACATCGTCTGACTGGGCGTATTTAAAGCAAAGTGGCTGTTGAGCCCTTGGGAATGAGCACTGGATAGCTCTAAGGGCTCCAGGCACTCAGCAGTGCAGGGTGTGCTGCCACCTCTTGGTCATTTCCTCCAACAAAATCTCAATCCCCATTTTTTAAAACCTCATTAGTGCATAACATTGTTTCTTTTTCCATAAAATCCTTCTGTCTTGGAAATTCTCTCTCCCTTCTTATAACTTAGAGGTATCTGGATATTGGATTTAATATCCTTTGTTGCATTTGATTATTAGGCCATTTTCCTTTTTAACAATGCTAAGATGACTTTGGGTTTGATTAATTTGAAATAAAAACTTTATTGCAGTTTTATTCACACTTGCAACAACGCTGATATTTGTGTCTGCAATCTTTAGATACTGCTATCCTGGAGAGTTATTAAATATGTCCTTCTTTAAAATAGGTGTCACAAATAATAACAACAACCAATAACCCCGCTCTGAACCATAAGTGGAAACCAATATCCTCAGAAACTGACAGCTTTCAGTATGATACAAAAGCCACCAACATCCATTCAGTCCAACAGATATTTAACACCAAGGATTGATTTTCTCCTGTGAAAAAGACCCGCATCTTGCATTTTTCTGAGGTCAACAGGAATTCTGAATGAAAAGTCTCAGGCTGAAACTTCTCAGATTACATTTGCTACTTCTCTATATGAATTACTGAATTTCACTTAACTTCCTATTCACATGTAAGATTCACACACAGCTCACATTCTAGGGAGAAAAAGGAAAAATGCCAGTTCTGAAAATTTATAAAGGTCCTACTCTCTGGCAATAGGAATTGAAGGACAATAGGTAACACCTTGCCCTGTCAGGCAACAGGAGAGGAAACTAGCATATTTACTTCTATCACTTGAAATCTGTATCAGTTTAAGTCATAAAGCACTCAAAGTGACCACTCACTTCTTTTTCTCTGGAGTTAAAACCTTCTTAGTAGGATCTGTTGCAATAGCTCAAGGGTTAATTAATGATTTTACACTAAAAGAGGGTAGATTCAGACTAGATATAAGGAATTAATTTTTCATGATGAGCGTGATTAAACAGCGGCACAGGCTTCCCAGAGAGCTGGAGGATGCCCCATCCCTGGAAATATTCAAGATCAGGTTGGATGGAGCTCTTAGCAACCTGATCTAGTGGAAGATGTCCCTGCTGTTGGACTAGATGACCTTTAGAGGTCCCTTACAAACCAAATCATTCTACGATAACACTTTTGTAGAAAGGTGGGGAAACTGGAGATTTTTAGACAGGTTAAGAAGGAGACATGGGTTCCTTCAATAACAGCTCTTTCTCTTCCATTTCCCTAATGATCTTACATCCCTCCAGCCAGAAAGAGAATGTTCATGTGAGGATTCCCCAGGGTACAGAATATATTTTTAGCTTAATGACAAAATTTTTTGAAAAATTGTTTTTTCTTTTCTCAGAGGGTAAAAGGCCAGGGATTACTTTGACTGCTGCATTGGACTCTTACGGTTACATTTTCAAAGCTGTGCTTGTGTTGGCAACACAAATCCTGCTATTGTTACAGGATTAGTATGCATAACTTTCCAAATGCTGCTTTGAAAACGGAGCCAAGGAATATTATTTGTGTTTACTTTCTGGAATTAATGTAGGCTCTGATTATTGGCTAGTCGTTCAACAGCACTGTTGTATACCCATCTTTTGATGTCCTATCTCTAAACACTCATTCAGACTTGTCTGGATTCCTTTAGTAGTTGGACATTTATTTAAAAAAGAAGGAATGATAAGACATCAGTTTCAACCTACCTCTTCCTTTGCCACTGATAAATACGATTTGTCTTGACTCTGCTAACACTATTTCTTGGATCTTCTTATTTTTAATGTCTCTTAGTAATAAAGAAATAAAGGGGAAAAAAATTATTAACATCATCTTTTTTTTTATTTAGTTCCACTACAAATGTCAAGCCTGTGTTGCAGTGATGGAATCAATATGGCACTGACATTGCCAATTTCCCTCTTCCTTGAGTCTGATGAAACTTTTTCTGTCATTCTGAACTAAAACAGGTTTTGTATCTTATTACATTATACAATTGCCTCAAAGGTGGGAGCTAGTTTTCTCCTTCTGTTACTGTGCAGCATCTATTACAACCATAATGGTAATTTCAAACTGTAAATGCTTAAAATTTTCCTACACTTGTATTATCAACTTTTAAATGAGAATGGCCTTTCAACCACTGAAATCATTAATAATGGTCTTGACATGGAAATAGAGGAAAATAAAAGAATTTGTCTTATAATAGAGAGAACATCTAGTTTCTGTAGGTGGATTACATTGAGGCATGACATGCACTGCCACATCTCAAGCAGTTCCAGACATGCCTGGTGATGTATCACCAGGCTCCTGGCACAGTTTGAGGAAGCCTAGAAACTGGTACCACATAAGCAGGCTTTTTCAGGTTTCTAATTTTGGCCTAAAGTGCTCTTATTTTGCATGTGTCGTACCACAGGCTTATATACTTATCCTGATTTGGTTTTTCTTCCTGAGGCTGTCATTCTTTTTTTCTGTTTATACAATAAAGTAGCAAGCTGGATGCTGGTGGTGTTCTGTGCATCAGCAGTGGGAGAGGGCCTCATTAGGAGAGCAATTGTTACCCATGGTGAATCCCTCCTCTGAATTGCCCTCTAGGTGGTAGAAATCTCTTTCTCCTAACCATTTTAGAGGGTTCTAGAAAGGCTAATCTAAAAGCAACTTAATTCACAACACAGGCACCTGCCTTGAAGTGCCTTGAATGAAGCTGTATGAGAAGCACCCAAGTTATAAATTAACACCACCCTTGCATGGGTCAAACAGCAATAGCTGTTTTTTATAAAAGAAGGAAAATTTTGGTAGTTATTTTCTCTGTTATTGTCATGGTCACATCTAATACAGAGCTGGCATACAGTCAATATAAAAAAAACATCCCATGAACCCCATTTCAACTATTTCAGGACTAAAACTGTCACTGACCTTTGCTTTCATCTTCATCTTCGTAAAAATTTTCTAGGATTTAAATATAATCCAACCAGAAAGAACAGAGATTATTTCTTCAGTAAGTAATGATAATTTCTCTTGTGTTGGTGTGGTATAAATGCAGACAGAATTCAAAAGTCTTACAGCCACTTGTGTAATAAAGTTCTTTTTCAGTGTGATTTAACAGCAAATAGTTTTAAAGAACCCATTTACAAAATTTGAATTTCAAATGCTTATTTCACTGTCAAAAATCTTGTATTATGTTCAGACAGCTGAACTATAAATGCCCCTAATTTTTAAACTGCACTGGCCAAAGAACTGTATCCTTCATTAGATAAGGATAGTGACTACCTCACTTTAAATGAATCCTACTAGATGACAGGCTGTGGAGGGAATATTTTCTAGTGTGACGTGAGCCAGAAATACAGTTACCTAAAGGAAATAGCATTGAGGGGTAGCAGATATTAAACAGGGAAAATGCCTGCATGATGATGACTGCAGAAGGAAGCCATTCAGAGCTTCCACACAAGCAATATTTCTTACACAGTCTTGACTACAACCCAAGACTTCATACACAGATATATATATGTATAAAAGATGCACAGTCCATCCTGGTATGTAATTGAAAACATAAATTAAAAATCCTGACATATATTAGTCTGACAGTAGTGGGCCACTTACTATGAGAGTCCACCATTATATGTTACAAGAAATATAATTATTTACAATATTATATTGTTTATTTTCTTATTTTACAATATTATTGTTTAAATACCTTTGTCTTGTGATGTATAGAAAACCAATGGTGTAAATCAGAATCCTATGTCTCATTTAACAAGAAACAGGCATTTCTAAAGGTTTTAACCCTCTGAGGATAAAGTAATAATTCAGTTCCAACTTTTGCACATGCCTGTTGCACAAAATATAAAAAAAAAAATCAATAGGAATGCTCACATGAATAGATTTTAGGCCTATTCATAGAACTGGAAGAATTATGGCCTCGGCATGTACATGGATAGAAGTAGTTTTGCAACGAAGAAGAATGGTCTGTAATGACTAGACATGTATGGTACACAAAGGCCTAGCTGCACGTTAGCAATCATTTCTAAAAGCAACTTAATTCACAACAGCAAGCTGGAGGGAGTGGTATGAGATGTTCTTCCAGTGCATGGCTAAGGCAGGAATAAAAAGCTGGGTTCAAATTCAGCCTGGAAACAAGAGGAAAACACTTTCAGTTACATTTTGGTCTTGTCCAGAACAGTTCTGCTGGCATTCAGTATGCACCCACAAATTTTAAGGCATGAGGTACCTCCCATCAGTTGTTCAGATGCATTTCAGCCCAGAATGCTGCAATAAGGTCAAGAGAAGTTTAGAATTTATTACAGAGAAAAGATTGCTGCTGTGGGACATCTCTGGCATCAAGCCCTGAGAGCAGCCCCCCATAACTGTTGGTCCACACAACCTCCATTGTTCTCTCAGGTTTCACAGCTGCAAAGGTTGCTTCCCCTTCCAGAAGGGAAGAGCTCTCCTCCCTGCAGCTCCACGACAGGAAGGATTTTGCTCGTTCCGTCTCATTTTTAGGAGGGAGGGGTGCTGACCTTGCTTGTATCACCCTGCCCAGAGCCAATTAACTTGGCCTGAATAGCCCAGTGGGTCTCAGGTGGCCAGGGCTTGATAAGGCATTTCCTCTCCCTGTGCTGGTCTGGATAAAAGTTACTCGAAGCACACACCTTCTAAATGATACAACCTTTATTTATTTATTTAAAAAACAACTTCTGCCTTAGAGATAAGAGTCTGAAAACAGGCCAAGAACCTATGAATTGAATATTTTAAAGTCTTGTTTAAGTGCCTGCGTTTCTCAGAGACACTCTTAAGAGGAACCTTCACCTAACCGTTCCTTTTCATGGAAGGTAAACATGTTTCCCACATGCTTTAGTAACTTGGTCCCTTTCTACGCTGGAATTCCCCCGTGTCCCCTAGCAGGAATCACCAGCAATTCCCAGCTGATGACAGTCTGGAAGGCAGGATATTTGTGGCGTAAGGAAACCACAGTTTGAACAAATCTCTGGAGTTTAAAAAGGCATCTATCCATGCTTAAGCTTGGAGCTGGAGGGCTGATGTCCCGACACCCTGCTATGGCGTAGTGCCATCTCGTGGACTACAGCGGCTCCCGGCAGAAAGCAGAGGAGGCAGGGAGCATGGAAAGGAAGATGGAGACAGAACAGGTGTTTCAGAAAAGAAACCAAACCCCGCTTGATCTGCTCTGCTCCTGATGCAGCAGAGCACTCAAAGCAACCTACAGGCATCTGATTACATAATTACCATTGCATATGTTTATCCTTGAACGCCTTCGTGGACTTTTCAAGCAACATGGATGTGAAATTGGGATGTGACCACTCCCAAAAGGTCAGATACAAAACATGTGAGGAGGGCCCAGAACCTGAAGTTTAATCATGACTAACTCTAAATAATAAAGGCAGTAAAAAAAAAAACAAAAAACCTCCCAAAATAAAAGAGATCTAAGAGGTTTATATAGTCCTTCCATGTAATTACTATTGCCTCTTACTATTTGTGCACAATTGTTCATATTTAATGCAGTTTAAAATAATTAATTTACCCACAAAACATCTATGTAAACCAGGTACGAGAGAAACCCAGATTTTTTTTTTCTTACTTCCCAAATTTGGTGGCCTGAGAAAGACAATATGTCATTGGTTTGTTTCTGATGGAGTGTCCAAATGACCCTATTCCGCTCCAATGGGAAGAGAAACAATTTTGATTTATAATGATCTAAAATCAAAGACTTACATTGGAAATGTAGTCTGTCATGCTTCTGAATTCCCACTCTGGCTGTGCACTGACATAATTTTGTCAGTACGGTAAGCTTTTAATTACTATACTTCCCAAAATAAATGCATCATTCATCAGCAACTATTAAATAAGCACCCAGTCTGAATCTAACCTTTTATAATGAAGTAATAAAATATTATCTAGATTAAGAATTACCTTGTTTTCTTAGGCAGATCACAATCTTCTTCACTGCCTTGCTTAATTTTTTTTTTTTCTGACATGATTTGAAACTTTTTTGCTAAAGGAAATGTATCTGCCTTGATGAGGATTTGGCAGCAAACTCTGCAATACTATGGTCTGTCATATCAGATGACACCAGGGTTTAAAACTTTCCACATTCCTTTAGTTACGAATTGTAGCAGAGCTGTGCACAACTTCTCACACCTGAATTTTTAAATAGCCCTGGTTTTGCTTTCTGCCTGATGCTGAATGAGCACAAAAACTGGCACTTTATTATGTGGAACAAACTCCATTGTTTTTAGACTAGAAAAAAAGTAACCTGGCTTACTTCCATCACGGATGTATGTGTTACAATAAAATTCACTTTCTTGAGAGGCGCCAACAGTCCCCATAAAATGCAGGAAATTCAGGCATTTAAACCAGCAAAAGCAAACTTAACAGACTGACACCTAGGCTACCGGGATAGGATGCCCAAAAAAAAAAAAAAAAAAAGAGGATCTAATATATGCCCCCCAGAGACATTTAGGGGCCTATCCTTATCCAGGATTCTCAGCTACTGGCTCCCCTCGAATGCAGCTGTGTCCCACCAGGCTCTCCTCATAAAAAATAAGACACAAAATTCACAGTGTTTCTCAATTTGCAATACTTAGTAACTTTGCTTTTGCAGGGGTAAGGGCTTGTCTGATTTCCTACTCTGGATAAATTGAAGCCTTGATTTTTGCTCTTCCATGGTTGATTTGAGTTACCTATTTTTCAGGATACACTATCAATGTTTTCTCCTGTCCCTTTGGCTCCAAATATAGAGAACAAGAGATTCAAATCCTCAGCTTCAGGAAAAAGCTCTTACTACTGTTATTTGGGCAGACACATAGAAGAACTTGACACTTAACTGTTCCTATTGGTCTTTTGCTTTGATAGATCTAGACCCAGCTGCCATTAAAAAAACCAAAACCACACAAACAAAACAAACAAAAAATACAAAAAAAGCCCACCCATAAACCCACAGGCAGTGGGTATTTCCAAGATTAGTATTAGTTTTAGTATTAGTATTAGTAGTATTTCCAAGTGTAGTATTTCCAAGATTCCTTAATCTACAGGTATGGCATCATGTCAAGCTGGTTTGTGAACATTCTTTATAAATAAACTAAGTTATTTAATTTCTGACAAAACCACAAACTTGAGAAGGTTGTTTGCTCCTTTTTTTAAGAATGGAAAGACTTGCTTGTCAGACTCAGTAAGATTTTTAAATGCTAATCCACTCTCGGAACATATAGCTGACACTGACAGAATGTTTTATGATGTGATCTCTTGCGCCTACTTCCAGCTAAGATTAATAAAATCCTCACCTCCCTTTTGGCCTCCAGATCTTATTCCAGCAGGAAATCACACCTTAAAGTAACTGATCCTGCCAAATACTTCATCAGTTTCCACTAAGAGGGAAAGTGGCAGGCATGTTCCATCATAGATCTTCCCAAACGTGTTGAAGTGAAAGAGGAAAAAAATTAGATGTGTTCATCTTGTTCATCAACACCTCTAAGTATCTTCTATTGTTATAATGAATATCCTTTATCTTTGGATAATACACACATCATAAATTGGTCTATTCTGAAGTTTTAGGAGTTTCCTTTTCTATGCTTATTCCTGTATTACTGCAGCCAAATAACTTCAATTATTTCATTAAGACCTATATTTTAAAATATCATCCTAATATATATTACAAAATACTTTACACAAATAAATTTCTGGGCATTATAGCTCTGTACAGTACAATGGGCAGTGCATTTCTCTGAAATGCACCTAATCCCAGAAATATTAACATAATTATTATAGTGGGTTTTAAAAGCAATCTAGTAGAGGGAAAGAAAGCCCAGCTGGAGAAAGATTTTACAAGAGGTGAGTGAAAGTGGTTGAGACCTCTCTTCTCATCAGGCCAGACCGTGATAGGACTGTATTCAATGCCGTGTGGGACTGCCAATTTGAAGCATGGTATGACAATGCAGTCATGTGCTCAATCAAGTTTTTGCATTATCTGGAAAGAGATATCAAATCTGGATTTTGTAGGCTTTTTTCCTTTTTCAACCAGTAACTTTGTCCGGATATAACTCATTTATTGTTCTATTCTGTGAGTTATTATTCTAGATTTCCAAGGGGAAAGGGGTGGTATTTTTCTCTGCAGGGTTGCTCTAAGAAAACACCTGCATTTAGAGCAAGAAATTTTACAGAGCTATGAGATATTGTCCAGGGTGCAAGTGGAAATATTAAGAGTTATATCCCATCCGTGACTGGAATAAAGGTATTTTAAATTTCTGTTTCACTTTTGCACATATGGAATATGTTAAATATAATTCTCAATGTCTGTAGACTTCCTTAGAGCCTGAGATAAATTTACTGTCAGAAGAAGGAGATGTGGAGTCACACAGAAGTCATTACTTTTAGTCTTATTCCACATTTTAGCCTGAAACACAGTGCCCATTTTTGTTACCACCACAGAGGACCTGACATAAAGAAAGCATCTCAAACTGTGATCCCATTACCTCTAACTTACTTCCATGCACACCTGAAAATCACAGCCGAGCCATAGTGCCCCAGATTTTTGCCAGGGCAACATATTTTAGTAACAA
This sequence comes from Coloeus monedula, assembly GCF_965178545.1. NCBI lineage: Eukaryota > Metazoa > Chordata > Aves > Passeriformes > Corvidae > Coloeus > Coloeus monedula. The sequence goes on along the minus strand of NC_138785.1, from coordinate 6,501,812 downwards.
TATTAGAAAACATGTTCTAGTTTTATAGAACTTTACAAAGGATAGGAAAGGATGGGGGCACAGAATAATCACATCCTCCTAATGACAGTTGTCCTTAGCTAATTTTTCAGATTTGAGATAAGAACGCGTTATGGGAATTTGATAGATTATTTGGTTATTTCAAATAAGTATTGGCAGATAAGACACAATTTAGCTGTGCCATGAAGGTAATTCTGCCTGGGGGTCTTCACTGTTTCATAGATTGCCCCCACAGTGAAATGTCAGATGTTTTGACTGGCTTTTGATCCAAGCAGACATTTGGTTTTGGTCTAGACCATCAACCTCTGAAACAAATGATGCTGTTTACATGCTTCAAGCTCCTTCAGACTAACTATAGCAAGTATGCAACATCCTTCAACATGATCACGACTGATTTCTTAGGATTACTATGAGACGCAACGTGAAAAATAGATATTTCTATAGAAATAAAATTATTATTTGCTGTGACTGAATTTAAGCCTGATAGCTTTGGCTAATACACAGGACATGCTTTTATTTTGTCTTTTTCATTCAGACCACAACTCTTCCTGCTCTGACTCAGAAGCAAATACAGTTTGGGCAATGTCACACTTATTCTGCCTACAAGTTCCAGAGTAATCTGCAGTACAATTTGCAAAATACACTATTTTTTATTACTGAAGCCTATGGATAATTCTCCAGGAACAATGTAATCAGTTTCTTTTTTTCTGAATGTCACTGACTGAGATTATTCCTCCTTGGTTACCACTGATTTTATGGAAATCTTAGATTCTTAGTTTTAAAAATTATTTTCTGTTGCATCGCCATGAAAACAGATTATCCTGTTATTCTTTAGTATATAATATATACTCATTATCTTCCTAACTTGCCTGCTTAAATCTGTAGTGAACTAACATTTGTTCTGGTTTTATACTTCAGTTTCTATACCAACAGTATTTTAAAGTCCAAGACTGCTCCTTGTAATATTCAATTACAACAGCCTTACACCCAGGAAATGAAGTACTTTATATTTAATAGGTTCAGAATTCCTGTTTCAGCTACATCCATGAAACATAATTGCATGCATGTATCTGTGGCCATGACAGAATAAGACATCCTGTAAATTTTTGGTTATCACTTTAGTGTCTGAGTTCTCTATTAAATACCATTGGCTTTCTGTTGCTCTTTATAAAGGAGCCTTGCTTCACAGGGTATAGAAAAACAGCAAAACCAAGCAGGACACTAAATTCATCTCAGGGCTCTGCTGACATCAGAAAGCACTCAATCTTTGCTCAAGAGACTCTTCATACATTTATAACCCTGCAATTTGCAGTTTCTTTCCATTGGCTCTCTACATGGGTGACCTACCAAATGTATGCACAACAGCCAACACACATCCCTTTTATGCTGACTACAAGCTGCCTGATGTTCGTACCCAAACACCAATCAGGCTTGAAAATATCCTGGACAAAAATATTTACCATGGAGCAAAAATTGGAGGAGCTGCCCTCTAAAAACTATCCATAAAAATAAAACTATTGGAAAGTGAGCCTGACAAGATACAAGTATCTTAAGAGTTCAAAGATGAGAAGAACATTTGGGTTTTGCACAAACAGTGCCAGTTTTCTAATTAATTTATCTCACTTTTATAAAAATAAAATAATTTTCTAATCTTATCCATAGAAGAATCCATTATTATTCATGTTGAATAAAATCTTGTTTTTAAATGGGTTTGACAGAACAGATTCTCTTAACACTTCTTCAGAAGTAAGCTAGGGCTTACAGCAGGAATAAATCAAATGCCACTGGACCCTTTTTGTACTCTGTTAGGAATAAGATTTTTCTAGATTGTTCATTATATTAAAACACGCTTTAGTTAAAATAATTCCACTGCCATATCATTGCAGTCAGCCCTTCTGCTTCAAAGCTAGTTTAGTTCCTTTGGTCTCTGCTTGTACCCTCTTTGAAAGACACAAAGTTGCCCAAAAAAAGACTACTAAAGGGTACCCAAAAGTCCTCCAGCTTTGTTGTTAAGAGATTAATTCAAGGGAAGGTCAGGAGCCTACACCACCAGCTGCAGGACCACACAGGAGCAAACCTTCAAACTGAAATAATGAAGAACCAGTTTATGACTCATCTGTGTTATGCTGTCTCCTCAGTCTGTGCTTCATTCATAAACAGATGGATTGTAAATATTCATGAAACAAATTTTTCAAAACTTCTAACCTCATAACCAAACAATAACCGGACAAACCTCTGCGAAAATATAATTGAAACAGATCTCTGGATTTAAGTGTAAGGACTACGGAATATAACATCATAAACCCTGAACAGACTTTTAAAAAATTATTTTAGAATTTGAAAGACTCAGTTTTGCAATTACATATTCGATAATCCTTACCAAACTGGCCTCTATTGTGCACAGGAGAAGATTTAAAAGATTAGTAGTGCTTGGTTTAGAAAAAGATGAAAGAAAATCTGGCGTAAGAAATAGAAATATCATATTTTACTTTCATCCATAAGGCAAGAACAAATGGACAATCATAATTATGTCAGCCTGTAAGGTTTGTGCTGGCCTGTAAACGCAATTCTGTGACCATTGTTTTGTCTGAAAAGCTTCTAATATTTTTGTTCTTTCCTTCTGCATTTTTCCACTCTGAAGTAAATATACATATAATAGTGAAGTCTTTCCATTCAGCAAGAACATATTAATGGGAAGTATGCCAAAAATAGAAATTCTGATCATTAATTTGTGTTCACTCTGGAAAAGGAGGCTGCCTGCAACCCCAGAAAACTGCTTCTCCTTGTTTGCAGTCATTGTGAAAGGGCAAAGTTGAGGTAGGCAATGGATCTCATGACTTCTGGAACTGCTGGAGATCTTTGAAAGAGAAACTAGAACAGCACAGATTTTTCCATATTGATGTCTCTGTAACAACCTATCAGCTGAGGTCAGGATTAAGGGTGTACTACAAAACCCACTAAACTGTAAGAAAAACCCATGGGCTTTGTAAGTATCGTGAACTCTCATGGGAGGAGTTTGGTATGCAGGTGCTTTATCAGTCTTGTTTTGTTCAGCTAAAAAACTATGGGTGATTTGAAAATAATTTTCTAAATCTTTACATTCCACAGTTTTATTTGTAACCTCCCCACTGAAGGGGTTTATCGATCAGCCACATCACAGAACATGGTAAAATGCAGGCCCTGCATTAACAGAAGAACACTGCAGTATTAATATTCCTCAGACTGAAAGAATGGAAGTTGTCAGAGTCAAAAAGTGGGCTCTACTATGGCCTCAAGAAAAGCTGTAATACCTTTTGAGTTCTCTTCCCATCTTCAGTAAAGAGCTCAGGACAAATCAGAAATACATCATGTTTATTCCTTGTATTCTAGGGGAAAATAGTTCCCTATATATTTAATGGAACAAATACAACCAAAGCAATATAGTGGACACCTCTGGAAAGATTTGTAGCTGCTATAATGTAATATACTAAGAAGCAGAGTCTTTTTGGTCCTGGTAAATGAGATAGTCATAACACATGAACAATAAAATCCCAACAGTGGCAAATGCAAATAAAATAAAATAACCAACTGATCCTCTGGTTGTACTCAGAAGAAAGGATAGGACAAAGGCAGTGTTATAATGACAGCTTTTGAGGACTGATCAAGCACCCAGAATCAAAATAAATACCCAGCCCTAAGGAAACCTATGTTATGCTCCAACTAGAAATATGCTGAGAGTCACAGCTTATAGAGAAAGGAAAAGGAGGAGCTCATTCAGTGGTTCTATGTTACTCAATTCTTTACCCTTACAGAGGAAAGTGAATCCCTAAGATATCAGCCAACTATGAGTTGTAGGAGTAGGAGCCATGCAAAGCCTGCTAGAGTGGGGTCCAGAGATGAGTTGAAAGCTTTCTGCATTCATTTTCTGCAGGCACCTTATTTAACTCAAAGTCCCATGGAGCCCCAATATAGGACTGTTTTCAGGTCTGGAAAGTACTTAGGTCACCAAATAAGGTATAAATGTATGGTGGCCCTAGTTAAAAACAAACAAAAAATAAATCCAAACCTGAAAGCAGAAAATATTGAGCTGCATTATATCCACGAAACACTGACATTCTCTATTTCTAAAACAGTCACTGCAGCAAGAAAGAATTGTGATATTCTAACTTTTATACTAAAACCAGACATCTTGTTGAAGAGAAGCTGCTAGAGTTTACAACCACAGCAGCCTCAGTAGTGGAAATTTTAGACTGAAAATAATGAAGACCTGAAATGTGCAAAACCCTGGAAAGGATTATGAAGGCAACTGTTGTACCACAGCATGCCGTAGTTATTATACGGTAATTTTGACATGTACAAAGTATCTTAGATACAGTTCTGAAACTTTCTAGGGTAAAATTTATTTATGTAGATAGAAAAAATAAAACATCTAATTTTTTTTTTCAAAGCTAGATTTAGGCTGGTGTTATAAAAGTCATTCTCTATTTATGCCTCCCCAGCCTATGCACTAACTGTAGCAGGGCACCCCTAGGCAAATTATAGGTTATCGTGTAATTGTACACTGTATCATAATGTATTCACTCTAGAAGGCAAAATTAAAGATACATTTACTTTCATGGGAAGAAAAAAGCCAGTAATGATGATGAACATTTTAGAAGCCTGTATTTGCTAAGAACAGAGAATTAAAAGGCTTTTAGCAAAAGGACTTTTTCTAACTGGTAAAAGTATTCCATTGATATTCTCCACGCTTACAACCCCAGCACTGGTAGCAATAATGGAAGTGATGTTAGAATTAGGGTTCAAGGCACTGAGGCTCAAATTGCTGTCATCATCAAGGGGAAATGCTACAACTAATCACAGATTCTCAAACGATCAGCTGGCCTGATTTAGTCTGATGACCCATCAAGACTGGATACTGAACATAAGCAGGGTTTTCTGGAAATGGTTTGTGTATAAATTCTTAATGTGACTTCTGTTCAGATCTTGTCCTCTTTACATTCAGATTTTTAATTACTTTTTGTAGTACCTTATGCCATTTGACAAAAAACATACTTAATAAGCAGAAGGTGTTTTCATGGAGGTTTGCTTTAGTACAAACCCAAGAGTGAGATCTAAGAGGACGACTCACAAGAGTTAGTACTCACAATGTCCTCAGCTGTCTCGGGTTCAGAATGAAAATAAGCTAAAACTTTTCACTCAGCAGGTTTCTGTTCCTCGTTCTAGTAGGTAATTAATTTAAATACTAATAAATAATCATCAACTTTTATCTTTTTCCTGTTGCTGGAATAACAAATCAACTCCCAGTATTATTCAAAGGGTACTTTACAGGTGTGTATCTACCTATCAGCAAAGTCCAGGAGTACTCCAATTTTACATTTCAGTTCATGTCTATTTCCAGTAATAATATTAACAACACTACTTAATAAACTAAATTGTACAAAACTGGAATTTACCCTTGAAAATATGCAATTCCCATATGCAGCCACTGGATGGACTTATGGAACCAGTGAAACCTTTTGACTGTAGACAAGATGCAGAATCAAGTGAGCAACTGGCAAGAAATTTCCCTTCTGGACAGGAGAAGCTTTCTGCAAAAAAAGGGTTTGCACCTAAAAAGCAAGGTACCAGCAGGGATTTTAGCTTCTCCTCTTCAGTCGAGTACTTGTTTTTCAACACATTCAGTTTAAGAACAACTAAGTTGTTGAAATGAACCAGAGTGATAAGAAAAATTAGTCTGTAGAACATACAGGTCAGTTCCAAATGTGATTATTTGGCATTAAAGTTTTAGGGTAAAAGCACTAAAAATTGTACTGAAGAGAACCTGGGGTGGGGGGGGGGGTTATTCAGTTTGCGAACAGAAGCAGATCGTAGTTATTTAAAATACTGCTTAATTTTTAAAGCTTATGCTGCCTTAAAATGCTCATGTTCTTTAAGAATAAAATAGAATAGTATTTGCTTAAGCTCCCTTACCATTTTCTGGAACAGGAACTTCCATAGCAAGTGTAAAGCAAGCCCTGCATTAAGAGTATGGTCATCCATGAATATAAAAACTTTATTTCCTTTTTTATTGCAGGTGTTAAAATTACTCCTATTTTGTGTGTATTATACTTTTTAGGATCTAAAAGGGGATCATGTGGTTTTCTCATTTTGTCTGTCTGCCCTCACCCTATTCTGTCCCAAACAACTTAGAACGGCACCAAACCTAACTCTGCATGCCTTTCTTTTGTCTTTGTGTTGTGAAGGTCATATGCAGAGTCTGTGTAGTGAGTGAATGTCCTCTGACTCTTGCTTTAATTGCATGGGATAGTCTTACTGGGTACCCATTATAGCCAAGATGAATGAGAGACAGTGAGAAAAAAGCACAGGCAAGGAAGGCTGGGTCAGGTTCAGTGCTGCTGTCTATTGCTTTCAGTCCTCTTCTGGAACAAAGCATGAAAGGCACTGCAGACATTTGTCAATCAACAACCCGTTCCCAGCCTAATTCACTTCCTCACTGTGTGTAACAGCAACTCCGTGGATAATAAAACACCTGCAGAAAAATCACTCTGGATCTCACTGATTTCACTGCCTTCTACCATATCCTTTAAATTCCTGTTATTTTTTAGAAAAGCAAACAAAGCCACTTACAGGACCCAAAGAAACTAACTGAGCAGCCACATTTAAAGTTTCGCCTGCACTTTAACACCATTCTAAGCCAAGGAGCTGATATTCATGAATTAATTGCCTACAATGACCACACAAATCACGGAACAGGATGGAATGACACCTCTTACACTGACAATAATCATGGTGCCCATCACTGGACACAAAAAGCATGCAGTGTGTCCCTGGCATGCCAGGACTCCTGAATGCCATATGCTGTCCTGACCTCAGATGGGGGAATACCATCTGGCATAAAAGCCCCACAGTTGGCACTGCAGACTGCAGGCTCCAGGCTCCTCTCTCTCCCACCCCACTTCTCACCCTACCCCTCTTGACAATTACAGAAACAGCAATCTTGCAGGAATGAAGTCAGGCTACAAGAATATTGAATGACTGAGTCAGAGACTAAGAATGGGGCTGGAAACTCCAGAGCTGCCTGATACATATCGTTGCCTAAAAGCAAAATTGTGACAAATCAGGTTCCTCTGTACCACTCACTAGGCAATGAGATCCCTTCTCTCTTCTCCCTACTACATACAGTGTCATGTCACAGGGGTGTGCTTTCCTGCTAAAACCCTCCCAGAAAACATCATACCTCAGCCAGAAATGCTTCCCCCTGCGAAGCCCCTGAGCATAACTTGCTATTCTTGGCTTGTTCTGACCTCCTTTAATTTCTTGACCTTGTTCTGGAACGAGGTGTTGGTCCACTTTTAATCACACCAGACCAAACAAGCAGCAATCTTCCCACACCAGTGTTGATTTGGAAGCCTTTGCTAAGCTGTGGCACTGGGAATCTTCCACCATACAGAGATTAGGTCACAGACTTCCTTCCAGGGTAGGTGGCATCAGGAGCTGCCAGCTCCAAGCTAGGACAGTAAAATGGGTGAGGCAGCATTCTAATATGACACAGGACGATGTAGCCAGAGCCTATGGAATTACTGGTACCACTAATCTAACCACCTACATAAGCAAATCAGGTGAATCATCTGCCTTACTGGTTTATCAAGCCTCTGGCACACACATGATACCGGGTATATAATGGGGGACTGGCTCACATGAATTAGATTTTTAAAGCACTTCTAAATTACATGTTACAATTCAAGTTGCTTAGAGACACAAGCTCAGTTTAGGAGTGGTCCTCCTTCAGACAAAGTCTAAGTGATTTCTTATTCTGCATGAACCACTAAATACCAAACTGTTTACTTCTATAAATAGAACATTTGTCTAAAATTCTAAACCCAAAGAATTGCAAAATAATCTCATTATTCTATTGATACGGCAATTTTTTCAGTCTACGCTGGTTAGGAAATATGAAGTAAGTATCTATAGCTATAATGTTGCTTTTAAGTAGAGCTCTATCAGGCAATTAGCTGTTAGGCTCACAAATGACAAAGCTGGTGCAAAGCTCTGAACCTTTTTACTCACAGATTGTTTGGTAAATTGGTTTATTTGCATTGGATGCACCACTGAAATTGTTCAAATTAGTAACCAATCAGTTCCTGTTACTATACACCTGAAAGTGTAATAGCAAATCTGTCCTGTTACAGCCAAATGACAAATATCAGGAAAACTGTTGCCAAGGCTGCCTGGTTTTTCTGTGTTGAGGCCTGTGGATTCCCACCTGTTCTGTGCAAAGCCACTGCGTATATTAAGTCGCAGCACAGGCTAAGCACAGCTTGGAACACTGCAAGTGTGGACGACATATGACATTCAATATGAATTCCCCTCACTTAATTAACATCATGTACTTTCTCTGACACAAAACAAAAAAAAAATTAGCAGCATATTCTTAAAATTTAGAGATTTGGCTTTGATTTTTGGGCATTTGTGCATGCCATTCTGAGGAAGTAACAAGACAATAGTGCTCACAGTGCTCAACCCTGACATTTGGAATGTCTAAACCTCATGCTAAATTTTTTTTTGCACATCCAAAGTGCTTACATACACTCATGCTGATAAGTGTTTCTTATCTCCTGACATTTCAGATTAGCTTTTTAAAGGCATAATGACTATCAGGACATGTTTCCGTGTGTTCTGTAACACATTTCTACTCAGTTCAGACTTTAATTTCTGATACCCCCCACACACATAACCTTTTCTCGTTGAAAGCAAATTCCCATGCAAATGTGAAGGAAAAAGAAGAAATCTGAAAGGAAAAATAGTAATTTGCAACTCCTGAAAAACAGAAGAAAAAATTGATTCTATTCTGGAGAACAGCTGCTTTTATTTATGCGTAATCAAATTCCAAGGCCAGAAGTTGGTAAGAATGGATTTATCTCTCCACTATCTAATATGTATCCAGAGCTGACCAATTGAGTACATCATCGGTACAACAAAGCAGGTCCTGACCCAGGGTAGCCCTACCCTTATTTTGTTGCTCTTCAGTGACTCCTTGTCCTGTGTCCCCGCTATCCATGCCTGACTTTGATCCTCACTGCTTTACAATGAGGTATGTCTTCTTATTAATTGGTTCTTTATTTAAACTTATGAAAATCAGATGTGGAAGTGTGCTACACAGTGTATTTCCCCTTAAAATTGCAAGTCTTGCAGTGCTTGCTAATGTGCAGATTGCGTGCCATAAATCCACCCTCATTAGCCAGCCAATCCAACCCTAATAAGGGAAGGGATTCCTTGAAAAGGAGTGGGCAGGACAATGCAGGGTATTAATTTCATGTACCAATATGCATTGGTATGTACCAATATGTATTCTAATTTCATGTACCAGGATGCATTTCCTCTTCCGCCATTCAGAGCCGCTGGATGAGCTCAGAGCTAATGATGACTCTGAAAATCAGTGGAATGGTGTTTATAGGTACATTTGAGACAAATATTGATGGAAATGGAGGCCACAATTACATAGAGAAAACGTATACTCAATTGTTTGGTAATTAAAGAGGAAAAGAGTGGTTTAGCATAAATAATAGAACTCAGTACCAATAGAACGGAGAATGTACTGTGACCTTTTTTTGTACGATGCTGTTCTTGCATTAAGTGACTTCTAAATATAGCAGCATTCTGTAGCCAGACTACTTAGATAAACTGGAGTGGCAATGCTATTTCATCTAAAAATAGAGAAACACTTCTCCCTCTAAATACCTAGAGCCTGTACCTGTGGTCTCGCAGGCAGCTGAAGGCAGTCTGTTTGCACAGTCATGGAAAGCAGCCATCCTGTCCTGTCCTCCATCTCTGTTTGTAAGGATCTGTGGTGATAAAGCTCCACTTTACACTTTTTATTAATCCTTGGTCAGAGGCAGGAAATTTGGCCTAATTTCTTCCTTGGCCAAATGCAGTCAAACACACACCTCTCTGTGCTCTGATCATCAGGCTAACACTTTGCTCTTGGATGAGGGCCGGAGTAAAGGGAATGGTCAGGCACTGGTAATACTTGAAGTTGTGCTACTTGAAGAGAAAAGGGAATTCCAGGCTCATTGGGTAAGACGGAAAGTATGAACACTAATCCTTTAATGTAAAAAGAAACAAAGAAGGAACTCATCCTCATGACATGATGCCCAACTGTAGGTATGGGAAACACAGCTCCAGAGATGAACAAGGGGGAAAAAAAGATTCAGCTTTCTCATATGTGAGCCACTAATTACTGTCCATTAAAATCCAAACAAAAACCCCAATCCAAACCACAGATTTGTCTTCTAAAATTTTAAGAGTCTGGATTTTTTTCATGCATCCAGGTGGAACCCGCATGTTTATTATTAATTTTACTTTATCAAGTATTGTATTATATTATTAATTTAATTTACTTCACATTAATTTACTTTATCAAGTCTGCAGTCTCTACTGCAAGGCAGCAGTCATACAGAAGCCCCAGTTTCCATCTCTGCAAAGTTATGTGAATAATGATGAACAATGACGGGTATTTCTAAAATGTAGCTTAAATCGTTGTCCACAGAAATTGGATTTGTTACCCCGGTGTGCAACAAGCCAATAATTGCACACTCGAAAGGGACATTGATTATTTATTTCAGAGTTGCACAAGCCTGGGTGCTCAGTGATATTCCACAAATGAAGCACACCAACTACCAAAACTTTTTACATTTTACACATTTTAGCAAACAAAGGGGTTAGTGTTCATTGGCTACAAGTTACATAGTTCTCTTATTAATTAGTACTCTATCTTCCATGGGTTAATGATTCTCTCACTTCTAATTCTAATCAGTCTGCATGCTCACTCTTTCTCTTCTTTTGGGTCAGTGGGTTTCTTGGGTTGGTGGTCCATGGGTTGGCCACAGATTTACCCCTGCCAGAATTACCTTTTATCCAGTTGGAGCTGATTATAGCACAATTGCTGAGTTAGAGTTATTAGTTTCCTCCGTATCTTGGGGGTTCTGCCAAACATCCTTGTAGCCCCTAAATTCTGCATTCTTTGTGTCCTCTATCAGTGCTACATCCTTCTTTCCGAGCTTGGTCTGAGATCATTGAAGCATCTCCAGCCCTAAACCTTAACAAGGCAATTCTACCAACAAGTAATTTGTCTTTGTAACACCTGGACATCACTTAGATCTTGCTAGCTGCTACCTGTTTCACAGTTTTAATCTACTTTCTTGCTATTTAGGCTTGACAGTATACAAAGATCAAACATATAAGAACACCCTTTCTTAAGAAAATTTTATATATTCCACATTTTACAACAATCAGCTGTCAGACTTTTTGAAAAGGTACAGACATCACTGTTCCTATTTTTTGGGTTCTTCTTTCCTGAATTGTACAAAAGAGTGATGAGGCTACAGAGCAATTTCTACTTCTTTTCCTTTCTTTGGGCTGCAATGGTTGCCTTTTGTTTTTAAGATGCTTCCAGTTGTTAATACCAAGGAGAAGAGAATTGCTGTTATAAAGATTGTAAACAAGGAGACCGCTTGAAACCCTGTGTCATGGGCCTTCTGACATCTTTCCACAGACATCATGCACAGAACTTTTATCCTCAGCCTCAAAAGCAGTCAACACCTGAAGACTCTTTCAGATTGGACTGTCCTGTTAAACCAGTATCACTGCTGCTCTTTACCAAAGAGCCTTTTCATGAGCTGCCATTCAGTCATCCAAATTTTTAGTTCAAAGAGCTACCATGTTCTCCTACATCCACAGGAACTCTCACACCAAGGCAGAACATCTTGCTTAGATGAACTCCCAAGTGCAAATCAATAGAGAGGATACAGGAGAAAAGAGCAAGTATTAGCCACAAACTCTGCTGATCCCCAGCAAGACAATCATAAACTGCCCATTCTAGTTGAAGTCTACAGTCAGTTACAGAGCTTTGTTGCCTTTTGTTCTGGATCGTGAAGAGCAGTCGCAATACGTTATTTCTAATCCACTTTCAGAACATGGAGTAAGAAGGTATTTAAACAGGGAGACAAGGCTGTATCAGCTGCTCTTTGAAGCAGGCTATAAAAGAGCAGTTTTATGGCAGCTGCCATAATGAGGTAACACTTGTATTCCTGCCTGTAAAATGTCTGGAATTCAGTCTGATTTGAACTTTGCAGAATGTTTGCATATGTGGGTCAGTTCACAAGGCAGGACACTGTAAGTTGTTTGCTGTATCTGAGACACGTTGTACAGATCAAAGAGAAAGAAATAGACTGTTCAGGGTGGCCAGGTGGCTGCTGGTGGCTGGGAAGTGCTGGCTGAGAGGGTATTAGTGACACTGCAGCGTCTCAGAACACGAGGAATTGTTTTCTAAAATAATCTGTTTTAGCTGGGCAGGAGGAAGGAAAGGGAGCTGTTTGCTTTTCAATCTGCTGCTCATTCTGGTTGTCCACTTCTATAACTGTGATCTACTTCAGAGTAGAGAAAGAGTAAATATAATCAGCTATAGATGGGACTCCTGCAGTTCAGAAACCTGCTATTGCCTGCAGCACAGCTAAAGGCATAGAAAATTTAGCTGAGATGTGAGATTTTATGATTGTATTAGCAAATATCGAAGTGCCACTGAAGACACACACTACATAAATGGGTTGGAATGGAACTATTCACAGCTGATTGCAGGAGCAGCAGAGGGGAGGAGCACAGGTACAAACTACAGCAAACGCAGCTCTACTGATGCATGAAGGGCTGTAGTCTTGCCAGAGCAGCAGGTGATTATTCCCCTTCCCCATCCTATTTTGTACAGAGGGAGGAACAGATCACAGGTACCCACAATGACATATCTCCAGCTGGGCTTCTTTAAATTCAAACTATGTCTGATAGCACAAATAGAACTCCTGATTTTTTATAGGCAATAATAATAACAATAATAATAATAATTTTTAAACATTCTTGCACTGAACAATGCTTTTACAAAAAATATATATTTTTTAAATGAAATCAAAAAAGAGTATGAAAGGGTGCCACAATGAAGCATTTCATCTACGAATGAAGTTGTGCTCTGTTTTCCAAGGTTAATTATCAAAAACTTCTAAGATCCTGCTAGAAGAAACAGAACTCTTTCGTTTTAAATACTAGATCAAATTTTCTTTCTTAATAATTCTTTTCCTTAAAAGAAGAGTGTTTTTTCCTCTTCTTTTCATATGTGCAGCCTTTAATTAGTCTGTTAGACAAAAGCAGTATTCGCTAGATTCTGTCACAATTACCCACATTTGGTAGCTAATTACTCCTTGAATAGTCTTAAGGCTACCAGCAATTTTAGTACAATTGGCAGCCTGGGGCCCCCAGGAGCTGTTCCAGCAGCCAAGAATAGCTGGAACAAGGGGGCGGGCCAGCCGTGACCCTTTCTCCTCAGCCACAACCTAACATATCCACTATGCCAAAGGCAAGAGTAACACAGAAATGAAAATATTCCCAAGTGGCTAAATGTGCTCTCTTTATAGCCTTTTTAAACTAATGGAGTGGCATAAAGGGACTACGGGGAAATAGAAAATAGGACCTTTTAAATGCTAAAGCATTGGCAGGACTACTAATGATTTTTCAATTTTGCAATGTTCCATTAAAACAACAGTACAAAACACTTATATGGGATCAAATTCTGACACAAGACTTTTATTCTAGTGCAATTTTATTCACTGATGCCTCATATTGCAACAATTTACATCACTGCAATATGGGTGTCAAGACAGTAAAAAAATGCTGACTTGATTTAGTAGCATTTCAGATGCATTTTACACAGGTAGAAATTACTTCACAAGGGACACAGAAATGTCTGTGATTTCAGTAAAATTACTCCTGCTGTACACTTGTGTGACATCAGTGGAAGACTAAAATTAACATAAAAATTTAAATGAGGACTTCAGTTTTAAATACACTGCTAATTCAGATTCTATTCCACAACTGCAAAAAGCATTGCTCTGCAAATTCAGCAGTAATGTGCTTGTAAAGAGGAAGGAATTCCTTTTTAAAAACTTCACAAATATTTGAGGGATCCCTTTCCACTACATTCTTTAAATTTAATCTTTAGCTTACCACTGTTGATGAGCAAATTGATATGAGTACATGGATGTGGCAGCATTGCAGAGGCTCACTGTAGGATGGACACAACAGCAATAGCTCAGCTCAGTTGTCAGCAGCAGCATCACAAGGCTCTAAGTTTGGAGACACATTGCCTTTGGCAGCAGTATTGACTTAAGGTACTTCCAACCATTTTCCCCTCCTTGCTGCCTGTCCTGTTCTCCCAAGAGCCCTATGACTTTTATCAACACAACCGTGTGTTAAGGTCACCCTGTAAATCAGGTCCAGGGGATATAACGGGTATTAGAGAAAAATTCTGAAGGAAAAGCACTGTTATTCAGTTTAACCTGATTCAGTCTCATCATCCAGTTCCCAAACATAAACACATACAGCTGTGCTGGCACAGCTGAAAGGGTTTCAGGAACAAGTAGCTAGCAATTGAGGTGGGTTCTGGCAATGCCTGGAAACAGGAGCCTGCTGGCAAAAGTGTGCATGGAACAATACATTTACTGTTGTCCAGCCTGGCATTGCTTACTTGCATGTGCACTGGCCAGTTACAGGGCTGTGGTCCACAACTTCAAGTACTGCAGTAAGCTGAGGCACCAGAAATCCTTTAGCAGTGTTTGTCAGGGAATTTGCCTGCCTTTCTGGGGGCAGAGCAGGGATTGGAGAAACGACAGTGTTCTTAGCACCTGACTGGAAACCACCAGCAGGGAAACAAAAGTAACACATATCAAATTTGGGTTCCACCAAAGTGCAAACCTTGACCCTCCTGACTACCTTTAGCAAAAAGTGCTCCTCAGCTCAGCTGCTCAGTGGGAGTTATCCTAAGGTCTCATCCAAAGCCCTGTACAAAATCCTCTCCGGCTTTAAGGTCCAGAAGGATTCCCAAGATAACACTATGGTGTCCTGACTTGAGATTTCCTGCCAGCTGTGCTCCCTGAACATCAGAGTCCAGGACCTGAAGAACAGACAAGTGCAGCAGATTCTGAAGTGATAAAATTACTTCCTAAAAATGGTCTTGGTCATAGACTGGATAGCAGGACAGATGTATTGTAGGACAGACAGAACAGCTATTGTGGGAAAAAAAAAAATCTAAATAAAGATAGTCCAACACTGGAGCAGGTTGTCCAAAGGTGTCTCTTGACTCTCCATTCTTCAGAACTCAGCAGGACAAGGCCCCAGTCAATCTCATCTCAAATGGTCCTGCTCTGGTCTGAGACTGACCAAGTGACCTCCAGGATTCCTTCAAATTAAATTATTAAATCCATTCAAATTAAATTATTCTGCAATTCTGTCACCAAGGAGTGCCATGTGCATGACTGATGAGGCTTTCAAGGATTTGAACTGGGTAATGCTCAGGAACAATCCAAAAGAGCAGCTAAAAAAAGCAAAGCCTCAGCCTATCCTTTTTATCACTTATCCATTTCCTCAAGCTCATAAGGTCACCAAAAAACCCCCTTACTCTTAACTTTAATTCCCCACTAAACTATGACAGGTAAGCACTTGATAACACAGGTGGCTGGAGAAGCTCAGTGTTTAGAAGCAATACCTGGAAGGTGAAGAGTTCTGTCCAATTTTCAGTTTTAATAGTAGCAAAGGTTTTGATCTTGGGTTTTGAGCCTCCTTCCTGATAGTGGAGATCACATGTCTTTTCCCACCTCTTATTTCAAATGCTTTGGAAATTGCAGTGAGGGAAATAGGAGCTTGTTTGTAGCACAGGAAATGCTCTCACCCTTTCTTAGTATCTCTTAGTACAGAGCTCATGGCAAGCCTTGACATCGGGGAAGCAAAGCCTCAAGTGCAATTCAGGAAACACTGAGAAGGATAAGGATAGGTAAAAGGCCTTAACTTACCTTTCCAACATGAAAAAGAAGTAAAATAAATTCTTATTTACAAGAACAATATTATTCTTATTTTCTGTAAGGCTGGAAGACCTTAAGAGACCTACCCAGGAAATCAGAAAGTGGTTTTGCCTTGCATTAGAGCCTTTCCAAGCACTTTTTGTTTGGGGGAATTCCTTTTCTATCATCTGTGGGCAAATCCTAAGTTAGGTGTGTCATTATCATCGCTGTGCAATGAGCTCTAAGCACACTGGGAGTTAACAGTATAGCAATTATAATAATTGTATATAATTATAAATTGTGTAAAATGTTTCTGTGCATTTTGCCCCACTAGTGCAATGTGAGGGCTATGGGGTTTTTACAGATTTGTATCTAAAAAAGGCTAATTAGACCTATACAAAACCTGTACACACGACATGTTAAGCGCATCAGGAATTAAAGCAAATAAATACTATGTGCACACAGCATCATATTTACACCAATGTCTTACAATGGTAAGAGAAATGGCTCTCAATAAATTCTTCTACAGTGCAGCGTACAGCCAGAGTATTTCTTTGAGAGAAGACCAGACAGCAATAGGGACATTGGGAGGAAGGGAAATAGGAAGGTGGAGGAACACAGGGCTACATCCATTCCTGAGAAATCAAGTCTCTGCATATCAAAAATCCCTTGGTATATTTCTCCCACAGGTGTGTAGTCACATCCCACTAACTATTCTCTTCCATATTGTCCATGACCAAAATGGAGGAGTAAATTGTCAATGTCTTTTCAAAATATCCTGTTTATTTTGAATTCTGATAAAGGCCCAGCACATGTGAGTTTTCCTTTTGGATATCTTCACATCTTTTGCTCTAATGCAATGTTGCACCAGGGCCTGTCACCAAGCTCAATTCACAAGTGGCCTCCAAAAGTTTGAATTCTAGTCTTCCCTGTATTTTTGCCTTTCCTACGCAAAGAGCAAGAAGATGCAGGAGTTCAGCATAGCATTCATGGGAAGGGCACAGAAGTGGCAGGGGAAAATTCTGACTCCTAGAGCGTGGTGTTACACAAATTTGCTGTTATTCCATAAGAAAATGCATCAGGAGAAATCACATGCATGGGTTTCTTTTTTCACATGACTCTGATTCCCACCTGGTTTACCCCAAATTAACAGGCCTTATCATTCAAGGAAATTGGATCCTCTTGGAGTATCTGGGTCAGCCATACTCAATAATCTTCGGTAGCTCCTTTACTTCAGGATTTGTGGTCAGTCCTGAGACTGTGAGCATCCACAACAGCCTGTCTAAGAGAGTGCCTTTATAATATCTGCTGCACAGCAGCTGGATCCATTCCATCCCAAGTGCACTGGAATCACAAACAGCACAGCAGGTGTTTCTCTTGCAGGTAGAAGTCAAATATATAAATCACTTTCTGGGTTAAGTATCCTCATATGTAGCAAATTGCTATGTATCATCAGACCTTAACAGTGTATTTCATCAACTTTCACTTGGAAGTGTTTTCTGCTGATGAGCTTTTTGCAAAATTCAACCCCAAAGGGTGTTTGAACTTCTTTTCTTGTACAGCTTTTGTACTTGCATATAATGTAATGTGATTACAGTTAAAACAGCACCGCTGGTGCAGATTACATCGGAATGGTCTGGAGTCCAAGCCTGTGTCTGGAGTGAGTGATGGGAGTGTTTTGTAGGAGTTGAATAGTGGTGTACTGCCAGGAGCCCAGGTTATTCCTCCACAGAAAACTGCGTTAAAAATACCAATTTCTCAGTACAATCTGGTCCCATTTGGAGAACAAACATAAGCTTTTAAGAAGTAATAGTGGTAGAAGAAGTAGTAATGGAAGAACGCTAAAGATGCTTCAGCTGTGCCAAGACTGATTTTGGAAAGTTCACCAAAATGCATGCAGGGAAATAAAATGGCTCTTCAACTTCTAAAAAAAGTAACTTCTGCATTCTTCCACAGTGCTAGCTTAGTAGAGTAACAGCTCTACAAGCTCAGACCTGCATAACAGGATTTCTTGTTTAATTTGGGGTGTGCAATGTTTACATTAGATGAGTATGTTGTTTATTGATTATTGATTCTAATTTTTAGGGGTCTTGTACCTGGAAAACTTTTATTAGCATCACTCTCCCAATTAGGAGGACACTTTTATTCACACTGTTATACCACCACCATTGGTATAGATGTAGTCATACCACAACAAATGGGACTTACAGCCCCCAGTACATGCTGTACTTTTCAAGTGTTCTTGTATCCATATGACTGCATCTGCTCCAGGATACCTTTTCCTACTTTAACTTATGCCTGGGATGGAGGTACAGGTATGTTCTTACCTTAAGTTTGTCAGGGATAATACTCCTTTCCGTTTATTCCACACTGCCATCCCTTTTGCCAGGTCTGCTCTAAGTTCCCAGCTCCATTTGTTTTCATACGCTTTGCAGATTGGAGAAAAAAAATCAGCGGGCAGCACAAGCTGCCATAATCCCTGCTATTCTTCAGTTAAATCTGTTCCATAGGCTAGTCTAGAAAACACCCAAAACTTGCTGTTCTAGCCCAGTAAAGACTGCAGTACAGGTGCAGGCAGAAACAGGTAGCCAGGGTGGCCTAAACAATGCTAAGCAGTGCTGTCATTGAATGCTGCATTGCATTCAGTCACAATCCCTGGCCAAAGACTGACAATGGTGCACTGACAAAAATAAGTTAATACATTCTAAGGAAATTCGAATGAAAATTAACAAATTCCCAACAAAAGTCTTACATGACCTCAGTCTATTTTATATGAAAATTGGTAATACTTGCATATACTTACTGATGGATTTGGCCCTCCAGCTTAGATCTCAAAAGTCATTGGGTTCACACTCTAATGTTCTGGTTTGCTATCTTCACTTTGCCACAACTATTGTCATGACAATTCAGCTTCAGAACGAAATGTCAAGGATTCATAATATGACACAGAAGCTACATATTTAAAAGATGAAATATGGTGGGAAACACAAAATCAAATTGTTTTCTTTCACAATATGGGCCCAAACCTAAGCAAATAATTTCAAGAATTATGTTTCTAACTATCATTATGACTAATTTTTTTCCCACCTCATTATTTACATTCACACATGAGTACACTCAAGATTTCTATACAAATCATATTCTGGAACATTTCTGTACCTGGCTAAGATGTAAAATATAATGTGAATTTGTGACTCTCCCCTTCTTTCCCTCTGAGGAAAAAATTGTCAGTCTATTTCCAGCTAATCAGATATAGACAAGCTTTGACTTGAAACAGATTTTTCTAAGGTCTTTGCAGGGTTTATAGCATATTAGGGTGGTAGGCTATCATTCTGCGTGATAGTAAATAGCTTGAAGAAATAATTTTGTCCCAGGAGAGGTCCTATCAGATGCAAGACTGTCTGTTTGTACCACTCTAACTTTGTGCTGGATCAGGCATAATTTACCCAGCTCAACTGACAGAAAGCTGGCATAAACCCTGAATAAACAATGTAACATATGCTCTGGCTCATTTGGTAAAAATGCAGTCGTGTGCTCACACCAATACAGATCAAATTTCAACTGCCAGGAAACCCCATATTCATAAATTTTATATGACTTACTGCAGAACCACATTCTTACATTGCTTCATTTTCTTCTACACATTAATTGAGTTGTAATTACTTTATGATGGGCACAAATAAAGAATTACAGCATTATTTGAAATCTCCCTGACAAATACTTGTGTGCCATGAATCTACTGTAGCATAATGGTTCTTCAAGCAGGGAAAAAAAACACGATCTCCAGAGAGTACCAATGCCTCTTCCATAACACTGGTGTACATGATTTTGTATCTTTATGGTCTCTACAGAAGTTAACACACACAAGGCAAAGCAGACTGTGACATCCCTCTGCAATAAAGATGTTGGACTGGCAGTGTATCTGTCCCACTGGAGACAAACTCGTGTACCTTTGTGCTGCTTTTCACCTCTTTGCAGGCACTAATGGCACTGGAATGGAGGAAACAGGTTACTCTGACTTCCAACAGTTCGTAGTCCTGCACAGGCTTTATGCTGTGTCTGAGCTCTGCTATGCACCTCTGCATACTTGAATCTCTTTTCAGCACAAATTACTGTAAGTACATGGTTGCTGTTACCTTTGGAGGAAAAGTTTAGGCTCTGAGATTACTTCTGCAAGACTGCATCAAACATAGATTTTAACAGCACAGTTCCCAAACACTTACCTCTAATAAAGACGCCTCTTTCTGACTCTCTCCAGGCTGTTTCTAACGTCCATCCAGCTTCCAATTTTAACAAACTGATCATTAAATTATAATATTGCATTGCTTCTTTGGAACATGGATTTCTCACTCAGTTTCAGCCTAGTCCTGGTCATGACTCAAAACCAAAAGGAAGACATAGGGGTACAGAGGTAACAGATGGATATACACGCACCGAGCCTGCTTTTGCAGTGTCTCCTGTTTTATTTAGCGATACACAGGCCTGCTAGGTGAGTGCAAAACACAGGTCAAGGGCTCCTATTTTAATTTCTTAGTATTATTTACTTATTGAAAAGAGGTTTTAATAACCAATGATTTGCAAGGTATCTAGTGTAGCCCACTTGCGAATTAGAAGCTCTGAATCTAGCCTCAGATGTTCTCAGACTAATGTGTACAATCAAGAAAACATAACAAAACACAAAAATTACATTCTTCTTCTTTCCAGTTGTCCTTCAAATCTTTAAATACTTAATGTATTTATTATATGTACAATAATTACACTCCTCTCATCACTCTAGGATCTAGATTACCCCCAAAAGGATATGGCTGTCTCTTCTCAAATAAGGCTTGTCTACATAAACTACCACAGGGGGTACTTCCCCCCAGAAAAAGTCGGGCCAATAACTTTTCCTCCCAAAAGTTTTAACACCAGAAGAAATATAACTCCACTTCTGAAGGTCTTGAGGAATTTGGTCACGCTTATGTCAAAAACACTGTTTTCCAGAGTCAATCACTGAAAGGACAAACTGGAACCTTATTCAGAACCAGTGGCATTGCTTGCAGTTGTGGATTAGCAGTTGTTAACATACTCGGGTAAACCTCATCTATGTTCTCCTGACATTATCTTAGAAGCAAGTCCCAGACAATGTGGGACCTGCAGAGAAATATCAGCTATTGTTCTCAGCCACTGCTGAAACAGAACATGGGTTTGGCAGGCAGGACAACACTTCCTTTTATGCTACCAACAGTTTACACTTGTCTGTAGCCTACTTCATTTCATTTGAGAAACTGAAAGTGAGGACTCTGACAAGGTTTGGATCTTGTAAACTTTTGCTAGGAGTTGGTTTAAGCTGACTCACACTTCTGGGAAGCATCCATGCTTTTGAAAAGAAATCAGGAAGATTAAAATTAGAACAACTGCATGCATTCAGATGAGGCCATTTTAGGGAGTAGTTTATTGCTGATATATGGGGTGGTCTGGTGCTAGAAAAATGGTTTGGAACCATTTGGAACATGTCTGTATGTTATGAGGTTTTATAGAGGCCTGTGGTGCTTCTTCTTTAAAAAGCGTTAGCTTAGGTAGCCATAAATTTTGGCTGTAAAGCACCACAATCATTGTAAAGTTTCCACCAGGTAAGGGTTGATTGCTTTTTTAGATGACATGTCAAATTAAACATAAATCTTGGCCTGTGCTTTTCTGTGAGCATGGGATGCTGTTATATCTGATCTTACAGGTTGGCTTGCTTTACTCTTCTTCAAAAATTCTGGCATAATGGCCATTGCTTTATCACTAAGTGAACAAAAAATGTCTGAATAAGCAACTTCATTAACATTAAAAACATACAAAAGGAAATGTTTAAGAGCAGGGCTATCAAACCTTCTGTCAGCTAAACAAAACCCTCGTCTTAACTACCTAGTAGAGTTTGGCAGACCAAACCTAAAGTGAAATCTGTGAAAATAAACTCTATAAATGCACTGTCATAACTTTTATGTGCTCCACTATACAAGTCAGTGCTCAGGGACCTTGTAATTAGTCTTTATAGAATTTTTATCTGCACATAAAGTTTAGATGCTGGAAATTATTTGTTGCCCTTCTAGCAAGTGCTTTCTTTCCTTATTTTTCCTCATGCCATTAAGTTGTCAGTTTCTTGTCCTTTGTTCCTGTTGTACCTGCCGCAAGTTTGGAATTTGGTGTTCCTCTTTGGCATCTCCACAGCAATGTCAATGGGAATGAGATACAGTTTTTTGCTATCTGTACCAGTGGCTTTGCTCAGTCTCCTAACAGGCCCTTCCATTCTCTGAGCACCTGCAAAATTAGAGAAAGAGAATTTGTTGATCTGAGATTCCAAAGAAAAATATTGTCAGGCTTCTCTCTGATAAAGGCCCCAGTTTACAAACTGTAACACAAAGGCTGTGCTGTCTACGAAAAGAAAAGGTGTTCTGTTCTGGTAGAGGAATGTCTTCAGCCAATGGAAAGGTTTTGTAGACTCTGGTGACAATACCACGACCATGTATCAGTGAATGTGAGTGTTAGTAACAGAAATGACCCAGCAAAACTCACCTTATTCATCAAATCAGTCAAAATTCTGGCTGTGCAATAGGTCTGTAGGTAGTATTTATTAGAAAGCAGCAAAGGCTACTGATGAGTTGCTGATGTAAATGATCCTACCTGATAAGAAAAATCTGACTGTATTCCTCAACTTCCTCCCCTTTCCTTATCAAAAATAGAAAAATACAAAGGGCAAATACTGAAATGAACATGGATTTTGCCACAGAGGACCTCAACAATTTACTCCTTCCTATGGCTGCTTGCCAAAGAACTGGAGCTGTATGTGTGCGCACAGTTTTCACACACACCCCTCCAAAAAGGAGAAGAAAAAAAATTACTGACAAGGACAGACTGACTTTTGGTGACTTTGAACCCTGACACACTTTGTCCAATGAAGAGGTCTAATTATCATGACAACTCTACCTCAATCTGTTTCCCATTATGTGTGAATGATGCAGTTCTACATTACGACACCACACTGAAGAAAAGGCATCGAATGGTATGAATGGTGCCCATTTAAAATACACAGGTCACTGCTATGACACACGAACACTTGGCTGTGTATTTACCATTCTCCCTCCTCGATAAAGAGGTGGACTTTGGGATGGAATAGGCACCATAAATGTCTATGTAAACTGCTTAAACAGCTTTTGCCCTTTACAGAAGCCAATCTTTCCATGAAAAACCAACACTGTAACAGATATGGCTAAAAAAATTTATGTTGGCTTGAGACACTGGTTCCTTCGCTTTGATCCTACAAAACAGTATGTACGTGTAAACACAACAGCATTTTACAAGGATTATCCCAAGAGTTAAAATGAAAAACACCATTTATAAAGACTAAGAAATAACAGTTGCTTTTTTACCAATGAAAAATTGAGCTCCATACCAGTAAGTCTGAGAAACATCCTAGCCCAAACCAGCACAGTAGGCCAATACGAATTTTGTTACGTGACTGTTCATACTGTATTTTCAAATTTTTTAATGAAATTCCTGAATAATTCAGCAGTCCTTCATTATAAGACATGATATTAAATAGTTTTAGATAGGTCTACATGTAGAACTTTAAATAAATATAAAATAAATATGTGTAAAGGAATTCGGGCAGGTACAATTTTGAAATAAGACATCAAACACTGCACTGACCTCATCAATGTTTCCAAGCTGTATCAGCTTAAAACAAAATTGTCAGTGCATCCCATACATTAAGATGTGTTTAAAAATACCCCAAATCAATGGAGCTGATTGATTGTTCTGAGACTCCAAATTTATTCAGAAATCCCTACATTACTTCACACACAGTCCACCTCCTAATCTATCCCGAATGTAGCCTGTCCTTGTGTGATAAGAGATGTTTCTCCAGCTTCAAAATCAATGGAAAATAGGCCTCAGCCATGAGAGTGGCTGGTGTCAGAGTTCAATTTCTGTTCGTAAATCTGTGCTCTCCCTGTGCTTTTCCCTCAGTTCAGTCCTCTTTCCAGAGGCTGTAATAAGCAGTGTTTGAAAAGAAAAAGTGAACAGTGTAACTCTGAGTTGAGGCATTCACCTCCTAATGGGTAAGTTATCCAGAAGATGAGGAAGCAGAACAAGAACTGTGTGTGAATATAGTGATGAGTTATTCACTTTCTAGGTGTTCTTCAAATTTTCTTAGGGAAAAAGAACCCTGTAAAATTAAAGAATTACTCAGAAACAACCAAAGATATAACATCTGTAATTAGAAACCTCTTTCATACATTTTTTCAGGTCTTACTAAGCACTTCATGGGAAACTGTCATATGTAAATATTATTACTATTTTGTTTGTTCCTCAGATCAAATCCATATGAGTGAAATAGCTGTGCATGGATTTCAGAATTTGAAAAACTCTGAGGGTTTTCTCCCCACAGAAAACCCACAGTGCCCAATTTTCCTTTCACTCCTTCAATCATATTGCTGCAATTACTCCCCTGACACCTGCAGTTATATACATTAGCTATACCTGGGCTTCCCAATCATGGATCAGGATCTATGACAGCTGGCTGTCAATTAGATCCAAGTAAGATTTGTTCACACCTAAATAATCACTGAGAAGGGCAGGTAAAGAACAGCAGAAGCAGCACAGTAACGCTGAGAGACTTTTCAAGACCATTTATGAGTTGTGTAACTCTTACACTGTACAGGGACAGACTTTTTGTCTTGGCAAACCAGTCAGGCAAGGAAGAAACACTGGAAAGTCATAGTGAGAAACTGTGTTTTCTGGCATTTCTCTGGCAGGTCAAGCTAACAGCACCATAATAAAATTTGACAGGTTTGGAAATAGTCTAATCCAGATTTATTTAGTAGTTGTCTGTTTTCTGGTGTTTAAATTCCTTCAAGTACAACTCTTCTAAATGTAGTCTTTTAAATTATTTTCTTTCCTTAGGGCAGGTTGCAGTGTCTCCTCTTGGTTTCCAGCTCTTATCTGGGGATCAAAAATAGCCACCATGGCTCACAGAACCTAAGCCAAGGTGCCCCAGCCAACCCCAGGTAGCAACATAATCTCTTAAGAAGGCATCCAGAACAGAAGAAACGAAGATTAAAATGAACGGTTGAAGTTGCCACACCAATTTCTTAAAGTATTCCTGCCAGGATTGAGCACACCACGGCATTCATGCAGTGGGAAACCACAGGTTTTCAAAGAAACATGTAGAATGATTTAGCCATTCCGGATGAATTTAGAGGCAAGGTCTTTTTAGGAAGATGGGTAAAAATACTTCACATCTCTTACCACTTGTTTTTGTTTTCTGAACCCATCTTTGAAATACAAAGGAAGTTAAGAGAACACATTAAGATGATGGGGAAAAATCTGTATCAAACTTAGGAGGGAAGGAAATCCAGAGATACAGCTGCAACTCCATCTTTTTCTGATCTGCACCATAGCTGTGCCCAGACAATTTAAACATGTTATAATTCTGCAATAAAAACTGTTGTTAACCACAATCGAGCTGTGACTTGTTCAGATAAAAGGACTTTCTTAATAGTGTTTACTTATACATGTATTAAATAGAGCCTGCTGGGTTAAGGAGAATAGTGGTAAGTATTTTAATTGCAGGTCTTTAACTAGCAAGAACTTTATCCTGTTTCCTCACAGAGGTAGTCATTACCGAACCGGCTCAGAGGGCAGAAGATTAAGCACCTAATCATTACACAGGGTGTTGAAAACTCGGGGCTTCATGTAAATGCCAAGTATCCTTAATGCTCATTTCCCATTTGGTTTAGTCCCTTGCACTGTCTTCCCAGAAAAACATCTGAGTTTTCCAAGCGAGTTACATGGTTGTGAATTTCTCCTAAAGCTGGTATTAGGCAGGGATGCTTCAGCACCACAGTTACGTCGAGTAACAGCGTTTCTCAAGTACGAAGTACTCCCTGTACGAGCCGCAGATAGAGTTGCTGAGCCAGGCTTACATTCCCTGGGCCCTGCTACACATCCATAGAGCAGCTCTTCTATATTATCCCATGAGACGGTCAGGGCTGCTTGGGAACACGTTCACAAAGTGATAGGTGCAGAAGGGCTAAATTCTGCTTTCCGGTCTTTTGTCTTCTCTGCAGGTGTCCTACTGAGACGATATACAGGCATCCTCTCTCCCCTTGGAAATAATAAAACCCTTAAGAAGTCATTCTCCTCGCGTAACTGAGCAAACTCACCCCCGAGCACGGGTAGTACGTGAGGAGGTATACGAGAGCCATCTATGTGCTGCCAGTGATGTATTTCACAGCACGGGAGGTGACCCTAGTGCATCAGCCTTCTGTTAGCAATCACCCTGTTTTCTGACAGCCAAAAATGGAAGGGTACGTTTACCCTCAGCAGCGGAGTCCACCCAACAGCCCCCTGAGCCGACTCCAAAGGCTTCGCCTCCGCCGCCTCACAGACCGGCCCTGTGTCACCCGAGCGGGCAGCGCCGCCGCCTCAGAGCCCTGCGCAGGTAGACGTGTCGCTCTCTCGGCAGCTGCCGAGCGGGCGCTGCACGACGTGGCCGCACCGCGGTGGCCAAACACGGCCGGCCTTCGACCCTTTCCCCGGTGGCAGGGACGGGCACCTCTGGCAATCTCCCCTCCCGCCCCGCGGGTCCAACGCGGCGCCCTCAGACCCTCCCCCCGCTCCCGGCGGTTCCCGCCCTCTGCCGCGGGGCGCGCGCGGCCCCTCACGGCACAGCGCCGCCCCCCGCGCACCGCCCCCGGCCCCGCCGACGCCACCTGGGCGCGCGGGCAGGGGGGAGGCATGGGGGGGGGGGGGGGGGGGGGGAGGGAGGAGGGCGGTGCGCGCGCACGCGCGCTGCGGGCCGCGGCGCCTCTCGCGCGAGAGGCGCGAGCGCGCCGTTGGGCTCGGCGCGGGGCGTGCCCGCGTCCCGATTCGCCGGCGGGGCGCGAGCCGGGCGGGGGCGGGGCCGGCGCGGGCCGGCAGCCAATGGGGAGCGGGAGGGGCGGGGGGCGGGGGCGTGTCCGTCGCCGGGCGTGTCCCGGGCGGGCGCGCGCTGTCCGGGCAGCGATGGCGGACGATGGGCAGGGGCGGCTCCGGACTGAGGGCGGCCGGGCGGGCGGTGCGGTCGTGGCGGCCGGGGAGATGCTGCTGAGCGTGGGGCTGCTGGCGCTGGCGCTGCTGGCGGCCTACCGGCTGTACCTGCGCTGGGGAGCGCGGAACGGGCCGGGGGGCGCGGCCCGGCAGGGCGAGGCCGCCGCGCTGCCGCGCATGAAGCGCCGGGATTTCTCCCTGGAGCAGCTGCGCGAGTTCGACGGCGCTCGCAACCCTCGCATCCTCCTGGCTGTCAACGGCAAAGTCTTCGACGTGACCAAAGGCAGCAAGTTCTACGGGCCCGGTGAGACGGCGGGGGGGATGGGGGAGTCCTGGCCTGCGACCCGCCGGCGGTGTTACACTGGTGATGCTCAGCGGGTCTGGGTTGTCCTCAGGCAGCCGTCATTTTCCCAGATGCCTTGATTTGGATGTGCCATGGTTAATTCTATTTTTTTTTTTTTTTTTCCTTCTGTCTCTTCTAGTAGGTTTCCCAAGTGCAGCTGAGCAGTGCTTTCTTCGTTGTAGCGCTTACGGCTCAGGAGAGGAAACCAAACAGCTGGTTATTTATTTAGGTGTAAATGCCATATTGAGTATGACTTTTAGTCGGGATAGAGACAGGCAAGGAGGGCTCTGGGACTAGTATGTTGCTGCTGTTGGGAAGAGTGGAAATCAAGCCAATCTCGTAAACAGACAGACAGACCACTTCTCTTCGGAGAGGAAATGTGTATTTCAAAGGTTCAGAAAAGTAAGCTTCAAAGAAATGTTCTGGTTTTGTATTCAGCTTGTACACTGTGAAACTGCAGCATATTTTCTCATGATAAACAGCATTCTTAATAATGAGGTGGGTAAACTTACTGTGTTCACAACTGATGCCAAAGGAAATGAGGGTTATGACTGCTGATAATTTTCTTCTTCAAACAATGGTGGTTTGAAAAACTTGATCTAATCAAACTATGCAGGAGTTTTCATAGTAGGCATGGCAGTCTTCTTTGTGAGAGGGGTGGAGGGGAGAGAGGATGCCTCCCACTCCCCCAGGAAATAGTTCAAATTAAGTACTCATTTATTATTATTTAATAATTGGGGTTACAAAAAAGAAAAATACAGAGCTGTCATGTTACAAGCCTTTGGTTCTTGGCGGGGAAGGCACAAGCAGTTCTGTGGTTGAACTGGGCTAGAATTTTGTAACCACTTCACCCTCAAAGTTTGTGATGCCAGTTGCAGAATTTGAAACTGCTGTAATTGAATCAAAATGCTTTTTTCGCTGGCTACTGTAGAAGTTCACAATGGAATCTGAAGTACCTTGCCATGCTTTATATTGTTTATTAACCAGTAAAGCTGAGAAAATGTAGCCTGGTGAGCTGCAGCTTTCATGACACTTAATCAGGCTAGTTCTTTTGTCTCTCTTATTTAGGGGTTTTTAAAGTGAGACCTGTGTGCTGACATAAAATGCAGGTAATACATATGCTGCGTGCAACTTGAAACACCAGTAAGCTGACAGAGTGCTCTGTGAAATAATACTGAACCCTGATCTAAACCTTCGCTTTCTCCCTTTTGTGTATCAAACTTCAGTCAAATGTTAGGTTCTCTTCTCTAGATACCATCAGTGGTTCACACTGTCAACCTCTGGAAGCCTATTATTATGAGGAAGCTAAAACTTAATGTTCTAGGACATCAGTCTGCTTTTTGATAACTGGTAGCAGCTGGTTTCCTCAAAAGCAGTGCTTCTAGCTTTTCGTGAAGAGGGACAAAGGCTTTTTATTTTTTTTGTCCCTGTAGTGAAAGATTGCCTTTTTCTAACAGAAGTGACATCATTTTCGTCTATGAGATCTGTAACTTGGGGTGTTGCATGTAAAGCTCAACCAGTGCATCATCAGCTGTGTGTTCTCTGCCAAATGTGCTGATTTTTGAATTGTCCTGACATGGTTTCCCTCTTTGGAGACATATTAGGGATTTTTTTTCTTGCAACTGTTTTGTGGCTGAAAAGAAAAATACTAATAAATAGTTTGCAGGCCTTAAAGACCTGAGAAGAGTTCAGGTGGAAAAGTCTCCTACAGCCGGTTGAGATCTTTTCAGAAAGGCTTCAGCCAGAGTAGCCAGATGCCCACAGCAGTTCTCATGGCAATTTCATGTCTCATAGCTGGAGTGTGGCAAGGGAAGTGCAAAGCGTACCAACAAAGCATGGCCAAATTTTAACAGAAGAGAGAGCTGAGAACATTGGCTTTGCTGATATTTCCGTTTCTGACTGTGGGCAGTTAGTAGTTTGTTGAGGTACTGATGTGAAGAAAGAGTGCTTCAGCTTTGAAGGCAGTGGAAAGCAGTGGCTGAGGGCTCACTGTCGGTCTTCAGCAAGTCTAGAGTGCTGGGTTAATGTTGAATAACCTGTCTCAGGTGGCTTCTCATGTCTTGATAGTAAGGTCTGTATTTTCTCCTTCAGTGTAGTTTGGATGCCAAGATGTTCCTTATTTTTCTACTTACAGCAGAAAGTTTAAAATGCACAGAAGAGTCATCTAGTCCAGATTTTTGTCCCAACAGTGGAGATTTCATCAAGGTTTCCACCAAACTTCTGATTTTATTCAAAGTTGTCCTGGTTTTAAGTTTCTGTCCAGTGAATCCTGTTACACTTTGGTCCATTTCATTGAAGAGCCCTTTACGTCCATACAGTTAAGGTATTTTTAAGTAATGGTAGACTGTTGAAGCCATCCTTTCAAACAGCCATGAACTGAAAACTTCATTTTCTCTAACATTTAATCCAAATGTTTCCCAGTTTGTTTTTGTTTTTCTCAAGTTGTCTTCTTTAAGCCTTCCACAGTTTATGTTAGTCTTTGGTATGTCTTTATGTATTTCAGCTAAGAGCAAGAAAGGGTTACGCTGTACGTATAACAGTCTGTGCTTCCAAAAACCACTTTGCTTACATTGAGCTCTTAATTTAAAACTTTACTTGCCAAGTTCTTTTCCAAAATGCTGCTCTGTCCTGCAAATACACCATTTGTTTCAAGACTTCACTTAGGTGTATTAAATGCCACTTCTGCTTGTGCCCAGATGACTAAGTGACCTAGAATGCTTTGACTGATTATTAAATCTAATTAATTGCCTTTCCTTTTATCATCCACAAGCTCCAAAAGAAATAAAGTAAACAATTAGTGGTTCACTGTTAAAAATATCACATAACCAGACTGTCAGAGAACCTCTATTAGGATGATTTCCCATCTGTAATTACATCTCATGACTTAGGGTCTAGTCATTAATACCTTTTGTGTGTGCTGTGTTGGTTTTATATCTTATAGTGAGAGACAGATTTTTACTTTTCATTTATTGTTGCATTGAACTTTGTGCTTGTTTGCATCAAGATTTCAGGTTGTAAACTTGTCAGTAGAAGATCGTTGTAAGAGTTAAAGTACTTTATGTCTGCAAATCTTAATATTTAGCATTTAAATTTGCATGCCAAGGTAATGCTTTAAACAGGTTTTTGATTAACTTAGCAAATACTTCGTGCATTTATGAAAAATATGCATCTTTGAGCATGACAAAGCAAGATTATGTGCAACCCTGAGTATGCAACTGTTTGCGTCACTTCTTGGTTCTTAATGTTTCATGATCTTAAAAGAATCAATTTCCTGACTTTCCTTCACTGCAGTATGTTGTCACTGTCAACTCATTTCTCATCCCACTCATCTTTCACGATGTCATGAAGATTCCTGATTTTCCAAGTTTGCCAAGAAGAATAGATTAGATAGTAGTAGTTCCTTCCACAAAAAATATTCCATCATAGTTCATTTTCTGTGAAGGGAAAACTGCCTTTATTTCATTGTAGTAAACAGCATCATTTTTTCTGATAATTTGTATAAAAATAATCTGCTGGTGTTAGACTTCCTTCGGAACTGAGTGCTGTAAATTTCACTGTGTCTCTGTTGACCACATGGCAGTGGTGCTTTTCCATCCTTTCCAAGGGTATGGTTAGAGTGAAATGTAGGAGGGACACTACATATGTTGTATCTGGAGAATACTGTTACGGGTGGCCTTATCTTAAGAACACAACAGGCTGAGGGGTTACAGATAAGTACAGAGGATAAGACTGGGGGAAAGAAATGCCTTCTGTAAAGTGCATGAGGTCTTAGTGGTTCTGATGTTTGTCAGCTCTTTGGTTGTCTATGTAGTAGAGGTGTCTCTCACCTTGGGATTCAGCTTTTCAGGGAAATAGCATTTCTGGATAAAGAAGTGGAGTTCCAGCCAGAAGCAGTAAAACTAAAAGGTGTATGCAGGCATATTGGTGAGAGATTGTTTCCCTCCTTCTGCTCAAAGGGAGTAGTGCCTTTGCTGCCAGGATGGAGGTTGTTCTGAGCCTCCAGGCCGTGTTCGTGGAGAACAGTAAAGTGGTTTTGTGCAGGAAGATCAGCACTCTGTCTCCTCTGCTTCTGCTCTGTGTGTCTGTCAGTTCTCTCTTTGTTTTTTTAAATTTCTTTTTCCCTTTTTCACAAGCTCAGTATATTCCTTAAAACTTGAACAACTGTGTGTTTGATAAAAGGTCTGTGTAAACTCCTGGTTCCTACTGAAACCAATGATGTTCCAGTCACAGAATTGATTAGGCTGGAAAAAAGCTCTGAGATCATTGAGTCACCTGACATTTGTGGGGCCTGATCAAGCAGGTACACTCAAAGCAGGATATATTAAATGTGATAGGGACATCATTGTTAGTGATATGTAGATGTTAAATCCAGTACACAGCAGCATTGCTCTCACTGAACCAAAAAACCTGGCCAGCTTGTCTTGTTAGGAAATAAACTAGTGGTCAGAGCATTTCTCACTAAACCATGATGTGGAATCTTGGTCCTTCTCAAGAATGCAACTATCTTCCAGAAAGCTTCTGACTGCTGAACTACATGCTCTCTTAGCAATGCTTGTTGTCTGCCCCTTCAGTTGAAATTGGGTCATTGATTCTTGCACTTTTTTTTTTCAGAGTTAAAAAGCAAGTAAGCAAAAGAGAGAGTGAGACTGTCTGGCCTTGTGCCTGAGGAGTAAGGTTTGGACCCCTGTTTCTAGGCAGTTCCCATCGTAGCACATAGACTTCACATCTGCAGACTTCCCATTTTAGCATGTGGATTGGTCTCCTACTTTCCATGCAAGTTGTAACTTAAATTTGACCCACATCTTTCCTTTCATGTAAATCTGGAGCAGTAAAGTTAAAATTATGTCACCTTGAATTCCCAGTGATAAATGTTGTTAGAAGCCTTCTGCTTTCAAGCTACATCTCCAAATGGCTTAGTCTAACTTTCAGCTTTTTCATTCTCTCGTGAAAAATGCAACAAACTGAATAAGCACGTCAGGATTCAGATAGAAAATTTGAAACAGCCAGTGAAGTTTTCACTTCAGTTTGGAGTGGAAGAAGCAGGCAAAGTCATAGAATAATGCAGTTGTTAAAAATTCTGTAGCCTGTCTCCCTTTGCTCTAGTTCACATTAAAGGGGAGATTAGTCCTTATTCTTGTCTGCAGATTAACAAATGTTGTCCATGAGTAGCTGAGCTTCAGCCAAAACGGGTTTATTTACAGTAGCTGTATGGATCCCACAGATGCATATTTGGTGATTGCTTTGAAGTGCTTTTTGACTACTTGAAGAAACCAAAGCTGCTGGTTCAAAACTGCATCTTGTTGTTAACCTGTGTGGCTTCTTTAGAGAAATCACATGGACCTTGTGAAAACGAGTACTTAGCTTACCTATCACTTCATTAGCTATAAAGTCCACATGTGGCTGTCTGTGGTGTATTCCCCGTGCTGCCCCTTGGAGTGATCCAAAGTTCAGTGTACAACGTTCACCTTTGTTGCTGGTGTTGGAGTAATAGTCTGGGATGTTCCACAAAGCTGCTACTGAACTGAAATGGTCAGAGAGCCTCTTTGGCAACCAGGGATATACTCTGAAGTTGGATACCAGCATAGGTTTTGCTGGGGGAGCTATTGGCCAAACTGGCTGAAAATTGAAATGTGTGCTGTTCCAAGATGCAGTTTAGCCTGTTTTGGAGGAAGTGATTAGAAGTAGTGCTTCCAAATACAAACTTCATGGTTCAAAATTTTTAATACGGTGCTTTAGGTTGAATAGATTTTTCCTTGTCTGCAAAGAGAAATTAAATCTTCATTAGCGAACCAAAAATGAGATGCAGAAATCTTAAGTGCATTTTTGTTGTCTGAAGAGACTTTGACTTCACCAATTCTCAAGCTACCCAGTTTATTGTGAATAAAACCAATTCTCAAGCTACCCAGTTTATTGTGAATAAAACCAATTCTCAAGCTACCCAGTTTATTGTGAATAAAGACAAGTGTCAGGCTGGAACAGGATGTCAAATTCATCAAGGCTGCTAGATTCTTAACTGGATTCTGAAGGGAAGTGAAGCTCTGCAGGTGGTGGGTAGCAACGTTTTGCATGTGTTGTAGCTTAGAGAAGGGTGTACTTTATACAAGGTGGAGTTGTAAGATCAATGAGGACTTTATACAGGGGAAATACGGTGCATGAACATGGAGGTATAGATGTGGAGATAGGCAGGCAAATACATGGGCTTGATAACTGGTCTCAGGGCTAAAATAAACAAAGGCTCTGAAACAGAGTGCTTTAATATGTGAAAGCCATGATGGGAGGAAAAGCATTCTTAAAGGAACAGTTTTCCTTTATGGAAGACTCGTACCTCCATATAACCAAGTAAAGTGTAGCAGGCGTGTTTTAATTGGTTTTGACACTTCCCTGACTCCTGTTGTTGAGGTATGCCAAATAGGGCAGGGAGGAGAATTTTTAAAGGCATATTTGACTGTGAAATAGCTAATGTGGGGATATAGGAAAAAAACCCACTGAAATTTTGTGATACGGTTTCAGAAACTTGCTTTGGTTTACGTACCTGTGCTACAGGCTGCTCTTCCTGCCCTCTCTTCAGCATGTCTGTCATGTCATGCTGCTATCAATTATTTACAGCAGGAGCCAGGCTAAATAGGTGGGCAGACAAAAGGAAAGGAAAGAAGGACTGTGGGTAGGGCTTGCATCAGACCGTGAAAGAACTCTGTGGGAGTGTGTCTAGGATTGCACTGATGTCTCTACCTCAGTCATGTTCCTGAAGGATATTTTTCCCTGGGGTTTTATGTGCTGGCACCTTCCTGGACACTTCTCCAAGTGCAATGAAATCTGATATGCAAAATACCTTTTTAAGACTGTTGCACCAGTATTTGATATAAAAGTGAGTAATAGACTAGGGTTTAGAGCAGAACCCCAGAACTGTATGTTTTGTATTCATATAAAATACTGTACTTAAACTCTGTAGAAGCACCTGAATGGAAGCTTTAAATCTTGAAGTAGATTGCTCATACTGGGATCTCTGAACTTCTGCTTAGCAGCTCAGGTGAAGCCAAGCTTACACCATTTATTAATAGTCACAATTCAGTATTTACCTTTTAGTAGAGGACTAAAGAATAGGATGCATTTCTAAGTTACATTTGCAGAGGTGGAATTTAAAATGCTGTCTACTGAGTCCAAAGGTTGGATTTTACAAGTTAGCATTCCATTGAGTGCTTGGACCTGGCTTGGTGATTCCTCTTTGACTTCTGAATACTTCTGCAGTAAACATTCTGGAATGTTAACATTCAAATTCAATTTTAGAAAAGAAAAGAGATATTGGTGTAATAGCATCTGAGATTACAAGATACTTGCAGAAAATTTGCATCCATTAATCCTAATGCAAACTGATGAATTCTAAAATCTTTCATGCTTTCAATTAAGCGTATTACTGAGATTTAAGAATGTTCAGTGCTTGATACAGATAAATATAATATCATTCTCTTTTTAATATAAATAATTGGAATCAAGCTGGTGGACCAAGAGGTGGCATCTCAGCAGGTGCTGTGAAACTCCATTAACCACTAAATGCAGGGTAGAAGGGAAGGGGAGCAGGGTGCTACTCTCTGATTAGCCAGACTTTGGAAAACACCTTGTGCAAATAGTAGGATTTATGGAGGTATTTGCTTGAAACACTTCAGAGAAAGGAAAAACCAGGAACAGCATACCGTTGGTGGGGTCACTAATTAACAATTTATAATTGCTTTAAGGATTTACTAATTGTGGTGTTTGTAAGACCTGTTTATAGGTCCCCTGTTCTTCAATCAGAACATCAAAACCAAGATCACTTGAATGATTGCTGTTTTGCTTGCAGCAGGACTTTTTGTTTGAAGAAACTCTGTGTTGTATTGCAGATGATGGTCTTTGCTGCCTCTTAGCCTGTTCTGTGGAAGTGACTGAGCACGCAGAGTGCGTTGGTGTAGGATTGATTTCAGTCTCTAAATCTTGCTTTTCAAATAAATACCTAATTCAGGATGCAAATAGGAAAGATACCTCTCTAGACTTTGTTCCTCTGAAGTACTGTACCTGTAGTCCTTGATCCCTGAGGTAGTTCTTAGGAACGCTGTTCCTGGAGCTAAATACCCGAAAGGATGAGCACAGAGATGCTGTTCATCATTATGGTCAGAGTGGTACAGTGCAAACTTCCAGCTGATAGTTCATTCTCTAATACCTACTTCTTGTGAAACTGTGCTTTGAAATCGGTTGGTTTATTTCCAGAGAGACAAGGGAATTGTCTTTGGCACACAGGACAACCTTCTGTTCTCAGGTTTGGCTGTAAGCAGCTTACAGTGCCAAGCACTCCGGGGTGGAGAGACGACATCAGTTCTGGTGAGGACGTAGTTTCTTCTAATCCGTATGGTACTGGGGTTCCCTGCTTCAGGAGTTCTTCCTGCTGCGTTCAGCCTCTGTCTCAGCCCTGGAGTCAGTGCCTGGCAAGAGCAGATAGGTGTGGTGGCTGGAGCAAGCGGCCTGGGAGGAACCAGCCTTTCGGAATGACTCCTCATGGCTCGTCCTGGTGCAGAAGAGGTCTGAGGTGCTCCAGCAGGCAATAGAGGGGGTGAAGGACAGTGTGTTGCCACTTGATTGTGTTCATTCTTGCCCATGGGTGCTGCCTTTTCTTCAGGCTGACGGCCACTGTTGAGAGGTAAGCCAGAGAAGGGTTCTGGCCTGGTCATCACCAAGTAGGGAGCACTGTGTAGCAAGCCTTGGGTACTCTGTGGTGCTAGGCTGCTGCAGTTAGTGCAGAAAATTTTAAAGTGTTTTTTTTTTCTTGTATTGGTTTGGGTTTTTTTAATTGATCTGAATTTAAGGTATTTGGTTTTAGGTCAAGAAAATCTAAAATAACAATATGCTTAAAGTTCTTTCAGTTAATTAAAATTTGGGAAAGCCAAATTATCCTGCAAATTGTTGGTTTGCAAATCATCTATTTGTCTTGGTAATAATGTTTACTTCACAGTCATTGCTCAAAATTTTATTGGGATATTTGTGCTGCTTTGCACTGGCCAAAAAGTACAGAGGAAGCAGGTACTTTATATTCCTAATGTGACAAATCTGTGCTGTTTTCAAGAGCATTACAGGCTAAGGGTGTGGGGAATCTGCTGCCCAAAATAAGTGAGATGATATCCTCAGAAGTAAGAAATGTCACAAAAGATGTAGAAAGCTCTTACAATTCTGTCAGTGAAGTGAAATCACTAATTAGCCCTCCTACGTTCTATTTATTTATAATAATGGATTTCTAATTAAGATGTCTATGCAGTTTGCTTCTGTTTATAGCTGACTTGTAAATATTCAATGTGTTGCTTAATAGAAGTATATTTCTTTTGAATTCCAGCCTCTGGTCCCTTTGGAATTTGCATCAACTGGCTTGCATCAACTGACAGGGATTTTTCCAGATATCCCTTCAAAGCTATTTTCCTGGTTCTGCTTCTCTCAGCAGACTTTATCTCCTAGTGATATTAAAGATTGAATTGCAGTGCTGTTGAATGTCAAACAGCCATGGCATTGAAACTGCTGCTGTTCCCATCACTGCAGAAATTTAATATATGGCTTTGGCAGACTATGTAAGGAACTGAGATTTGGTCACCATAAACAAAGATGTGAAGGTATCAATTTTGTCTTTTTGTTTCCAGAGGGTCCATATGGAATATTTGCTGGCAGAGATGCCTCCAGGGGACTAGCAACTTTCTGTCTAGATAAAGATGCACTCAGAGATGAATATGATGACCTATCGGACTTAAATGCTGTACAGATGGAAAGTGTAAGAGAATGGGAAATGCAATTTAAAGGTAAATTCTCAAATTATCAGCTTAAGGAAATGCTTTTAATAAAAATTACTGATTTGGGCTTGGGGAAGCTTTTAAAGAGGTGTTGACAGTAATATTATCACAGAATATGCTGAGTCAGAAGGGTCCCCCAAGGATCATTGATTTCAACTCTTAGCCCTGCACAGGACCATCCCCAAGAATCCCACCCTGTGCCTGAGAGCATTGTCCAAACACTTCTTGAACTCTGTCAGGCTTGTGCTGTGACCCTGGGCAGCCTGTGCCAGTGCCCAACCACCCTCTGGGTGAAGAATCTTTCTCTTAACACCCAACCTAAACCTCCCCTGACAAAACTTGAGGGTTATGTCACTGGTCACCACAGAGAAGTGTCTGCCCCTCCTTGTCCCCTCGTGAGGAAGTTGTAGAGTGCAGCGATGTCCCCCCTAATGTGTGTGCAATGTAACTTCGTTAAGAGAAGACCAGGGATTTCAAGCCTTTCTTCCACAGAGGGGTTTTCACTATATTTTACTACATCTTTTTTAACCTTTTAATTTTATACAAGAAAACTGTTCTCTTCGCTCTTCAGCACAGAATTTCACTCTCAAAATCTCATCAGCCTAGCTGGTGGAACTCCTCCCCGAGGTTGTTGGCTGTGGATGCCATGAAATTATCAGTAGGACTAAAAGTTGTTTTAAGATAAAAGGTTGAATGAGTTTGTCTTGAAATAATTTCTGACAAGTATGGAAGTATGCTTCTGGAGGGAGGGGGAATCATTTTTCACACGAATTGAAATCAAAACGGGCTGAAGAATTGAAGAGCAGCAGTTTTTGGCCCTTGGGTGATAAATCTTGCCTGATCAGCTAGAGGAGAATGGAAACAAAGTACTCACAGTTACAGAAAGTAATGGTAGAAAGATTGCTTTCGGAGGCCAAGCTTGCTGCTAAATTACCATCAATTTCAGTGATTGAGATTTAGAACTGTAGTGTGTAGGAGAAAAAGTGAATTTGCAGTAGTATGGGCTAGCAAGCAAATGCAGCTGTATTTAATTGTAATGGAATCATAAATCTCTTTCAGAAAAATATGACTACGTAGGTAGACTCCTAAAACCAGGGGAAGAACCATCAGAATACACAGATGAGGAAGATACCAAGGATCACACTAAACAGGAATGAACTTTGTAAACAACCAAAGTCAGGGGCCTTCGGAACTGCAACCTCTTACTCCCCATCACAGAATGTCCTGCATCTTTGGGTACAGTTCATCTGCTGCGGAAAAACATTCAACAGGTTTTGTACAAGGAAAATAATATACTCACAAATGAAGATTTGAATACTAGACATTCTTTGTGCTGCCAAATTTTTTGTTGCAGTTTATTTGTAATGTCTGGTTAGGCTTCGTTAGTGAAGAGGGGCCAGGGATTTAAAGGCAAACATGCTATTCCTTTTTATCAGTAAGCTGAAGCCTTCAACTAGTGTATCTTACAAGCTCTCTAAAAGACGTGAGTCTTCAAGCTCAGAGGAAGGTTTGAATCTTGTTTTGTGTGTGTCTTCTCCTTCAGCATTAAAGAAAGATGTACTCATCCACATCAGCATCAGTAGGTTAGGCTACTGAAGCCGGTGTTAAAAATGTGAATTTCCAATTTTGTTTTGTATGTGGGCGTTAGTAGCCCGGCAGAATACTTCAGTTCTCTAAGAGAAGTCCGTGTAGATTAGGATGGGGATAAAATTCATCCTTTTCTCAAAAGGATTGGGTAAAAAAGTTTCTTCTGCAACAACTATTATCTGAAGCCTGCCTCTCCCCCTTTTTCCCATCCTCTAAATCAAATCAAATATTAATTGTGCCTTATTTCGCTTACATAGACTTGAATTGTTTTAAGGGACAGCCCCCAAATTGCGGTTTCATAGTCACTACAAGCAGCAGTGAGACTGAATTGGAATGTTCTGTTGACTGGAAAACCTTGATGTCATTCTGTGTATAGAATGTAAAAGAGGAGTACTCAGTGTTACTGCCATATGTTAATACTACATATACTTAAATTAGCATTGTGATGGCCAAATGCATACTCCCATGCTTCTTTTTAATGAATTACAAACACACAAAAAAGTCTCCCTTCCTCCTCTTCCAGAAGCTGCCTAACTTTTGGGAGCATAGCCTTCGCACCCCCGTAGAGTGAAGGGGCGTTGCGCGCGTGTGTCTGTGTGTGTGTCTGTCTGAATGCAAGACTTGGGAGGGATTGTTTCTGCAGATATTGTAAATACGAGTACCATTTTAATAAAGCATGTACAATACCACATGTGCTGTCAGACTGTGTGTAGAAGCTGTTAAGCAGAGCTGGAATATGATGCAATAAAAAGGGGAAGAAGTCTTGGCTAGATGAAGCAGCTGCCACTATTAATACTGCTCCTTGTACTGGTGGAGTTATTCTCCCTTTCAAGTCCCAGCTGTTGAGGAATCTTGAAGACTTACTCAGGTAAGCTGTATTTGAGACTAAACCTATGCCAGTGAATTTATGGTGGGGGAAAAAAGGGGGAACTGACTGTATAGAGTGTAAGGAAAATGTCTCATGGCATTAACAGGACAAGAACAGCAGTGTCATGGCTTATGTTTGTACCTCTGGTTGCAGATTTCACCTGTGATAAGTCTACAGTAACAATTTTTATATATATACATTCTTTTGAACTGTAAACTCTGAAATTCCAGGGATGACTACTTTTTTTATTCCTATTTGACTGAAAGAAATTCATATTGATGTAAATGAAATGAATAAACAAAAACTCCTCTGTGGAATTGTGTGTAACTGACATGTCCTAGAAGGCAGGTTGAATTCTCTTTCTTGCATCTCCATCCTTGGAATAGAATCATTTTAGCATGGAAGAAGTAACAGAAATGGGGCTGTTTCTCCATAGAAGTTATGTTTACAGGCTCCTGTACAGGCTGGATGCTCCTGGAAGGTGTGAATTCAGTAAGCGCTGGCTTCTGCTTGAGTCACTTCCTTATAAGCTGAGCAATGGTGCAGTGTCCAGGCCAGGATTGAGTGTCTGCTACTCATCTAACTCTGCTGAAATGCTGGGCATGCTGCTGTAACTAACCACAGAAATATGTGGTTTAGATGGAACAGAGGGAACTAAGGACAAATAAAAGCTTCCTTGCATAAGACAGGGGCTGGGAGTAATTAAACACCAGTTCTATATCTGGATGCTTCACTAGGGAATTTTTTTCTTTTAAGTAAGTCCCGCTATAAAAGGTTTTACACTACATTTACAGTATGCCTTTCACTTTTAGCTGTTGCACAGCTGTTGCAACTCATCATGGCACCCAGCTTGTCTAGCTGTGGAACAAGAAAAGGCAGCTTGCCCAACTCACCCTTAGGACAATTGGATAGGTTGTTTTTCCCCAGGCTTCCACGTGAAAATACATGTATGTGTACAGCTTCTACTATACAGAGTCATAGCTGGAGGTTCTTGACACTTGGCTGTGAGTTTCTCTGCTCTTCAGTCAGTGCAGCTATTGGTATTGCTACATCTGGCACAGCTGTAACATTCGCTGTTCCTCATGCTTGTATCTGCTTGATGGACTAACTTCCTACTGGAGAAAGAAAGGTGACTTTTGAAGGAAGAGTAGTTTTGCATCTGCTGTGACTTACAGTCCAAGTGCAGAATTTTCCTCTCCCTTGCTATTGGAAAGGCAGCAAAGTTTAATCACAGTGAAGTTACACATAGTTCTGTTACTGGGTTTTTAAAATTGCTTTAGAAGGACAATGCTTAAATTTTAACTTTTAGGATTAGCTGAACAAGATGGGTAAAGGGTGAGTTTTTCTTTGAAGTACCTTAATGGTAACTATGAAGAATACAAAACTTGTCCCATAGCAGCAGAATGTTGCATAGACTGAATTTTGATGTCTAGTGGATTTAAATTAACCTCATCCATCCTACATACAAAGTCACTGGTGATCTAAAGCTGGCAACCTAAAAAAAGTGCTTTAAAGCACACTGTAGCTTTCATATTTATAAAAAGTTGACACAGAGCATAATTTAGCATAACATCAGATCCATCCAAACTCCAGTGCAATTTTAATAATTTGATGGAGGTGTTCAACCTTGGAATACTTGTGTCAATCATTTGGTCAAAATTCACTGTTAAATAAAATGACAGGTTGATACTGTGTTAAATTTTGTTTAGGCAAGATGAGGGTCTTGATGGAAGAATTTCTCATCTTTAGAACCAAAATACATTTCCAGTTTAATATATGACTTGTTTTCCTAGGCTAGACTTGGTGTTAAATTAGTTTTAGTCATCATTGCTTTTGACACCTCTGCCTCATTTTGTACACCGCTCCCCAAAACCGCTTCATTTTGGCAGGAGATATATTTTCAAACCTCCTAGGTTAAAAAAAAAAAAAAAAAAAAGCACCATGTTGTTACATGGTCTGAACATTTTGAATTTTCAGTGAGGACTACAGAATTATGTCACATGCTTGTACTTGTTTGTATCTTTTTATTGAGCTAGATCTACTTTTCTTTGAGGTTTAAATTTCTATCATTCAGAGTTGGGCATAGCACATAAAATCAGTTTGGCACTCTGTTGTTGGGGTTGTTTCACTTTAAATATCTCAGGTCTAAGCTATTTTCTAACTTTTTTTTTTATTCCTGCAAAATTAGTTTGATTTTACTGTCTTCACTGTAAAAGGCAGGGAGCCATTAAACCTTTCTTAGGCTTTGTTTGAGTCTGTTTGACAATACAGTAAGAGTTTCTGTGGTTTTATTTCCTCTAGGAAGAGGTGCTATTCCTCTGTATGAACAGTACAAAAGATTTGGCTATTTACTCCCTTCCTCCTTAACATGAGTACTAATGTAACTCTGGCCTTGCAGACTGACTTATAGGTGGAAAGCAAATCCTTCTCCTGGCTTCTAATCTATGGTTAAAGGTAAATGTTTCTTAACAGGTGCTCACAGATTTGGTTTAATCTTGCTTTGACAGAACCTGTGTGCCAGGGTTGGCTGAAGTGCAGGTGAAGCGTTGTTTACCTGAAACCCCAAAAGCACAGAGGGGACAGCAGAGAAGAAAGCTCTTGAGCTGACAGATCCAGCCTGGTGTAGCTGTGGGATTGGTCAGGAAGAGATCCTCAGCTACTCTTTAAGTGTCCTCTCTGCCTGGAGTGTCGTTTGTCACCTCAGCAGTGCCTGAGGCAAAGGCTGCAAACTGTTTTCCATCCATTCGAATGCTTTATCTCCCACAGAAATCCAAATCCCTGTTAAAACACAGACAGGCTACTGCTGCTCAGTGTAGGAAAACATCATCTGGTCTCCAACAGGAACAAGAGCCAGCTTGAGTCTTCCCTTTTAAAAAGCTGTTAGAATCCAGGATTTTGAGCATGACAAAAATCAGATTTTAGGCAGGGTAGTGTCTTGAAGTATTTGTATGGTTATTTGCCAACAGAAGAAATGAAGAAAAACCTAGAAATTCTTCAGTAAGCACATGGGAGAATTTTTACACAAGGTCCAAAGCTTGCAAAGTGGTCAGTCATAGACCACTGTTAGAACACAACTCAGCTTAAGACATAGTTAAGGTTGGAATAAATGGATGTAAGAGGTGTGGGAAGGGATGTTGGATACACATCAAAGTTACAGCCCTGCAACAAGGACTATCAGTTACTGAGGTGCTGAACCACTTGAAGCCAGAGAGTGAAACAAGCAGCCAAGGCAAGGATCGTTTTTCCCACCTATCTGCAAGGGAAAAGAAGGCAGATTCAAGCCCATGGGAAGTGAAAGGCGCATTCCTGAGAGGCAGCCAGAGCTGTGGATGGCCTTGGGTGGTGTTTTTGTCCAGCTCACTAAAGGGACAGTGTCTGAGCAACTCCAGAGGCCAGCAGGTAAAGTATTCACTCTCCTTGCCTTCCCCCACATTTATCACTCACTTCTCGTATTTTTGACAGATACCCAATCATATGCCAAAAATAAATCCATCTTGAACTTGCAGAAAGCTGGCTCCCATTCCAAGAAGCACTTCCACCTTTAACAGGCTGGGTTTCCCTCAGTGCAGCAGAAATTCCCATCCAAATCTACATCCTTACACTCTTTCAAGCTGTTTTTCTTCACACTTTTTGGGGGAAAAAAAGTTGATATACAACACTATTAGGGTTTTTTGTTGTTTTTATAAAATTTTCCAAGATATCACAAAATTACACACACTAAAAGCTTAATCTGCACATTTTCCAATGAAAAATTGAAATAAATTTATTACTTGTATATACAATTTCAATCCAAATTTACATTCGCATCATTTTCATGGGTAGCAAAAGGCATGGATCAAACACAGGATTGAGATGTGTCACTTCAGCATATTTATAGGATATTTACTTAAAATCTTGGTATGTGTTCATTTAAATTTATTGAGAACAGGCCACTGATGAAAGGCTGGATTTTGT
The DNA here is from genome assembly GCF_965178545.1 of Coloeus monedula. Classification (NCBI taxonomy): domain Eukaryota; kingdom Metazoa; phylum Chordata; class Aves; order Passeriformes; family Corvidae; genus Coloeus; species Coloeus monedula. The sequence goes on along the minus strand of NC_138785.1, from coordinate 6,458,339 downwards.
GCTGAAATGGTATAAACTGTGGGGAAGGTCACTGCTACCATCCGCTCCTTTCAATGCAAACATCCATCATTTGTTTCAGTGAGATTCACAGGACAATGAAAAATTAACAGATTCATTATAACCTCTGAGAGCTGATAGTTTAAAGCTCCATCCATGGCTGTGCAGTCAGTTTAAGGCATCTGTGCTAGATATCACTTTTTAACTTTAAAAGTTGACTGAAGTAATTCTGCAGTTAACTAATGAAAAGCTGGAATTCCTCTCACCTACACCTGGAAGAGAAGTTATTCACCTGGTTCTTCTTGAGTCTTTAAAAGCAAAGTAATGAAGTTAATAAGACATGACAGGTTATAAACATCCCCCCCTTTCAGCTACAAAAATGGATTTGTATTTGAATAACTTACATTCAGTGAAATTATCTTTAGACCTGTTTGAAATCATTTAGGCTTAGCGAGCACGATTTAAGCAGAACTTCATTCAGATATTGCAAAACAAAGCAAATAAAAATTAAAATTTACAAGGAATACTTTGTTTCCCTCCAAACTAATTATTACTTGAAATATGGAGAAAACAAAATTCAAAATTATGCCTCTCCTGCTAGAGTTCATAATCGTAAGAGAATTCAAATGAAGACACCTCTCAAGCCCAGAGTACGAATAGTTGGCTATTTTAACAATCTGCACAAACTGTAGATACTGAATGTTAATTTAAGACACTATGAAATCAAAAGCTTGATTTTCCCCTGTAGTTTTCTGTTGCTTTAGTTATTAAAGAACCAGTACTGAAGGAAATACCTGCAAAACTATCCCAGTTAAGTCCACTCAAACTCCATACTTAATAAAATACTAACTATGGAGACCCTGAAAAAAATAGAAGCTATATCTTTAAATAGAATCCAGAAATGCAGTTTCATATACAGCTGCATGTTCTCGAGTGTGCTTTTGCAGAAAAACAGACTTTTTGATAGTTAGCTTTGAAAGCAAACCAATTACATAGATCCTTCTTTTCCATTTAATAATCTACATATAATGTAATCTTTTTTGCTTTGGTAGAATACAAATAATGGGGAAATATGGGTAAGGAAAGCACAGTAAATAACATGAATATATATCATACCTTTTTTAAGAAATCTGAGCTGAAATGTAAGGCATCCCTTGAAGTATTTTTTGCATATGCAAGGAATGCAGTTCTTTGTAAACAAAAGCTTGAGGAAAGCAATACTGAAGCCAAAGAATCTTCCCTAGGATCCTTCCAATGATCCCATAACCAAGAGCAACTCTCCTAGGGCAAGTGTTTTGGAACTAAATCCCGTGAAAAAGAATCCCATTCTTTGTCTTTCCATACATTTTTAATCACGTAGTAGAGATTGCCTCGCCTTGAAGATCTCCAGATTAGAAGAGTGATGCCAAAGTTGATTCTCAAGGGCACAAGCTCATCCAAAGTCTATTTTTCTGGTACATCACTTTCTATAGATTTTGTGGCAGCAGTGCTGTGGCCCACAGAGGCGTGCACGGTATTCCCACAGGAAACGCTTCCCAGCGGCCAGGACTGACAGGCAGCGGGGGGTTTGGTGGTGGAAAGTGTTTTAGAAGAGTTAGACTGATGTCTGCGATGACCTGAATCCTCACCTGATCTCCTCCTGCCAGATTCTTCACCAATAGGAGGCTGAAAATAAACAGGGGCAACCTGTTACGTGTTTTGCCATAAAGCCAGGTATTTTTTGCCTTTCCACAACTTGTAGGACTGAAAGGATTAGGCCCTTAGGATTTATCAAGCTGCTTTTTCATGAAATCAAGTGCTGCTCTCAGATTACCTTGAAGCAAAAATATTAGTACACCAAATATTATTTAAAACAGGCACTGAAACTTACATCCACCCTGAAGTCCTCCAGTCTCTTAAATTTACTCAGATACTCTTGCAGTTTGGGGTCAACAGCTGGAGTCTTGTGCTGAGAGTATTTTAGGTAAGCCCAAAATTTTTCCAGTCCATACAGCTGACCTAGTAACAGAAAAAGATAATTTTACCACTTTACAAAGGTCAAATTTAATTAAAAACTTAATTATTCACTGGTAGCGATATTTTTAAGAGAACTGAAGATAAAAAGAATATGAATAAAAGCTGTTCTTGGTCAGGTAACAAGTCAGTGCCAAGGAACTGGGATTATCTTCAACTAATGTTACCACAGTGTGAGCAGTGACAAGCCTGTGATAATTACCAGCTTCATAGTCCCTCTTTGTTTCTTGTTGGAAATCCTCAAATATTTCCTTCCTGAATTTCTTTTCCAGGCCATAGCTGTAAAATCTGAACAAGCATTCCAAGCCGTACCTGGAACAGAACAGAGAGGTACAAAAATCTACCGTGTCTCTTTGGCCCAGAAAAATAGAGGTGGGGGAAATGGGTGGAAGGAAGGGAATTATATCCAAGAGCTAAAGGACAGTGACAATTTCCTTCGTGGTCATTTTTCTGGTATTTTTGTAAGGCAAGAACCAGTTTGAACAAGTAAAATGAGGTGAAGAATGTCTTCACCTATGGAAGGAAGAATCTTAGGAGTGTTAGTACAGAACTGACTCGTCATGGTCAACAAGTTACAGGATTTTGTGGAACTCACAACTGATTGATTACAGGTCAGGAAATGTGGCCCATTTAGCTATTCATCTGCAAAGCACAAATATATACAGATTTTTGCTATTAAAACTTAGAAACACTGCTATTTTAAAGATTTACAAAAAGGCAAAGGCAGTACTAAAAATGTTCACTGCAGATGTATGTAAACTTCACAGTCATTAAAAGGAGTGGTAAAGCCTCAAGAAAAAATACCTGTAGTGCTCTTTTGCATCCTCTAGAGCAAGCTGTTTGAATTCTTCATACATTTTCTTGTTGAAGTGATCTCTTAGAAAGAAGGACCAGAAACGAAAAAGTGTGTTCATTTCTTGGGACTGGCCAATTCCCAACCGTTTCCTCTCTGGAAGAAAAAAAGAAAGGGAAGAACAAAACCAATAATTTAATTTTTCACCAGAGTATTTTAAAGTGCCTTGCTTTTAGTAAAAAAACACCAGATCTTCTGGGAACTTCAGTCCAAATTTGAGTGTAATTTTTTTGTCAGGGAACATAAAGTTAAATGGAAAGCAGGGTTCCTAAAACAGAAGCACCAAATAAATTTTGTTTGCCTTCTGTCATAGGTTAGCAAGCATAGTCCCGGAAGGGATGTCCTTGCTAAGGGCTGCTTACAGTTTCCTCTGGGACCTGATAGAACCTATCAGCTGGCCAGTTTGAATATGGACAATTCTCTAAGCCACTTAAAGCTGTGACCACCTCTGTGATCCACATTTAAGAATAGGCAAACTCCCCCCTCAAGCTCTCTCTCGTTTCCGGCGCTGGCACAGGTGGCTGCAGGCCCCGTGTGGGGGCCAGCGGGCCCGGCCAGGCCCTGCTTGGGCCGGGCCGGGCCGGGCCACGGCCATCCTGGAGCCATGGACCTGTTCCAGCCGTGGAACCCCGCCCCCCCCCCCCCCCCCCCGAGCTGAAAACCTGAGGGAAGAGAGGAGGTGCTTAAAGCTGAAATTCTATTGTGAAGCTGTGATATATCAGAGTATCCTGTTGTAATTCCATGAAGATATGGGGGGTGGAGTGTTCAGCTCGTAAGCAAAAGCACCTGCGCTGAGATAGGCAGATGCTGACACAGCTGTAATTTTGGACAGGGAGAGATGAACTTGATGAGGACTTTTGCTCCAAATGGGAAAGGAGAAAACCTCAGTTCCTAGAGATGCTCCCAGAGATAGTCCTAGAGATGAAGATGAGGAGGACCCTTTGCTCCCAGGGAAGGAGAAGGGCCTCTGTTCTTAGAGATGAAATGCTCCCAGAGATGGGTGAAGAGAACTTTTGTTTCTGAACGGCTCAACCTTAAAATTGTACCCCAAAAACCTTCAAGAGTGGACCCTCGAAAGCAGTTGCGGGAAAAGCTGCAAGTCGGGGGAAGGGACTCACATCGTGAGCAGAGAGACTCCTCTTCCTAAATGGACTGAACAATATTTGGAAGTGGGCGGCTGGCTCGTTGTGATAATGTTTTCATAGCGCGAGCAAGAAGAGACTTCTCTTTCTAAATGGACTGAACAAGGTTATTATGGAAGTGGTAAACAGACTGAACATCTTAAGGGTTGTCTTTTTCCATTGTCAGTGGGAGAAGGGAGGAAGGTGGGGGGAGGAGAGCTCTGAAGGTGGTATAATTTTTTTTCTTCTTTTAGGTCTGTTAATAAACTTCTTTATATTCTTTCAAGTTTGGTGCCTGCTTTGTGCTTCTCCTCACTCTTATCTCACAGCAGATAAACAGTAATGAGTATTTTGGACCAAACCACTACACCTTCCCAAGAAAAATTAAGGATGAGGAACAATGTGAAGAAAACTGGTATCAGACAACACCTGGAAACTTCTACCTAAAATTTGAGGAAGTGCATGGAGCAGCTTACCCGTTAAACACCTTCGCCGGTATTTGTGGTACACCTGCTGAGTAAAGCCATTCTCCTTTAACAGTTCATGAGATGGATGCTGGAATTTGGGAAGAGAATTTGGAGTACAGCCGTAACCTGCCAGTGGAGCTCCTTCTGAAGGTGAGGCATTGGAACTGCTGGAGAAAAAAACCAACATATTTCTGACCTATAAACAGAGCTTTTCTGCACAATCAGTTTTCACCCACCCTGACCTATGCAAGAGCTGCGGTACGGTCACCTGGTGACTGCTGCAGTGTATCTGGGTTTGGCTGCACCTCAAGAAAATCAGATTTTGTGCTAATATGTCAAAAACAGGCAGGTTTGGACAATGATAATTAAACATTACTGATTTTGTGGTCATGCCTGATTTTTAATGACCGCTGAAGTGAACATCAGTGCCTCAAGTAACATTAATGCTGCTGTATCATGGATCAAACAACGCTGTGAACACTAGTCTGCCTAGCTTGTTTCCAGACAGTATTCCATATTTTTGTCTTTCTTGAGCATTCTTTTCTTGCTTCCATTGTATTTATAAATTGCCTTTCATAGCCTGTTTCTCCACTAGCAGTGAGAACTACCTGCCAATAAATTTGGAATAACAACAACAACATTTACCTCACAGAGGAAGTTCTTGGCCTGTGGTCTCTGGAATCCATCACCCAACCAACATGGCATTCCAAGGGAGGATTTGTACTGTGGCGCGTTTTTCTTTTTCTTGGAGTCTAAGAAAGTAAATGAAGGATTTATTTCCCTAATTTGACTTCACTCATTCTCTCCCACTTAAAACAGAGATCTAGAAGTTTTATATTCTGTTATCTAACAAGTTATAAAGTCACAAGACCACAGTTTCATAACCTGAAAATTAGTCTTATGTAACTAACCAAAAATCTTAAACACTACACTTTTTTTAACGAAGACTTTCAAGGAAGAAGACTCAGAAAACATTTAATAGAAATAAGAAAGTGAATATGGTAAATATTTTGGAAAATAACAATAGGAGTACAAGCATTTAATTTTTTGCCTTTCAATCCTTGTTAAACTGTATGCACAAAGATGAGTTTTGTAGGCTTTTGCTGGTTTTGGGGGTTTTTTTAAATATGTTTTTTCATTTACCTTTACATCAAAGGATCGTGCTTCTTTAACAACAGGGTAGAACCTGGGTGTTTTGTTGGGATCCTGGAGCCTTGGGGTGCGAGGTGTTCGTGGGGTAAAGCCAGGGTGGAAACAGGGAGAATCTGGGACTGCTGTTGGCAGTGACCGAGCCATTCCTGCTGTTGGAGGTACTTCAGTACTTAGGAAATTACAGGCCAGCTCCTCTGCTAAATATGGAGGCAGGAAGGAGAAAGGTGGTTTTACTGAGCTACTTTAGAGATGCTATTAGCATTGTAACCCGGTAAATGTTAATAGTACTACTCAAAGAAATACCTCTAAAGATAAGATTGGGATGTTGTGACTGCTCAGTAATGCTATGATACAAGTAGTAAATTCTTCTTATCTCATTTCCTTCCATCCCTTTGTCCCATAAAAACACTGGTTTCTAAAAAATGTTTCACAGCTTCAGTTTAACTTTACACATTGTAAATTCCAAGTCACACAAAGAGCACCTGGTGTTGATGGAGAGTGACAACAAAGCAGAACAAGCGCCAGCTTCTTGTCATTCAACTGAAACCATGCTACCCATGAACAGTTGGCAATTTGAAAAATTAGCAAAGAAAATGCCCCCTCAGACTGCTGACTGAACCAAAATTAAAATACTGCACAGGCAGGAACAGTCAAAACACCTACAGAGTTGTTCTTTATTACAGATTCTAAAAAACAAATACTTTCATACTTACCTTTCTGTAACCCTCGAGGTCCTGGAGGAACTTCTTGCGTTGGATCAGCAGTTTCTGGTGCAGGACTAACAAATTTGTCCTTATTAATGAGGTTTAGCTTCTTAAAGTTCTCAATCTCTTGCTGAATTAGAGAAAGCAAATTGTAAATGCAAAGCAGGGTAATAGATACCACCCTGAGAAACAGATGCATTTCATGAAGAGAAAATAAGCCAGAACTGACACACAAGAACCCCCACACCTCTCTCAGGTGGGACGTGTGTATGCTCTGTGTGAAAAATCTCATCAAATCATTGCCAAGTCCGTAACAGCAACAAAAAAGAAAATATTCTCCCTTGCAGTTTGCTATTTCTCACTGCCCTCTTCATGTTTGCTGGTTTTCTTTGTCCATTTATTTCATATTCTAAATTCTACCTTTATTTCTTGCTCTTACTCTCAACATGCATTTCCACCTTTGTCCGCTCGCTTTTGTATGCTCCATTTGTCCATGAAGCCACTACCCCCTCTTTGGGCATAGATAAAGCCCCTTTCCCTCACCACTCAGTGTGTAGGTAACTTCATTCTAACTATTCTTCTAACAAACTACAAGGCAAACAGCACCTTAATACAAAACTACTTTAAAATGACTGTATTACTTCCCTCTCATCATCTCATCTCTGACACGTACCCCCTTCCTCTCTGGGTAGGGATTTGCAGTTGTTATGAAACAAACTATTCATAGAACAAGAAAACATTGGAAAACTTGAACCATCTCCAAAATGTTAAAAAAAAAAAAAATTCATTCAATGTTTTTGGTCAAGTCTGCGGTATGAAAACCTTGCGTCTGCTTTCCACTGTAAAGGTAGCTCAGCAGACCTGCAAATTACTGTCACTTTTCTGTAGCATTTTACAACTACATAGCAGAAGGCTGAAATTAATTTGGGAACTGTTTGGACAGGCATGGTTTTCAGGTCAAAAATTAAAGAGAATTACCTTCACCGTGGCATCATTTTCACTCTGATCCATCCACAAATCCTGTTCGTAGTAGTACAAGCCATCATTAATGACTTTAGCAAGTTCTGATGTGATTTTTGCACGGCACACACGGTTGCCAGCACGGTCTCCACAAGGATGTTTTTTCACATATGGGGGTGTCTGTGTTACAATCAAAATCTTGTTTACATCCTGATCATCAATTTCATAATCAGAATCGCTATCTGACCAATCAGTAAATTTATTCTTCCGACACTGATTTTGTTCCATCTCTTCATCAAACAAAAATTCAAGTTCTTCCTGTTCTTGTTCCTCGGGAAGTGGGGGTGGCTGGTGTTGATCTGGTGTTTGATCAGGTACAGGAACAGTCTCCTGAGTTGGAAAAGGTTTTATATTTGAGTTGGATAATGATTTCCCAAACTGTATTGCATTCTCAAGCATCACATATGTTAAGATGTTGAAAACCCTGGTTTACAGTGTAACCTCGAAGTTGGTTTTGCATGTGTTTATTTGAACATAACTTCAAGGGTTTTGATTTTACCTTTAGCTTGACAGTGGATGCACGATGCCTCTTCTTCACTTCTATCCAAGGTTCGGAGTCCAAGTCGGGCAAACTTGTAGACAGTCCCTTAGACATTGTCTGAAAATTACTTGTTTCAGCGTTTTCCTTTGGACTCAGCGGGCTTCCCACTCTTGGAGAACTTGGTGCAGACTCTAGCAGTAGAAAACAGTAGTTCAGTTCCTGTTGTAGATTGTTTTGGTTTTATTTTGCTTGTTTGTTAATTGTTTCACTGGTCTTTCTTTTAACCACAGCTACCATTTTTCTACCCCTATGGATAACTATAACACTGATCAAAGAATTTCTTTTCATTTTTAAGAGACAGCTTTCCACAGTTCACCCAACATTTCAGAATAAAATCAGTTCTGAGAACTTGTTTCCATGGAAAGTTTCTTCACAGGCTGTGAGACATTACATTTGTTGAGGAGAAAAAAAAGCACAACATCATTAGGATCCTATTTTCTCCACATCATTTTCTAGCTCTGTGGATGGGTGCCTAACTCCATCTTCATTCTTCCCCTTTAATTTCAGCCAACATTTTAGTAAAGGATTTCCTTGCCAAGGGTTGTCAGCAAACAAATCCATCTCCCTATTAATAATGTGAATGAGTTTCACATCCAAAACAAGGAGGCACCAAATAAAGAGTGAACTTTCAGCTGCCACAAAAATGAAGCAGAGTTTAGGACTAGTTTAAGATTAGTGTTACTAATTCTACAGGACTGTAGTCCACCATTCTATATTCTGGAGAATGGTCACAGCCATAACACACAAGAGACATTTTTATCTACTTAACATCAGCCATGTGACTTGGCAAGTGCAAGGCTGGCATGCAGAGCAGCTGAATAAACTGTTACCAAAAGTACAACTTCTATTATGAAATCAGTATCAGGAGGCAAGTTTCCTAAGCTAGACCGACGGCACTAAACTTATGTTTCTGTAAAATAAATCTTTTACCAGTATGTGAGCCAAAAGTTTGTCCTGGTATGAATTCTGGACAATTGATGAGCTGAGAGAAGTCAGTTGGAGGCAGGTTGCATGGAGGAGGACCTGGAATTGGCCACTTTTCTGGATCAACCCTTTTTCGTAGTTTCTGATCCACAGTTTCAACTTCTGTACTGTCCTTTAGGGCCTGTGTGACAAGCACATTATAACATTAAAAACTACCAACAAAAAGAAAAAAGCCCACCAACTTGGCCACTTATAGCCTCTTTATAGAATCCTTGTCATTACAAACAGAAAATTTTATTAACTTCATAGTGCTGACTTTAAATGGCAGCACAGACTTAACCAAGCAACTTTTCAAATATATGCTTCTGAATGATTTTACCTCCAAAATGAGAGCAGCATTCGTTGTCAGAGCTTGCATCCGACGGAAACTGGCAATCAGTGACACAGGCAGAAATCCTTGTTGGTCCATCTTTCTCCTCAGAAAGAAGTCTCTCTCCAAATTTTCTGTGCTGAAATAATACTCACTGCAGAATAAAACATACAAACCTGAGCTTACTCTACACTTCAAGCAACCTAGATTCCTTGTTAATGTCTTCCATTAAAAAACAGAGTGTATTTTGACATCAACAGAATCATTCTTCAACAGCTGTATCACTACAGAAGACCCACAGAGCAGCAAGCATGCTCGACAGCTTAAGATAGACTTATGACTCAGTACAGCAGGGTAAAAATCAAAGCCTTGTTACATTTGCACAACCAAAAACTATCCTCCAGTTTTCCTTCACCTACCCCCTCCCTCATTACTTACATGGACAGAAGGGAACAACATTGTCTTGGCCTCCATACAGATGAAGGACAAGCACTGCTTACAGTCAGGGCGTAAGTTATGTCCCACACAGCAATATAAGTTCATCCTGAACTGCATCTTTTATTGTCCCAGTCTCCAGTGCATTGGAAGGTTTAAGTATCCTATCTGAGTGTGGAGGCACAGATATATACTCTGAATCATCAAGCATGCTTGTGAGAAGATGAGAAAACAAAACCAGTAATGTTGTATTTGGCATGAAACTGTACCAAAAGGCACAACAGTTCATAGAGAAGAAAAAGTCTTACAGAATAGATGGTGTTTAGTGGATAAAGAAGGACAAGGACATTTCAGGAATCTGGTAATACCACAGAGATGAGGGACAAACAGCAGAAAGACAAATCTTCAACAATGAAGCTGCTCTAGGAAATAACCCAGGTGTCAAGATGTTTTATACTTAGCGAAGACAAAAAGCAAGGAATTCGTATCATGATCTGTCACACAGAGCAAGGGAATGAGAAAACGTCCTATGAAAAAGAATGAAAAGCCCCCTCAGTTTAATCATGATGACTGAAATCCAGGCCTTTCATAGAGCTTACACATCATACCATGCTTTTGCACATTACATCCAAGGAATACTAACCCCTCATGGTGTTCAGAAAAACGCAAGTAGGGAAAGACTTAACAGAAAGCAGTTAAAATTCTGTTACAGAAATAGAGGGGTGCAAAAAGAAAATGAGAGGGTATTAAAATGCTGAAGAAAAAAGCTGCACATGCAAATGTAAATAACGATCATTCTAATTTCAACAAAGTAAAAAACACTAAGTCTCTCCACTGAAGCTGGAATCAAGGCCAAAGTCTCCAAGAGCAGAGCACTCTGATGCCATCAACGACCCAAGCAGCACCTGGATACCATTTCTTTCTCCAATTTTGTGTAGCTGAAAGAATTTGAAGCAAAAGCTGGCTCTATGAAACACATGGAATCACACACAGAATATTCTGAGCTGGAAGGGACCCACAAGGATCCTCGAGTCCAACTCCCAAGTGAATGGCCCAGGCGGGGATCGAACCTGTGACCCTGGCGTTCCCAGCACTGTGCTCTCACCAACACTGGGCTCTAGGACAGAATGAATTTAAAGTCTCAATGCTGGACAAGATGGGACAAATGGGAACGCTGCTACTAAGTCAAAGCAAACAGAGAAGAGAACAAGGCTTTTGGAGAGTTAAGCTCTTACTCAGAGCCAAGTATGATCAGTGAAGCAACTGGGCACAAAGAGGAAGTTTCTTTCAAGAATATCCTGTCTGCTGTTCTGAGCTGCAACGTTCCTTTTCCCCTCCCAGTCTAGAAGATAAGCAAACACAAATGCCATAACCAATGTTTTACTAGTGTTACCTTTACAATCATACAGTAAAGGTAAAATCCTGTAATGATTCACCTAGATAAAAATTCCATAAGCAGAAATGGACAATGACTGAACTTGACTCAAACTGCCTCCCTTGATGTCCATCACTCTAGAAAAAGGAATGTGAAAGACCATTAATGATAAATGAAGACAATGCACAGGTTTGCTCCAAGCAGAGGGACAAACCTAAACACACACACCCCCTCCAGCTTTCCTCTTCTGCCTTTTTCCTCAGAGTCCCTTTGCTTACTCCTGAATTGGTATTTGAACTTTTATTTATTTATTTTCTAAAGCAAGAGGACTTTTAAATAGGGTTCTGCTGCACATTGCGGAATGAGGAGCTGCTAAGCACTGAAACTTTTCAGGCTGACAACTTCAGCCTGTAATTAACAACACAGAAGATATTTTGGTATGCAATACAAATATTACTCTCTTGTAGGTCTAGATGGTTCTTGGGACAAGCATAAACTGCTTGATAGCAGTGTGTTTCTTCCTGTAATTACACATCAACTCAGTTGGACAGTGTCTAAGATTTTTCTCTATTAAGCAGGTAAACTTTTAAAATTTATTCATCCACTAGGATTCAATCTCACTTCTTTAATATATCCTGATTTATTTTGGCCTCCAATAGGAGCTCTGAGACATAACAATTTGGTGTACCTTTATTCCATGTATAATTCCTTCTTTGGCATACTCACTTTAATATTTTATAGCTAAGTTATGAAAGGCAGACAAAGCCACCCCCATTTAGAGGTGAATAATAGGTAACTGATGAATAAAGTCTGTTTCCCATAAGTTTTAATGTCATAAAAGAAGGGAATAGATAAAAAACCACCTTTTTCTTTTTTTTTTGTTTTTGTCCAGGGAGAATAAAACTAGTGGGGTTATGTTCTAACCCTGCTCAGGAATCTCCCTCTCATGGAAAGCAAACTCCATAACCAAACTGCCTTAGGAGTTCACACCAGGCAAGCAGCCAATGGCTGTGGTTATCCAGCCATGCCAAGTCTTCTACCAACATCTGCCAACCTCTCGGTGCCAAAAGGAAATACAAATATACCCAGAAGTCAGATGTGACCAATGCTGTAAGTGGCATTTTTCTCAGCAGAGGGGGACATCGTCATGTCCTACCTTAGGAGGTCTGGATTCTACACTGCATGCCCAGAAATCTGGCCAACAGTGGAGTGGCTGTGCTCCTCCCCCACTTGTCTGAGGACAGTGCAGGCCGATTATCCTGACATGGGGGTACATGTCCACTGTCAGGTCTCATAGGGGCCTGGCAGCAAGAGTAAAAAAAGACTGCAATAGAAGTTTTGAAGTTGATAGCCACATGTCAGATACTTTCTGCCCTTTAAAGAGGCTTTTCTCTTCCTTTTTGCGTCAACTGTAACAAAAGAAGCGAGAATAAAATAAGCAAGTTGCTGTACGGAACACGAGGGCAATCAAAAACCACCACAGAGGCATTGCAGAGAAATGAGGATGAAATATCTGCCAGCGGTGGAAACTGTCTCTTTAAAATGAACTAGTGCTTTCCAGGCCCTTTTTGACTTGTCTCCTGGTGATAATCAAGTCTTCCAGATGGTTTCTCATTGCCTAATGGTGTACACGAGAAAGTAAACATTTCAGATTATTGAAAAATCAAGTATCATTGCAAAACTACTCTCTCTCAGTTACATGTTTCAGGTGAACCACACTGAAAACATCAAACTAACAAGACTTCTCAAAGTGAAATTGAGAGCAAATAGGGGAAACGTCACCCAAGAAGAGCTTTATAGGCAAACAGACCAACAGTACTCAAAAGCACAAGCTCAGAGACATCCATATCTCAATTACGTGACAACATAAAGAGGGCTGTGTACCATCAATAAAGCAGTCATACGAGTTAGAGCCAGACTACAGCACAAGATGCAGAAACAGCTTCCTTAAAACTCCTCCACATTACTCAAGTTTTTCCACCCCACCAGTGAATAAATTCGAGCTGACACTAGTAATGGTCAGAGTTAACTCCAACAGTTAAGCTGAAACGCCTTAATCTCCAACTTGATACGGATAATAAGGATCCAACACTGTTTGAAGTGAGTTATTTTTTCTTAACTAGATCTCTGAAAATATTTATACATTAAGCAATCTACTTACATTTGGTGCCTTATATATTCCTTGAGAAGTGCTTCATCCACAGAATACATCTGCACTCCTGTTCCATCACCATAGTAATAAATCACACCAGGGTTAAGCTCAGGCTGAAATACTTGGTCAACTCCTTCACCATACAGTTCTTGATAACCAACTGAATAGTCAAAGTTCACTGCAACATAGACGAGAAGATAAAATAACAACATTAGAAAATGAAAACAACAACATTATAAACATAGCTTTAAAATTTTTTGCGAAGTATCCATTTCTTTGCATACTGCTGGGGTTTCCTCTGCCTCGTCCTCTTCCTCTGCTTCTCCCCCTTCCTCTGCTTCTGGAGAATCCTCGGACACTGCCACCCTCACTCCTCACGCTGCACACCTCGTCATGGTCGTCTCTCTTTTCTCTATCGCGACGCCAATCTTGAAGAGAAAAAAACACAAAATACCTGCAATCACAATGAAACCTCCTGGTTTCATGACCCCAGAGTTCTCAGCTTGCTCCCAGGCAATCCACAGCCTCAGCCATGCTGGCTGAAGCAGGGGGTCAGAGCTCAAGCTGCAGGAGAGGAACAGGAAAGGTTTGCCAGCCCTGCCAGAGGGTGAGTCAGGCAGGAGGGGTCAGCAGTAAGGTGGCAATCGATTGACTGGCAGTCAGTCTGAAGCAACTGGACACTCTGGTGCCAGCTCAAAGATCAGCTCGGGGCAGGAAGGAATGATCATGACAGTTCAGTCTCCTCCTGTGGACAACTCCCACCTCCACTAGAGTAAGATGGCAATCACAGAATTGCAGAATGGCTTGGGTTGGAAGCAATCTTAAAGACCATCTGGTTCCAACCCCCCCTGCCATGGACAGAGACACCTTCCACTAGACAAGGTTGCTTGGAGCTCCATCCAACCTGGCCCTGAACACTTCCAGGGATGGGGCATCCACAGCTTTTTGGCATAAGCTGTGCCAGGGCCTCATCACCCTCACAGTAAATTTTTTTTTTCCCCGTTATCTAATCTAAACCTACTTGCTTTCATTTTAAAACCATTCCCCCTTGTCCTGTCATTCCATGCCCTTGTAAATAGTGTCTCTCCATCATGCAGGCTCCCTTCAGGTACTGGGAGGCCACAATTAGGTTACCCCAAAGCCTCTTCTTTTTCAGGCTAAACAAACCCAGTTCTCCCAGCCTCACAGGTGAGATGCTCCATCCCTCTGATCATCTTGGTGGCCCTCTCTGGAGTCACTCCAACAGGTCCATGTCCTTCCTATGCTGGGACCCCAGAGCTGGATGCAGCACTGCAGTTGGGGTCTCAGCAGATCAGAGCAGAGGGGCAGAATCCCCTCCCTCCCCTGCTGCCCATGGTGCTCAGGATGCAGCCCAGGACATGTTTGGCTTTCTGGGCTGTGAGTGCCCATGGCCAGGGCATGTCCAGCCTCTCCTCCACCAGCACCCCCAAGTACTTCTGGGCAGGGCTGCTCTCCATCTGCTCATCCTCTAGTCTGGACTGATACCAGGGATCACCCTTATTCAGGTGCAGCACCAGCACTTGGTCTTGTTAAACCTCATCAGATTCCCAGGGGCCACACCTCAAGCTTGTCCAGGTCCGTCTGGGCGGCATCCTGCCCTTCAGGCATGTCAACTGCAGCACTCAGCTTGGGGTCATCTGCAGATGTGCTGAAGGTGCACTCCATCCCTTTGCCCAGTTCCTGATGATGGGATTCCCACAGCAGTGGCTCTCTGGAATCTCCCTTTTGTTCCCAGCAGCAGCTGTCAACCACTCCCCTGGCTCTGCCCATTGAATAGCAACTGTCCAAACCAGACCCCAGGGACCTTGGCTTCATCCTTAAGGACAGGTGTAATTCCCACTTCACTCGTGAGAGGAACTGTGTCAGAGTTCCCTAAGACTCGCAGAGACTTCCATATTCAGTCAGTCACCTTTGCTGAAAGTTTCTCCAAGGTGTAACTGGATAGTCTTTCAGATGCCAGGGGGACCACTCTGCCACAGGAATGCCTGGAGATACAGCCCCTACTTGATCCAATTGAGAGCTGTTAAATTTAACAAAGGACTAACTAAAGATATGTATTAAAAATCTTGGTTAGCAACCATTTTTAGTGAACCCTACAACCCCACACGTACGCTTATACACTCAAGTCTTGTCAAACAAGACCCTGAATTTACAGAGAATATAATCTGTATGTGTGTATCTCACTGGGGATTTGGACCTTAGAGATCCCAAATGCATAAGTATTGCTTGAACTGTTTTTCCAGACCAGTTTAAATTTTGCATCCTAATTTTGCCTATGGCTCAGACTCATGCAGAAGTCCTACATAAAACATCCTCATGAGCAAGTCTGCACTTAGCACAAAATGAAGTTTTTAATTTAAACACAACATTCCTGAAAGGAGCAAGGATGTTTTATGTTCTCTCACACTGAAACTGGTCCTGAATCACTCAAACCTTGAGGAAGAATTCATGCTGCAAGTTTTCAGCCATTTGACCATCCTAAGGAAAAACTTAAAGGAAGTGGTAACTGGTAAAAATCCTCCCCTTGCCCATCCTTCAAAAATCCAGATCAAGCTCTTACATCCAGTTCCTAAAATGACTTCATGAATTCCATGTCAGTAGCATCCAGTACTTTTTATAATGAGCAAACATTCGAACTGTTCATGTATAGTGCAATTTTAAAACTTAAACCAAAGACACTCAGCCTAAGATTTCTGCCACCCAACAAGCTCTGTTCACAACACCTGAGGACCAGAAGCAGCACCAGTTTGTGGTGTTAATACAGCTTTTTGTATTGCCATGCTGAGAAATAGGTCAGGGAGCTGAGGAAATCGGTCCAGCTCAAAGGAAAAAACAACATCAGTAGAACTGCCAAAGCAGAGTTCAAAGTGTAGCTCCACAAGCAATTGCTCTGGTAGCAACAAGCTGTGGGAATAGCAGCAGAGTAGGACAGAGCAGACACCTTCTGAGGCTATTTCCGAACTTTCTGCATTATAAAATTGTGGGACAAGATTGCGCAGGGAGACACGAAGAGGAAAACAGATGCTGCTGGTTACTGGCAAATATAAACAGCCAGTTTTACCTACTGCAGGTAGAGCTAAGTTTCGACATAAACTGCCAGCTCATGTGATATTACACTTTATTTGCCACCAACAGCAAGACCCAGAGACTGAGAACTACTTACTTCTTGCCTCATTCCTTCTGTTGTTGTGAGGTATTAACTTGTTTGTTTCCAGCACAAATCTGGAGCTCGTTCGAGAGCCTGGTCTGTCTTGACTGTCTGACCTCACATCGTCCAAGTGAAGTGGCACCCATTTCTGCTTGTTACCTTGAAAAGTTAATATATTACTCTTAGTTATACTAACACTTGAGGTTTCAGCTCCTGAAAAGACTCTATAGAATTCTTCTTGTAAAACTAGCAACAGTTAATTTCAAGTTTTAAAAAGCGGGAGAAGCTAAACGTTGAAATTTTAAGATATTACAAATGACTAAATAATAAATGCATTAAACAAGAATTTCTCAAACTCAAAGGTAACCTTACCTAAGCTTCAAATATAAGAAATAAAGGTGAATTTTTTTTATTTAATGGCTTTTTAGATGCTCCATGGCCAAAAATTTATAGCTATGTCAGTGTTAAATATAGACAGTAAATTCATTGCTATGTAATTCCACAACTTGTATATGAAACATTGAGGTAAAAAAAACCGATATAAAATTAACCATCACAATAAAGATTTCAATCACAGATCATACAAATTTTCCTGAGAATTTAGCTGTGATACTGTATTTTCACCTCAAGATATTCAAAGTTCATTCACATGCATCAAAAATTACTAGCAAAGCTTCATTTTGTTTCATTCATAGTATTTTGTTTTATTTTTATGGCCTAAAGTATCCACTAACAATTCATTTAACTATAGTATTGATTGGTATTGTGGGGTCCATTCTTTTGTGGCTAAGAAATATAAGCAAGTACACAAAATGTGCTATCTGCACTGGGGGGGAAAAGAAAAACACGTTTTACCTGTGGAATGCTTTGCTTTAGATTTCCACTTAGACTGAAAAAATTAAAAGCAATATAGGTTTTGTTTTTTAATAGATGTATATAGGAAGATTAATAAATCTAAACAGCAAAGGTCTTTAGGATCTGGAAAAACACCAGCAGGGCACCAAGGCAAAAAAGCAGCTGATGGCAGCAAGATCTTGAAACTCTTTCTGCTGTTTCTTCAGCCTATTCCAATCTCCTGACCAAATGCGAATCAGGTTTGCTTCCCATTTTTAATGTAAGAGATTGGATCGAAAGGAAGTAAATAACCTGGCTTAGTTTTCAAATGATCACTTCAATGTGTAAGCTAACAGCAGAACATGAAAACTGATGTGCTAGTGTATATGCAGTAACACACATACATATATATATTAAGTTAAATTAACACAGTGCTACCTATCAAGGGAAATAAATATATCAGAGACAGTACTGGCTTGTACAGCCATGACAAAATCTTCCAGAAACTGTCAGAGCTCCAAGGACCATCAACAGGGCACGAGCTGCTTTTGCCCCAGAATTCCTACCTGACTAAGCAGAACGCTCCAAACCCTGAGAGAGGCAGCCTGGCTGAGGCTTCCACACAGAGACAGCAACATATTCTGCATTCACCCAGCAAATGCAAATCATGAGAAGCTTTCTCGAGTCACTCAGCTGGAATCGATGCAGCTGTATCAACAGTGACTTACTGCATCATACACAGTGCCTTAGCTCACCTTTTTTCCTTTGGTTATTAGTTTGAGCTTCATCTTCACTCGTGTTCTCTGCCGGACCATCTGGCTTTGCCTCCGGATTGTCCTTGATTCCATTACTGCTTTTCTGATCAGATTTCTCCTCCTTTTCTCTTCTATTTGTTGGCTTCTTACTGTGACTTACAGTCTTACACTGTAAGAGACACAGGTAATTATTTCTGGCAGTACAGCTGCTGGTAGCAGGAGGTGCACATTTCCTTTACCTATTAAAAATCCTTTTTTATTACCTGTTCTCAGCCTCTTCAGCAGGGTGAACTTTAAGAACTGTCTTGTTTTATAAAGCATCTTTTTAAATAGCTTTATCTTCTGCTAACTTTGCAAGAATATAAAATGAATTTTTAGATTAAGAAAAGAAAGTTTTTGGTTTTTAACAGAAGATGTAAAATGACAGCGTGCACAAAAATCATTAATCAATCCCTCAGATATGAAAATTTATTTTATAGGAAAGAGAGAAATATTCTCACTAGTATCTACTGTTCAGACTGATTATCTTTAAAAAGCTGGTCTTACAGAATACTGGGAGGGAAGGGATTCTGCCCCTCTGCCCCACTCTGGTGAGATCCCACCTACAGTGCTGCCTCCAGCTCTGGGGTCCCCAGCATAAAAATATGGACCTGCTGGAGAGAGTCCAGGGGAGGCCAAGGATGATGAGAGCGCTGAAGCACCTCTCCAATGAACACAAGCTGGGAGCTGGGATTGTTCAGCCTGGAGAAAAGATGGCTTCAGGGAGACCTTATGATGGTCCTTCAACACTTAAAGGGGGATTATGAAATGGGGACAGACTTTTTAGCATGGCCTGTAGGAACAGGACAAGAGGGAATGGTTTTAAACTAAAAGAGTTTCAGGCAAGTTATAGGAAGAAATTTGTCATGATGAGAGTGGTGAAACAGTGGGACAGGTTGCCCAGAGAGGTGTTCGGATGTCCCATCCTAGGAAACATTCAAGGTCATGTAGGACAAAGCTCTGAGCCTCTTGATCAAGTGGAAGATATCCCTTCCACATGGGTTGGGGAGGCTGGACTAGAAGACCTTTAAAGGTCCCTTCCAACCCAAATCATTCTATGGCCATATTATTTTTACCTGCAAAACAGGAAGTTTTGCAGACATTTCTGCTAAAGAGAAAGAATTTTCCTATATTGTGGAGACAGCTTTGAACCTGCTGGAGTACATACAGCAGATACTGCAGTACTGTGCTATAATTAATTTGAACACAAAGCCTTCCCTTAGACAAATAAGCTAAGTTTAAGTACAAACGGAATGTCATTTTGTTTTACAGACACTACATGAATTTGGACACTTTCAGTTATAAAATGCATGTTGTTAAACCCAAATGTTCTGGTTTCCCTCACCAAGAACACAGTAAAAGCACCACAGGGATCCTGCTGCAGAGCTAGAGCAGAGTGAAATGGCACCTCACCATTTCAAATAATCTGTGCTCTCTTCTTGTTTTAAATAGCATCAGAGAGGTCTAAAATACATTATGCACTTATCACTTGAGATAAAGAGAAAGGAAGATAATTTGACAGAATAGATGTTAACTTAAAACCCAGGAGGGGGAAAATATATCAGAAGAATAAGATAACTAAGAATAACTAAATTGTGTTCAGACAACAGGCACAAAGCGCTCTGAGCCACAAGAGAGGGCAGTGCGTTCACAGCTCCAAAGGCCTCCTCATCTGTGCACAAATAGATGGAAACAGCAGAAAAGGTAAATGAAACTTTTTAAACAGTGGAGTTAAAAAATAAGGCACATTTTTATGTACATGTCCGTGGCAGACCACTAACAAATTCCAGTACCAGTGCAAACAGCTCAGCACACACCAGTAACCTGAATTACTGACAAAACTTCCACTGAAACCCTCCAACACCCAAAGCACATTCTGGGGGGAAACAGTGTTAAACAGATAAGCCAATATGGTTTAAAAAAAAAATAATACTGAGGATAACAAAGGACACTCACTTCATTGTTTGCTATTTCACTTGGTGTCGGCCAGCTTGCGATATCACCCAAATCATCAGCCTGCAAAGGTGACAAACAGTTTATATTCCTTCCTTGATTTAGCCCTTTCTGGCACAGGGAAGATGTCAGTCATGGCTCAGATAGCAAGACTACCCCCTAGAGCAGAGCTGTTAGAAGAAGCAATTCTTAAAAAGCCAAGATATACAACAGAAAACAAGCACACAACTTTTGAAAGAGGTCTCACGACTTTTGAGCTCGCATAAAACAATTGTCAGATTAAATGCTGTCTTACACATATGTGACTTAAAGGTATTTATTGCTAAAGGCTTTTAGTTTTTGGAATACCTTGACAGGTACTAACCAACCTAAAAAGGGGTGGCTGTAAAAATTTTAGAAACTTTTTGTTTCAATAAAAAGCTTCAGTGTCTCCTGTTGTCATAATGGTAATTTTATGCACATAAAGGATACACACCACATAAGATGCAAAAAGCATTTCCAAAACCAATCTTGAGCACAATCACTTGTGCTCAAGTTGTGCTCTTTGCAGCCTCTTCACAGTTTTATGTCATCCCACTGATTTTTTTAAACCAAAATGCCTTTCTTTATCCCTCATGGATACACCAATTTAGCAACCCTCCTAATTTCAAATTTCCCTTCCTTATTTGTCTCTGTGTTCAAAATTATCTATTAGCAAGACATAACATAACACTTCCATCCAGCTGGAACGTCAAAATACCTTCTACCTTTTTATTAGAGCAGTAGCAGCTATTTATCATATTAAATATTTACAGGCACAAATACAAACCTTGCTGCTTTTTCTTGTCCTGGGTTTTCCCGCTTTTATCCCTTTAGTGGAATTTTGTAGTTCTGAAAAGGAAGAAAAACATTTTCAGGTGAAGAATTAGGCTGCACTTTAAATGAGTAAGGCAGGTGTGTCTTAACAACTCTGCCATGCTCTATCATACTACACCCAAGTGTTTTTGAGGGCTTGATATCAAAGTCAATGAACTTTTTTTTTAGTGAATGAAGTCACTAATAGTATATGACACTGAAAAACTCACATTCATCATAAGTGCAAATACTCTCACAAACCAGGTGTACAAGATACTGCCTAACACTGTATTTAAGCATTTTTTCAGCTAAGAAGGTCAAGACTATGTCAAAATGCTGGTATTTTAACCTAACAAGTAGCAAAGAAAGCCCCTGATACACATTTAATAAGTTCTCCTATTAGAAGCTACATTTATAAGGCAGAATTCATGAAATCTGTAATTACACTAACAAGGAAAAAAAACATAGAAACAATTACATATTCCCAAATTCCTAGTAATTTCCTTTTACAAGTAATTACTCAAATGCCAGATAGAGTTTAGCCATATAGCTCAAAATCAAGCCAAAACAAACAAACAAGAACAAACAAAGAGAAAAAAAATAAGGAAAATACGAAAAGAGAAAATGACTGTAAAACTATATTAAGACTGATAAATTTTAATGCCTAAATTCCTCAGTGGATATGTTTATGCTAAACATGAAGCTGACACCCATACATTTTCAGAACCAGCCTAAGTTAAGGCCTAAACTTTATAATAATGACCCCACCCGCTCTCCTGATCAAGAGTCCATTATGCTTCTACCAGGAATTATTGTAATACTTGGAAATAACTCTTTTATAAGCACTGTTAGTGGGCCTAACAATCTAGGCTCAATAACCTACAATGAAAACCAAAAGTCTATTTAAATTTTCTATGTCTTAACAAATAAGCAATTTGGTACATGAATCTGATTTTCTTATTCTGTGCAATTTTCCCCTACCCTTCTCAATTGCCTTCTACTTTTTGCATTGGCAATTCAGGGGAACAAAACCCACCAGCATCTGGCAATTTTTCTTGGAGATTAGAACTGAGAATTAAAAGGAAACCATCTCTTAACTTCTTTTGTTAAGCCCTGGCTCTCCCAGTGCATGTTTTCCCATTCAGATGGGAGTCACAACCATTCCTTGAAACTTCTTATTCAGTATTTTATTGCAAGACAAGTTTGAAACACTGAACGTGTCTGAAATCACAAGTGGATTATTTTATATGGGGATAACATCACCTCCTCAGCCCTTATCTCTCTCACATCCAGTGACTAATCTCCCTTATCACCGCTCCACACTGGGAACCCCACCCTTGTGCCCCAGTGACTCTGGAAAGCCTCTCTGTCTGCTTCCTGGAATACACAGCAAATGTTAGAAGCACAAACTAATGCTTACTCCACATTCCACTCTAAATTTTAATATAATTTATAGTCATACAAATTATGAATTCCATGTATATGCTATATACAACTTGGATATCTCACCAGACACGAATCCAGTGAATCCTGATCACCATTTACCAGAACGCTTTTGCCTCTCCTTACAGATCTCCTTTTTAAAACAAAGACAAAACACACACCTCAATTAACTTCAGACTGAGCTTTAAGAAACGCACAGTGACCGTGTAACCCTAATTTTCACTTGCCACTCAGTAGTAAACTAATTGCCCTTTTACAAAACAAGACAAACGACTGCAGGGGTGGAGCAGCAAACAAATTTGTAATTTTCTCCAAGAGAACTGCCAATTACCCGTGCAGGTAAACTGAGTGGCCACAGCGTGGCTGTAAACACATGTCCCTGTCCAATTACCTGACTGAAGCCCTTTTTCCACCTCACAGCACTTTTACTTAAATTGCTGCTGAAGGACTGTTCTGCCAGAACTTCTGCTCCGTGTGTCAGCAGGGCGTAGCGAGGCACTCAGAAGTGTAAAATTCAGTGTTGCTGCACTACCTTAGTCATGGGAATTATTCCAGGCGGCAGGGAAGCTATCTGAATCGAGCAGAATGAGACCCAACTCGTTTTAAGGAATCTCTCTTATCTGAATGGAGTAATGCAAGACTTGGAAGAAGCATTTGCAAGCTAAACAAAAAGAAAATATTAGGCAACACACCGCCTGGTGGATGATGCCCTTTCAGAACTCAAAGAGCTCATCTCACCCTGTACTTCCCTACCTGACAACACCTCCACAAAGTTCCTTGTCCTCCCAAAAGAGGCATGCTCAAAACCAAATTTAACAGGTCTTTCCTGGCCGGCTTTCTGGGGCTTATCACGTGGGAGCTGGACTTCAGCGTGAAGCATGAAAGGGAAGATAAAGGGGAAGGAAAAACTACAGGGAGGGTGGGAGAGTAAATGAACATAACATCAGGTCACTGAAAGGTTTTACCCAGGTCACACCTGTTCTGCTGTCACGAACAAGCCTAGAGCCACTGTTCAGTGTGTTCAGATAAAAGCCCTCTGCTTAACATCACTCTGGGGTTTGGTTTTAATATCCCAAAACACGACCCTGAAATGGCATCTTTAGTACATTGTCTCAGCAGAACTCAACAAGCCTTTCCAAAAAAACTTTTTCACTTGTTAATTCCAACCCAACTGCAATAAAATGGTTTATTCTGTGATAGGCTACGAGGGAACCTGTTCAGTAGTGGCATGCTGTGTTGATAAAAGAATTCATTGATCTTCAATGATTTTACTCGCTAGGTTTTAGAGTTTTGAGGGTATGGGAGAAATAAAAGTCAAGGATGAAGCAGTTTAATTGCCAATGATCATCTTTCAATCACTGAACTCCATCCAGCAGAGATGCCCTTCACACAAAACCAGAAATCAGCCTCCAAAGCCATTTTTATTACGGTTCTTCCACGTTTCCTAACAGACCACATCCTAACAGGAGGTATTTTCTGCAGAAAGACAAGGCCGTACAAGCATACCATGTGCAGCGTGTCAAGATAAACGGAATGACAGGGCTGAGAAATGAAAGGTGAATTTTGGAACCACCAAAACTGCAGCAATCCTCTGGGACAACAGCAACAGAGAAGGAAAAGCAGACTGGATGGCTGAGGAGCAACGTTTGTATGTAAGATGTGTCACCAAAGTACCCCTGATCACAACAGGATCACAAGACAGTAGGATCATAAGTAACAGGACCTCAAAAAGGATGGTTTGAAGCTCTGCAAATGAATAGTCAGCAAGTAATTTTTTTTTTTTTTTTTTTTTTTTTTTTTTTTTTTTTGCTAGAAAGGGAGGCGTGATATTGGCAATTTCTTCTGAAAGCAAAGTCTATTAATATAGGTGGAAGACATTCTAGTTTCGATACAAACACTGTTTATGCTGTAAGGCTTTCTAGACAATATTCAGGTTTTATTTTTACTTGGACTTACTTGCTCGTGTGTTCCCTTTTGTGAAGGGAGGGCATCACATAAATACCAGAAGTGCTTCAGGGAGCAGACAAAATCACCCAGCAAGACAGCTCTACAAAACTTAATTGGAGCCTGTTCATTGAACTTGTACAATATTTTCCTTTCAATGCTCAGTTTGAAACTTGACAGTATATTCCATTTTTAAACAAGGTAAGCTATGCTTAATCTATTGTTTTAAAAGATGAAGTATTGCAAATGTAACAAAATAATCTCCTGGAGAATATAATTAATTTAAATCCAGAGCATGGATTTAGAGCTGAGATTCTGCAAAACAATAAAAAAAAATCCTAACTGTGATCCTAACATCCTGCCCTACAAAGTTCTAGCATTTTATAGCAAAAACTACATTAGATTGACCTTCTACACACTATTTGAACAATTAACCAAGGCAGCAAGTTACAACACCTGCACCTTTCCACCTACTTATGTTCAAAACCAGTCAATTTTTCAATACAACCAGCAATAGGGGATGGGGGAGGGGGGGTGGGGAGAGGGGAGAGGAATCCAAACACATGATTGATTCACCATTATGCTATTTATTTTCCTTATATTTCATTTCTCAGCTCGTTTTTGCCTTATCTTCTTCATAGAAAACTGAAACCTGTGACTCAATTGCTGCCAAAATTTTCACAGTTTAATGGAGCACATGCCACAGCACAGAGAGGTGGGTTTCAGTCTCAGAACAGGTCTCCAGTTCAGGAACAAAAACCCCAGACAAAAACCCACCATGCAAAATTACACATGCTGTTATGTACAACTAAAATACAGGCAGCAGCTTTGCAAGGAAAATGTTTTTAATCCCTTTAGGGCTGGGGAAATTGTCAATGCTCTAACTTCTGATACTGCTTTGAATAATTTTTAGAAGCTGCTATTAAAGCATTCCATGAATTCATAAGAACTAATGAGAACACCTGCCTTAAATACACCCAAAAAATCAGATAATCAGATCATTTATGAATTTACTAATCTAAGGTTTGCTATTCCTAGCAACACAGTACATCTTCACCAAATTGTACCTTTACAACCTGTTTTGCTCTCAGACTAAAGCAAACTGATTTATACAGTAGCACTAGAGCAAAATGGTTCTGCTACCAAAATATCAAACAGATAAAATGCATTCTTTGATGTTCAGAAATAAACACAATGGAGAAAGACAAACCGAGCACAAAATAAAAGAATTAAGTGTGCACTTATTTTAATTAAGTACATCATTCAAGCACACACTAGTAGGCAAACCTACTTCAACCACTTCAGCAGCACAAGTATTTTGCTTCATTGAATATTTTTGTGAATTTCATGAACAGTTTTTGAATAACCATTTGATAAATCATTAGAGACCCCCATCAGCTCATACAAATCACATGAAGACTTGAGAACTTGTCATTCAGATTCCCTTTTTGCAACCTCACAAAAAGGGCAGTGCTGAAGGTTTCATCAAACGAAGTCGTGGGAGAACTTTGGAAATAAAATTATTTCAACCATTCGATTCTGGGTGAATTATTTATGTGGAGGATGGGTAACTCACAGTTTCAACCTAAAGAAGTGAGGACTTACTGCAATACATTGGCTCGGCACTATGAGGGGAGGAAGGCACATCACAGAAGCACCTTTCATCACTTGGCAGCCTCTGTTAAAGCTCACTCCCTCTGACCACGATCACCAGGATCAGAATTACGGAATCAGCAAGGTTGGAAAAGACCTCCAAGACCATCGAGTCCAACCTTTGGCCAAACACCACCTTATCAACTAAACCATGGCAGAGTGATTTCTTGAACCCCTCCAGGGACTGACACTCCACACCTCCCTGGGCAGTGTGTTTCAAAGCTTAACCACTCTCTCAGGGAAACAATTCTTCCTGAATTAGACTGAAGCCTATTAATTTCACCAGCAATTTTATACTGATACGAGTCGTTCCCCACAAGTTAAAAGCAGGTGAGGATGTAAAAGTAGCTGTGTAATGCTGAAGTTATTCTGCTTAAAAGCAAAGTTAAATGAAAGGCTTGGCCAGAAACACTGAACTGTGGTAACAAACACACCATGAAAAGTTCAGATATGTTTGCACTGGGTGTTTGGTTTACTGTAATGACTAAAACCTACTAAGGTATCTGAGACAAAAATACAGTAAGTTGTAGTAACAACTCTTTGACTGAATTCTTCTGCCAAAATTTTACATTTTCCTGGTAGTACTTGGTGACCTTAACAGCTTCAGTAACAAGAGCCAGGTTTGCCTCTGTCACAAACCTATCCCATGATAAATTGAAAGTCCAAAGATGAGAGGCTGGAGCCAATTTTCTCAAGTCTGTAACTATCACTGAACATACCATAGGTGCATGTCTCAGGAAACTTTTTAACAAATTAAGCCAGGATCAACAAGTCTAACAGGATCCAGTCACTGCTTTGATGTGAGATCCTTTTACATTTTATTATCCTCTTTACGGATAGTTCTACATTCCATCCCGGTAGTATTTCTGCTCATCCACTTATTATTTCACATGACTAATTTCCATACTACAACATTCATAAGGGCCTAGTGTGACAGATTTTGCTTTGCCAACATGCAATTAGTTTCTTCAAAATGCATCCCTTGTTGCGGGTGGAGGCACATGGCAATTCCTTCCTTCAAACAGCCAGGAAGGATCAGCTACTTTGTCTTTTACAAGGGAAAGAACGGTGGCTTCCTCACGGTGCTTTTGGTGGTGGCCAAACCAAAACACACGCCCTGGTGTGTGTTCCTCACCAGTGCCACTGCCAGCAACACTGACTCCCTTATTTGCTCAGTTATACACCTGGCCACTGAAAATGATGTTCTAGTACAACTCCTCAGTTTAATTATTAATTCCATAAATGGTAAGCACAACTTCTTGCAGAAGAAAAACAATAAAAAGCTCTCCAAAATCATGAAATGAAGCAGACAACGTGCACAGTGTACGAATGCACTGCCTTCTGCCTCCTCCTTCTTTCGACAACTATTTGTGAGCTTTATCTTTGCTGGAAAAGCAAACCTTACAGAGGTGAAGCACAAGGTGCTAACGTGACAAAAGCAGTTTTCCCAGTGCTTCTGATGCAGCACTGTTGTTATTATGCCACAGCAAGGCAAACGAGTGACAAGTCCCCTTTCATGCATGAAGCAGACCGCAAGCTACTGCCCAGCCAGCCGGACTGTGGAAGCTCGGCATAAATATGCACTCAGGAGCGCGTCAGTACACATAAACAAAACAGTCTAGATAATAAAGATGGGTATATACGTTGCCAAAAGTTCTGCTGTTCAGCCAAGTAGAGATTTTGTGGTCTAGAATGTGGTCTCTGTTTGTATGACCTGGATACTTGAAACTGTAAATTATGTATTTCTCTTTGTCAAGGAAGTACATGTTTAATTCAAGGATAAAAGTGACCGTGAGATCACAAAAAAGGTTTGTCAGGTGCCCTCGGGAGCAAGTGCTGAGATTGAAATTCTCGGGAAGCACTGGTTGAAGTATTTATTTTGAGGTCAGCAGTTTATTTGCAGCCAAGAACAATACTCCAAGAAGCTGCAAACTTCTAGGAACACTTTGCTAGCCTAAGCATAAAGCCTGGCAATTTCAAGTCAGGTCTTTGACGACCAGCTTTGTAAAGCCATACGCCTGTTCAGTCAGTATGGTGCCATAAAGCAGCTTTATCTTACATGTAGTGATTTAAGGCCAGGAAATTATCCCGTGGCTACTCTCGCTCCCATCTCTTCCGATGTAAACACACCGAATCCCAGCAGGGAGCAAACTGTCTGCTCTTGTAAGTGCTTAAAGCCTCCGCAACCCCATTCTAGAGACCGAACCCAGGTAACGGATCGTTCCGAGGGCCTTGCTACATAATTAGCCCAAAAAGAGCTGCGGCAAAGCGGCATTTCTGAAGGAGGCTAAACGAGACGAGTGGGTGAGCAGCCCTCTCTGCGAGCGCCAGGGGCCGGCCGGAGGTCACCGCCGGGCCGGGGTGGCCACTCGCAAGCCCCGGGACCTGCAGCCAGCCCGGCGCTCCTGTCCCTGGCCGTGTCCCCCGCCCCGAGCGCTCCCTCCTGTGCCCATGTATGTCAAACCCAGCGCGCCCGGCCCGGCTCCCGCCGCGCTGCGCACGGGCCCGGCTCCGCGGCCGCCGACAAACACGCGCTTTTCGTTCCTAAAAAAAAACCAACAAAACACAAAAAAAAACCCAAAACCAAAACCAAAACCACCGCGATGCCATCGAGGCACCGTGCACACGCTCCCGGCCCCGCACCTGGTTCCTGCGGTCCGAGCCGCCCGTCCGGCCCCGCGGGCGGGGAAGGGCTGTCCCGCCGGGCTCTGCGCCGCGTCCACGCGTTCTCCTTGGGCGCCGGGGCTTCCCTGCTCCGGCCGCCCTCCTCCGCCACCTCCTCCCCGCGGGGCGAGCCGGACTCGGGCTGCCGGGGCTCCTGGGCCGCCCCCCAGCCCCGCCGCTCCGACACCTGCGCCGCGGACATGCCCGGCCGTGCGCCCGCCGGAGGGGCCGCAGCCGGGGCGGCCGAGGCGAGGAGCCCGCGGCGGGGGAAGGGGAACCCGCCTCCTCTCCTCGCCGCCCCGCCCCGGAGCCGCTGTCAGCGCCCCCCGGCCGGGCCGAGCGCCGCCGGCTCCCTGCTGCCCTGCGGCCGCTCGCTGCCGCGGGGGGCGGCACACGGAGCGAGGCACAGGGACAGCGACCGCGACCCGCCGGGGCCGCCGCCGCCTGCGGAGGGACGGGCGGCGCTCCGGGCACGCTGCCTCGGCCGGCCCGGCCCCGCCCGCGCGGGGGAGGGACCCGGGGCTCTCCCGTGCGCCGTGACCTCACGCGGCCGGGAGGCTTTCCAGGGCCTTTCGGACATTTCGGCTCTGCAGGCCTCGCCCGCACCTGCACGGCGAGATGAGGAGCTCGATACGGTGAGCGGGGGGATGAGCGCGTTTCGTTGGTGCGAAGGGGACTTCCCGGGGCACAGCCTCGAGAACGCGTTCAACAGGCGCATGAGAACATACTTGAGGTCCCAGCAGCGAGGGAATCCCGTATCATTTAAGCATTCCAACAGACAGGTACCTCTGCCATTACACCATCTCTCCTCTGCCTTTCTACTTTCTGCCAAAAATCCCCCAGAAAATCATCCCACAGTAGCACGTGCACTCATACCACGCTCACTGGTTATACCCACACTTCTGCCGCTGCGTTATCCCACAAGCACTACGGTCACAGGATGAGGAAAGCCACCACAGTACGACATTAATCACCCCTTTCCCTTTTTGCCAGCTCCCAGTGCTCCCAGAATTCTCCTTGATTACACCTTTAGACACCTGCTCCTCTCCCATTTATTTCATTCATCTCTGAGCCATGTTTTACTCCCTTTCTTACAAGAGGTCTTCCAAAAAAGAATGCCAACACTTCTTGAATGAACTAAGCAAATTCCCAAATAGTCTTCTATAAAGCTAGTCAAATATGTTTGAAGTCATGTGACAAGTAACCAGATTTCCTGGGTTTTGCAGCAGTAAAAGATGTTCTGTTTGGGGTAATGTAATTCTCCGCTCTAATGAGATTGTGTGCAGTTTCACCCCTTCATCAGAAAAAAAATCCACCCAAAATCAACCAAGAACTAAACAAATGCCCACCACAGCTGACACTTCAGGCACTGAAACATTCTTAAGATTATTCTGGAACTGTGTATCCAGCAGCAGATCTGATCACCTGGTGGAAGTCCAGGCCTACCTCAAAGCAAACCTCAGGTGCCTGCTGCTTTGTTCAAGATATTCGGAAATTAATGACCTGTTGTGGTAAAGGCTTGAAATTAAAACATCTAAAACAATTGTTATGTGACAAGGAGCAAACCACATAGATACGTTAATGCACATTCCTGTAATTGCAGATTTCAGCTCCAAACATTAGAGGAATTTTCACAGAGAAAAACATCAGTACCGCTTCTAAGCACTTTTTGTATAGAAACTGACACATTTTCTTTCTTCCAAAATTTATATCAAGAGTAAAACAGGTGGAATGATTAGAATTACAGCAGATCTTCAAACACTTAGAAGCATTTTTCTTTGGTACCAAGAACTCAATTTGTTTCAGATTCCATATGTTTACTAATCAAGGATGTGCTGATTGCATACATTCCTGAAAACAGGAGTATCAGTCACACTGTTTAAAATTATTTCCATGTCTTTTATTTGGTTTCCCAAACTCAGAAGTTAAGCAGAGGTTAGAGTGACATGAAAGTAAAAAGGCCCTACCTAAGTCACCAGTAATAAGGGGATTAACGTCTTGTTTCCTCTTTTTCCCATACAAGTGTTAGAAGACAAGGAAGCAGAGGAGTAGGCCAGCTGGGACTGCAGGAATACTACAGCACAGGAACCTAAACAGAACAGGAAAAAAGCAGGGAACTAATTAAGGGCTAATTATGTGGGGGGCAAAAAAGCACTGAAGTTGATCAGTTACGTGGCACTTAAAAAGTTTTCCATACTTGTTTTGCTCTGTAGGATGGAGCTTCCTGCTGACTTTATTGGATGGACTGGGACTGAAGAGGATATAAAAAGTTGCTAAGACTCATCCTTCGCATTTCGTCCACTTGTATCCTCCTTATTACTTTCTAGCAGTGCAAGTCAGACTTCTTTGGCAAAATTGTCCTCGGGAACACAGTTCTTAAAATGCTCATGTTTGCAAAAGGGGCTGATACACACCAAGTGAAACCAAGAGAATAACAGTTCTTATTTTCATTTTAATGCTCATGTTTTATCTTGTGTGGAAGCATCCAAGCGTACCAGGGAACACTGCAAATTCCAGGATTGCATGGAATAGCAGCATTTTACTCATATAGGGTAAAAATTCAGGAGGAATTACATGGCTACAGACCACCCCAAAGCTCCTTTCCATACCGTGTAACTTATCATTACAGCCAAGCTGGCAGAGAACCTGACAGTCTGAGATAAAGAAACTTCCCTGCCCAACCAACAGCAATTCAGATCAACATTTTAAAAAACCCCAAAACAACACAAGACAGAAACAATTAAGATAAATAAAAAAATACCTGCTTCAAAATGTTAGCAGCTATCAAGCAAAAATAATATTCCGAGGATCCAAGGATTTTCACTTTTCTACTGTTTAGAGAGTATCTCTGTTACAGGCATTTGACATTCCAGTAAGAAGTAAGAAAAAGCAGCAAGACTCCATTCCTTCATATGTTGCTTTTCTGCAGACTTTCTAGAGTAATAGAACACAAGTGATCTCTCCTTGCTAAAAAAGAAATCCTGAGTGGTTCCTTTTGAGTTGTTTGGGAGTTGTTTGGCCTTGGGGAAAAAATTACAAGAAGCTCCACCTGACATTTATTAGATGTGTCCTGCACTGGAAAGTGTAAAACTGGAATCACAATGGTATCTTAATTAGCTGATACAAGCTTATTTTCTTGACTGGGTACTACTGCATGTAGGAAAACATCAAAGCAGCACCAGTGTTTGTTGTGTGAAGCTTTTATCACGTCCTGTAGATTACCCGCTCTCCTTGTGGTACAGCACTAGTAGGAACAGAAAGGATTACAGAATGACAGTGGGATGCATTTTGAAATCCTGTTAACAAGAGAGAAAAAAACCCTCACCCCTAAATGTTTTTAGGACTTTTATTGAAAAAAATTAAAACCAAAAAATTACCAAGGCCAGTCTTACAATAAATTTAAGACATACAGAATGGCTTACCTGCTACATGGAAGAAACCTTATTACAACATTTCTCTCATGCAACTCCTGGATTAAAACCACATTCTCTTTTAACATCAAAATGGATTATTTATACTTTCTTAGGAGTTCACCTTAAAATATGATTTAAAAAGTTAATTTTCCAAGGGTTAAAAACACGTACACAGCACGATTCCCCCCTTCACAGACCAGCTCCCTTTGTCTGATAACTGGCAGAAATAGACCACTGAGCATGTTTTTCCTTTTTTTGTTATTCTAACCTGAGAAATTTCTTAAATAATGCTTACTGGGCTTTCATATTTGGCAACATGACTTTAGTTACAGAGCAAAGTGTGATTCCTTTTTCTTGTCAGAAACCAGTCTTTCACTGCTTGTTCCAAAAGACACTCTCACAACCAGGAGGAGCATTTGTCCCAAAAGACACTCTCACAAGCAGGAGTGGCATTAGCCTAAACCTCCTTCTGTGCCCTTTTGGTAAGTTAAACCTTGTTAGTAATTCCATCAGGACACTAACCTCAGGATGCAGAGTTCCCATCAGTTGTGTAATTCTCAGTATTGTGCACTTTGAAAATATTTACTTTGGCATGTTATACTTTGTAGCATAGTTGATTTTTTTTGTGCTTACTCCCGGCCTTTACAAAATCTGTCTTTTCTCTCTTGCATTTATTCAAGCCCTTCCCCTTGCCACCAGTTATCTCCCTTTCTCATAGCTGCAACAGAACCAGGGCATAAAGCACACAATTACATTAAAATGTCAGAGCTACAAAAGCTGCTGCACAGCAGACAGTGCTCTTATAAAGCACTCTTAGTTGATGAATATGCTTGTAAACCCTGTGAATCTTTTAGTACACTATTCAAGACTTCAATTTTAAATCTGTAAACTTACTAATATTTGATTTCAAACCCTCCAAATATTTGGTGTTCTACTCTACTCAAATGTGCTAGTCACTTCACACTTGCTCCCCATATATAAAACCAACACTGTCCAAAGAAATTATGAAAAACCACTTGAAAGAAGCAATTTAACTTCCGACTGATCAGAGCTTCTTCTGCATTTTCAGTAAATTTGTATGTTACATAATTTGGGTTATTCAGAATTGTTGCTCTTCAGTTTTATCTGAACACACCTGATTTTCAAATGAACTATAATTTCTTCACAGTTACTAGTCCTGTCTACCTGACAAAAATTCACTGAGCTTTGTTTGCTCCTTTACAGTAACCATGGAGATCAAAAGTGCTTGACTGGAAAGGTGCAGAAGTCACACATTCTGAGAAATGGCTGGATTTTTCTGTTCATTTTAGTGTAATCCTGGTCGTGACTGTACTGAATACTGAAGTGTTTCAGTTTTCTACTTCTCTGCAAACTGGTTTTAAAAGAATGTTATAGGAGATTACCACAAAAAAAAGATGTGGAGAGATATCCACACAGTTGGTAAATGACAACCTTTTATCCTACTGCAATTTGTTGGCATTTTTGATCCCAAAAGAGGAAATAACAGACTTTGGACTTTCTTAAATGTGCTCAAAATCCAAATTTCTTTATTTTCCATCTAATTAAAAAAGACAAGTATTGAAAAATAAGGAGCAAACCTAACTGTTTCAGTAACCTTTAGTCTCACGTATCTTTTAAATTATACAGTGCAAGTGTATTTTGCATATCAGCGCTGAGTGCACTTTAGAAAGGACATCTGTTGAAGTATTTGCAACAGGTCTTTATAGCACCATATAATTGCTGTCGATTTAACTGCTTAGAATCAGCCAGTGCCTAGAAAGTAAAATGATGACATTTCTATTTCATCTATCATTCCAAAAAAGAAAAGAAATCTGGAAGCTTATGTTATCCAACTGAATTATGTAAACAATTAAATACCAGACACTTGATTTTCACTTATTCCAGTTTTGTGAACCTGGTTGAAGATTTGCTACATGATCCTTCTGTAATGGCACAGTTCAATTCAGTGGCAGGAAAACTTCATGGATGTATTGAATGAAAACGTCTCATTTTTCCTTGAATTGGCAAAGTTTCTTTTTGCACGATTTGCACGATTTGGTGCTGAGCCTTCTGCCAAGGCTCATTTTCAATTCATAATTGACAAGAAAAGAAGTGACAAACACAAGAGGCTGAGTGCTGGCAAAGCCACAGTATAACACAGTAGGAACAGCAAGGCCATGAGGAAGCCAGAGGTAACCGAGGTATCTGGAACAAACCAAAACTACACTAAACACAAGAGAGCAGCTTAGCCCCACAGCACATTTTACATTCTTTATAGATACTTGACTGGTCTGTTTTCTACTGACACACAATTCAGAATTCATTCAGAATTGAAGGAATACACAATCTGATTAGACATGAAGTACACGAACCATTCATGCACCGACAAATGCTGCTGTTGGTTTTTCACAGGTAATGCTGAAGCAGCTGTGTCAGAATGGCACTGGGTTGAAATGAAAGCAATGCTGGTACTTTACCACTTCTGGTAATTGTTGCTTACAACAGTCAGTGACCATCTGCTCAACACTACAAGAGGCTTGTTTTCCAAACATGAGTTCCAGTAAGCTGAATTACAAATGAGATCGGTCTGAATGCATTAGAAAGATCACATGGTGTATTTCTGGAGAAAGCGGTCAAACGCATCGTAAATCGCTTGTCTGAAACAAGTAAAAGAGAAGAGAATTTGTACAATTTGGGAAAGGGCAGATATAAGTGGCATCCTTCCATACATTTACAAATATATTTACAAAGCTATCATCACAATTTATTTCCTTTATTTCTGGGATCTCTCACTTCACACCAGTAATATATTGATGTTCCAGGAATGAGTGGGACTGTTTTCCAGCTTTAATGCAAGTGCAAATGTAGATGGACTTGGAGTTTTCTACTCAAACACATCAGAGACATGCATAACTTAAAATTTTTGAGCAACTGTCATAAAAATAGGGCTGAAGTTTTAAATAGCAGTAAGCTAGTGGTTAGCATACATTGACCCAATAGAGTGCTATTCTTTTTTGTTGTTGCTTAGACTTCCTAAATGGTGTGTACAGTCTTCCTAAATCCTTATATTTTAAAATTAGAAGCACAAATATTTAAAACTTTTGGAAAACTACAGAACTGCACTCATATAACTGATTTATGTAACTGTCTTTAGAAAATCAACACCTAATATTACTAAGGCACGAATTCATGCACATACTACTTATTTACAGTCAAGCTTTCATTTTAATTAAATCTAAAATTTAATTTTAAACTTTTCTGTCCACCTTACCTGAAGAGTCCTTGTTTGAAGAGGTAGGCACTGACATGACCTCCATCCAGATACCTGATTTCACACCCCGGCCAAATCTCTTGGAGGCTGCGCACCCCAGTGCGAGGAATGTACGCGTCCTCCTTAGCTTGTACAACTATGATTAAACTTGGGTCAACTGGAACTAAAGGAAAACAAAGCAAAACTGAATTTATCTGTGGTAAGAAGTAGAAACACAACAGCTGAGATTTCTGTTGTAAAAATGCTATTTTCACAAAAAATTAAATTATTCTAAGCTTTAATAAAAGTACATATTCTAAAATCTCCAGCAGAATTTATCTGGTTTTTGATGTTACAGTAGTGAGGCCATCAGTGGAAAAACAAACTAACCCTTACCATTCCCACCCCTAAAGCAGGAATTCCTCAAAGACTTGTGAAGTTGACAGAACTGTCTTTCCTCTTACCAACAAAACTCTATAGCATTCATGTCAGTTCTTTAAGATTCCTTTTTATTGGCAAAAAGAACTATGAAATTCAACAGTGTAGAAGTTTCATATATTTTTTTTCCCTCAAGGAGGAAAAAAGACAACTTTTCATACAAGAGGTCAGAAAGTACAGCCTGCGTTCACTTTATTTTCTGTTTCCTACATGGTTTACTTGCAACATAGAAATCCCAACATATTGTTACACATATTTATTACTCACAACCAGAATTGCACCAATCAGATTACTAACAGGAATAACACCAATATGATGTTGAGCAAAATTACACCAAAATTATGTTGAACACAGAATATTTCTCTCTTCAAAAAGAAAATAAGTGATATGTTAAAGAGTGACCAGCCAAGATGTTTGGCAGTGGGGTGTCAGCAATAATTTAAACCCTTCCTTCTTTCATACTAAATCATGTTTCGAGAATATGCAATGCTAAGATAAATCCTAGTCTTCCATTCAATTTTCCATGAAATCTGAGCATTAGGGAGATCTTCTGAAGCTTCTCTCTGGCCATACTGGCAGGGAATGCAAAGTCTCCCAGGGAATGACAAGACCTGGGAAACTACTGACACGGTGAAATTCATCACTTTGACAAGTGCATCAGGATCACAGATCCTCTTAAGTTCCAAGGTCAGTGCTTAGCTAAGTGATACCTGGATAAGTCTAGATAAACAAGAATATCTGCACTTAGAATAAAACTTACAGGGCTTTTTCTGTCTACTGAAATAACTTTGAAAGCTTTAAGGAAAGCACTTCACTGGTATTCGTCACAAAACATCTCTGGCTAGCAGTGAAAGAATCTACACTAGTGTAGGTTCCTTTTATTGTGTGTTTCCTTTTTGCTTAATTTTAACATTTATTTAAATTTAAACATTTGTACCAATGGAGTACTGAATGCCAGAATTAATAAATGAGGTGGCACAGGGGCCCAGTATCAGGAAAGTTTTGACATTAAAAGACAGCTCCGTCTGAAGTCAAAGCACGTTGTAGGAGATGCCTTTAGCAGGTACATGCACAGCTGGACCATGGACTGCCACAAAAGGAATTCCAAGCCCCCACTGCAGCAGAACCTTTTAAGGCGGCTCTAGGAAGCAATGACTTGTTTGCAGGGCTGGAAAGGATTTGTCCTGAACGCCAAGGAATGCTGGACTACAGCTCCCCCTATACGCTATGCCTGCCCTGGGAAACTCTCTTCACCAGCCAGCACCAGCCCAGAAGGACCCCCAAAATGTTTTTACTGGCAGTATCATTCAAGCTTGTTGCTCAGCTATGCAGGCTACTTTCTATCTGAAGTCAATATGAGATTTCTGCTTGAAAAACCTTATTAGCAGATTAATTAAGATTAATTACACTTAAGTATTATTCACATCACACAGGTGTTTTCTTCCTTTAGATAATACAAATATGCACTAACTCATATCTGAAAAGAGCTACAGCAAGGAAGAGGAGAAAAATGAGCAAAGATACTGAGAGGCAAATTTTTAATTCACTTTGTCATTAGTTGGCCATCAAGAAGGAACAGAAAAAACAATTAGGAAATGGAGTAGTAAATAGATGCTACAGAATAATGGTCACAATATTTCCGTATTTCAGCAAAGGTGCCACCAGGTTTGCACTTGGAGAATGAAGAAAATACCTTTCCCTCCACTGTATTTTGTTCAGCTTTCCAAAGTGCACATTGAAACAATGAGATACATACCTGGGAAGTTAGCTACATGGGTACATTCATCCATTACTCCCTTCATGAACATTAAGGATTCTCTCTGTAAAGTGTCACTCCTTCTCCTTGTATTTATCCTGTGTCCTTGTGGACTGGTTAAGTTTTTATTGCTACTGCTACTGGTCGAAAAGGTTTGATTTATGCACTGCATTTTAGGAGCATCTTGTATTAAGAGTCTTTCTGAAGAGGCACTTAGAGCACTTCTGTTTGTGGTAAAGCTGTGAACGGCTTCCTTAGATACAGTGTCATTCAAGGACTCAAAGCTGAATATTCTGGAAGTCATGTCCATATCCGCCAGACTGTCCACACTGTCAGGGAAGTTTTTAACAAAGTCTTGTCCCATCTTGAAAGAATCTGTCTAAACAAAGACAACAGGCCATTTATTAAGGGTTTCTCCCTTAGACCAGTTGGTTCATCTTATTTTTAAGATGAACTCATTATTTTAAAAAAAGAAAAATTAAAGACACAAACAGCACTGCTCACTTCTATTTTCAGCTTGCAGGTCACTCAGTTAAATCCTGATCATCATAACCTCTTGAAAATTTCATTCTACATATCTGTCAGCTTAAAAAAATGCAGGAAGTTCTTATATATACAGTAGTTTGTGACATAAAAAACTGTTTTTCTTTCTAAATTAAACTCTGAATTTATAATTACAGTAATTTAAGCTTAAATGACCTAATTATAATAATAGAAAAATAACATATCTGACCAGGTCAAATGTCAGGTTTAGAACTGAAAAATCAACTGTCTCTAAATACTAGGGAGACACAAGCTGAACAACCTGAAAAGTTTCTTTTCATTTTGTCTTCTCCATCAGTGTTGCTGGAGTATATTTAACTTTAAAATGGCAAATACCCAGGAAACAACTATCTGCACCCCAGCTTCTCTTCTCCTGCTGTAAGGTATTAGAAAAAGAACTATCACAAGGGAAAGAATCTCAGGGGGGGAAAAAAAGTTATTTATCAGAATTTTGACTGAATACATTTTATGTTGCAGATTACACTAAGTGTGATCAAAGGGAAAACTTGTAGCAAGGGCTACGCTTAACACTCATTATACAACCAAAATATTAGGTTTGTTTCTCAGGTTTTTCCTTCAAAGACCAAATTTATCAAAGCATAAAGAAACAACATGCCAGTATGTTCTAGCTAACAATTGTCTACTTTAAGTGAAAGTAAAAAGAAGTTACAATATTTGCTAGATTGGCACACGCAAATATTAGCAGATAGGGAAAACAGACCATACTTACTCCACAATATTCAAGCATTTGAATGATTTCTTCTTCGTACACAGCTTGTGTAAAATACTGTTTCTCCAGCTCTCTCCAGTTCACTGCCTTGCTTAGCACACCCTGAGATGATAAATAAAAGCATTCAGTACACAAGCAAAACCCAGAGGTCATTCTAAAATAATGATACATGCAGGAAATTGACCTGTTCCTGATTTTTTCAGTGGAATTCTGTTCCCAGACAGCCCTCAGAATTATTGCAATCGAAGCATAGGCACGTTATAACACAGGCCATGGAATCCCACCTCCCTTGTGGCCAGCCCAAATCTTTTATCTTACATTTCTGACTACAATCTAATATACTAACAAAAAATGCATTTTGTAATTTGTTAATTACCGTAGTGAAGACTGCAGAGGCTGTTGACCAGGAAAGACATGGAATCAAAGGCAATGGTTTAGGCCAATTTGTCACTGCCAGTGAAGCCATCTAGAATCAAAGGCACTTATTACACATTTTAATATTGAATTCCCAATATGGTAAAAAAGAACTCTCTCATCTTCAGTTTCTTTGTTTATATGGTATTTATGAAACACATGATGCCAGAGAGTTAAGGATTGTGGCAGGTGGATATGCTTTCACCTATTTGGAAGTTACTATCCATTCTCCAGTGATTTTTTTAAAAACAAACGTTGCTCTGGAAAGGACTCATTTCAAGGCTGAATTGGATTTGGTTGCAAGAGTTCCCAATGGAATATTTACTAACTATTCTATTAATTATAATTATAATTATAATTAATTATATTTGTAATTATATTAATTATCATTATAATTACAAAAACTAATACAAGCTATTAGTTGTTTAAAACTATAAAAAACTTCTATGAAGCTTTTCACCAAGCTCTTGCAAGTGGCAAGTTTATTTCAAGGCAAAACAAAGGCAATCTATGAGAAGGACTATTTAACTTCTGTACTTTTAAACTTTGTGTACTGGAAACAAAATCTGAAGGAGAAGTAATTCAACATGTTATGTGCACTCTTTTTCTGTCCTTTAAGTTTGAATCATTACTTTTGCATCAGTTCTCAGAACATATTTTTGTGACTATTCTGTTTATACCAGAAAAAAACAGGGCAAGAAAGTTCAATGTACAGAAGTTCCCTATATGGTATGTTCTTTACAAGTTTTATTTTATTAATACAAAACACCTCATGTCTGTTCTAGATGTTCTAATAACTGGATTTATGCAATTGAACTATAATTCTATTCTAACTATTAATAAAAAGTTACAAGAACACCACACATCTTTGTTCTGATTCTCTCCAGTAGTAGAACTCTCTCCCCTTTAGTAGAACTGGAATCAATGTGTACAACCTTCCATTGTAAAACACATTCTATAGAGGATCAACATCAAATATTATTTATTTCACAGCAGTTGCTGACTCAGCAGGGTGATGTTGATGGAAATCAAAGGTACTTTGTAGATTTATGACATTTAGAGTTATAAAACTGTGCTCTAGGGGAATATTTTCCTTTCAGTAAACACTACCATTGCCAACATTATTTACTGAGCTCCTAACAACAAAGAAATAAAGGTATTGCACCTGTGTCTCACAGACCCATGCTAATCTGCAGAGACACAAGCAATAACATTTTGACTGTGTATTAGTCTTTCAAGCACCTTAGTGATACACTGCTGGTTTAGTTTGAATATGCACAGACTCACACAGAAAATGTTAGCCACCTCACCACAGAAACCTCTGATCAGTACCAATGATCAGGGGAAAAAAAGAGATGAGTTGAGAACAGAACTGACACCAAAAGTCACCTCAATTACAACCTGCCTAGAAAGAGGGGGTATTTCACACAGTGCATTAAAACACAAAGGTTTAAGCAAGAAGAAAGGAGGAAAAGAGGGAGAATCAGCAATCGATCAGTGCAGACTTTCTTTCAGCAAACATTGCTGCCACCCCTCCTTGTGGAAAAAAAAACAATTATGTGAGAAGTTTATATTCTTATT
This sequence comes from Coloeus monedula, assembly GCF_965178545.1. Classification (NCBI taxonomy): domain Eukaryota; kingdom Metazoa; phylum Chordata; class Aves; order Passeriformes; family Corvidae; genus Coloeus; species Coloeus monedula. Next base: position 6,417,802 of record NC_138785.1, on the reverse strand, counting down.
AAGCCTGCTGGGAGATGGCTGACAAAGGGCTCTATGGTTTGTCAGTACATATTAAGGATTATACTAATTCAGCACCACAGAACATGAGAATTGCCAACAATTTGTTTCTCATGACTCTAAGTGCTTATTTTAAAGTACTTCTGAGATCAACACTGTAAAACAAATCATTCCCGTATGCTACATGATCAAATGAGAAGTTAAAACAAAAGTTACTGAACAGGAGATATAAAAGCTTACATGTCCTCCCATGGATATTCCAGTCATCCCTAGTGGTCCATAGCCTTCTCTCTCTAGCCAGTGCAAAAGAGCTGCCGATTCTAGAATTAGAGCTCCTCCCATCACAAACAGGTCCGAGACATTTTTTAAACATGACCGTCTTTTCTCCCCAGAAAAGGAAAATAGAGGGTTTATTTTCTAAGATTAGACTCTGACAGTTCTTATCAATATATACATACTTTTATACACAGCTTAATCACAATCCCAGAGAATTTTGGAGCTGAAATCCTGTTGATTCAACAGGAGGAAAAAGCAAGCCCAGATTTTCTGGCACTTGTAATTTTTCACCCAAATGAGGACTAGGAATAGACACCTGGTTTTAATGTAATATCACTGACAACTTGGTCTTTTGGAAACAGTTATTACCAATATTAGCATCTCATTAGTAGTAATATTCTGTCCTGTGAAGTTGTCACAGACATTTTAGAAATAGAATCAAAGTGCTAAAGTCCTAGGCATACACTATCTTGTTTGCAGAAACAACTTTTTTTTTTCTTATTTACCTGTTTTACATCATTGAAAAATTGCACACAACATTTGAAGAGCAATCAGTATGTCAGCTTTGGAAGCACTCATCAGTGTCACAGTAAGACTGAAACTGTAAAGTGGGAAGTTTGTCACGGTGCTGAGAAATTCAGGCAGTGTACTGCAAAGCATTAAAACAGAAGACACACAAAAAAGTAGAAATCTATCTGGCTGAGCCATCAGAAGGACTCTAAAAATAATAGACCTCTAACTTGGGGAGGGGCACTGAGTATTTTCAGTACCACAGCCAGGTTACAAAGGGCTCCTGGCCTCCCCTGCCAGCATGCCACCATCACATTTGCGACACTCTGAAGCACAAGGACAAAGCTCACTGTGAAGTCACACAGAAATGAACATAGCTGCTGCAGAGCAGCATTTACAGCCTAATGCAACTCTTTCCTACAGCTTTATGAGATTCCTCTGCAGCTGCTGTATTTACTGAACACTGTCACCAGCATATTAACTACAACCACTGGTGGTGTGTAACCCTGTATTGGAGAGTGACAATTACCTGATGGGGTATTAGACTGAGCACCCCCCCTTGAAACAATCCTTCTCTACATGATACGTGACCTACTAAAGCTGACACACTGGACAACTGAGAACAGAGTTATTTAATCCATTCTTCTGCATCAGATCACCCATAACTGGAAATAAACCTACCAATGGATGTATTCCAGCCCACGCTTTCTCCTGTCACTTTCCTATAATCTTACATAAATCACCTTCCCTGTGTCTTCCAGTCTTTTTAAATGTCCAAGTTAGGATTAAAAAGGATTAAAACACTGGCTCATATTTGGACTTTCAGAAATATTGGGAGACTAAAAGCACAGCTTTGCCTCAGACACATATCCAGTTGAATTCTGATAATACTTCTGTGGTTTGGAAAATGTAAAAAGTAAAAAACCAAGACTTCCTAATTAGGCTTCTAAATTCACATTTAAGAAACTGATTGAAGGAATAAATCCTATAAAACACTGAATATTGCATAGCCTCCACTGACTAAAAACTGACCAACGCTAGATTTATTTGTACGTCTGTAAATCCTTAAAAGGTCTTGGAAAAGCAAAACCCTAGCAATTATAATGGAAATACACTGTCAGACCAAAGAATATTCACAGCTGACTGAAATATGACAGCAGCACTTGTACATGTGCAGCTGTGAGTCAGGAAAATAAAATGGCCCTGACTTGTACTCACACAAGATGTTTGCATGTCACTTCACACTGCAAGTCCATCTTGTGCAAACTTTCCTGATCCCTGAGATCGCCTAACACAACTCCAAAGCAGTTTAGTAAAGAGCAGACAATTTCACATTAGCACGTTACAAATCATTTGTAGAATGTTTTTTTCTTAACAAGCTATCCATGTTTTGATAACTTTTGGCTCAAAAGAGAAAAAAAGAAAAGCAGTATTTTAAAAAGACAGTATCCATAAATGCAACAGAAATACTTACAACTGATCCTTAGGTTTCCTACAGCCATGTAAAAGACCCCAGTTAAAGAAAGTAAAAAAGGCTTTATCAAAACTGGTCATTGAAACAACAACAACAAAAAAAAGATAAAATAAATAATATACATAAATAGCAAATTAATTGAAATTTGGAACTTAAATTCCCAATGTTTTACTGTCACTAAATCAAATCCAATCTGCCTTGATGATGTAGTTTGCAACATTTTACCGCTGTCAGATATATGGGTAGGAAAAAGTGTAACCCAAGATCCTATTTAATGAAACAGAATAATAGTGTTTTACAAGATGACAGAACAGAACTTAACTGTTTAAAAAAAAAAACCAAACCACATCTTAAGTGGTAATAGTAAGTTTCTCAAAATTTACCTGAGGTACCACAGAACTGTTTCATGTAATGGTCATAACTTTCTTTGCTTCTACCCCCTGGGAATGGATCCAAAAAGTAGGTATTTTATGAGTGTGGTAACTCTTCTGCCTTCCAGAGAGGACATTAGGAATAATTACTGTGTTTTCCACAAAAGGATATAGTAAGGATTTTCTAGCAACAGGGAAGCCATACAGGCTTCTTTAATCATTGGCCGTGCCATTAATGTGCGTCTCCTCCAGAAGTGCTAAAGACAAGACGTACAAACAATACAGGTAAGACAAAATCTGATAATTTAATTTCTCAATAACAACCAATTTTACATTTTATACACTCACATGATCTCCAGTGCCTGCTAAATGAATGCACACAGGTCTGTGCTTGCTATTCCATCTTCTGGGTATGATGAACTGAAATCTGTGAGAAATGAATGCCTATTTTAGCAGAGTAAGCATTTCTACTTACAAGCTGCATCAAGAGAAATTAATAAAAAAAACCAAAAACAAAACAACATAATAAAGTATTTGTAACCCAAGCAGGCAAACTGCCAGAAATTCAGCAACATCATTTTTCATGAACACATTCAGCAAACAAAGGAATCTGAAAGTAGGACAGAAGAAAGGCCAAACAAGAAAAGGAGCTAAGATGAAAGACCATGTTCCTAAAAAAGACTACTACCTCATCATCACAATTTAAACTTTGCAGAGTGGAGAAATGCAACTTCAGATAAAGAGCAGCCTAAACAAGCATGTCCAGCTGTCCTAGGCATCATTGCTATTTTTCTCCTGAAGGCACAACAGCTGAAATTGAAGATTAAGATGAGCAATAAATTAAAAAAAAAAAAATCAAAAACCCAACATACAAACCATGAAATTATTCTATATACCCAACATCAATCAATTAATGTCTTCTGCTGCTACTTATTCATAGTCTGAACTACTGAAAAAAAAAACCCTTCTGAGACGCCCCTATTCCCCACAAGATGGAGCACTGTTACCTACAACAGCGTTGTTACACTTCATTCTTACCATCTTAAGGGAAATTTGTACAGCTTTACAAAACTGTCACAACACTGGCTAAAGCAACAATATCATAACTTGGCTACAAAGCACAAGAGAACACAGATAAGGAAACAACGACCATATTGTATTTTCCAATATGGTATTAATTACTTTGATAATGTTAACAGACAGTCAGAGGTAAGGTGGAATAGAACTGATTCCTTGACTACCAACCTTTTGTCTCACATTCCTTAATGTTACCTGCTTAAGCACACATATAAAAACACCAACCAGTATTACTGACAAAATTTACAACGTCAGTATCAATGTGAGCTGACAAACTTTTATGTTTATGTTATTAAACATTTAATGAAGTCTAGGACGAAAAATTCATCATGACAGTTCAGCTCAAAACTAAAAGCAAACAGAAATTATGCTCCCTTTGCAAACCCACTCCTCATCTGCAAAGCATTGTTAGTGTGAAACCAGCACTGTCAGGGAGCCTCCAGCCTTCTGTGAGAACGCTTTTTTTTCATTTTTTTTACCAAGAAAGAAATGCACCAGATTCTCTTGCAACAATTAAATGAGCTTGCTACTTCATCACACATATAACATTTTTTGTATTCAATGTAAATGGAAAGCTGGAATGTCTCCTTCAAATACAATATAATATACTTTGATATAAACAGCTTCTCCTGCTACATACAAAACAATAACTACTGTTCTTCTTTTCCAGCATCCCCCTCATTTGGAAAAAAACAAACCCAGGGTATTCCACAGCTTTGTGCAATATTATTTCTGCGCACACACACACAAAAAAAAGAAAAAAAAAAAAGTCATACTTGCTAGTGGATTTTTTTAAATACATAGTTTGAACTATCACATGAATAAGATTTGTTTTCACATTTAAAAACAAATCTATTTTAACACATTAGTCCAAAATACCCCCAGTTTGAAATAATTTACAGATAGTTTGCTTTACAATCAATTAGTTGCACAATAAAACTACTTATAGACCATTATTACTCTGCAGCACTAATTCCAGCAAGAAATACCTCTTGGTTTCTCTTACCTTGCTACAAGAGATTCGACTGGCAGGATACCTGGGACACAATGAGCCAAGGGGGAAATGAAGTGCCCCTCGAGGATTTTACAGTCAGATTGCCCCTCAACCTGCAGAGAGAATGGGACAATAGCAATAAATGTTATGTCAGTCTTTAACTTGCTCTGAAAGCAAATCTCTTAAAGTAGAATTTGTTGTAGGATAAAAACTTGCTTAAAAAAACCCAGAGCAGAGGCCTACTCCTCAAATATAGAGATACACGTTATCAACACAGTCAAAACATTTGTTTCCAGCTTTGCTTTTATTAAATAAACTTTTACAGGCATCAAAGAAAGGGGTAATGCTGTCCCATTTTAAATACATTTGATAACACATAATAAGTTTTGAACACTTTCTGAGTTTTAATATTTGACATCTCACTTCCCAACTATTGTACTACTGGGAAAAAAAGAAACAACAGTATCTGTACAGCCACTTCTTTAGTCTCTGTTTCCTTCCATTCTCTGCTCGAAGCTATAAAAGTAGCCTGGTGTTAAGTACCTTTATCTAGCACTAGGAAAATAAATGTAGTTAAATGACGTCATCTCTTGCTTTTAAGTACCTTGTCAATGAACACTGGGTAATCTTTCGAAACCAGCGTCTGGCATTTTTCCCTGTTTCCAATAATCTTTCTGAATTCAAATATTCTGTTGAAAGGAAACAAGTAGAGAAGATTCAACTTTTAATCTAAAAAAAAGAAGAGACATATTTATATAACATTTCAGGAGCTAAAGTAAGCCACAAACAAATAAAAGTCATGAAGCCAGCTTTCCATTCACAGATTAATCAGGCCAGCATAGGGTAGGTAGCTACCATAGGATGCTTTTAAGTTAAAAAAAATGGGCTCAGATATCTTGCTGGGGAACAGAAGGCTAAGGGGCAAATCTGATTGCTTTCTTCTGCTACTTAAATGGGCTGCAGTCACACAAAGAAAATGAAACAAAACTCTTCTCAGAGGTGTACAGTGAGAGGACAAGATTACTGAAGGACATGAATACTGCAGAGGCAACGGCTGTGTGTTGCAGTGTAAGAAATCCCTACTGGAGCAAAGTGAAAGACTGCTTTCACAGTTAAGCACATGGAAAAATAGCCCAGGGAAACTATAATTGATCTTCATCCTCAAGGGCCTTTCAAATGAATGAATGGCCAAGTGACTTGAAGAAATAAGTCAGCTTTGTTTTGAACAGGGATTTTGACTTGATGCCCTCAAATTTGCCCTCTCAACCTTAAATACTCTATGCTAAGAATAACTTGCTCATTCTTATGGTCATAAATACACACGTTACCTGACCAGCTAAACAGTTTTGAGTGACAAGTACAGAGGAATGACTTGTTCACCTCCCGAACACCACAGAAAAGCCAAAGAATGGAAAGGAAATCCAGTTAACCACCACATAAAAAATAGCTCTACTTTATAACCTTTGCTTTTCTTATACAGAACAGCAAGTGCATTAAGTATTTCTGAGAAAGTAAGGGTTAAGAGATGAGAGTGGAGGGTATGCTAAATGAAGAGATGTTTTGTTTGACAATAAATCTTCTAAAAATACTGCATTTATGTCTTGTTTCTATAGTTAGGTGGATAGTGAAGGCTAAATCTTGCCTCTGCTGAGGAATTTCAACCCTTGCTAATGAGTTGAGGACAAAGAGCTAGGATATTAACATTCATCACATCAAGGGTGTGCACATAAAATTTCAGATTACACCTAGGCAGAGCAGTCAGTCATTCAATCTCAGTTAATGCTTGAAGTATAAAAAATTTAATAATAACTTAATAATGGGGCTTCACAGTGATGAGTTAACAAACAGAAATAAAAGCCCTCCTCCCACAAGCCAGTGTGAGGGGTCAGGAGGAGCTGGTATTCTTCCTTCATCGAGGTGAAGCCAGGCTGCTAGGGAACAGCTCATCTTCCCAGTCAGGGGCAACACATAGAGGAAAACTTTCTTCTTTTCAGACCAGCAAGCTTGCCTCCTGCTTCCCTCACCACTTGTGATCTGGTGGGAGAGGTTTTTCCCCTGAATGAAGAAGGAGGAGCTGTAGCTGCTATCACCATTAGCACCAGCAACACTCCCTTATTGCCATTTGGTGTGGGTGTGATCACCCTCCAGAGCCCAGTTTACCCTTGCACTGGTGAACAGCAGCATCAGTCAGAGGCTCCCCCGTACAGAGACACCACTTGTACTGGAGGGAGGTGGACATGGGGCAGTGAAATTTCACCATGTCTCACCAAGAGCCCAAAAGTTTTTAAGAGAGAAGGTTTTGAAAACATTAAAATATCCCATTTTGGATACACAGATGGAACAGAATACAGAAATGCTGCAACCAAAACAAACCCCACTATTTTTGGTTATTCCAACCAAAGCCAGCATTCTCATTTTGCAGGACAGTCGGCTACTTAAGAGAAAAATCAACTGAAGACAGACACACGAAGCAATCCAAGTGCCATTTCCAGATCAGATCTTTCACGTGGACTTAAAAAACAAGCTCCCATAAAACTCCACTGCTATCCAGTGCACAAAATTTTATTTCAGTAGTTTTCAAAGTTTTCTTTATTGATTTTCATATACATAAGAGTGAGCTTAATAAATGCAGATTTATCATTTCCTGTTTAAATACTGCACAATGCAGAATATATATATATTGTCACTTCATTTTTAAATTTAAGAAATAAAAGTGCTCAACTTCCAGGTGTTAATCTCAATAGTAATTAACAAAAATAATCAAATGCTTAAAAATTAAGAGGTACTTCCAATTTTTTCTTACTTTCAAGACATCTAGAAGGAAAGAGTTTACTACTTTGGACTGTGAGAGAAACTTCTGATTAAATCTTACACTTTTAAAACTAATTAGCAAGTTACAGAGAGATAGCAAGAGCCACTTTAATGTTAAACAGAAACAATTCTTCTGCAGAAATTCATCAAGTGTTGTTTTTAGAAAACACTTCCAGAGATGCTGTTTGAAGTATGTCATCATATAAACGTAAGTGAAAAATATAGTTCGACACACAGACATTCTCTCAAGAAGAGCCTCTTTAAACAGGAAAAAAAATGCAAATGCTTTTAAGGCTCCTCTTAAATCCAGTTACTTCCTTGGTATAGAAACACATGATTTCCTGAACAAAACCAACTTAAACACTTCTGGTATTTTAAGTACAGGATAGCAATTACTGTTGCTACTTCAAGGTTTGGGGTTTTTTTTCTTTTAATGTAAGATATTGTTAATGCCATTACTTTTTAACAAGTCACCTTTTCAGATCCTCTGGCTTTCCCCATCCTCTGATGAAAAGTTTAGTGAGGAGAAGCTTTCGGTACAAGACATCTAATTTACTTACACCCATTAGCAGCACACTGTCATCTGTGAAAAAGAAGAGGTAAAAACAAGGCAATTAAAGGGGTTGTCAACATGAGTGGCAAATTCATTGATTGTAACACAAAGTAGTTTCTTATTCTGGTTTCTGAATTAAGGAAAAGCCACCCAATGTATTCCAAGAAAGTTAACCTTGATATTCAGGTCAACTCTTTTTGTTTTGAAGAAAATATAAAGGCAGTTTATACAACCTGTAGGAATTTAAAAAGCTAATTATAACCAGATATTCATTACACCACTGATGACAAGCTGACGAAAGAGGCACATCAGGTCACAGAACTGCATCTCCAACCAGTCCTAACTGTACTTTACCTGAAGTGATAAAACAAAGAGTGGCACTGATCTCTGTCCTCTCAATAGAGGTACGATGGCAAAACTTTTCAGTCAGTGTGGGCTGTCATAAACACATCTCAGAATGGAAGCTTGAAACAATGCTTGGGTTTGAACAAGTAGAAGACTTCATCTCTTCATCTTCTTAATGGAAAGAAGGAGAGAGAGAAAGGAGAGAGAGAGAGAGAGAGAGAAAGAAGGAGAGAGACAGAAAGAAGGGGAGAGACAGAAAGAAGGGGAGAGAGAGAAAAAAAAGGGAGAGAGAAAAAAAGGAGAGAGAGAGGAAAGAAAAAGGAGAGAGAGAGGAAAGAAAAAGGAGAGAGAAAATGTAGTTCCAGGCACTGGTTTTGCCTTCATTGGTGTTTTAAACACATATCCTAATCCTTATTTTATCCATTCCGTTCCGATTTTGCCATTTCTTACGGTTTTCAAAGCAATGCTCCTCTGACTCCTTTCTGGGAAGAAATCACACTCTCAAAACCCTTGCCAGGATCATTTCTCTTTCAACAAATACACCAGCTCAAGTAGAGTTAAATCTAACAAGACTTTAGGCAAGCTGAGTATTATTTTCAAAGCAATACTTACTGAAGTGAACAGGGAGCCACTGCTGAGCTCTTCCAATGAGGAAGGAAAAAATAAAAAAAAAACCCACTACTAAAAAGGAGAATTTAAGTCTGGTTTCTTGGTCAGCAGCATACAGGTTACTCAATTAAAAATAAAGGTCCAGGATCCGTGTACACCTAAGAAAACAACAGATTTAATAATCAAAGGCTTGGTTAGTAAGTTCATTTCAGGCATTTTCTCATATTTCCCTCCATACTAAATGTACTCAATCTCATCACACTCCAAAACAGTGTGATTTAATCTATGGGGTTTTTTAAATTTTATTTTCATCCAAAAGCATTTATTCTGCCATACTCCAATATGGCCATTTTTAAAAATAAACTTGTTTGACTATAACAAGTTAAAATTCTGGTCAGATAAACAAAAACATTCCTCTGCACTTCTAGAAAGCCAATATTTAAGAATTGATATACAGAAAAAAGGAGAACTCTTTAACACCTAGAATAAATTACTATCAAAACAGAAATTATAGACAATTTAAGGTACTCAAATACTAGAACAAGCATCCTAGAAAGCCACAATGGCCCCAGGATTGTTCAATCATTACAGGGTAAAAATAAATACATGAAATGAGCAGAAAGTCATAGTGGGCACCTTTTGTTTCAAAAATATGAAGATGTAGATTTTGCTTGGAGTCCAAAGTCTGGCCTGACAAGCTCTCTGTTGCACCAAGAATGTGCCAAAACATCTTTCTAGGCAAGTACATTATATTTAAATGTAATATTGATTGAGGCAAAAGTATTGTCTCATTGTCTCTTCTGCTTCATTGACGGAGTGGAGACTCTGAAGTAACTTGGGATATTTCAATTAATCAGAATCAAGATAAAAGCATTACTGGAAAGAGTACAGGAAACACTAAAACAAGCAAAAAAGATATTCCTAGTATGTGAAGTATGCTGCATAGAACTCCTCAGAAATATCACTGAGATAAAAAATTTGGGAGGATGGTCCCTGTTGTATCTCTGTAACAAAAGGGCAGGACATGCTTCAGTCACTGCCCATCCATGCCTACATGGAAAGACAATTACAAACACTTTTACTGCCAGGAAAGGCAAATCCAACTCCTGGAGACTGAAGTTTTATAACGTCACATTAACGGGAATATTTCAGCAGTGAGGATTCGAAACGAAAATGAAAGAATCAGCAAAGGCCATTTCAGAATGAGACTTGATTTCTGCCACTTGACAGTACACGTGCCACATCCCAATCCCTCTGTGAGACAGGTCAGCTGGAAGCAGTGACCTGATAGAAATGCTGTGGAGTTGTGTGGCCCAAGAGACAGGATCTGTGTTACGAATCTTGAACGAATATATTGTTAACACGGAAAGCTTTACATAATCTTGAGCTGTGAATGGAAACTGCATTCTGATACAAAAGCACACTAAGAAGAAACATAGAAACAGACACGAAAATTCATCCAAAAATCCAACACATAAAAGATCAGCTATTGCTTTTTATCCAGTGCAAATAGCTTCAGTTACAAGAAAGACACCCCTGGAAATTACATGAGGACTTCACTCAAAGCCCACAGTGCAGTTTCTATTCTATACATGGATGTGAAAAAGCTCCCACCCAGCAGCCAACCTGAAAAAACCACGGAGGCTCTGTTTTAGAAGGCGGAGTTACCAACTTCCCTACCCTCCCTCTCTGTTTAAAAAAAATCTCTCTTACAATTAACGCCAGGTCTTTTTCTCATAGAAGAAATGACTGCTTAAAAATCAAAGAAATCACGAAATATTCAAGTCAAGGCAGACACAAGCCCCACAATAACTCCACACAACGGGACGGACACGGAGGAGCCTGAGGATAAAAACCGGGGCCTAAAGCAGGGTGCGAGCAGCTCCCTGCAAGCCTGACCCGAGCACTCAAAGGGGGCAGGCGGGACCCCCGATCCCAAATCTCTGCAGTTCCCCCCTCCAAGCCCGCGCGGGAGCGGAGCTGCCGCAGCGCCCGCGGGAAGGTGCGGCGGAAGGCAGGACACGGACACGGCGGCCCCTCCGCCCCCCTCAGCCACCCCCGCGCCCCGAGCCCGCCCCCGGGGCCGGGCAATGCCGTGAGGGGGGAGCGGCGGCAGCTCCTGCCCTCAGTGGGAGCCGCTCTGGCACCGCTCCCTGGGCGGGCGGCACGGCGACCCCCAGCGCGGCCCGGCCCGCGAAGGTCACTTGCTGCTCACCCGAAGCGCTGCCGGTGCTGAGGCACCACATGGGAGGGCGGGAGCGGGAAGCGGAGGAAGAAGAGGAGGAGGAGGAGGGAGGGCGGGCGAAGGGCGGGACGGGACGGACAGGACGGGATGGGACGGGCGGGACGGGACGGGACGCGCCTCACGCGCGTGGGCCTGGCGAGCGCGCGTGCGCGCGCGGGCACTCAGGCGTGGGGCGCGCGCGGGAGGCAGCCGGCCCCGCCCCTCCGCGTCTCGCGCCCGGCCCGGCCCCAGCCGGCAGCGCCCCCAGCGGCGGACACGCGGTAGAGCGGCCCCTCGGGCGCCCCCTGGCGGCGGGCGGCGCGGGCCGTGGCGGCCGCGGGCGGGGCCCGGCGCTGCGGGGCCATGGCGGCCGCGGGCTCCGCTCCGGAGGCGCATCCCGAGGGGCAGGAGCCTCTGCTGGGGTCCGCAGAGGCGGCGGCGGATGAGGACGAGGAGGGGGAGAGCAGGTAGGGGCTGGTTCCGCTCTGAGGCGGCGCCAGGTGTTGGGGCGGCACCGCCGCGGGTGCCCCGCGGAGCCGCCCGTGGGTGCCGGGTCCTTCCCCGCCCCGCACGGGCAGCCCGAGCCGGGGGCGCTGCCCGGCCGGGGTCCGGCCCGAGCCGCCGTCCCAGCGCTCCGGAGCCCGGAGCCCGTGTCTCGGACCGCCCCGGGCCCGGCTGCGGGAGCGGGCCGGGGGCTGCTGCCCCGTGTAGGGAATCACAAACCCGCTCGCTTGGGAAGTTCCTAAAGGACACCAGACAGGATTAATGTGGGGCAGAGGTCTGGGTGTTCAATAGCGGCCTTCATGTGTGGGCAGCAGGTGGTCACTTGGGGTTTTTTTCCCCTTCTGACAGCAAAACAAGTGTCTTGAACTTAGAATCGCAGATGTGCCGAAATCTATGACTTACATAAACAGTGTTTATAAACTATGTTCCGGCATCTATGTATCTATAACCTGAGTCCACATAATTTGAATAGAGATACTTTGTAATTTAAGTTGTAACTTCTAATTTAACTTCTTTTTCAGCCTTCGCAATCTACAACAATATCTTTTACGCACAACTTTTACATTGTATATTGTTATTTTCTCATCATAAGAACAGACTGGCTGTAGCTTTTAGTCAAATCAAGAGTTGTTCAGGTTTGTGGCTCTTTTAAGGGTACAGCTGTGAGGAAATGTCTGAGGTTTTATGGTTTAAGACACACTTTTTAAAACGTTCATATGATGTGTGGTAATCCAAAGTGTCTACACAAAGAGTTTGCAGAATTGAAGACCTCCCCTAGATCAAGATCTCTGTACGTAACATTTGGTGTCTGATAGCATTTCTGTTATTTTGTTTGATTTATCAATCTAGTATTTTTCCAGAGAAAAATAAATCCTTTATAGTCTTTGCTGAGCAAAAATCCACTCCTGCTTAACAAGTTACACAACTGTATTGAGAGGTTGGTGAAAAATGTTTTCAGTGTCATGTGGGAGCAACTAGAAGAGGACCTGATAATGATTTCTTTCTTGCTTTTTGGTTTGAAAACAGAGATGATGTTGAAACACAGGAGCATTATAAGAGCAGATGGCGATCCATCTGGATCATGTACCTGACAATGTTTCTCAGTAGTGTAGGTAAGTCAACACATGTGGAATTCGATGTCATTTGTTTAATGAGTATACTTTGTTTTGAAAATTACAGGGTTTTCTAGGTTTCAACTACAGGGCTTCTTTAATGCTACTGTTCTAACCTCAAAAAAGGTACATTGTTTAATTCTTTAATAGAAAATATATGACTAGCAAATCAAACAGAAAGTTACATCTAATGAGATAAGTAATAAAACTGGTTTTACACAAAATGACATATTGCATAAGTCTGTGGTTTATGACTCCTTAATGGTTTGCTAGTGGCAAAAGGTAGTGGCAAGGTAAGGTTACTGCTCAGAACCGAACAAAACAAAGGATGCACTTCTATCATCCAAAGTGAAACTTCTAGGGAATGAGAACAGAAATAATGTGGAGTTCTTAAGAGGTAAGATCTTTAGGGGAATGTATGCTATTTCAAAATATGTATCAAAACTTGTTTTCTTCTACTGGACTTTGCATCTCCATTGCAGAACAGATTGAAATTTTATTCCTGAATAACTCCCCCCAGAAACAAAGATTCTGTTGATTTTTGATCTGTGATGACTTTCTGTGGGCTAAGAAATTATCTTGAAGTTGATAGAATGCTCCAGTAACTTTTTTTTTTTAATGAATTAAAATGTCTTTGACTAATGAATATAGATATGTCAGTATATCAAGAAATTCTTTTACTTTGAGGACCTTATCGGCTTTCCACTGTGAGGACAACACAGGAGTTTTTTTGTTTAATGTGTATGCACCTATAAAATGATCTTTTAAAAATAGTTCTTCCTGATAGAAGGAATTACCACTCTTTAAAGAAAGCAGGAAATGCAGAGGTTTAGACTATAATACACTTAGAGGCAGAAGAAGGAACATGTACTAACTTTTTCAGGAAAAAAAATTACTGATAAAAATGGCAAATAAAATAACTTCTGTTTTTACTGTGTTGCAGGTTTCTCAATTGTAATTATGTCTGTGTGGCCGTATCTCCAAAAGGTTTGTAAATATGTTTGGTTTTTAATTAGTAAGAACAGAAAACTCCTGCTCAGAAAGTAGGTCGTACAAAAACTGGCTTTTTGTTTAGGAAAACAAAAAGTGAAGGGAAGTGTGTGGCTTTAAGAGACTTTTATTCTGCCATCCACTTAGCTTTTATTATTTCTTGCAAAATCTGTCAGGTTTTTTTCCTGAATTAGCAAGGGTGCATCGTAATCCTGAAATGTTTGGTTTTCCAATATCATGATTTCTTGGACAACAAACCAATAGAAATCTTGTTATTAAAACATCATGCACAAGACTTGTCTGCATTTTGGCAAAAAAAAAAAAAAAAAAAAAAAAAAAAAGAAAAAGAAAAAGGGAACTGGAGGTACAAGTTGCTCTGTAAATGTCACATTGTTGCACGTAGATCTTGATATTCCTAACAGGGGATTGCCATTGTTCCTGTATAGCGATTTTAGTTTCTTTGGGGGTTTTTCACCTCTTAGTTGTGATCTTAGAAGCAGCATAAAAGTCTCTAAACCTTGAATTTAATCTGTGGTAGGATTTTAGTGCCCCTGGAACTGTAGGAGGCAGTTTTAAATGCAAATTTGGAAGGACATACCCTGGACAGGGACCTAGAGGTGTCACTGAAAAGTAAGGCTGGTGCAGAATTCTTGCAGAAGAAAAGAAAATGCATTACCAGCCTTGTAAATCAGGACAGATTCAGGCATGTGCAGAGACAATGGAAGTGACTCCTTGCTGCTGGCATGGAAAGTGCCTGCCATATTGCTGAAGTTCTGTCTCTAGCCCAGAACATCAGCAGTGCTGCATAAAAACTGCTGGAGTTTACTGCAAGTGAGCCATTCCCAGGCTGGGAAGTGAAGCAGATTTCATTGATTTGGTGCATTGCTGGAGGGAGTGAGCCAAGGTTTATTACCCCAGACAAAACATTACAGTACAGAGTCCTTGGTATCCCAGGTACTAAGTCTAAAAGGGTGTTACTGGTAATAAAAACCACTCCAGTGCTTTACCCACAGAACTGATTCATGTGTTCTTGCAGATTGATCCGACAGCGGATGCGAGTTTCTTGGGCTGGATTATAGCTTCATACAGCATTGGCCAAATGGTTGCCTCTCCCCTGTTTGGCTTGTGGTCCAACTACAGGCCCAGGAGAGAACCTCTGGTCATTTCCACTGCTATTTCAGTAGCTGCAAATTGTCTCTATGCCTACGTCCACGTGCCCCATTCCCACAACAAGTACTATATGCTGACTGCACGTGCTCTCGTGGGGTTTGGAGCAGGTAACCACAGCAGAATTTACATTTCTGAAAATTACTACATTCTGTGTCTTCTGTAAGATGGGTAACGTTGTATTTTAGTACCAGATTTACCATTATGTGAATGATAATATTTAACAAAGCAAAGAGTTGGCCCATAGCAATTTGTCACAAAACTGTGTAATTGTGCTGTTGTGCAAAAATACTAGAGGGAGTGCTGGGTTTTATTTTCTTGCAAAATAAGAAGCAAACCCTTAAAATAAATGTCACTCAACAACAGTTTAACGATATGACTTGATATTTACATGAACACTTGCTTGGGTTTGGGGTTTTTTTGAAGGAAATGTGGCTGTAGTTCGATCGTATATTGCGGGTGCCACTTCTCTGACGGAAAGAACGAGTGCCATGGCCAATACCAGTGCCTGCCAAGCAGTTGGCTTCATATTAGGGCCAGGTAAAGCATGTCTTCTTTCCTCACTTCTCTTACTAGGTTGAAATTGGGCAATGGAAGTAGGAATCCTCAGCAGCTGTATGTAGGGGATCTTAAGGCATAGTTTGTCAATGATATCACAATTGAATAAATGGGATCCATTCATCTGTACTTCTGTAAGCCAATAAAAATGAAACATTCTTGTCCAAGTGCTCTGCACCAATTTAAAGTTTCATTTAAACCCCCCTACTGCATCTTTTCTCTCTAGTTTGCGCTTAGCATGAGAGATAATCCAGTCCCAGGACTGAGGTTTTCCATGTAGAAGCAAGAGGAAAAAAGTAAATCATCTGTCTGCCAAGAAAATTAACCAGTGGTACACTCAGAATTTAGTTCTTTATGTGTCATAATGTTATTTATACAGTGTGTTTGTATGTAACCAAGCAGTCTTCTGGCTAGCTGAGATCCCACTAGTATCCGTTTGGTTTATTTAGAGTAGGATTCTCAAAATGTAAAAGGTTTGACAGGTATAATACTTAAATTTTACTTGGTAATTAGAATAACTGTGCTTATCCAGTTTAATATGCTCTACATATGTTCTAATATTTTCTTAATGATTCTCAAAATTTTCACAGTACATTGATATTTTTAAGTTTTTCAGACATGTTTTACACTTATTGGAGAAGAAGGAGTAACATGGAAATTCCTTTGTCTTCAGCTGAACATGTACACAGCACCAGTTTTATTTGGAGCTCTCTTAGGAGTTATTAATATTATTCTCATCTTCGCCATATTCAGGTAATCAAGTAAAAAAAAATTAAATATCCTACTTCGTTCATGTGGGTGACTTGTAGCAAATAATACGCTGCTCAGCAGGAGTAATAAACCTGAAACCTGGAGTGCTAAAACTATAAATTGTTATTTATTTTTTCAGTGTTCCTACCTTCTTTAATACCTGTATTTTTGTTATGCTCATAAATGAATCTTGGTGATGTTGTGGTTAGAATGTAAACTGATTTAAAAAGTTAAAGATCTTAGACTATTAGCCTTGATATAGTTTTAGTGTTGGTGGTTGCTGCCCATGTTTTTTCTGTAAGGAGGAATAAGGTTGGCTTGTCTGTAGGGATCTCACTGTCTGTGTCTTTCCTTTAAGAATCTCAGGGGGGATTTTTATTCATTCTCCCATTGGTGCAGATGCATCTGGATATGTGATACTATCCCACTAGAATATTTCCTTTCTTGAATAGGATGGTATTCACTGCAGTCAGATGTGAGCTTGGTAGATGATGTTTAAAGGAGCTGTGAATAATTACCATATAGATACCATTTACAATTATTTTACCAGAAACTTGACTCAATAGTAGATCAAATAACTATTTTGAATAATGAAAAAAGTTTTAAATTTCTAGGGAGCACCGAGTGGATGACATGGGACGCCAGTACAAAAGTATCAATTCTGATGGAGAAGGTACCAGTGTTTCCTTGAAAACTTACTCTGTGATTCTAATTTTGAAGTACTCTCTTATTACATAGAAGCATTTAGAAGTATTCTAAAGTCTGAGGCACTGGGAAGTTGATGCGGAAAACAGGCTACATCTCTCCCTAGCTGATCCAGAAATGGCTTCATTTGTCATGTTGTGTCCATAGTGCTGTCTCGTAGCAAAGAAGAAAAAAAAAAGAAATTGTATGGATCCTTCCATATTTTCATCCTGAGAATTCTGCTGTGTAATTTTGACCTTTCAAAAGAATGTTTTGGTTTCCATTGTTAAGATATTTAAAGAAGTATGCTCATTTTGCTGTCACTCAGGACTCATTGGGAAAACAGACAGTGTAACCAGTTTGGAAATAATTTTCTCTAATTGTCAGTGGAATTGAAATGTCAACAATTCCATTTTGATTTAAAAACTTTATACTTTGATTCTCAAAGTAGAACTGCCTAGCTGCCCACCAACTTGCTCAAGTGTGCAGTTCTGGTAATTCTTTTATGTTGCTGCAGGAAGTGATGTTCTGGATCAGAACACAGAAGGAAGCATTGACCACGTTGCTGTGGTAGCACTCAACGTTCTCTTCTTTGTCATCTTGTTTGTGTTTGCTGTCTTTGAAACGTAAGTTTTTCTATTTTCTCTCAAAATATTCAGACATGTAGAGTAATTAGACTGGAGGTGCATATAGAAGCTTTTCTCTTCCATTCATCTTCCTAACTTCCTAAGTGGAAGTCCAAAACCATATGCAATCAAGTTGATGTGTAATACAGAGTAATGAATTAAAGGTCAGTGGTAACTAAAAATCTGTGGAGTTTGTGGTATAGGAAACATTCATGTAAAAGCTTTTGAATGGAGGCAAACCCATATCCTCAACCTTTTGAATGTTCAAAAAAAAAGTAGCTTAGTTTGGGCTACCTAAAATCTTCAGAGAAAACATGTTTTCAGTTGAGTATCTTGTTCTATATTTTTTATTTTAGTTTTGTATGATTTCTTAGTATGATTCTGATTAGCTCCAAAAGCCTCAGTGTGTCTCTTATTTTGGTAATGATTAGAACAATTGTTTGATAGAGTTAATGCAATTGTATTCTTAAATACTCTGTTTTATATGACGGGGGGTTTTTTAGCCTAAAGATGTATGTTATCCACTCCCAAATTTTTGTGTGTAAGAAAGTAAGTAAAACATGACAGTATTATCTCAGGCTGAAATGTACTTCATTCTTTTAACTTATAAAATACTTTGAGGATGTAAGATTTATTCTGCAAGTTTTTTGAGCTCTAATGTAGCTAAAATTTGTTTTACAATATGGCTCTGTAAAACTGCATTATTTTTAGAAAACTGAGGTTTTAGAGACTGATTGGTTGCTAAAACTGAAACAGTATTAAAAGTTTATTATTTTTGTTCTCACAGGGTCTGATTTTTTTTCTGTCTCTATTACCCTGGCTTGGCTTTAACTCCACCTGAACTATCAGAAATCGATTAATGATGCTTCAGAGTATGGCTGGTGTAGTGCACTGATGTTTGGGATAATACATGTATGGCAATGAATGTGTAGAAGCAGCTTTTTATGATTACTGTATTTTTGTTCTGTCATTTTAGTATAGCTACTCCATTGACGATGGACATGTATTCCTGGACCAGGAAAGAAGCTGTTTTTTATAATGGAATAATCCTCAGTGTGATTGGCATTGAATCAGTTACTGTTTTCATGGTGGTTAAAATACTATCAAAAAAGTAAGTTCTTGGAATTTTGTTACTTATGTTGGCTATGTGTGGAAAGTTTTATGGCAAGGCCAAATCTGTGTTACTCAAATCTTTTACTTGGTAATGGATCTGGGTTTACTATGACAATGAAATACCTCCAATTTTGGCACAGCCTTGATGTTGTGGTTGTTTTTTTATTCTGTTAACATAACCCCCTTATTTGACTGTCTTTTACTCTTGAATCACAAGAAAAGCAGGTTTTAAGTTACTGTGCTTTTGTAACATTTTTGTCGGTGTTTTGGTCTGATACAATTTCCACAAACTAATGGGCTATGTCATTAGCAGCTACATAAATTTTACATTATTAAATGATACATTTAATTGCAATTTCAATGTTTGATAGGACTGGTGAGCGTGCCATACTCCATGCAGGCTTATTGATTGTCTTGATTGGATTCTTTATCTTACTGCCTTGGGGGAAGAAACTACCAAATATCCAGTGGCAAGGTATAGTTCAAGTCTTACTAGACCGCCTACCTTTGTAGTGTTCTTTTGAAAGCCTTTTATTGCACTTTTGTTCTTAATGATATGAATAACTTACTTTTACAGAAATAAAGAACAACTCCATTCCCAGAACAGCCCCCACTGAAATGTTAATGCCTTTCTGGAGTTTGCAAGAGATGCAGCTGCCATCCAACCACACAGGAGACCCTGTGGGCTGCCCTGTCACACAGTCCTGGTGCCTGAATACTCCCATGATCTACCTGGCCCAGTACCTCAGCTCTGATGTGCTCATAGGGTTGGGCTATCCAGTTTGTAATGTCATGTCCTACACTTTATACTCAAAAGTCCTGGGACCAAAGCCTCAGGTAAGCACAATTCCTAAATGGTTTACTTCATTTGCTCTGCAAGACTTGCACTCTCTTTATTAAAATGAGGGATCTAGTAAAAAATTCTTTTTGTCATCAGCAAAATAATAGTGTGTTTTAAGTAGGGCAGAACTTTGCAGGAGCTCCAATCTTTTTTAAAATCCAAGGCAAGTCTCTAGGGCAATTAGAAAGCAAAGCTTGTGCTATTTATGCAAATCTTACAATGTGGAAATGTCATGACTATTCTGGCAGAGTCCTTTTTGTAACTACCAATTATGTATTTGGAATACCAATATCAAATAATGTTCCTCTTACCAAGGTTATTATATAAAGACTACAAATGCTACTAGACCTTCAGTACTGGCATTTCTTAGTAGTGAAACACTATAGCAAACTTACATTATTGCTGAACAAAAGATTTTATTCCACTTTTCCCCATTTTTTTCATGTTACATTTTGGTGAAAGAGACTAAATGCTTTGAGCCAGAATGCATTTTGTTAGAAACCAGTAGAGCACCTATGAGTGGACCCTTGGAATTAATGCTTAGAGAGGCTGAGCAGTACTCTTGGAAACAAAGTAATCTTAACGAAGTGTCTTAATGAGTTAAGAAAGATAAGTGGTTGTTTAAATACTTCTAAATTTTCTAGTTAGGCTAATGGGTTGGAATTAATGGCCAGCCAAATAATTCCTGTATCACTTACATAAGCTCTTGATCTGCTGTAGGGTGTCTACATGGGATGGCTGACTGCCTCTGGAAGTGGAGCACGGATCCTTGGGCCTGTTTTTGTCAGCCAAATCTACACTCACCTGGGGCCACGCTGGGCATTCAGCTTGATCTGTGGAGTAGTTGTAGCCTCTCTCTTACTCTTGGAGATAGTATACAAGAGACTAATTGCATTTTCTGTCAGATATGGGAGGATGCAGGAAGAGAACTGTTAAATATGTATTTAAAAAAAAACAACAACAAACAGAAAAACCAACCAGAAGTAATACTTAGTTTATTACTGCTTTTTAATGAGGAGTACCTAACCACTGACCTTGCTGGCTGTGTGTCAATGACTGTACACCTTTACTTACACATTGACAGAACACTTAACTTGGTCATACCCTAATACCTGGTCACCCCTGCTGCAACTGAGCTTTTGTGTTCTGTGTTTCTAGCAGCAGAGGAAGGAATTTGACAGGTTAGAGCGATACAGTGGCACATTTGAAGTGTGTACAGTTTAAATGGTGCATGTGTGCACTGAATGCAGCTGTGAAGGTCACAGGTTACGTGCATCCTTTCCAGAAAGAAGAAAAATATTATCTTGATTCTGTGAATCAGGATTGGTAACTGTTTTGTAACTACAAGATTAGTTGAGCTGCATGCACTTTGTACGGAGACACCACTACTTGAGCAAACCTTCTGATGTTGGGTTTGTTGGCTTGTAAGCACTGATTAATACAGACCATCTGGTTCTGGAACCTGTTATGTCTCCTCCAGGATTTCAAATGACAGGTGACAGAAGCATAGAGGAAGGTAGGTACCCTCCACACAGGTAGTTGGTGTGGGATTTGGGCCTTTAAATTGATCAAGAGCCACTGAAAATCAGTCTCAGCAGCTGTTACTTGAACTACAGTGAACCATATGTGCAATATTTCCTCTCCTGTTTTGCTGAATGCCTTTTTGCAGCAAGAGAGATAACCTGCACAGAGTTGAAAGATGCGCAGCTTTTCTTAACTACAAGGGAAAAGTCCAAGACCAATAGTTTACACTTTTGTGCTCGGTGAGAATGAATGCACTGTGCTGAGCAGAGGTGGTAATTAAGTGAAAGGAAAAAACTGGCTCCTTGGCATTCACTGTTACCTGCAGACTTCTATTTTTTCTGCTATTAGGGTACAAGAAACAGGAATTTACACTTAGTCATTCAGACTTTGTTTTAAGAAGTGAGATTGTAATTTTCCTTCATAATGGGGCCTAAGCTCATCCATATGGGTTTCTTTAGCTGTTTTAATGCTGCTGGGAAAAAAACCTCTGGAATAACTCCAGTATGAGAGTTGTGGCTGCTGTTTCATGTCCCTACTATTCGATGCTTATTGAATTTAATAAATGTAATTGTGGATTCCTATGTACTCACTTGTTCAAATACTAAGAGACTACTGAATTAAAAGATGATTTTTTCAATACTGACTGAAGGGGATACAGAAGTTTTATTCCCTCACAGGCTTTCCTGCTACAGAATCACAAAATGTTGTGAAAAAGGACTTCACTTTTATAAGCTAATTCATAGTAAGTGCTACTTGTATATTGTTCTTGATGCTCCTAGTGCTAAATTCTTTATTTGTAAGCTAGTTCCTTGATTTGGACATGACAAAGTAATCCAAGTTCTGTCTTTTAAACAGTAGCTGAATAAGGAGAACTGGCTTGAATCAGTTAAGCTGAGCTGTGCTTGCACACAGCCAGCACCAGGCTCCTCTGAAACTCTTCACCCTCCCCTTTCCAACACCGTTTTAGATCCCACTCCATTTAAGATCTTTTCCTGCCTAATAAGGAAGTCATAGAGTATTTAAGTACAGACACAAGCATCAGCAGGAGTGTTAGCACACTTGAAGCAAAATGCATAGGAGAAAAGCTACTGTTAATGCTACTTCAGTTGCTGTAAGTATTACTCAAGGTGTAAAACAAGGTAAAACTACCTAAAGTTATTAATTCCTACCCTTTAACCATTACTTGACCATGAAACAAATGAATAGATCCAGACAATTACCACTGCATTTATTTTTTTTTGTATAACATGCTTGTGCAGGGACGTTTTAAGCTGCTGCTACAAAAAATAAAAACAGAGTTATAAAACATATACATATTTACATATATTACTTGTAAGACATAAAAATATAAGTTATTTACAAATACAAATACTTGAACAGATGCATTTTCCTTGATTGTTGGCACTGAGTAAGCAGTGGAGTAAGAAAAAAAATACAACAGATTCAGATTATTTCCAAAGACTTAATGCAGTCAAGAACTAAGTTGCTTGAAGTTTTGCTTGAGCCAGTTTATCCATCACTTTAATGAAAAGAATGTTTTGTATGATAATTCACACACAGTTTGCTACACATAAACAGAGCAGCCCTCCCCTTCCTAACCTTTTACCAGATTTTGGAAGAATTTCTGCATAAGCGGAGTAAGATCAGTCACTTTACTGGGGAGTCAGTGAGTGAGTTTATTAAGATTTTGTGCTGTGACACCCAGTTTTCTTTAATCAGTGAGGACCAGCTGGACTGGTAAACATTACAAGAATAGAAGACAGACAGTGCAGCTTCTCTTTGATGTATTCTGGCAATTTATCATCTTCTCCATATCTAGAGAGGCAAAGCAGCATAGAAAAATTGAGATGCTTAAATAACTTGTTGTATTTCATGACAATATAGTTATTTCAAAACATTGCTTTTCTCACCCTCCCTGTTTTTAATATTATGCAGGAATAGTGGCTGTACTCTGGAGACCGAGTAGATGCATGCCCAACTTGTTTTATTCATTTTTTATCCAGAATTTGGTCACAGCTCTGGGTGCTTCTCTTTATTTATTAAGCTTACATAAGCTACTCAACTGTGAAGTGATGGCAAAGCTAAGGTTTAATATTTACAAAGCAAAATCAGTAGTGGCTATGAAGTTACCTGATGTACAACAGCCTTGTACTGAGTTACCTGGACTGTTTTTATGGCAGGAACAGACTCACCTGGTTGTCTGGCCATCTGGAGAAGTGTAAGTGATGGAAGAGACACCTGCTTGGGCTACCAGCTGGGATCCATCATTGAACTGAACCCATACTGCTCCACTGGTCAGCTGACGAGACAAGTTATGTTATGGTTTGAGCATAAGAAATACAGAATTCCACACCTCAAACTTTTCTAAAAATGGAAGCTGACAGCTTTTAAAATTGCTGAAGAGACTTAGGTATTTTGGTCAGTCTTTTAAAGATAAAGATTGCATGGATATTACTTTGGAGGAAGTAGTCTCATGCAGACTTCCTCAGGTTTCAGATTCTCAGCTTTAGTTATCCTTGTCAATGTCAGATAAAGAATTATCTTTAGCTTAACCACTCCTAAAGAATAGTTATACAGGGCCAAACACTAAAAGGAGGCCCATTTGTGAGAATTCACAACTACACACAATTTAAAGAATATCTATATACAGATAACTTCTTCTGTTAGGACAGGAAGCTTACTTTATCTGGATTGCCAAGAACAATTTTTAAACCTAAAGCTTATCCAACAGAAGAGCAGAGGGAAAATGGTTTTGCAAGGAAACAGCTTTTCCTATTGTAGAGGAAGATGCATTTCTCTTTTACAGATCTGGTACAAAGCTATTAAAAACTTTGTCATGACACCTTTGCATCTATAATAATGAACAGAGAAGTTTAACATTTTCAATTTTTTACTAGAGTCAAATTTAAATGACAAAAGACACTGAAATAGGCAATGATAGCCACAGGAAAATCGTGGTAACTGAGATACTGAACTATTATTTTCTTCTACTTATGTAGTTTGCCATGGTATTTATCTAAGCCATTTGTTTAAAAGCACCTTTCCACATACAAACTTTAGATTTAAACTGTGGCGCACAACTGAATGATTCCTCACAAACCAAGTTTAACGATAATGTAAAGTTAATGACTTAAAAATACATATCTCAGATCTAATAGGAAAAGAGAATAGGCATATGCCTCCTTTATTAATTTCTCACCTGAGAAGCCCAGCCAACATTTTTCACAAAAACAGATTTGACAAGTTGGGCTGAATTTGGACTGCATTCCGTTTGATGAACAGAGGAGCACGTCTTTTCAACAGGGTTAGTCAGAAATGTAGGTTTTTCATAGGACACCACCTAAAACCCAGAGATGCACAGAATTAACAGCCTTGGCATTAATCCTCCTGATAAGGTACCAGCTGTAGTGGTCAATTGCCACCTGTTCATGAATACAGACAGATTAGCCTCTATGCTTCATTTAACAGCATTACAGTAGAAAAACCCCACAGGAACACAGCCTTCTGTTGTCAAGTTCATTTCAGTCAGGTGAAAATGGTCAGATTCTGTACTAGGGACACGAGCTACACAACCAAACAGACATGCAGATCCAACAAATGTAGATTGATGTACATTCAACAAAGTTCACAATACAGTGTGCCAAGACCCCAATATAATTCAGTCAGCTGAGGAAGTTTTATCAGGAACCAAAGCCTGGTGGGCCTTTTAAACAAACCAGATGGAATTGCTCACAAAGTCTTACTGGCTACACATATATTTTCATTTGCCCTTGTTTTTGCATACACACTAACACTCGATTATTTCAGAACACCCTCAAGTGCCAATAACCCTTGTGATACCATTTGTTATACACCACTGAGGCCACATCAGAGCTCTCAAATTGAAGACTCTGCTTGTGTCTAACACAAGTAAGCAATTTTCAAACTCTGTTCCCAGGAGATATTTGTGGTAAAGTTTTGAAGTATGCTGATTTTTCAGATGATCTTAAATTCAGATATCAAAAGTTAGGTGAAATCAAAGTTAACATTTCTAGTCAATATGCTCACAAATGGCTAATAAAAGCCTATGTCCATACAAATATAATTCTATTAGTTCAAGTAAAATATGGTGTGTCCTTGTGTACTTACAGGAGCACAGTTTGGAGTCTGAACTGGAGTAGAACTAGCAGCTTTATTTCTATCCAGTGCCACAACTTCTTTTGAATAGTTTGTCTTGTCCAACAGTGGAGGTGCTACAGCCTGTGGTGATTCAGTATTACCAGGTTTTCTGGAAAAATAATGAGAAAAACTGAGAAAAAGTCTGTCCAAAAGGGACTAAAGAAACAAGTGAGGAGACTTAGGTCTTCCTTCATTTTACCATGGACCATCCAAAGCACCTGATGGCAGAAGTCTTCTGCAGAACTGTTTTCCATTTCAAATACATAAGTATTCAATAAACACATAAATATTCAAATACATCAGTATTTTGAACTGAAAGATATTACCTTCCAACAATTATTGGAAAAAATGGAACACTTCCACTCCTTTTTTCTTCTTCCAAAACAGCAGATTCCAGTGCAAGGCATATTCGATGTCCCTGAAATGAGAAGGGGTTTATTACAGTTTGAAATTGAGAACTGTATAAATATTTCATACATGTTTAGTGTGGCAAGTGAGCCCACACAAGGCAATTGCAATGGTACTGAATTTTTCAAGTTGTATTAAACAGTTTCATCTGTTGTGTTTAATCCTTTCACCAGACAGGCAAACCTGCTTTACAAAATAGTGAGAATTTCCTCTCAGTCTTGGTTGTGAAGCATTTTAACTGTTACCTCTACGTTGATATTGCTCTTCCAAGAAACACCATCCTCCCTCCTTAGCAGTGTCATAAAAAACAAGCAAAGCAACATTGGAAGCCCACTTGTGAAAGGGAAGCTGAGTTTTCACGAAGTTGCTTTGCACTGGAAAAGGTCTATGTAAAACACCTTACCTCATTTGCATGATCCATATAAGCCTGGATTTCCTTCTCCAACCCTGCTTCGCTTTCTCCTTTCAAAGTGAAGGATTTCCCTGACTTTTCAATCACACGAGTTACACCAGCTGTCTTATGTATTTTTGCACCTGCAAGGAAATGTGAACCCTTTCAGTGTGAGCTGTTATGATACCAGTTAACCATGGAAAGCTTGGGGTAGGGATATGTCTCTCACAAAGTAGGTTACCTATCAAAGGTAAATGGAAAGAAGAGCTCATGAATAAAAACAAAGTATAATTTAAATAACACTTTTGCAACATGTACTTCCTGAAGAAGGTATCTGTAAGGAATTAAATAATCAACTAATCTACAAGTGCTAGAATGTGGCCAAAAAACTGTTCATAGTGCACAATTTTCTTCAGACTGGAGTGGTGGTTGTTTAGTGTTAGGCAATATTTTAGTGCAGCTCTAAAATCATGATTTACCTACTTGCATAACTGCAAAAATGAATACATACCATCATAAAAACAAATTTCAACATCTGCAGGGGGTGAATTTTCCATCAACATGCACTTGGCATATCTTGTATAGAATGTCACTTTAGGGGTTTTTGTTCTCACCAACTGCACAAACTTAGCTGCATACTGGTATTTTTTCCAGTACTTTTCTAAAAAAGAAAATTAAAACAAGCTTTTTTAGAAGTTAGCAGATTAAACACTGTGCATCAGCTTGAAGAGAAGTAATTATGTATTTGATAGCTAAAGGTTTTGAGTAATATTTAAGTACCTGACAGAAGTACGTTTAAAGAAACTGACCTATTTCCACCAACAGCTCCCAGTATGAATGAGGAAAAGATTATAAGAGCTTTAATTTTGGTACACTACATTGTAAAGGGGAGAGTCCTTATAAGCTCCCATATAAAAGGAATTAAAACCTGTGAGTTACACTTTCCTGTGAAGTTTCAAAACAGCTTCCTATTAAACTGTAGTTTGGATCTAATTCTGAGAGGAGTTTTACTTCAGAGTTATCTGAAAAGCAATAGCTAAATGGATAAAGTCACAAGATTCACTTAAAATATCACATTAATCATAATAATTTTAAAATAGATTCCAGGTTACCTGGCAAGTTGTCAAAACTATACATGCAGATGCCTTCAGGAGGAGCAGGAGGTCTGTCATCAAGAAGGAAACCTCTTCCTTCATTTGGATGATAAACTGCAATCTACAAAAAGGGAACAAAAATTGTGTGAAGTTGCAACTTACTACAGCACTCTGCACTTTTAACAGGTATGGAAATTAGACACATTTTAATTAATTACTGTGATTTACCATGAAAGCTCTATTCCTCTAAGTAATGATTTAACAGCAGCACTTTTTCAGCAATACTTCACCTATTCCAAAAGTCAAATCCAATTTTTCTGTGAAATAATCGCTTGCTCCCTATATTATATGGTTTTATTATGGAGGGGGAAAGTTTACAGCTGTGCATATATAAACATTTGATTTCAAAAGAAATAATCACTTAAAAAGCAAAAAACAGCTCTAAATGAACTCTAAGCCCTTTATACAACAGTGAAGAAATCAAAAACATACCACATTTCCATCACAAGATATTCTGAGGACTTCTTTCACAAGTTCCTGTGAACGATGTTCTTTCAGAAACTCCATACACACTTCCCCAGTATCTAGGATGCTCACCTAAAATATATTAAATATACAAGTTAAACAAAAAGACCTTTACTTTCCGCAAGTGTAAGATTTTACATTTTCCACAAATGCTTTAATAAATGCTTTTCTTTTTCCTTAAAAGCACTTCAAACTTACAAATGCTTCTTACAGTAACTTTTGTTATTAGTGCTATTACAACAGAGCACTTTGAGATGACTGAAGGGTATCAGCCTGGTCACTGCAGGTGTGGCTTCTCAAGTGACAAATCAAACACAGACAGGTCTGCTCCATTATGTTTTAAGTATTCTCTACACAAAAACTAAGATGCATCTTATTAATATGATTTTAAATTACTCTAGATTTAGTTTCCCAAAAACATGTTTCTAGTTCACCAAGTGATTTTTAAGAGACAGTCACACTATATTAAGCGCTTCACTCGTTCCCATTTTAAGAACTGATACTTACCACTGCATTTTTGGTTTTTTGCCTGATGGGTTTCAGCCTGTGAGCAGTGAGAGGTGACACAACACTTCGCAGTGTAGGTTTCTGGTGTGCTGAATGTTCTTGGCCCCAAGTTTGGTTTTGTTCTGG
Source organism: Coloeus monedula (assembly GCF_965178545.1). Classification (NCBI taxonomy): domain Eukaryota; kingdom Metazoa; phylum Chordata; class Aves; order Passeriformes; family Corvidae; genus Coloeus; species Coloeus monedula. The sequence goes on along the minus strand of NC_138785.1, from coordinate 6,389,483 downwards.
AGTTGACCAAAGGCCACAGGTAGGAGATGGCTGAATTTTCTCGTTTTTGCAGAGAACTCCAGGGATGCATTTATTTGGGTTTCTCTGGTTTAAAGAATGTGGACAGTCACCAGATGCATCGTGATTCCTTATATCTTTTAAGGTGTTCCATGCATTTCTTGGTGCATCCTGCTGCACATCCAGATGGTACCGAAAACCTCCACGTGCATTACTCTTGCCAGTCAGGTCTGCAGGTGGTCTCAGAGGAACTGAAAGCATCACAAAGGGACATTGTAAATTCAAGGAGTCATAGCCAGAAAGAAAAAATTCTAGTACAGCTTTAAAAGCTTTTCAAGGGATTGTCTTAGAAAGCTTATTTAAGGGAAGAATGGGATTTCTCTAATCCTCAGTCCAAATCATCAGGCCTTTTAGTCACTGCTAGCAAAATTCCAGTGCTACTTAAAATAAGCTGTTCCTATATTTCACTTATGATGGTCTTCAGTTTTTATACATCAAATAATTTAGAAAAATAATTTATAAACAAAATACTAAGATTTCAAATAGATTCTTACAAAATAGTTACTTTAATCTGTTGAAAGACTGCTTATTTGCCATTCAGATAACCACTAGTAACGAGTTTCATGTAAGTTCCAGTTTGTCTAACTAGTGTTTTACCATCAACCACAGGTTTTGGTACTCAAAATGTTAAATGCATACTCCAAATCCCTTGTTTTATTTTTAAAATCCTTGTATTTACTATTTTTATATTTAACCTTCCTATAACTCCTTCCCTCGTTTTGATATTTAAGCCCTTGATCAACTTTCACCTCACCCACATCACTACTGTGCTCCTTCTGCCACGTGGCCGAACAGTTGAGAAGGGACCAAAAATCAAATAAGATTATTCAGACCATATGTTCTCTGATTCCAATTCCCTGTAGACAGGAAGGGAAGGAGTCCAGTAATATCAAACCAAAAAAGGCCAGAATAGATTTGTGGTTTATTTTTATGATTAAATTACATTATTTGTTAATGATGTAACATGATGCACAACAAAGAACACCTCCTTCCCTTCTGTGTCCTTTGTCCTTCCCTCCACCCCTCCTTCTGCAGCCTGATTATCTTTCTCATTCACTGAGGTCCCATCTTCTCTTATTTAGCTGTATTTGCACAACTAAATTAACAGGGCTTTCAAGTCACCTACTAATATTTTGTCATACATTTACACTTACACATTTACACAACTGAGTAATTATGTCAGGGTCTAAAATTCTGGTTTCCTCTTTGTTTTTTGGTTTTGGGTTTTTTTTCTAAAATACTAGTAGAAAGTAACGAGCTTGTTTTAGGAAACTTAGTATTCACATTTGATGTACAAAGAAATATAAAAATAGAAAATCCCACTGAAACTATTACAAGTCACTAACTTGAGTGCAAAAGTAAACAACTGATGAGTAACACACCATTTTTCTGCATGCTTCCAAGCCACTGCTGCATCGTCTCAGCCTGGGACTTCTGCTCTAACAAACCAACCTGGGGCTTCACTGGGCACAGATAATTTGAGCTACAAAATAAAAGTTACACACATAACCAAGATTGCATCAAAGACACTTGAACAACAAAAGTTATAATGCTACAGCTGCAGAAACCACAACACTTCAAATATTTAGGAAATGCAGGTGGCATTTTGTAGCTCTAGGCAGCACAGAACACGTTTCTTTTTCATGGGGTAAGGCATAAGAAAATAAAATAGTTTCCAAATGGAATGAAAAGTTATGATAACGCTGCCAGCATCTGCTGTTCTTACATCTGGCTCTTATCCTCCAGCCTTGGAGAAGACACAGTGATGACATGACACCCATGACCCCACTGTATCTCACTCAGCACAACAAACACGCAGCTGAAAGATGCCAATCCTACCACCCAAAATAATTTGAATTTCTATAAAATACAGTCAATCCCAGAAATTATAAAGATTTTTTACCAGCTTTTTAGATGATGACATATATGTAGGCGCAGGTGAACTCAAGATATAATCCACATGTTGAAGGATAAAGAATACACACAAAACCAGTTACTGCAGAGTCACTGACCTGCTGTAAATTCACACTAAGCTCCTGTGAGGTTTTCTATCTCCATAGTCTGTACCTGTCTGCACTTTCTTTCTGTGATGATTACTACCATTGGCAAGGGCTCACTTATCACCAAGACCACCCCAAACCCACAGAATATAAAGCATCTAATTTAGGTCTTATGACCTTGCATTTAAGATTGCTGTGCAAGCTAACTACAGAGGCAAGAGGCTTTCCCATCATCAACTATGCAAAAAAGTGGTAACCATTAAGTTAATCCCCACACTCACATTAATATTCTCTCATGTTTACATTCAGCACGGCTTTATGGAGTCATGGGGAACAAAGTAAGCATTACATTAACATTTGCATAAATTTTTGACTCCTCAAACATTTCTCAAAGTAGAAAGAATGTACATGCCCACTTAACTTTGCTTATGTCAAACACTTGAGAACAGTCAAGAAAAATTTCCTAATCCATTTACTTTTCCTACAGGGAAAAGTGCTTGTTTTGTCTTTTCCTTGAACTGATTTGCAAAGACAAAATATAGGAAATGATGCCACTTGTTAATGTGGAGAGAAAGGCAGGAACTAAGATATGGAAGTCCTTATATCAAAACAGAAAATGGTACTTTCGATATTCTGTTGATGTAAAGTCTATAGAAAGAACCCAGGATTTTCACACAGAAGCTACAACTAAGTACAGAACTAACTTCTAGATAATTACCTATGATTGACACTTCCCTTTCTGGTACACCACTTTTACAATCTACTACCTAATCTTTTCTGATTTTTTGTTTTATCTTCTCTAAGCATAAGAAAAAAAACCACCTAAAGAGATCAGCAAGTGAAGATGTTTGTAAATTGCAGTTTGAATGCCTTCTCCCCTCATCTGTCTCTTCTACAAAGAACAATTGCAAGGCTCTCTACTACAATTACCATGGGGAAAGAAATGCTCAACTTGCTGCACGTGGAAAGAAGACAATAATGGACAATACCAGCTCTAAATTTCATCTGAATAAAAACTGATTCTTACTGTGGTTGATCTTTTACAGGTGGAGATATCTGCTCTTCAAAAGAACCAGAAGTACTAGAAGTCTTCTCCTTAAATATTTCTCCTATATCAGTATAGCTGTTGGCAGGTGAAAAGTATTCTGTGTTTTCCCTTGTTCCTACTTTAGGCTTGGAAAGCACTTCCAAAGAGTGACATCGATCGGTGATGTTGGATATGCCTTGAGTCTGGCTGTGGGATGTGCCAGACCTGTCGGAGGAGTGGGCTCTTCGGAGGTAGCGGGAATGTGGCCTCTCTTCACTAGGCTGCATGGTTCTTCCCCTGCCACTTACACCCATTTCCTTTCCCTGAATTCCCCACTGCTGGAAAGAATCACTTCTGTCCCCCGATGAATTATTACTGGAATTCTTGTTTGTAGGAAAAAAAGTAATTTTATTTGGGAGTGGCTGTCCAACTAACAGCTTCTTCTTTTCCTTCAAGCAACCACTGGTACTGATGCTGGAAGAGCCCGTGAAGGTTGTAGAGATGGTGGCATTTCCACTGTCCATGGAATCTTCAGAGGTTCCCAAGTCTCTGCTCCGTGCAGAGCTACCCCTGGACATGAAAGGATGATCCAACACTGAGGAAAGGCTCAGGCGATCTGCCGGGTTTTTGCGCAGTAACCTGTGTATGAGGTCCTGCGCCTCTCTTGACAGAAAGGCTGGCATTTCATAATCTGCCAACACCACTTTATTCAGCGTGTTCCTGACCGTGTCCGTGTCAAAAGGCGGCTTTCCAATGAGAAGAGTGTAAAACATACAGCCCAGAGACCACACGTCGGATTCCAGTCCGTGCGGGCTCCTCGTGGCTATCTCCGGAGAGATGTAATTCGGAGTTCCACACATGGTGTAATGCTTCTCATGAGGCATCTTCAGCTGAGTCGCCAATCCAAAATCAGCAATCTTGACATTCATGTTATTTGTGAGCAAGATATTGGAGAGGGTGAGGTCCCGGTGCAGTATTCCATGGGAATGGAGGTACAGCATACCCGTGATAATCTGATGCAAGAAGTGCCGCGCTATCAAAACAAAAACAGGTGTTGCAGTCTTATATGTGAAGTCATAGCTCTGAAAATAACTCAGCTTTAAGTCTGCTAGTGATCTTGCTTCTGTTTTCTTTTGTTTTTAATAAAAAGAATGTTACAAGGGTGTTCAGGTGTCAGACTAGTGAAGTTGGAATTAACTTTCTCCTTTCTACTTTAAGCAAAATGGCACAACTGTGTTCTAAGTTCATGAAAACTTCTCTAATGCAGGAAACAGGACTGGAAATATTTTCAGTTGGCCTAAACTTTTTAAAATTATGTTTTTAAGCATTAAAGCTAAGCTGCTCATCACTTTTGGAAACAGATACAAGCTAAATTGATGATGCCTGTATAGCAGTACCCCTTTAATCCAGTCCTGTGACCTGGGTGCAAAAAATCCCTATCTATAGCAGCTTCATAGAATTAGATTTGAAATTGATAGAGAAGCAGGTAAGATGGAAGAACTGAGCAAGAAGTGAGCAGTGAGGTGCATCTGGAAGCAATAAAGGCCGAAGTTGCTGGTTTTCCTGTTCTTCTTTCCTCTTCCCAGTCTTGAACCACATTTCAGCACAATTCTAAGTACAAAGGTAAGCTCTACCTTCTATCTACCTCTGCCTTCTAAGATCACTATTTTTTTAAACTCCACATAGCACAAACAGAAACAAATATATATAGAAATGCAAGTGAACACATGTACAATAATAATTAATCTCTAGATTATCACTTCCCACACAATTTTGAGGTATAGAAACTCTAATGGCAGTTTTAAATACTCTTCCTCTAGAATTAAATATTTATTGAGTGAACCAAAACATTAATGCAGAAGGCTCCACAGAACAAACAAACCTCACCTTCATCTTCTGAAAAGGGTTTCTTTCTGTTCTTTATGTATCTGCTCATTTCACCATTGTGGCACATCTCAAGTATCAAGTATACGTAGTTGCTATCTTCAAAATAGTTATAAAGCTGGAACATAAAATAAGGAAAATTGAAATTCCACTTTGTAGACTATGCAGCAAGTCACATATACAGCCCTCTCTACAAACCCCACGATTCTTACCTCGAGTATAGATGGATGCTTTAGCTGACAATGTATTTTCACCTCATTCTGAACCCTCTGTACCATTCCAACTTTGTGCATGGCTTTTTTGTCTATCTGTAAGTGGATCACAGCATAATTTAGATGTTCAGTGCATATTTGCCTGAAAATTTCTAAGTATAAGCAAGTTTTCACATTGTTTAACTTGTGATCTGTAATGAACAAGTATAACAGATAATTGGAGGAACACCACAACTGAAAGTAGTCAAGTGTTAACATTATCAATACTAACACTAATAATTTTTTTTCTGAAATACTTGAACAGAGAAACCTAATTCTGATTTTGCCAGGCAGATGGGCTAAATACAGTCAATACTAAAAAGCATTTCTGTTAATTAGCAAGTCTATTTGGTCGTGGTGCATCTTTCAGGATCAAATCCTAATCTTAATGTCCGTTATATACAAACACTCAGCTCAAACATCAATGCCCAACTGCATAAACCCAACCTGTTGCAACTTTCCATTTGGTCTCTAGGGAGACGGGTACTTCCTTGGCCGCCTGCCTTACCATTTTGATGGCCACTTCCAGGCCGGTTTTCAGGGATACTGCTCTGTAGACCCCTGCGAAGGAGCCCTTCCCCAGGAGGTTCCCCACCTTGAAATCCTGCAACACGAACAAACCAGCCTTGTTAGCCTGGGGCTTTGTCAGTCAGGCTTCGGAGCGCCTCTCCCGATGCGGACCCTCCCACCAGGGTTGGGGAGCCCACACAGCCCCGAGATCCGGGCAAACCGCGAGGCGGCCCGGGGGTACCTGGGGGGAGCTCTCCGGGGCACGGCAGCGGGGCCCGGCGGGGCCGCACAGCCAGCCCCGCTGCATCCTCCTGCCGGCACCGCGTTCCACGGCTCGCACTGCCGCTGCCGCTGCCCGGGCCAGCGCGGCCCGGCCGCCTTCCCGCCGCGTCTCCCGCCGCGGCTCCCGGGACGCGGGATACACCCGCCCCCAGCTGCCATGGCAGCGGCCGCGGAGCCGCCGCTCCCCACAAACACGTGGGGACGAGGCGAAGGCGCGGGAGGAATCGCGCTCCCACGAACACCCGCCGGGAGCGGGACGAGCCCGCGCCCCGCGGCCCCGACGGACGGCGGGAGGGGCTGCGCGCCGCACCTCTATCCTCTCGCCGATGCAGGTCGCCATGGCGCCGGCCGCTCTCCCTCGGGTCCCGCTACCGGTTCTGCCGAAGGCCTGGGCCACGGTTGCCCATTAGGGCGCCCCGGGCCGCCCGCCCCGGCGCAGCCCCGCTCGCTCGCGGGCCCGGGGGCGGCCGCTCCGCACCCCCCCCGCCGACATTTTGAAAAGTCGCGCCGTTACCGCCCGGCCCCGCCCCGCCCCGCCCCGGGACGAGGCTGCGTCTGACGCAAGCGCGTCACGCAGCGGCGCGAGCGGCCCTCGCGGCCGGGCCGGGAGGAGGAGCTGCCGCGCGTGCGCGGGGCGGCGCGTGCCCGTCCATCCTCCCCCCCCCCCCCCCGAACAGCCGTTACGGCGCGTGCGCGGTGAGGGGCGCGCGCGCGATGTCGCCTCAGCCCGGGGTGTCACAGGATGGTGGAGTCATGGAATGTTCAGGGGTGACCGTAAAGGTCTTCAAGTCCCAACCCCCGCTGCCAGGGGCAGGGAGATGCCCCCTAGACCAAGTTGCTCAAGGCCTTACCCAACCTGGCTTTGAATACTGCTGGATATGGGGTATCCACAACCTCCCCGGGCAGCCTGTTCCAGTGTCTCACCACCCTCACAGTAGAACATTTCTTCCTAATATCTAACCGAAATTTCCCCCCTTTCAATTTGTATCCAGTACTTCTTGTCCCATCACTACAGTTCCTGATGAAGAGCCCTCTCCCACTTCCCTTTAGGATCCCTTCAGATACTGGTAAGTTACTCCGATGTCTCCAGTCAACCTTCTCCAGGCTGAGCAGTTCCAGCTTTCTCAGCCTGTCCTCACAGGGCAGGTGCTCCAGTCCTCATCAGCCTTGTGGCCCTCCTCTGGACTTGTCCAACAGCTCTGTGCCCTCGTATCGGGGCACTAGAACTATAAGCCAGGCGGGGTCTCACCAGGGCAGAGAAGAGGGAAAGAATCACCTCCTTTCACCTGCTGGCAATACTCCTTTGGTTGCAGCCCAGGATTTCCTTGGCTTTCTGGGCTGCAAGTGCTCACTGCCAGCACATGTTGAGTTTGTCACCAACCATCACTCCCAAGTCTTTCTCTGCAGGGCTGCTCTCAGTCGTTTCTCTGCCCAACCTGTTGGTGTTCCTGGGATTGCCACGACCCAGGTGCAGGATCTGGCAGTTGGCTTTGTTGAACTTCATGAGTTTTGAATTTGGCCACTCTCAAGCCTGGCAAGGTCCCTCTGGATGAAATCGCTTCCCTCCAGCATGTTGACTGTACCATGCAGTTGGAGCTGTCAGCAAATTTGCTGAAGGTGCACTTGATCCCACAGTTCGTGTCACCGACAAAGATGTTGAACAGTATTGGCCCCAATATTGACCCAAGGGACACTGCTTTCAGCTGCAAGTCATGGTTTTGTGAACAAATTCCTCTTGGGTCCTAAACCTTTTTCAAAGGCGTTGCGACTCCCACTTCTGTTAGTGTGTTCCAGACTAACAGAAGGGATTCCAGACAGGAATTGTGCTGGTTTCATGGTGGTCGTTGCTGTAATTATTATTTGAATATAGCACAGCTTTTCTTTGAGTTGTCTTCTATGACAAGGAGGTACAATGAGTGTCAAGTACAAGCAAAACTGAGAGGCAAAGGCAGAGCAGCTGCTTTAATCCTTTTGTGGATTTAATTCCCAAGTACCTTGTTTAATTTTCTGAAAATGCTATTTCCAACTATTTTTCTGCTGAAATAATTTCTGAACGGTGAGTTTAAAGAAAAACGCAAGTCAAGATAATCAGGAATGAACCTCATTCCATCACCTGTCCTTAGCATGCTCTTCTTGACACAAATCTTTGTTTAACCTGAGGTACTAGCATGTTGTTGAGGAGGCCCCTGAGTGATGTGACTTTAAAGGTATTGAGTGACTCTTTTGTATTGTGTTTTATCTAAAATACAGAGTAAAACGAAATCCTGGAGCTGTGTATGGAGATTCTCATGTGTCCTTTGGCTCCTTCATTTCACTTTTGTTTACTTTGTCACAGTAGCAATTAGACCCGGTCAACAGCACTTCATGGCTGATGTGAAACAAAGCAACACAATTGTAACAAATTTATTTTTATGGGCTAGAGGCCTTCACTGGATGCCGGGTGTCATTGATGAATTTCCCTTCTGCAGTTAAGGTGAATTTAAAATGTGTGGGAACATCTTCAAGTTCCATTACCTCAGCAGTTTGTTTGCAATCTCATGTGCTTTTATATTCCTAGCTGCTCTATTAAAAATTAAATTCATTTTTGGGCAAGCATGCCTTCAAACAATGTTCAGACTCAATCCATATAGTGAGCTGGTGGCAGTCTCTTGCACAGAACAAATTTTCCCCAGTTTTTGAGAATAATTTTTTTTCCATTTCTTATTTTTCAACTGGTTGTTCAGTTGTGTTTTTATCTTTTTCTTGATGTTCAGATGCAGCACTGTTTACACAAGCTCAAGCACTGTTTCTGCTTTTTTTGTGTGACAGGACTGTTCATGTAGCTACACAGTGAAGCAGATCAAGGAATTGGTTTGGACTGGGAAAAAGATTTTTATTTTTATTGGTTTCTATTTTTTTAGCCTGCCCTCTGAATTATCCCACCTCATAAATGTCTTGCTGGCTCCTTCTGTACCAGGGGAGTGCTCCCAAAGTTATTTTTGCTAGGGCAGGCATCCAGGATGCGAGGAGGAGGTGGAGTGATTTAGCACTTCACCTTCTCCAGTGTTTGCCAGCTTGTGGCTATAAACTCAAGCAGTTCCCCCACGACCTGCCAACTTTCATTGTTGAAATAAAATACAGAGGTGGCTTGTAATCAAGCAGCACTTTCTTCTTCAGAGAAGGAGGCTCTTGGGAAGGTTTGTGCAGTCATGGGTGTGAAATAGATTGTGGATAAATGTATGTGTCAATTGCTGAGAATCCTTAAAGGTGAACCAGAAGCTGTGTGAGTGATTAAATAGACCTGGTTTGTGGAGCTGTGGAACATTAACAGTCATCACTGGCTTGAGTAACTGGGCTGGAAGATTAGCAAAAAGGAGACTTTCCGTTTAATTTCAAGGCTAGATTATTAACCTGAAGAGTGATGAGAAGAGTTGTGTGAGTGAATTCATGAGCTAAAAGTATGACTGATACATACTGATGTTGGGGGCAAACTAGATAACCAACAGCATACAAAATATGGTGCAAGACCATACAGGAGACAAAATTTGTAGATTTCTACAAAATAGGTAGAAGTGATTGTTTTTTTTAATTAGCCATCACCGTTGAAAAGCTGTACGTTCTTTAGGGCACAGGCATGGAATTCTCTGAATTTCTGTTGCATAGTGTGTATCATATTTGGGGTTGCACAGTGGTTGGGAGGTTAAAAATAGGAAGTCTTTGGAAAATGATCATGTTTCTTGCGTAAGATTGGGAGGTCAATGTCGATGCCAATGTCTAGTTTGGCTTCTTTTACTCTCATGTCTCCCCTTTAAAAGGGCCTTTCAGCAAGTGAGAAGCTGCACCTCCACTGATTGTCAAGCTGCGACATGCAGTGAAGTGATGCTTTCTGTCTCAAAAGAAGCTCGAATCACTATTCTGTTGTTGGGTTGCGTTTATGACTGCAGGGGTCAGCATCTGCTGCGAGCAGAGCTCATGAGGCAAACCAACGATGTAACAAATCCCTTGGTAACTTTATCGCAGAGAATCTACTCTTCTTCTCAATGCTTAAGCATTGAAAGAAATCCTGTCGTGAATTCTTCTTTAAATAATTTTATGAGAGTAATAGGACTCCCTTAAAACAGGGCATGCAGGCCTTCCTGCAACTTCATTGCATGACCAAAATGTGAAGATTTAGATCACACTTCATCAAGTGGAGAAGTCTGATTAGCAACAAAAGTAAAAAGGAACTGAGTAAGAAGGACAATAAAAAGCAATCAGTACAGGGAATAAAGTTACATTTTACAAATATGTCGCTGTTGGTTGCTCTGCTGGTGCGTCCTGGGTAGATGATGAGTTGTGAGCATATAACGATCCATCAGCCCTGGCTTCTGTTTGACCACTAGGACTTAAAAAAAAAAAAAATTACCCCAGTTTTACACTTTTCTCCTTCAATGACACTCAAGTATCATGAAAACTTCAGTCTTCCTGACATTTTACTTTTGTGATGGACATTGATCGCTGGTGTTATTTCCAAGTTCAAATTGGCTCATGGTTTTATTCAGAAAATTTACCTTCCCACTAAACCATAATCACAATGGATCAATTTTTGGCAAAGAAACAAAAAATAAGGCCTAGTTGGTGATTTTCTGAAAAATTAGGTTGTGGTGTGTTGAAGGTTTGTTTCTTGCTCGAGGAGGAGAAGGAACAGTTGGATAAGGCAACCAATGGCTTCACAGATGTATTCCTCCCCTCTGCCCCTTCCTGTCACCATCCTTGCAATAGTTTTGCCAAGACTTGATTTCTTTAGCTAAGTGTGCTGTTATTACAGCTCCTTCATGTGTCCCTTTGTAATTTGAGCATCATGAAAATTATTAAATGAGAACAATGCTTCCTATTCACTTATTTCTATTAACTGTGTTTATGCTGCTCAGGTAGTTGAGCAGCAGAGCAGTGGTCAAACAGATGCTTTGGAACAGTCTAGTTTACCAGTGTATGTGGTGCTAGTGTCTGTTTCTCTAACAGCATCCTACAGACAACATTTCTGACCTCCTAAAGCCTTTATCTTACCTCTATAGACAAGCCAAGCTATCTTACTCCTGGCATGTGCTATGTTTCCTGTTACCCAGGTCAATCTGTAGATTTTCTTTGCACTTCCTGTGTAATAAATCCACCTTTTTCTCAGCATGAGTTGCTGGTATTATATTAACACTTAGTGAGTGATGCTATTCTTTTACTAGAAATACTCCTCCTGGTACTTTGGAAGATCACATTTTACTTTTTCAGTCCTGTTATACTGGCAGTTTATAATGGTCTTCATAACAATTGCATTCAAATCCTTCCTTTGTTACAATTTTTCAAATTTAGAAACATCTTCTTATAGCATAATTATTTTTTATTAATCTACACATGCATGACCCTTGAATGTGTATTACTGGATTTTATTTCACTTCTGTTACTGAAATTCTGAGTGTCATCTGATTCATCACCTAGGATACCCAGCACTCTGGTTTTATGATCCCTTCTAATTCTATGTTACCAATAAAGCTTATTCTTGCAGCCCTCATGTTTTCATAACAGAGCCATTGATGGTCTTCTAAATTTTCAGTATTTTACACCTTTGATAAAATACAAATCTAAGCCTTCTCCATTTTTCAGTTCCAAAATCTTCATATCAAACAATGGTATTTTTGCTGAACTGAGACATAAAGGGTAGTTCTGTGATTATTTCCTATAAACAGGAGTTTTTAATGGTCCTTTTGCTGGTTGCTAGTCCAGATTCCAAGTAGTGCCACCTGTCTCTGTGTCAGTGTGTCTGTGAAAAGGTCTATCATAGAGCTTCTTTTAAACTGCTGAACTCTTTTCTCACACTGGCACTATTCTCTGTATTATTTCTTCTTTTAATCACACAAGAACACTTCAGCCATTTTTAAGTCTGATTCTCTCTCTTCTGGACTTTTTACCCCACCCCAGTGGAGTATCTGAATTCCAGTTTGGAATCCCCTAGTTGATTTGACCCTGCCTTATCACTGATAGTAGTTCTGGTTTATCTGGTCTGTCATATCACCAACATGTTGTACAATCTTAACAACAAAATTAATTGACTTAGGCTTTTTGCAGTAATTATTAAGATATTTGTCATGTGGGACCCAAAGTTTTGCCAGACATATGTTACTAAAATGTGCTCAAACCAAGAGAGAAATAAAGAAATCTTTGAGTTACTCTACTGCAGCTGCCATGAGCAGACAGAATCACACTACATTGTTGTCTACACTGAAGAGAAGGAAGAGCATTGGTAGTGTGTGTGTCTGTGGGCCCACAGCTCTGCAATTCCATCTCCAGGGATCTCATTTCCATGTTAAACATGTCCAGTGCCAGTGACCCTGTGGTGCCTGGAGCTAGATTGTCTCAGTGGTTAATCACCCCACTTCAAATGTATGTGTTTCTCCTAGAGTGACTTTACCTATCTTTGGCTTCAAACCATTCAGCTTTGTGTTTCTCTTCTGCCAAAAGTACAAATTTCCTATTACTGGATTTACTTATTTAGTGACAAATGTTCATGGAACAATTTTTTGGGTGTACCGTAGAGATGGGCAGGCTGATGCCTTGTATTGAGTGCAGATTTGCTGGCTGGTAACAGTATTCCAGTAAGGTTTATTCTCTTCCCCAAGAAGGCACAAATGGTTTGGAGGACTCAGTCATAGCCTCCCTCATCCCTGAAGAACTGGGAAGATGTCTGTGCTTGTGAAGAAAGGTCATTTAGACATGGCAAAATTTGAGTTTTTCGTTACTTCAGATTTATTTTTTTTAAGTTTTGCATAACTGCTCTCACTTATGACTGCCTTAATATGCGAGGATGCTAGAAATAACACATTCAGCTCGAGCTCAGGTGAAGGGGAGGAAAGGAAATAAACCACATAGTGCATCATTCATTCTCTTAAGACAATTAAGGTGTGGCACAGGAAGGTGTTGAAAGGATCCCTGTCTGATTCTGCTTTGATATGTTAACTTTCTATTCTAAATATCCTAATAAATGCTGCCTTACCTTCCCCAGCATCTGCTCAAGAGATGGCTGTGACCTGCCAGGGATGAGCTCACCGGCAGCGTGCCTGGGCAGGGTGCGTGTTTCAGTGGCGCTGCAGCTGGGAAAGCACAGCAGGACAAGCACTCAGCAGTCCTGCGAGCCTGCAAGGGTGTGTCAGCAGCATGAGAGAGTCAGTGCAATTCTGTTGCCAGCTGCTGCTGTCAAGAACAATTTATTTTTAAAAATTGAACTTTGTAGTTACACAGTCACAAAACTTCCGTGGGGTATTTTCATGCCTAACACCACTGAAATGCATGTTTTGTTTTCCTTTTTATCATGACTGACCTGTGAAGGAAGATCCCTTACAGATTATTTTCTCCCATATTCTTCATTCTGGATGGTAATGCTAGAAAAGTTGGTCAGCGATGGACTGATTTACCCAAACCAAAACTGGATCAAACCCAGATTATGTTTGTGGTGGGTTTTGTTGTGGATTTTTTGTTAATTTATTCAAGAGAAAGTACGTGATCATGGAGACTTGGCTGCTTCTGTCTCTTTTTTGACTAAATTGAATTCTGTGTTTCTACAAAGAATATAAAATTTTATCAGATGAGAATTTTCTTTGATTTGGTGCCCACCCACACAAATGCTTTTGGAGTTCACCTTTCAGCTTTGCTTTCAGAGATGAGAAACCTTGCTCTTGTCATTTAGAATCACCTGTCTGATAAAAACTTGAGTGGTGAAAAGCAAAATTTCTGTCAGTAACAATTCATTACCAGGCACTTGTTTCAGTCTGGTATTTCAGCAGTTTAATCATGAATTTTGGAATGTGTTTGCTGGATGTTCACTGTTTACAGTGATCTGGAGTCTTCATACCCTGCTTCTTAGGTAAAATGTAGTAATGTCATAATTGCAGTAAGTACATCTTACAGATGAGCACAAAAAGGTGTTTCCACTCACATACTTTATCTTAAAAGCCACTGTGCCAAAATCTTTGAGAACAAAACCTCTGAGTCTTGTTTATACTGAAGCTTGGAGTAAAACTCATTAAAAGTTTTTGTTTTGGCTGTGCTCCATTAGGAGCATATTCCTTGTGGTTATTATCCACACCTTCACTGTCTGTAAATTTATTTTGTGTTCTAAGTCGCAAACTATTCAAATAATGTAGTGTTCTTCTATGACTCAGAAGATAACCTGGGAAAAAACCCAAACTAAACAAAAAAATGCTTAGTTTTTGGCGTATGCAAGGCACATTCCACCTTGGACTTAATCTGAGCTGAATTCAGCCTGGAAAAGTGAGAAGACTGCAGCATCAATTTATTTCAAATGCATTTCATTCATGTTAAAGGTTCAGTCTGCTATTTCTTTCTCTTTCCATCTTGAGCATCACAATATCCAAAGGTGACGCTGGTCTCGTTTATCCTCAGGTGGAATTTTACCTGTTTGTCTTCTGCTCTGTAAACCTTTTCACCTGTTTCTTTGCCTTTCTCGTGGCAGCTGAGTGCCATGGTCACTGGAAATGCAACCCTGCAGATAGGCATTGGATGAAGTGCACGCTCAGCGTGGTTTGGTGTCTCAGGATTCACTGGTCTGTTGTTTTTATCCTTGCCTAATGCCAGCATTGGTTCCACCTTCCTCCTCACAGTTTATTTAGGTGTTCACTGGAGATTTCCTTGGTTGCCCTTGATGAATATTCAGTTGCCAGCAGTGAGTGTAGCTGCCAGTGTTGACAGCCAATCTTACTTGCAAAGGCGGACTGCTCCCTTAGGCACAATTCCTTTGTTAATGGAGTTTCCAAGCCATATTGAACTATGCAAGAGTCATGAGAGTAATTATTGTCTTATATTTTAATCCTTTTTCTAATTAGTGTTTGTTCTTATATGTGTTTTCAGAACTCAGGGATTAGCACTTAGCTGTACCCTGAGTTTACTGTGAGCACATGAAGTTTGCCTCTGTTCCACAGAATGCAAAAAGACCTGGAAAAAAAAACAACTGGATTTTGAATGGCAGTTTAATGCCTCCATGCAGGAAGACATAGTAAGCAATGGGTTTGATATTAACTAAATGAGGCATTCATACCTCAACAGTCTTTTAGAGTTAAAAAGCCCACATCTTACTGAGTACAGATATTCTTTTAAGACATCCTGGGTAAAAAGATAGAGTTAATCTGCCTTGGTAGAACTGTTTATTCATTCTTCTGTTAGAAGAGAATGAACAGATTTACTCTGTCTATATGCTTCACACAACCAGCAAAGGAGGAATCACATGTACCTGTCACATGCAGCACAGTATGAGGTGTGTTTATTTGTACTGTGAATATATAGGATCATTCACACAGCCATCAGGTATTGCCTTGTGTCACATGAAGTGTAGAAACCTTGTGTGAATGAACAAGCTGAAGTGACCATTGCTGTATCCCGGGATCCCAAACAACCTGTGACATTCATGTAGCTGCAGGGCTATAACAACCTCAGTTTCCTCTAAAATAAGAGGAGCTTAGGAAAAGAGAATAAGATTTCTGTCAGTTTCGGCAATAGAACCAATCACTAACTAAATAAATGTGGTTATTTTCTGTCATCTTGGCAGAAAATGAATTTAAAGTGCCTGCTTACACCATGCAACTCTTCTGAAGCAATCATAGGACAGCATTTTCCAAAGACAGAAACTGTAGTGGACTATTTTCAGCTCTAAACATAAGCAGCTGTAGTTCCATTGAAATTAGAAAAGTTGTATAGCTTTGTACAAAGGTGCAATTTGATTCCTAGGTTGGGATTTAAATTTTTCAAAAAGGGGGATGTTATATTGCTTCTGTGGCATTTGCACCTCAATAGTGAACAGGCCTGCTCATAGTGAATAGGAGGAAAAATCAGAATAATGGGGTGGTTTTTTCACCAGTAAAATTCACTTTTTTTTCTTTCCCCTTCATGTTCCAGTCTCGGAAATACTTTGACCTAATTGCTTCACATCTGTGCCACTTCTCTTACAACCATGGGTGCCAAGTTTTACTGGAGCCTGAGGCTGGGCCTGTGTTTGGGGATTAAGCAGCCTGTGTTGAGCTTTGTGCTGCTGCAGCTGCACCAGGACTTGATCAAGGCAGTTTCAAACTGGCAGGGGTATATTTGCAGGGGTATAGTGTGCCTGAAGTTTGGAGGTATGTGAAGCAGTGTGTTCAAAGCTTAGCTTTGAAACTCCTTTCTTAAGCAAAAGCCTATGCTCAGCTTTAATTATTGAGCTCAGTTCTGCTCCCTGATATTCTGTCCTACCAGGGAGACCGGACTGGTTTTCCTTGAGAACTTTCCATGGCATGTTTATTGCTTAAGTCTGACTAACAGTAGCATAGCTACAGTGCAGTACAGTCTCTGTTTTTACTTTCAGTAGCCCAGGTTTTGGTTTGGTTTTTTTATACTTTCTGCAGATTCTTCATGTGGCTCGGGAGGCTGGCATTTCTCTCTTCAGCATGCTCAGAGGAAATGTTAATTCATAGATGGCAGAATCTTTGTGTTGAGAGAGGCTGGGTGTTGAATAAATATCTTGAGAGCTGTATCACTTTTGATGCTTTGCCTCACACAGGAAAGGGCTGTGGCTCTCCTCTGTCTGTATGATGGCAACTTCTCCAGAGGGAGCATCTGTTTCAGACAGAAAAGAGTAACTGAAAACTTCTTCATCCTGGAACTGACTGTGCCACTGCTGTGCTCATCAAGAAAGAAAGATGAAGAAAAATTGTTTCCTCACCTTTCCTACTTCTTTGGTAGTGAAATTCCATTTATTTCAGAGAAGGAATTTTTTATTTAAATCTGTATCTTTAAGAAACAAGTCAAACTTGTTAGCCATGTGATTTAGTTTACTCATCTGTAAAACTGACAACATGTTTCATCCTTAGCTGAGGAGTGTGGCTGGAGGGAAGTCATTTGTAATATAAGTGAAGAAAAAAATAGTTTGTTGAAAGAATGATTGTTTCTGAGAAGCTGGCTATTAAATATAATCTGTTTTGAGTAAAATCCTTGGTGTGGCATAAGGCTTTGTTGCAATGACTAACACATTTTTATGGACATTCCAACTTTGAACCCTCCTGTGAAGTTAATGGCCCTGCAGCAGTGGCCTTGAGTCTATGTTACAGGAATATTGTGTTGCTTGTATTAATGCTGTCAAAGACTGGTGGGTATTTTATTTTTACTGATTGTGTTGGACTACAATGCCAGCATTTGGTAGTCCAGTGGTACTTTACCATTTATGAGAGCATAAGCTTTTTTCCCCTCAGATCTTTTGTCCATCTTAGTGAAGTTACAGAATTTGTAACTTGGTGTGGTATAGTCGAGCCTGTCTCTGTAGATACCAAGGGTGAGCTCAGTCAGTGATTTACCACTAGAGCCAGGCTGACATCATGCCTGTGTTATGGAAACAATGAGGTCTTTGGAATGATGTGCTAATTTGGCTGATGCCTCTGTTGTAGGTGTCTGTATTTGTTGCTGTATAGAACACAGCACCAGATTGTGCCCTGTTCCTGAGCAGGACATGAACCACTGTGCAAGTTTTTCCAGATGCCTTTTCTGTGATTCTTTTGATTGTACAGCACTTGTGAGCACTAAGTGGTAGTTTCTAATAGAGGAAACTTTTGCAAGTCAAAATAAATTCTGTGAAAAAGTCTGGTCTCAGTATTTGAACTGTATTAAGAAGACCTGGCTTAGTGTAGAATTATCATTAAATTCATCACACAATCTGCACCAACTCACATCAGTAAAAAGAATTCCTCACCCCAAAGTGAAAATAACATCATCACAGCACAGCTAAGGAGTTTCAAATCAGTGCAGATACTCAGGGGTCAGCACTTGCATCATGTGCGCTTGTGAGTGACGTTCTGCCTTGCAAAGTGAGACAAACTGAAAACCAGGGGACAGATTTCTCTGTGTAGCAACACTGCTATTCGGATACCTAGAGCTAAAAACCAATTTAAATACAAATCTATTCAGTGTTTCCCTAGGCTATTCTGTTGGAAATCTTGACTGACTCCCTTTGAAGTAATTTTTGAAAATTTTTAGCTGTAATTAGCACTCAGTTACCAACCAAGCAGCTGGATTTGCAAAGAAGCTGAATCCCTTGGGTAATCATATCTGCTTAGTTCATTCAGGTGGATTTCAAGATGGTAACAATGGATGCAGTGTGAGATTTGAAGGCTTCCTCAACAAAATACAATTTAATTGTCCTAAGTCTAACTAAAATAATATTACTATAATATACTACAATAATAATATTTTTCTCTTGTTTTTTCAGTTCATACTTCACCGTCAGGATACGTGTCTGCTCTTCTGGCTTTGAAAATTGGTTTACTGGCGTCATCCATGAAAACAAAATGTCACCTGAGCATAAAGGTGTAATTTTTGTATATATCCCGTTGTTTACAAAGGATTTTGATCAACAGTTTAGTGTATTAAGACAAATGACAATTCTTACTGCCCTTTTTGGGGCAAACAGGTTGTAGTGGTGCTTTTACTGACATTGTATTAAAGGAAAGCAAGATAAAATACTTCTCTAGTGGCTTGTTGCACCCCCAAGACAATACTGAAAAATAAGTTTCTGTTGTCTGAGCTCAGTTAGTTTGTCTTGAAAAAGCCCTATCATGAGAATTTAGCAAATTGGACTATGGTTGTTTATTTTCTTGCAAGCAAAGACAAATGCAAATACTCTCTTGTCTAATTAAAAGTTGTAGGATAATTATCTTTAAAATTTCCACAGTCTTGGCAACTTAGTGAATTTAGATACGTTTTATAGTTCTACCTGTCAAATTAGATTTATAAATGTGTATTTCATACTTTCTGTAATATGGAAGAAAATGAAAGTTTCCTGTGGTAGACAGCTTGCTTCTGTTTGACACACTGAATACTTCCTCCACTGTCATTCTAAGGCCCAGAGATGCCAGTCTGGTAAACTTTATTTGGTGTTTGTGAACTTGATGTTACAGGGAAATTCTTTTGAAAAACCAACAGAGAGATAAGCTGGGTTGTTGATTCTTTGTAAATTAGCACTCAAAGCCAGCAAAGGTAATGCCACTGATTAACAACCTGTGAGCAGATTGTTAATCTTCACTTAATAAAAGCTTGCAAGAGCTGGTGTGGTTATTATTTCATCAGTGACTTTGCAAAGCACACATTTAGAAATGTCATCATAAATAGAGTTGGTGATCTTTGCACTTCGGACCTCATTTTCCATCTCCACTCCCTATGCTAAAATCGCCATGTAAGAGTATTTTGTCCTGCCTTCATATTGTAGACAAGGCAGTGCAGGTAGATGATGGAATAGGTGGGGAATATTTATTGCAACAGGAGCATTTGAAAGATGTGAAAACAATAAGTAAAATGGGAAAGTTTTTTCCTGACAGAGTTCAAGAAATGTTTGGATAACACTCTCATGTACATGGTGGGAATGCTGGGGTGTCCTGTGCAGGGCCAGGAGTTGGACTTCGAGGATCCTTGTGGGTCCCTTTCAGCTCAGGGTATTCTGTGATTCTTCCTACGTTCACACTATTTTGCTAGAACAGTCCTCTTTTGCAGTTTGGCTGTGGAATACTTTCCCTGGAGATGAACATCCCTGCTCAGCTGGTAAGCACTGGCGTGTGAAGGGGCTGACTGAGTGGTCTGAGATGCTCAGACAGCAGAGTAGGCTAAGGACAGTATTTTCTCCTGTACTGGCTGTTAGACGATTTCTAGTGTACATTTTTACATATGCACAATATATGTGCATGTATACGTACACGTATGTAAATATGTATGTAAATACAGGTAGTTTTTTAATAGGAAGGACCTTTTCCCACCCCTAAATCCCAAACCTGGCCTGTGAAATTAATATAGCTGAAACATTTTGTTACTTATTGAGATCTAAGAATGCAAAGCCTGGAAGAAATGCAGACTGCGAGGAGCTTTTAAAGTGTACTGAGGAAGAAGGTTACAAAAATGTTGAATCAGGTTGTTTTGGTGCATTTGTCTAGGTTATGCAGAATTCTACAGTCATTGCATCCTGATGGAGGATGGAGCGATTCCTGTTACACTGCTAGCGCATAAAAAAATTCCTGGAGTAATCCCACAGCTTGCTGCTTTCCAGCTGCACCTCCTCATCTCTCAGAGAACCAACAGTGCCCAAAGCCCTCAATTCTCCCCAGCAGTTCAAAACTACCTTGAACTTGTATGTTGCAGTAAGTCATTCATGAAAGATGAATTACTGGAAACTTGGAAATTTGTGCTCATCCAAAGGCAGAGATGCGATGGCAGCTGTGGAAATAACTGGAGCTCCCCAGAGGCAAAGCAGTGCTATGTTTGGGCTGCAGCAGCCTGGACAGAGAAGGGCGAGAGAAGCCACAGCAGGACAGGTGAGGCACTAAAACCACCTCTATCTTACCTGTGGCCTTTTGGACAAACTGGCATTGTATCAACCCCTGACATCAGACAAAGCTGTTTTTAAGAACATTGATGCAAAAACGAGGTCGTGGGTGGTCATTTATGGTTCAAGTAGCGGTTTATATATTTATTATAATTATACACAACCTTGACAATCTATATTGCCATTCAAAAATAAATTGAAGTCTTGTCAATTTGCACACGATCTGTCACTACTGAGAATCCCATTTACATACATCGTAAACATTTTCCATACTTAAACACCGCTTTGAATTCTGACATTCCCATCTCTTCCCCCCTCAACCCGTGGAGATATGGTTATCGACTATGGAAAGAAACTTTTTCAACCACTGCAACATTCAGGGACTACCTGTTTTGATTAATTTAATTAAACTGTTACAACACTTGGTAGAGGTGGCTGGTGCATATAGCTCTTAACTGCATTTTTGTTTAAAGTTATTCTTCATGGATTTCATTGCAATGACTCCTTGTTTTCATTGCTTGACGTATTTCCTTCTGACCAGGAAAGAATGAAACCAGGGTTTAATAGCTGTATCAAGTAAGTCACATCAAGCACATTCCTGGTTTAGTATTCTGCAGTGCCAACAGTCACATTTAGTTGTTTTCACTGTTATTTACATATGTAGTAAATGGTTGAAGTCTTCAAATTTCAACTGTGGAGAATTACAAATTCAGCTAGGAGTCAGCCACCACACACTTTCTGTAGCTACTAAGAGCTTGTGTTTATACTCCAAGTGCTATCTTGGGAGTTTAAATTAAAATTTATGAGGCATTAACGCCTTCTGTTAAGCAACATGTTTTGTACCACCTCTTTTGACAGAGAGTTTCAGTGAGTTTTCGTCTCCTGGTGCCTGAAAGATGGGAAAGCTTAAGACTAGCAAAAGTGTAAGAGGCAACAGAATATTCCTCCATCCAATTAATAAACTCACAGCAATTAGTGGCAATTAATGTAAGCATCCTTAGAGCAGGCAAACCTTATACCAGCCCACAACTCAAGTTTGGGCATCTGAGCTTCACTTGAGAAGGGCTCACAGAAGTCAGTGTATTGAAGTATTACAGTGTGATTACACAGCAATGGAAGTCCCATTTTGAGGAATGAGGTTCATGATGGCACTGATCTGTGGGAATTGAATTCAGCCTCTTTTCCTACAGCAGTTGGGCAGGTGCTTTGAACCAGCAAGTGCAGCGTGTTTGCATCACGGCCTCACGTTCTGGATGCTAACATTGGCTAACTGACAGGCATGGATAACCAGACCTCTGAGAAGTGTAGATTCCAGGTTTTGTTAAAGGTATTAATTTTTCACACCGGTGTCAAAAAATAATTGGGAAGTCTCCTGCCAGCTCGTTTCCTGAAATTACGCTTACATAATCCTTACAGGAAAACCCCCACTTAAATACCGAGTATTTGAGAACCAAATCTGTAGCAAGCTGTAGGAAAGACTACTGGAGTTCAGCACACTGAGATGTTGGGAAGTATTAAAGAATTTCAAATGTTGAAGATACAAAGAAATCTTATCAAATACAGACTGGATGCTTTACGTTAACAGCTCTCACTTGTATGTGGAAGAACCAAAACTTCCATCCCACACACCACAAGGTGTCCAGAATGCTGGAGCTGCACCCCAGACACTGCATGCCCCCTCCTGTGCTGCCATGCCATGAAGGGCACCTTCCCCTTCACTCTGCCCCGGGGCCTTGGGAGGCAGACCAGGAACACAGCTTGGGGAATACAGGTCGGGTACTTCCCACCTGCCTCTGAGCATTCAGGAGCCAGCTGCTCACTCCACGCTTTGCAAGCATGCCCCAAAGGCAGCATTTAAGCAGTGAAAGATCGACGCTGCCAGAAGCAAGCAAGGGAGAGGAGTCTTCATTCAAATTCAGACATGCAAAATCAAAAACTTCATTCAAAATCATGGGGTATTTTGTCATGAAGCAGCAGGTTAAAGAAAGAAGGCATAAAACCCTAACTTAAATGTTACAAATCTGTTTATGTTACATCTAAATGAAGTTCAAAGAAACTCCTTGGAGTCTAAAGTACCGTAATAAAAGAAGTGGAAGGGAACTCATGAATCAGTTCTAAACTAAACTGAGTTCAGTAAAGAAAATTAAAACAAATTAATTTTGAAGTCCTTTCTTGAGCAAGCCCATTAATGCTCTGGACAGGAGAGAATGAGTCCTCTTCAAAGGAAAGAAGGAAGCACTCACTGGTAAAATGAAATAATGTACTTATGCTGGTTTGTAACTAAATCTTTACATGGGACTTTAGAACCTGATTTACAAACCTTTTTTTTTTTAAACAAAACTACTGCCTTTACAAAGATAGTGTTGCTTCCTTTTTTTTTTTTGTGGGACATAGGGGACATTTTCAAACATTAGAAATGTATCTTGCCCTCAGCAGAAAGTTTCAAGTAAGACATTATCACAAATACCTGCAATATACAAGATGCAGAGTAACAGACCACTGCTGGTTCCCTAACAAAGCTTTGTTGCAGAGATACTCATTCTGGTGCTGTCAGGGTAGGCAAAGGGAACTTGCTTCTGAGTCTGACACACAAAACCTCAAGTTGTGCATAGTGTGTACTTAAATCTGTACTGGTAAAATCTCCTCTTTTTAACAGAAAACAGATTACATAGGAACAAGTCATGTTTTAACGTGAACTTTGCTGTGGAAAGATCAACTCTGCCCTCCCAAATGGGACTCCTGACACGGACCTCAGAGCCAGCTTCTGTGGGCAGCATTCCTCTTCAGCAGGGATCTAGAGACAGACCAGATGCACAGCAAAAAAATCCCTAATCTAGTAAGAAAACTTGACTACAATTGTTTGTCTGAACCATATCTGCTGTTAAGCGTGCAGAATTTTTCTAGCCTTTATCCTAAGAATTGCCTCAAACAGCTGTAATGTAGTATTAAGCATCTGATGGCCATGAGCAGAAGACACTCTGTTCATGCACATGACCTTTTAGCTACTGGAGATTTCTGCTGTTTTGTGCTCTTCTGCCACAGGTACCAAGAAGTCTACCTAGACAAATTGTTGTGCAGCTGTTAGGAAGCCAGTACTTGACAATGCTACTGATTACACTGCTGTGGTAAAAGCCATTAGGATATAAATGGTCTTAAAGCCTATGAGACCAAAGCCAGCTCAGTCCTGAATGACTGAAAGGACAACTGATGCTGCAGTACAGTCACCCCCTCAGTGCCAGAGGTGTGACTACCGTGGCAGAACTCAAGACTGAGGCTGCAGAGGAGCTGCAGAGCAACTCTCCTCAAGGTCACTCAGTTTTTGTTCCAGGGCTTTAAACATGTAAACTTACAGTGTCAGACCACCTACACTGACTGCATGGAATAGGAACAGGAAGGAAAGCAAAGTACACACACCTCAGTGACTGGATGTCAGTCATGAAGATGCAATTACAGCACTCGAACTAGTCTGGCAGGTTTATGCACAGCTGTAAATGATGCTTCCTTTTTCTGTGAAAATATCTGAGAAGTGAATTCACCTCTACCAGGGGTCACGAATTACTTTTTGTAGCATGAACAGTGGTAGAAGATGAAGGGCATGGCTGAAGATAAAATGGCTGCCAAAGCCAGAAACAAGATTGTGATTCTTCACTTGTTTACAACAGCAACACCTCATATGGGAGAGCTGCTGCAGGAGTGCCTGATTAATATCTGAATTTGGTTCTGGGACAGAGTTCAAGTCACTGAGGCTTTACACTGCAACTAATCTCAGCTTCTTATGCTGACTGGGTAAAGAAACCACTTTTCATAGTTAAGAGTAGCCCATTCCCACTCTGATAACAGAAGAGGTGTTTTAAATCAATGGTGACTGGCTTTAGCAAGTGCTGCAGTACCTCAATGACTGACAGAGGCATTTGGAATATATTTGGAACATACACTGGGCTTTGACAACGTTTAAGACTTACCAAAGGCAACAGTGATTCTGCTGTGTAATACATTGTAGACACTTTCATTAGAGAGTAAATGACCAAAGCTAAGGGGTAAGCTATGCAAGTTCATCAAGTAGATTCCATCTTTGGGGCAATAATATCCAGTTTTTAAACTCTTTTGTTTTGATCCTTGACCAAACGATTAATGGGCCAAGCATCAAGGCTTAAATAAGCTCTCAGCTTTTCTTTCAAGTTTGCCCCAAAGAGCATTTAAACAACCTCAAAATCAGTGTGGTGATACCCAGTTTGCACAGCACTGTTTCTGTTGTTTCTCCTCCCCGGGATGAGATATGATCAAGATGTGAACTGAATTCAAAACAAAGGAAGTGGAAATAGTTCCATGTGCAATAAGACATTTTCAAGGGAAAGCTATGCAGCAGGCCTTGCATGTTGTCCCCTTTCATCCTATTCTCCCGAGCATCACCGTGTCCTAAGTGCAGTAGGGTATGTACAGCAATGTGCACAGACCAGGAATTCCAGCACACGGCAGAGCCACGCTGCTGGAGCGGTTTGTCATGAAGACTGGTAGTGGTATGGGAACCTAAAAAACGCTTAAGCTCAAATTATTCAGTTCCTATGAAAAAGACCGTACAATTCTCATGGTACATCAACAAGATGGACTGGTATGCCAACTAACCTCTATTTTAATATTTAAATTATAACAATACAATAACTAGAAAAGGTCAGTGCTTCAAGTGACAGGTTTTGCCACTTCAATTCCAATATTTTTTCCAAAATAAAGATGCGATTAGATCTACACTTGAGCATCAGTAGTGCAATACAGTATCCTTTCCTGAATAAAGGAGCTGAGGTTTATCCACAATAAAAGCTTTAAATAAGGTAGATTGTTGCCATTTATATATCAATTCTGTATGTTTGATATAAAATATATTGGGAAAGCTTCAACTGACTTATACAATCTACATTTGGCTAAAGCTCCACATAAGCAGCATCAGTGGAAATGAACATCAGTGGAAATGAACATTATATTAAGGTGTACTTAATATAAAACACTTTCAAAACTACTCAGCAACAAATGACAGAAGGTTGGCTAAGAATAACTGAACATCTGAGGTGTGTACCAGACAAAAAGAATGGACCCTGTGGTTACTTGCACTATTTTAATGAAGTAAAAGAAATGCAAGATTTAGTCCACTTCCATCTCTCCGGGGGGTTTGGTCTGCTGAGGGTTGTCCTTTGCTGGTTCAGGTTTTGTTTCCGTAGCGCTCTGTCCATTCACTGGTCCATTGTGTTCCCCGTTGGCTTTGGACTGCCCATCACTGGGAGGTTCTATCTTCGGTTTGGGCTTGGATAGAATAGGATTACAGAAGCTATCCAATTCCTAGTTGTGACACAAGTGAGACAGCAAGGTCATTTGGTGGCTCAGCAACTGCACTCAACTACAACGTCTCTCATTTGTTTCTGGGCCATAATGGCCTGGAATTTCATTGTCAAGGACTAGACTTCTCTATTCTATCAAGGTTAGAAACTTCAAAAAAAGCCTTTCACTACCTGACGAGCTTCTGATTTGTTACCTACTTATATGACAATCCATTCTGTAGAAGCCTGGTGCCGTAACTCGGGGTATTTTAAAAGGGCTTGTGCAGAGGGAGTACTGTACATCAAGAGCCCACACTGAAGAGTGCTAAAACTGCTGCTCCCTCTGTATAGATTTTTAAATAGCTTTAAAATCTCTGTAGATGTAATATTCTAGTTCAGATCTAGGCCAAAATCTGGTTCAGAAAAACCTGATTAGAATGCAACAAGTACAATGATTTTTTTTTTACCTTAGATTTTACTAGTATTTCTGCCACTTTGACAACTGGATCCTGAGTTAGACTTAGTTTGTTCTGGGCATTCATTTTGCTGTTCAACCAATTCATAGCTTCATTAATGTATTTTTCAACTTTCTCCATCTCAGCAGGATCTAGGTGGTCATATTTTTCATCCTAAGGAGAGAGACAGATACTTGTATCACCAATTAAAATATGCTGCTCCCCCAATTAAATTAATCTTAGAAGTTACAGAAACACCGCTAACAGCTGTAAATTGAGAGATCCATTTCAAGTGGTACCAGCCACCATAAAAACACATAAATGTTTGATTTATGTTCTCATGAAGAAGCTCTTTTTTGCTAGCAATGCAAAACAGGTTTAAAGTTCTCAGGAGCAGAAGTACAACAACCCTTCTAAAGCAGTGTTAAGATGTAACTTTATAGGACTTTTTTAAACACAAAAAACTCTACAGCCAAACTCAAAACACCTATAATCATTGAACAACTAAATAATTTGGCTTTACCTTATTTTTGTATGCTTCTACTGCTTTCATAAGGAGCTGAATCTTCTTTCCCAGTTCATTTAGAACTTTTGGTCTCTCTTCATGTTCCATGCATCTTTCCTGGATAGGCTGTCCAAATTTCTGGAGTAATAAGCACAAGGGTCTTTACAAAACACGTATTTCCTTTAGTCTGGTCTAAGAATACAATGCAGCATGGGAAGGAAGGCTGCCTGAAACTCCTTTTCTCACCCACCCAAAGAGCTAAGTCTTTGAATATTGCTTTAGTCCAACAACCAAAAAAACAGACGTTTAAACACAGGAATAGTGACTGTCCTTAATAGGCTGGTATTTTGCAGTTTTCTGCAAAAAGAGCATTTGGAACAGAAACAGTCAGGCTTTAATGGATGCTTTAATTTTCAAGTAGTTCATCTGAAAACTTCTGATTTTATCCACTGTTTGCTTTTTCCTTTTCTTGAATACTGGTATCCAGGCAGTTGCCTGGATCTACACTGCTGTTTCCATCAGTTATCCCTCCCCCAGAGGAAATCTGACTGGAGAGTAAACAGCTGGAGCCCAAGGACTAGAGACATACTTCAACTTGAAGGTAGTAATTCATCACAACTCGTATCTCCCCCATCAGATCATTAAAATCTGAAGCATTTAGGGGGTGTTTGTCATTAATAATCAAATTATACAATGGAAGCTACTGTTAAAGCACTCCAGAGCCTTTGTTGTTGGATATTAGAGCCAAAAATTGGTCTTACAATACATCTATAGAAGACCACTGAGAACAGGAAGAACAGAATATATATTCTGGAGTGCAATTTTCATTACCCAGGAGTGCAGTCAAGCTACTCAAAAGCCTCTTTCAGACTGTAAGTCTGACAGAAAATTCCCATAGCAATTAAATCTATTATCATGAGTGACAGTCTGCTTCATTTCAACCATTTTCAAATTAAGAGCACAACTCATATTAAAAGAAAGTGCATCTCTAGTTCTAAGTATTATGTTCATTTCATAACTGAACATGCACAACCTGAACACCCCCTGCCCCAAACACACAAGAATGATTTTTCTAGAAAACAACTTAAAACCTTACTTTTAATTCCTGAAGCTTATCCATGTATACTTGTTTTGGCTGGTCCTCTCCATCTTCATAAAGCCAGTTTTCTGTGTCCTCCAACATCAAGGTCAGCTTGTTTGAATCCTACCAAGCAAGTTATGGACAGTCCAGTTCAAAAGGGAATACATCAAATGGGACTTCTCTCCCCGGCACAAACCCACCCTACTCAAAAAAGGACTGCTTCATCAGCTTAAAATATTCAAAGTGATAGCAAAGGAAAACAGTAATTAACAGACTTCAAAGCCAAGATTTAAAGAGTGACGAGAGGCAGGACAGCCCTGCTCCTGTGATTTGCAGGTGAAGTTTACCAGAGTTATAAAATCAGTCCTGAGGCTATTTAAGACAGCCCATGCACCTCTTCAAGAGTCTTCCATATTCTCAGTTCGTTTTCTTTTTATTCCTACCCACTCATGCCATTCAGAAGCTCGTGGTGATCTGTCCTACTTTCCTATGCTGACCAGAGGGTTTTTACTTTCTGCCTGCATCCCCGATCCTTCCTTGCCACTGAGGAAATTCTCAGGCAATAAAGAGCTCTGCAAGTCAAATGTCAGGTGTAAGCATTAACTTGAGCTTCACTGCTGTGAAGTCAAACCATCTCTTACTCCAAACTAGTCCAAGAGACCGCTGCAGCCTCCACAGAACACACACTCAAAAGCTGTAAATACAAAGGAACTTTTCTGAAACATATAGGCAAGTCTAACCTCTTCAGTGATAAACTTCTCAAAGACTCCACACAGTTTGTCTCTGAATTCATACACATATTCTTCAACAGCATTCTTAGCATCATTTCGTTCTTTCTCAAGCTTGTCTTGCATCATCATCTTCCCCTAGGGTCGAGAAAGGCATACTTAAAACTGAAAGCATTTTAACTGTCAGGCTTAGTGACTACTCTTGAAACTGTACCAGAGAACTTGGCAGAGGCCTGATAATTCAAAATTACTGATAAAAATGTTCACCTCTGTGTAAGTCATCACTACAAGCACAAGCAGAATGGGCTAAATTAAGTCTAGTGAAATTGAGTCATTTCACCAAAAACCCCAACCAAAACAAAACCTCTTACAATTAAGGGCAAACCCCTGAAGAATTCTAAATTATGTAAGACAATGGTTGCAAATATTTTTAGTTACTTATTTACAGTGACATTGAGTGGTCATTTGTTCATGCTGCTCACCTCATTTTCTATATAGGAATTGATCAGATCTTGTCCCAGCTGCCTATAGAGGCTTGCCTGTATAGGGAGGTCAATACTCTTAACTTTTGTTTTAGCCTTTGGCTGGGGTGGTTGATCTTGCTTTTCTCCAGAAGCAGCCTATGAAAAGAGAGACACTACTAAGAAACTTCCAGGAATCCAAATATTACTACCTTTATGCTCAAAAAAGAGAGACAAATGAAACTAGTTAAGACAGCTATAAATTAATCTTATGTAAATTAGCACCTAATTATTCCTCTGTATTCAAAATCACTGCCACCTTCGTTTTGAATGAAACAGGTGAAATTTAACTTCTTTAAAGAGCTGTTAAGAAAACTTGTTCAAAAGCTTAAAGCACTGCATATTATTCTACACAATGTTTCCTAATCTCCCTAAATTCCATCATCATTACAAAACCAGGTTAAACAACAGACACCTACTTCAAAGTCTTAATCATGCTAAGTTGAAAATGAAAGTGCTATGGCAGGATTCCTTACTTGAACCATTTCAATACAGCTCTCCTCTAAATACAGTCCCATGTTTTGCAAACTGTAAAATCAGTAAGTGTGAGAATACTGGGCGAAAAATGTCGAATCAATACTGAATACAAACCTTTGTTTCAGTTCCAGCATTTTCTGTTTCCTCATCTGCTTGGTTCTGTTGTTCAGCTTGACTTTTCTGCACACCTTCTTCTTGATCAACCTGCATTTTATCCTGCCGAGAGTTACATAACTGAATGCAAAGGTTTGCTGTAAGATTTAGGACTGATTATCAATTACAGTAGATCATAGACAACATATGAACTTCAGCATCAATCTTAAAAATTTTTGCTTCACCATGTTTAAACAGGCATTTTGATGTAGTGTTTGTATTTGTATCTTTCAAATTAAATGAAAATTCGACTCTGCTGCTCAATGTTGCTGTCCGTCCCCATTACATAATTACACTGAGCCTTGTGAATACTCACTTTAACTAGAAACAAATACATATAAAATGAAATCAAAGAACATTCTAGCAACACACCACCAACACAGGCAACAACAATGGGTTCTCTATGGAACAGCCAGAACTTTGACCTCCTATCATTTTTGACCTAAACTTTAAAGTTTGCAACCCAAAGCAGAAGTAATTTAATCACTGCAATTATCACTTGCATCAATAAAAATTAGCTGTAGTAGTAGTAACCTCTTGGGAGTGCAACTATCTTCCCTCCTTGCCACCCAAAATAAAGAGAGCCTCACTTAAATTTATCAGTAAATTTATCACCTATGCCTTATTCCAAATTTAACAATCTGAAAGTCTGTTAAATTACTAGTGCAGATCACTTGGTTTAAGGATTACAACTCCGTCATCACCAAAAAACACTTTAAATGACACAGTAATGGGTAAGTCTGAAGTTTTCAGGATGATCCTAACACTCAGAGATCCAGAGCCTTAATAACTAACGAGCGGCAGCCAAAGCCTGAAAGGTCCGAGACTGTCTCCATTACAAGGAATTAATATTTCTGGATTCACAAACTACATATGCAGGTAAAGTAATTTCCTACTAGTTCTGCAGAATGAAAAAAGTTATTTGAGGATTTCAAACTCTAACACAAGTGCCTATGTTGCCGTTTAAAGCGGAAAAAAAGAAGGCTACTTTTACCAAATTTGAAGTTTTGCCACTTCAGAATAGAAAAAGTAAAATGTAAATCCTCATTTTACTGTTCTTACTGTTCACACAGAAAAGCCAACAACTGGGAGGAACTGCTTTGCCTACAGGAAATAGCTAGAGAAGGGAAAATAGGACACATTTACACCACAAACCTCCTCCTCAGAGTCGAGGGTATCATCCTCAATACTGAAAGGTAATTGCTGACAAGCACCATTGTAAAACAGAAGATGTGTTAGATGAATGAAGTGCTGCAAATGGGAAGTCCGAGCAGGGAAGCAGCTACTCACACTGAACTCAGCACACTCCTAGTAAGCTCCACATGCCTCTTACACTAAATGCCAGCTCTAGCACTTCCAACCTTTGCTCACTTGATTACAAAGCCACAGATGGAGCACTTGCCCACAAGGAACTGCATCATGCTCAGCATTTCAAATATGCTCACATTCCTGGAAAGCAGCATAGTATTTAAGAAGTTGGCTATATCAATTATGTAATGCTAGTTGTGTAACCATTTGCTCCAATTCCTGTAGGATATCCAACTAAAGTGGGAGAAGCTAAGGCCAAATCTTAGGAGAAAGGCTGCTGGGGCCAGCACTGCTACTGCTGTTTCCAGCTCCAAAGGGTTCCCTGGCATCCAGTTCTCAACTATGCACTGCCAAGGGGTACAGCTGCACCTCACAGGGAGCTACTCTCGGGAGACAGTGAAGTTTTCCATATATAAATAAATAACATGTATTTTTTACTCATTGAAAACAGTTTGTGAGGAAAAGCAAACCTCTAGAATTAATCTGTCAAGAGATCTCATTAAATATGCTGCCATTTACTAGCAACACTAGATAATGCTAAGAGTAGTAGAGAGATGATAAAGAACAATGAAAAAATTAACTAATTTTTTTAGAATCTGTTTTTCCATTCATTTTTCTTAGTGCCACACTTCACCAGTACTTTAGTAATCAACATGAAGAAATGTGTTACACAAGTGAAGAAGCAATTTAAGGGTGGAGAAGCAGTAACTGTCAGAAGCGAAACACGGCGACTTAACCTGCAATTATCGGCTCTGTTGTCGGAATGACAGTGGAGATATTTACAAGCTTTACATACCAGCTCTTCGTCTCTGCCTTGGCTCTTACTTGATGACTCAGTGTCCATGGGTGTGTCATTGTGATCCCCCTCTAAGCTCTGCTTCTCTATGATGGACGCGTTGGCCACGCTGAACAGGCCGTGGATATTGACGCGCACTTTCACCTTCACCTTGGAGTTGTCACCATCGTGCTGGGGACCAACGTTCTGAATAGTGAAACGCCCTTGGAAACAACAGAGGTGACTTTAATTGTTGTCCCAAAAAGCAGAGAAAGAGGAAAAAAAACCAAACACATTCCATATTCCTTTAAGGGTGTTAATTTAAACAGTGACTTTATGTAACTGAAACTATTTGGAAACTTTCTACTTAGCTGACAATCCTACGATGTAAGCTGCAGGTAGATAAACTAAAAGCTGGTTCCCCAATTATTATCAGTTCACTGATAATTAGTAAGATGTTTTTGCTTTATCTGTATTTCATAAAGAAACAAGACAGTACTTTATTAGGCGTTCTACTTCTCTGTTGCCTTCTGTAACCATCACACTAGAGAAACTACTCTGATTAATCTCAAATGGTTTCTTCTGTACACGTAACTCAAACTTCACACTGAAAACTAAAATGTTAACAGAGAGAAAAGATTCTGTTTGAATTTGATAACATGGCTGCACTACAGCTTTTGGAGAATGAACAGTGCTTAGCAAGGTTTCTGAAAGCAGTGGGGTTGATACTTATTTTGCAACTTGCTGAAAATTTAAGCATAGATGATGTGCACATGTAAAGGAGAATGTTTCTTCCTCAAGACCACAGACTTCTTGCATAGACAGCCCAACAGACAGCACCAAGGTTGGATCTGATTCATAAATCAGTGAATAAAATTATGAATTAAAGACCCCAAGGAGTCTACTAATAACTGCAAGTAAGGTAGCATTAGCTACCAAGAAACTTATTTGTACCATCTAATTCCTTAGACTCTACTACAGATGCTTAAATTGAGGAAACACCTATCTTTTATATTCTCAGATTAACAGAAAGAGACATGACAGATAGCACTAGACAAGTTATCTGTCCAGACAGGCAACAGCTCCTTTGATCCAACTGCTTTGAAAAACCCAAGCTAGCAGGCACATAAGATCCCTATCAATTTTATAGAGACTGAAAGAACCAGACAATAGAGCACTAAACTCTTTGTGCCTCTTTCTTTTGAAGCATTCAGAAACTGTAAAGATAGACAGAAGGAAGAATGCAGAATTTTTTTTACAAACTGTCAGAGATGTCAATATGGTTTGATCACTACATTTAAACCAACAAGCCTGTGCTGAGCCTTTCTAAAGGGCCTAAGCTCTTCTGTAAGCTAGAAAATATGGAAGTAACATATCTTACAAGAAAGGAGAACCCCTTTTTCCTGTATCAGTGGGAGTTAGGGATGGGGTTTTTATTTGTGTCCTTACCTATTCTGGAATCAGGATAAGGCACTTCTTGTGGATGGGTATAGTAAGCTTCCAAATCAAAAGGCTCCTTCTTGTGGAAAGTAATTACTTTTGAGAATGGAGCAGCATGGTTCTTACTGAAGACTTCACACTCACTAAAGCAATAAAACATTAAGTACCATTAAACCTCTAAGTTCACAGATAATCAAAGTCAAGGTATGTTAAAGATCAGCAGCCCTGCTAACCAAGCAACAATCATGTAGTTTAAGTCAGTTTTTAACAAGAGTTGGAGGTTGAAGGTCTCTCAGTGTCAAAGCATTTTATGTCACACTTACTAAGAATTAGGCAACTTCACTCCAACATTTTAATTACTTGTATTTCCAGTTGTTAAGCAGTAATTGGAACCCAAAAGGTAAAATGCAAAAGAAGAAAATTGAAATTTCAAGTGTTCAAGTGCATGACAGCTTCAAAGCCCGAAGCCTGTTTTTTTCCACA
Source organism: Coloeus monedula (assembly GCF_965178545.1). Classification (NCBI taxonomy): domain Eukaryota; kingdom Metazoa; phylum Chordata; class Aves; order Passeriformes; family Corvidae; genus Coloeus; species Coloeus monedula. The sequence continues at coordinate 6,355,893 of NC_138785.1, read as the reverse complement.
GCTCAACACTTTTCTTTATATCCAAACACACTGTTTTGTAGGCACTGTACAACTTACCCTGTTCCTTCTTCATAAGATGATTTCCATCTCAATGTTATAGAGTAAGGAACAACATCTGTGATGGAAAACTCACGCACTTTGAAAGCTGGAGAAAGAATTGCACACTAGGAAAAAAAAAAGACCGAAGTTTTATTATGTTCATATGTTCATCACAGTCAAATAAATAGCAAGTACAAGAATTAAGACTTATGATATAGGTCATATGGAGGTTCTGCTTATCATAGAATTCTTTTTTTTAACAGAAACTTCCTGCAGTTAATTAAACTGAACCATTTAAGTAACAGATGTTACTTCCTCAGTGATTTTCAGCAGATACCCAGCAAAGGTTCCCAGTGACTACACAGAAGTGGAACAGCAGAATATGGGTCCTCAAATTTAACAGGTCTCTAACAAGCCCATCCTTCTAACATGACACAGCAGCAAATTAATGAATGCAACAGACTGGTTTCTGACATGGTCACTGTCATGAATTAGCTAAAGAGCAAGTAACCCTCCATATCTTGTTTCAGCTGTAGTACCTTCTGCTTGTGGTTAGCTGTATTTCATTAGTACATGATGTTAAAGAAGCGATACTAAAGTTTTATTTCAGAAACTATACCTGCAAGGCACAGCCTCTTGCAACAGCTTCATCAGCATTTAGCGTGGTGCTTATCTCTTTACAGAAAAAGTTAGAGATCTGTTCCTTCACTGCTGGAATTCTAGTAGCCCCACCTACTATTTCTATACTGTAGATATCTTCACGCTGAAGTTCTAGAAAAGAGAGTGCATGCCCTTAAGTTATCATCAAGATATCAAAAAGCTATCTTTGGACAAAAAAAAAAAAAAAAAAAGGAAAAAAGAGAAAAGTTCTCTTATTATCTAGACACTGTGACAATGAATATATTTCATGGCTGACAAGATCTTTGTAACTTTTTGTCCCTCCTGTAGGCTACAAAGTTTTCTAGTTGCATAAACCTGGGAAATGCAGAAACCAAGCATCAATGAAAACAGCTGTTCTTTAAAATGTGTTGTCCATGTGCATCCCCTTTCTGCTGTGCATGAACTCCGGAAGGGTGAAATTGGGTCTTCTGCACTACTGGACAATACCTGAACTCTCCCAAACAAAACCAACAAAACGAAACCCAAGTAGATCTCATTTTATGTCTGGCTTAATTTTGCTTGCCAAAAGAGAAAACCTTTTAGGTCAGTACATCTAATAAATAGCAGATTGTACTTGAAGGTTAACTTTTTAATTCTGAAATCAGGGTATGTGTATGAAGTCATCTCAAACAACTGTCAGTCCATGAACAGCTCTGCTCAGCAGTTACTCAGGTTTTTATTTCCCGTATCCGCTATCTAGCCAAGCCAGGTGATCAGCAGAGTTCTTCCCTCTCTTTTAGGTGAAGCTGCTGGAACTGGGGGTAAAACCCTTCCTAGTAAAGTCTAATTCTCTCTTTTACACTACATTAGGCAAAAAAAAAAAAAAAAAAAAAAAAAAAAGTTACTTTGTTATTTGCACATGCTTTAGGTAATTCATTTTAAGAATATACTGCCAAATTACCAGGTCAGTGAGGACATGTAAGTATCACATGGAACAGGCTGGCCAGAAGGTTGCAGTAAAGTGTAATATCTTTTACCATCATCATTTTGGTTTGGTTGTTTTGTGCTTTTTTAATAAATTCAGAGTCCCAACCTTTTCCATGACACAGGGTGAACGAGGGTCAATAATGAAGGTTGCAGAGTAGCATGTGCACTAAATGAGGTGGGAATGGGATCATGCATTCATGGCAAGCATATGAATGGAACTTACATTTAACTTTTCAGTATTTAGCTTTGCAATTCTAATAAATACAAAAATACATTGAAAAGTTAATCATTAAAGAGATCAAGAATGACTGGATTACTAGCAGTACCTTAAGTTACTTCTACTTACTGGCTTGATCCATGGCTGCTCTTAGAGGAGGCTCCACTCTGGCCAGAAGGGCAGCACACAGCTGCTCGAACTGAGCTCTGCAGGGCAGGGAGAGTGTTTGGTGTTACCAAGCTGCTCAGAGACCACAAACCCCTGCCCTCAGTGGCAACAGCAGCCAGTACCTGTTCATCTTACTGGAGACATCCAGGTCATTCATGAAGCACTCGATGTTGAGTGGAAGGTCAGATGCATTCGCACTCATCAGCTTCTTGAGCTTCTCACATTCCTGATACAATCGTAGCAGTGCTCGGGGATTCTCTTTTACATTCAGTTTGTATTTTGTCCTAAATTCTTCAGAGAAGTAATCTACCAAAGCCTCATCAAAATTCCTACCACCTACGAAAGGGTCAAAGGTCGTGGCCAAGACCTGGCAGGAGTCAAAGAACGAGACCAGAAGTTATCAGACATTGCTTGTTCTGTGTCATTTACTCAGTGCAGCAAGAGGTGCCACAGGTGACATTTGGCTACCAGAGACAGGTCCACAAAAGCATTCAGCCATTAGTAGGTCACAGGCAGAAGTCTCCAAACCAGGAAGCACAAAGACTGCTCAGTTTTACTTCACATCCTACTGGATTTAGACTTCGAACTGTCATGGATGGCACAAAAGAACCCCAACATCTCGGAGAGACTAAGACAGTTCAAGAATTTCCCACGAGTGAGTCAGCTGCACATCTACAACACTTAGGAGGCTCCCTGAATATGCAAATATTTCAGGGATATAACATGACACAAAAACTCTGCAGCGTGCTTAATTATCAAGCACTTTCCAAAACACACTTTAGGATGCTTCACTTCTGCATTTTACAAAAACTGACTTGCTGAGATAACTAAAATTTAACAGAGAGGTTTTGTATTCTACTTGTATTTGTCTTTAAAAAATATTTTCTACAGACCTTTTTTTATAGAAAAACTGATCTTTCCACAGAGCACTATTTCGAGTTTTAAATACTTCAGGCTTTTAATGTATGACTTGAAAGATTACCTTCAGTTTTCCCTTGTTAAAAGCACAGATGGAAACCTGATATGCAGAATGCCCCATATCTACAAAGACCACATTTCTTGGCTTCTCTTCCAAGGCTGGCAGATCTTGCTTGTATATTCCATAGGCTAATGCAACTGGAAAACACCAACCCATGGAAGGTGAGGGGAAGCCACACACAGCTGCAGACCACACATTGAAAGCACTACCAAGAGACAGACACTACCCACGTTCACCCTTTCTAAACACCTTCATAACTCTATTCAGTTGCCACAAACACGTTGAGAACACATTTTTCATTGACAAGAGGAAAAGAGATGTCAAGTGAAGGTTTAGCACTAATAAAGACTCACCCTGTATTTCAGTTGTGCTTGTACCCAAATTAACACTGCGCAATTTGTGAAACTGCACAGATTAAGACTCTCCCTTGAAATGCCTTACTTTCAGCATTTTTTACCTTAGCTTTGCAAAATTCAAGCATGCCCAAGAAATAAAGAAATGTTTTGGAAGACTAATTTACTCAGATCTAAGATTTCACTGCCAGCACTCACTTGGAAAGCTGTCTGAGACTTTATAAAAGCAAAGAGAATCAAGAAAAATAAAAATTACTGATTTAAGCAGCTCCAACTTTAGTTCCCATGAAGTCTTACGTACTTCTATGCTCTACCCTAGAATTCACCAAAACCACAGAAGAGGAAAGTAAATTACTTTATAGAAACAGTTGTGCCATTGCTACAGCTGACAGGACTGCCACAACTTTAAGCACAGATCCCAGGTTTATTTCCAAAGCTATTCCCAAGTGTGACTGTGTTCAGGTTAGCAAACCCCAGCTCTCACTGTGCCTCCTGAATGCTGCACACCACCCCACTGCTGTGTTTCCAGTTCCCAAGCTGGATTGGGCAGTACTAGCCTGGACAGCTCTCTCCCAAGCTCCTAATTGTGTAACAGCAGTGTGTCATCACCCTCACATTCAACAGCCTGAATGGCCTTAAAGGACAAAAAAATTTCCAGCCCTTTACCTGCTGTAGTCTCATTCATCAGCTTCAGACAATTTAATCCTGCAATCTGTGCAGCTGCCATTACAGACCTTCTTTCAGCATCAGTGAAGAAACTAGGGACCTGTTTCCAAAAATAATGACATAGGATATTACGGGATATGGATTTTTTAATTTAAAGAAGTTAGACTTGCCCATCAAGCTACCCTATAAATGTCATTACCACAAGAAACTGTTATAAGCTACCCTCAAATTAATAAGGCAGCCTGAATAAAATAGCTAGGTAATTTATTTTAGTGCATATTTTAATTAAAAGTTCAGAATATGACAAAAATGAAGTGGCATCCAGGGTTGTCTTAAATAAAGCAGATTTTAACACACACCAAAAAAAATATCCTGAAAATGCTTTTTCAGATTCTTCTGATGAGTCATCTTAAAATCTTCACCAGTTTCTGGAAACATTTGTGCAGGACAAAGTCAACCCAACAAATATTCACACATAGCCTCAAAGTAAGTCAATGGCAGAAACAATGCAGCAATGCTGGAATTAAACTTGAACCTGTATCCATTTTTCAGATATCACTTTCACCAGTGCCAGCTTACAGTGTGCTACAAGGTACAGTGCCATCAAAAATAGCCACAGCACAATCTGAGCCCATTTAGGATCTGGCTGCAATCACTTGGCACCTCTTCAGCAGATGGAGAGCTCCATTCACTTTGTGTTTTGTTGGCTACCACTGTGGGGCATTGCCAGGGATCCCTGTGTGTGGGAGGTATTCTCCCAGTATCTTTGTATGCCATAAGGAAGAAAGAAAAAAGATCAAAGCAGATTTCTAACAGCTGAAGTACACAGCTTTCCAGTTCCCATGTCTCCCTCTGACAGAGAAGGGGTAACTGCAATCCTTCATGCTCAAACTTCTCACCAGGGCCAGTAAACAAAGACCATGTGAAAAGCAGACACAAGACTTTGTATATCAGGAACAAAACATCTTCGAGCTCCACCCTTACCCCCTGGGTAAGGACACCAGCTAAAAAAACATGAGCAAACCAACCAAATAAAAAGACTTCTGCTAACAAAGTCAAGTAGTTTGGGCTTGTCAAATTATCAGCATGACCCTCAGAGCCCTAAGTTCAGGCGATTCAACTGCACTACAACAGTGCTCAACCATGTAACAAAGAAATTTAACACGAATGTAGGAAGGCTCTTTGGAAGCAAGGAGGATATGCTTGCCCCTAGGACAGCTCCCATTTGGAACACAAACTGCAGTAATCAGAAATACTGTATGTAGCCCTTGGAGACAGACAGACTGGACCAGCTTAAGTATTACGTTGTTTCTGAAAACCCACTCTTGGTTTAACGACTTCTTCATCTCTGCACACGTGCTTCGAGAAGGATTCTCATTGGAAAATCTGTAACAAAGGCCCATTTTTGGGGATATGATTTCTATCCACTACTTGTACCACTTACCATTGCACCATGGTATAATAAATGGTCCTAGCTTGCATAAAGCTGTCTATGGATTGCAATAATTATATCACAACTTACTGAAATCACACAGTCAGCCACTGGTTTCTTCAAAGCACTTTCCGAAGTCTCCTTCAGTTTGGCCAGCAACATTCCTGTGATCTGTTCCACTGCAAACAGTCTCTCCTCATCCAGGTACCTCACCTGAAACACAGCATTGGGATTCTGTGATCAATCATCTCAACTTTGCTCTCAAGATGTGCCATTTGGACTTTATTTGTCATGTTGAGCACTGAGACCCATTTAACACCAGGCTCTAGACACAAGCAACTCCCTATCAATTGATTTGTGCTTCCTGCAACAAATCTTGAACAGTTCAGATTGGGCTTTTTTTGTGGGAAGATTAACACCTCAGTTATCCCAAGGGACTATTCACAATGATACAGTATTTCTGTTGCTTTTTTAAATTTAAAAAACAACAACAAAAAAGCGCATTACACATAGGATCACTTTGTCCTATAACACAAGCTAAAAATACAAGTTTTGGAGCAAACCCAAGGAACATCTGCTTCTTGCAACAGTCACTCAGGAGCAGGGAAGGAGGGAGGGAAGGTGTAAACGAGGCAATTCCAACAGTCCTGCCCTGCTCAGGGAACACAGCTGAGTCCTCAGCCTTCATGGGAGGTTCTGTGTCCCAAATTTCTAACAAGCTACCATTTCTCCACCAACCCCAAGCACTCCTGCCATTTCGTTTGGAAGCAAATTAAAAGTAATTTCTTCAAATTTCATATTCAGAGCGTTATATTGTTTTCCTGACACTTAGTCTCTGAATGTCTGATGGGAACTAATAATCTCACACTGTAATTATAGAGATTTGAAGGTAAATCTAGTAAGGTGAAGTGAAAAGCTACTAATGTGACTATGGAAATGAGTATGATTGATGAGAAACCTCAATGGACATCTTGGAGAAAGTACAGGACTTATGCAGAGACACAGGAATGTCACAGGAATGTATTTAATTTTCTTAAGGAAAATGTAAGTGACCACACAGGAAGTGACAAAGCCCCAAAGTGCTCATCCCTACCACTGGAGAGATTCCACCCAAAGCTCTCACTCACCTTTACTCCAACGGAGCCATTTGGCATCTTCTGAAGTTCATAGGGAAGTTTGGCCCTCTCAGCTTGTATGTAAGGATCTTCAAATGCTCTTCCATGGAGTTTTTTGAAACCATGTACCGCATTTTTTACATTTGTGATGATCTGTGGCAAAGATATTTTCATTACCCATGAAACTCTGATAAAGAGGACTGTGCAGAAAGGCATTTCTTATGTTGGGCTTAACGCACACACTGACCACTGTCAAGCCCCACACATTCGCTGGGAAGCGAAGTGTGAGGAAAGAGAAAGAATCATCTAGTTTTTAATCTATGGCCTCTATTAAAAAAATTCAAATGTACTTCTCTCTGTAACATCTATCAACTTGCTGCCATCGATTTTCACTGTACTTTTTATTTTAAAGGAGCTTTCTTTTACAGCATGCAATATCTGAGATCCTGTATTGTTGCAGTGGCTGCCTGCAGGAACTAATGAAGCTATTACCTACATTAACCTTAAATGAACCTTCAACAAATTAAGACATTTCCCTTCCTTTTGAAGTTCTCTAGTTCAGATCCCATCTGGATGTAAAGCCTCCCCACACCTATTCTCTCATCAGTGTTTTAACCTAGTTATTTTCAGGACAGGCTTCTAACCAAAGAAAGGATGAAAACAAATCCCAACAAACACAGTATGTAAGCTATCAGAAGAAACTACTCCAGGACAATATTCTCCAAGATGAACTTGTTTACTAGCCTAAAAAGTTTTTGATCCATTTACCTGGCTCTTTGCTGCATTCCCAATAGCTCGGGTCTTGGATCCTAAAGATACACATGCTCTAAAAAAAAAAAAAAAAAAAAAAAAAAATTCAGCTGTAAAAAAAACCATTGTAAAATAGTTCCATGGTACTTTAGAACACTCACAAGAATTCAAGCAGCAGAACATGGATGTGTTAAGTAACAGCACTACTGGATGACACACCAGAATCTGAAGCAGAATTCTAGTTATTTTGTTCTTTGTAAATTAGTTTAGAAACAGCAAGCAATCTCAACTGTTGTCATTCTAATTGCATTTAAGGAATTCTGTAAAAGCTTGTATGTTCTACAGATCTTATCATGAAGGAAAGGCACTGATAGTTACTTCTGGGTCACAGGTAAAAACATAAGATTTAATTCAAACCCCTGAACTTTAGCAGTCAGGTTCTCTCGACTCAACAACTCTTGAGTCAGACAGGGACACATTCTCACTCTAAGAGCTCTTAGCAACAATCCTAAGACAACAATTAAAGAGCCCACAAACCATCTAAGCCCACCGGAGCTGAACAAGCTGTTAAGTGCTTCCACTACTGAGGACTAGCAGGCACATGCCGCAAACAGGCAGAAGGGGAGAGATCTGGGGACAGCTCCCACGCACCCAGGGCTTGGGAAGCTCTACTGAAATCCACAGCTCCTTGCAGCTTCTTGGGCTACCACTGAACACTCCCCTGGATCAGCAAAGGCTGCCCCAGGTCCCAGCCACCATCTGGTCCCTCATCACTGCCTTGGGAAATTTTTTTTTTTTTTTTTCTGGAAGTTACTAACACCACACCTTCGTATCACAGAGCTGAAATACAACTCCTGCCTAAAAGGCAAGCGATCTGGCTACAACCATTCAGGAGTAAGCAACAGAGAAACACAGATTTCACACAGCTCAAATGCAATCGCTGATGAATGTATAAAGGTCACTCTAGCAGATTGCTTCCTGCTTTCTCTCCATCACTAAGGGCACAGCAATTTGACAGTATTTTCTAGCAACCTCTTCTCTCTGACATCCAAAACCTTCTCCAGATTTAACTGCTGCATACACACAAAGCATTACCCTACATTTTCAAACACGTAGCTCAGCTTCCACAAACAACTTTTACAATTTTTGATTTCACAACACTACAGTTGCCAATTACTCTTTGTGATAATTAAGGAAAGTCGGATAAATGAGCAATTTCCAAAGTAAGTAAATGGTTTACACACCAATGCTATTGCATCACACCTTCTCAGGCAAGGAATCTGCCTCTGCCGACAGAGAGCATTACTTGCACATTACCACATGCACAGCACAAAGCACCAACTCAGAGCCACCACAGCTCCTGCCAGGGTTTACTTCAATTACTTCCAGCACAGGGGGATGGATGGTTTCTTCCTCCCTCCGCTGAGAAGCGGAGATGTCAAAAAAACACATGTGCCCTCCTTGGCTTCAAAACATTCAGTAGTTTCCAAGATTTCTTATTACATCATCTTAATTACAGCGAGTGATCACATTAATTACACCTGGTCTGAAGTAAGTTATGAGCTATCAACAACTGTCTTGTTTTTCCACAAAACCACAGTGGTGAGGCAAAGCACCTGAAAGGGCCATTTGCCATGAGTTTAACGTGCCAGAAGCGCTGGAAATGTGCTCAACAGACCTGCTGAAGGTCCCAGTTCAGGAGAAGTCAAGTGTCAGTAAACTTTCAAAGAGATACAGGGCCAAAAGCCAGGAAATATCCAAGTTCTACTGAAATGCATGGCTTATTGACAGAACATTTTTCCTTTTTTTGTGAAGTATTTGCGCTAAAGCTTCCGGTATGATACATGGCTTTACAAACACTGACAATCCCAAGCATTGGATTATAGGATGTAGTTAACTAAAAGCTAATTCAAGCCCTTGCACGATGTGAGCACCTCTATAGGAACATTTAAATAAGAGGCTCGTTTACTGTGTTGCTATGTACAGTAAGAGAAGTTTTGATTTAAGAATTGGATCTGTCTGCACCACTCAAATCCCACTTGAAGTAAAGATTTAGCTACTATGATAAACTTACATAACAGTAATGAACCTGTTACATTTCCCTTTACCTTTGTTTGGTTTGTCTCAAGACAGTAATATTAGAAAAGACATTCCTCAAATTCTCCTGTATTACTACATTTTGAGACAGAAAAGGCCAAGGAAAATACTACTTTAAGTGTGACAGCTACTGTCTTTAAGTACATGTGCACTCCAGATGCTGTAATTGCTAACTTGAACCTATTTCACAATCATTTTGCAAGTATCTTGAAAGTACAGTTAATCAGACAGCAGTGTGAAAAACATTAAATGCAGGTAAGCCTACCTGCAAAGAACACACTCCAAAAATAGCTAAGAATTGGAAGTGCTCTTCGTCACGAGGAAGGAAACTGCAGCTGCCTGAGGATTCTCTGGGCAACAATTTCATGGGATACTTTGCATTTGAAAGGCCACAGAATTTCAGTTCTTCACTGCGTATCTAGTACATGAGGATAATTACGCCCCAAGAGTTAATATGAGAAATGTATTTTTCTAAATAGTAAAAAACTTTAAGGAGTATTCCCACTAAAACAGACACCATGCATTTTGGCAATCAACTTCTTTGCGCTTTTAAAATGCAACTTTTTAGAAAGCAAACCTACACCTACATTTTTCCAGGATCAGGGCAGCAGTGCTGGAGTTACTACAGAGTCTCTCACAGCAGAAACAGCTTTCTCTGTTGGCTACAAGTCGCTTTGTAAAAAGGAAAGCACCATCCAACCCCCGATTTTTACGAGTTTTACACGAATTCCTGAATCCTCCTTCAAAATTATGCACAGATGGAGCTCTAAAAATCCTAGACGTATCCCATAGAAACAGAGAAGCAAAATCTCCACCTACTCTTGCGTCTCCCATCATCACGGACGTTGCCCACTGCCCCCCCCCCCCCCCCCCGCGTCTTCCTCGCCAGACCTCGGTATTCCAGGGCCAGCAGATGCGGTGCAAGTAAAAACAGGTTTAAGGAGAGGGAACTAACTCATCGCGCCGCTTCCCTGCTGAATCAACCTCCTCCTCCTCCTCCTCCTCGCCAGTCTCGCTACCATTCATGTAATTGTTAATGGAAACGCTCCCAGCCCTGGCAGCCGTTCCAGAGTTGGGGAAACACATGCACTCCACGGAGATCTTTGGCTACCCCAAACCAAAGCGCTGCAAAGACAGGAATACACCGTGCCCGTGGAGCCGCGCGGCTCCTCCAGCAGCACGGCGCGGGATTTCAAGGACACGCACCGCCAGGAGCCGGGACGCACACAGAAATACGAGTGTTTCCCCGGCACACGCACTGCCGAGAAGGAGCACTCTCCCGGCTCCCGGCTCGGCCGGCACAGCCGCGGGCGCCGGGGCGGGAGGGTGATCCCGCGGGGGGAAGGCGCGGGGCAGCCCCCGGCGGGCGGGGCCCGGCGCGCCGGTACTCACGGGGTGCAGCGGTCGCTGTACTCGTTGGCGATGGTCTCGATGCCGCCGCTGCGCGCCACGCCGATGTAGCAGTTGAGGAAGCCGAGGTCGATGCCGACCACAGACATGGCTGCGCCCAGTGCTCCGCGCGCGCCGCGGGAACTGGGACTGGGACCGGCCGCGGCTCCGCGCCCGCCGCTCCCCCACTGCGGAGCGCCAGCACCAACCGGCAGCGGGCCCGCCGTGCGCACGCGCCGCCGGCGGGAGCCCGCCCGGCCCCGGCGCCGCCTCGGCTCTTTCCGGCAGGGCTCGGGCGGCGCTGCCCTTCCAGAAGGATCTGGAACGGGAGGGATGCGGGCAAGCGGGGAGGGAGCAGCCCCGCCCTGAGCGCCGCCCCGCGCCCGCGTCAGCGCTGCGGAGGGACCGCCCCGCACGACTTAAAGGGTCCGGGGAGCGCGGCTGCCGCTCCTGGCACTGCCCCATGGGCCGAGTTAATGGGATTATAACAATCCGGAGCAATTAGTGCGGAGCGGCGATCGGGGCCATTAGCATAGCCGTGCTTGGAGTGAGCCGCCACGGACCTGCCGCGAGGAGGGGGCAGACCCCGCGTCCTGGAGCAGATGGAACCGGAGAACCCTAAAGGGCCGAGGCACAGGATGAGCCCTGTGGTGAAAGCCCAGTTAGGCCCAGGCATCTGTGTCCGGCACTGAGGTGGGGATGGCTCCTGGTGCCTGCTGGTGCCAGGGACAGGCAGAGTTGGGACCGTCGAGTCCTTCATTCCGCCCACTGCCAACACCTATGGAAGAGTCGTCCCCGGTTGGGGTTGGGACCTGTGTATTCCCAGAAACAACCTCGTTTGTCTTCCTTTCCTGGGGAAGAAAATCGTCTTGAACCTCAAGTATCTCTACGTACCCCGCGTTTTATGGGTATCGAGTATTTGTGGATTGAAACGCCACGAAACAAACGTACAGGCTGGAAAAGTTCCCTAAGTTCTAAAAATGACGCTTTGTTTCACACAGCAATGTGACGTCTTTGTGACACAGCATGTGACACTGCACTGCAGTTTTGTTCCACTGGAGAGATTAAAAATAAGCACAAAATGACTAAACTAGTTTAACATCCCTGTCAAGAGGTTTGATTATCTCTCCCATTTGTCAGGGTTTCAAAGGTCTACTAAACAACCAGAATTTTCCTAGTGAAAACACGTCCTTTTCCTGGTAAAACCTCCAGAAGCAAGAGAAACCACTGGTACACAGAATTATTTGTAACACAGCTACTGTTGTGCTATCTGCATTTATCTCATTTTACTTGCTAGGGCTAGGATCAGAAAGGCAAACCAGGCCCAGTCCCATCGACAGTAGCCAGGGAGGCAGATCCCCCGCCTCCAGTTTCTGCTCTGCTCTTTCCACCCCTGTTAGAAAAACAGTGGTTCAAGGTATGGCAGCACCACCTGAGGCAGACTGCTGACTGAATGGAAACCTCGGGGGCAAAGAGATTAAATGCAAATGCTCCTGTGTAGTTGTGCAACCCAAGCCAGCTGGTTTGAAGCTGCACTGAGGAGCAGATGTGTGCAGGCATTCCTGACAGCAACCAGAGTGCCAATGGACTTTTTATTTGCCTTGTCAAGACTTGGAGATGAGAGCACAAACAGGGTAAGCCAAACTCTTGGAGGCATTTCATAGAAGTCTTGTCTGTGTGCTTCAATGTCACACTGATGCCCCATCTGCCAGGATGAACAAAACTCAGAGAAAAGCCAAAGACTTGCCTGAGCATATCCCCCCTCTCATCATCGACTGCCACTGTAGCAACCTTGGGACTGAGTCTTTTCCAATTCCTGGCCTGTGGATCACATCTGATTTTTCAGAAGAAGGAAAAAAAAAAAAAAAAAAAAGTCTGTACAAAGTCTGAGCTAAGGGTTTCTTGTCAAACTTAAAGGCTGAAGTGAAATCTTAGGAATGCTGCTACTTATGTAATTTCTTTGAAACCAGACATTTAAATAAAGGCCTCCTAAATGCTTCTTTTGGATCCTGAGTTATCAATACTCCACGAAGCTTGGTCTTTCCCTCTTGAAAATTATTACCTCAGAAATAAAAGCAAGAATCTTCTTATTTATGTACATGCTCAGATTTAGCCTCAATACTGAGAAAAATCCTCAGCCATTTTTAATTTGCTCAAGAATTACTGCACTAAGTGTTCCAGGTCTCTAAGTGCTTGGGTCTCTATATTTTTGGGCTGTGTTTGGCTTAAAATGCTGCCAGCCAGGTAAGAGCCTTTTCAATGTTGTTTTAGTATGAACAAAATGGAAACATTGGGAATTTCAAACAAGAGGCAAGTAAGTATTTTCTTGGATTCATTGGTCTTTCTGTAGTAAAGGACACCATTTTTTCCTAATGGATCACTCCAAAGGAGTGATCTTTTGACTAATAAATATTTATCTGGTGTCACACTCTGTTAGCTGGTACCAATGGCTAAATTTAGAAAGGCTGTGATCCTTCTTCTGATGCTTCTTTTAAGCTCTACTGGGCAAGTAGAAGGCTTAGGAATTAAATGAGGTCACTCCAGTGCTAAGGGTGCTCTGAATTCTTTCAATGCTATTAAAACTTGCACAGCTCATTTTTTGTTTCCTTCTTTGGTATGACTGAAATAGTTTTGTACCAAGTAGATTGCAGTTCACTAGTGATCAATAGAGTCCTCTAAAACATACTAAGGGCTGTATTAGGAACCAGTACTGGATTTTTGTCTTCACTAGCAAAAAACATGTACACTTTTTTTTGGGAAACATGCACTTTTTTTTTGGGAGAGACAAATCCAAATCCCTCTCATTATGTCAAATTCTAGTGGAGAGAAGATACTTTTTTTTAAACTAATATTGAAGATTTAACCTAGCCACATCTGAAATGAAATCCACTTGCAATGTCAAGGTAAGGTTCTAGGTTCTCCGTAATGGCAGAAAGACAGTCTTGTCTATTTTAGGCCATTGTCATTCAAACATATGAAATGTATGTTCACATGATCAATATAAATAAGTGTAGTAACATAGCTAAAGAGCATTTAGCATATTTTGTTTTGGATCAATGTGAATATATGCAAATGAAAGGCTATTTAATAATGGTTTTTGCTGCTTAGCTGACAGAAACCAGTTTTGCTGAAAGCAGCAACTGGAGTATGCTTGTTTTTTCAGAAAGTTATCCCATCTGGAAAATACAGTCTTAACTGGAGAAATAACAGGTGCTATATTTAATTCAAGGCCTCCACTTGGATCAGAATAAGCCACATGATAAGAAATCGTTAAAATCATGCTAATCAGCTTAATTTGTACCTTCAGAACAACATGAATGAAACAAGGATCACTCACAAAATACCTTTATACATCCACAAAATATATAAATCCTCTCATTCTCATTTTTTGTGCTAGTAAACCCATTCTCTTACTCAAAATTATTACAATTTATGTTTTTAATCATCCTGATACTCTTCTCCATCCTAGTGGTAAGCTGATGACCAGAAACAGAGGCAATTCTTTGGAAAAGCCTCAAGAGGCACAGCACTCTGAAGTAAAACCAGCATGAACTGCAGGCCTGCTGCTCATGGAGCAGATAAAGCACGAAACAGTGAAATCACATTTAGTCTGAAAGGAAGACATCAGTAGTGCTAATGGGGTAAGCTTCAAGGTTTCTGGTGTTTAGGGCAGATGACCAGAGGTATGCAGGGCATTATGTAAGAATTTAAGTATCCCTGGGATTTTTTGAAATGACCTAAGCAAGTTCTATGCCAACATTTATTCAGATTTTCTTTTGACTTCCTGGAATACCGAGAGGAGATCCTTGAAACAAAGCATAGAAACACTTTGGAACTAACAACTCTTTCCTATTATTGGATGGCAAAACTTCCTCAGGGATGCAGGGAACGAGGTCCTGGTTTCTCAAGAGCATTTTTGTGGTGCTTTTTTATTTGCTTGAAGATAATCTTCACAGCAAGAATTTGTATTATTATATGTACTTCAAATGCTACTGAACTCCTTAGTTAAATTGTTCTACCCACAAACCTGTCCTACTCCAAATATCTGGCTCTGAGTAGGAAAAGGAAAACCAATCCTAGTTTTCTACTGAAAGCCTTCACCAAGCTGTGAATTGAACATACTTCTACAAAACAAAAGTGGAAGCCTCTACAAGTTCTGTAAAACGCACATCAAATCCAGTAGATAAAAAATGTGATTTTGATCAATTCTGTTCTGTTAATCCTACTGTAGAATGACTTGGCTCTTCAGTAATAGTCTGTTGACCACAAATAACTGCAAATGGAAAAGCTGTAGCTAACACCCTCATTAGTTCACAATAAATGTGATGATAAAGATTTAAAATGTGTTCATTTCTGTTTGTAAAAGCTACCTTAATGGTGTCATAACATCCAAAACAGAAGGCCTGGTGTGCAACGATTCCCTGTACTGAACCACTCAATCCCTGTAGAGGCCAGGAAGTCCATCTGTCTTTGCAATTTTAATAATGCAGTCCCCAGTTCCTGGAACTGTTGCTCAGCAGCACCTAATAGAAAAGAAATTTATGCACATTGTCATGCATTGCAGACACCCTGCTTTTCAGTACAAACTGCTTGCATACTGAAGCATTTAAACAGAGGAGATCATTGCTTTGTCTCTTTATTAACAAAGCATAGAGATGTGAAGACTGTATTCAAACATTCAGTGACTTCCATTTGCTGAAACACTTTCCAGGTCAAATGACTACCATTCCAGTGCTGCTGTCATTCAGCAGAATCCTTATGTATGAATTCTCTTGCCCTTTCTCTGGGAAGAATTTTTCCTATAAAATACCATGCTTTCACTTCCTCCCCACACATTCTTACTCAGATGTATGAGAAGTGTTACTTGTTTCAGCTTTTCCCTAGTGTGGAGCAAAAGTTAAAAAATCTGTGTGATGAAGTTAAAAAAGTTAAAATTATATGTATAGATTTTTCATCAGTTTCCATCTCTTGGGATTCTTTACAGGTGAAAACATGGCAGGCAATAAACCAACCTTTGAAGGACGAGCTACAAACTGCACACCTGCTTATACCACAGGCATCACAAAATTATTAATTCAGCTCAAGTACAAGGCATAGGGAGCAACAGGTGAAGCAAAGCAGCCAATTCCTGGGATAACCTTGCACAGACAAGAACCAGAGTTAAGTTGTCCATTACAGGAAAATCAGGAAAGCCAAGAGCCATAGATTTCCCTCTGTACTGCAAAGCCTTCCAGACACACTTTCCAGGAAATTAATTTCACCTATTTGAATGAATGAAATGTATCAAGAGACATAAACTACCCAAAAATCATCTTTGGTTGAGAAAATGTTCAGCTGATATTCCTGATACAGAACAAGGATGGTCATTAACTCTTTAAATGACACCCCATAATGCCATTAAGTTAGCAAAAAAACAAACTCCTCTGGTTTCTGTACCCCAAGTTGGCAAAATGCAGTTAAAACTTCTCCCTACAGAGTCTAAACAAATGCAAAACTGAGAGCTATGCTACAGCACTGTTTCCAGAGAATTTTCTTTCCCTCTACTCCATCCTCTTCTTTGAAGATTGTATATTTCTTATTCCTTTAATGGTTGTAATTGTAAATTTTTAAGTAACAGAAACTATTCTAATACTACTGTGCGTTGGTCTGCCTTTAGAATGAAATAAATATAAATACCTGAGGCACATCAGGTAAACCTGGCACTGCCACTTCAGAGATTTCACTGCCTTCCCAGAATTAGCACCATGCTCTGAGCTGATCTCAGTGGATCTTGTGGCAGTCTCAGAGCAATTCCTATACTTGAGCTATTTTAAAATTTTTAAAAATTTTTAAATTTAATTTTTAAAATTTAAATTATTTTTTAAATTTTCACTTGTAAAAGCTGATCACTGTAGAAGAACCATTTGACATAAATTTGTAGTGGTGATATCTGACTTAGCTGTGTTGGCCTTAACTGCATCAGGGCTACATCTCGTGTAGTAAATGCAGACCATGTGGATGTACCCAAAATCACTTCTTATTTGCCACTTTGGTAACAACTCTGCAGCTGTAGTATCCCATTTCCTGCCCTGAACAGAACATGGAAGAAAGCATCCAAAGACCCTGAGCTTCAACAATGGAGATGCCACTTTGCTAAATATTGTACTTCTAAGGAAATTAATCTTGAGTGTTATTCATGGAATGTTTCTAAAATTTGAGTCACAAGCTCATACACATGTAAGGCATCTGGAAGCACTTCCAGGAGGGAGATTTTAAGAACTATAAACAGTGTTATTTAAACAATACCTGTTTTACTTTTTTCCACTGTAAGAAAAGAAAGAAAATAACCTTAAACTCTTTACATAAAAAATGACAGTAATTGAAAAAGGACTGCTTAAGAATTTGCATGTGATACCAGGAGATTAATCTAACTTTAGTGACTGACAGAATTCCTCCTGGTCAGCACTACCAGAAAAGCCTGTGGCAAGAAAACTTTCTGGCACTGTAGTAAAGAACTGTCAGCAAGAGAAATCACAGAACACTGGATTATGTTTACATTATCAAAACCTAATCAAAGAAATCCTAAAAGAGATAACCTAAGACAGAGACAAATGAAGCAGATTTTCCATCTATTTTCACACTAAACAAATCAGATATGAAGAATTTATTTTCCATTCTGCTGATATGAGTGAATTTTAACTAATTTGCCAAATGCCAGTATCAACATTTCCTATTCCAAGACCAAGATTTCTTGTAATTAATTCCATGGGAGTAGACCTGTATGCCTTTCAAGAATCCATCTGAATGGAATGACATTTACAGGCACTGCACTAAGTCATTAATCATTTAAGATCAAACCCCAGATTTGATTCCTGCAACATAAGCTACACAGCAAACCTGCCTCTTTCTCTTGCTATAAAATAAGCTTATTACAAAACCTTATCAATATACCACCCCTAATTACCAAGCATGCTGAGGGAAAGAACTGCACAGCTCTTGACCAGATCTAGTTTGTTTATCAAAACTAATATGCAGGAGATTATTTTTACCTGTTTTCCTTTGTCCTCTTTGGACACAAAAATGTGTTTGCATTTGTCCTTAAAAGAAACCTTTAGAGCTTGTGTTGAGAAGTACTGTGTAACACTTGCCAGACCACCAATGCCAAAAACTCTGCAGAGAAAGAAATGGAACTTTAAAAATAACTAGAGATTTTAAAATTTCCAAAGCTTATACTACACCAAGAATATTGTACAATATCTCTTCTATTTGGTATGAGCTGCAACAAAGGCCTAAAATCTTTCTTTTCAGGACCTTTCTTTTTCAAGCACTTGTTTTTGGAAATCCAGATTGATTTTGAAATTTACCAACAGCGTATGAATTTGGTGTTAGTTCTAGAAAAATCTCAAACTACGAGTGAAACATCAGTAACATGAGAAATAGCTCAGATTTTTAACTTCCTTACTTCATCCATTTCTAGGACCAGGGATACCTATGGAAACTGCAAGAGAGCAGAGTAGTTACAGGACTGTGCAGACATGGCTCTCCTGAAGCAGCCTCCCTATGCATTTTGGCTGCCAGAGAGGGTGCTCCCACTCCATATTAGAGCAATGCCAGATGGTTTATACAGGTATTAGAAACTTGGTGGCACTTTAAAAATTACTGTATTCTTCTAAATGAAAGAAAGGGTTCTCCTGGACACCAAGATAAACAGCTACAAGCGCTGCAGCAAAGACTGCTTGCTTTCCTCCACGTTCCTTCTTCCATCTACCAGGAAATCCAACAGCCAAACCTCACATATTTTAGACTTTTAAGAGGTGTAACAGGGTAACTCTCGCATCATCACTTGATTTATACAGGGGGAACACAGCTAACACGTTACTGATGTGGTTTGTACGCCTCAGACTGAACTACTATTGCTCATCTGCTAGGAACCATAAATCCTGGAGAAAGCTGATTAGCTAAGTCTTCAATCATATGGTTGCACTTCAGGCCTCAGACTTCTGCTGCTTGGAACTAAAGCAACTGCTGAGTGATCAAGACAAGCTGTGAATCACTCTGTGAGCACTGCAAGCCTTTGATTGACTGTTTTAGAGGCACCCCAAACAGTGTCATCTACTAGTGAAAACAAGATCTAAAGATTTGGTCATGAGAAGCCATGAAATGGAATTTGCTTTCCTAAATACTTAAACCTTTTGATCCCATTGTTTAAAATGCAAGTCTAGCATGCATTTTAGGAAAAGCACTCATGACAAGCAAGTAGAATAAAATAATAAAACAAAAGAGAAAATGCATTAAGTAAAAAAAGAATACAAAATTAATGCTCTACTATTCTTTAACAAATATAGATTTTTATTATGAAATTATGAATATAAAATATGCCAAGTCCATGCATAAGTCTTAAAACCACCCTGCCCTCCCCCATCCTTCTTTGTGTCTTCAAAATTGCATTTTAACAAATGAAAGTATTATTTATAGTTAAAACTCATGGAGTCAAGTAAAACATCAGCCACACTATAGTCCTCGAGTGTGCAGGAGAGCAAAAATGATAAGTCATTAGTTTTGTGAGGCTAAGTGCCAGGAATTGTTGAAAAGGTTTCTCTCTGCTTTATTAACACAATGCTACTGAAAACATTCAGTATTTTTCAGGCCCTCAGAGGTGCAATATTTTAACTAATTGGAAAACTTTTTTCTTCCTCCATCCAATTTCCCTGTTCAGAGAGTACTCTGAGGATCAGCTTACCATTTTATGTTGCATATTGTACACTGAACAGCAGTGAATGCACAAATTATGTAGTGTTTTCATATAATAAAGTTATGACCAGGATAAGAAGCAGTGATAGCATATAAAAATAAGAACTTTGGTTCTCTGAAATATTTTTAAGTATTCAACTGATGAGCTCATTAGAATCACCACTGAAGTTTTAAACTGAGCCATACCACAAGGTATTTGATTTTTTTAAAGCTTTTCAAAGATACCCCATGGTGGCACCCAAAGGGAGTTCATTTCTCTTTATATGGGATGCTCTAAAGAATTAACACCCCCAGGCAGGATGCCTGAGTGTGCAGGAAGCTCATCTATGTAGCTAAGCCGAAGGACAGCTTAAAGGCCAGTTCCACAGCAGCTTCCGTCACGGAGTCATGGAAACAGACATAACACTCCTGAGGTTTGGGGTGGAGAATGAGTCTCCTGGGGAGAAAAAAAGAAAGAACAAAAAGAAGGTAACCATCACAGGTGTTATTTTTTTCTCCTCAAATGGCAGATTCTAGTTGTACTGTGAGGTTTCAGTAGGGAGTTAAAACAAGCTGCTGTGTAAGACAGTTGGCAAATTTCGGTGTCTGTCCTGCGTTACTTTACCTCTTTCAATATGTTGGATTTTTAAATCAAGCTATTCTCTACTCAGTTTTTTTCAGGCTGTGTAGGGAAAAAAATCTCCCGGTTTTCAGGATCTTCTGTGGTACTGGTCTGTCTGGTCTACAAGGTGCAATCAAGGTCCTTGGGAGCAAGCCCCAGGATTCATGTATTTACTGATTTTTAAACTTAATAACATCTGGGTAGTTACATTCCCACATACTAATCCAATGAGCTCTCCTAGGGAAAGAGCTAAAATAGAAAAGCTGTTAATACCTGTGCATAACCTTGTGTAGCATTATGATTATTTTTCAAAAGATACCAACAGTAGCATAAACATTTTTAATATTTTAATTAAAGATTTTAATTTTTCCTACACAAACTGCAACTATGTACATTCAGGGTGGGAAACAATTTTTTTTCTTTTTTCTCTTTAAACATCTTCCTTCCCAAAGGAAAAGCCTCTCCAGTAATTATAACTGTTCACCTCACTTGTTTGTACCACTGACTCAGCAACTGTTAAAGGTGGAAATTCACACCAATGCAACTTCCCAGTCCCCTTAAATTAAAGCTACCTCAGTCACTCCGCTCAGATATTCCTGTGATGTGCTACAGTTAAATTTATCTTTAAAGAACACAGTGGCACAGTCAAAATGAAAAACTGGAGGTGAAATTTATCTATAAACTTACCCCACAACCCAGTAGTTCATTGTTGGTGGTGGTTTCTTCTGGTCAGTCCAGTTTTCAGGAGAGCACTCAAACAGAAGTCCATGTTCTCTTACCAGATCTGGGTCCTCAGCTGCCTTACTCAATTCTGAAATCCCACTGCCTGCCTTTTTCTTTTTCTGTAAAATGACTGGTGAAATGTTAGTAGAGAATGAAACATTCTGACATAAACACGAGCAAAGATAACCATGTGGTTTCTTCAGGACTCTCTGACAGATGATACTGCTGTCAAAAAGCCAGGCTTAGAACAACTAACTTGTTCTCATGATTCTTTTCTCCACAGTTTTGTTACTTTGGCATCAAAAGGCTTTTCCATTGTTACACAAGCTGGAATTAGACACATGCTCCCTTTTTTGACTTTTTTTCCCTTCTAGTTAAACACTGTTTTTCTAAAAAGACATCTGAGATACTACAGGTCTTTAAAAAAGTGTGTTTCAACAGCTAAAGCTCTCACCTTTCCTTCTCTGTGTGCCTCCCTAATTAAGAACTGTGATAGTAAGAGTCTATTGAATAAACTTGGCCAGGCAGGAATTTCTTTTTGTAAATGAACAGCTGAAGCACTTTGCTCAGAGCATTTTCTGACTCTTAACCAGTACAAGGACAAGAAAATAAGACATTTTTGTGTTTTCTCGAGATTTTAGAGCTCTGTTTTGTACAGAGCTTTTGAATAAACCTTGCAAAAGTTCCAGCTCATCTGTGGATCTGCCAGGGAAACTCCTGCTACAATCAGTTGGTTTGAAGATGAAAGAAAAGGTTTTCTTAGGAAACAACTCAAGGAACTTCTGTCTGCCATATGCAGAAGCAGAAACCACATCATTCAATCTGCCTACAATATTGAAGGTGTGGGGGCTGAAGATCTAGAAAAGATGGTCAAAATATTGTATTTTGGAGTTTAAAACTACAGAGCTTACTTTTGCTCAATTTAAGATTTATTCGAGATTCCTGTACATGTTTAGAAGTTTAATTGTGAATTTTCAGTTGTCAGAAAGTGAGGTTAAATTGATTATTCATCAGTTTACAGTAACTTTGCATTACTGGTGCAGTTCTCTGAATCCTAAACCATAACAATATTTACCAGATGACAAAGAATATGCAGTATAATAGTACATTTCTGTATTTGGTTTTTTTGTCATGCACTATGAACAAGGCAATTTTCTGGTTATTCTTTTACATTCTCCTTGTGCCATAATACAGCCTGCCAATTTCAGCATTAATGCTGGAGCCAATATGCAAAAGACTACCCCAAATTTCGCTGAAAGAGATGTGTTCATCAGTTATTTCTGATTCTCAGAGCAGAATGAACTCAGTTTTATGTCTTCAACTATAAAGTGTCTATTTAATGGCTGTAGCCAAAGGCAATTGATGGTAAGAAATACTCATTTATTCTCTCTGCTTGCTTTTGGGTTTCTACATCTCCCAACAGAAATGCCCAAAATACATGGCTCATTGCCAAAGCCCTACTCAGTCAAACCCCAGTGTCATGTGACCAATCCACCAAATCAACACATATTTTTAACACTTAAAAATTCCTAGATTTACGAGGCACGTGGGTCTAGCCAGAAATGACTTCTTCAGTAACATCAAAGAAACATTGAGAAAAATTATATATAGTTATTTGCAAACTTGCCTTCCTTCAACTTGTACTGTTATTTCCCCTTTTCTCACTTAACTCACTTGAATTGTCACTTTAGGATCTAAAAAATACAGCTGACAGACGGTATTCCACTTTGGTTTAGAGTCTGCAGACATGCAAATACAGCTGCTCATGAACCACTGAAATAATGAAGTGAAAACAACCTTGAAATACTGAGTTGAGAATGTGATTGGAGAAAGCGAAATCCAAGTTTCTTTACCTCTCTCCTCATGGACTGCTGGAAAATGGAACGAATTGAAAGGCAGCACTGGTAGAAATTCTCAATTAACTGGGGGTGGATGGAGCCACCGAGATGTGCTACTTCTTTGTGAGTTGGAGTAATAAAGATTCCTTGCATCGTCTCCAAAGACAGATAGTGGAAGAGGGTATTCTCAGGACCAGATGTCAACCTTAAAAATATTGGAGAATTCATTTAATTAAAAAATATAAAATAATTTACAACTTCTGTTTCTTAAGACAGAATTGTTTTTCTAGCTACAGTAGAGTACAAAATGGATGCAGGCATTCAAAAGGTTCCTATCTCTACACCAAGGAAATCCTGCTAATTTTGACTGTCAATTTAAAAAACCAACAAATTAAAAACTGTGGTACACTTGTGTTCTCAAAAGATGTCTCCAAAAAGTAAAAGGAAAGAGAAATAAAAGCTTTGTTCATTGTACACCTACCTAGAGGCAATAGGGAGGCACAAGGTTTGGATATGTGTGGTCCAGAAACTTCTGTTTGAAATTCCAAGGTCACACAGATGTGGGATGTGTGCACAATACTGACAAATTATTCAGAAACATTTGTCTTTTATCGTATTATTTCAAATTTTAATGTTTAATTAAGCTCTCAGTTTAACAGATTCACTTCTGATAATCCTTGCATAACAAAGCTTTGGTTGGAATAAAATAATGTGGGGACTTCTGTGATCTGTGTATATTAAAAAAAAATCCAAGTATGGCCTAAAAAATGAAATACTTAATAAAAAATAATTTCTTACTTGATAGAATTAAGAACTTCTGTATCTTTCTCGGAAGGGTTCTTTTTAAGGTTTCCTGAATGCAATGGGTTTGGCAGGGTGTGTTTTCTCCTAGTGGCCTGAAAAACAAGCAGATAGATGAACTAACAGAGAACACACAGCTAAAGAAAGAAGAAAATCAAACCAACAGAAAGAAGATGACAATGTAGCATTTTTAATAAGGCCCAAACAGTTACATCAGTTTATATAAATGTATTTTACAGCCTATTTTAGACTAAACTTGGTTAGAAGCAGTTGTACAACTGTACAGCAATTACTTTTCATCGGTTATTTTGGGGATATTCTCCAATTATAGCTACTTTTTTTTTTTAACACAGCTGTGCCCACTTCAGTCATGTGAAATCCCCAAATATTTACAAGCAATGATAAAATAAAAAAGTGTGATGGTTTTGAGGCTGACTCAGAGCTTCCCAAGGCAACAGAAGTATTTTCGACTGAGTTCAAGGACTGTATTCTTTTATAGTGTGCTTTTTATAAAAGTTACCTTGAGTTTGAACAAACTGCCCTCTCCCCTAAGCCCCCCAGAACCTTATCAATTCTCTCTGCCTCTGTTCTCTGACCTGCTCCACCACAGGCTGTGGATTGGGGCTTTCCTCTTCCACGGGCCCTTCGCTGCCCTGCTCGGCCCCTCCGCTGCTCCTCGTGGGGCTCTGCTTCCGTGTGCTGAGGGAGGAGTCCCCGAAGAGGCTCCTTCTGCTCCCGGGAGTGCTCGCTGCTTTGCAGGAATTCTGCAGCTTGCTTAGGATGGGCGAGGTGCTCAAGCTGTCCAGCCTGTCCCGTGCTGCAGGAAGGAACCAGTCAGCACAGGCTAAAGGTGGAATGGAGGGAGAATCCAGCCTCTCCTCTATGCTGGCGTCTATTCCTTCCAGCTGCAGTATGGTTGCCTTGACCTGATCTACGTAGATACAGTCTGGCCCTGGATGCCCAATAGCTTTGGATGCACAGCCCCCTGCCTCCAGCAGGACACACAGCATGAAGTGTCTCTGTAAATACAGAGGATGCAAACGTAAAAGATTGCTTACAAACTCATCAGCTGTTTGCTTTAAACAAAGTCCACATTTAAAAGAACAGAACCAGACATTTCTGACATGAGTTGTCTGAAAATGTGAGATCATGAAGGTAGAAACATTTTCAACTGAAGTGAAAAGGCATAAAAATAATGAGAATTTATATTAAATTTTGCAAGCTTTGCAGATGTATAAATAATGCTACTCTCTGGGAAGTTCTATCCCACAAGACAGCTACAATTTGAGTATTTTGCAAAATTACCCAATGAAAGGCACGGAAAGTGTCGATCTTGGTGAACAGCAGACAACTCACAACAGCAAAAGAGAGCCTCAGAGAACAGGCATGCTGCAGCTGTTAACTTACCAAACCAACTATCAGTAAGAAATATCTTGCTTCAGGTTCCCTGTATCCTGTCAAACTTGACTCTTCACATGGCTGGAGATGGTGCTGTGGGAACACTTCCCGCCAAATCACCAACTGCCCAATCCTCTGCTCTGCTGCCAGGGGTAACAGACAGTAATGCCGGCAGTAGAAACCTACATCAACAAGGTCTTCCTTTGGCAAGTGATTACCAATCAAGTAACCCTTTAATTAAACACAGAAGAGGGAGCGTGTTCAGTGAGAAATACACCACCACCATGTAGCACTTCAGAGTACTTTTCATACAGAGATATCCCTGCTCCACGTGCATTGAGATCCTAAAGTTTCTGGCCACAGACTTTCCTTTTGGTGTACAGTTGTACAACAGACAACACTGAGATTTTGCACTACATCTAAATAATCAAAACACTAAACAAAAAAACCATCAGCATATATGCAAGTTACCAAAGGTAAGCTGGGCCTTCCCAGCCTGCAAAACAGCTACAGTGTTAAGGTGCTTGAATTCTCATTTAATTCCCTCTCCAAAAATAGTGTGCTTTTACTGGAATTAATAAAATTTCCAAAGAAGATCCACAGAGTAACAGTGGTGCCAGCACTAAGGGCTTCACAGCTGAAGTGCTGTCATGGTAGATACTGTGCAGTTCCACTTCTCTCATAACACTCCCAGCACAAAGAACTGATAAAATCCTTAAAATCAAGTTTTCTTACAGCAAAGGCTGTTACCTTCCTCTTTATACTGTTGATTGCACTGTCTATATTTACCAAAGATAAATAAAGTTATGAATGAGGCCAAAGTGAAAAAAGCTGTCAATACAATTTCTCAAGTCTTGGATTTAAAGACAGATTAAAAATAGAGAACCTGCTGTAAAAAAATGGGAATGAACAAAAGAGTTCCTATTAGAATATCCTACAGTCTCAGTTAAACTGACTCTTATTGCTTTCTTATTACTGTCTTTTCAATCCTTGGATTGTACACCAAGAAATTCCAGTTTTAAAGAAGTATTTTTGTTCTTATTGTTCATACAGTACATATTTCCCAACACTGATTTTTTTCTGTTATGGTGTTTGAGTTTTAGGGCTGTTACTAGAAATACATGCTTAAACCAGTGATATGTTCATTTCAGATTTGTGAGATTCTGAAAGACTAAATTAGATTTCTAGATGCATTTTCCTAATCTTTAGGCCTTAATCATTAATACTACCTTGTAAAAGAGACAAGAGCCCAGAATCACATACAATCTTCTCATGTCATAATAATCTTCAGACTGTTGGAAGGAAAAAAAAGCACTGTATTAATTTTTAATTCAGCATTTTTATTTTATTTACCAATTGCAAGTGAACTAATTCTGATCAATTGTAATCAATATATTATTTAACACTTTCATATTTCACCACCTCTTATTACCAGTGCAGCAGTTAATACTGAGCAGTTAAGGGAAATACCAAGTTTTTAGCCTTCATCATCGAATTTTGTGTCATTACAATTTTCTCTAAAAATTTCAGCTCAAAATAACTAGTTTCCTATTTAATTATTCTGTGTTCATAAACTATTTTTGTTAGGATATGTTCATTCTCACAGTTAATAGCAAACTAGCTTTTAGCATAACTACTGACACCAGGGGCCCTCCTAGAGTAAAACTTAAAGCATTTTTTTCTAGTCTTTGACATTTTACCCAAAAGATACCCATTCATTCATTCATCTTTTAATGCTCAGTGCTCTCCCATTAGTAGCACTGTTTTTAGATGGATACACTGTATTTTAAGTAGGTGGAATCAATTTCTGTGCAATTAACTGTAACTTATAAACATTGAGTTCTGTAAATAATCATCCAGGCTGTTTAGTGCAGGGATTCTTTGGAATAGAAGTTTAAAGTAACTGTTGTGGAATGTGAGCTCAGGAGAGCTCTTTCATTACAAAGTAAAGCTGAATGGTCAATCTGGTTGCACCTTGCACAGCCACCAGTTACTTAAGCAAATTACTACTACCTCCTTTAACAGTAGTAAAAGTAAGTAGAATTTGTAATTGCTTTCTGTAAACTGGAAAATTAAATTCTGATCCATAGATGTTTCCAAGTTTACTCACAATTGCTTGAGAAGGAGACCGTTATTTACAGAAAGATGAAATGTAACAACAATCACCTCTGTTGAAATTAGTGTTTTTGCAGACATCATCCCATGGACTTCAATTATATTAAATCATGGATTTTCAGTGACTAATCCTATAGGATTATAATATGTTAAAATATTAAGCATGGAGAGAAATTCAGGATAAACTGCTTTGACTCCCACTTGATTAAAAGAAGTTGATGGATTTTGAAAATAGCGTTTGTTTAAACCACTGAATGTGACAACAAGGAGATACTTGCAATACAAACAAATAAAATGTTTACCAGCTCTGCAAAGTCAGCTGCTTCTAGATCACTCAATGCTGTGTCAATTTCCATCTGAAACATTCAAAACCCACTTTTTAACAGAGATTTCCAACACAATAATTTCCAATAATAGCACAGCTTGCTCTGTCTTGCTCGTCTCAGACTGGGTTTCACAAGTACAAAGTGAGTGGATAAACATTTGCATCTATTTTTTATTAGTAACATCCAATATCAAGAACCTGGAGATACCAGACTGAAGAAAAATCCTTCCTAATTGCTGTCAATTCCCCTGTTCTTTGGAGCTGTACAATTTCTCTGCTTGTGTGCCTGCTGACCCCAGTGTTTGGTACAAAGGAGATGTCACTCTTACTTTCAGTGTGCTTTAAAACACGAGGTCTAGAGACAAACATGGCTCACTACGGCATCCAACTGAGTTATCAGAAAGATCTTTTATCCAATGGGTTTAAGTTTTTTGTCCCTATGGAATTGCCAAAACTCTCTCACACGTTATTTTTGTTCTACTGAAACTGCTTTAAGCTTCCGTATTTCTCTAACTGCAAGAGCTGTTGGTTAAATCAAGTTTTACTAAGAGTACTTTCCTTAGTCCTAGGCACTGAAACTCGTGACATAAATGTGCTGCTTAATGAAAAGAACCTAAATCCCATAATTACAAACTTCTTGGGCTGTGCTAACAGGCTGCCTCTAATTGAAATACAGCCAGTTTTCAAACAGAGAAATGTCAGCAAGCCTGTTGGCACTCAACAACTAACCAGCCTCTCAGCTTTTCCTCAGTCAAAATTTAAATGGCTTTCTGCCTGAAGAACTGACATTTTTAGTTTTATAGTCCTTACAGAATATAAAGATCTTCACCAAAACGCTAACTGGAAATGTCATCTTCTGCAACAGCAACAGTTCTCTGGCAAATGTGAATGATCTCAAAGAACTCTGGAAAGTGATGTCTGTGTTGTAAGTATCAGCAATGCTGTTTTCAAAATCCCTTTAACACTTACTATTTTATAAGAAAAAAGCAGCCTGCAAGCTAAACTGGAGACCAAAGTGCAACAGAATCTCTACAGAAACTTGAGAGACAAAAAAAAGCATGGAAAAAACCCCAACAACAAATAGTAAAAAAACTACAGGGCAAGGTGGCAAGAACTAAATAATTGTCAGTCTGTGACTAAAGATAAAGGAGAAGACAAGTCTCCTTTAGAGGAGAAGAGGGAGAAGGCCACACTAGCAAAGAGAAATCTCTTTATAACTTGTAACATCCCTGACAACTCTTACTGAATCATGGCAAACCTGAAATCATTCTGCAAACCCTGTCAATAGTAAATTGAGAGACTTTAACACTTCATCCCTTTCCCCCCAAACACTCCCATGAAAATTATACACTGAGGTCTTACTAAACATAAAAATCAGAAATGCAGGAAAGTCCTAGTTAATGCTATCTTCAAATAAAGACCTATAAATTACAGAATTATGCCACTGCAGAAGAAAGGTAATTTTGAACATCCAAACTTGGGCCTTTCCCAGAGCCATTCTGAGAAGCAATTCTAATTTTCCATCAGGCAGCCTCGAAGTTCAGTGAGTACAAGGTTCTTTCCTTTTGTTGTTGTTGCTGACAAAGTAAGTTTGGATAATGGAGTTTATGGTCAGCTCAGATTAGAATAATATTCTAATAATTAGAATTAGCCTTAACTATGTTATCTACAAACTTACAAATATTTTGGGTCTCTCCATGAAAGAAAACTCTGCATTTAAAATTTCCCAGCTGTTTTATTTGCAATAAATCACAGTAGATACTCATTAAAAAAACAAAGTCTACCATGACAAAAATAACATATTTTAAATTGGACTCACAGATATTAAAGTAATGAAAGTGAGGTTAACAACTGGCAGCTATAATGTTATTTACTATGACCTACCAGTTGTCTTACTCCTGCTTAAAGCACAACTTGGTTTCTAACATGGAGGTAACCTGGCCCAGTGAAATGGTGCAGAAAAGCTGTGCCTGTCTGGTGTCAATGAATGACATGTGGGTATTTATTATGATTTTGCAACAGCCATTTAGATCTCTCCTAAATTATGAGCAATACATGGGCTTCTAGAATAATACTTCCTGCCTGCCAAAATACTTCAATGGTCAAAATCAAACATACAGCTACATATCAGGGGCTGCTAGGTTTTTCCTAGATAACTGCTAGGGGTTTCCTAGATAACTCTGAAAGTCACCAAACTACAAAACTACAAACTACATTCACAATGGCAATCCTATGGGAATGATAGTGTAGCTCCAAACTTGAATTTTATAGGAAAATGGATGGTCTGGGATGGGCAAAGCACTTGGGTAAATCACACAGTAGCAGCAGAAGACAGCTGCATGGACTTTTTGGCCGCTCCTGCACAGGTTCTCCTAGAGAGATGTGAGAAGGATGTCCTTGCTACCTTGATGTCCTGAGGCAGTGTCAGCCAGCGCAGGCCTGGGAGGCTGTCTAGGAACAGGGCACTGCAGGAATCCTGGTGCTGAGCACTGGGGCTGGCACTGGACTGGAGCCTGGCAGGATGAAGGGCACGCTGGAAGAACAGGTTGAAAAAATGATCCAGGCGAGAAACATTTTCCACCTGGCAAAAAGCACTGGACAAACATGAACTCCAAGTTAGAATAACACCGAGAAATTTGCAGCTTGTTTCTATAACCCTCAGTGCTACACAAGTCTCTTTGCAGCACGATGCTACACTTGGATGTATTTTTAACAGGAAAAAAACCACTAGACTGATACCCAGGCAGTACCTACAAATAAAGAGCAAACTAAACCAGTATGGTTTAGTTCATAGTAGATGTCTTAGAGCAATTTAAGACGAGTGAAACATCAGTCTCATCCTTTCGGAAACTGAGATTTATTCTTTATCTTTCTCTATGGCATACACATATTAACCCTGAATTAAATGCAAGAATATGACTAATCCACCTGGGCAATTCTATTTAAGTAAAAGTCAGACTGAAAATCTCCTGGGTGATTTCCAAATGAAGAGAAAGACACTCACTCTGCCAAATGGAGTTGAGAAGTCCAGAGTGTTTACTCTGTTAAAAATGTAACACTGATACACACGTATGTTTTACAGACACAGAGGATAACACTTGCAGAGTGCTGCTGACATCCACAGCGACTTAGATGATGGGAATGATTTAACCTAATCAAGGACAAAACTTTCTGAAGTAAGAAAGACTGCTTAAACAGTGTCTTACTACTGTTAAGACTGAAACCAAAAGGCAAAAACAACAGAATTCTGGTTTTTATACAACTGTAAAGGAAGAGGCAAAGAAAATCCCTGGAAACATTAAAATTAATCCTACTATTTGTCTTTTTCAGTGAGCACCAATGAAATATGAGTGACTGAAAAGAAAATGTTTTTGAAAGAACTCACCTGTCCAAAGAACTGTACATGAATGTCAAGGTCCTGACAACATCTTCAATCATGTTCCTCAGCTGAGAAAGTGGCACACTAACAAATAAAAATTAAAACATACAGCTATGGTTATAACACCTTTACCATGAATAAGCAGTCCTCCTAGAATGTGTAAAATATGTAATATTACTGATGTTATTCAGCAGTCTCTACAAAGTATTTGAGTTTACCAAATCCTAGAATATCACTCTTTTCTAACTTACAAATATTTCTGGGATTTTATTCTCTTCAGAGGAAATGAAAAAGAAACTGCAACAATGGATATATAAAAGATGTGAATAAAGTCAATCAAAATAGTGGAACCACAGGTATAAAAACTAGTTACAGTAAAAAGAGTATGCTTTAAGCCCTCCCTTTCTTGCCTTTTTTGTTAGAAAAGTACAATTTGAGGACACAAAATTTAAAGGAAAACAAAACCTTTCATTTGAAACTCACTTTTCTTCAGGAAGGCCAATTACGAGCAACTTGTCAGATTCTTTCCAGTAAACAACTTGAACCAGTTTGTCACATAAGAAAAGGGAGGAACTAGAAAAATGAAACCAGAAGTATTTCTGTTAACACGATGAAGTTATAAAGGAGTTGAAAACCATTTCACTGAACTAAAAATCCTAGTCACTGCTACCCACTACAAAGAAATTCCCCCAAATCAATGTACATCCAGGCTGAGCAGTCCAACTTCAGGCATGCTGTTGTAGTTAAAGTGTTAACTGCCTTAACAGGGTGAATTGCTCTGTTTTAGCTAGAACTTGATGCATGGCCCATGTTTGCTGTACATCTATGTATAAGGTAATAAAATAGTAATTACATTTCAAATGCTTTTACCTGATAATCTCCGTACCAGTAACACTTTCCAGTATGTCAGACAGTGTGAGAAATATCCCTCTCACACTTTTCAGTTTTTGGGATGCTTCAGATATGGGGTACTGATAAAGAATTTCTTGCTGTGAAGAAAGTTAGCTGTTAGTTAAGCAAACCAAAACCAAAACCCCTCTAAAAAATCCCCACAGAAACCAAGATACTGATCTTTTTTTTTGTGGTAACAGTCGGGGTTTTTTTTTAAACATGAAATCTTTTATCATATCCTTTCGTATGATATTGCAACAAGCAGTGTGCTGCATGGGCATACTGGAAAGTTCTAAAATGCACATGAATGTTTCTGACAGTTTTAAATTCTCTATTTTATAGAAAAGCATCACTTCTTTAGAATCATCATTACATGGAGAAATGTAAGATGACAAACAGTGTGATCACTGCATTTTACAGCTTTAAGTACACGGTTAATATATCTGATGCCAAGAGGGAGGAAGAAATCCTTCACTGTGAAGGTGCTGAGGCACTGGCACAGGTTGCTCAGAGAAGTTGTGGATGCCTCATCCCTGGAAGTGTCCATGGCCAGGTTGGATGGGGCTTGGAACAGTCTTGTCCAGTGGAAGGTGTCCCTGCCCATGGCTGTAGGGTAAGAACTAGATGATCTTTAAGGTCCCTTCCAACCAAACCATTCTGTCATTCTCTGATTCAGGTATTTGTACAGTTCTTTCAATATTCAAATTCTGACTTAAATCATCATCAGACATACAGCTCTTCAAAACTGACATAAGAATATGAAAACTCCAGTCTCTCTGTATAACCCTACCTAGCTGCTTTACATGTATAGCATAAAACATAATTGATGAATATGCTCAAATTTTAAAATATGCCATTAAGATTTCTCACAAAACATCCGACCAGCATACTCTTATACAAGTTATCTTGAAACTAAAGCTCCATAGAGATAAATATTTCTGAAGTTGTTTTTCTTTTTCTAACAATGTTTTAAAAATAATTTTTATGCAAGCACTTTCAAAAATTTTGTATTATTTCAGCAACCATAAAAATACAGTAATAAGCAAACATGATTCCACCTCATTTATTGCTTTCTGCCAAATAATGATGGGCCAGAAATAACGCATGTAATATTAAGCATATCCACCACCAAGATTATAGTTAATTATCCCTCTACACAAACAAACGAAACCCAGGCATGATTAACTTCCCTGTGTATGTCACTAAGCACATTAAGCCAGTGCCAACGCCCGTTGGAAAATTTTCCTTCATCAAGACTAAAAGAATGCAAAGTTGCATTACAGAAGGACCTGACAAACTCTTCATTCATACCCAATTTAACTAACTCCATAAATACTCATTAGCGACAAGGATCTTTTTTTCTGGAGTCAATCCCTCAACTGAAGAAACCCTGCTCTTTCTAATTACAGCACTGCAAAGGGCTAGAAAGAGCCTTTTCCCCCCTCCTCACTATGAACTGGGGCCTTTACACAAAATTTGTTTGTGAATTATCTGAACACATTCGCAGGGAAAGAAAAGCCAACTGTAACGAAAGGGCAGAGCTGTTATCATGTGTGGATATAGTGATTTAGCAAGGGCCAGCACATGCCACCAGATCAGCTGTCTCCAAAGCAAGCCCAAAGGTCACAGGCCAGTGACAATGGAATTAATAAATGACAGGTAGCTCATTTCTTAAAGTGTAAATCCTCCCTCAACCCAACCCCCCAAACCTGAACAGACTCTTCTAGTAACAGTAGGAAGAACATGAACGTTATTCCTTTTAA
The DNA here is from genome assembly GCF_965178545.1 of Coloeus monedula. Classification (NCBI taxonomy): domain Eukaryota; kingdom Metazoa; phylum Chordata; class Aves; order Passeriformes; family Corvidae; genus Coloeus; species Coloeus monedula. The sequence goes on along the minus strand of NC_138785.1, from coordinate 6,322,537 downwards.
GACATGCTATCACCAAAACCAGGTCAAACACAAAGATGTGAGTGTTGTACACTGCTACAAATAAGGTATAATTGTAATATCCACCTTAAACTAAAATATAAAACCAGGCAGGATTGACCTTACTCACTGAGAAACTGTTGCCATAGGGACACCCCCCACAGGCATACACACATCCCAAATGATTGCCAATACTACTTCCCTGTATAGCTGAGCAGACAGAGCTTACAAGTCTTAAAGCTCATTAATTCTATTTTAGGTGCCAAAAGCGCACAAGTGGGAGAATTATTTACAAGTTCTAGTTGCCATAATTTACACAGATGTGATCTGCATACTGTGCCTCCTCTGGATATGGGTAAAGCAGCTTATTAAAGGATCATTTATTTTTATTGTGCAGGATGGCTTTGGTGTACCATAACTTCACTACTCATTTAAAGTACTGTTTAAATAAAATCTGGGACAGTACATCTACAGGATAGAAGTTGCTTGAAGTTCAGAAAATGAAATTAAAGACAAATGTCTTAAAGAAGGCAGCATTCTTTTGTAAGGAAATGTTATAAAGAGGTTGATTATATCAGCAAAGAATCTCTCAACATATTTGGGGCTGCATAACAGCCAAGACTCCTCAGGAAACAATTATTCCATGTTGTGAAGGGACAACAAGGGCATTACAATCCCTCTTTTACCTCTGCTCAATGCTCAGGATTAATCCCGTTTCTTGGGAGAGTGTAAAGAAACAATGGGGCAAGAAACCAGTAGTCAATTTACAGTGAAGTGCAGGAATTGCAATCAGGCATTTACATGTGTCAGAGAGGAGCCAGAGGCCCTGAAATTATTTTTTTAAATATTTCATAAAGTTTACGTGGTCAAGAAAACACTGGTCTTCAAGTCACAGCAACTGTCCATAAGTGTTCTATCCATACAACACAGCAGTCTTAGACTACTACATATTACGGTATCATGGAATTTTCTAGGGTTCTCCCCAGCCCTGTCTCAAGAAAATAAAATTAAAGTCCACTTTGTGTAGCTGTAACACTTTTTCCTCTATTACACATCACCAACAGAACGTAGACTTGTACCAGCTGAAAAACAGTATAAATAAAGAAAAGGTATTGCAATCTAAGGAAAGCAAAATGTTTTCTTTCTGCTCCCCACTCCATCACTGTCCTGTCATCCCAGTCCCTGGGGACTGCAAAAACCTATGCTATGTTTGACGTCTCCTCACCAGAAATAATATAAGATCACTGGGACACAATGCTAAATTTGAGAATTCACACAAGGGGAGAAGAGTCCTTTTCTAAATGTCTGTTCCTAAGAAGTCCACTTTGTTCACTTGTCATTTCCAGACTGGGCAAGAGGCCAACCTCAGCTCTTCGTCCCTGTGTGGAGAGGAGTATTTGTAGCTATGGCTACATCCTGAACAACATCTACACAAACTTACAGTGGCTTACATGTACACTGGCAAAATTTTCCTGAAGAACACAAAAAGGAAAGAGATGTGAAAGGAAGCTTCACAGGACAAAGGAGAAGTACTTTAGAGCTCTAAAATGCTGCCCAAGCAAGAATCAGCAGCTGCCTGCTAACAGCAGACATGCCAGAGCCCTCTAAGAAAAGGCACATTAGCATTTCAAAACAGGAGGAGCCAGACAGATTATGGATGTGGACTGCCAATAGCTCCTGCTGGATGGAATTTTTTTGACTAGGCAGATCTCGTAATTCAAACTGGAGAGGCGTGTTGAAAACATCCCGGTGAGCATCCGAGAGACAGCTCGGCACTGGGGAACGCACCTCGGCTGTGCAATCACCACCCTGGCCTGCTCCTCACCTGCTGCTGCTCAGCAGCGCTCAACTGAGCTCAAGTACAATTAAAAGTCTGTCAACAGTGTTCTGTTTCTTCCCCCCTGGAATTCCAGGCCTTATTTCTGCCCAAATGGGTATTTTACGGATGATTCACAACTCCAAACCATTAGCAGGATTTTTTATTTATCCTTTCACATCAAATGTCGTAGCAGCTGCTGTGGCCAGTTGTTACCTTTCAGCTCAGCGTTATTGAGTCAGCCACGTACCTCATCCTTGGACGTCTCAGAGTCCAGTTTCAGCGTGAGGAACATGACAATGTGAGGCACATCCTGCACAGCCTGCTGGAGGTCCAAGCTGTCCTCTCCCCACAGGAGCCGAACCAGATTGTTCATACTTGACTGCGCCTGTTTGCTCCTTTGTTGAGAAGTTCCTTCGGGCTCAAATACTGAGGTTTCAAAAGTCAGTTTAACCTATTAAGGTAATTAATTACTGTGAAAACGAGGCTGTACTTACAATTGCATTCCAGTATCAGATGAAACAGATGCAGCTTGAGCCTATTAAGAGGTCAGGTTTTCTCAGCCTCAGCTTTACTGATGAAGATGTAAGCATATAAAATTCCTGCTGTTTCAAGAAAACCAATTATACATTCAGCATTACATAACCATCTATTACAAAGGACAAAGCCAGCTATTACATGCTCTATGAACCATGTGAGTAAGCATGTGGTTTGCTGTGTTTTCATACTTAATTCTTATGGTTTTGAGAATGGAAAAATACACTTACTGCTCTGGCTTTGTTTGAACACAAACCCCATTACTGTGCCTTTGAAACACACACAGTATTTGACTTCTTTCAAAATGTCAGCAGTTTCCTAAGTACATATCCTGAAGGCTCTTTCTTGAGCATTTCTTTGCCATTTTGAGTGCACTGACACATTTGCACAGGGAAATCCATTTAAATTTACATTGGACTGCAAAAGTCTGTTAAATTGCCACAGTAGCAACTCTTTCAATCTTCCACTTTCCTAAGGGTTTTGTTGCTGTATTTAACAATTTACACGACTACCAAGTAGCATTAAAATTGTTTACATCCCTTACTGTGCTATGTCCTCATAAGAAAAAAGATCAAAACACAAACAGAACATCCTCTCTTAAATAAAACTATGAAAGTTTAGATGATAAAGCTTATTTTGCCAAAAAATTATATCATGTTTACTGTCCCTTATTTCCCAAATAAATTAAACCCCAGGAATTTTAGAATAAATGCGCATTTCCCAACACACAAGCAGCACATAATCCAAACTTGATGCAGAAATATGTTTCAAAATTTGCTTTACAGAACTACTTTTTTAAGCCCTGACTTACAAAAATGATGTTTGTTAGTTGTCTCAGCAGTGACATAAGTGATTTTTTCGTTTTCTGTGAATGAACACATTATCCAAAGTATGAAAGGAGGAGATGTGAGAAACACCTACCTCTTGACTGAGCATAAAGTTGTAATTTCCAAGGAGAAAAAATTCATTTATCTTCTTGGATGAAGATATATTTGGTGTAAGTAGGCATGCTCTTAGTTCCCCCTTTCACATGCTTTTACTCAAGACTGTTTGTCTGCCTTGAAATACCTGTAACACGCCTAATGACTGGGAAGTTCTGAACATAATACATCACACCAAATCCTGCTTCTTTGCTAAAATCAGTGACAGTTTAGCCTGAGGACTGATGCAAAAAAATCCATTTATATTTTGCCAGTTGCGATAAATTTTGAGAAGGCCAAGCAGAGGTAATTCATACATTTAAAACCAGATATTTTTTGTTAATTGTCTATGTGTGTACACATACTTCAAGAGAGGGGTGCCAGCAAGAAATAATGATGCTTTAAAACACCCACTGACTGTCAAACTAGCTTGGAGAGAAGTGCCATCATCAGCTCTTACAGCTACATTTGTGTCACTGGCTGCCACCTTCCCCTTCCACTTTACTCCCTCTCCTAACACTTTCCATTGATTTTCTCCTCTCCTATTTGGGCTGCTATCAGCCTTTTTTCTCTTTTCTCTTCCTCCTCCCTGGTACAGCACTGTTCTCCTGCCCTGTACTACCCCTTTCTTTTCTGACAGTAACTCATCCCTCGTCCTCTCCTCATCAGTTCAGTTTTGATTCCTAACACTGCACATGAACAGGGCTCGAGGAGCAGGAACACTAAGAAGCAGCTGCTTTCCAAGACCCAGTAACTTGATAGCTGACAGTTTCATAAGAGTATGTTTTCTTCTCCAGCATTCTGAGACTCGGTTCTGTTTCTTTGTCACGCCATCTGCATATATTTCAGAACATTTTCCTCATACCCTGTTTAACTTTTTACAGATTTCCTCAAGGCCCAATAGTTACTTCTCTTAACTTCTACTGCATCTTGTCTGTGGACATTTACTCATGACACTTAGGCTACAGTCTCTACACTAATGACACACAGATGTCATTCTTGCTGCAGTCTATCTTTTAGTCTCTCCATTTCTTAAAAAAACAAACTCTGTCCTGTCTTAGAGACACAACCATATGATCCTCCAGGGAAGAGCTCAGAACAAACTGGACTGAGCAGCACTTTAATTCTCTTTCAACCTGGAGTCGTCCATGCTGCTTCCCACACAACTGTAATAGAAAAGGACCAAGAGACTGCATTTCTGCATATCCTAAAAAACTGGGTTGGTTTGTTTGTTTGCTTTTTGTGGAGAAGAGATGAATCTTCATCCTGAGCTGATCTGATTAAATATGCACTGGATCTGATTAAATATGACTACTGAAGTCCCCTTTTATAAGTACTGACTGCGAAACCTTCCACAGCTCTGATTTCATTTCTCCTGAAGAAAAACAGTTCAATGCACAACAGAAAACACCAAAGAAAATGACAAGAAGAATGGGAAAAGCATTAGTATTCCACTCTACATATCATGCACGCATTCTCAATACTTAGAACAGTTCTCCAAAAGAATTGAATCAAATGGCAAGAAGGTGGCAGGAACAGCAAACCCTGAGGGACACGGATCATCATTTTCTGCTTAGGAAACATAAGTGGAACATGACAGAGCTCTCCACAGCCATGGAAGGATAAGACATGGACAGTTAACTTTTTCTCATAACACAGGAACATGGGGGTATGACATGCACTTAATTAGATGGCAATTTGAAAACCAATGATAATTAACATAATACAAATCAATTACATAAACTACTGCTCCAGGATGCTGTGGACGTCAAAAGAATTTTAAGAAACAAAGGAGAACATAGAAACCCTTAACTGATTTTACAAGTCCTTTACTATTAACTGCTGGAAGCTGGAAAGTAATGATTGGACGGTCACTCTGTATTTTATTTGTTTCTTGATACTCTTACACATTTCTCAGTGTCAAAAGAGAAAATGTAGCTGTTAGACCACTGGTCTGCCCCAGAAAGGCATGATTTCATCTGCAAGAAAGCTGCATGGCTTGGAATATAGATTTTATTGCAGACAGAGCTGGGGGCATTGCCTGCCTTTAAAGACTGCCTGTTGCTTCCTGTTTTCAGTATCTGTTTGCCATGTGCTTATGGTCTGCACAACTGTAACTCAAAATTTCAGGCTGAACTTTCTGATTCTAAATGTCTGCCTCAGGCTGAATATTTTTAGAAAGTTTTGTGTAAAATAGTTCTGCAACTTCTGAGTATCAGAGCAAAGAAGAGCATATTCTTTTAGCGTATCTTGCCCTTCCTAGTCTGTCTTGTGGTTCTAGGAAACAGCAACTATTTTGATTACAGAAATGTAAACAAAAGGACTAATGTAGCATTGGATTTGTATTGCAAACTGAGGTAAGAAAAACAAAATTCTGGAAATACAGTAATGAGATGTTATGTCACATGGTGCAACTGAGAAAATTTAGGTAGTTAAGTTTTTGAAATTAATTTCAGCAACTTTTTAACATGAACCCAAGAAGAGTAGGGACTTCACTTATGGAAATGACTCATATGTAAGTAAAAAGGCTTTTTACATGGCATCTTTTTTGGTATTTTGCAAGGTAAGATGAATGAGAACACAGTAACAATTTTGCTTGTACTACAAAATGTCAGACACAACAACCCTCTATTCCCTCAGCAGCATGATTGCAGTGTACTGCATTGCAAAAAACCCCAGAACTCTGTATTTAAATCTCCACTGGTCTATTCCAGACATCACTCGTCTAGCTTGACTCAAACTGCACAGTAGAAAAGGAATAATTGCACTTTTATAAAAGGATTTGGAAAGCCACCATGACAAACTGTTACACATTTCAAGTAATCGCTGCCCGCTTGACAGATTTACTGACAGTGCAAGCATTAACACAGCATCACAAGGAACTGCTCTCTAAAGGGCTGCACTGCCTTTTAGCAACAAGCAATACCTCTAATCTAGCAAGGATACAATTACACAAACTGGATCATCTCTGCTTTTTTAATCATTCTGTGTTTAATAAGAGTTACAGCAACTCCGTATTTGGTCAAAGATGGACAAGAGAAGGTTTTTCTCCCATGGAGCTCTGCCAGTACCTGACCACAACTCCAGTAGCTCAGGCAAACTTCAGACTGTCAAATATCTTGGAAAGCTTCCTGAACTGACATCCCAGTACTCAATCTCACTGCAGCTGCAGATATATTTCCACAGGAACTTGCACTATGTAAGTTGCAAACAGAACTTTTGTGTTAAAGAAAACAGTAAATTTCCACTTTTTAAAATCTCTGGACTGTAAAAGGGTTCAGTTATTATCATCACCTTCTATATTCTACCTGAAGAAAAACTACCAAGAGACACTTTAATTTTTAACCTGCTCCTGCTCATACCTCTAAGTTTCAACTTTTACCTTGTCTTCCTGTCCATGAGGAAGTGGATTTAAGCAGCGTAACTCAAAATATTAAATTTTATGCTACTAACATCCTAGGTAAGTAGCACTCTCCTGGTTTAGTTCTGAAATAGCTATCTAATTCTTCATTACTTATTTAATTCCTCATTACAGCTACAAAATTACTATTCAGCTAGAACAAAAGATATTTGCAGTAGGTTTTGGGGAAAGAAGTATTATTCATCAGGTCAGGTTTTCTGGAATTGTTTCTTTTGGTTATCAGTTTTTATTACTGACTTCTATCAATTTCATCACTGTTGAGTTTTGAAAGATCTTAGAAGTCTTCAATCTAACATCTCTTAGAACCCCAATAATTAATTATTCTATTTAAATATTAAAGCAGTACCCATTTCACCATTTAAATGCTCTTAAATATTTTTAATAACACTACTTGTTAATTCAGGCTTCTTTTTACTCTCTTGTGGTTTGTGAGTCTTGTTGATAATAATGAAGACATAATTATTCTATTTAAGTATTTTCAGAGCAATTATTACCATTTTAAATGCAGTAATTGGCAGAACAAAATCCATTACTGTTTTGCTGACGTGTTTGTTTTTAAGCTAGATATCAGCACCTACCTATTTTCATGTAACTTACCAGAATTAAACTCTGAAATTTCTACTCTGACTGAAGTCAAGCAAGGCATTCAAAAGGTAACAGAGGAAGTTTTAAGAAAAAGGCCACCTAAATTTTGTTTCCTCAGGAAAAAAAGGCTAGAAGCAGTACTCACTTTCACAGAGGATTTTTGGAATAAATGTTCAACTACTGTACCTGCATAGGACCTGGAATGCAAGACAAAACCCTCTCGATGTTTTCAGAATTCACATCGACATCATTTATGGCAACAAGAACATCTCCTGGAGGTGGAACAGACAAGGAACGAGAAAGGCAGTTGCTATTGCACCACAATACAGAGAGAAAAAGAGTCTTAGTTTTAAAAATTAGTATGCCTCTCAAGCTGTCATAAATGTCTATTTGTTACATTTAAACAGATATTTGCTACATGCAACATTTACCACATTTAGTCTGTTACCTCAGTGCTCTTAAGGCCTTACGGCCACACTCATATCATTTGACAAAAATCATGGAAATACAGAATGGTTTGGGTTGGAAGGAACCCTGAAGATCATCTAGTTCCACCCCCTGCCATGGGCAGAGACACCTTCCACTAGACCAAATTGCTCCAAATCCCATCCAACCTGGCCTTGAGCACTTCCAAGGATGGGGCATCCACAGCTTCTCTGGGCAATCCTTTCCAGTGTCCCACCATCCTCACAGTCAAGAATTTCTTTCTCATATCCACTCTAAATCTACTGTCAGTTTAAAGACTTTCCCCCTTATCATGTCAATATATGTCCTTGTAAAAAGTGTCTCCCCATCTTTCCTGTAAGCTCCCTTCAGGCACTCCAAGGCCACAGTTAGGTCACCACAAAGCTTCTCTTCTCCAGGCTGAAAAACCCCAATTCTCTCAGCCTTTCCTCATGAGAGACGTGCTCCATCCCTCTGATCATCTTGGTGGCTCTGCTGTACAATAACTCTCTAAGCCTCTCCCCTCCATCCAGGCTTCTATCACTCTTGTTACTTGACTAGAAAACACAACAGATTTCACAACTCAATCCTTTCTTTTCCATTCCTTGCCCCTGCTGTGGCTCCTCCTCTCCATATTTTTATCTGCCAGTTTTTCCTGCCCAATGGCATCTTGTGCTCTGTACATCTGACACCTGTACCATCACTGGAAATGGGGAAAAAATACCCCTTACGGTCCCAAAGAAAAAGTCATTAACTACAAGTGGAAAGGGTTTGAAAAATTAAAGGCACCACTTAAAAAAGCAAACAGGACCAAATTAGAGCTTACAAACTTGAAATCCACATTCCAGTTTAAACTAGAAAAATCAGACTGGGATTTCTATATGAAGTGAAGGAAAATATTCTCAAGAAGTATCCCAGTGCTAATTAATTGGTAACCTATGCCTCATTCCCCTCAAAAAGATGCATGTTTAAGCATGGAGTGTGCAAAAGGGATATGAGACCTGTGGAAAAGAAAACCAACTTGTGAAGCTATAAAACATAAAATAGCATCAAGAGATAAAACTACATAGACCTGTCAAAAGGAATAGAAATTGGAAAGTAAAAATAAAAGGTTTTTTGACCATTTTTGTTCTTTCCTTGAAATGTAGGTGAGTGATCCCATCCAGAGTACTCCTTACAGTCCTATTCACCTGTGCTCAAGAAACCAAATGAGATCATATACACAGAAGTGATACTGTAGCAACCGTGGGAAATGAAGAACCTCTTGGTTAAAGACAAGGTAAGCAAAGCCTAGGTGAGAAAGCAGAGTGGAAATCAGAAGGTTCTGCAGACCCTAACCAGAGAATTTCTAAAAAACTTTCCAATAAGGGTACCTAGAGCAAAATACCTAAGATGAGGCAACATAAATTTATGACAAGAACTGTAAGAAGCGACTGCCAGTGGCGCCAGGACTTGATTCATTGGTTCCTTTTCAGAGGCAAATATTCAACTTCAGAGTAACAAAACAGGCCTTATTTTCTACTTGATTTTTCTTTGATGTCATTTTCAGTTGTCTCTGCTTTTTGTCAGGTGAAAAGCTTGATTAGTTTCTAGCTTGTATCTTCTGTCTGTAGGAAGGGAAATAAAGAAATTAGCTTCTTACTGAACACTGAAAGGGACTCGATTCCAAGGTCCTTCTTATGCATCAACTAAAAACACCAAGAGCTCCTCTGAAAGAGCAAATTGAAAACCAAGCTTCAATTTCTCGAGCTGCACAAAGACTCCCCTAAAAAGTACCTCTACATCCTCTCCAAGATTATTAACATGGCCTTCATCACTCAGGCAGTGGAAAGGGATTAGAAAAAGGATATGGAGTTGCAGCAAATGTGCATGTTTAGCATAGTTGTATTTTAAGCCTCGACTTGGCAACAAAGATGTGATCAACTGCAGAAATAAAGCGCTGACCCACTGTGAGGTTCAGTAGGTATTTCAATTTTCCAGGAGAAGACTTGCTCAGTTCCAACTGACACAGTGATAATGACATGCAGACTATGGAAAAGCACAGCCTGAGTCTCTAAGGTCTCTCCATTCCCTGAGAATCTATCAAAGGTCACGGAACGTTCAAGTTTAGAAGAAACTGACAGTTACCATTATTCCTATGTTCTACCTTGTTGTTAAATACCTTCAACTGCAACTGGAATTCTTCCCAGGCACAAGGTAGATTGCTCAAAATCAGTGCAACATACCATCAAGGCCAACAAGAGAAAGAACATTCTTCTTAATTAACCATCAGAAAGGAAATACTGAGTACCCCCAAAATGCAAGCAATATTCCTCTTTAATACGTCAGGCAATAACCAACTGCTCGCTCTTCTTTTACACTGAAGGAAAATTAATTCCTACTCCTCCTGAATGCAAAACCAAGAAAAGGTTACATTTTATTCTACACATAAAAATATTTAATTTTTTTCTCTTTCAAGAAATGGCTCTCTCCCTAACCTCTGTGTTTCTTGCACAGTTAAGTTTTAGCCTGTCAAATCTTCAACACAACAGTAATTCAAAGACAGAAAAGCTGAAAGTTAGACAGCATTTAAGAGGAACTCAGTAAGCCCATGCCAGAGCCCCAGGACATGAAAATTAGTAATGAAAAGCAGAGCACTCAGGCTACTCTAATATAACAAGAATTATAAACAGGATTACTATGTTCTTTGTTAAGAACACTGTATTAAAGATCATTATCCACAACTACAAGAGAAAGCATAAATTGCTCTTGTACTCATCTTAAACTCATCTATTTAAACAAAAGTTGTTTGTGTTCTGTTTGTTTGACTGGATCCTTAGGAATTCTGTTGTAAAGCCAGTCAGAGGAGCTGCACACACTTTGTGCAGACATCCACACCTTAGCACTTGAGGGAATGTTTTGGAACCACATCTCCCAGGGTGGAATAGACAAAGGCACTTTGAAAGGAGAAGAGCCATCAGTATTTACATGTTACATACTCCAAGTGTTTTATTTATTCAGTCCCTAATTTACACATGTAAAACTTTCATTGCAGCAGTAAATATTTATTCCATCCAACTGGTAAAAATGTAATCATAGACCATACATGGAACAGCATTCCAGAGCACACAGGCCAAGCAGTCCTGTAAGGCTGCCTGCCTTCTGCCAGAAAATGCTGTATCACTATCAAAGAGAGCAACTTGATCCACAACAGAGAAAATCTCTACTGATTAGGATGGATTTTTCAGAATTGGGGGTAGAGGCAGTGAGGATGGGTGCTTGCATTTTTTCCTTCTTTTCTTTTTGCCACACACAACAGCAGTCAAAGAATAGAGTAAGAGAATAAATGACATCACTGGGCAAAGAATAAGATATGTAGAATTACAAACCCTGAGTATTTTTAAAGCAGGACATGACCACAAGATTTACTCAGTGTAATAATTAACTGCTGTGAAAGAGTTTGTACATGCAAGTCTTACTTTGTAAGAGCTTGACATCTACATTTATTTGAGAATTGTTTCTTGCACTTTAGCAGAGTAAAAGACTTACAGAAAGACAGACTGATTTACGTCTACACACATGAATTGTGTCAAGAAATCAATGCAGTTGTATGAAGTTTAATCTAATTTCACTTACCTAATGCTTAAACAATTCAGGTTAAATGAAATCAAAGTGTAAATAGCCTTTGCAATTGTTTAAGTTGATCTAACTCGATTGTCTGCAGAATAAGTCAAACCATCCCAGACTAAAACATCACTGAATTACAGATAAAGGGAGAAACATCAGAACAAAGTATCACTCAGTTCCACTTTTAGAGACGCAGCGAGCCACTACAATAGAGGAAATGAATTTTCTTCAGGCAGCTCCAGGATATAATTCCTTAAGCCAACAAATTTATCTTTAGAAAAAATACATGTCCTTCTGAAAGAAAGTAGTTTAGATTATGTATTAAGGAACAAATTCTCCACTCTGATGGTGGTGAGGCCCTGGCACAGGTTGCCCAGAGAAGCTGTGGCTGCCCATCCCTGGAAGTGTTCAAGGCCAGGTTGGATGGATCTAGTGTGGGGTTAGAACTAGATGATCTTAAACATTTCTTCCAATCCAAACTGTACTACGAGTCTAGGATTCTCTTTAAGGAATGAAGTAAGCTTTACTCTGATCCCATTAAAATGAATGATCAAGCTCTTGAATTCTATTACTTACTGTGGAAAGATTCTCAGTTCACAAAGAAACTGCAAGACATCTATACATGTTCTCTGCACAATGTTAAGCAGGACTGAATTGTATTTGAGTGATGAAACAGAAAGAGGCGAGGCAGGAATTTTTTCCTATTTTATTTGTTCTATCAATCTTCTCATCAGAAGAGACTTCTCCCATCCAGTCAGCAGCAGCTAAGACCAGTGTGTGCTGATCTCAAACACCCAGTCTGCACACAGCTGATGGAATTATTCCTGCCTCTTTAAGGACAAAGTTTAGGAAAGTCTTTAGCATTGCTGCCATCCCTAGAACGTTTATTTCAGAATTGCCTATCTCTTCGCCACTTGAGGCACAAGACTATGACTGCTGTTAACCATCCCTCCCCTAGAGATAAACCTGCATGCACCATTTCTAAAAGCAGATCTCCATTGCATTAAGCCCAGGGACACTGACTGGCAAGGGAACACCACTTCCATACTGTGAAGGGAAGTGAACTTTTCTTTTCTGAAATCATGAGAATCAAGTTGTTCACATGGGAGAGGATGGAGACAAAACACACTTTTGTCATGGAGTCCTGATATTTAGTTTCCTCCATTCTTGGTAATGACTTGGTGGGAGCACTTATAAAAGTTCCCATACGTCTTTCCAAAAAAGGCAAACTATGGAACGCATTCCTACTGAAGAAAAATCAATTACTTGTTTTATACGTTACCAGGCTGCTTTCATCCAAACCAATGCTGCTGTGCTGCAAGAGGAGATTAAGAGAACAAAAGCAACATCCCAAACATCCCAGTGAGCACACAGCAAAGCTTACACAAGCTCTGTTTCCATCTTGTGAGCCCAACATCTCTACTTGGGAGAGTCTTTCCAACAAATACACCATCTACATAATTCCACATAAAAATCTCAAACTCTCACAGGATTTTGGTCCTTTCAAGGGCTTTTATTTCTGATAGGACTCTAAGGATATGGACCTTTCAAGGGAAACTTGCACCAGCAGCCTGTAGCTTGTGCATACATGTTCAAAACTGGATTATTATAACCCATCTTTACCTTCATCCACAATTAATTCTTGTCAGTCAAGAGATTTCACAATTTTTTGACAATTGTACATACTGATAAAGTGAGAAGATTCATGCTGAGCTATTTGGTGATGAGAGCTATAAGATACTTTTGAAGAGGATAACAACAGTACTCTCTGCTAGTGAAAAAAGCTTTGCTCTATTTACAGTGTCATTGGAATTAATTTTTTATTTTTACTATGGTAAAGATGATGCTCATCAGCATTTACAAGAACTCTTCCCTGCCATGAATCCAACAGGTTTCAATTTGAAGTGGGGTGGGAATCAAATTATAATGGCATTACCTATCACAACCCTTATTTGTCTGGATTTAAACGTGAGTATTTTGAGAAGCTTTTCCTCTTTGAAGATATGCTCAAAGTTTTCCACTGCAGACCAAGCTTTGTACAATGCTGCAAATTAACTTAAGCAAGGAAAATATTTTGCCGAAAATACAAAAGACACTTAAAAAGCACGAGATAGAAGCAACTGTATTTCATCTTAACCAAAATGAAAGTGGCAATGAGTTTAAAAATCAATGAGGGCTTTTCTGTTTTGAAAATTTAAGATGGATGCTGACCTGCTAAATATAAAAAGAAAAGATAGATGAACTGATAAGCAACACATGGATAGAGTGCCATCTTTCTAGAGTTACAAAGCAGCAGGGTTTTTTAGCTTGCAAAACTGCTGTATTTACTTTCATATGGTCAGCGCCTGCATTCCACTTGGTTAATAAAGTACAGCAACAAGACTTACGACTTCCATATGCAATCTTAAAAACAAAAAATTAAAGTGTATTGCACAAATAATAAACAGATGTTTTAAGTGTTCAAAGCTATAAGGGATACACACTTCAAAACAAATAAGAAAAGCCACCTGAGGAAAGCGATTATTAAGGATGGGAAAAGAAGTTATTTCTACTAAAAATGTTGAAGCATAAATCGCTTTGTGAGTCAAAATGAGTGCTGCAAACTGCTTACCAGGAAGACAACCAGATGTCATTTTAAAGCATGTCTTTTTAAAGGAAAATATAGTTTGGATTTGCCTCACAAAGGACTACTACCAAGTTGGTCTGGCCACTGAAATATTATAAAGCCAAACAAAAACAGGTTAATGCTTATGCACATACAGGTCAATGAAGATGAACAAAGTTATAACCAGACCAGCCAGCAGGCATTGTGCTGTGCCGATCAGGTATTCCTCATTTGTGATGGCTTAAGAAGCTGCTCACTTTTGTGCTAATTCTTCAGTTTTAGACTGACCACAAAAATGTCCTTTACTGGCTGTTTCCACAATTCTCAACAGGACTCCAAAACCCTACTTTTATCAAGAAGGACGGAAAGGCAAAGTTCTACTGTTATTACTCTTGAACTTTGTTTCCAACTTCAGCTCCTCGGAAGATCTGAGGAGCTGTCTATTTGCTTCTAAATCAGGCTTTGGGTGTACAACATAGCTATGCCATTCTGTGATGTGCTGTACAGAACCAGTAAACCAGACAGATTTTTGACAAGAACAGGAATTTTTTCCTGTATATTCTTTATGCAGACAACACTGAAATCTGAACATCTAATTTATGCAAAGCATCCCTATTTCTAGACACCACATAAAAATTCCACAGTACTCAGCTTCACTATAGATATATAATTTGAAAGTATTTTTACATGAAAATTATGTATTTTCCACTGTTGGCACTGAATGCAGCTCATTTTCCCATTTAAGAGTTGAATAACCCCAGTATGCTTAAAACTATTTCAGTTTCAATGTGCAAAAAAACAAGGCAAGGGTTGATGATAGCCTAGGACATATTAAAGTGCAAGACTCTTCTTAGATTAAGCTAAATGCTCTTCTCTTTGAAACAAACAAAAAACCCCCCCAGTTTTTGTCCTCACTAGCTCTGGGAAGCATTAAGTGCAGCAGATGAAATTCTATCTCTGGTTAGGTCAGCTTGATCTCCTGGATCTGGTACTTGCCTACGCTGTTCTGACTTCACACCTGCTCTCACAAAACTCTTATATACAAATCTGTGTCCCAAAATTAACTTACAGGTTACAAACACCCACTTGTACACTAATGAGATTAAATAGCATTAAGCAGATCAAGTTGAAACTTGCTCTCTCCTCCCTCTCAGCCGACATCCCCCACTTCTTGACTAATCAGTTCTTGCTGGTAAAATTTGAAAGTTATCCAATTTTCCCTCTGGAGTATTCTTTAGCATCTCTACCAAAAACACGTGCTGGAACAACCAGCCAGTCAAAGCACGATGTGCCTTGTTACATACACAATACTGGAATTTCAAAAGCACTCATGCTGACTTTGTGGGATTTGTGCTACTATAGCATTAAGATTTTTAATGATCTCCTAACCAACATCACATCTTTGCTCTCCCATTCTGTGAGCAACCAGCTTCAAGGATAATTATGTAATCTTTCACCCTTTACAGATGTGGCCTGGTTGTCTCACATTTACTGTCTCTGAGGCTGATGTCTGTGAGTGCCAAGTTTTTGGTGGCCTCCATGTTGGGAGTGGGAGTATTTCTGCTCCCTCATTGCCCCTCACGGCAGTTCATTCCCCTCCATTATTCACATTTGGGTGCTTGTCAGACCTTCTGTGTCCCAAGTTTAACTTACTACACCAGCAAAATACCAGACTGCCAATTTCTCTTCTGGGTTAGTTTCCTGCCAGGTTGTTTCATCAGCTCATGGAAGTGTCCAAGCAGCCAAACCAACACAAAGGCTGTACGGGCTCACTGCCTCCCCAAACTGCAGCCCTGCGATGGATTTGGAGCCTCCCAAAATCTAAACTACTGAGGAAGCTGCTGTTAGGCTTGCTGAACAGAAAAATAACCAAACAAGGCTGTGCAGAAAGTTTATAACATATGAACGTATCTTACTCGGTATTTTTTTTCCTCATTTTTATGGCACTAAATCAGTTTAAAGCATATATACAGTAAAGCTTTTTATCTCAGGGGGATGCTGTGGAAAAGAACAAAATCTAAATAGGGTATCTGGCAGACTGTATGTTTTCTCCAGTCCCACTTATCTACTGAGCAAATCCTCAGTTAAAATCCTAAATTAAAGGTGGTGGTGGGGGGAGGGGTATTTCTTGCTCCAAGCTGCTCAATCTCTGAACACTAAGGAATGGTCATCTCCTTACTGTATTAACACCTTCTAGATTACGCCACATATTCTTAAAACCAATAATGCAGTAAAACTGACTAGGTAACAAAACATCAGATGCAATGACACTGATTTAAAATAATCCCTCGAGAACTGATGTAATTGCTTATGTCTCAGGAATATTCAAGTCAGCTGCCTCTAACAGCAAAAAACCCACAAATCTTCATGCTAAAGGAAGAGTGTAGAAGTTAACTATTCCTTCAGTTACTTACCAATCAGGATTTGACCTGTTTTCATTGCAGAACTACCTGGCACCAAGCCATGTACCACAAGCTTCTCTTCACTGACTCCTCTGGTGGCTTTATCCCTCCTGCCTTGTTTTTCCACTCTTCTGCTGCTCCATGAAGACTGATGGACAATCCCTACTAAGGCCTCCAGCAGCCTCTGCTGCTCTTCTTCCCCAGCACTGTAGAGTTTTCTGGGATTTACATAAACAGACACATCTTTGTACTTTTGCTGAACAGTGACACCCACTTTCTGAGCAGACTGGTGTTTCAATATGGAAGTAGGACCAGTGGGGTGCACATTGCAGCTTCCACTGCCTTTCTTACCAGAACGCTTTGGCAAAAGACTCTTCTTTTTTAGCATTTTGGTCCATTTCTTCAGTTCATACTTTCTTTCCTTTCGTGATCCCTCTTGAATAATTTCAGCTTCATTTTCACGAAACCTGACATGATTCACTGCTGGCATTTCTGGACAGCTGTTCTGAAGCAGAATTTCTTCTTCGCTTTCACTTAGTTCTAAATAAAATAATTCCCCATTTTTCTGCACACTATCCAACCATTCAGGCTCAAGGTCACTGGAAAATAAAGAAGAATGATCAGTGAGCTCTGATAAGGGAGATCACTGTGCAAGTGACATCTGATTATTTTAAGTAGGGAGGGGACAAAGTGCAAAGGTTAAATAAAAAAAAAAGGAAAAATATAGTTGCCTCCTGAACATTGAAAGCTCAGCTGCTCTAAGTCTGCCATGATGGTTAGAACTTGTTTTAGATAAATGATGGATATGGCAAGGAAAAACATCCCTGTCGTATGTTAAAACAGCTTCTTCAAATGCCTTAGAGGAAAACATCCACTGCAAAAAGCAGTAGTCTCTTTTCAGAAAACAAACAACATTTCTTTCACATGAAACTTTTAATTAGTAATTACATTCATGTGCACAATGGGACTTTCCCTTAAGAGAAAAAATACATCCTATTTGTTCTCTCCCATTACTTTTTCCCTTATGCATTTGTAATATAACCACAGCACGATTTTTGAGGTGGTCCTGTGCAGAGCCTGGAAATGGACTTGTTTATCCTTGTGGGCCCCTTCTAACTCAGGATATTCTGTAACGCTATGGGAAGACAGATTGTACTACCAGCCCTTTGGAAAGAGAAGATTAACATCTAAAAAATCACTTAAATTTAACATTAAAAAAAACCCCAAATAATCTAAGATGAAATCTAGGTAACAGTTTTTAAACGCCAAGTTCCACATAGCACATGCCAGCTTCCAGGCAGAAATACACACTAAAAATGTAAAGAGGCACCACTGCTACAGAAACACATCTGGCAGCTGGAGTGGATCACCCAAAGGCAAGAGCAAGACACTGCTGCAAAGCAAAGGCAAAGCAGCTCCAGGATGTGTTAACAGAAGCATCATCAGCACAGTGCAAAAAATTCTTTGTCCTAATTTGGCAACGCTGATGTGTCAGCTATGTCCAGTTTTGGGTAATAAGTTTTAAGAAAGATGTAATAACTGGAACATAGCCAGAGCAAAGAGACAAATACTAAGTAGCCTATAAACACATTTTAAAGGGAAGGAGACTGAAGGAATCATACTCTTTTGGCTGAAAAAAAAAACCAACCAAAAAATGCCTGCTGAGAGGCAACAGACCAAGTGAACCTCAAGGTGAAGTTTAGAATGTTACTCGAGATGGATGAGGACCAATAATGGCCAAAGTAAGAAGGGTACTCAGAGGTTTAATTATCTGGGATGTTCTGTATGGAAGATTTTCAGGAACAGACAAGACCAAGTAATTCTTCCTGACTAGATGACAAAGGTCTTCCTGTTTCATAAAAATCATAAAAGGAAAAATGAGAACGGAGATTTAAATCATAATTACTATAATTGTTTAAAGTTAACACGCATTCATACATTTTCTACACTAGAAGTAATTTTACTGAATAAAGAGCGCTGATTTTGTTTAAAGCTAGCACTAAATAAATCAAATAGAGCATTACATTGAAAACACAGATAAATGATAAAGCTTCAAAGTTTAGCTGAACAGAGAACATTATAAAAAGACACTGCACCAGAGCACCTTCAAGGCTCAATGAGAGGATCTGGCTGGACTAACAATACAGAGAACACTGGCATTACTCTCTTTCTGCAGGCCCAGCTACTGAAAGAAGTCTATGGATGTTGCAGACAGGAAGAAGCATCACCTACCTCCTCTGCATTTATTAGCTTTTTTGCCCAAACAGATAGTTTAAAAGAAGAACCACCACTTGTGATAATCTGGCTATACCTGATGGTCAGGGATAAACCCAAGTGTGCGATTTCTGCCAAGTCTTACTCAGAATCTTGAGTTCTTACTCAAGAAAGTATCAGAATGCTAACAAAACCTAAAGGCTGTCAAGGCCACACATTATCTGATCCAACATCTCTCAGAAGGTGGTAGGCAAGAAATAACGTGACAAGAGTTTTTCCTTGGTTTATTTTTTAAGGCATAAGTGAGCAAAATCAGGCAAAACCAAAAAATCAAACAACCCCACCCCCACAACCCCCCAAGCCAACCAACACCAGTACTCTCCCCCCGCCCCTAAAAAAACCCAAACAAAAAAGGAAACACAAGAAATTTACAAAGAAATAACATTTGAATTAGCAGAAACTCCCGTGATGTATGATAGCATTTTTATTCCCTCTTTAAAAGAGACTGTGATTTTTGGAAACGCTGCTTCTTCCCTGGGGTAGATGTCAAAATTTCAGCCTGGATGTCAGTTTATACACTCATGTTCTCCAGCTTTGTTGTCTGTTTTTATTAGAACAATATGGACCAAGGGGAAAAAAAATGGTGTGGGCATGTGTTTACTCTGGTTACCCAAACAGAACAATGCCAGAGAGAAGTCAAGAAGGAACTATAGTGTAAAGAAATTCTCACTTTCCCAATAAAGATCCATACAGATATCTGGAAAAGCAAAGCCTGAAACAAGAAGTCTGCACCTAGGATGAGAGGCTTTTTTCCCCCTAATGCTGTAGTGTCACAATAGATTTAAACCAAGAAAGGAAAGAAAAAAAGAAAAGAAGAAAGAAAAATCTAATTTTTCTCTCTTTTCCCCTGTGTTGAAACAAGTGCTTACACAATAACCTCAACTTGCCTCTAGGACTGGAAGTTTCAGTAAAGGGAGCTAAAAAACTTGAAGGCCTGCACTTCTCTTAAGAGTAGTTTCACTGATCCCACACAGGTATTTCCACTTTGGAACAAATGTCTGAAAAACTGGGCCGATTGAAATTTTCCATTTATGGAAGAAAGATATATTAGAAAGAAAGGATCCAAGTTCTGCTGGATAAATTGTTATGCAGATAAATTATTAAAAGTATTACACACATTATTACGAGTATTAAGACATGTGTTATGTGCTGGAAAATGTGGAAGACAGCTTTATTCCCTGAATGTATATAAAGGATGCCACTAAAAAGGCATTTTAGATGAAAGACTTGGGAAAGGAAAAATCCCAAACACACAAAATACAAAAACACATGGCTTCAGGCTGAAATGCTACCGTTGTCTTCTGGCTCATAAATATAGGAATAAAGTAAGGTAGATGTACATACAACAGCTTTGTCCCTGAGCCAGAGTTACAGGGCTACTACAAACTAAAGTACACTTGAACACACTTCTAAATTCTCCCATTTGAATATTTTTTTGTCCTCCACTACACAGCATGATGAAAAGAACGTGCCGAATGAAATGTCATTGATTAGACCCTGAAACACACATTTTAAGTGTCAAGCAGAGCTGTTTTAATGCGCGGAACCAAGTAAATTTTTAAAGTTTAGTAAGTTTTAATTTCACCCCAATTAAAATAACATGTACATATGTTAAAACCCTGGAGATTGCATTTATAACTTTAAAATTACGTATCAGTATTACAGAATTATCTCCTGACGCAGTATTTCCCAAAAGACAGGACACTAAAAGAGAAAGACTACACCTTTCTTGCTAAAGCATGTGCCAGGTCCCTCCTTCCCCTCTGCTTCCCAGGTCGTGTCCCGCTGGGATAGAGGACCCAGTGCAAGGACTGCCCGCAACTGAACCCACGCCGCGTTACCGTGGGGGCTCTGCAGAGAGACTCTGTCAGAAAGCTCACACCGTCCTCTGCTCCTACAGCCAGCCCCGCACCGCGGCACCCACAGCGCCGAGGGGCTCCCACCGCCCCCCGGCGGCCTCCGCTGCGCAGGGCGGCGCCACGCCGGGGAAGCCCCCGGCCACCGCGAGACACCGCGGCCCCGCCCTTACTCGGAGCTCGCAGACAGCGAGGAGCCGCAGGAGCCGCAGGAGCCGCAGGAGCCGCTCTCGCTGCCGGTGCCCGCGGGCTCAGCGCCTTCTCCGCTGCCCGGCTCCATCCCGTCAGCAGCGCCGCTCCCGCCGGGCCCCGCGGACGCCATGACAGCCGCGCGCCCGGCGGCGCACGTGACGCGCGCCGAGCCCTCCCATTGGCCGGGGCCCCGCGCGCCATGGAGACGGCGGGAAGCGCGAGGGCCCGGCCGTGAGCGGCTGCGCCGCGGTCCCGCCGCGCTGAGGGCAGAGCGCGCTCTGCAATGGGCATTTCCCTGTGCCCAGCCTAGCCCGTCCCTCGAACGGCCTTCTGTGGCTTAATAGGGACGCACAATGCAGAACCAGACTTTACTGAGTTGTCTGATTGCAAGGTCCCAGTACCGGTCCCATAAAAGACACCGTTAGTGGAACTCGAGTGTCCTGCGGTGAGGCTCAGAGCAATGTAAGCAAACACTGATCCGGAAGGGGAAAGACGAGGGAAAAAGTGATTCTCGGGTCAACTGGTAAGCAATGGGATGCCTCTGTGCTTTATTTTATGTGCTATTGTGTAAATTTAATGAGCTGTGAGAAATTAAAGTAGCTTCTCTGTAGGTTTGTCAGAAGAGCGGTGTGGTTCAGGAGAAGCAAGGATGTGACAGACCCGAAGAAGTACCTTAAAATAGCCTATGCAGTCTACACGTGTAAAATCACGCTCAGTCAAGAGAGAGACAAAAAAACCCCAAACCCCTACTCGGTTTTCAGGATTTAAATTATTCGTATCCATGAAAAACAAGACCTATGGCAGCCCTGCAGACAACTTGCTGTGTAGCTGTGTCAGTAAACCCATCAGGACACACATGGTGAGTGGGGAAAGGGATGGAGAGTAATTGTTGGAACATGTTTAATGTGCTGGATTTAATCTCTGCTCAGTGGGATATTTGCATAGCTTCAGCAGTGAGGTTTTATAGTGCTGGAACGCTATGTAGGGGTGACAGAATCCTGGTATGAAATTCCTGTACTTGAAACTGCTTTAGGGAAGCGTTTATTAGTAAGAGTGATTTAAAGTGAATTAACAGACAGAAATGTTTTGGACTCACATCCATGTGATTAAGGCTTCAACTGGAGTAAAAATACCTATGTTAAAAACTGTGGCCATTCTGAAGTCCCTGTACAAGACCTGATTTTACAGATGTATTACTGTTGCACAGAATACAAACCTATCCAGAGGGGGAGATAGAACCATTTCCTATCTAAAGAGAAAAAGTTTGTTCTACTCTGGTTTCATTTAGAAGTAGGTGAGATACACTGTCCTGCCCTTCCTAATTATGCTTACATTTGCAAGCACTTTTAATACACCGAGCACCACAGTGAAGTGTTTCTGTAGAGAAGTGATAGTCAATGCCAGATGGTGTTGTGTTAGTTAAATTTCACTGAGTTCAAGAGTTGGTTAATTGGTTCCAGTTGTTTGTTCACTGAGTGAGAAATACAGACTCTCTCTCAAGGAGGCAGTGGTCTTACACCACTTGCTATTTTATAGGAGTAACATATCGTGAATGGAAGGATGATGGAAGGTTTTGGTCCTCAGAGGGGAGTAGCTGGGAGCCACCTAAATGCTTTGCTGAAACGAATGTGGAGTTTTTGCTGCTGTGAGAACAATTAAAGATTGCAGCATGTATCTCACACAGCAGGATTTTATTTTAGTGAAGACACAGATTTTCCCACACAATCCCTCTTGAGAGGAAAGCCTCTCATTTCTTGGGCATAAATATTAGGAAGAGACTTGAAATAATTTGTCTTCTGGCAGACACTTTACACTTAGTCCAAGTAGCTGGGGCTGATGCTCCTCACTAGGGAATCCATGAGCTTTCTATGCTAAATTGCTGTTTTTAACATGCAGATGGGAAAACTCTGCCAGGGGGCATCACTGGTATCAATAGCACTGCTCACCCTCACTGGACAACCGGTTAATGAGCACTTAGGAGTGGATAATTAAAGCCTGAAGGTTGTTCTGATTAGCTGTTCCTGCAAAGAACTAAATCCACGTGTGGAAATTTATTTCCTGAACAAGAGTTTCTTGTTACCTTTTTTTGGCTTAACCTGTTTCAAAAGCTGCTGTGCTTTAAAAATAACAGTCTGCCTTGATCCATTCAGAAGTCGACTGGAGTTAAAAGAAGACAGGGTATAGGACACACTGGTTCCATACTTCAAATTACAGCTCTTCATTAGTAATAAAGAGGCAAGAAGGCCCTAAGTGACTTGTTATTGTTTCATTTTTTCCTTTCTGCTTGTTTTCAGATCAGTTAATATTTCCAGGAAGGCTCTACCAACAACTGGACAGACATAAATGATACACTGCAGATAAAACATGATATGTTATAAGCAGATAAAACTAAGAGGAAAATAGTTTCGTCTTTGTTTATCAGTTCTGTTTCTTGTTAACACCTGTTTTACTGAAAGAAAAACGTAACAAAAAATATGAGTGACATTATATTTCATCTATTGATTCCTATTTTTTAAAATTCCTCCAGTGCACAGCATGAGCAAAATATGTCAGAAATAATTCCCTCTTTTTTAAGGAATAATGACAACAACACAACTTGCCCCTGCCGTGTAAAGTCTTTCTTAAAGGACAAAATACATATTTCACAAGGATTCCTTAATAGTTAAGATTTTTTGATTACAAGGTTTCCATAAAACCGTTTAAGACTGTGGTTACAGAACCTTCTGTTCACAACTTCTCTGACAGGACTGTGTAGAGACTATCCACAGCCAAAGCACCGTGACTTGAAGAGTGACACTGGGCTGTCAGTTTAATTGGGATATTTACGTATAGACATCCACGGAGGATGAAGGCTACCTCTGGGACCAAAGGAACAGAAATTTTGTGAGCAAACTCTCCAGTCCTCAATAAATAAAATAGACTGTTCTTTCTGACTTCTTACGCTTTCTGTATCAACTCTGATCACAGAAGGTATTTTAGAAGAACACAAAACCAACAGGAAGACAGCCGTGAAGAATCTGGGAAGAGCAGTACAACCCATCTCATCCTTTTGAACAACACTGTTAAGAGTTCTCTCTAGAATGAAAAGCAGCTGTAATTTTCAATTTTATTTTCTACTGCTTTTACTTCACCTTAAATCTTTTAAATACTATTTTTTTAGGATCACCTGCTATACATAGCAGGCATGTCAGGCATGAAAGAAAACTATTATTTGCAGTCAGGCAACATGCAAATGTTTCAAGCATGAGTCGCCTTATTCCACTTAGAATATATTAATATAAGCAAGACCATGGGGCAGCATGTTTTAATCCGGCTCTGAAATTTTCTGTTAAGTCACTGAAAGTCCATGGGCAGGGTTTCAGAGGGTCTGTCTGCATGTGAGCACATTTACTGTGCATAAAGCAGCCTCAGAGTGCCATGCCGGAGCAGGCTGATCCCAGCGTGCCCTCCTTGCTGTGCTCTGTGTTTTCCTCCCCAGTGCTCACAGGAATGGATTTCACACGGCTGTTCCGTCTGACGCCTTGAGCTGGAGTTAATCACTTGTTAGTTTCCATAGCAAGAGCTGCTTGGAGCTGGCACTGGAAGTGCCCGTGTGCTTTTTCTGTGCAGCTGGAAATAAACCAGCGTGGCTGAGAAACAGGAAGCGGACACTTAACAGAACTGGAGATGAGCTTCTCTTGGATTCTGCTGAATGGGATGCGTTTTTCTTTGTAAAGTTTCTGCGGCTCTCAGCTAGCATATGGAAAAAGCCATTAAGGGTGACTTTCAAAGTCCTGCACGGGCCTATTGGGCAAGACTTTATTGTCGAGATGTCTTTGTGGGGGGATACTGTGGAAAATCGCACGTTAGGGATGGTGAATGCAGGAGGAAAAGCAGCTGCTTCTCGTACAATGTGCCTCCTGTGCATCCACTGAAGAATTTTTTCCCATCCCTCTTGTATCTGTGCGAGTTAGAATACATTTTTCCCTCCCCTTCAAGAAGGGTTCAAAACACTTATGGCATGGATGCAACAGCATCAATTCGTACCAAAGTGTATCAGCACGTTTCTCTGCACATGTAGGAGTCCCAGGCGTAGCGCCGTAGCTTCCCTCACCTGCACGTCCTCCCCTTCTCCAGGAAGGAGGGGAGGAAACCCGCCGGCAGCCGCCCCTTCCCTTCCCCTGCCATGCACACCGGGGCACCCCGGCTCCCGCCGGCCCCTGCCCGGGCGGCAGGACGCGGCCCCTCGCCCTTCCTGCCGCCACGGCGAAAGGGGAGCTCGCCGGGGAGCCGCTGCCTCCGCTGTCCCTCCGCTCCGCGGGTCCTGCCCCGCGTCTCCCAGGGCGGCCGGAGCCTCCCGATGTCGGGAAGCGATCTCAGGCAGCCGCCCCCCGCCGCAGCAGCCGCTCCCCGTCCCCGCCACTGACCTGTGCAGCAGGACGCTCTGCACCGAGTCCAGGTCCTCCAGGTTCCTGGTGACGGGCCGCGGGATGCTGTACCTGCCCGCCCCGAACATCGCGGGCGGCCGGGCGGCCGCGACCCCCGCATCGCCCGGCCCGCGGCAGCGGGACTGCGGGCGGCCGCGGGCAGGTGGGAGCCCCTCAGCCCCTCAGCCCGCCCGTCCCCGCCGCGTTGCCCGCCCGCTCGCCCGCCCGCCCGCTCCTGGGCCCAGCGGCGCCGCGCCGCGGGGCGCGGGGGAAGCGCGCCCTGCGCAGCCGGGAGAGCGCGGCTGGGCTTGCGGGGATTGCGCTCTTACACGGTGGTGTTTCTCTCAGGGACTTGCAAACCGTGAAGACCCAAGTTTCGGATAAATGCAGCAAAGTCCTATCTGCAGCCGCAGATTTTATTTATTTTTTTCTTTCCCCCAGAGCTCCCGCTATGTGAGACAATAGTTTTCCCCCATGCATTTTCCTGCTGGCCAAGATAATGCATTGCCCAGTTGATCCTCTTTCCTTAAGTAATAATATGAATAATTGCCAATCCCACAAAATCCAATCCAGTTTGGTTCCCTCTTTCACAAAACAATAGTTACAGGGCGCTCCAGATGATCACAGGACTCCTTACTGGGTTCCTATCTGCAAAATTCTGATGCAGTATATTGAATGAAGAGCAATATGGATGTATAAAAGGGATGTGACCCATATCTTCACCGTTTTTATTTCTTACCCATAAACTGCCATAATTTATTTTCTCTGCTCCCTTTTATGAGATTGGTTTTCTCTAATGATGAGAATTTTTCAAGACGTGATCCTCTCCTTCAGGTTCTCTCCGAAGGGTGACATAAGATCAACAGCTAATAAAGTCTTGAAATCTGTTATTAAAAGCACCAGCTTTAGTTTCCCTCAGACATTGTGCCTGAGGTAATTATAGCAGCACAGCAATGCAGTAGTCTCCCAGAAAGACCATAACAGGAGGACCACTGGCATGATACACAATGGATAGCAAACTGGAAACCACTGAATATTTTAGCACCCAACTCCGTGGGATGGTGGCCACTACATGGAGCAAAAGTTTCAGCTTTTTTGAAGATTTTGGCTTGAGTAGATGGTGGCAGTTTGGAGAGGGTGAGTGCAGAATTACCGTGAGTCTGTGGCTAGGATTCTCACCAAGTAGTGTAACTCGAATATTTAGGTGTCTTAACATTTTTCCTTTTCTTAAAATTTTGTTTCTTTTTTTCTTTGATACCATAATGAAATTTTAAGAGAAGGACAATCCCCTCTGAATCCTACTCCTGTAAAAGATGAGGAACCACCATCATCCATTGAGGTGAGCAACAGCAGCGTGAGTAACAATTATGACCATAAAACCTTTGTCATGATTTTTGACACCAGGGTGCCAGGGAAGCTGAAGGTACACCAGAATTTTGTGTCTAAGTAGCAGTGACTGGAGGAGTTTGATATGTACAGTATCAAAATCAGCATAATGCTTCCACAGTGGGCACTGAGCAAAGAGCTTTTTGCAATACCCACATCTTGATTTCAGGAAGCTGATGGAAAATTCATGGTGGTTATGTCACCATTGCCTTAGAAAAACACTCAGGCACCATCTGTATTTCTAGGTGACTGCATCAGTGAGCAGTGTGTGATCTGAAGCTTACAATATTTCATGTAGAAAGGTTCCTGGAGATACAGATCAGATGACAAGGTAAGAATTTTTCCTCCTGTTCACAGCTATAGCTTCTTTTCTTCCCAGTGTGTCTGCTATGGTAAACGAGCCCTGAAAATGTGGGGGAGAGACAAGACAGGTCATTTTAAGCAATTTGTTCACTCTTGTCTACAAGCTGAATTAAAATTTAAAAGAGGCAAAGATTGCTGAGGATGCTTAAGGTAGCACTGATCAATCAAAATATATGTGTACTTCCTCTTTGATGTAATCAGCTTTTGGCAGCTGATCATATGACAGCAGCATGATTAGGAAGCAGAGCACTGTGTTTTCCTCAAGCAAATCAGAGGCAAGAGTCCCTACATATGCATACTGAGGCTGTACATTTTAGGCTAGAATGTCATGTAGATCTGG
This sequence comes from Coloeus monedula, assembly GCF_965178545.1. Classification (NCBI taxonomy): domain Eukaryota; kingdom Metazoa; phylum Chordata; class Aves; order Passeriformes; family Corvidae; genus Coloeus; species Coloeus monedula. The sequence goes on along the minus strand of NC_138785.1, from coordinate 6,295,387 downwards.
AACTTGGGCAGCTTATCTGGCCTGCTAGGTTCCCATTGGTCCAGTACAGTGTGGTTTTCAGAATAACATTATGCAACAGCAGCAGAGCAAAAGGCTGCAGAGACTTTACTGTATTTTTTTTCATCCTTTGTACCATTTTTATGCCCTGAGGGAGCAGAGATGTTTAATTTGTACACAACAGGGGTGTGTTTTCCCAATTCACTTAGGACAACACAAACCCCACATCTGGGCCTGGAATTTGATGGTAGAAAACAGCAAAACCCCCAAACATTACCATCAAAATCACCCTGTGTGTCCAGAAGGCCTTTCCAAGATCCTTGTGAGCTTTTCTTTTTCCCTGGGTTCCTTCTCACTGGGAGACCATTTTTTGTGTGCTTCTTAAACTACTGACCTAATACTGAATTTAATGGTAATATCATCTGCTAATAGTATTTTACTTTTACATGGGTTTAAAATTGATTGTGAAGTTCTTTATTAGAATTGCTTCCAACTCAGCAAAACTGGAACATGTAAATATAAGTATAGAGACCCTCGAACTGTGCCAAAATGAGAGAAGGTGTCTTAGATTTTGTGTAGCTTATGAAATGGCAGCTCCTGAAGCACCACACTGCTGATAAGCAGGCCAAATTACTGATTTTAAAATCAAATAGAATGTTTTCCTAATTATGAGTTACAACTTCTACCATATTTAGTGTGCCTAGACTCGATACTTATGGGTGATGCAACTGGAAAATGAAAGAGGAGCAGAAAGTCAAAAGTGATACAGTGTATACTTTCAGAGACCTGTATTTTTTCCTGAATATATTTACATTACCTTAGTTGCATATAAGTTTCTAAAGTTAAGAGACAGGGGTCTGAGCTAACATTAATCCTGTAACAACTTCTGCAGATACCCCAGCCTTTGACATTTACAGGAATTACTTTATTGAGTTTTGTAGAATGAAGTTTCACTAAAATACAAAGTGCAATTTCATTGTATTTTCTGCAAGGTTTTAGGCCACGAAAAAAGGAAGGTCACTATTCCATTTGAAGTTTGTCAGCTCGTGTATTTGTACATGAATGAGAGCATGGTACTACAGAACATTGTCCTGAATCCAATGAAATATGTACAGTTGGAGAAAGATTATAAAATTCTGCAATGCCGAGAAAACGAAACCACTAGGGATTGGGGAAGGAGGAAATCCAACCAGTTGAAACACACAGAAATGACAACAACAGAGAATTTTAGGAGACACCCTGCCTACGAAATAACTATAGCATGCCTGGGTTCCCCTTCTGTTTGTGGCACTTTTGCTGCCAGCTGAACTGCCTTATGAAAACCCGTCTGCTTTGTTACAGAACAATTCTGGTCTTGCTGATGTAAAAGGAAAAAAAAAAAGCAAAATACTATGATGCTGTGTTTATGACATACTCCTCTTTCTGAAATTATACTGTGTTTTTTTCTCCAGCAGATGCTAGGCTCTAATAGATTATGCAGCTATTTCCTATGCTGACAAGGTCAGAAATTGTTGAGTCATAATCCCCTTTCAGGAAAGACTAAAAGGGGTAGTAAAGCTACTTTTGCTGTATTTGAATACTTTTGATCTCCTTGACTTGTCTGGTGGGTTTTAGCCCAGGGATCAAAGATTAACCAGCATTTATGGACTGCACAAGGTGGAAATCAGCTTATTATTTCATATGTATGACGTGTCATTTATGTCACGAGTCATGAGGTATCGGCACATGGGGAGAGTTGGAATGTTTTGGGAGAGACTTCATTCCTTCAACTGAAGGAAAAACATCCTTATTGTTTTTTCTATTTGATCATACCTGTGAGTAAGGGACACTGTACCTTACTGTTTTCAGTTCCCAAATCAAGGGCCATGGCAAATGGTTGTTAGGGTACAAGGTTACTTTCCTGTTCTGCCATTCAGTGTCAACATTCCTCAGATCGGTAGTGGCTTATTTCTGGTATGACTTGATCTTCTACTGATTAACAGTGGATAGTGATGGCACTTCTGTGGAGTGGGTATTGTTGTTCTTGGACAACAGGGTAGGTTGTCCCTCACCAGAAGATGAATCCTCAGGCTGCTGCTGCCTGTCTGTTGTCATGTTTAAAAGACTGAGGAGTGGGATGGGTGGGTATTTTTCCAAGGAGCTGTTCCCAGGCTCTGTCTCTTGTCTACAAACAGCTGTCAAGATTCTAAGGGCCAGAGGAAAGTGAAAACTCTAGTTTTCACTTCTGACACAATCAAATATGGATATCCACCTCTGGATTTGTTTTTATTCTAATTGAGGCTAATTGCATATGAAAAAACCCAAGCATGCAGAGATTTTGGTGTTATTGCACCACTTAAAGAATAGCTCCTTCTTTTGTGTCTGTATGGAGGCAGCTGGGTTCCCCAAGCTGTCCTGGTACCTTCCTTGTGTTACACCAGCACTGCGCTGCAGGGAGCAGAAGGAACAGCTCTGCTACGCTGAGTTTAGTGATCTCCTCTTCTCAGAGTGCAGGGGCACTAAGCATTCTGTGCATTCCAGGGTCTGCCTTCAGTCCAGCCTTCCAGCAGCAAGAGAGAAAGCCCCGTTTATTGTCAAACAAATCTCCTACGGCTCTGGGGTCTCTTCAAAAGCAGCCACAAAGGCAATGCTTTTGGCAAACTGGTGAAGTCAGCAGTACAGGAACCCTGGAAATACGAATTTATAGTCTGTGAGGAAGCCATTAATCCAAGGAGTAAGTGATAAGCTGAAGAGCAGCATAGGATGATGTCACTCATTTCAGATCAATCTTTCAGTTCTCCAAAGACTCTTTGTTTTGCAGAACAGGGGGGATAGGTTGGCAACACGTGGCTACTTCATGGCCTTTAAAAGGACTTGCTGGATTCTTATTACTTCCTCTAAGACAGTTTTTGTACCAATGAGAAACCTAAACCTAACTGAAAAAGCCACCCTAAAAATTATTACATGTCTGATATATTGCAAAGACTGATAAAACAGAAGTAGATTTTGTTACTCTGAAGCTGATAAAGTTCTTGTAAACTTGTCTATAAATACAGTTTGTGGTCATGTGGTCTTGTGAGAAATAGATCAGAACCATAAAAAGGCGTAACTTGTGTTTTATACAAACATCTGGGCAAAGTATAAGTGGCAAACATGCTAAATAATAATAAAAAAAATCGTTGAACTTTGACCCTAGATTTATTTTCTAGGATTGATTTCAAGGCTCTCTCTCCCTCTTAGCCCCAGCTTCTGGACTTGTCTGAGCTTCTGGAGGACTTTGGTGCATTGCTTTGGAACTGCCTGTCTGTAATTAAAAAATTTACAAATACACGTACTTTATATGTGCCACCTCACAAAACAGCACTTTTGGATTAATATGAATTTTCTATTTTTGTGTGAGAATCTGAGAGATACATATGTAGAATTTTTATGAATGAAACAATTTATAAAGCTGGTTTAATCGTGAGAGAAGTAGGATTATTTTGAAGGCTAAAGGCTTCTAAACTTTTCCTATCAGGTGTGCTGGGAATCCTTTGCTTCTTAAATATATAAATGCATAACACCAAAAGCAATCACAACTGACCTACGGCATGAGAAAATAGATACTCTTCTCACTCATTTAGCTTTCATCAGAGGTTATTCTTTAAAAATGTAAATATTTTACTAAGTTACAAGATTTTAAAGAAGCAAAATAGCACCACCTGGTGCTGATCAAAGTTTTTACGATCAGTTCCAATCTCTTAATTTGAGTTTATTGCTGTACATATAAACCACTGGCTTTCACAATATCAATCTGAGGTTAGATAAAGAAATAACCTTATCACTATTTCTATTTTTAATGCCTTGGCTTCTTTTCTTATAGACCTTTCCACACCCCCCCGCCCCCCCACCCCAAAACCTTTATCCATTATATACTAGTTTTTAGGGACTTCTAAAAAAAGTTCTTCTTATAGCTGAAACATTCTGGATATGTGTAAAGAGTCATTGATTAAAATATGATTTCTAGGCTTTTCTTCAGCTGGTTTAGATTTGAGAATGATGAGAAACTACAGCTAAAAGTGAACTTCACCACTCTTTTTCTTTGCTTCTAATTATTTCTGGACGTCGTTGTGGTGCTCGGAAATAAAAGCATAATTGAAGCTATGCTAACCCTAACCCTAACCCTATGTCCTGAAAGGACTTAAGCTGCCTAAGACCTGTCAAAATCAATGGGAAGTTAAGTGCCTGAGGATGAATCTCTAAGAATTAAATTTCTAAGCATTAAATATTTATATCTGCAAAAAAAAAGTTCCCCATTCATTCCTCCTCAGCGACTGATGGTAACATTATGATCACTTTGTCCCACAAACACCACTTTGTGTGTCACTGTTTTGCTGATGTTACTTTTAAAAAATTATTTGCACATCATTTCTTGTGAAGTAAAAAAATTATGAAGCCAACACATTCCTGGAATAAACATCAGTGTGTTCATAAAATAAACTAACCAATAACTAGGTAAACTCTCACAAATGAGTAGGGGATAGCTTGGGAGTTTGTCACAACATTGTCTTGGAACTTTTATTCTGTTCTATTTTGAAGTGTCTGAAGTATGAAAACTAACTAAAAATGGAACTTTCTTCAGATAAATGAAGAAGAACTAAGTACTTACACACAGAAATTGCTGACTAGGAATAAGAGATATGAGGGACATATCTTCCTGAGTGCACACAGCAGGAGGGTGATCTCAACTACCAAGCCAGAAACTTGCAGAACAAGGGTGATACTGTATGAGGGAGTTGCTTGGACATAAAAGAACGATCAAAGCTGTTTAGCTTGGGCACAGTGCTGTAATGATACATTGCTGCTGCTGTGCTGCATGTCAAATCAAAGCAGCCACTGCTCCAAAAATAATTGTTATTTCTTAGATAGTTGCTAGGTAGATGATAAAATCCTGATGTTAGTGTAGCTTTTATAATTTCTGCCGTTTTGGGAGAGAACTTTGTAAATACATTGTGTCATGTCTTGGCTTGATTGTTGTCTTCCAGCATCGGGACTGTTTCTCACTGTGTACACACATAAAATTCAGGGCCATCATGGAGTGGTTTAGGATGGGGTGCTCTCCCTGTCTCTGACATAACTCACTTCTAATCAAACTGCAGTGCAACTTTAATTTCTTCTGCTCTCTGCAGTTCCAGCTATTTCTTTGCTTTCCATCTTATCGAGCATCTGTGTTTTGTGGTGTGGCTGTATTTACAATGGGTTTGTTTTCAGTATCCACGGAGGGACTTAGGAGCACAACTAACCAAGCTTGCTAACGAAATTTCCCTATACATTTTGATTTCCAGGCAAGAAACACTAGAGGGCATTGCAAGTTCTGTGCTCATCCGTGTGGTAACTCCGCAGTGCTCTACTGTAACAGCAGTCTTCTCACTTAACTAATAAATAACTCAGATTAACTAATAAAAGCTCCCTAACGTGATGGGAAAAGCTGTGGAGACCATTTGCAGACTGCAGAAAAACTTGTGAGACTTAAATGACAAATACAGTGTTTGCTTTGGTCAGCAAGCACACGCAGCACCCACCATCAAAACCAATCTAATGTGAAGCTGCACATGGATTTCTCTGAAAATGGAAGCAAAACTATGTTAAGTACATCCATTTCTGCAAATAGAATTGTGTAACTTGTGACTGGCAGCTGGCAGAGTTACATATTCCAAGCCATCTCTGGTCTGAAAAGTAGAATATTTTTTTTCCCCCGTATGCATTGTACAAATTCTGTTTGAAATTTAACAGAAATACTGATAATTTCACTAGGGTCAGTTTTAAGTGAGTTCAAAGCTGCGCATGTGTTTTTATAAAGAGAAGAAAAGTACAGACAGAATGTACAAAGGGGAGATTTTAGGAATAGTTTGGAAGTCAGTGATGGGAGTAGAATTTGCAAGACTGTTCTTTGATTCTGCTGCCAAAAATTCAAGCTTCTGTCCCCTATAAAATGTCACTGATTGTTCTTCCCGGAAATAGGAGTGCAGGAAGAATTCCAAGGACGCAAAGAGTTCTTGAGACAGAACTGCTCATATGGGATGCACAGAGGAATGTCTTCCTGTGAGGAGAAAAGTTTCTTAGTCTCCCTTATCTCTTTATCTGTTTTAGATGCCTGTTTGTGTCTGCATGTGTCAGACTTCAAAGAGGTTTGTGTTTGGTTTTTTGGTGGTTTTTGGATTTTTCTTGGTTTCTTTTTTGTTTTGTCTTTTGGTTTTTTGGGTTTTTCTAGGGATTTTTTTTGGTTGGTTTGCTTTGTTTTGTTTTGGGTTTTTTGTTTGTTTTTGTTTTGGTTTTTTTTTTTTGTTTATTTTGCTTTGCTTTGTTTTGTTTTGTTTTTTTTGGAAAGTGCAAATGGTGCCCCAGTGTTGGAGGCGAGGGAATGATCCAAAGTGGTGCAATGAAAGGCAGCCTCTTCCTGCTTCCCGGATTCCCATCTGCTTGGCAAACCTGCACAGAGCTGTGCACTGTCACAGGCTTTATTATTTAACTAAAAATGATAAAGCCTGGATGTTTTTCCTTAGTTGTTTTGCATGTTGGTAACTTACCCAGCCCATGTAGCTCTTTAACAGCATCTGTCACAACTGAACTGTTCGTAGGAATGTTGTAGATTTCATATGAAGAAAAGGACATTACTCATTTTCCTAACCGAGTTTTCTTGTTTGGAAAAATCACAGGAGATGGAGAACTGGAATACTACAGACACTGATGTCATTATCAGAGATATCAGAAAATCAGAAAGCCAACTCCTCTGAAACTTGCCTCCCATGACTTTAAAGCAGTCTCATCAGAGGCATATTGCCATTAGAGAATGAGGACACATAGGGAGGAATCCTAGGAAGTTCTGCAGTAGGACAACAAGCAGACAACACTTCTCTTTTGAGTAAAGCTTTTGTGCAAAATCCAGTGTAGAATGTAGCATTTGATTTGCAGATAAAGTAATGGTGACTAAAGTCATGCTTTCACAAATAGAAAATACATTACTTGAGGATCTGAATTTTGCACTATGACTACAATACAGATGATCCTTTCAAAAAAGTGTGTTTTGCAGGGATAAAGAAAGGGAAGTGAAGTTTTTTCATCACTGGATTAGTGTTTCAAGTTCACTTTCAAAAAGTCTGGTAATTCAAGATAAACAAGAACTGAAATGTGATCACCTCTGAGAACACTGGTGGCAAGGTTATAGTATATTGTATATTTATTTGCTAACAACAGGAATAAGGAACAACTTTCAGCAAGGGAAAACATCAAATGGACTCTCTCTACCTGTCATAAGCCCTGGGGCTTACAAAAATAACAGACATCTTATTGCATTCTTCACAAGTTGTCAATAAAAAATCTGTGAGGCTTGAGGTCACACAGAAATGTTTGGAAATTACAGAAAATCTGCAGTGGAAGCTTACAAAATGAGGACCAGAAGTCCCGTAGTGTTTTCCAGTGGAGCAGCATCAGATTTGTGTTTGACAGTTCAGGCTTTTGTGAATTGCTTTCTTTCTTGTTATGAAAAACTGCTGGAGTGGCCACTGGCTCTAGTTTTCACCAGAACAATTGCACTGTAAGATTTGACAGTGTTTCTGTTCAGTGTCAAATGCCATGGATTCTGCTGTTTGGTAGCAGCTGTTATGACAGGGAATTTAGGTGCTGGCAGATCAGCTAAAGCCCATCCTTGATGAGATGAAAGTTACTAAATGAGAGGTCTTCAGGAACTCAAGTACAGCGTCTGCACCTTCTGCACCAGAAATACCTTGTGTTTTGGCATTGTATTCATCTTTAAAGCTTGTTTTCTTTATCCCTCAAATATTTTTTCTGTTTGTAATCAGCTGTAGTTAAGAACTTGCACAGTTCATCTGTGCCTACTTGTCATCCATTCTAGGTAGTGGCAAATCATAGAATAACTTTTTTCTATCTATGACTAGTCAGAAAATTATTTCAGCTTCTTTGGTGGTGAACTTGCCACAGCAATCCATACATTAATCTGCAACTTTCAGGTTCCAAACAACATAAACTTTAATATCTACTATCTACTCTCCCTGGCACACTCTGTCTCAGAGTGTCCAGCACATTCCTGGCACAGATCAGGTAAAACATGGAGCAAGTATTTGTAGGCAGGTTGAAGAGTCAGATGCACAACCAGAACTTGGCCAAAATGAATTAAAGGACTTTTTATTGACTGTTACTGCTGTCTAACCTGATTACAACACCTTTGACTTCAACAGGAAAACATGCACATCGAGCAGAACATTAAAGTCACAGTGTACTTTATGAAGGTGCAATTACATTTTTAAATTATTAAGAAAACCCCTCATTTCCTTCTCAGGAGAGTTTTAAGTGTTGGAATCTGTAAATCATTTGTGCACCTTTAATGTGCCTAGAACAACTGTGTTACTGCCTGTTAATATTCAGTAGTTTAATGAGAAAGAAGACTGGGAATCATCAGGAAGATTATTAAGAAGAGAAACCAGATCAGCGTACTGCCAAACAGGAAAGCAATGTGAGAACTCCAGGCTGTGTTGAAGGAGACTGCCATGATATATACAGGGAAAAAGGAAATATTCTCTTAATTTGGAGCATAGACTAGCTTAAAACCCTTTGTAATATCTGGTACCTGCTGCACAAACCACTACAACTTATGTTTAGTTGGAGCTCTCTTAAGCACAAGTGGTTTATATGAAGAAAAAATTCAACTGCAGTACAGCAGAGCACATCTCTTCAATTTAAACCAGAATGCTAAAATAATACCGATGCATTCCAGAAACATCTATAAAGGCAGAGCTAATGCAACTCTGCTTTTATTAATGCCCAGTTATGTCAAGATGCATAGCAGACCCTCATTATTATAATAAATCAGGGACAAGGTATGCCATAAAATCATATTGTAGCTTAGCATTATGTTTTCTGATTGGTAACCGATGAGGTCAGGCTATGGATTTACTGGAGATCACTGGAAGGGCAAGGTGCAATCATACTGTTTAGATTATGCACTAGTTTCCATCTCATAGTGAACTCTAAAATACCCCTCTTTTTTTTTTCTGGAGTGTTATTTGAAATATTTAGAATATTTCTGCATGTATTACATGTAGACATTCTTTTAAAAATGCTTATAAAAATAATATAATATGCAAACACTTCAGAGCTCATGGATCTCAGTAGCTCTGGCACCTTTTTGACAAGTACCCCATAGTGGTGCTGTGCATGCTGTTGGATATTTACTGGTTAAAGTATCTAGTTTTCTTTATGTCACTGAAAATGGATATTCAGAACAGAGGAATAGTTAAAGAGCTCTGAAAACAGCAGCTGATCATGTAACTAAAAACACATTCTAAACTTGGAGAATTGGATTCTCAGCTTTAAGGCCTTTCATATAAAACTTTGTCATTTATATTGCACCAGTTCCATAATAAATAAAATTTTGGAAAGTATGCAGATTTTTAAAGAGTACTTCAGCAACTGACTAGAAGATAGAGCTTTCAAGAAGAATCTCTACCGATTTCATCCTAAATATTGAGGAATGGCTTGAGAGAGCAAGTCCAGGACGTTCTTTTGCACCCCTGAAGCAGAACATAAAGTTACTAACAAGTTACTTTTCTGAATTCTTTTGAGGTTGGATGTGGCCTGATTGCTCTTGTCATTCTGCAGGGCAGCAGAGGCAGCTCTTTCAGCTCTGTAAAGCGAGAACATGACGAATTGCCCTCTAGCCAGTTAAGGAATTCTGTAAAGGTTAAGGAGTTACATTTCTGGAGAGAATCCCAGTTTGATCTCCTCCACAAAAGAGGCCAACAGTAACAGCAGGGTGTTACTGATTAAAGGCTGGAAAATGCAGACAATACAATTTTACATAAGACTAAAGAAAAAAATTCATATTGTGCAATTTTAAAATATATTAGAGATTTAAAACCAGTACCTATTTCATCAACTGTAAGAAATTATTTTTAAGTTAACAAGTCATTATACCTAACAACTTATACTATAGATAACCTTTAAATAATATTTCTGTATTTGAAAACTTTTTTGTTTCCTCAGATATAAAAATAAACATTCCAGCTCATACTTTGTGCTCAATAATAAAGTATTTTCTCAAGTACAGGATTTAAAGAAGCAAATTCTGCTTAATCTGCAGATACCATTGAAAACAGCCCCAGCTAGGTGCTTCCCCAGAAACCATGGGAACTTTTCTTGAGTACTGAGCCAAGGAGAGAGGCCAGGAAACAGCTGGCTGCAAATTACTTTGTATGTCGTTATTTGACCAGAATTGCCTGGAATTACTTTACACTTTATGTGTCAGTAACAAGTTCCTGATAACTTTCTCTGTACCATAGGTCATTATCTCTTTTTTCTAATCTGATACAATCAATGCACATGAGCTTTCAAAATCCTAGACATTTTCTACTGACAGCTGTGCTCGTGTTTGCTGAGTCATGGAAGACTTCCTTTGGGCAAAGGTAGTTAACAACCTCGCAGGTATAATGGAAAGCAAGAAGCATTTTGAAAGATTTCCTTCCCTACTTTGCCACCTATTTGATTGCTGGCCAGCATTCTAACTTATAGAAAGGCAGCGTAAGAACTCCTGAGAAGTTAAATGGGACAATATTGTTACCTTCCTGTCCTTATGTAGTGAAGAATAATAACCTCATTTGTATTTTGAGGTATATTTTATAATTGACGTGTCATTGCTTTAATGGTGAATGCAGTTAAAAATCTGTGCCCTATCTCCGGTTTAAATGTGTCTTTCTTCAGCTACAGCCATTGCCCACATTGTTCTTGTTAAACAGAAATTATCTTTGTCTTTTCTGAAGATGACAGTTCTTCGGTTGTTAGGTTTTGGATTTTTGTTTTAAATAAAGAGGCTGACCCACGTACATTCTCTCAGTCTAAGGGGATGCAAGGAGAGGAGAATGTGCCTTAATGTCTGTGGCATTACCTTCTCCAGCTCATCCCCCAGGCTTCCAGTCTGACACTCTTCATGGATTCCACACATTTTATCAACTGCAATTTTATATTTACTTCCAGATCATTGATCAAAATATTAAATACCAATAAACTTAGTCCTGATACCAGGAAAATCCTATCAGATTCAGTTTTATTGATGTAAGATTTCTAATGGATATCAACTTTGAGATATATAAACAAATTTTTTCAAGCTAGTTAATGTGCTATTTTAAAGAATAATTTTTTTAGCTGTAATTAAAAAATCTACACATATTGCCATTCAGTTTATAATGTGGTCCAAAGCCAAATATTAATCAAGGACAGCTTCTTTATTTTACTCTTCTTTACAATGTGACATTTTTATTAAATGATTCTGATAAATTTTTTCATTTATGTTTAAAATTTCTTATTAGGAACAGCTTAACCCCTCTTGATTACCTGCAATGGGAAGAAACTTTTCAAAACAGGGTTTCCTATAGATTGGCCTCTATAAAATGAATCTGGAAGCAGGACATCCTGGTTTTCAAAATAACTGAAAATCCCTCTTCTGAGGATTTAATGTTTTCATCAGATTGCAGAGACAAGATGAATGATTTTCCCACAGTGGGTGATATGGTCACCACCAACAGGAGGCTGCAAAAGTCAATTTAGATGATTTATTACAGGCCAGATTTGATTTTGTGATGTTTCATATCTTGTACTGACTGTACTTTGAGTTGTTTCATCATGTCCATAGTCACTGAATTTTATTCTTTGAGGGACAAATACAGCTCTCAATTTTTACAAGTTCACACATCTATTTTCATGATGCTGTACTAAACATAACGGGTACATTTAAAAATATGCACAGCATTTGATTACTTAAGCATTTTTATCTCCTAGTGTTCCTATCAGATGTGGAGAGCTGTCAGCATGAAACGGGATCCTGTAAATTCTCAACCTTATCTAAGGAAAAAAAAATAATCAGAACACCAGAACATTTTATGGATTTTTATTGTTTGGAGATGCCTGTAATTGCTTTGCATTGCAAAAATACATGCCATGTTCCAACTGTGCTCTCCAGAGAGCTGGATCAAGAATTTCCCTTGCTAGCTTTTAGTTAGATTTCTCTGCCTGCTGGGGCTTTTATTTTGAATTACCCATCCAATCATTAACTTTTGCAGATTTTTTATATTAAACGCAACAGTTACAAATGCTTTAATTTTATATTTTATTACTTGCTAAAGCCCTCCAGCTGGCCAGATTCCTCCTGGGTCAACATTCTGACACTTTTGTTTAGACGATATATCAGCATGTACAAGGCAATGGCCAATGAAATCTCCATTATCTCTGTTTGACAGGGAATGCTTTGAAAGGCTGTGTATTTTTAATGAATAGGAAAAATCAAAGACAGGAGAACATCTTGGGCCTTTGCACATAACAAAGGGGGCATATTTATTGACTCATTAATACTGAATGTCAGATGGCTGTGTTGAGAGTCGGCAGTCTCAAGTGTTCCATCACCTACAGGGAGTATTAAATATAGAATAAACAGTTCAGTATAAACCGAGGGGCCATTTTTCTAGCAGAATAGAGGGTGGGTCTATTAAGTTAAATTATTAACAGTGAAACTGAAGTCACAAAGCCTCAGATGAAATTCCAGGCAATAACTCATAATTTTATAGCTTTCTATCCTTGATTATTCCTTCCTCCCCAAACCTTGAACATATTTCTTTCTACAACAAAAATAAGCCACCTTTCTTTTTTTTTTTTGCCCCCTCTCTTTTGACTCTTCTTTCAGGGTTGGTACTGGTTTTATTTTTTCCCTCACTTCCCTTGCAGAGGTTTTAACAGCTCATTTCCCTCCATTCTATTCCCTTCTTGTCCTGTACTACTGGCACATCTTTGTTCCTTGTTGTTTTAACACTCAGTATTTGCTCCTCTAATTTCTCATCTTTCCTTAGAGCTCAGTTTTTATGAAAGAATGGTCATGGAAGCAGCTCCAAGAAGTATGGTTATTGTGTATGTAAAGGAAAAAACTAGTTACAGTGGTATGATTTGGGAAATGTAATGGCCATGTATTCATTTTCCCAAATGTACATAATTTCTTTTGGCTCCACTACGATATCAGATCTAATTCTTCATGTGTATAGAAAGGCCAATCATGCCTGAATTTAAATTATATAAATAAGCCTAATTTCCTGATAAACAAACGAGAAAAACATTAGCTCACAAATTTTTAGGCTCTCAGACTGTTTGGGTTGGATGTTTCTTTGGACATTCCTAAACTGACCACAGAGTGCTATTAGATTTGTATATATAGAGGAGCAAGACCTTAAATAACTTAAAGATTCAAGCTGTTCCTAACTGGAACTGATCATACTTCCTGATTCTTGAATGTTTAAAATTGGACTGGGACAAGATAGTCTGAAGAGGAAATGTGACCAGGAGATTTCCATGGTGAATCCTATGTACAGGTGTTTGCAGGTGTGGAGGATAAGGGATTGAGACCTGTATTGTGCATTGCATAGAAGCTACTCACAATCTGGTTTGCTGTCAACAGGCCAGAACTAAAATCCTCATTATGAAGAACCAATGAATGAAAATCTTTGGCGATGAGACTTCTTCCATTGGTAAATATTTTTTTGCTCCAGCAATTTCAGCCCACAAAATTTTCCTGGATCCTATGAGAGTTTACTAGGACAAAAATGGGTATAATGCATCAGGACAAGAGCAATTAACAGTCCATTTGATACCCTATAGCAAAAGCTCCAGGAAAGTCTATCCTGCAGCTGACCCTGTGATGTCAGCAGCCACTGCATGTTCTCAGGGGGACTCAGCTCTAGCACTTATTTGATCACAGGCCAGGCCTGCTGATTGCTGAATGTCAAAGAAAACAAGAAAAACTGAGCAGATAACACAAAATTGTGTAGAGGAGGAATTGTTGCTGAGAGAGTTCAAACAGAACATTTTGGACTCGAGTCAAGAAAAAGCTGAGATTATTTGGAAAAGAGTGTAAGGCGAAAGGATATGCCAGTGAAAAGGTCAAAAAGGAAGTTTAAGGCAAAGCAACTTAGATATTTGAGAACTTTGAATTAACAGACTAAAGCTTCATATTGTTGCAAAGAACCAGCAGCTTTCTCAGTTAGGCCCTATCAGGCTATTGTGTTTACACATGGCATGACTAATGAATCCTGAAATCCTTGCTCAGATAGAGCAAGGCTGGAGTAAAACATGTCCCAGATCGTACAAGGTAGTTCTTACATGGAAAGAGTAACACAGGTGTAACCAGTTAGCAGTAAGAGTAACCAGTTACCAAATGTAGTATTTGCTACATCCTGTAGCATAATGTGCTGTTTACATTTAGGTAAATAACATTTATGTGAATGACATCTTACAGCAGTTACGCAGTTAATTTAAAAGAAGCCACAGCTCAGGATGACTGGCTGAGAAAGGAAAAAATTTGGGATCTAATTATGCTTTCATTAGTCCTTTTAAAGCTTGTTCCTTCTGACACAAAATTCTTCCTGTGTTTCATGAACATGCCTGCAGACTTTGTGACCAAAAGGACAGTTCAGCTACAATTTAGCTTGGCCTGATTTGACATTGTGGGAATCATTCACTGTGCTCTGGAAGACTCAGCTGACCCTTGTGCTGCCTATTTCAGAGAAATGATACAGGCACCAGCAAACATTAAAAACAGAAAAATGATACAGGCAACCAAACATTAATTTGTTTACTTTGACCTGGTTACATTTCAGTAAGCAAGGATTGAAGTAAAAAGGATGGGAATAGAAGATTTTCTCTAGAGCCTCTCTCTTAACTTATCACTGTGTGTTCAAGACACAATCACATAAGCTTCAACTCAAATTCCAATAATTATTGCAGATTAGGGAATTCTGTTGTATTTAGTAGTGGTTTTGTGCCTGGGGAGCTTACAAATAAAGCAAATGGAGCATGCAAGTAAAAATGGGAGACATTTCTATATTTGACCCTGAAAAATCTGTCTCCCCAGGATCATGACTATACTGGAGCAGGGCAGACTTGTACCTCTGTAAAGGTACTGCTGCAGAGGCTGTGAAATTTTCTGTAAGATACTGAAATGTGCCCTGACTCAGAAGGACTGAGAGAGAGCAGTTCTCTGACTTGGTGACAGGAACTCTTAGGTTATGAGAAAATCAGTTCCTGTTCCAATGAGTCTTTAAAACATATTTGGAACAGCTGACTGTTTCAATAGGAGACAAGGGAAATCTAGAACACCTTAAAAATAACAGCTCTGATCCCTTGTGTTTTAGGGGCCACCACAGCCTGCTTGATTTTTTTTTGCCTAAAATGCTTCCAGGTGAGCCATTGAGGCAAAAATAGGCACTAGACAAATTCAGCAAGTAAAACTTTTTTTTGGATAAATAGTCTATTTCACAGGAAGTGTCAGCAAGTTGTAAATATTGATTAATGAAGAGGGAGCCATACATTACTAATTTCAACGTGGCCTCCAAATTTCTCTACAATTATTGCTGCACTGAAAAGTCCATCAAGTCTCAGCCGAAAAATTATTATATGTGTTATAAATGTATAAATATATGTATTAATACAGGATTTTAACTGTTTTTGAAAAATAAAGTAAAACTTGAGAATGCTTAGCATACAAGAGCCCAAATGCAGGGCAGAAAAAAAAATTACCTAATATTAGATGTTCCCCTTTTCAAAATTACACAATTCTTGACTAGATAGGTTTGTATACACAGGATATAATCATTAGGGTCACAGCTTTACTCTTTCAAAATTCTCCTTGCAAATGGTTCTATACCTCCCTTCACAGTCCAGAAACATCAGATTGATAATACCTGGAGAATAAAATGCTAAAGTAGGACTTAAACCATCCTCATTGTATCACTTAACGATGATTTAAATAGACCATCCAGAGAGAAAACATCAACAGCAATTCTGTGATAAACAGAGCTTTGAATTGATTTAATAAAATAAAATGTCTCAATTGTTATAAAAACATTGCCGAGAGCTGTGAACAGAGTCTACTGCCTTGTTTTTAACATTCAGCTGAGTTCTACGTGTATTTTAATATTTGTTTGTTCTGAAAACATAGAGATCTGCCTCAGGCAGATCAGTAACAGGCAAGCTGGCACAGTCAATTGTATAGGGGGTTCTGAACAAGCAACTGAAAAGCAACTATTTAAAAATCAGCAATCCTGTTTCAGACTGAGAACCAAATAAGAGACTCAGAAGCATTCTCTTTACTAGCTTTTATTACTATTTGAATTGCAACTACAGAGGAAAAATACGGGCTTCTTTCTTTGAATGGCATTGTCGAAGATATTCCTTTCAAAAATAACAGTAAAGGAGAAGTGAGTCTCTTTACATACAGACCAATTTGTGTCATCCTTGCACACACAGAAAGGTCAGTAACCATGCTACTTTTGTTTGAAATGTGTTAAATATAAGAACAGCAACCTTCACTTCTCTTTTTTGAAGGAAAAGCATTGTGAAGTTACAGAGATAATTATTTAAAAAACCACATTCAACAAGTTTCCATTAGAATTTGCCTTCTTAGCATATATATTTGTGTCATATATCAATAATTCATCTTAAAACTCACCCTCAGCTGTGTGTCTGGAGTGATTCTGAAGGTGACAAAGGGCACCTGTTGTTTTTAAACCCATATGCAGCTCTTCCAGCGTAAGCGCACAGCTGGCTCACCTCACTCTGCCTCCCACTCTACTGATTTCAGGGCTCCAAATCTTTTCTCTTTCCCATTTCCCTCATCTTAACCTAGTCCATTTGCTCTTTTAACAAGCATGCTAATTGCTTCTGTCAATAGGGTGGGTCAAATGCTTTCCTTTCTTACACCAGTGACTTTCCTGAGGCTGTTTGTAATTGAGAGGGGGAGATGGTGTTTTCTCATTAAGTAAGGAAAAAATCTTGGAGCACAAATATTTCTGGGAATTAAATGCATATATGTATGACTGTCTATTTTGTGTGTCTGCTGTCATGCAGCATCTTAATTTTTTTGGACTGGTCTCCTGTAAGAAGTTTTAATTGATCCTGTATCTGGTTTTATTGCAACAGAAATCGAGTTAGCTACACTTGTAGTAAGAATTAAAAGTGCCTCTATTATATACATAGGAATAAGTAAAAGGAAGTGCTAAATTAAAAAATTCCAAAGATTTTGACATGTGAAAAAATAATATCATAGTTTTAGTTGGCCATTATATAGGACTATGTACATTTTTCCATTCACAAAGGCCGCTCTCCTTGAATTTCAGCCTTTGAGGAAATGTAGGTTTTTTTAGTTTTTGTTTGTGATTCCTACAGTCAAACTATGAAAGTAATGGGGAACATTTACTATTTCTTATCTGGAGGTGATTTTGATGCACAGTTTTCATTTGGAATATGGAAATTAATATTTCAATTAAGATTCCTGTGGTGATGTCATCAGTGACTTGGGTATATCAAGTGAAATACACGTCATCCCAGATTTTACATTATTGAATGCTCTGAGGAAACATCCCCAGTCACCTGACAGGAAAGAATTCACTTCAGCAAGGGAGTCTGCCTTTGTCTTTGTGACTTCAAAAATTTAGGGAATGTCTATCCTTAGAAGAATTGCAGAGGCATAGAAGTAAAAAGGTACAGAAGAATTAAATTTCCTCCATTTGTTTATTTGGGAAGGGTGTATCAGGTTATGCTTTTGCTATCCAGTATCTTCAAAGCTGTGTCAGTGGAACTGAGAAAAAGAATATCTGCTGTTAAAACTGCATTGTTATAGTCTGTACTGCCTTGGGTGACTAACTTGCCCTTGCACATATTCCTCATGTATGAGAGTTTTTGTATCCTTATATCAAATGTTAAGAAAGTCTTTTCTGAAAATAGAAAAGCAGCTCTGTGTGCCCAAACCAGCAACCACATGTTTAAAGAACAATAAGCACTGCACCTGATTCTGATTGGATGTTCATTATGATTTTCTTAATAATTGGTTATAATTATTTGTTTCTTTAATTAAATGTTTGCTGAGCATTTTACTGTATGAGGCTAAGCCTTGTGAAGTCATTGGACAAAATGGCACAAAACTGGAAAGCCAGTGGCTCTGTAAAGAATTATCAGGTTTGGCAGGAGAGAAAAGGCTTGGATGGGAAAAAGTCATGTTGTGTAAGTCCAGTCATTGCTTGGATGTCATTGCTTAGATTCATCAAGAGCATTTTCTGTTTGACAGAGTAAACTGATACAGGAAATTCCATGAGCTAAAAATAGATTACCCTGCTGATACAAAACTGTCAGTGAGAGCCATTGCAGTACTTGGCTAAGAATACTGGAAATGGGAAGAGATTAACATTGTTTTCTCCTGGCATCTTCTTTAGTTTTTCTAAACTTGCAGTCAGGCATTGCGTGGTAGTTTTGTGAAGTCTTTTGTGTCGCTTGTTGGCTGAAATACAGCTTGGACCTTTTAGGATGGGCAACAGGTTCTTGAAGAATGAATGGGTTGTCTGTAATTACTAACAGAGCAGTCAGAGGAAAGGATGTGATTGTTTGCTTTCCTTCTGTTGTCACTCTCTGCCCATACTCATTCTTTGTCTAATAATATCTTGGCTTCAACATGAGCTGGAGTTTAAATCCCATTTTAGTGTTCCTCTTCAATAACAGGACTGGTTACTTCCACATCTCTCTGTGTCAAACAAGGTGGTCCTACGCTGGATATTTGGGTGACAACATCCTGCTTCCCAGCTGTGATAATAAATAAGGGGCATAAGATCTGGCACTTGTAAACTGTTTTATTTTGGAAGCTTCTGTCCAACATCTGGATAAAATTATTCAAAACCATTTTCCTCCAAATGAAATATTTTTGTCTAAACAATGATATATGCCATGAGTGCAGATAAATGAATATTATTCAGATACACTGATTAACAGCAGCAACATGAAAATGAAACTATTTCCCTCCATCTGTTTGTTTGATGTGTGTGCATGTGCTTAACTCATAAGTTATTAAATTATGGCTATAGCTTGTACCTCATACTGTATGTGTTTTAATCAGATTGTGATCCTTTTTTGGTACTTTAATAAAACAGACAAGAGTATAAAAATGAGTATGAGTCAGATACCTGAGGTGTAGGTATCTAGAGTTATTTTAGGTGCTTTGGCATATCCCAGCTGGTTTCCAGCTGCTGATAAGGAAGGACAGCTGTTCCAGCCCAGCTCTTCCATTTGTCTGAGGCAGGCAAACTCCTGGATGCCCTAAGGTATCCAACACGACAGTGGTTTCCACTCTTCAGGCACATGGAATCTTCCAGTGGCTCTTGCTGGCACTGCTGGCTAATAAGCATCTGTAAAAAAGGGCTGGAGGTGAAGATTTTTCTGTTAGCAGAGTTCCCTACTATGATGGAAAGTTTAATCCCAAATACAGAGTAGGGCTTTGGCAGCACGTCTGATCAATAACCTGAAGCACTTCTACATATTTTCATACATGCTATAAAGCTGACTTGGCCCAATTGAAATAAACTGAAAACTTTTTAAGGATCAAATCTCAGAAACACTTCAAATTAAAGTTCCATTTATAAATAGTCTTTTAATATCTGTTACATGGTTTCCAGATGGACTCCTGTTCTTTTATAGCTAATGATCGAGTATGTTGTACTTCTTTCTTATTACATTGAATTCACAGCAAGTGATTCCATTGAAAGAACTATAAATAGGATGTAATCCAAGTAAATATTTTTAAAATATGCCTGGTTTATACCTTTTATAGATATTTGAAGTCTGAATTCTTTCTGTGGTATCAGAGTTTTGTTTGGGTTTAATAGGGCTTCACCACTGTGTCTTAAAGTGGCTCTGGGCCGTGTTCTGACTATGTCCTGGGCTGCATCCTGAGCACCGTGGGGAGCAGGGAAGGGAGGGGATTCTGCCCCTCTGCTCTGCTCTGCTGAGACCCCACCTGCAGTGCTGCATCCAGCTCTGGGGTCCCAGCACAAGACAAGCTGTTGGATTGAGTCCAGAGGTGGGCCAAGATGATCAGAGACATGTAGCACATCTCCTGTGAGGAGAGGCTGAGAGAATTGGGACTGTTCAACCTGGAAAAGAGAAGGCTTTGGTGTGACCTAATTGCAGCCTTCCAGTACCTGAAGGGAGCCTGCAAAGAAGATGGAGAGCGAGTTTTTCACAAGAGCCTGGAGTGACAGGACAAGGGGGGAGGATTTTAAATTGAAAGAGGGTAGGTTTAGATTAGATATTAGGAGGAAATTCTTTGCTGTGAAGGTGTTGAGGCACTGGAACAAGTTGCCCAGAGAAGTTGTGGATGCCCCATTCCTGGGGGTGTTCAAGGCCAGGCTGGATGTGGCTCTGAGCAACCTGATCTAGTGGAGGGTGTCCCTGCCCATGGCAGGGGGTTGGAATTAGGTGATTTTTAAGGTCCCTTCCAACCTAAACCATTCTACGATTCTATGAAAATGGGTCGAGAGTCCTAGTTCCCATATGCTGTCTCTTCCCAGGAGATTTATGAAAAAGTAATTTTGATCAGTTTGATTGACACTCTTTTAACATGTCCTGAATATTTCCATTTTCTTTGGATAAGTTTAAAGGTAGGATGTATATGTCTGTATCTCTGGTCAAAGTCTGACTCTCAGATCCACAGTATGATGGAAATAATGTGTGTTACAAATTCACAGATCGGTCTTGAGGTTAAGAGACTTTTAGTGATAAAATCTTGATTAAGTTGGTAAATGCACCTGCCACCTTGCCCATTTATTAATGATTTCCTTCTCAAAATCCTGTAGATTTTTCATTACTGTCAGTGTATGGAAATGGACTGATTCCTATTGTAGTTACTTTGTCTTTTTAATTAAGTGATTGAGTTACAGTTTACTTTGGTTTTAATTAGATTTTGTTTTTTTTCTCAGAAAAATATTTTTTGGGGGTAATATGCAGCTGCTTTTTTCTTTTCACTTTTGTTGAGATAGCAATTAACCCTATGTCATCAACAAAGTCTAGGTATTCAAAATCTATATCATATCTCTGTATTTCTAATATTAAAGTTAGTGGTAATGCCAAACATGACAACATCATTATTTAGCATCAATCTATATGATTAACCATTCCTTCAAGCCTGTGTTGATCTGTGCAAGCTCCACTGTAATGATGGCAATAATTTTTGTTGGAACATAATAACAGTTCAAGATGTTCTGTACTGGTTTGTGATAGAAGTTCTCCATGTGCTGGGGAAATCTATGAAGTTTGTGCTGAGTGGTAAAAACAGTATTTGATGCTCTCTTTGATGTTTATACTGAGGGTAAAAATCTGTCCAACACATGAGATGCAGCTTGTTCTTGCAGCTTGTTCTTGCTTTGCTTCAGCTCTAAAAGGAAAAAAGAAAAGCCCAGGAAGAAAGGTGCTCAAAATGACTATGTCCATTGTTTATCTCACCTCAGTCACTGTTACACTAAGTCAAACTCATGTAAAATACTTCTTCTGGTATCTCAATTTCAAGTGCTGTTATACCAAAGGTTTTCCTTGGTCCCATATAATTCCCTTATGTTCTTCACTTTCGCAAACTTCAACTGTTTCTAGGTCTTCTGGTTCTCACTTTGTGATGTGACATGTTTAATGTTTAGCTCTTGGAATGTTATCTCGCTGGTGAAGTGTCCTGTGATGCTTGCTGAGTTAATCCGTGAAAAGTAACACTTTTTGGTTTTTTTTCTCTTTGTTAAAGTTTTTTCTGTTTGTTACTGACAACATTTCCAGATTGTGTAAACTGTATTGTGTAACTTTATTCAACTGATAAAGTGATTTACTTCTTTCAGCAACCACTTCAACCTCATTGGCAGTATTATCCACATACTTCTTGCCTTTTACCTGCATTTTCTATTGCCCTCTCCTTTGTGTGGGAGCCAGCTGCAACTCTATCATGCCTATGATATTGCCATGTCAAATAGATTGTGACATATTCATGATGCCTTCTTGTGATGGACTTGGGTGATATAATAGCTGAAATCTGCTCTTCTGTTTAGTTTGAAATTGCTGCTCTAATGGTTTATATTTCAACTCTTTGATAGTGCCTTTTGGTGGAATGGCTTTTTC
The DNA here is from genome assembly GCF_965178545.1 of Coloeus monedula. Taxonomy (NCBI): domain Eukaryota; kingdom Metazoa; phylum Chordata; class Aves; order Passeriformes; family Corvidae; genus Coloeus; species Coloeus monedula. The sequence continues at coordinate 6,273,409 of NC_138785.1, read as the reverse complement.
CTAGTTGTGAAACATAAAGGCAAGTGCAATTTTGCCAGGCATTCCAGGCTCCCATTTTGAGACTGGCTAAGTTTGTTTGTAGCACTCAGCTTCATTTTCCGTGTCCCCACCCTTTATTCCAAAATAGGTTATAAAATACACAGGGTTTCTTCAATTAAAATATAATTTATTTACTTTCTTGATTGAAGTTATTGCACTGAGAGGATAGCCACACTCTTTTGTTGTGCTCCCACAAAAGGCTGTGACAGATAATCTTGTGTAGAATACTGGCAGTATTTTTGTGGTCATGTTGTTTGTGTAATGGAAATCGAGCTGCCTGCAGTCTGAGAGTTTGATCTACAAGCCAAGGCACAGAAAAGCCATTTCATTAAATTTTAGACAAATTGTTTGTGTAGTACAAAATACAGAAAGGCTTGGAGAAATAGGAGGCAATCTGGTGCTCACCGTTGTCGTAGCAAGTGTTCCATAGGGTAAGGATGCCTGGACTTTTTTCTGCATTGAAACCTGGCAAATGGTTATAGCCCATTTAGTTTGAGCTAAAGTGCTTTCATTTGGAATTTGTTTTAGAAATGGGGTAAGACTTCAGGAATGTGGAAAGGTGTTCACCTGCAACATCGTTTTCCACATTTTCTTAAGAGACAGTGTTACTTGGCTGACAACTACAGTCTAGCTTGCAAGGGAGATTAAAAACTCTTTTTACCTCTTTTGACTTGTCAGTCATTCTACAATACATTCTCAAGTAAAACATTACTAGGCAGAATCATTATATACATGACACTTTCAGTGTATAACATTAAAGATTAAAAATGTGCAGCCTTATATAGCCTCATCATAAAAATGAGTATCCTGTCTTGACGGATCTTCTGAAAGATAAAAGTGAGCATTTTAAAAGGGTTCATTAATGTTCCAATATTCACTGTCAGATATGTTTTTTATGCTAAGAAATGACAGTTCATGTATTTCATTATTCATGTAGATCTACCTTAGTTCCTCAAGGTTTCCTTCTGAAGATAAAATTGGTTTAGCAATACAATATAAAATAAATATTAAAACATTGAAGAAATATTAAAGTACTTGAGGACTCATAAAGAAGAGGTGAGATTCATGGGAGGTAACCCTCCCTGTCTTCACAATGAAATTATTGACAGAATATTATACACGAGTCACCCCAAGTTAAAACTCTCAGAAAAATAGGCAAAGAAATAATCAGCTGATCTGTTTGCAGTTTCCTAGCAGGTAATTAAGTGACTAGAAAGAACAAACATGGAATTTTCAAGATAAATCCTATTAAAACAATCTAATTTTCATTTCTGGCAGAATTCCTTGTGTAGATTAGAAACAGCATGTCACATGCACCTTAAAAAACTTTTGAGGTTGTCTCAGATGACATTCAGCTAAACAAATGAGTACAAGTTGATGTAGATCAAGTTACTCCCATGTGAATCTAGATTTTGCTGCAAAGTATCTATGCATCAAAGATTCCAAACAAAACAAAAATACACCGAGTGGAGTTCTTCAGAGTCTCTTCTCTGTTGATTATTGTTCATAGTTTCATTAATAACTTGAATGATGAAATAAAATACTTTATTGAAGTTCCTGTGGAGAAAATAGTATTTGATTTAATAATTTCATACTAGAATTAACAGATAATATTAGAATTTTAAAGTATCTTGATCAATTGCACAAAAGTTTTGAAGTATTTAAAAGTACAATTCCCTCATGGTGTGTAAAACCTGCCTTGGGGTAGGAATAATCAGAGGCTGTGTTTTTATGACATCAAATATTGAGTTATTGGTATTCTGTAGCTAAGACAGATAAACACAGAGCAGGTCTCAGAGAGAACCTGTTGGACATTTTAAAGATCAGGTTAGAAAAATATGTGTGGGAGATGGTTTATGTCTGTTTAATGCTGCCTCCTGGCAACAGGGTGGATCAGAGAGCCTCCCAAGTTCCCAGACTGCTGTGGAGTCTGTCATCAAATGAACCCAGTATGCTGGCAGTAGTCAAAGCTGTGAGGATCAGATCAGATCTGATCTAATGTCACTCAGCTGTCTTGAGTGAGTGGCTGGTTTACATGACTATAACTGAGCTACAAGTGAAGCCCTATTTGTGGGGCTTTCAGAAAAGTTGTCCCAGTGTCCATCTAATTTGCCCTGAACACAAGGTGTATAATGCCTGCTGGAGTTATCTAGCCTTGAGATAAAATGAACACTTTTGAAAATCTCACTCTATTTTATTTATCAGATTAATTTCATTTATGGATCCACATCACTGAATGTATCAATACCCTGTGGTTTTTGCATCCATGACTGGATGTTGGTACCAGCAGGGATGACCTGCATTATTCTGCAGGATGCTGGTTGCTATTCTTTGTTCTGAAGGGTGTTGACAGATGGATTAATTTCCCTCTATTGTTTTCTTTCTTTAATGGCATACCCAGCTAATTCTTTTTCTTCTCACTTCAAAGCTGCACACTTTCTGACAGGCTAAAGATTTGCTGATGGCAATACCCTTGAAATGTTGCTGGTCTTGGTAGGAACAGAAAATAATGATAGAATTTAATTTCTCAGGTTGCCTTAGAGCCAGCACTCTTGTACAAAGGTTCTGTTTCTCTGTTGGCAGCTCACAAAACCACAGCAAAGCAGAGGAGGAAAGTTTGGGACAGGACTCCAGTGCACCCAGAATTTAAAGGTGTCTTTGTGATCCATTTTCCCTGTTGTGAAGCTCTCCCCTCAAATATAAAAAGAGCTCTGAACTAGAAAGTGCACCTTTTCTCTGCTGAGCAAGTTTACCTGCTCTGAGGGGGTGACACTCCCGTCTCAGCCCAGAAAACAGCAGCCAGTACAGTGGGAACAGGGAGCTTTTCTGCCAGCTGCTCAGCCTTTCAAAGTAGCACAGCATACACTAACCATGGACAAAACAGATCCATGCACTCCAGCACCTTTCAAGGATCCGTGTGCCAATCTGTAACCCCTGCTGAACTTTTGCCATTTAAGTGAACCTAGAGCATCACATCCACTGTCCCAGATTCCTTTGAACCTGTCATAGCTCTGAAGTCATGCAGCCAACAGACTGGGAACACTGTCACAGGAATTACTTTCTCAAGCTGTGAATTAAAATTTCTATGAATCTCTGGCGTGTTTCCTAAATTGTTTGGCTTTGCACAAGCCTGACTTCTGTCATGTATGTAGAGAAAATTCAGCTAAATTGCTGGACTTTGCTTTTTTAGGTGGAAAAGTCTTTCTGTATTTCCCATAACATTTCAGTCTTGCAGTCCGCTCCTGAAGCTGGAGATGTGATTCACATTGCTGTGAACCTGGAAATATCCATAACGTACACATATGTATTCAAGTGAAAAACTGCATATTTTTGACAACTGCAGCCTTTCCTACTAAGAATTTATAAGATAAACACCTCTATATTTGGAGTCTAACCTCCCTTTCTCCCTTCTTGAAGAGGTCAGACCTCAGAACATGTGTGCAGTGAAATTTCTAATATTTACAGGAGTACTTACAGATGTTTGCATTAAAATATAAGCCGTGATAATTCAATTCATACCAACAGATGACGGCAGAAGTCACATCCTATGATGGGGAAGGGGGAGTATTGCACAGAAGTGCTGAAGAATCCTGGATTCCCTCTCCTACTAGACAGTCAGTACCTCTGGATGAGCACCACCCGCTTTGCACAGGTTCCTTGGCACTCAGTGGCACATTAAGGGGTACAAAAAACATTCTCGCATTCCCTTTCTTCTGTGTCCCTCTTGCTTCTGTGGAGAACATGTGGGTGTCTGCTGATATTTTGGTGTACTGACAGCCCATGAAAGTTCTTACTGACATGTGCTGAAATCTTTAGTTCAATGGCTCTTAGCCTGTCAGTTCAAAAGGAAAAGAAAAAGTTTGATAGGAAGCAGAAGAGTTGGAAGAAAAATGAGTCAGCAATATTTTAAATTCCAAAAGTCCATTTGAATTACCTGCACTAAATGAAACAATTTTAAGATTTGCCTTAACTGAAATAGGCTAGAGATTTTTTAATTTGAAAAGGTGAAAGAATTTTAAAATCAAAGCTCTATTGTGTGACTTAGATATTGAGATAATGTGTGGCTTTTGAAGTAATTTTATTAAAACACTATCAGATCTATTCACTTTTTACACAAGTCTCCCTATTTGGGGCACGTGGGAAGATTTAGGAATAAAATCAGCAAATTCTAGTCCATGGTGGGAAGAACAGTCATAATACGTGAGTTTAAAAGCCCAATCTGTTCTGGTATTATTTTTACAATTTTAGTGGAAAGGATCACAGGTAAGTACCTGTACACCAGGACCTTGTGTCCCAGGAAGCCGTGGGGTCATGACTGTGCCACATGATGTGGAATTGCAGGCTGTACCTGTTAGCACTGACAGCAGGCTAAAGCTTCCACCGCCCTCTTCCAAAGAACTGCTGATCAAATCAATCCCAGGACTGCACGGTATGTTCTCCTCTGAGAAAAAAACCAGGATTTTTTCTTCTTGCAATAATATTTTTACCCTTTTTACCTGTGAGAAACTTGAAGAAAAAGAAAAGTAAAAAAAAAAAAATTCTGACTCAAGCTGCAGTGGAAGTTGGAAGTAAATGTGAGTTTATGTCCCATGGTACTTTGCAAGCAGTTCTGCTTTCCATTTTCAGATGGTTGTGTTGTAGAGTCTAGCTGTGAACTTTGGCTTTGCTTTGGCCTAGACGTGTGGCATCTAGCTTTTTCAGCGCAGAATATATAAAGCATTCGGCTCTATAAATCTCCAGTCTCAGAGGAGCCATCTTTCCATATCTGACATTAATGAGGCACACCTGCACAGTGTTTGACTATGGCACAGATCTCTGTATCATTCCATGTATCATAGCTGTCTGATTCCAGCAATGCACCATAACTAAGACAATAAAAAAGGGAACAGTTTGCTCATTAGGAATGCAAAAAGTTTCAGTGTTTTGGCTTTCATCCTTTGTAACATCTGTTGAACAGCACTAGGTTTGATCAATGTCTGAATATCTACATACACATTTGTGAAAGCAATAATGCAGTTTAAATTTCTTCTTCAGTATTGTGGGAGGAGAGGGGAAGGTGCATAATTTCACATGTGGTCTGAAACCTGGTAAAAAGAGATGCTGTGTCAACTTTCAGCATTTTGTTTAAATTAAAAGCTATATATTATCCCTGTTTAATTAACAAAGTAAAACACTAAGTTGTTTGACTGAATATGTGTCCATGTGAGAAAGAAATTCAGAAGGGTCAAAGACAAATTTAAAAAACACAGGATGAAGAAAGGAACGCAGGACTTACAGAGCCAGCTGATATCTATAACATCACCTGCTTTCTGTTAGGGTGAATCTTCTATCCTAATGCCTGGCTTTAGACTTCTATTTGGGCATAAATGTTTTTCTACAGAGCAGAGTGATTCTGCTCTGGACCTTGCAGAACTGGAGACCAGATAAACATTTCCAAATTTGGGAGACCGAAAACTGGATCAAAGATCCTCGACAGTGAAGGCGAAACTGGGTTAGAGCTCCTCAACAGTGCAAGCAAAGTTCAGTTTTGTGGAGATGTGATTCTGGCAGAGGTGGTGAAAAGCTGTTGGATAGGATCAAGGAAAACTGGGGCAGATAAGGAGGGTGCAAATGAAAAGAGTGCTGAAGAAAACAGGGAAGTGGAGAAGGGGAGATGAAAGGGCTGGAAGTCAGAGAGAGAGAGAGAGACAGACAGAAAAGGGTAACTAGTAAATAATCTGAATGGGTAAAAAACCAGAGGTATTTTAAGGGGTTGAGAAAGTTGAGTAATTCCTTTTTGCCCTCTCCTGCCTTTGTGAAATTATGTAGCCTTCCCTGGCCCTTGTGTCCATGCTCTTGTTTTAGGGGGTTCCAAAATCTGGTTTAATCAGCAGAACTCCCTTTTCTCCACTATGCTTCATTCCTCCTATTCTGCAGTTTCATGTGCCTGTGAGAATGAGGGAAGGCCAGAGATCCACTGTTGCTTCTGCTAATTGTAGGAGGGGGGCAGAAGGGGAGATCAGCTCTTGCTACTACTCCTCACTGTAGTAATTGCTGTCCCATAGGAAATAGCTGCCTCATGTTATGGTACCCATAGCATCAACTCTCTTCTCCTGGGGCTCTGATGCACATAAAGTGAGGAACAGGGCTGCAGACTTCACCTTCTTCAGCAGCGTTACCCAGGATAACTGCAAAAATACGGCCACAAAGGACCTTTTTTCTGGAAAAAAAATTCTTTGCCATTGGTTTCGATTCAGTGAGAAGAAGGAAAAACTTTTAAAAAAAGAGAAGCACAAATACCTGTTTGCCTTGAGACACTGTTACTGTGTGGAATGCAGCTCTTACAGGAATGACTCCATCAAGGAGTTCATTAAAACAACTGGTTTACTGGAGCGTGTAGGTGAACCAGGGACTTTGTTGTTCTGTATGGATGATGATGGCTGAATTCAGTGGAGTAACATCCTGTGCACTTGCAAGTTGATGAGATCACAAATTAGAAACCCATTTTCCCCTTAATACAGAGCAATGTAAAGATAACCTGGCTTCTTTGGAATTACTATGGAATTTACATAGGTGGGAAGAATTTAGCTGTTAGAAGCTAATGCTAATAACATTTGGGTTACTTTTGCTACTTGCTCTTTCACCTGCAAATTATATAATTGCTTATCTTTAGCTGTTTATGTTTGAGTAGTTTGCATACATTTATAAGAATTAAGATATGAAAAATTTGGAGACTTTTTTGCTCTATACTGAGACTCCTTCAAGATATACCTCTCAATGTAGCTGCAGTACATATCCTAAATGTAATACTGGGAAGGCTAAAAGAATTTTTGATTTTATTGTTGCAGAAACACATTTTAATAGGTATTTCCTTGTTTTGTATATAACAGTGCAAAGTATCTTTTGACCTTACTATTAGCTGTGATTTTTCTGTTTGTTTTTCATCAAAATATCTATTCCTTAAAAAATTCACCAAAAAAAGGAAAGAACAGGAAACCTAAAACTGCTATTTATTGAGAAGCAAGGATGACTATTTATTTTACATAATAATCCTCTAAGTATTTCTACAGGGAAATAGAAAATAAATTACATTTCTGTAGGAAAAGAGATAACATGCTGAAGTGGAAATGTAAATGTCAATGTAGCCTGCTGCTTATTGCTTATCAGTGTGTTCTACTTAGAGGAAGAAGTAAAGAAATTCCAGGCTGTGTGAACCATCAGGGAATTGCTGTAGCACTGGATTGCTTTTGAAGAATAATTTAAGCTGACACTGGAAAGCAGCAAGCTCTCCTTTTATTTCTGTATAGTTATCCTTGCCTTCCCTCCTCTTTTCAACGTGATTTAAATGGTTGCTGTCAATTGCGACAAATTCCTTTATGTGCTTCTGCTCCAGTTGTATTTTTTTCCAAAGTCAAACAGTGTCTGTTCCCCTTCTAGTAAGTGTTTTAACTGTTGTGAAATTAGGGGTAGGAACTCTTTAAGATTCTCATGTACCAGACAAGTCCCTTCCTGGAAGTTTCTGACTCCTTCTGCACTTTGGACCACTTGACTTGCACAAAATGAATAGGAAATACAAAGAACTGACTTAATACAGTAAGAATATCCTCTTGACTTTTAAAAATTAATATTTTGCCTCTTATCCTGGCTATGTGGAAGGCAGTCATCTTCAGGAGGTAACGAATTGAACAACAAGTCAAATGCTTTGAAACTCAGTACTTTTGTTTACTCCTGTATATTTCTTATATCACAATATTTCATATCACTTTAAAGAAAAAATTGAAGGAATACTTCTGAAAGGTTCTTGTTTCTTTTGTGTCACACAAAATTGTTTGTCAACAGAGACAGTCACAATTTTCTTCTGGTGAACTAGAAGCCAGTGCAATGTTTGTCATGAAACAAATATCCCAAAGAGCACATGAATCCAGCAATAAACCAGTTTCTAATCAGGCAGCAGAGCACGTGGCACAGGCCATAACTCTACTCCAGTAACCATTTGCAACTTCTGCAACACTCAGGAGACTGCTGCTATGTTACAGCCTCTCTTTCCTGGTAATGTGAGCCACAGAATGCAAATGAGAAAATTAAAAGTTAGACAAAATTACATTGCAGCACACCTATAAAAACTCTGCTTTGGTCAAGGGTCCGTGAGAGGAATTTGTCTCCAGCCCTTGTGACCTGCCAGATCTTGATGAGGAATTATTTTCAGTATTCAGCTCAAAAAGCAGAGAAAGTAGGTTTGGAAACTGGACATTGCCAATGAACATAACTGAAGCCACTATCCAAGGGACAGAAGTATCTACTGTATATGATTACATCTCTCTGTCAGCAAAATTCTGAGGATTATTCAGCAAAACAAAGCCTAGCTGCTAGACACATTCATGGACATGCTTTTAAATTCAATTTGCCCATTGGAACTAGAACTCCAGTTTATCCAGTCTGGTCATTGCGCTTTAGGTAACATAGTGAAAATTGGTATAGTGTTCATATATTTATCACACATTCACATTGTAATTAATTGAATTAACATTAATTTGTACTGTTGCTCTTCCTATCTGTTGAACTTCAGGGGAACAAAAGTGGGTCTGCCTGCACAGCACTGAAGATGGTGTCTGGAATTTCAAACATGACAACCCTGGTGAGAATAGCTGGATTTCTCTTTGATTTCAAATCTCCTGTTTTATATAACAATTTTCCACAGTAATCTATGTTCAGCATTCTCTCAGCATGGTAAAAGTACAAGTAATTAAATATTTGTAGAGGGTTTTGTTTAAGAACCAACAGAAGATCAGCAGCAGGACTTTAATCTCCTTTCAAGCTTTCATAAATCTGACCTTCAGAAATTCCTTTCCCTTTTTTCTCATATTGTGCAACAGATTTTATTTTGCATTCATTTTCCTCCTGAGACTTAATGAGTATTATATCACTGGGATTGAAATGGGGCTTATAATCAAAATAAATTAATTTAAAATATGTTTAAAAAACCATTTTCCTTCAGAAATACATAATGTATAAAAGAGGCATATAGAATAGCAAGTTAAATACATTGGGGTAATTAACAAAGTAAAATTAAATTACATTATGTTCAGATTCATATGTCAGTAAAAGGTTTTGCCAATTCATTTCCTCACTTAAATTTAACTTTGTCATCTCAGCCCATTTATTAAATTCTGTTTTTTCTGGCATCTGTTAGCTAAGAACATAGACCTCAACAATAGCATATTGAGGAAAACCTTTGCTCTCATGTCACTGACTGCAAAAATGCTTATGCTATATTTGGATTTTTTTCAAGGTGGGTTCTTTAACTAAAAGAAACTCTCGTGGATGCCATTTTTCAAAAGGATTGAATTTGATTGAAGAAAATGGTCTGTTAAAATAACCCCATCCTTTAAGTCACATAGAAGATCATAAAAGGATTTGACTTTTGCTTTATTACTCGGGAAGGAGATTTGGTAATATATTTCTATTGTTCAATTTATTTTGTAAACATTCCATTCATCTGTTTTTGACATAAATGACATGATAAGTTGTACCCTGCCTGTATCCTCATACTCCCTTTTACTTTGAGTGTTTTTTCAACTCCCAAAGTGCCTTTAAAAATGTTATCTCCATGACCTTAGTACCAGCCAAATTTCTTATTCTGATGGTGAGCTACCCAGCCCTGTCATGCCTATACCATCACATGGCTTCCCATATGGTGATACCCAGCAAAAAAAGAGTTTCATTTGTTTTTTGTTTTCCACAGACTAGATAAGTGTGTAATAAAATCTATATTAAATGAAAAAAATATTGTAAGAAGATACCGCAGTACTCTGCAGGAAGGTGACAGTCCTCTGTCACCCTTTGAAATCTCTTGCAGTTAAAGGAGACTTTTTACTTTTTTGTTGTGTATGAAAACTGTTAAAAAGATATAAAATTTAGAAACCTCTTATAAATAATAAGCTATGTAAAAGTGTTTAGTGACAGGACAAGGGGGAATGGCTTCAATCTGAAAGAGAATAGGTTTAGATTGGTTATCAAGAAGAAATGCTTTACTGTGAGGGTGGTGAGGCACTGGAACAGGGTGCCCAGGGAAGCTGTGGGTGCCCCATCCCTGGGAGTGCTCCAGGCCAGGTTAAACGGAACTTTGAGCAGCCTGGTCTAGTGAAAGGTGTCCCTGCCCATGGCAAAGGGGTTGGAATGAGATGATCTTTAAGGTCCCTTCCAACCCAAACCATTCTATGATTCTGTGACTCTATAATATATACTGTAATAATTTATATAAATGCTTCTGTGATTGTACAGATACGGATTACACGGGGTCTGTGCTGTTTGCTGCTTCTCTGTGGGTATATCAGTAGTTCAGTCAATTCTTCTGACCCCATTCAGAAAACAGACGAAGGATTCTTCAGAGTAGGAGAGGGCAGATGGCCCAAACAGAGGGATTTAAGAAAAGTTAGTGTAAACAGATTTCCGGGGTAAAAAAGCACCCTGTTCTGGTCCTTCAGTTCTCACTCATTAATATGTTTGTGTTGAAGAAAATAGGGATAGTTGGTAAGACTAAGAAATACTTGAATGAATACAGATACTGTGATTTTAGAGAAATTGTAGGAATATGCAGTTGTATATTGGATTAGAGATTTTATTTAGTCATTATTGCGGCTGAAATTTATTGAGGAAGGTAAATTTGATTTATGAGTTGGATTACAGGAACACAGCCTGTGTGTTCCTCCTAAATTCTCAGTCTGACATCAACGGAGTATTGATGAGTTTACACTGAGTTACTTAAACTGAGGGTATGTCCCTCTCCTTTGAGCTGCTACCTGTGTTCCTATACTTGCTAAAATGCTCCTTTGTCCTTGTACCCCCTTCTTTTGCTCCCTGCCCAACAAAGCTCTATTTGCAGTGCCTACGTATCTTGGCTTGCACCAAGGAAAAAACTTCAATATTTTGCTCCTCTGGGCACTTTAAATCGTCTGATAGTATTTTTACCTATGCAGTACTGCAAGGATTATTTATTCATATTTTTCCCTCAAATGTTGCCTAGAGGGCTGTTGCTTTACACAGTTTATAAACAGAAGTAAAGCCAAAACCTCAGCAAGCAAATGGTTTCCGCTTATTTGTATGTGAAAGCTTAATGTGTTCTGGTATGGAAATCTTAATTTGATACTTCAGCAGACAGAAAATTTGGTATTAAGTAGACCCAAAATAACAGCCTGATGAATATGAAGTGCCTTGGGAATGTTATTTTCAGTAACTTTTGGGGAATGGTTATTTTAAGAAGTTGATGGAAGTTGCAGTTATCCAGAACTAGAATTCAGCCCTGAAATTTAACAATTGGTCCAAAATTTAGAAATTATAGTGGTGTTCTTGAGAAAAAACTAATGCTTCTTCCAGTGTGATCTGTATGTGTAAACTTCTGAAACATGTCTGTCTTGCTTACCTTTACTGTAATCAAACTTCATGATACTTTAGCCATTTTTAGATGTTGCTCTTACTGGCTGTAGAAACTTTTGCACAGAAAATAAGTAAAAAAAGGGAAAAGTCTTTTAGTACAGCTTAGACTAAGAATAGCCTACGTTTTCATGATGATACTGAAACACTATATTTCTATTTGGCACACTTCCCTATTTACTCTTCCTGTCTTGGCTCAATAGTTGTTCCTTTTTACTCTGCATAGCTTTTCTTGCTTTCACAGCAGCGGGGATGTGAAATGCACTTTATTTTACTGTTTAGTAAATATTTAGGTTGTTTTAGATCTCAGACAGATAAGGGTTTCAGAATTGATGCTCCACCTGTTGGTGAAAATATAAACTTCAAAATGCACTTAGAAATCGACATAAAAGAATTAGACTTTGTTTTAGAAGGGAACTCAGATTATTTTGGACCCTACAATGGAAGGGCAGAAAATTTTTTAAGGCTGTTGGCTCAAGTTTCACTTAGGTAGGGAGGGGTCAATCCCCCTTCTCCCCACAATGTGCATATCTGGGCATCCTTTTTCCTCTTCAGTGCATTCAAAAGAGTTGATTTCTCTAAAGGTGTTGTTCCATGAATCTGAAAGTCTGGAAAACTATTGGGATGAATTTCCTGTTCTGCACAGCCACAACAGGATGTTCAGCTCTATAAATTTGAATGGAACACCTCTATTGCCCAGAAATGCATCAAGTTTGAAAATCCAGTGAACCAGTCAAAACTGCACTGGAAGATCCCACAAGATGAAGTAGTTTTAAAGCAACTTCTGTAAATCATAGTTGACCAGAGCATTTTTCCAGTAGTTCAGTAATTGTGAACAGAAACTGTGAACTGAAAAGGAACCCTACTGTCCTTGAAATGTAAAAAACAAGTGTTTGTATTTTCTTCCCGAGCTCTTCCTGCAATAGGTAAAGACTGGTGAGGTTGTTCTGCCAGCTAAGTCCACCTTTGTCACTAGAAGCAGAGCTGCTGCAAGGAAAGGAGAAGGAGACTTTACTGCTGAGTTTTCTGACACTGCCATGTGCTAATGAATATCCATCTGCTTAACCCCCAAACACAGGAGTTATTTGGGTTTGATTTACATGTATGTGTTGGATTTATTGGTAGATTAAGCACTACCTGCTAGAGCCAATATGATTCTAAATTCTTCTATGTCCTAGAGAATATCTTACTCAGTCGCTTTCACGTGTTTGTTCTAGATTGAAATTTTAAGAATGCTCACCCTTGGGAAAAAGGGAGGTATGTGGGCAGAAAAAAAGGTGCGAACTGCAAAATCACATCCTTCTTTACTCAGGAAATGATCCTTTATTGCCAGCTAGAGTAGACTTAAAGTTCCACTTATCCAAGTAGCTCCCCTAAATGAATGAATCTCATTGATGTCCCCTGTTTTTTACCAATAAGAAAATTAACCCAGAGGCCACTTCAGATGACTGTGCTTTTCAAGTTATGATAAGTAAAGTCTTCCATTTGCTCTGCTCACAAACAGCAACGATTTAAGTGGAACCACTGAAATATAAGATCTTTTGAGTAAGCATTAGCAATTACAGGAAAAATACTTTCTGCTAATAGTTTTCTGTCATGACACAAGACTTTCCCAAGGGTGGACCCATTTCCTTTCATTCTTCTACATTTCTCTGTATATGAGCCACACATGTGGTACTGTGATACTTCTAGGTGACCTCAAGGGTGTTCATGTCACAGATAAAGGTGTTTTACGGCTCTTTGTGTTACCATAACCTACCAGGACAACCTCTTGCTATTTTCTCTGGTGATTCCTCAGATTTTAAGAGAGGTTACCCTTCCCTGGAAAGTAGAATTTTTAGAGTAAAGCTGAACTGAAGGGCAAAGGATGATTCCTTTAAATTTTCAATATTCCTTTGCACAGTTTTCCTGATTAGATGCAGAGTGCTAAACTTGGCTTTGTGGTGCCATCAGAAAAGTTTTTCCTTGAGGCATCATAAGTAACAGTTATGAACACAATACCTAATGCTACATAAACCTAACAATTCAAAATCAATATTTTGAAATTAGCAAGCACTGAGATACTGTTACTTTGTCTGTACCTCACCCCATTTAGTTTCCAGATCACAGCATCTGTTCTAGCAGTAAAGGTGTTGGTATTAGTAGTGTGAGCAGATCCAAGTTCAGCAGCAGAAAGCAATTTGTACTAAGCAAGAAATAATTCTTATTTATTTATTTTATGAAACCACTTTTCAGAGAGGAACCACACATTCCTTCTTGTCCATTTGTGTTAGTAATACATGCTTTTATTTCAGCTGACATCAGCAAATGGGGACAGGTTAATTGGCAAAGCTGTGCTAATCAATCACCATTAAGGTGATGATTTTCAGCTGCGGGACAGGAAATTTTGGATAATTATGTTGCTGATAATCAGCAACAACAAAGAATGTAAAAACCACCATGAGGCTTTCAGGACACAAAATGGAATTGATGTCTCTCTGTTACATATAATGGTTTGGAATATGTGCTAAGCAAAGATTTTTTACCTGATCCTTTTCTTTCTTTCCTTTTTCTTTTTTTAAATTTCTGAAAGCTGTGTTAATTCTTACAGCCAGAGGGAGTTAAATGGACCCTTTTGTGGGTGTGGCCTGACATTGTTTTCTGTGGCTTAAAACAAAGCAGTGAAAGGCATTCCCTTTTGCTAATTTTCCAGTGTGTTTCTGGAAACTCAGACCGTGAAGTTTGCCTCAAGAAATTGGTTCAATGTGGCGAAGACCCTTGTTTACTTGTTCTCAATTAAGTAAGCCTTAATAAGCTGTTCCATTTGTGCACAGATTGCCCAGAGAGGGTATTTTTGCTCTCTTTGGGTAACTCTGGCAGTAGTATATTAAATTATTGTTTTATAGTTCAAGGGTAAAACTGTATTGGAATTGAAAGATCTGATATTTAGACACGATGTATTCTTAATTCCAGTTCTTCTTTGCTTTACGACTAGTTTCTTAGTCTCATTGGAGAATGGATGTTAGTTTTGTTACTTTTGGACACATTAGAAAAGATTAAATGGAGTGTTTATTGGACCCTTAGTATGAAATGTTTGAGATCCCGTGGAAAGCGATCTGAAGTATTCTCAGTGAGTGTTTCTGCTGCGCTGTTCCTGGGAGCGGACATTGAATGAGTAGCCTTTGATGTTGGTGATATCTGTTTATCCTTGAATTAGTTCTGCAAGCTTACATTTCCTTCTTGTACCTCCAGTGTGCCAGTGGTGACCTAGCAGCACGTGTCTGCAGCTATGCTTGTATCCTTTATCAGAGTATTTTACTCTTCTGCCCACAGTGGCACCACTTGCAATGCAGATGTTGGTCCAGCCAGGGCTGGCAGTCATGCCGTGACTGGCAGCTTGCTGGAGCCAGGCATTAAAATATCCATCTGCTTTTGATTGCTTGCAGGATGTTCTTCCTCTGAACTGGGGAATAGTCTCTCATTTTCAGTCTTGAATTTTTCATTTGCTGCTGTAGGGGAAGCTGCCATTCCTGAGTGAAAACTGGAGTCAGCCTGTAAAGGAACCACGAAACAGAGGAGGGATGGACAAATTGAAGGACTGAATCCTTTCCTTCTCCTTGCAGCACAGGGCAAAAATCCCCTGGAAATTGATTCATCCCAGGCTGTAGGGCAGCTGAGACGACACTGATAGGGGCCCAAAATTGGTGACAGTGACTGAAGGTCTGTGCATGACACAGCCTCATACCTGGCCCCTAACAGGTACCACTCCAGGAGCATGGGCTCTTGGAAGGAAGTAGTCCTTTATCTTGGCTATGGCAGAATTAATTTGGGAAGTATCTCTTCACTTTCCTTCTTTCTTTATTTCTCCTCGCTTCTGTGTCATGCCAATGTGGTGTTAATGTTATCAAACCAAGTTAGCCACTGAGAACTGTATCTAAGCTGTAGTTTGCATTTCAGTTTGTTGTGATGTCTGGAATCGGTGGAGATAAAGCATGGGCTTTATTTTCTGGACTTCATTTTACATGGCTGACATTTGGCAGTCTGGATCTGCATACTTAGTTGTCTAGCTCTTAAAATTATCTTTGTTAAGAGAGCATTTAGGAATGTTGGCTTGATGGCTGTAAGATTTCCATGTAGAATAGTCACAACCCAGCCTTTCTTTTTTTAAAATTTTTGTTCTGTTTTGTTCCTAAAATGAAGTAACAGGGATGATACAGGACCACGAGAGGGCACTCTGGCTCTTCCGAGTGCTCCTTATTAAACTTTTACTGCTAAGGGCCGCAGTAGAAAATAAAATCTTCTGAAGAAAAATGCTGATTTATTTCTTACAGAGAAAGTTACAAACAGGCATATATTTTCTGGCTTATCAATAGTCTTATCACAATCTTGGTATTAATTATGCACAACAGTGATACCACTGGTTTTGGAATGCTTTCATAAAACTTGTAAAATAGGAAGATGCACCATGGATCCTTCCTGGCAGTCACCTTTTGGATTTGAAAACAAATGAATTTTCCAGTTTATGTATTTTCATTGATACTGTCAGTGTGATAATTCTCCCAAGTAAAATACACAGAAACAACAGTTTGGGTTTGGTGGTGTTGGGGTTTTTTTTGTTTAAAGGCATCTACCAGTAAGCACACATGATTGATTATTTCACTCAAAGCAGCCTGACTCGACAGAGAATGGTGTTTAGTATTTGAATTTGTGTGCATTTGGCCGTTATGATTTTTATAGAAGTAGTGTATTAGTTGAGAGGTCTGAAATGAACACACAGAATGTTCATCCTGCGGGTTTTCTAGCTCTGTGTCAATAGGAGTGATTTTTGACTGAGCTAGTGAACTGCTGAACACTGATCCCAGTTTCTCCTAGTGGAAAGGTTACTGTGATAATGAACCTTTTGTAGCCTTTCTCACTCAGCCAGATTCTTTCATCTGTTTTTAGACTTGGTATGGACCCTTCTGAAGAGACACTGCTAGCAGTGCTTTCCTTCTGTGAGTTGCACCTTACCAGACTCCCCAAAACCAAAACTTCTGACTCTTTTTCACTGCTTTACAGTTCCAGTACCGCTTGGTCATTTCAGTGAAGGTAGCGGAATGTTTGGAATTAACCAAACAATAAAGAAAAATCCCCATTTCTTGTGCCTTTGACCACTGTCACTTAAGAAGCAGTTACAGTAAGAACCACCACAATCTCAACCCCAAAAGTCACAGGGCTGGAGGGCATTACACGTTTTGTTTGGCTGTTCCTGGCTTTCAGCAGAGCATCGCCTACATGACAAACAAAGATGGGCTGGGTAAGAACCCCCGGTTGTTGCACGCAGACTTAGCTGCTCTTAGCGAGGCTCTGACAGGCAGAAGGCTCTCAGGCAGTTCCTGACTCAGCCCCAGATCCCATCTTTTGCAGATTATAGGCTCTCTTCCTGGCCAGGCACCAAGAAATCCTTCCCTACAAGCCTGATTCCTATTACTAGCACAGGGGGGCAGAGCCCAGAGCACTGCATTAACCCATCCTTGGCCAGAGGGTGGTTTTAATATTCTATCATCTTGTTTTATTCTCTTTCAAAACTTCTGATTAGGAGTGTGTGCCTCTCTGTCTTCACACGTATCAAATGGACATAGCCAAATTACAGAAAGTTTTCTTTAAATTGGTTTGAAAACACAGAGGATCACAATTTTCGACAGTGGCAGAAAGTTAGAATAGCAGTTGTTGAAGAACTGGTTAAAATACATTGTCAGTGCCTCAAGTTCACAAAACAGAGTAGGAACTGTGGGGTTGAGGGGAAGGTTTGTTTTCATGGCCTGTGGAGGGCTGGCAGTTTGAAGTTATTCTCTCTGCATAAATATGGCAACATTTGTAAGCTACTCCAGATCACTTGCTGGAATGTAAAGTCAGCAAAATTCTGCACTTCAGAAAATGATTGTACAGCAGCACTCCTGCAGAGGAAGTATTTTGTGTCTCAGTAACACAATGTGTTCAGCTGTTTAGCTGCTTTAATGGTGCTCCTTAAGGCATGAATTGTGGTGCTTTCCCTCACTTTCTGTTTCTTCCTCATAGAAGAGTGTGTGTCCTGGGCTGCTTCTCTTTATTGTCATGGCTGAGCCATACACGCTGTGGGGAAGGTTGTTATTTCACAGGATGATTCACTCTATTTACCATTTGGGAGAAATCATGCCTACATCTCAAATTTCCTCTCCTCCCCAATGTTCACTGGCAGCCAGGAGTCATGGTCAAGGCTTGGATTCAAAACTCAGCTGCAAATTAAAGATCAGAGCCAACCTAGTAGCTGGTATCCAAACTGGTGTCCAAAGCACCGAGCAAGGCACCGGGATCCAGACCAGCCGCTGTGCTGAGCACAGAGCTGCCCACCACTGGCATGGGGAAAAGATAAAGACAGGGTGAATGCTATATTTGAATTGCCATATGGTTCAAGGAGCTTTCCCCATCCACTTCACTCAGGACTGCTGCCTTTTGGGGGTGAAACTTGGTACATTTCTGGATTGTGGCACCTGGCCAGGGTGTATGGAGACTCCTGCAGTTCCTTTGTCTGCCTGTGAGGATTCAAACTTCTCACCCACATGCCTCAGTTCTTTTCCATGTTTCAGGCCTGTTCCTGTCTATTATTCAACAACTGTTTCGTGCAAAATACAGAGGACCATCTGGCAACAAATGCACTCTCTTCTTTAGCTCTGCTAATTGTGCCAGATGCCTTCCATGGATTCTCCAAACCACAGTAGTTTTAGTTCTCAAAATGTTGATGATACATAAAGATAGCAGAAAGTAATATAAAGTGGTAAATTGCTTTTTGGAGTGATTTCATGGAATATAAAATACTTAGAGATATAAAATGTAACAAAAACATGTGTCAGACAAATGAGAATGCAGGAAATCTGAGGTAATTTCCCTTTGGGATACTGAAAATGTTATGGGCTACGCGGCTGCTGCGCTCCCCAGGAGACTGCAGTGGCATTTGTGGAGCCACTTCTTGGTGCTCTCTTCATTCACACTGCATTGCCTTGTTTGAAGTTGGACACCTTTGGTTTTTTTTTCTCTGACACTAAGTGAAATCACCCTGTAAATTTTTTTTTTTTTGAGGAGTAATGTCCTGTACAGTATTTGAAAGGCTGGCTGTGAGGGAAGTTCCAATTGATATGTTTTTGACTCAGACTTGAGAACTCAGATATTCTGGTAACTAGGTTACTTTGGCATCAGTCTTCTGAAGCTGTGACAGTTTTTGTGGCTTCTCTGCTGAGTTTCACACTCAACAACTTATATCCTGCATATACATGCCAAACATCTGCTCCTCTTACTTTCCTTTGTGTTATTTTGAAAATATCCCAGTTCTTGACATTACAATGGGTGGCCAAGAACCTGGCGAGATCAATTAGTGTTCTAACTCTTGGATTAGGACTCTTGACAAAAAGTAGTCCTGGCCACTGTTAGTTCAGGTTCACAGATATTGAAAGTGTAGTATTCTGCAGAATTTTAAGGATAATCAACCTCGGGGTTATAGCTAAGCTACTGAAATAAGCAGCAAATGCTGGCTGCTGCTTTGAGGCTACTGAAGACTGAGTTGCTTTTCCCTACTTCAATTCCTGACTGACATGGAAGACACAAAATAAGCTGAGACAAAGATCACAAAGCAGATGAACTAAATCTATGCATTTAGAGGATTACCCAAAATCAAAATATTTAAATGAGACTTTCAGAGGTACCTTTTCCATGCATCCTGAAGCTCCATCCTTTCTTTCATCATGTGAGGAAAGGAGTGTTGTAGTCAGAACACAATTATGCTGACAATCCTGGGAGATAAATATGGCTGAGGACCTCTGGAAAAGGGGTTGAAGCCATGTATTATTCTTAGGAAGAGAAGTATTGTCAAAGACCATCAATGAAACGTGTAGATACCTTTGTAAGACTTCCAAATTTCAGCAAAATTGTTATACCCTGAATAATGGTAGATTCAGGCTTTGCCAAAATGCAGCTGGGCAAATCTGTTACTTCCCATATGGAAAGCAACTGTTCAAGCAAGTTACATAATTATACATTATAACATTGCTTCTGTCCAAAACCTAGGGCTGCTGCAGACATAAGCCAAGATTTTTCTTCTTTTTTGTTATAACTGGATTCTTCTTTTTCTTTTTTTCCTTTTTTTTTTTTTGGTGTGACTGTGTGTTATTCAATTAAAGCCATAAGGGAGTAAACAATTCCATTATTTTCTCTTTCCACCCTCACCATTCCCATATCTGATGATTTACCATTAACTATTCTGGAATATGAGTTGGCAGTTTTGGCCTTGCTGCTGTATGTTGGTTTCCTGGATTGAGGCTAATGAAACAATAAGCATTTTCCTGCTGTAGTAAGCCTGATTTCCGCACCCTGCACTTCCAAATGTGGATTCTGAAGCTGATATCATAACTAAAAGAAGTCAATGTAAATGAAAGAAAGCAATTTGGAAAACAAACAGATCTTCCTCTTATTTTACGTAAAAAGCTCTAACCATGTTCAGAACTTAGTGCTTGTCTTTTGAACCCTCTACAAATATTTGCCCTACACAGCAGAGGTCCACATTAAAAACTAATATCCCCAAAAATGGGGAAAAAGATGCCTGTACTTGGAAGACTATTAGCTTATTAACTTGGAACTCTACTAGGTGTGGTAACCTGAGAAGGTCGGGCTGCAAGACCTATTCACTCTCTTGCCAAGGTATCTGTGCTGGCTGAGAGACCAAAGGACATCTGGATTTTATGTCGACAGATGACTTGCACTTTACCACAGCAGTTTTACACCAACTTTGACCTGGTGTAATTATGATCTGGGTTAATCCTAACTCAGAGAAAAACGATGCATGTTTAACCTGGATCACAGGTAGATATGGGATTAATCCGAGTAATTGCGCTGCAGCCCAAAGACTTGCGGTGGCCTGAGGGATGGAGAGGTGCAGGAGGGACAAGGTGGCCTTCTATGTCAGATCCAATTTATTATAATGGTTTAAAATGCTTTCAGACTTACTGCGTTTCTGTGTGATACATTCTCATAAGAAATAAAAGACATTGGGTACAGAGCTGAGAGGCAACAAAGTGAGCAAAATGGTTTCAGACATTGTAGTGGTGCTGTGCTGATTTCAAGTACTGATTTTCCAAGGAAACTTGGAAATTGATTGTTTATCACTGATAACAACACTGCCTATTCAAGACATGGCCTCTAATGCATTTGGAACATGCTAACTACAACAAAAACAAAAAGAGGTATTTATTTCCTAAAAAAGGGTGAAGTAAATAGAATTGCGGTTTCTATGTGAATGAGTGAGGTTGTGTTCCTGTGACTGAGAAGGAGGTAAATATTGGGCTGTGGCATTTGTGAGCTACTTGGGGAACTATAGCAAGGAAATGTGAGGAGTTAAGCACAGCAATTGTTTTCAGCTGGAGGTAGATGTAGTTGTTTTCTCCTGACAGAGACATCACTGGACACATTTGAGCTGAACAGCTGTGGACAGCTGGAATTCTAAAGCCAATGCTTAGAGATTTGGTGCCTGTGCTTGTTCTAGGACCCATGTCAGGACATTACCAAAGTGCACAGCCTGTTTGTGGTGTAACGTGGTGGTTCTGTCTGTGGAGCAGGGAGTATTTTCCTCTGCTGCTTTTCTGTTTGGCTTTTCCTGAGCTTTGACCAGCATGGTCTGTGAGAATGCCACAGTTCCTGGCTGCAGGTACTCAGTCATGTCAGATTCTCACTCCAGATTAGGATGAGATAGGGAATTCCATCCCCTTCCTTCTCCTCACCTCCTATCTGGCTTCCCAGAACAGGACAGAGGTACACCGAGCTCTGGGTGTCTCTCTGAGTGGCTGGGGGAGGCACGGGGAATTAGGGACGCGGGGAATGCTGCAGGACACGGCTGCACCGCATCTGGAACATGCACACCAGCCCTGCACTTCTCCAGCGTGCCCTGGTGCTACTGAGTGCACAGCTGTAGCAAACCCCACTGAGGCACCACATAGCACTGTTTGCTCTTCTTCACCCAGAAAACCCCAAATGGGCAAGTGTCCCGGTTTCATCAGAAATGAGCGTCCTCTGATAGAAGGCAGGTTACAGCCAGCCCTTCCCCAGCAGGTTCAGAAAGAATTTTCCTCGGAAGAAAGTGAAAAGAACCCCTATTTATTTAACAAGCAGGGTGCTCACAGGCACGGAAAAAAAAAAAAAAGAATAATAATAAATAATAAAACCTCTCACTATGGAGAGAAGCTGGGTAGGTTTCAGAGTCCTTTGTGGGAGGGGCTCTCTCTTCTCCCGAGCTGGGGTTTGGTGTGGGCCCCTCCGGGCCCGTGTGTAGGGTCTCCTGATGATGTTCTGGTGTTGCTGAACGGTCCAGAAAAAGAAGCCAAAGTCCCAGGGGGGGAAAAAACCACTTTCTTGCCTCAGCTCTCAGACTAGCTGAAAAGCAAAGGAGTTTTACTCTCCTTCTCTCTCCTGAGAAAGGAGCTGAGAGCTGGGAAAAGTGGGAAGTGTGGGTCTGTGTCCTTGAACACAAAACCGCTCGTTTTTTTTCCTCTTTTCTCTCAGACCCCGCTTAAAGACACAGAAAGACACAGGATTCTTGTCTGGGCATGGAGCAGGCAATAGGGGATACAGCATCATAAAGTCACCCCAAGACAGTAAGCCCGAGGAGGAACTAGTGAAGGGTTTATTTACCTTCAGAAACAGAGAAATGAGTGTGTTTAGGATTTTTGTGAAAACTCCTGTCTTCTCAAATAAGCTTTTGGTTTCAGTAATATTGCTGAGTTTTTGTGAGGCACAGTTTCCCTCAATTTAAACCACTGTTTTTCATAGGAAATTTAATTAAAAAACATGTATGTCTTACTAAATGGAAGCCTGTACTACAAAAACAGTGGAGGTTTTCTGAAGCCAGTACTTGTCTGGTTCTGGCATTAGCAAAGGAATTGCTTTTAAAAGAGCTCTCATCTTAAGAGAGCAAAACGGAGCCAGGATCTAAAACCTTAAAATTTGTTTTAGAACCCCATGATTATTTTCTAAGTTGAGCCTTACTAGGAAAATTATGTCTCAGACTTATAACAATCTCCGAAAATTATTTATCTTTAAGACTATTTCAGGTTTTATTCTCACATTTTGTTTTTTATACTGCTACCAACTGATACCTGATGTTGTTTACGAATATTAATCTAGTGGACGCTTCCTGGGATGCTTCCCACCTTTAGGACTTTAATGCTGGACATCAGCTTATGGATATTATGTGGCCTTTGAACTTTTATTATGAAAGAAGGTTAAAATAACCTCTATATATTTGCATTTATATTTTCTTCTCAAACAACAAAACCATTTTTTAGTTTTAGGAGTAAAATATATGCTATTTTAAGGAAAATTCCATGGTATTTGAAATAAAATATATAAAAGTAGCTGATTTCCCAGCTGCGTAACTGTTCTGAGGGTCAGTTATAAAAAATAATTTTTGCAGTAGCCAAGTCCATGGTCAGTTTCTTTTCAAGCCTCTTAGTTATCCTCTGAGCATTAATCACTTTAAAGAAAAATAAAACCTCTTTTTAATTGTTGGAACTTA
Source organism: Coloeus monedula (assembly GCF_965178545.1). Taxonomy (NCBI): domain Eukaryota; kingdom Metazoa; phylum Chordata; class Aves; order Passeriformes; family Corvidae; genus Coloeus; species Coloeus monedula. The sequence continues at coordinate 6,250,410 of NC_138785.1, read as the reverse complement.
ATTTTTCCAATTTTATTCACTGAAGCAAGTGGAAGGCTCCCATGGTTCTCACCCGTGCTCATACTTATTTTTCTTTAAAGCACATTTTGACACTTTAAAAGGGCTACTGTTTAATAAATTAGGATTTTTATTAAATGACTTCACAAAATGTTAAGTTTTCATAATTTTTAAACTTGCTGTTGAAAAAGAGAGGTGCTAGTGGAAAACTAAGCTGGCTTAGCACAGACCATCAGCTGGTCATGCTAGTCTGGGTGGGACACCAACCAAACAAACTGTCTCGCTGCCATCAGAGCCTAGTGGCTCTTACTCCTGAAGAAACCTCCTGGAGCTCCCTCTCATCCCTCAGTTCCTGTGAAAGGTGCCCATTCCTGAAACTCTGCTTAGTGAAACCTCATTAGATGCTCTGAGACTTCTAATTCCCAGACTTCTCTGTTACTGTTGTCACAGTGGAGCTTAAAAAACTCACTGGACCAGTGAGTTTAACATGGGCACTCTTCCCGTTGTTCTGCAAACTGCTGGATCTCTCAACAAGTACTTTAAAAATGTCCTGATCAATATTTCCTTCTTCTCTTCTCCCCAGATTTTGCTGAAAAATTCTGTTTGATAGAGGCCACAATATTGCCCAGTGCTGCATCTTCCTGACAGCCTTACCTCTGTTAGTTCCTGGTATACACTTCTTCAGGTTTTTTCAAGTTTGAAATTAGATATGTTTATAGTTCTAAATAATTCTGTTGCTTACCTGAATCTGCTATGATAATTCATTTTCCTGTTGAAAACCCCAAGGCATAGTGGGATATAACTGGATGTCAGTGCAGAGCAGAAATGACAGTGCAGTGCCTTATGGAAATGAAATATTCTATGGAATGTATCCATGCAACAGTGAAACCAGAACAAGGAAAGAGGCTTGAGAGCCAGGAAACTGGGAGCCCTCAAGAAGAGACCTTACAGAAAGAGGAGTTTGGGCACTCAAAATTGTGTACGGTAATCTACCATTTCCATGGCTATCTGTATCATAAACAGTTGTGCTTAAGTAACTGTTTCTCAGTTCCCCTGACATTATGCATCCTCTCCAACTATTGCTTCATGTAGGTTTTGTTATTAGCAGGACAGAAATTGTATAACTATTGTACAACTGTAACATCATCGGAAATCTGTGTTGCTCAACATAAATTCATTCTGAGCGTCCCAGACTACAGTGTGTGATGAGAGATTTGATCTGTCTGGGGAATCCAAACCATGGGAAAAAAAAAAGGGACGCTAAAACTCCTAAAAAACATGAACAGCTTTTCAAAATCATAGTTTGGGTCTGATTTTTTTCACTTAACTGTTTTCTTTGTGATTTAAGTTATTTTTTTGACATTCTACTCCGTCTGTGCATCTGCGTGCAGAAATACAGAAAGTATCTTTAACTCCTTTCTTTCTCCCCTTCCCTAATTGTGCTCTTGCAGCTGTAGAGCTCAAACTGGTTATTATGCAATTTATTCCTCCTTTAACACTTAAAAAAAAAGAATTTAATAGAGTTCCAGAGTAATTTCATTTGCTAACTAGCAACAATAATTTTGTATGTTAAAGGCTTTCTGAATTTCTAAGTCTTTTTTATTACCAAGCTTTTCAAGGTCTGAAAAGTTAGTTTAAAAATCCTAAAAAATTTTGATGTAAACTCTCAGTTCCAGAAGCAAGGGCTATGTGCAAAACAATAACTTTTGATCACAAATTTCACAGGAATATTTGTACAGTATTTAGTAACTAAAGCCTGAGCACTCCAATGCTTTTGTCCCTCAAAAAATACAGAGAATTTGAGCTTTGGGGTTTTTTAGCTACTGATTAACTTGAAGTCTGGTAAGGATATAGAAGAAGGGAGAGAATTTGAGGCACCATGCAAAGAGTACCAAGACATTATAAAGTTAAATCTACCTAATTTTTTGGATGCCAGATTCTAGTTCTAAGAGGAATATCATTATAGGTTTTACAGATAGGGGCGTAAAGGTTTTTAGGACTTTGTGTGCTTGTTTCCAAAAGGGAGATAAAATGTTAAATTAAAACTCTGAAATACTTTACAAAACATACAATCACAAAACATCTATGTTCTCTTGGGGTTTTTTTTTCCTCTCTCCCATTGTATCACACAGTTTCCTTTCTTGGTAAAAGTTTCTTCTGTATCCCTGGTCTTTTCTATGGCAGTTTATCTTCATACAATGAGATCAGCTGTCAAACATTGTTTGGAATGCCTAGATAAATGGTATTCCTGCCCTTGATTGATTAATTCATCACTACAACAGAGAATAGCCAATGTGCATGTCATTTAATTATTTACTTCTAATATTGATGAAATATAAGTTAAAAGTTAGAGACAATGCCAAGGAGGAGAATATTTGTGAAGCAAAGCCAGGAAATTTAGAAGAAAGACACTAGCATTCCTCTTTTTAGATTTTATCCTAAAATACTCAACTGGATAAAAATTGTTTGTGATATAGCACCAGACTTTATAAATATGCTGTTACTGAACTCTTGGGTAGCATTACTTAGTTTGATTAATAACTAAAAACACCATGTTAGATTAGTAGTTAAATTGCTATTACGTATCAGATTCACACAATCAAAATACTTTGCAGATCATAATTAATTCCCAAAAGGACCTTGTGAAAGAGATAGCAGTATTCTGTTCCTCAAGAAAATGACCAGTTTTACAGAGTAGGAAAAGTTCCTCTAAGGGATTTTTTAGAGCAGAACATTCTGGAATGCATCAAAGACTGTGGATGTGGAACTCCAGGTACACAAGTTCTCACAGACCTTCTCTGGTGTGGTGGCAGCATTGACTGAGTTTTGAAATGAAGAACCAATTTTGAATTAATCCACGCAGAGTGTATGCTTTGCCTGGTGCCTGCTTGTCATATGAACATCTGCCATATGGTTGTGGGATAACTGTGGGGTAAATGCTGTGTGAATATATGATTCTTCTCCTCCAAGTATTTTGCAAGAAACCATACAAAATCTATGTATTGCTGGGTTAGTGACAAAAGGTCCTACTCAGAAGTGCAGGAAGTATAAGAAATAGAAAAGATAGATGGCAGATGGGTGAAATTCTCATATATAGAGATGGTAAGAAAGTCTACTGATTTGCCTGCAACTGGTGATATGGCACTTTTGCACTTTCATCAAACAGATGCATGACAGAGCTGTTTCTTTAATCAGTTTAAGGTTTATTTTATGCAGAGCAACCTGTGACAGACCTTTGGAATGACTCCAAGTATGTCTGTGAGCTTAGTTTGTGTTTCTGATGCAATCATAGCAAAAGTATCTGAAAATTAGATAATCAGGACACCAAGGGCAGGTCATCTGACCTGTGCAAACATGGGCACACTGACCCCCTGTTCTGCAGCCCAGGGCTATGAATATGGGGGTTGCAGGGCTTCAAAATCTGAGGTCACTATTTTCCAGGCATCTGATAAATTGTAGGGAATTGCAGTACACAATGAGTTACTATGGTTTAGTGAATACATGCTGTAAGAAATCTGGGCATTTCTCCATTTCAGATCTATTTGGCTTAGAGCCTCTGGATGGAGCATAACCTCCGTCTTCCCCTTCCTTCAAAATCAACCCAGGTCAATGCTTTCTTTGTGGAGGTTAAATTGCATGGTTTAGTTACCTCCCCTGAACTGAAGGCAGTTCTAGACACAAACAAAAGGAAAAACTATAAAACATGATAAAGAGAAAATATGAAACACATTATTTGTCTTAAAAACATTTTTAATATGTAAACAATGCAGAGGCTGTTGTGAATAGTAGCTGCAAGTCTGACAGTTAACCTCTGAGGTCCCAGACTCTTCCCAGGATTCCCGCTAAAACACGGATGGGTTACAAAAGGACTTCTTTGAGTTCTTAACATGTTGCTTCAAATTTCTGTATTCAGTGGGATGCTCTGGTGCTCAGAGCATGTGCCACACCTGGTGGTTTGGTTGTGCTGAAGTAGGGGAGTTGGTGATTTTTACAGACTCCACAACAAGGCCTCTTTTCAGTCTTACTGAACTGCTGTGTATTTGAAGGGTTTTAAAATTTGTCACTTTCAGTATGCAATGTTTTCCTAAAATGGCCAAGTACACCTTAGACAGCCTTTCCTTCTGCTGTGAATTCCCAGGAGTTTGCCCTTTATGAGAAATGTTTGTGATTCATGACCTCTTCCAAGCAGCACGTGTGCTGGGAGGGAAGAGAGAGTAGGAAGTGGACTAACCCTGCTCTATAGGCTATGGTTTGTAGCTGCCTGTTTCCAGAGACTGGTGGAAGTCTTAACTCTTCAGCTGCATATAAGATAGGTTTTCCATCCTTCTTCACATGTCTTTGTCTTGCCAGTTCCAGTTTTAACTATCTCCAGAGGTGGTGACTCAACCTCTTCCTTGGGAAGCCTGTTCCAGTGCTTGATAACCCACTGGCATGGACAAGAATTTAGGTGTCAAAAAAGAGAGATCAAATGTGGAAACAGATAAAACCCCTCCATCTTCCAAGACATTTAATCAATACTACTTCTTAGTGGGCACCATTCAAATATTATTTTCTGTGCTATCCACCTTTTCAAACATCTGCATGACTGTCTGGGAACTTACTTTTTAGGAGAGTGACCATTACAGTCGTCTTAGGGACAACTGAACAGTCAATGGAATCAAACAGAACTCATCATATCCTCATAAAAGTCTTACCCTCATCAAACCCTCACCATCCCCAGAGGAACCTGAGGGAAGACTACAACCATTCTGCTAAGCTTCTGTCATCTGGGCTTCCACCCCAGTGAAGGAATTAATTACCCACTGGGAACATCCATCTCGTTTCTACAGAAGGAAGTCGCTGGAACACAGCCCAGAATTTGGGCCAGTGTATCTATTTAGACATAAACATTTACATAGAGATGAAAAGGCAAAACTCATTCCTCCTGTCAGACTACTGAAGCCTATGGAAATACAAAGGGATTCAACTGATCTAAGGGTTGCACTGGGGAGAGGAAAAGCTACCAAAATTGAAGATGAAAGTAAAAAGCCTCTCTGGACTTCCTTTTTAGATGTTTCCTTTGCTCTTTCAAGACTCCTTAAATCACTCTATTTTGCGGCTAGGTCAATCAGAAATAAGTGTGCTTACCATTTTTGTCCCAACCAAAGTATTTGAAGGAATTCACTTAGCCATATTGTCTGGTGAATGGGTTATTTTGGTGACAGAAATATCCTGTTTTCTAGGTAAGAAATGTAAGAAGTTGCTAAGAAATCATCAGCAACTAAATAGGCTCCAGTTGTAGTATTCTGCTGCTGGTAAATTTGTTCATAGGATCTGTAGGAGTAGATGGATCTCATTTTTCAGTCAGTGGGGCAGAAGTGGGAAGAACTCTTTGCAGGAAAAAATGCAGTTACAGGAGAGAAAATCCCATGTTAGATTGTTCACACAATATCTCTGTCTTCTGTGTTTGGAAAATAGGGCTGGTCTGGTTCTCTCCCTTGTCAAAAGCCTAAGAACTGGCTGGGGTTTAGTGCTGCCAAATCTGAAGGTTAGAGAATATCTGCCAAAGGCAAAAATAGTGGGCAAAGCCTGGAGCTCGTTACTGTTTTGAACACGAGATGAAAGCAAATGGCATTGTCATAATTAGATTGGGAGGCTATATCATACTTTATTTAATGGCAGTCAACTATGAATGCTATTTTTGTAAATTCTGAAACCCCCAAGGGACTAGATCACAGACTGGCATGGATCAGAGAAAGCAGAGTTATATATTTTTTGTTCATGGCTTATAGTTTGGAATTTCTGTTTAAAGTGCAAATTTGGCTTCTCCTAAGTGCAGAAAATTTTGGATGATATGTGTGAAGAATGCTGGAAATTCGGTAGTCTTTTTCATGCTTAGATACAAGAATAAACTTGGAAGAATTCTTAAAGAAAACGGAATGTAATACCTTAGAAGTAGCAGGTTAAACATATGTTCCTTGGTTCCTACCGTGGTCTGACTGTAGTGTACATAACCTTTTAAAATCAGAGGTAATATTGCTGGATCATAAATCCTGTTCTTGAGTACTATGTGTGTAACTCCAATTGACGTCAACGAAAGACAGAATCTGAATCACTCTAGCAGACATGTAAGAAGGAAAAATGAATAATGAAATGAAAATAACTTCTCCTTGAGTTGGCTGTAGATCTCTCTGTGAACCATGTGTCTCTTGAAATGATTTGTATGAGCTATTATGGTGTTTTGTGGATTACAAAACCACTAAAGAAGAAGACCAAAATAGTTAGAGGTGGTGATTTGGAGTTCATCTGCCCAACTTGACATGTGGATTTGTTTCTCAGCTGTAGAAGAATCCATAGAAATCTGTACATTGGAAGAAATCACTGCAGAAGTTCCTGTTGGACAGCTATCAGTTGAACCAGCCTAAATCAGGGATTCCTTCCAACTCTTGAGGGTTGGTTAACAAGACAGTCTCCTCAACTCAGTCCTTCTCAAGTTTGATCTCCCAAGGTGAGTGTCAGGTTATACTGATGCCTGAGGTGGCCACCTAAAAACAGAGACTAGATAAGAATAAGAGAATAAAAGGAGGTATTTATTTGAAGGGCCTTCAAAGGTACTTCCTGGGCAGTCAAAAGGCTACACCCAAAATGGACCCCAGGTCACAGGTTCTTCACCCTTTTATAAATTTGGTCCATTTGCATACCAGGGTTAATTCTCCAATTATAACCTCAGTTAATGATGTAATTTCTCCAAGTTTATCCCCCCCTTCTTAAGATTTTAGTTTACACATTTTGGGCCTAGGACAATCTATGTGTCCTTGGAGGGCAAACTTCAGAGCTACACACTAGGCAGTACAGGATTTGAAAAATATAAATAGATATAATAAATATAAATAAAATACAAGGAGTCATTCCTGTGAGCCAGGTTCTGCCTGTGCTCCAGTGAAATTGCAGTCCAAGCTCCATTGTTTCTGCTGGCACAACAGAGGTCTGTTTTCAACTACAGGTACTTTTATACCCAAGCCACTGTATATGCAGCTCACACTTAAGCCTGAGAAAAACTGGATCAAATGCTTTATGCACCTATATGCTGGTGTCAAGCATTGAAAAGTTTTGTGCATTTGGATAATTAACAGTCCACTACAAGCAGTGATTAATAGACTTCTGAATCTTTGCCGTTTGGATTTTCATTCACGTTCTGAATCATTCAGCTGGTTTCCTGCAAAAATTAGAAGTTTAGGAGTGTATAGTTGCACAACTTGTCTTGGGCAAACACTCTAGTCTTAAAGTTTTGTGCCTCATCTGTCTAAATACACAAAATCTTTTCAGAATAATTTACTGGGACACGGGTGTGCCGAATGGAAAACAAACCCGTAACTTTCATGTATCTTATCACCTCTCAATTAATTTCTTCAAGTAATCCGGCTCTTGAAGTCAAGTCTTACATAACTGGTGCCCACTCTCTGCTTACCATCAGATCAGTCCAATAAATCTGAAGTATTTGTGCTCAACAGGAATTGCAAGTGTGCAACTCAATAGTGCAAGCCAGTGCTGTGCAAGCTTGTTGTGCTCAATGCTCTTGTCAGAAACCCTGTAAATTATTATAATTAAACTATAAAACCATTGTGACAGCTTTGATCCTGTTGCCTAGACAAAACCCAAAGCAAAACATGAGCTGAGGGACATCTCAGCTTCTGGGAAAGGAGGTGATCTACCACAGTTTTTTCCTGAACAAAACAGGCATTTAGCTATAGATTTGGAAAGATTTGAAGCATAAGGGGTATCGGCTGCTTTGCATTTTGGACCCTTGAGACAATTTCATGCTTCTCTGCCTGCAAGATTCTGGATGCACATCTGAGAACTGTGTCTGGAAGTTCTGAAGCTCTTTATAACCCTGAGAACCTAGAGAATAAAGGAAGGAAGCAACATATATTTCTTGAATGAAGTGGCTAAACAGCACTTGTGAGTCATGATATGAAAGGAAATAATTTGAATTAGGTGAGATGTGCATGGCAGCGTAACGGAAGGAGAGTCTCCTCATTTTCATCAGCTAATAATCAAAACATTTTGACACAACTTCCAAAGGAAGCCAAAAATATGGAAACAATTATTTAGAGACGAATATAGCAAGATGATGTATATGCTTGTATTTTGCATCTTAAGGTAAACTGTACTTTTTTGTTTCCAGATGGATATCCCAGGCAAATATATTCACCCAGAAAAAGAAAACAAGACCTCTGAGTGATGTAAACAATCTTATATGTAGAAATATAGAATTTTTTCTAGTTACATACTTAAGTTACCATGTTAATTCCAGTGCTTAGCAATTGTATTGTGCAATTGAAGAGCAGAAGAAATGTTATTGTTGCTTACATAAAGAAGCTTTCTTAAAAGTCAAAAAGTCCATGACTTCTTTGATGTAATATTTGGCAGCCATTTTGACCTTGTTCTTTCTGCTACAGGGTTTCAATGTCAATGGCAACATTATGCAAATAACAGATTTTCAATATGAATTAGTTTTTTATTCAAAGCAGTGTCACCTGCCAAGTCTGAGGTTTAAAAAATCCCAGACATAATTTTTTATCTGTGTGAAAAGAAAGCATCTTTAACTATATTATGATCTAGTAACTTAGAAGATTTCAGAATCCTATTTTGTCATACTTGGCAAAGATCTCTCCAGACTCAGACCAAACAAAGAGAACTGCCCTGAAAAAACTTTTTCCAAAATTATGAATTAGAATCAGATTTTTATAAATACATATAGTCATATGAATGATGTATTATTGCTATTTTCTTATTAATAATTTTTCATCATTTTTGCTTGTTCATCATTCACTTGTTTGCAAAACATTTGTTAAATGAATATGGACTTTGAATGGAGGAGGACAGACAGATTATGTGTTACTGCTGATTCAAAACGACACACTGCAGACAAAATACCGTCAGTGCAAAGATACATTTCATATTCCTCCAAGGAACTGAACACAGCCCTCAAAGTTAAAGTTCAGTTGCTTTTATTGCCAGTCCATATAATACACATGGTGATTGCTGAGTCCACACTTTTTCTCTTCCTAAATTGTGGACCATATTAGAAATACTTCTGTACATGTTAGATATCTGCAATAAAAGGCAAACATCAAAGTACAGCAACAGCCTTGTATTAATATTGTAAACCGTGGGAATGAAGAAGAGGTTGTAATGAAGAGCAAGGAATCTCTTCTTCTTGCAGAATATCAGATCTAATTTCCTTATTAAGTTATCTGAACTGGCAAATGGGACACCAAAGTCCTTTATCCACAGAGCAGAAATGACATGGCAGTCCAAATACTAGTATGGAAGTAGAAATCAGAAAGAGTCTAAGAGGAGATCATATAAACATGTAAGAATGCAATCAGAAATTATAAGGCATGAGAAAAGAAAGAAAGAAGGTACAAAATGGGTAATAAGAAGGTGTCTTGGTGACTTTATGATGTGTATCCCCTATCTCTGCTCTATGCCAGAAATTAATTTTATGCCTTTCTATGTCTTTAAACTGAGCCTGAGAGAGGGGAGAGGAAAAAAATCCAGCAAAACTTCCAAAGCAGTTTACAGTTTGTTTTCAAGGACACAGATGCACAGACTGCTCTGCATTCTGCTGCGGCGAGAGAGAGGAGCGGGAGGAAGCGCTGCTTGGTTTTTTTCGGCCAGTTTCTCAGTTCCTTTTGTCCTGAGGGAGACTGAGAGTTGAACTTTTGTTTTCCTGGGACTTTGGTTTTTTTCCCTTTTTCTCTGCTGGACTGTTTCAACATCAGAACACATCGGGACCTTTTCCACCGAGGTGGAGGCCCTGGAGGAGGGCCCACCCCGTCCCAGCTCCGAGGAGGAGGAGAGAGGCTACCTATGGAAGGACTCTGAAATTTTCCCAGGTTTTCTCTCTACAGAGAGAGGTTTTATTATTTAGCATTATTCTCCTCTTCCTGTGTGTTTGCTAAATAGTTTTTATCTCTTACACTTTCCTTTGAGGAAAATTTATTTTTTCCCAAACCTGGTGGGGGAGGGCTGGTTGTACCCTGCTTTCTGTCAGAGGATATTTTCCTCCAAATTTGTCCAAACTGGCACAGAAGGCATTCTGCAAACACATTAAGAGGAGGACCCAGGGCAGAGCTGGCCCACTGCTCAAAGTGGAAGAAAAGCTAAAAATAGATGCCACCAAGATGGTTGAAGAATTAATGAATTTTTGTTTCAGTCTCCACTAAGAGGATAAGAAAGTTAGCATGGTATCAACAGCAAAGGGAGAAGTATTCAGGTTAGACAAGGAAAGAAGAAAGAAAAAAAGGAAAAGATGGCTGTCAATCAAATTAGATTGATTTTCAAATCATCTGTAAGTGCCAGACTTCCTCCATGAACACTCATGTAGCTCGATGAGAAATGTCAGCATCAAAAGTGGTTGGCTCTGAGAGCTTGCAGAAGGATGGGTGGGATCCAGAAGACTTCTGAAAGACCATGACAGTTCATAAACTCATGAGTTGCTGCTGACTTCTCTGCTTTATTCCCAGCTGGAAAGGGCATTCCGACATCTCTCAGGGCTCTTTTTAGAAAGCTTTCCCCCTCTTTTGCAAATAAAGTGGGTTTTGGTTTCCAGCCAGCCAGCCCTTCTCACTGCCTCTGGAATAACCCAGTTGTACTTGCCCAGTTGAGCTTGATGGGAGTCAACCACACCTCATTATCTCTGCTCAGAAAAATTCACCAAATTCTGGGCCATTGTTTGTCTTGGCAGAAGGTGTTTTTTATAAGAGCAGGGGCATGACAGCACCAATCCTGAGGACACCAACCCTCATGTACAGTCAGTCATGATTCACAAGGTGCCAGAGAAATTAATTATAAGTTACTTCAAATGACTATCAGAGAGCATGCAGATTTGCTTCCCAAGAACTCTTCCATTTGGTGGTTTCCCTGCAATAAAGAATACATTTATCTGTAAATATAATACGTAGGATAAAAAGCATAATAAGGATTTATTTTGTTTTGTTTGCACCAAGTAGAATCCCACTTACTTAGTGTATTCCTCCTGATACTTCAGGAATGCTCTATGCATATATTGATTAATAGAGAGGGGTATTTTTTGCAGTTTGTCACTTCTTCAGTGTATCTTGATAACTTAGAGTTACAGTAGATTTATAGCATATGTTTCTTATTATCCTTTACTTCTGACTTTTTGTTTCCTTGAACCTGCTGTACACCTGCTTGTGGTGAAGTTGAGCTGTATTTCTTCTCCTTTCCTGGGGTGCATTAGGAAGAGCGCCACAAGCAGGCAGAGGGAGGCAGAGAGCAGACAGAGAGATCCTGCCCTTCTGCTCAGTCCTGGTGAGGCCACATCTGGAGTGCTGTGTCCAGTCCTGGGCTCTTCAGGACAAGGAAGACATCCTGGAGTGGGTCCAGTGGAGAGTAAAGAAGTTGATTATGGGACTGGAGCACCTCTCTTAGGAGGAAAGGCCAAGGGAGCTGTGGCTGTTCAGCCTCAAGAAGAGATGACTGGAAGGGGACTTCAGCAATATCTGTCAGTAACTGAAGCAAGAGAGCAAAGGATGGACCAGGCTCTGCTCGGTGGTGCAGGCAACAGGACAAGAGGCAAGGGCCAGAAACTGATGCACAGGATGTTCCACCTGAACATGAGGAAGAACTTCTTTGCTATGCAAGTGACTCAGTGCTGGAACAGATTGTCCAGAGAGGGTGTGGGGTCTCCATCTCCGGAGATATTCCAGAACTGTCTGGATACAAAACCTGTGTCCTGTGCTCCAGGATGACCCTGTTTGAGCAGGGAGTTTGGATCAGATGACCTGCTGCAGACCCTTCCAACCTGACCCATTCTGTGATTCTGTGAAAAACTGATGACATTTTTGATACAGCACATATTTAATATGTTTTATCAGAGCAAAAATTACCATTATGGTTAACAAGTATCTTCAGCTGCACTAAATAACTTGAAGTGTGTGCATAAACTGTAAAACTCACCATTGCATATCTACAAAATTAATAATTCAGAAAAGGATGACTTGTAATCAGTAGCGATATCACATAGGGAAAAATATGCTGTGCTTTGGGGCACAAGGCAGGCACTGGCTGGTGGCTGGCTCTTCTAGGGATGGCTTGGATGTGGCTTGATTTAATTTCTGGTAAGAGGTTTTAGGGATAAAACTGCATTTGGGATAAAACTAAGACCTGCTCTCACTCATGAAAGCTGTTTCTACAGCATGTCCATGCCAGAGAATGGCTTGGAAAAGAAGATATCCCTAATGAGCTCTACAGAGTACTGCAAAATGGTGGAAGAAGCTTTGTCCTATAGAGACCAGAATTTAGAAAGAGTGAAATAGATCCTTTCATTTTATCATGATCCTTCAGTATGATGAATGTTCTGCTTTTTACTTTGTGCATCTCTTTAAAGCGTTCTTTGGACCCTGATGTATGAGGGCACGTTTCAATCCAGACTAACAGCATACAATTCATAAATGAAAAATTGTACAGGTAATCCTTATTGCACTGATGGTCAAACCACACACAGTTTTCCTGTTTCTTTTGTCCTTTTCCTCCCTGATATTTTAAAGAATTATTTTCCTATCTATATATTTGGAGTCACCTGCTTGTGGAAGCTTTTCTTCCCTGCTAGTTCTGGATGATGACTGTCCATTAAACTATCCTTCTCTTACCTTCCACGTGGAGATGGTTGGCTGTTGAGCAACTACTGTTGCTGAAATGGGGAAGAGGTGGTGGAATTAGCGTAGCCTTAATATTATAAGGAGAAAAAAAAGAGACAGTGAGGAAAATGCCATTACAACAGTATTTCGTGTCTATTTTTATTGACTTTTTTTTAACACACTCTTAAAAAGGCTGAGATTTATATAATTGATTTTAGTATTTTTTACTGTGATCCTAAATAGTTCAAATTAAAATATAGGAATTGCTGTTAGCATGTCATTAATAAAATTTCTACATCCTGTGTACAAAAAAACCTCCAAACTAATTCAGAATAAATAAAATAGAAATATTTAGAATTCCTATTTATCACCTATTTATTTTGGTGATGTGCTTTGACAACATTACCACATTTTGCTTATCATTCCTAGAATAAATTATCTGTTTTACTTTTTGATTATGTTTATTCTCTAGCTCAGAATAAATTAGCTTTGAGGTATCACTATCTGATTTAGCCTCCATAAAGCAGGTTTGACATGTCTTTTTCTCACATGCCTTGTTTGCAGATGTGTGCAGAATAAAAGCTTCAGTTCATGTACCCTTTCTTAAGGTATTTAGTCTTCTATAGTAGCGTGTTCTGTCTGTGGTGAGTAGCTCTGGAGCAGGACTTCTAGACACCTGAGGGTTTGCTCTAATGGAGCATTCCAATACTTAAAAAATGGATTTAATTGCTTTTTGATACCAACTCTATTATGCCTCTGAGCATTTTGAATAGATGGATCCTGTGAATCTTTATTGCTGTAAGCCTTGTGCAAACCAGGATGCTTTTAATATCTTCCTTAATGATGTAGATGAAGGGACAGAGTGCATCCTGAGCAATTGGGTCTAGTGGAAGTCTAGTGCCCTCAGCAGGGGGGTTTGAAAAGAGGTGCTCCTTAAGGTCCTTTTCAACCCAAACCATTCCATAATTATATGATTATTTGAGTCAGATATTTGTGAGATACTATTTCTCATAATTCAGTGAAGTGAGCCTGTGTGTGGGGAGGGATAGCTGGAAAAAGTCATTTAAGTTAAATAAAGCACACGTTTAACCAGGACGTGTTTAGTCACCACTAAAGTTACTTCAGGTTTTATTGGCCACCATGTACCTAAACTGCACTCCAGCAACCAAACCTGGGTTCTTTGATGGCCTCTCCTGTTGTGATGGTTAAAGGCCTTGTTTAAAAGGATCCATTTTTCCTTGTTGCTTGATTTAAAGGTTGACTTTAGCTCCGGAATTAATCCCACGTGTTTTGAAACTGGAGCCTGAAAGCTGGTTGAAAGCCCATGTAAATTTGGTACCAGGTTGCTCACCTTTGACAAGGAGAGGCCACAGAGTGCAGTAAACAGTGCTGAAATGTGGCTGCGTGTGACAGGACTCAGTGTACTGTAATTCTAAGTTATGAGACTCAGTGACAAGCAATGTGGCCTACACTGAGTGTGCCTAATCTAACTTTGTTCCCCAAAATGGCTCTTTAAACTTACAACTTCACTGTTCATAAATAACATACACAATCTAAGCAGAGGCACATGCATGATATATGGCATATGTTATGTTACACATTGCTCTTTTACTGCTGCTGTTAATGTTGCCCAATAAGTATTTATAAGGCAGTCTAATAATGGGAAACATTTTTCATTAGTCTAAACGCTCGCTTTTTAAACAATTGGTGTTCCAGTCCTTAATGTTTTAGCCTCTCTTTTTCTGGTGGTTAGTAGGCTCTAGCCACCTAAATGGAATTGTGTCTGTTTACTTTAGGATAAGCTTATGCTACACTGGTAGGTGTTTTTCTTGTCATTAGAACATGAGTACTTAGGTTTTTATCTGATGTAATAGAAGTATTGGTATTAGTTGTAGTAGCTTTTAATTATGAGCGCTTGTATTACTGATATATAAGAAGTAATTTAGGCAACTGTTCAATGCAAATTAAGAAAAAAATTAAAGTAAGAAGAAGATGAAGAATAACAACAATGCTTCCCTTTGTTGAGGTTTGTGACATCATTTTTCAGGAAAGAGTGAAAGAGTGTTACAGCAGCCTGAGTCCTTTCATTTAACTGAGCAATTCAATGCCAGTGACAAGATTCAGAGAGTAACATGAAGATCCCAGGAGATTACTGGAGGACAGGTGATGGCTTATGTTGTAAAATTTCTCTGTAAAACAATTTAATTAGATTTTTAGAGACAAGCTCAAAACCTTGTTCTTCTTGATTTCTCTTCTTCCTAGGAATTGTATAATGTTTTTGATTTGTATTCATCCAGTGGAAAAAGTAATCATTCAGAAAACAGCACAATAGAGGGGATTGAATGTTCACTGAGTGGCAGAATCTGTAATTTCCTCACCTGTATGAAATCTGACCAGGCAAAAATTTATCTTGCTCCGGTTTCTAGAAATATCAAATAACAATATCAAAACACTCATTTTTTTGTCTTTAAGATGTGGATACAATGAACTGGAAATACCTCTGGTGAGACAGGGACTAGAGAAGCAGCATTTCCAGGACCAGGACTATTAGTACTCACATATACTTGTAACAATTGTGATAGATAAAAAAGATATGATAAATATCGTACCAAAGAACACTTCTGTAAAAGTAAACTTGCAGCCCATCTGTCACAGATTCACATTCTAAGTGCCAACAAATACTCTTTCCTTCAGTTAATGAATCTTAAATTTCTTTGGTTTGGCTTTTTTTGGTTTGGTTTTTCTTTTGCATCATTTTATAGTTGAGTCCATGTCTTCTCAACCAGAGGTAATCTGGGGACACCTGTGTTTTGAAGACCATATTTGAGGAAAAAGTCCAGATACACAACAAAGCAGACAGACATTTTCCAAAATGGGAACAAAAGAAACTGGTTCCCTCTGTGTAGTTCTTCAAGGGTGAAATTTACCCTGACCTGAGGTCTTAAGTGGGATTTAAGTGCTGTCTGAGCCTTGAACTAATATGCTGGAGAGGCGAAGGGCAGGTTTTGGGGTTTTTTTACCTCTTGCCTTCACAGGAAGAAAGCAAAAGAAGTAGTGTGTTATAATTATTGCAAATGCCCAGAGGATACCATGTCTTTGAAAAGGCCAAAATGAAGATGCCCTCTGCTGATATCTTTTATAACTATTGTAAAGCATCTCTATTAGTAAATGTAATAGTTTAGGCAGAGAAAACTTCCAAGAAAAATTGGAATAAAATACGTAGCTAGTTGGGATTGGGATGACTGAGACACTTGCTAGGAAATGCGTGCCTGTATTAGGCTATGAAATCAGGATAGAGCTTGGCTGAACTTATTCCAGAAGTAAGAAGAGTGGACTGCTCCACTGAGCTATGATCTGAACAAATCAGCCACAGAGGTCTCTGTGTGTATTAAAACCCCAAAAGTACAGTGAAGTGAACAAATGATTCCCCTAAATATCATTATCTCGAATAACTTTTTCTTCAAGGTGAAAGCAGAAGAACAAAGTGACTGTCGTAAAATAATGAACAGAACTTAAGTTCAAAGTGACATAGAAAAACAGACGCTATCGTGGACCAAAGCAGGAGTATTAATAACATGCCAGAATGAAATCTATTCTTAGTCCTCATCTAAAAAAAAAAGACAGAAAGAGGTTCCAGTTCTGACCAGCACTGAAAATAAGATGAAAAATGTGAAATCCGTGGAAAGAAGTAATAAACCCAAATGCTGGCTTTAAATTTAGTATTGGGCTGAAGAACTCCAAACAATGAAGTGCAGTGTGCTTTGTAGCTGCTTATTTGCACTAAATTGTGTAGGTAAAAGTCTCTGATTTCACCACACTTAATTTTCAAAGACCCCAGAGCCCCCTGTTTAATTTAGCAGACTTACAGGTTTTGAATAATATCTCATATAAAATATCTCCATGGAGCTTGGCAGGAGATGCAGAAAAATGTTCAAAACCAGACATTATTCTTCTGAAATCAATAGTTATACTCACGAACAAATTATGTTGCTCAAGATAATCTGTTTCTCAACATGGAGGAAATAAGAATCACAAGGATTTTTTTTTTTTTTTTGATCGATATTTAATCTAACAAGTTGGCACCCCAAGCATCTTCATAAATAGATGCTGATAAATAAGTCAGGGGCTGATCCTAAGACTACTGAGAGGAACAGAAGGACTCTTGTTTTGTTTGACTGTGTTTGGATCAGATTCTAAACCTCTTTCAGAAGTGAGATTTTTATTGTCACATTAAAATTCAGAAAAAATCCCCTGGTTTTATGTAACCACCATTTCAGTAGATGTCTGTGTCTTTGATACATGTATACATGGAACTGTTATTAATCTGTTGATATGTATTTCAGAAGTTGTGAGTGATGGATCAGATGCTTTGCTGTTAAGAAAACAGAAGTCTGCTGTGTCTGATATTTTTATTGAGTCAGGTTGGTAGTAATGCGGAAATATTTAGCATGTAAGACAAAATTTGGGTGAGCATTGTCCTGACTCATAATTTAGGTTCCAGTTATATTCAGTTTATGTGCTGGTAGGAGTCCTAAGTGTCTGTTGTTCAGGGTTCTGGAAGAGCTTTTCCATCAGCAGCACGCTGAGTTTTAAGATGGAGTTGGAGCAGCACTCCAAAGGCAGTTCTGTGATGGGGCTGCTGTGGCAGAAGGGGCATCTCCTGGCCCACTCAAGTCCCATAGCTCCCAAGCAGAGGAGAATGGAACTCCAAAGGGACAGAACTTGTCTCTCTTGGAAGGCTAAGATGGGATGCATGGCCAGAGAACAAGAGCAGAGAGAGAAGGAGCACAGGCAGTCAGCTGAGCCAGGTCTGAGGAATGGTGTCAGAGAAGCGACACAAATTTAGGGAATGGACCAAAGTCTCTCTAGGCTCTGGCAGGGAGTTTTTGACAGAGGAGTGCAACCCAAGAGGCCCAGCTTGCAGAGATCTTGGGAGCTGGAGCACAGTCCTGGCCAAGAGGCAGGAGTGGTGCACAGTCCAGGGTGGCCGTGCTTGAGGCTGCCTCAGTCCAAAGGCTTGAGGCCTTCAGATGTCCCCCTGGCACAGTGCAGACACAGATGGAATCCAAGGTCCTTGGAA
This sequence comes from Coloeus monedula, assembly GCF_965178545.1. Classification (NCBI taxonomy): domain Eukaryota; kingdom Metazoa; phylum Chordata; class Aves; order Passeriformes; family Corvidae; genus Coloeus; species Coloeus monedula. The sequence continues at coordinate 6,232,686 of NC_138785.1, read as the reverse complement.
GATGGAGGCAGGAGAATACTGCCCACCATCTTCTTTCCAGCTGCCCCCCATACATACTCTTGCAAATCCTGCGGGTACACTCAGGCTCTCCACCCCAGGGGGTCTGGAGCTCTGTCCATCGCTGTGCACACCCATCATTCACTGTGTCCCCTCTCGGAGGGAATATCAAGAAAACAACACAGCAATGTGTAGAAAACGTGAACTTTACTCACTTTACTCTCAAAATCTACAAATAGGAGGTGACTAGAAGACTGTGGGGTGAGAGCCTTATGTCTAAAAGACGTCAACTCTCTGGAAGGGGAACACTAAGGGGAATTTGAACTTCTTGCAGGAAATGGTGGTGGGGAATCCTATAACTAAGAATGGGGGTTTCTCTAACGCCTAAGATGGGGGATGTCTCTGTGCCCAGGCTGGGCACTGGTCACACATCCCTCGTGTTGGAGCTGGAGCTGGAGAGTCAGCGCTGAGGGGAGGCTTGGAGTGTCCTCCTCTTCCAGATGCCCCCCTTTGCTGCTCTCTTGGCTCTGCACCTCTGCAGAGAGCAGTGGCACAGGCACAGCCGCAGCATGGCACGGTTGTGCCTCAGCAGCTCCTTGGGGCAGCCACGTCCCCAGCAGCAGCACGGCCCTGCACAGGCTGGGGGGCCCTGGTGCTTCTCCTGCAAGGCAAAGCACAGGTTTCCTGATGGAAGGGGCAGAGGGGCAGAGCAGGCAGCAGTTCCAAGGTTCCCATGTCCCCCTCAGGACTGCATTCAGCATCAGCAGGAAGTAAAAATGCAGGAGGCAGAAGCCCTGGCTGGTCTAGGTGCTCTCAGCAACTGTTAGCATAAGGTTACAGAGAAGTGTTTTAATTTGCTGTAACTGTTTCCCTTGTACCTCCTTTTCACCATAATCTTCTTGTATGGAATTTCATGAATGAAATCACAAAGGAATGGACTTCACTGTCGCATCTGATATGCTGTATTTGAGCCCAATTTATTTTAAGCCACCTGGAAAAAGTTTTGTGGATGACTGCATAACCGCAGTAATTGGAAAGTTAGGAGATCCTAGTAAAAATAGAGGGCCAATATCATCCACGCAGTATTCATTTTCATTAATCATAATTGTTTGAAGAATGAATTTTTTTCCTGTTTTTTAAAAGATTCAGGGGAAGATTCTTATTCTTCAAGTGCACTTACCCAACATACGCATTAATTAAATTTGCTTTTTTCTTCCCAACCTGAGTCAATGAACTTAATTGGCCACTATTTTTATTCTTCAGGCTGCTTAACATAGTTACACGAGAGATGTGTTTTGGTCTTTATCTTATTTTCAGGGTTTTTTTTCCTATGTTGAGTTGAAACCTTTAGAGAATAAGGGAGTTGTGAAAAAAATAGATTTTTTGTATAAAAGTAAATATTCTTTGTTTTTAAATATAAAGAAACCCAATATTGCAAGCCTTCTAGTTACCAATTTGCTCCAATATCCGTCTGTCCATGCATGAAAGAGTATTTGCACAGGCACTTCAAGCACTGTATAACAGACATCAGAGATTTCTACTCCTGGATTAATGTTTCTGGCTTTGGGAGGCATGATGCAACTATGTCCTTATTGTCTATTAATCCCAGAAAGAGCTGGCAAACCTTCCTAAAGTGATAATGGAAAGCTGTCGGGTATGATTGTGTTTCAAATTAGGTGATGCCTAACAATGAGGTAATCTCTCAAGCACTGGAATTTCAAACAGTCCCAGAGCTTGTGGGAAAAGTTCCTCTTAATGAGGCAAAATTCCCAGCACTTGTCTGTGTGCAGGAAGTCCATCTAGCACGTGTGCCAGCATCCAAAGGTTCCAAATACAGCTGTACGTTATAGCATCTGGTTTCAAGAACAAGTAACAATTGTGTTTTAAATATTGTCCCAGATAATGATTATGTCATGTGCATCTATACTGCTGTGACTAAAAGCACGTGGAGCAGCTACCAGTGCTGAAGTGCTTGCCAAATATCCACATACCTATCCATGTGACATGGCTAGCTATGCATTTGTTAAATGTCAAGGCAGGCACTATTGTGATAACTTTCCATTTGTGAAGCTCCTGTGGGCTTTGGAGGCCATATAAACTACTTGATGTCAGAATTTGTTGCTGCCCTTGTGAAAATTTCTCTCAAGATTTTAAAATTTGATGTGGTTTCAGCTGTAAATAGGGAGGTTTCCTTTCTGAATTATGGGCAAATGAAATGCTCTAAAAATGTCTTCAGCAAACTGATAAATGGGCAAAACAATATTACAGACTTATCTTTATGTATGCTCAGGAAACAGGCTATCAAGCTGAATTCCCACTGCCACTGCCCTTTGAAGATTCATATTATAAAGATAAAGGGTGTAGAAATCACCCTTAAACTCACTCAGGGAATGTAAATTTAATTTGTTACATCTACTGTCCCACAGGTTTACTTGTTATGCTCCATCTTCTTTAACCAAAACAACTAGTTAAGTTTAAATATAATCAGTCATGATCCCTGTACTTCTTTATAAGAGCCCAAATAGTAATCGACTAAGAGGCAATGTCATTTGAATTTTAGAAAATCCTTAACTCCTTGATCCTTCTTTTTTTTTTTTTGTCAGAACAAGGAAACATAAATTCAGTTTTTTCTTTTTTTTTTAATACCAAAGGGATAAAAGGCTGTACATGCTTATTGAAAAAATAGGAATTCTAGCTTCTTTTCATTAATTTCAGGCCAAGTACAATGCAACAGCTGTTGCAGGTAATTTTTTCCTTTAGGAAATGGAGTGGGTGAGTAGAATTTAGACAGAAATCCTGTTCAGTGCTGAAGGAAGGCACACTGTAATTTTGTAGAGTGCAGGTAGTTTCACTTGCTTTTGTGGGCACGAAGCAATGAAGTATTTTTGCAAAGAATGAGCAAATTCTCCTAAAATAAAAGAACACCTTGGATAACAAAGGTTTTACTGGGCAATTTTTATCATAGCCGTGCACTGAGCCCTTCACGTGGCTTATATCAAGGCAGTCTTATGCTGTGCTAACTTGTGCAAGTTGTTAAATACTCCGTGGAGATAAGGAGTCATTGGGATTTTCTGGATTGAAGGAAACTTTGGCCACTTTTACTTTCCTTTGATTGTACACTACTCCACCCTAAAACACTGATGAGCCTCTTGTGCCTGGTTATGGTGACTGTAAGACCTTTTATGTCAAGCAGTTACAAAATTGTCATAATGTAACCCCAAATTGGGGCTATTACACCGAGATAATCTGTGATAATTGACATAACACCTGTTTGCTCTCAGTAGAGTCAACAGTTGCATAAGGTTCCAATTACTTCAGAGTTTGGCCCCGAGTTTCTGGGAAAGTGGTGACTATGTATAAGCTGCTGTACATTTGCTCATGGCCTCTGTACCTGAAATATATTAAAATGTGTTTTCCTTGAAAATCACATTGGAAAGTGTTGGTGACTCCTTTTTGACTGTTGTATGCTGGAGAGACCTGTGAGGGAGATACTGTGGAGGAGGCCAGCAGAGAGAACTACAGTGAGGTTTGCTCAGAGAATGGATGATGCATCAGCTTTGGCTCTGCACTTCTTGGAGGCTCAGGACTAAAAGTTGCTTGGGGGAGCTCGTTACTGTCTTAAAGTTGCCAGTTCTGTGGGTTTCCTGTGGAATCAGACTAGTTTTTAGCAGCAGCTGTGGCTAATTTTCAGGAGCCAGAGTCAGCCATTTGGGGGGCTTTTTAAAATGCTGACAGAGAGCTTTGGCTCTCTGGTTGGTGCAGTGATTTCCACTGTAAATTCTGATAATGTCTCTGAGAGCTGATAGTGGATGTCAGCCAGGACTGTGCATCAGCAAACCAGTGCGTTACTCTTCTGTCATGGGCACTGGAATCTCTTCAAGGACAGCGTTTCCAAGTGCCAGTGAAAAGCACAGAGGTTGTCTGAAGTGCTGAGGGATTTTATAAAGTCCTCCAGGCATTTAGTACAGCCCCACTGAAATGAAGTGGGATTTTAATGCTTACCTTCCAAGTATTACTAGCCAAAGGCAGGTACTTTAGAACTCCAGGCTGTAGAGGTATGAAAGCATTTACCACTCCAGGTAAGAGGCTTCATCACTAATAGAAGACCATTAACCCTAGAAAATATTATGTTCTTTTAACAGTCTCATGGAAGACTATTAGTCATCTGAGACTGACCACAAGAACTATTATGATACGACAGTGTGCATATGGTAGATGACTGATCCAAATCTGACGAGGTAAAGGGGAACGCTAGACTTGTTCTTTGTTGAAATGGCAGACACAGTGGATTCCTCCTACACCAGAGTGAAAATAATATGGCAGGACAGGATAGAGGAAGCGTGTCTGGAATTTGTTCTCTTCTTTGTGGCTGGCAGTAGTAATTCCAAGTGTAGGCTCAGTGAGGAGACAAGAAAAGGTGGAATAGCATTCAGGATTTCCTAAGTGTGGCTGTGGAGTAGCAGGAACAACAGTAACCACAGCTATAAATACCTGTCTCCAATCTTGCCCTGTACAGGTAATTAGATTCTGGGGAACACAGAAACATTTCTGTATGCTTTCTTCTCAAGACTTGAAAAAGAACACTTTGCTTTCAGTGGCATTCCTATTCCCATTGTGTTGGATTTCCCCAATTATTCATCCAATCTTCCTCTTCCTAGGGGTGCTCATAGAAAATATGTTTAAAAATCAGTACAAGCAAGTACTTGCAGGGAAAGAATCCTCTGAGTCCATTGGTACTTGCATGGTCTACATGGTACAAGCTGCATCTGTGATCACAGGACTGACAGAAAACTGCAAACCAAGAAATGCTGGAATGTTTTATAAGGACTGAGACACTTGGCTGCATGTACCAGGGATGAAATTTTTGAGGTCCCTAGATTAAAGTTAGTGCTCTTGCTGCATGATTTAATGAAGTAAAAATAAGTCTGTCTAAAGCTTGATAGAAATAATAACGATGTGGTGCAGAATAACTTCCCAAAGTACAATGGAAATAAATATAAATTGAATTAGGAAGGAAAGGAAAAGAAAATGTTTCCCCAGCAGAGATAAAATGCACAATTCTAGGGGGTATTTTCACATACTTCTGGCTGTTAAATTTCATTTTCTTTGGCAGCTTTATCTGGTCCCTTCTGTAAAGCCTGCTAGAAAAAGTTCCTGTGCAGTGTGTGTTTGAATTCTATTGAGGCATCTTGAGATGGTTTGGCTGCCATGTGACAATATTTCAGACTGGTCTTTGATGAATTCCAAAGTGTTATATAAATATCTGGATCCCAAATAAAGGTGTCAAGACACTTTGGAGAGCCTGCAAAAATAAATCAGTAAGCATTTTCAGACATTCTCATCCATGATGTCTCTGACTTCATACCTAGCTGAAGGAAAGGTCCTCCTTTTCTCTCTGTTTCCAGTTTAAGTTTGTTTGTATATCCTAAAAAAAAAAAAGGAAAATACTTTGCTCTTTCCGAGACAAACCAGTCTCGCCTTGATTCCTTAGCTGTGACCTGAGAGATAACTGTGCAAATACATCTTCTCTTTGTTTTACAGTCTTTCATAGTTCCTGTAGTCTCACTGTGAGAAAATAAAAGAAGTAAAGGCAAGATTTTACTCTCATCAGAGAAGCTTCTCTCTTTCTCTCCCTGAGTTTCTCTGGATGGGAGATTTTTAATGAGAGCACTGGGTATGAAGGAGAGTTTTCTAAAAAGGATTGTGTAACGTATTGAATTTGATCTTTAGTCCAAAATGTCAGGTGGAGCCTTACTGACAAGAAGCTCTCCAGCTGAGGACCTGCTGTCAATTCCCTCTTGGCTAGGCTGGTTAAAGACCACAGTAAGTGTGTGCCTGGGGAGTGAGGTTTGTCATCCAGAGATCTGAGGCAATTCCATCGTCTGGCTCACTACTTTTTATTTGTCCTTTTTCTCCCCTCCTTGAAGTTATCTTTATGTGAAAAGGAATATTATCTTTCTGATACAGCTGTAGTGATACTAAGATGGGGTGGTATCAACAATCAGATGATTTTCATGGAACAGGAAGCTGATATGTGTAAAAGGGCTATAAAAATAGGAACTGGCAGCTGGCAGTTTGGTATGCTTTTCATGCACTGAATAACTCACCTGTACCTCCACCAACCTTGTCACTGCACCTTCATGGCATACTTAGGGGTAGATTGCTGCAGGTCCTGCTTAAATCCTGCCCTGTTTGCAGAGAGGATTTGCTCATGGTTGAGGCAGATGCCTTCCATATATAAATATAAGCATCCTCTCTATAGATGGAGTCAGTTTTGCAGGCCAATTTGCTGTTCCCTAATCCTTCAATTGTACTGGTTGAGCTACTGCATTTTTCGTTCTGCTCTCCAAATGATTTACCCAAGAGAGGCGTGGATGGGCCCAGTACACTGAGGAGTGGGGGACAGGGCAGATGGAAAGATGTAATTCAGTGGGAGGCTGCCCAGTTTCTTTCACATACTACCAAATCACCAAAAGTTTCTTTCCTTTTGCCAAGCACTTCCCTCTCAGCCATGCTTTCTTTCCTACACGTGTATTTTGTTTCAGTCTGTTGACATTGTTAGCAAAGAGTCATTCAGTCTCTGCAGGTTGGTCTGGATCCACATTAAATATATAAAAGGTATGTTTAGTTAAAGTTAAGCAGCACTGTGCCTAGTGAAGATGAATAGAGTGAATCATCCTCTGAAAGGTTTGAAGACACAGTATGAGAATCCTCTGACATGATTATTTTAACATGTGTGTAAAAAGAAGGAAAAAGAGCACCACACTGAAGCCTGACGCGAGAAATTTCTGTTAAGTTGATAACATGTTTATATTTAAATCTCTTGCAGAAGTGGCTGAATTTTCTTATGGTTTTAAGATGCTCAAAAGAATGTAACTGTTAATTAGACAGTATAGTGGTGTGAGGGGGAGGGAGTTTTTTCAAAAAAAAAGGGATCATTCCATTTTATAGCATTCTTCAATAAACATTATTCCTGAGTCTGCAGCCTGGTTTCCTCATTAGGAACAAAAAGCCCTCAAAGGTAGTATCGTCATACCTGTTTGCATCTGTTTATACACATATATACCCCTTATGTTTATATACATTTGTCTTGATCCAGTTATTGATAATCATAGTAATTTATTGTTCATTAAAGTGATTTGTTAATCACAGGTCCTTATAAGTTTCTACGAGGTAAACAAAGGAGGATGAATAAGATGATTTTACAGGAGTGGAAAATAATTCAGAGCTCAAGAGATCTATCATTATTGTCACCACAGGTATGATTTGCACAGGGATTTATTATTGTAAAAACACATTCAAAGAGGTGACAGTTGTCTGGCTTCAAAAATGTTGGTCACCTATTCATTGGAATTAGGTGATTTCCAAGTTCTCCTAATTGTTTGTTTAGGAATTATTGTTTCAGTTTTTTAGGACATTATTTTGAGCTTCAGTTCCTTGCTGTAAGTATTTTGAATACAGATTCCTGTTGAGACTATGGCACCATTATCTTCAGCCTGTAAGGGCAAAACTTTCATAAATTCATTTTTGTGGATGCTGCAGAGTCCCTTCTATGTGTGCTGTGCAATTTTGGAATAGTTTTGGTACTTGTATGTCAATACACAGGTACTGAATGCTATTGGTCATTGCTTCAGTCTCCTTGAAAGAGTGCTGAGCCGCTGTAAAATGCCAATTACGCTTCTTAAGCATCCCACCATGCTCTGGGGAGAAGCCTGCCAATGAATTTTCATTAATGAAGTATGAGTCATTAGAATGATTGTGCTAAAGGTCATAGTTGTAAGGGAATTTTTAAGTTTCTACCATAGAGGGCATTTGCTGATGCTTCTTTCTTGGTGAGGTCTAAATTCTCTTAAGATTCTCTTTAGATTCTCCTGTGAGAATTTAGAAAACAGATTTTTAGGACACTTACTGCAAAATTCCATGACCTTTTTTTGAGTGAACAAGAACATCCCCTTTCTTGTAATTGCTGCCTTAGTCTTAGCTGCAGACTTAGCAGTATAGAAACATACCCTATACTTTTCTGCATAACCAGAAAGCTACGGGTATATAAGTTGTTGAACTGTTTTTAAGCAGGAAATGCTTTTCCTGTAATCCAAGCTTGCCAGCTTTTCACAGATTAATGACCATCATATAATCAAGACTGCTGTGTTTTTCTCTCTTGCTTTTCTTGCTTTTTCTTGGTGTCTTATATTCCATTTGCAACTGCAAAACTGGGGAAGGTAGCTCGGGTTCCTTATCAAGTGACTCTTTTATTTTGCATTGCTGTTAGCAGTAAAAAGCTGCCATTTTTTATTGCTTCAAGTGCTCAGACAGGGGATCTCCAATAGCTGCAGTGCTTTAAACCAGGGCCATCTCCAGCTGTCTGCTGCATTTCTCTGCTGCAATGTCCCCACCTGCATGGAGCAGGAACAGTCAGCTGCTCCTCCTTTCAGCCAGGGGAGACCTAATGGGAAAGTAATGTGCCACCACCTCCCTTGGCTGTTTGAAGCTCTTATTTTGGCTGTGACCTACTGTAGGTGAGGAATGGTCCTTTTCTGCTCTTCCTGCCTTGGGTGGGGTAATGTCTGGCAGAGGGCTGGGCCTGGCAGCTGGAGCTCCTCATGTCAAGAACAAGAAGGTTCTTACGACAGTTTCATTTGGGATGCTCTATTTTTGCTTTGGACCAAATTGTATAAGAAAATCGGCTGGTGATTTGGCTATTTCTGTGCCTCACAACAGGGAGCAGGCAGTTTCTGAATGACTTTGGTAATGTGGAATTGTTGAAATACACAGAATTGGAAGGCTAAAGAAGCTGTGTGATTATATTTAGATAAAACTGAATAAAAATACGTCAGAGGCTTATATTGCATATATGCTCTACTTATCTACTTCAACAGACAAAGATTCATAAAGCTGTAAATTTAATTTTAAGAATGTGAAGAAAGTTATGTTTTTAAAATATTGTGAGGATCATAAATCCTTTCTGAGCTTGTTATTAAATTAGGCTGGTGTTCACATATTATTTTTAATGACTTATCTCTTTTCATCATTTAGATCTACTCAGTCACCCCTTTGGTAATAAATTCTTCAGCCTCAGGAAGACTGCATGATTTTAATTCATACACTTCCATTTGGTAATTAGTTATCCCTTACTGATGTGGACCATCAGCTTTCAAAATTACTTCATTAAAAATGAAAAATACATAATGAATCAATAATGTAATAACCTATTTGTTTTCCAGCATTTTTTATGTTCCCAAACAAAATTTTTTAAACTATTGCATTTTAGCATTTGTACCTCTAATGGCTACACTTCTTTAATGTAATCATAAACTAAAAGTGAAAATGCCTTAGTGTATTCACAAATCTTTCCTCTTAAGGAAACAGCAGAACATGTAATAATTTAGAAGAGAGAATAAGTTGTGTTGAGGTTGAAACCCTACACCTCCTAAGCTGGGAAAACTTTCACTCAGTGTGCAGATTTTGCCACTCAGGCCCATCTTTAGACATCATAAAACTTTACTGTCACTCACTTTTATGACACAATTATGAATGTAAAAGTGGGGATTTAATGTTAGGTAGGGAAAATGGTTTCCCAGACTCTGTTATCAATGACAAAACACTCAGAGAAGGCAGTAAAAGCAGAGAGCTGGTAGGTGAAGTTGAGGTGTGATGACGTTTGGGAATATGGATCTGGCCTAACAAAGGGAAAGGGAGATAGCAAGAAATGGTGCCTCTTCCTTTGTGCTGACAGAGGGAGCTGGAGTCACTGGCGTGGTTTCCTTGGAAAAAATTAAATCTATTCTGCAGTATCTTTTGTTTTTAAAGATAGACTCTCCACTGTATGGTAGGTGATGGGCTCTCAGTTTCAATCCCACCACAAGCAGTATCAGGGGTCTTCTGAGCAGCAGCTGTGCTGAAAGCAGCCTGAGGAACAGGAACACAGAGGAGACAAAGAAAATAGGAAGAAGTTGTTGAATATATACTGAGTGTAGTATTTTATACAAAGTGTTTATTATATTTATATCAGGATGTGTTTTATTACCTCATAAAATTCAGTCATATGGATAATTTGAGCAATTAAACTGACTCAGCCCAGTGTCTTTGTTAACATTGTAATAGCACAAAACTTATTTCCACAGGTGTTTCAAAAGACCCCCAGAAGCTGCATGAGTGAAAAATTAACATATTATTCTAATAATATGATGCTGCTCTGTCTGACCCAAGAGCTTTTAACTTTAATAATTTTCAGGCTATTGAATCACCAGAAAGGGGGTTTTTGTTCATACTTTCACACTGTGCTTTTTCTTTAAATGTGAAATAGTGATATAATGAATAAATTATATCCAGGTGAAAACCTGTGATTTGGCAGTTCATCCCAGGATGGTGATGGCACGTGGCAAAGTAAACATTTCCCAGCAATGTGCTATCTGTATGAAGGACAGGGGCCTAGCGGGCGGGCTGAAGTGACATTTGATACAAGGAGGAACGAAAAAGCCCTGCTGGACAAGCAAATAAATTGTTGCTAGCATAGGAGCTGGAGACCAACTCATACCTTCTGGGTGGGGACTGATGAGGGGTCCCTGGTGGATCTGTGGTTTAGTTTATTTTTAGGAAAAGGAGGAATTTAAATGAAGCGTTTGCACGAGGCCACCTCGCTGTGTTATCAGGAGGTAATTCAAGCTGACAGTCACTCCCTTGCCTCAGTGGGCATCCTCATTCAAGATAAACATGAGGAAGGGGTTTTGTTGCCAGGCTTTTGCTGGTTCCCAGCGCAGCTCCCAGTCCCCAGAGGAGAGTTTTCAACAGGCACGGTGGGAGTTCTTGAAGCCACATATCCAGCTGGGCGCTGTGCTTGATTCAGATACATCTGTAACACTTATTGTAGCTGATGAAGAATTATTCCCTCTGCCAAGATCATTTCAGCCACTGTGATGAGGGCTGATGAAGGAGGTGTGAGCTGGGAAATCTTACTTGAGTTGGAAATCTTGCAAGATTCTAATGACCATGAGGTTGGGGTGCCTCACTACTTTCACACCTGGAGCCAGATACTTGGTTTTGCATTTGCCAGTGAGTGAGCTGCAGCCAAGATTTTCCTAATAATTTCTTTTTACTTTTGCAAAGACCACCCATAACTTCTGCGAAGGGAGAAAAAGATTTTTACTGGTGACAGTTTTGTCAGCATTATATTTTCCATATATTTCAAAGGCCAACCAGCTTGTCTCTTTCTTGGTATTTTGTGGTGCACTAGACTCTGCCTGGGTGCTACTACATTCTTTTTGAGAAGTTCATAATCTATTCTGCTATTTTGGCCAAAAAAGACTGGTGGATATGTGCCTATTTTGAGAACTTTTGTCTGTGAGCATAAGAAGATTTTCAGTTGTGCAGAGGAGACAGCTTCATGTGCAGTTCTTAAAAATGTCATAAATACAAAGTATAGAGATTGGAACTCTGGAAAATGTCAACCTCCAGTGATGTACCTAGGATACTATAAAGCAACATGTAAGTTTTAGTGACAGGACAAGAGGGAATGGCTTCCAACTGAAAGAGGGTAGGTTTAGATTAGATACAGGAAGAAATTCTTTACTGTGAGGGTTGTGAGGCACTGGCACAGGTTGCCCAGGGAAGCTGTGGATGCCTCATCCCTGGAAGTGTTCAAGGCGGGTTGGATGGAGCTTTGAGCAGCCTGGGCTAGTGGAAGGTGTCCCTGCCCATGGCAGGGGGCTTATAACTAGATGATCTTTATAGTTCCTTCCAACCCAGGCCATTCTATGATTCTCCAAAATCTCCTGTTCCTACTGATTGTAAGGTGATGCAGGCTTTTATTTATTGGTCTGAAAGGCTGAGCAACAATGGGTGTTCTATGACTATTTTTAACTTTTTAGAGACATGGAGACATGTAGAGTTAGCACTTGAGCATTGCCACATAGTCACTCTTTCCCCTATAGTTGTTTGGTCCTGATTAGAGAATGAGTTTATGAATCTTAAAAGTAGTTAAAAAAAAATATACTGGGCCCATGTCAGTGAAAATAGTCCTACTGGAATGGCAGTTTAATGTCAAGCAATTGCATTGTTGATGTTTTATATGGTTAGCCTGGAATCAAACAAATTTAATCTCTGAACACACATCAGTATTTAACCTGACTGGGCATTCTCTTTGAGACAGCAGATTATGACTTAAGTGAAGTTTTATTACCTGTGGTAAGTTTCATTCAAAGAAAATACTTTTTCTCTCACAAATGGTCATAATTTCCTTTCAGAGGAAGGATGCTCATATATTCTGTGATTAGTTACTAACTCATCTGGTAGGCTTTAAGCTTAAAACACTCTGAAATTGCAGTATTTTTTTTTCAGTATTTGCAGTAAGAGGAAATAGTTGTCTTGTTTTTCAAGGAGTGAAATCAATCATGCTTTAAATGATCATTAATAAGAAATCTAACTTTTACATGTTTTTTTTTTTTTGTGTTCAACAGGTTTACTAATAGATGTCTGGGCTAAGTCAGATTATCTTTGGGGAATAAAATGGATGTCAGAGAAGTGAGGGGTTACAGGGATAGTTGTGGTCCACAGTCAGAGTAGAGGTACCTTGGATATTTGATTAAATTAGCAAGAATGCTTGATCTAATATAGGGGCTCACATGCCAAGGGCAGGGAAAACTATTGTTGGATATTACCATGAAGGTCACAGTAAAAATTAGATTTGTGTTTTGCAAATCCTCTTGTAACGTTATGATTCTTAACGTACTTACGGGAAATGGAGACGCCGAGCAGGCAGATCATGAACCTGCTTTGTGCTTTCTAAATTAGCAGTGACATTTTAATAAATAGTTGCAATTCAATAGCAGAGACACTAAAAGTGAGCAGATTTGTCTTTCTTTCTTGTCAAAGAAAGACACTGCACTAACATAAATGGTGATTGGAACTCATCTGAAGTACCTTATGTCCTGTGCAGCCAGAGAACTGCCTTTGATTTGCCTTGAGCCACAGCTCTTAACCAGTTTACTGTAAAGGTACCAGTGCTAGGTATAGCTGCTATTTAGCAAACAAAATATTCTGTTGGATCGGTTCTCCTATTCCTTATTTTGTTAGATGCAGATAGAGTTAATTTTCATATACTTTCTGTCAAAAATGATCGCTCTTAATTTACTACTCAGGAAGTGAAAAGGCAAAACCCAGACCCACACAAACCTCTGTAACTGCCTGAACAATGAAGTGTAGAGCTATTACTCAACATGTTGAATAACAAACCCCAGTTCAAGCTTTATTGACCAATTCTATCAGGAGCTGCTTAGATAATATATTTTAAAGTGAAAAAGTGTAATAAGGTTTTATAGTTTGGAGCCAAATTTGTGTTATAAAGGGCTGTTGCTTGTTCCTTAAGGCTGTCTTGGATATACATTGAGATGGACACTGCTGACTATGGTGTCAATTTATTGTTGAGGTCATAGGAGGCAATAAATCTGTCTATCAAATTTTCTGGAATAGAACTGTATGGGGAAGAAGTGAAAGGTTCTCTTGGTAGTTGTGCATATCTCCTCTCTCTCTGAGTCACCGTAAATGCTCTTGCCACATCACACTGGCCTTGTTGCTTCTGGTCAGCTTTTGCTACAGAAGATGTAAAAATATTTTTTATTAGTGGTGCTGATATGCACGAGGAAAGAAGCACCCACAGACTGGCGCTGTAAGTAAGTAAACAGGTTACAATATTTACTTTTCACAAATGCTTGATTTGTGAGAGGATGTAAAACCCTCATAATGGGGAAACATTTGTCAGTTTACAGGCTTTGGACTAACCCTGCCAACCATTAGACCTACACAGACCTGCTTGTCTTAACCTCATGTAAATCTAATCTTTTTTTCTTTCTCTTCCTCTTCTACGTCTCTTTCCATGTTGGCTGGACTGTGATGATTGCATGACATGAATATGCAATTAATGCTGCTTCCAGAGGTTGTGACTCTTGCTGAGCCCTCATGGCTGCTCTTCAAAGTGCTATCGAAGCTCTCTTGGCTGGATGGCCCAAACAGTCTGATCCTCTGAGATTAGCAAAAATCAGTCATTATTTGCCATCAGGGCATGTCCCCATATGTGGGGCTTCCTTTATGAGTTTGGGACTCCACACTAAAAATTCACGGAGCTTCTTTTAGGGTCCCTGCCCCTGTTACCTCATTTCTGTGTCTTTCTGTAGTATGTGTTTCCTCGATTTTGCCAATAGAACTTCAGTCCTCTAAAGGTGAAATCAGTTTTTATGCCAAGGTAAAAAATATTCTGCTGTCTAAAGGAGTAATCTCACCATCTCTGAGGCCGTTATCTGACCTCTTCCTTTTAAGTCAGGATCAGAAAACACACTGTCTCAAACTAAAGCTCTTCAATCCCTATTTTGGGTGTTTAAGTCTGACTTTCAAAAATGCTGAGTGTGCTACAGTGCCTGTTTAAACTCGGACACAGCAGCGCCTGGCTGTGGTGTGTAACGAGCCACCTAGAAAGAAAAAAACCACAGACACAGCTTTGAGTTATTTAAAACTCTTTGCTTGGCTGAGCAACAGTATTGCTGGATATGCCAAGACCTGTTAATTTATATCTACTCTTCTCATCTGTAAAAGCAATAGGAATAACAGAAAAAGTTAGATTCATATGATCACTAGGCATTAATTTTTCACCCTGACTGGATGTTAACCCTGGCACCAACCAGCTCACCCAGTGCAAGAGCAATCCAAGTGCCAGGTTACCCTCAGTATCTGAGGAGATGTCAACACCCACCATATCCATCTGCAAACTGTCCATTGCTGGGAGGGTTTATCTGTAATATGTAATCCCAACCAGTGGATATGTTTGCATTAGTAATGATCTTTCATCCTGGACTTGCCCCTCCTGCCCTCTCTTAGCTGTCCAACCTTCAGGAGATCTGTAATCTCTCAGAGAATGAAATGGTTCTTGCTAGAAGACAGGTAGAGGTAGAAAAGAAAAATGACGTAAAGCTGACAGAAATCTAGCTGTAAGAAGATCCTGCTGTGTGTTTTCGTTGTTTGGGACTTTTAAACCTCATGTTGGTACAGTTTACACTTCAGCATGATTCATGATTATACTCTTACATCTCAAGAGTACAGAAATGTTAGCAAAATAAGGGCTTGTGTTCTATTTGGCCTCTATATTCAAGGATCTTGAAAAAAACCCAAACCTCTTTTTTTACAAAGAGAACATTCTTCAGAAGCAAACCTTTAAACCTATCGTCCTTCTCAGGGGCTTTCACTGGAAACATTGAGTCTAAATATCATTGCTGGTGTGACCATCCCTGTGCAGCTCCTTAACTGGCACCAGGAGAGCCAGGGCTGTGGTGGTGAAGTGTGGCTCCATTGTGGCAGCCACATGAGGCTTGAAAGCCTGCAGGGTAGGAAGAACTGCATGGAATATTTTAGACTAGAGATGAGCATACAATTTTTAAATAAGCTTGCATTTTGGTTCTTGTTTTCTTTCTTGCTATGAAACTCTTAATGGCTTAATTCACTGAAACTCTAATTGCTTTAGTAATATTTTCCATGCTGACTTTTCATTATGCATCAGAGAAGGATACCCTCAGTGGTTATTTTTGGGACTGAAAGGGTTAAAAAACCTCTCATGAACTCTTAGTTCTCAATGTTTAACTGTAAATAACTCTCTCTTCCCTGTCCCTGTAAAATAATGTGGGTTTACGTTATAAAATTATAACCTCATAACAATTTTGAGTATTTAAATGCTAGGAAGTGTCATAGTTGAGAGATGGCAGAGATTTAATTTGTTTCATTGCTGAGCAGCCATTATAGTGCTGTTTTAATCATACTGTCACATATATTGGTCATCTTATTGTTTAATTTCAGGTCCCTGTTCTAAAATGTGAGGTCAAAAGATCTTTGGAGCCAAATGCCTTGCCACGAGATTTCATTTAAAACACAAGTGAAAAAAAGTCGGTGTAAATTAAATGGATGTTTACAATGGAGCATCTAAAGGAACTTCATGGGAAAGCATTACCTAGCTTAGGAAAGGTGTAAGATAGGAGTAGAACACACCTGGAAAACATGGGCTAAACTCTTTTCCTAGCAGGCTGGTGATGTAGTCATTGTGTCTTGCTAAATTCTACACTGTAGTTTTATATTGGGAAGGAAGGTGTCTTGACTTCTACTCCATCTCCCCAGGTACAGCAGCTACCAGTGAAAACATTGATAATATCCTAAATCCATGAGGAGAACAAAAGAAATGGAAACCAGCAATGTTAATGGTTTCTTTTTTTTCCAAAAACTGGGTCATAGCAAGTATTTCTGAAAAACTTCCTTGCTCATACTAAGTGTATTTCAGTGCAAAAAGTTCTGCAGGACAAGGCAATTTTCATGAGCAGTTGTTTGTAAAAATGAGTAAAAACTACTTAAATTCTGTTTTAGGAGAGTAGTGTAAAATCATTATTTATTTAATATAGCAAATCCAATGCAGAGGAAATGGAAAGACCAAGACACTGTTTTTTTTTCTTGCTTGCTTTCCTCTCCAGTACCTTCTTTCTTGGCCCTTGTGAAAAATACTCAGTGTAGGCATACTGTGCATAAATTTGCCTTTCTTACATCAAAGAGTCTGGGTCTGCTGCTCAGGCCATCTATAAGATTATACTGACCAGAACACAGCAGGCTCATGCCAGGCACTTGACCCTGAGAGGCAGTCCCAGGCCAGGCTGGGTTTAAATCCAGCCCACAGTACTTAAACAGCGCCGTTCGCAGCCAGCACGCGGCCGAACAAATGCGCATTGTTGTCACAATTGGAACCACATGCTGAGTAATGGAACAGAGGTGCAACTTTCCTGAGAATGTGCGGACAGTTGGAAAGGGGAATGTATTTTTTCATTTATGTCTGCGCGTCTCAGGGCTCCCCGACTTTGTTTTCTTAGTGAAACTCAGACAGATCAGACGCGTAGGATTAATGGAGCTGGGCACTGACAGACCAGCTCTGTTCCAGCTGCAGTGGCTATGGAAGAATTGGATCTGGACCCTCTTAACCAGTCCGCCAAAAGCAAGATTTCAGTTACCATGACCGGTCGCCAAGGACCATTTTATTTTAACCCATGTCAGATCTGAGCTTACCTATGGGGCTAAACCACAGCCTGCTGAGCCAAGTGTATCCCAATGCAAACTCATTTCACTGGCTGTTTGTCACTGTTTGGAAAATTCAGCCACATGCAGTATGGAACAATCTCCACCAAACTAAACTTTTCAGGCTTCGATGCATGGGAAATACTGCATGCTGCTTCCTCCCAGCTTGCAGCCAGTGCATCTCTTCCTGTTTATTAGAAAATGAAATGAAATGAAGAGAGGATAAAAGTGTTTGGACAATGTTCTCAAGTACATGGGGCTGTCCTGTGCAGGGCCAGGAGATGGGCTATGATGATCCTTGTGGGTTCCTTCCAATTCAGGATATTCTGTGATTGTCTGATTTTATAATAGAAATATAGAATTTTCAAGAAATATAGAATTTTCAAGGAATACAGAATTTTCAAGATGAAATGATGGATTTAATGCTTTGACTGACCTTCACTCTGCAAACCAAAGGGGCTTGCGAGTGGTGTAAACTTATATGTACTTGGGCTACTTCCACTTGGTGACTTTAAGTCCATAACCATCTCCTTCTTGGCATTAGTAACCAAATCAGGGTTCTTCTGAATTGAGAGAACTTCTTTCCATCCAGAAAAACACTTCTAAACTTCTTTTACTTTGTGGGTAATGTAAGCACAATAATGGTGATCACAGCTGTGATGGGGAATAGACCGTGAGGAGGTTCTCCTTAAATCTGTTGATGCACACTCAGAGTAGCAAACAAGTCAAGCAGAAAAGAAAGCAAATGACAAGCAGCATTTGTAGTGTTCTTGACATTGATCACATGTGTTTGAGCTGCCCATGGTGTGGCCAAACAGCAGGCAGGGTGTGCATCCTTGGGATGTATTTTCTCCTCACAGAGGGAACCACACAAACTGTTGAAACAGTGTTCTGTGTGCTTGTGGCTTCATGGAATATTTTTGTTGTTTCATGAAGGTGAATAGACATAGGTTACAGTGATGGGGTATCACCACTGGCTGTTGACTGAAAGCAAACAACCCACCCTTGTACCACACAGTACAGAGTTCAAAGACTCCTGGCAACCCACAGGTGAACAAGGCTTTCTGCCCCTCCTTGACCTCCCATGGCTGTGCCACCCCCTTTTCCTGCAGCTCTCAGGGCTCTGGCAACGCCTGCTCCTTCTCATCTGTCAAATCCAGGCGGAGGGTAAAGGGAGCTTTGCAGGGGGTGTGCTCTGAATTCTGACAAGGGAATCTGATGTGTCAGTCTGTTGAAAAATCTTGGCATTTGGTTCATGTTTTGTGAACCGTCAATGTCCTGTCTGGGTCGGACACAGCTGCTTTTTGAAATAGCGATCACAAAGCATGGGCAGCAGCACTTCTCTCTTGCATAAGCTCCATTCTAAACTCAGAGGAGAGCTTTTTCATCTTGAAAGTTCAGAATAACTGTCACTTTTTCTCATATTGTTAAGAGGCCACAAAGCAAAGAACACAGCACACCATTCTGTGCTGCGAGGACAAATCTGCCCCCTGCAAGAGGAATATGCACATATACATTGATGAAATTTTCTCTGCACTTGGGAAAGCATACATGCATTGAGTGATTAGTAAAAATGGAATCAGTTTCTTGGTCTCAAATCTCTTATGTGAGTCATACTTGGGTTTTTTATTCTAATTTTGATTTTATAGGTCTTTGTGTGCCTGATCAGCCATTCATTTGCCATTATGTTTGGTACTATTAAATGAAAAATTCCTATAGGAAAAAAGGGAAAAAAGTTGATAGAAACATGCTAAATAAACCATCAGTACAGGTTTCCAGCCTACATATTTCTTCACCCTTGAGCCCACACCCATGGGTAGGAAGTGAGGCCAAGCTAACTGGAGGGGAGGCCAAGCTACCATACTTCTAACCTGCCAAGACAAGGAATGGAAGGAACAAAGGTTTCAGGCTGGTTGCAGTTTTAAAACTGTGGGTTTTTGCCTTTGTTTTTGTCTTTGCTTCTGGTTCTAGAAGCAGCTGAGAGAAAGATGAGCTTTCCTCAAAATGCTTATTTGCTTTTTCCGGGCTTTGCTCGTTAGCTGCTGGGCTGAATTCCTGGGAGTCTGCTATCGGGTAGGAAGAATAATGTGTGGAGGCAGCAATTATTTGTCAAGGACTGGCAATGTACTTGGCATGCTACAAGGCATGGCTAGGAAAGCTTTACCTATTCTAGAGCGCTGCAATTTAGATTATGGACCAAAAGATGAAGGCGAATCACACAGGGAGCAAATGTGGATATTTTTAAAGTCTCTTAACTTGGTGTTTGCAAGGAAGAGTTAAGGTTTGAATGAAGAGAGGACAGGTCTTTATGTACTGAGGCTGTGTGTTTGTTCGCTAGACAGGCCTGGTTGCAACAGTTTAAAATTAAGAGAGGGCTGTTATGAAGCATTTAGGCACTTAGGAGAACATGAGACTTGTGGAAAATTTATTTCATGGGTAAACAACTTGGGAATTAGAAAGCGAGGGTTAACTGTCAGACAATATGAATTGAGTTTTTGAGAAGAGGTACAATGAGTGAGAAGATTTTGAGAGGAGTTAGGAGAAAGACAATCAGGTTTTTTAATCAGGTGAGAATTAAATTTTCCAAAATCAACCCCCTTCTTTTCCTTTTCCTCCTATCTCCTCCCCTTCCATCCCCTTTCATGAGCTAAATGACTCTGGTGGAACTGTGCTGTAGGTACGGCATATTGTGATTAAATGCTCTGCAATGCGCCCTGAGATACATTGGACCAAAAAGTATAAATGGAATGCCAGTTGCATAAAATAAATCTGAATTCTTGCTGCACCATGGTGAGGCAGCTCAGTTACAGTTCGACCACCCGTGAATGCTCAGCACACAGCAGGGGCACTTTTGGACTTGCATCTCACCTATTATCTTAGTAGTAGGGTATGAATCTCTTTGAATGTGAAAGACTGGTTTTGTTCAAGTGAAGAACATAAGAAAAGGCTCTTTCCTTTTTTTTTTTTTTTCCCTTGAGCAGATGAAAGGTGGACAGAAGCAACTGTAAATTTTAGGAAGGAAAGAAGAGGAAAAAGGCTAATGCTTGCTGAGCAGAAATTTTATTTTCCCAGCCACGCTACTCAAATGTTAATACTCCCCCATACAAAAGTGTCACTACTTGGTCTATATAAATTCACTGTCAGAACAAAGGACACTTTCTGGAAGGGAAACAAGACTGTATTATACTATTCAGCAACTAACAGAACAAAGAGAATAGCTACTTCCTGCCAACATTCATACTCCGAAGATGTATGCCTGAGGTGGTAGGTGAGCATTCAGTTCTTGCTGCAGCTGGCTCTTGGTGGTGACTTATCCATCTTGTGGATAAACAGTATAAAAGACTCAGAGACACAAAAGTGGGGGACTGGCAGGTTAGCTCCAGGAGAGTGATAATGACAATGACTCAGGGGTCACCTGGAAGCAACTGAGTAGAGCAAGTGTGGCTGTTGTGAGAGTGTGCTAGGGTTGCTGGGAAATGGGCATATATTTCAAGGACCTTTTTCAGACTCCACTAAACCAGCTAAGCTAGGAACCATGTGCTGGTTCACGCTTACTCCATTTTCCAGTCTGCATTAGTTCCACATTCACTGATTGCTATTACTCTGACTTTCTGTTTGGCTTTTCCTTTTCTTTTAATGGAAATGTCATGGATTCTTTACCTACCCCTTCTGGCTTCTTTACCTTCCCAGCTGGGGAACTGTTCTTGCAATCAGGACAGGGGTTTTGATTTCCCCAACCCCCTGATATAACGTGTTCCTTGCTATCCTCTCATCTCTGGTCACAGCATCCGATTTCCTGCCCTGCACTAACTCTGCTAACTGAACGTGTGGCATAGTGACTTTACATCCTTGCTGCACTCTGAGCTGTATTGCTATAAGGTACTACTGTGGATATTTTGTATGGAGACCTTCAGGGATGGGACTGTATGTGGGAATGATTTTACTGTTTCCTCACTTGCCCATCTGCTGCTGATGCTGAGGTTTCTCTTACGCTCTTCCTGAGAGATTAGTGCTGAACATGTCATCATCCCCACATTTAGATGAACTGTTTCCTGAGGATTTGAAACGCCTTGGCCAAAAGTAATTTAATGGGAACAATAATTGCCTCATTTCCCACCACATAAGATCCCAATCCTCTTCTTGGCACAGGTATGGCATGTAGCAAATGTTTCTATAGAAGACTTAAACCATTCTGCTCTTTGAAGCCCTGTCATTGCTGGCTGTCTATTGCTGGAATAATTTAAAAATTTCTTAGTAAAATATGTCTGTAATTTGATACACTGCTTAGTCTACACTGTTGAAAATGGATGAAGTTTTGTCCTTCCATCTAGAAGAATAAAACAGATACCTGACAGTCTTTAGCTGCTTTGTGGATGCTGCACAAACTGTCAGAAGGATCTGCCTGTGCTGTGTGAATTACAGGCTGTGTGACTTGGAAAGTTGCTTCTGTTCTGCTGGTTATGTCCTTTCATCTCAGCCAGCTGACTGGTTGTCAGTCCCATTTGCCTCCTGTGCTCTGTTTCTTGTGATGCCAGTTTGGCTTCTTTATTATCTTCTTTTTTAGCTGCCTCCCATTTTCTCATTTCTGGCCTTTAATTCCATCTGTGGTAACACAGAAAGGCTAATTTTATTTCTTTGGGCTATTTCAGCTTGGGACCAACTTATGGCACCATCAAGGGCATGGAGAGTTCTTGCTTATCCTGCAGCTCATGTTATGACTCTCTCCCCTTTTTAACCACATTGTTTCAATATTTATTGCTGTTTTATGTCCCATGAGACCCTTGAAATACAGAGTTGTTGCCTTGCCTGATGCCCAAGAGCTCTCCTGGCTGCCAGGGCTCACCCCAAAGACACATTTTCCCTGTAAGCTCCTTTTGCCAGAGGACTCAAACAGAACCTGTCACTTGCAGAGACACAGAACCTTGTGCTTGTAAGGCAACATGCAGGGCTTGGTGGTCACCTTGCATATATCTAAGGCACAAATTTTCAGGGTGGCCATTCCCATGGAAAGGAGTGCCTTAGGGCTCAACCCTCCTTGGAAGGACTCCTAACAAAAGTTAAGCTACAAGTCAAGTAAGTATTTATTTACAAATCCTAAACAGATGGCACACATGCGTACTTGTATGAACAGGAGGGAATGGAGAAAACACCAACATATTCTCCAAGCAGCATTTAATTCAGATTTGATGGTTTCCTTTACTCCATATGACTCAGCTGACAGGTTGGCAAATGCCTGGCAGCATTTATAACTGAGGCCTCTGTTTTCACTAAGTCTTTAAGTCTTCAGGTTACACTCACTGAGTGGAGCCTGAAGCAGGCGGATTTCTTTTCCGTGTTTGGTCCCTATACACCTTTTGAATCATTTCAGTGGAAAGATTTTCTCCTGACCTGCTAATTTATCATTCATTAACTCAAGCAAGAGGGGGTTTGCCTTTCTTCCTAACAAGCCATTGCTTGCTGCCTTATGCTTTGGAGGTGCCAATTCCTCTTGTTCATCACTTGGACACTTCTTAATTGCCCAGCCAGGTAAAAAAATTTTCCATACTGATGTTATTAACTCTTTAGGGTGTGACTCTGCTCCCTGATGCATCCTAGAGCTTGGAGTATCCAAATCCCAGACAGAAGCTTTTTCACTTAATTTGATGACCATATTTTATAGACTACTACAGTTGTAATTGCTTCAAGCAACTTGTTACTGGCTCTTTTTGACATCAAGCCCAAAGGTAATCAATAACTCGGTAGTATTAATAGATGTGAGGTGCCTTTTCTCCTTACTTCCTCTAAATTTAGGCTTTTGAGAAACACCCTAACAAATTCCTATCCTTTTTTTTTTCTCTTAACATACTAATAACCCTGTTTCTTTCTGCTAATGTTCTTTCCTTTCTTGCTCTCACTTCTTTATTCTCTTTCTTCTTCCCTATTTCCTGTCTTACTTCTTCTTCCTAATCTATTCCCTGCTGCCAGACTCTGATTCATGATCCCTGCGAAATGTAGCTGCATTGGCTGAGGAGATGTGGGGGAGGCCATCTCTTTAGATGGTCTTAACTCCACGGTGCTTAACTCCAGCAGGGATTGTGAATCAGAGCTCTCTGCTGCTGTAGTTCAGTCTCACATAGTAATGTAAACTGGAGCTGATGGCAACTCCATTAATGTGACAGCCTGAACTGCCTCAGCTGAGGAGTAGATGTACCACCTGTTCTGCTGCTTCTGTGGTGGGGATTGCAGCTGCTGGCAGAGTCAAGGAGTAGGTAGCTGTGCATCATCCTCCCTCTCCTCCATGAGCTGCTAAAGCATGAGAGTCAGGGTCCTTGGACTCTCCTTTCTTTCTTCCAAAAATTGATTCTATGGCCTGTTCAAAATTATTGTTCCTTGCACAATTTCATGGCCCAAGACCACTAAGTAAAAAAGTCCATTCTCACCTCAAACTACCTGAGCATGGGAAAAATAAATCCATTGGCTAAAGTCTGCTGCCTTGTACCTCCAGGGATGGAAAAGAAAACCAACCAAACTCTCCATCTACTCCTAATTAAGGGCCATTGTTACATTCCTTTCTTCCCTTCATACTCCCTGTTATCATCACCCCCCCAGTTGTCAGGGATATCCACTCTGTTCCCATGGAGCCATGACAGCCATGGTTTGTGTGTCACAGGCCAGCTGCTCACAGGAAGAACCTGTGTTGTCTCTTCACATGAAGTTCCTAATTCCCTTGAAAAAGGAGCAGAATGAACACCTGGCTCCTATGTGTTCAAAGAGTGTGGGCTTGAGTTCTGCTCTTGCCTTCTGTGAGGCACTGGCACAGGTTGTCCAGAGGCTGTGGTCTCCCTAGCCCTGGTGGTGTTTGACCTCAGACTGGGTGGGGCTCTGAGCAACAAAGTGGAAGATGTCCCTGCCTGTAGCCTGGAAGGTGTGGAAATAGATGGTCTTTAAGGTCCCTTCCAACCATAATCATTCTAGAGTTCTATGATGAAAGGTCCCATTATCTGTTTTTCTTATTAATGGAATCTGTCATTTTCCTTTTGAATCTTTGTGAGTGTAGTAGAGAGGTGGGAGAAAAAATTAAAAAGAAAATGCGAATATTTTAATTTTGTTTCTTAGCATGTGTTCAGGTGCATTTTCCTAGGTACAATTTGTACAATTTGACGGCTGTGGTTTGAATTATTTAATGAATTAAACCAAAAGTAAATGGTATCTGAGTTTGTTTTGTACTTTGTTATGTGTGGAGGCAGATAGAGGAAGACTATTCAGGCTATGGTTGATGTTCAGCCTGCTTAATTGTTGTTTTGTTTTTTAACATTTTCCCCTTATTCTTCCCTATAATTATTTCTGATACTTATGCAGAAAAATGAGATGGTTCAGCTCCCCTTTTATGTAGTCAGACACATCTGAGTATTTTATTTTCTCAAGAAGAACAAGAAAAAAGAGAAATACCAAGAATTAAGTTCAGATGACAGATGTTTATGTGGCTAAACTCTCAGTTTGGTTTAAATAACATAGCGAGGAGTAGGAAGGAATGTAACCTTTTAAGCTTTTCTTTGTTTACAGATACGAGGAGAGAGAACAGTAAATAAGTCCGAGTTACAGTGTGCCTTTAAAAAATCACATGATATATCACCACCATATGGAAGCCTGCATGCCCTTTCCCATAGGGATATGCCACTGAGAAGGGATTTATAGGCTGCTAGCTCATAATGCAGTAATATTTACCATGGGTTATCAACTTTGCTGGTAACTGTTCCTAGAATTCCCTCTGGAACAGCACCCATGGCTAGCCGAGCGTGGCACTGGTTGTGCTGCTTGATTTCCATTCAGCATCTCAGTCCTGACACAGTTTGCTGAGCAAAGGTCTCCAGGTAGCACAGGGATAATTCAAATCCTTCAAGGAATCACAGTGCTCCTGTGAAATGTTTACTCCGGTTTTACTTCGATGGCTTTTTCTGGGAAACATGAACTCTAAACAAATCTGTATTGTCAGCATTGGGAGGAAACAAGGTGTGGTGGGACTGCATGCAGGCCTTGGCTGTTAGATATTGACTATAATCTAATTAAAGGTGTTTGGAAGGTACTTTTGTAGAGAAAAGAAGCTTTCTAGGTCTGCTGTAGCTTTTGATTTGAGATTTAAATGTCAGTACTCACCAGCAGTGAGGTAAAATATTTAGTGTCATTGCATTTTGGGCACACCTAATTCCAACAAATTGATCACTGCTTATCTGCCAAGAAAGTTTTTATGAATCAGTTGAGGAGCCAAGAGCAGATCTATTGTGTTCATGGTGCAAAGCCCCCATGATTTAGTTATTTTCTTTTTTTTTTTTTTTTTACATGGTTAAGCCAGGTCTTCAATTACAGGAATTGGTGCTTTTGCTATCAAGCTTTCAAATTGCAATTCTATTTTTCAGCTAACAAAATGATCTCTGATAAAGAACATGTGATGATTTAAAGGAGAACCAAGGATGAGAATCTGAACTGCAACAGCTGAAACTTGAAACAAAAGCGTCACTATATCAGTGCAAATAAGTTGTTGGTACAATGTCCGTGTAGTAAGTCAGCTCTGTAAAATAAAAGATAATAAATTCTGTCCCAATTTTCACTGTGATGTGGGCTCTATACGAGCTAGAAATGTGGGATATTTTCTTTCACTAGATGTTACCTTACGGGACCCAAATTTTTAGGATGTGCCTTCTAGGTTTTGTTGCTTTTAGGTGTACTCACCTGACTCTTTTAGGCCTCATTCTGCATCATACTTAGTTTTCTGCCTGTGAATAGATTGATTTCTACAAAATATGTGTTACTTGAAGCATGTGTGTAAGTATTCACTGTAAGGTTTGAGTTTAATTAAGGGGATAGATAAAGGAACAAAACCAAGGTATGTTACACTGCAGATTCTTCTGGGTTTAGCTACTTCTAAGGTCATTAGCCCTAATGCTATAAACAAAACCTTGTTGGTCTGTGAACTTCTGTGGCACTAATGATTTTATGTGCCATGTAGGCTGCTACATGAAAAAATTGATATGATCCTGGTTATTTATCAATCAGGTGTAAGTGAGTGTAAAATATACCTAGAAGCCAGGTTTGCAGGAGGAGGTAATAGCTGGGGTGATAGAACTAGAAAAAGCAGCCAAGTGTGAGAGGTCAGAGACTTTTCATCTATACTTGAAAGCTTTTCAGATTCACAGTTTATCAAATGGTCTTTTACAATACTCACCCCTCTCTAGAGAACATGATTCTTAGCCTTTCTAATGAGAACTAATTTCAATTTTAAACCAGTCAGGCTAAATTACATTGGACTTCTTTCATGGTGACGATGATTTCTGTCACGGTGAAAATGCTGCTGGAGCCAAGTTATGATTTTGTGGGTGTGGGAGCAATACCCCTGAAGCAGAGGTTTGTGCCTGACTCCATTGGGCTACCTTTTTGATAGGATATAGGATCTACCTTTTGGATTGCAATTTAACACTTATTTTTTTTCCATATTAAGAGTTGCTACTCTTACTCTTTTCCATAGTACACATGCTCTACAGGCAAATATAGTTAACTAGCATTCTTGGCTTTTAACTCTTTTTACATTTTAAGCTTGGTCATGATCTACTGGCTAAGTGGTGATAGTACTTGTGAGTGCTGGAAAAATCCCTTGCACTTAACTGCTGGGAGTGGGACAGGGAAAAGGGGGACAGTTCCTTCTGAGCTACTTCAGAAGGAAAATGGAGATAAAGATTACCTCATTCATACATAGGAGAAAAGCAGGGAAGGAGGACCTCAGTGCATAGCAGAAAGAGCTTTAAATGGTCATTTGAGGCAGATGTGTATACAGTAGAAATTGGAAAAAAATCACATGTAATATTTATTTTATATAGAGTAAGGCAAATTACTCAGCAACAAAATACTCTAGATGACTGCTATCTTGTATATACATATACTTCAAGCCTATAACTCCTGATGAAGCTCTTTTGGCTTTATGAATAAAACTCCACAAAGTGCTCGGTGGCAGCGGGACAGAAAAGTGCAATGGCACTGCCCTGCGTTGCTTTATATGGTGGGAAATAAAGCTCTGGCTGCAGAGGGGATTTTCAGAGCATCATGCCAATGGATTTCAGTGATCCAGAGCCCTGATTTAGCCATCAAAAAGAATTCCTGATAGCATTTCTGATATTGCTGACACCTATACTTACCAACAAAGGCCCAAGACACTGTCATATAATTTTCCCTAATGAAGAAAACCTGTGAAAAATTAGATAGAGATATGTGATCGATAGCTGGGTTTTATTGATCGTTGTGGCATATGAGCATTCATGGAGCCAGATTCATGGCAGCTTTCTTATTGGCAGGGTTAAGGATTAATGTAAATGAGCCTGTAAAGCTGGTTTGGGGCCCAGATTAAACAATTCAGTCGATGTTAATGTAGAGTTCAGTAACTAAAGAGTCTGAAGTCAATCACTTCGACACACCTTTAAAATATTAATATATTTTCTTTGTGTTGCTGAGAGATGTGGAAATTTTCTGGGAGTAAGACAAGAATCCTCTGGAAAAAGAGGGCATCCATTCAAATTTTATTTAAAAGGGAAAAAAAATATTTGATTTTCTTTGAAATAACTCTTCACCCCAATTCTGTAACTTTGGTATTTCTTTTTCTTCTGTATTAAACAGACCTGATCTTCACTGTACATGGCCCCTAAACAATTTTACAATTAGAACTTCTTTCCTAGGTTCATTTTATGAAGGTGTTAATCGATCCTCTAAAATACAAAATAACTATATGCTCTATGAAGGCATTTTTGCCTTGCTGATTGGTTTCTTTGAGGAGGTTTCTGTGACCCCACAAACAGCTCAATTAGACATCAGAGCAGCCTTGACTGCTGTGCAGTCTTCAGATCATTGTGAAGACAAGCTGGATATCTTGCTTTGGACTCAGTCTGAGTTTTTACCTTTATAGTTTCTTTCATTCTTTAGGCCTCTGTTGGTGATGCCCGTGAAAAGAACCAACCAAACTGTGCTACTTTTTTTTCTCTTTTATCATGGAAACATCTGGTAGAGGCCAGGGCTCTAATTTAATTTTAGTAACAGAAGGGGGTCTGGGACAGAAGATACTCTGGTCTTTTGCAAATGAAACCCTCATGCTCTTGCAGTTTGAGAGAGTTTGAAGCAGGTTCACTTCATGTCCCAGAACTGTTTGTAAAGTTTCAGGTTATAAATTGGACAGGAACTTCAGGGTGATTCTGACCTACTCATTCTATGGTGGAAACTTAGAAGCCTTGAAGGCTCTGGAGAGAATGAAGAGGACCCTCAGCCCCCATTATTTTCTGATCTCCAGCTACCATGGGGATTTGTAGCATTGTTCTGTTCTTCTAGGCTCCAGTACGACAAAATCTGGAAATCACTTATGTCTGTTTGGAAGGAGCCTATTTGCTTTTATTATCAGTTTGTATAAATGGTTTAATTTAACTGTGTTTTCCCAATGCTTTTGGGAAATTTCATTCTTATAGTCTATGTGGCTGGTTAGCCTCAAACTCAGTCTAGACAGCCAGGAGTGCATGTTTTGTCATTCTTCCTGCCAGTTCATGGTATTTGGAAAGCATTCCTCACAAAATGACATGAAAAACACTTTCTTTCAGATTTTCAAATTGCCTTGGACTTGACCCTAGTGTTCTTTTTTTTATACAGTGTTAGTAACCTCTGTTTTGCTAAGGCAGGAAATAACTCACATGAACACAGAGGTGTGTGTTTTCCCTAGAATTTCTAATTCAATTTACATGGTGGAGCTTAGCTTGGATTTAGATGCTAAACTTGTGTGGACTTACAAAGGCTTTTTTAAAAATTTTAACTTCACAGCTGTACTTATCACCAGAGACTGCCAGTCAAGTCTGTCTGTCTTGATTTCTCTGAAGTGAGCCTTGTTTGAGTTTGTCAGTGGATTCAGTGAAACTGAGTTGGAAATCCTGGATTTGCCTGTTTGGAAGGCTGCACTTCCATGAGATGGTCAATCTCTTTCTAGGGCAGTCCTCTTTGTGTAGGCTTTCTCGTTTCTTTTCATTTCTAAAAGCCATGATACAATGCATCAGTGTACTAAAATTCTACTTTTTGTACTAAAATTCCAACTACCTTTAAGGGCTAACTATTATCTTGAGAAAACTTTTTCTGGATCAAGTATATTTCACTACCCACAGACAGCATAAACAATGACCTGAATAATGTGAAGTGGTTGCTGGACTAATATAAATAGGATAATACACTCATGTGCTATGTGGGTTATTAGATATACAGAACTACTATCAACATGTGTACTTACAAAAATCACTTATTTTCTTTACCTTTTGAGATTCTGTGAAACTTCCCACAGATGTTTCCTGGACGTAGCTTCACAGGTACTGTTGGTGGCAAAGGCTTCTCCCTGCTGTGTAATAAATGTAGCCAGTGGCTCACTATGCTTGGCCTTGCACCAGGGAAGTCCTCTTTTCTCAGCTTTTTTTAAACAGAACATGATATTGATGCTCTGTGTGATCTAGTGCACAGTGGAAGTCTTGCTACTTCACTTCCAGAAGGCCTCAAGCTATAGAGTGCAGACTTCAGTGAGCAGTTAATTCCAGCACAGGAGAATCTCAGACAGACACCCTTTGAAACCTGTTTCAGAGCATGTATTTTGCTTGTGCACGATCTTACAGCCTTTGCATATGGATTGCTGGATTTTCTTGTGGAGGTTCAACATCTTTGTTTTGAGAAATACTGCCTGTGCTTGTGGTACTATTACGTGGCATCTCACCTGCTGGATGGATCCTGTTTAAATTCAGGAACTAGCTCTGTGAACAAGTTATTGTCTGGTTAGCTGCAACATGAGCTGTTTCACACTGTGAACTGTCTAAGTTTTTGAAGCAGTCTTTAGAGTCATGATTAGATGCAGAAATGGAGTGGGCAGTAAAATGTCTCAGAACGACAACCATAATTTTTATGGGGGAATAAACTACAGACAGTTTACAGACAAGGCAGTTGCTTTTAGTGAGTAGGACACACGCAAACAATATTATTATCTATACTTCCATGTGCCATATAGACAGTGTCAGTGATGCCATCAACAAGTAATACGAGTGATTAGTAGTGGATTATGCAAATGTATGGTTTTATTGTTTTAATTTTGTAGCTGATAAGATTATAGGACTTCGAAGGGTGATAAGGTTCAAATGGGTCTTCGTACCACTGGAAATGTGAGTGCTCCTTTTACTTGTGGAAAATACAGTGCCCTGTCCAGTAAAAGCCTAACTGAATGAACTAGTTAAGCACACCCAGTACCTCCAAGATTCTGAATGTGCTGACTAAACAGAATTTATGGACGCAGGCAGTGCCTTTGGTAATTTGCCAAAAGTGTGAAGTTAGTAATTCCCACTAGGACTTCTAGAATTCTCAGGGAGGCTTCAGTTATATTGCAGCTAGGCTTTTTTTCTCTAAATGAGAGGCTGGTCACCACCTTAGTGTGTTGTGAAACTGACCTGAAATCCTGTGTTTGGCTTTATTGTATTAATTGTCATTGGACAGCCTTTTTACCTTGGAAAAATTACTTTGGTTCAAGAGAAGCCTGATTATAGTCCTAAAGCTTTGAATGTTGCCTGTATTAGTTAAGTTTTGGTAGAGGAGGTCACTCCTGATTCTACTGATGGCTGATATTTCTCTGTTTTCAGCACAGCTTTCAAATATAAAATAGCATCAGGTGATGATGAATTTCCTGAGTGGTTGTACAGCTCTCAGTGTATTTATTTGTCACACACATTTTCACTGAAATCTGGTAGGAACCAGGAACTAAAGGTCAGAATGCTGTGAAGAAGTCTTTTCCAGCTCAGGTTGCCTTCACTGTCTTTGGCTGTGTCAATGAGAGGTCCTAGCACCCACAAAATCTCTCTTCTCTCCTGCATCAAGCTTTGAGAGAGCTTTTCCTGACTTACAGGTCTCCTACTTCCCCTTGTATTCTCTGTTCTGTGTTTGGGAATGTTTCACTTCCCAAATATTTTTTTCCATGATGTTTTGCTGTTACATGGGAGAATGAGTGTCGTTTTGTATGTCTCTCAGCCCAGATAAACCCAATAATCTTGAAAAATATTGTGTACCAAGACAATGACAAGATGAGCAGAGAGAAACAGTGTTAACCTGCAAAATACCTCTCACATTCATTCTCTCAAAATTTGAAACCCTCCTTTAAATGATTCACTTGTCAATGATAGGACATTTTGTAAGTTTTTCTGTTTTTCCTTTTCCATAGGACATCTCTGTTTCCTTGGAGCATTGCTGAAGCTGATCCAGGTAAAGAAAATTTGCTTTTACTTTGATGTTCATGTTCTTTTCATGTTCATCTGTTTTGTTCTCAGAAATGAGTGGGTTTGTGGGTAAGGAATTCCAAGCACAAGCATTCTGACTCTTTCCAGTCACCTGTAAAGTATGGTTTTGAAAAATCCTCTATGTTATGGTGTTTCTCAAATGAACTGTTGGACAATGTGGACAATAGTGCCAGGTATATTGGATTTCTTGGTAACCATTAACATTTTTCATGAACAAAAAGCTGCAGTATAAATTCAAACCTGTGGGTAAGTACGTACATTGGATAAAGGTACTTTTTATTTCAGAACATACATGGCTTTTATTATGTGAAAAGGGTAAAAAAGGAAGTTTTCCTTTCACCTTGGTTCACATGGAAATGAAATTGGTAGTTATGAGCTTTACTGTAGTGCACAGGCCCCTGTGTTCTGTGACAGAGTGTATATGCCCGTGATCTGGAAGTGGTCTCATTTACATATATTGAAAAATTTTGTACTTCTGCCTCACAGACAAACCCTCTGAATTCTAGATGCCTAAAGGCAGGCTTTCTTACCCAGGTAGGAATGAAATTTTCATTGTAATACACTATCTAAGCTCCAAGGAGCTCTCCTGTTAGAACTGATGGCTCACTCGTCTGTTATCTACTAGAACTAAAATCAGTGTCCTTTTTTGTTTGTTTTTCCCCCCGATTCCCCTGTCCCCAGCCAAGTGCCTGAGCACAATGTAAGCCACTTAATTGATGGCAAGTTCCAATTAGAAGTCTGAAGCAGACTTCAGAGTCTGAGGCACATGAGACCAGAACCAGATTGTCAACAGAATTCAGGTACATGGTTCATGTGCTCTGGAGCTGAGCTCAGCTTTGAGCTTCAACCCTGAGCTGCTGTGACAGCATTTAAGGAGGCAATAGCTGCAGTTCTTAGCAAGGCAGTTGCCCCCACCCCCAGCTTTTAAATTTGTGATGTTTGAAACTGATTTCAGCATCCAGTTATGAGAAGGCTGTATTGGCTGTTAGTTTCATTGTACAGGTGAGAAAGCTTAAGCTCTGCGGAAGTGACATTCTGCTTTTTCACAGACACCTTGTACAAGCCAGGAGTAAACTCCTATATCCTAACTCAAAGATATGAGAACAATCGGAAAAATGACCCAGTTGCAATTCAAAGCTATTATTTTCACCTTCCAGAAGTGATTTTCATTTGTCACTGCTGAGCAGCCATCTTAAAGTACAACAAAAAGTGTGATGAGGGGAAATATAAACTGTCTTGGTTAGATGGCCATGGATTTCAAGCTTTTGCTTGGAAATTCCCTCGAAAACTATCACAGTGATGAAATGCCATCAAGCCACAGCAATTCTGAACCTGTTGCCTACCCCATCAAGAATACACTCAGGAAACAGGTATGTTCCCATCCTTGCTGTTGAAACTAATGGTTAGCTATTGCCAATTCCTTTTCCTCCTGTTCATACCAGGAGAATTCAAAATTTCTCTGTCAGATAGAAGTTGAAATGAATCTGTCATTTAAAATTCTTTCCCTGCCAAAGTCCAATCTGAAAAAAACCCTTTGAGCAGACACTAATTAGATGACAAATTTAGAAGCCTAACAGAACGCACAATCTAGTAAAGACAAATTAACTCAGTCTTTGATGCTGCTCAGAGTAACTTTCAAATGGACAGACACCTGTGAGGTGTGACACCCTGCCTGCATTACATGCTTTTATTGGTCTAGGTGAGAAAGGAAATGTGTCATTGTACCCTAAGAAGGTACCTTTCACAGTATTCTCATTTTACAGTAAAAATGTGCAAAACACCATATACTTTTCCCTCAGGTTGTGAATGGAAACATGTTTTATTATTGTACTTTGTAATGGTTATGTTCTTGGAGAATGAGCTAGTTCCCATGGATGGCTGTAGCAGTGAATGATGTTTGAAGAGGGAAGTTTCTATTTTATTATTCTACTTCTAAAAGGTATCACAATGCATTCAACGTAGTAAAAATCCTTTTGTGATCAGGTTTTACTGTAGATTAGCTGCACAGGCCTCTTCACTCATTAAAGACTCATGACTCCAGTGAGTCATGTCTTTGTTATCCTCACTTTTTTCACAGTTGGTTTCTATCTTTTTTTGTCTCTTCAGTGTACCTTCTTAATTTTTTAATCCTTTCCCTTATTTTTTTCCTTTAAGTTTTATGTTTGATCTGCATATTTTAAGATTATTTCATTTTGATTTATCCAAAGGGTTGAATGGAAAAACTGTTGTTTTTGTGGGACAGATTAAGTATGCAAACGGTTAACAAATCACTTAAATTATGCTCACAGTACTATCTAGGGGCAGAGAGCAGAATGTACAGTCTCAATAATGAGCAAATCGTCCAAAGAAATCCTCTGACATGTTGTTTTTAAAGAGAAAATAATTATGGAAAGAATGACTTTCTGTGCTGATCTCGTTCTGCCAAGGTTCAGCCTAGGGTTAAAAACTGTCTCATTTGTTTGGTGGTGTGTTTGGTAATAACAGTTCTTTCTGATGCTCAGTTTCTATGGAGAGATGTTTGCTTTCCTCTTGTTTGATAACTCACGTCTTATTTAGGTCAGATTATTTGTCTGAAACAAGTTGGGAACTTTTGTCATGGCCAGGGATACCTGTGGTGAGCTTCACCAGTATGTGGCGAGATCCCCTCTATTAACCAGTACACCTACACTGGAGTCTGCAAGCAGCTTCTCACCGTGACACAGAGGAATTTCTACTCTCTAATATTAACCATTAAAGCAAAAAAAAAAAAGAAAAAGAAAATCAGGCATGAAGGAACATTTAATCCAAACGAGCTTGTTTTCCTGGTCTTTTGAATGGATTCATGACTTAAGCTGTTTAGCAGATTGACTTGCTTAAGAAATACAAGTGGTTTCTAGCTGACACATAGGATTTTATGAAGTGATTGATCACAGCTGCCAATTGCCAAGGTCAGTGGGATGTTCTGCCTTGGCAGTCCCCACAGTCTGTGCATGTGAAAAAGAGGGGGTGAGGGAAGTGACAGTGGAGGGAGCGAATGGTTTGCACTTCAGTTAAAGTGATTTTAAAAGTATCCTAAATGCAAACACGTCTGCTTTGTAAAGACAAACTTTGTGTGTTGGTAAGGCTTTTACTGTATCTTGGGGGTCTTTTTGTGTGTGTTTATTCTGTTAAGTTTTCAAAGTAAAAATCAGAAGCCTGGTCAAAGACTGGGAGAAGAAATGTGCAAGAACTGTTGTGTGCATTTGTTTTTCACCGTTATTCCTAAGTGAAAAACAGTCATTTAACTTTTGTGATTTGTCAGCTTCTATAGGGAAGCTGGTGGGAGGCAAGAAACCAGGGATTTAATCTTGCTCTTGTTGAACTCAAAGGGAGTTTACCATTAATTTCTGTTGGAGAACAATCTTGCCCTAAGTCAGCAGATGAAATAAATAATGCTTAAGTCTTCAGCTTGCTGTTAATTCATGATTATTTGTCTTGTCATTGAGTGGGTGGGAGATTGGCAGATCAGATGTTTTATTGCTGTGTACTTGAAGCAAAAAACTTAAGCGACTACTCTGTGATCACATTTACCCCCATAAAACAGAGAAAACCATTTATTCTGATCCTCAGACTCCAAAAAAGAGACTGCAGAAGGTGCAGGTGTTTGGGAATGTTGCAGGATAGAATGGCAATTACTAGTTTGGAAGGGTTATTTAGTGGCCCAGCCATATTTAATCATTGGAAGGGCAGAAAAATAAGGAGGGTATAGACATAGATAATTGAAGTATGTCTGACCTTTGTTAGATAGTGTGAAACTGTGCCCCTTAGGTGAAATGTGGAGATGTGTTAATATGACCAGTCTGATAAATCCAGTCTGGGATTTCAGCAATGACCCACTCACAGGGACACTTTGAGTTATTCAATAAACTCTGCTGCATCCATTTACTTTACAGCAATTTATGAAATGAGGTTGCAAACCTCTTTCTGAATTTGTTCCAAGGTTAAATGGATGGAATATTTTTTGTCCTTTGCCTGGAATCCTTTGATACAACCAGAGCAAGGTCTTCTGTGAGAACATTGGTGTGTTTTCTCCTCAGTTACATGTAAGGCAGTTAGATGAATATGTTGTGCCTTGCACTGATGCTTAAAATGTTCTTTAAAATGATGTTTAAAATGGGGAAGGTCAAAGGTCACAGAGGCTTTGTCTCCTGGGATGAGTGGGGGATAGAACAAATATTCATTATGTTTTGCTGATGATTTTATATTAGTATTTGTAACTCTCTCTCTCTCTCTATGTCTACCTAGGCCCCTTTCACTGATGACATGCTCAGTGAGCACAAGAAAGTTGACATGACTTTCAGTGATTTGAGCCACATTTGTTATGCTCATGGCCTCATCCAGTGTTATTGGAATCAAGAATCCATCATCAGGCTTTGCTGTAAGAATGGAAAAATCAAATGAAGTAGTGAAAAAAACATTAAAGAAGTAATTTTTTGCATTTACAGTATTTTCTTGCACTGGGAGATGCTTGTCTTGTGGTTCCAAGACTCCTCATACTCCTCATTATATGTTTGGTCTCAGTACCTCCTGCAGGAGCCAGGATCAAAAACTATAGGAAACTCCCTATACGCTTAGAAAAACCCCAGTATTTAACAGTTATTAAAGCCCTTTGAGTTCCCAGCATTAAAATACTCACAGCAGAATAAGTTTTATTAGAAACAGAGCTATGCATAATTCTGGCCTTAAACTGAGAGTCTTGGTGAACTGTACTTAGGGCTAGGAACTGGCTAACATGAAAAAATCCCAAACATTTGAGATACCACAATTTTACATTATGCAAGAACACGGCTGTCTGTTTATACAAAAAAAGTAGGATAAAGGAAAAGGAGTGTCCCAGGCTCTTATGCCTGTTCTCTGAGCATAACTGGGGATGGAAGGATGGCAGTTGTGCACCATTGCTAAAATAACAGCAAAGGCATGAAGTCAAGGAAGTTTTATCTTTGTTCTGAGATGATTCAGTAACTACAACTTTTTTTTTCTCTGAGCAGTGAGCTGTTGAGTGGTTGTGGCACTAAGAACCAGCGCGTGCAGCTTGTGACCCCCCAGAATTTTCTGTATGCCTTCCTAGCTGTCTCTGATCATAGCTGTATGGAACTACTCTTTGACTAGAACTGCTTTTTATTTTTTGAAAAGCAGACAACCCTCCCTTTGTGAACCATGCAGTCATTCAACAGAATTTACTCTGAAGGGAGGGCAGTAGAACCCCTGAAGGAAAAGGAAAGTTTTACGTGGTCAGGATGGAAGCACATGATATATGTGGGCCTGGTTCTACAGGGACTCCACACTAGCCTGCCAAAATTAAGCAGGAAATGGAAACAGAGAAGAGAAATTCTTGGCTTCTGAGTCAGACTTGAGGGTTAAGTCACAGCCAAGCCATGGATGTCCTCTAAATCTTTCTAGATAGGATCGTGGAAATTGGATGTGATGGAGCAGAGCTCTTGGTCAGTGGAAAGTCTTTTTCTGGAGCCATGTGAGGTTTTATCTGAAAGGCTTGTCCAAAATACTGATGCTTCTCCTGTCCCAAGCTGAACTGTAGAAATGTTGCTTAGTTGGTTATTACTGTATCCCGCAGCCGTAGGGAGGGGAAGAGAGATCCAGCGGGCAGGAATTGTGCAGCAAGATTGATTTATTTAATTATTTTACAGACTCTTTTATAGACCTTTTTTCTTCATAGTCTAATTGGACAAAGGATCAGCCAAACTCTGAGTTGATTGGCTAAAATCCTAAACGTCCATTGTCAAAATATTCTTCTACTGTACCATAAACAAGGCTCTGCAAGGTCACAGGTGTTCATAGTTTACAGAACTTTGCAACTATCTTCCTGAGAGAGAAAAGTCTCTCAGAGCCTTAGAAAGAAGCAGGAAAATTCCTTGCTATCAGCATTTTTGTATCCACAATTGGTGTCATTGAAACCCAGAGGGAAAGCTTCTTTACACCTTACAGGATAATATTCTGAGATAATTGTCCTTTTGATGGCTTGATCTGAAACTTGCTGCTCTTTAACACAAGACACAGGGTGCCTGGAGATCTGTCAAAGGCAAGGGTCTGCATTAGCTGGAAAACAGTGTGAATCCACTACCTGCATCTACAGGGTTAAAAAGCAAAGTAGGAAAAAAGAAAGCAGAGACTCAAATTAGGTGTCTGTTAGTGATTTGAGAGCCACAATATTTAAGAAAAAAAAAGTGAGCTGTTTTTCATGTAACCAGCTGTCCTGACAGACTGACCAATGCAGTGTGACGTGAGAATGCCGCCTCCCAATACTTCTACTTAGGGAAATAATTTTTAATTCCCAGTTGACAATCAGCATTCCCAGGAAACCTGTCAGTTGAAGAATGAGAAACTATTGCACAGAAGACCCTTTTTTTTTTTTTTTTAAATTTCCCTGAGAGAAATGTTAAATGTTAAGGGGTCTTTGTGTCAGATCTGCAGGGCGGTGTGGTACTACTGAAGATGTCAGTCCTCTGAGCTGGAGACTTCTGATCTTGCCTGTCTTTAGAGGACTTGCTGGAGATTTCTTTGAGTTACCTCTGAAGAGGTTTACCTGACAGCCATGATTCTCATATTCAGAGACAGAATACAGAGGCATGTGAACACTGTGTTGCTGTGTTTCACTTCTAGTGCTGACCTAGAATATTCTGTTTTACTGACTAGCTTAAGTGTGTATTTCTGTTTATTTTTGGGTAGCATATCCTTTCTTGGTGACATATTACAGTTTGTGGGTGGAGGAAGGAGATGAAATAGCAGAGTTCCTGAGGTGTATGGTACCAGTATCATACACAGTCATTTGATGTATTGCTCTCTTTCAGCAGGTCTGGATAAATTGCAAGATCTGTGCAAAACTTATAGCAGTGTGCTGTCATATGCCTAGGTCAGATTCTGTTACAGAAAAACACATTGTAATTTGACAAGGGAAAAGAGAGTAGCCAAATAATATGGAACATAATTCCAGTGTTTGAAACCACGTGTACAATACTAAGGCTTAAAATATTCAGTGATTTTTCTGACTTCCTTTAGAGATTGTTTGATGTCTCATTAATCTTCTGAAAGAACTTGAAATGACCGATTTGTGTTCTGAAATTAGAAAAACTCTTAAATTAGTGAGCTTTGCACTCATTAAATATTTCCTTAGCATCAGTTTGGTACATTTTCAGTCTTGGAGAATTCGATCTATCAAGGACATTATAGTACCCTACCAAATAAAAGCCTTCTCAAGTATCTGTACATTGTGCAAAATAATTCTACCACTAAATGCATGTATTTGCCTACTTCATTCTCCAGACCGAGCAGAAAAGGCTGCTCTTAACTTGTGTTGCTAGCATAATGTTACATGTGGTTTTATGACCATAGAGTAAAATCCTGGTAAAAAGAAGGGATATTTGCAGACTAAGAGGAGAAAACATGGAACTATTTGCTTTGATTTATGTTTACAAGTTTGAATTAGAACTATAACTTTAGTATTTCTGAAGACAAGGCCTTGGAAAAAAGCTTACTGCCTAATGAAAATGATCTTTTTCAGTTTAGAGTAACTTGATCTAGTTCTTTATAGTTCATTCACTTACTGTTTAGTGTGCAGAGTAGAAGAAAGTATGAGTTTTTATTACCAGATAGGTCAGAATGATCTCTCTGTCTGGTATCCTCTCTGAACTCACAGAATCATTTATTTTGGAAAACACCTTTAAGATTGCTGAGTCCAACAGTTAACCCAGCACAAGTCTGTCACTAAACCATGTCCCTAAGTGCCATATCTACATGTCTTTTAAATACCTTCAGGGCTGGTGACTCCACCACCTCCCTGGGCCATATTCTAATGTTTAACAACCCTTTTGGTACAGAAATTTTTCCCAATTCCCAATTTAAACCTCTCCTGGTGCAACTTGAGACCATTTCCTCTTGCTTGTTACTTTGGAGAAGAGACCAATCCCCAGCTGTCTACAACTTCATTTCAGGGTGCTGTAGAGAGTGATGAGGTCCTCCCTGAGTCTCCTCTTCTCCAGGCTGAACGCCCCCAGCTCTCTCAGCTGCTCCTCACAGGATTTGTGTTCCAGACCCCTCACCAGCCTTGTCATACTTTTTTGGACATGCTCCAGCATCTCAACATCCTTCCTAAACTGAAGGGTCTAGAACTGGACTCAGCACTCAAGGTGTGGCCTCAAAAACATTGTTACAGAATAAACATATGCCCTTCCTAATGAAGAATTTTGTGTCATCTGGAGTCTGCTGTGTCTCAAATCAATCAGTAATTGGCTGTATTTTCCAGGAATTTTAATTATGAGAATAATTACACTGGTGGTGTGTCTTTTGATGTGCTGCATGATAAGAGACTCTAAATGGACCTGGCTTGTTCACAGAATGGTCCAATAATGCTACAGACTATGATACAGCTGAAACAGTAACGTGCTTGCTTTATTTAACATCTGCTGTATTTCATGTGTAAGTCATTCAACTGATGCCAGCTCTTTCAACTTGTCTCTCTCTTGAAGATGCTTTAGAAGATAAGGAAAAATGAAGTTCTTATGAACATGCCCATACAGAAACAGGGGCAACAAACCTCACACGTTCCTACTGTTTCTTTCCGTGGGTAAAGTGGTAATACTGTCTGTTCCCAGAGTTTCTCACTGGAACAGTGAGGAGTTGGTAGTGCAGAGTGTGAAGTGCCACATGTATGTGAAGGTGTGAAGAGAAAGGTGGTATCTCATGTTAAATCAACTGATATAATTGCAGAAAATCTCAGAGCAAAAAAGCTTGTCAGCCTTCCTTACTACCTGTAGTTTGGTCTAATCAGACATTATCTCTTCACACAAATCTTGCTTTTATGTTTGTCCTCTGACTTGTGGCAATGCCACCACTGTGGCTACACAGTGCAATGACAAATGCATACACTTGGTCTGATTCATTACATGCAAAGCTACTTCTAGAGCTCTCATGCATTTTTTATTTCTCACACAAGCACCCCCTGCGCTTGTTGAAATTTGATGGTAAAAATGAGTTAATCAGGAACTCAGCTGAGATCAGAACATGAATGAGTCATATTAATATACTTGTCTTGTGCAAGGAAAAGATTAATGCAGTGCTCTTTTTTTTTTTTCTAAATAAAAGAAAATGTAGCTAAATACAAGTACCTGTCATGTACAGCCTTGTAGCCATTTGAGAGAGCTGCTGCTTTTGCAGCCCAGGTTTTGACTCTGAAGTTCTCATCAGCCCCCACACCTTGTAGATGCTTTTCTAAATCTCAGAACAGAGCATCTTCCCTTAATTTATATTTGCTGTTGAGTATTTAAATATTTAAACAATCAGCTTTGTGCAAGTGTAAGGTTTCATTTTCATTTCTCTGGATTTGAGCTGTACATAGCTAGGATTGTGATTTAAATTAATCTAGTGCATTTCAGGCATTCCAGAAAGAGGAGAAATATAGATTTCAAACTAAAAATATCAGTCTTAAGCTCAGTTTTCAATTAAAAAAATTCTTCCTGATATTCAATGCACACAGTTTATTCACAACAGTGGTAGTGTCTGACGGCTGGGTTTGCATTTTGAATGTAAAAGCTCTGATTCTCACTTACAATTATGGCAGATCTAAAAGCATCCAAGAAACATGAAGGAGATGACAACCCCAAGCAAAAGAATTCCATCATCCTATAATGTGTCTCATACAGTCTCCCAATATTAATGTTTGGGTGCTGTGTTACTTACTAATGACATTGTCTGAATACATTTTTCCATAGAACATCCTTCTGAGTTGCTCAGGAGCAAGCAGGATAGGTATTCTTCTTGGATACACTCTCTGTTCCATTTGATTTCCTTGCACTGACCTGCAGCTGGATAGCTTGTGCTCTGTCTGTTGAATTCAGAAAGCAGCCCCCAATAAGCATGTGAAGGCTGATTAATTAAGTTATTACGTGCTTTTCTTTAGGTAGGTAGCAAGTTGTGTGCCTTTATGAAATCTCTGTGAGGAAAAGAATTTCTCCTAAGGTTCACTTCCAAGGTAGCCATACAGAAACCACTTCTGATAGCAAATTCGGAATGAAGTCATAAAGTTCTTTATCTTCTACAACTGCCAAAGGAAACATGAACTGGAAACATGCTTCCCCTGACCTACTGTCTTGCAGGCAATCTTTAACGTACTAAAGTTGCTTCAGAATAAAGCAATTATGCTTGGTGACACACATACAGAGTGTAAGCATCCTGGATCTGGATCAGACTTTCCCTATCTTGTAGCCCTCTTCCCCTACTCTCCCTCCAGCCCTGAACCACATACCCAAAGGGCTGCTCTGTGCTTTGCAAATGACTTTGAAAAATAAAAGACAACAATTATCAATCAATAATATTTTATCTCCAGTACAGGTCAGTGGGGAATTGAGCTCTGATTATCATATTCCATATTATGTCTGTTTGTGAGACAATTCTGCCTTTAGCAGCAGATTTTGTACTATAGTCCACTAACAGACATTCAAATAATTACTGTTGCAATCGAAATTTACCCTTCTATCTCCTCAGAAAATATACTGAATACGTTTTGATAATTAAATATCTTATCAATATAATATTTCTATCTTCTTTTGATACAGCATTCTGTAATAAAAGGGACCGTACTGTACAGCAGAAACCAAAGCAACAAGAATTAGTCCTATTAAGACTTGAGGAATCTTGAGATACAAAGAATGTCAAGCAAAAAAGATTGTACAGATGTTGAAGAAATCTTATATGGCATGAGGGGCTGAGAAACTTGTGATTTCATTTGATCTACACTGGTGTTGGCAAGAGCCCTTGCAAAAATTACACGTCCATTTAAAAATTATTTTGTCCTTACTGGAATTCAGCTCTTGGTGGTTTTCCTAGATGGATTGTGGTAGGTGTGTGAAACTTCCAATAGCATGGTCTAATCAATACCATCAGGGTCAACATACTTTCCTTATGCCTCTTGTGTTCCAACTGAGGTTTAAGATTATT
Source organism: Coloeus monedula (assembly GCF_965178545.1). Lineage (NCBI taxonomy): Eukaryota > Metazoa > Chordata > Aves > Passeriformes > Corvidae > Coloeus > Coloeus monedula. The sequence continues at coordinate 6,190,330 of NC_138785.1, read as the reverse complement.
AATGGGTACAGTTTTCTGGAAACCACTCGATATTTATTTTCTGAACTTCCATGTGATACGGCCACTTCTGAGGTGTATTAACATTTCCATTTCATTAATCACTGTGACCTAAGATGGGAAGGTCCTTATGTGATTTCCTAATTTTTTTCCCTTTTTTTCCCCTTCTCAAGTGCTTGATCTTGGAAAGTAGACACTTATAAACTGCCTGCATGTTAATGAAAATCAGCCTACTTTCTCAAGGGAGTGTAACAAATTCAAACTAAAGCTTGATTCGTCATCTTTTCCACTATTGAGGACTTTCATTTGTGTAACTTCTAACAGTGTGTCACACGGATACTTTGTGTACACAGTCCTGCCTTGTTTTAATGCATGATATCTGGAAAATAGATGTTGTAACTCCAAACATAAAAAAAATTTTCAGATGGCCCAGTGGTTTTAAGAAGGCAAAGAACAGTGGTTTTATTATGGAAAAGACCTACTTGGAAAGCACAATCCTCAGTGTATGGGTGGGGGAGAGTAACTGTAAATTTGATAGATGGGAAGTGATCTTGGAATGTTCTTTGGAAGCAAAATTTTCTAGGTGTTTGTCTGTCTTAGGGATGGTAGTCCCCATTAGCCACAGGAGCCCTTTCTTGCCATTTCTTGTTGGAGTTCACGTCCAGCATACAAGAGTTAGGAGTTCCCAGTTTTGGTGATGAAGTGTAATTTAAGAGATAAAACTGAAGATCCAGTGCAAGCCACATATGGAAGCAGAGAGCAAAACACTTTTGAAGCACAAGTGTTTTTGGGGACAATGAGGAATAACCTCACATTTGCTGTAGATGTTTCTTTAGGGTTCTTATTCTGTAGGATTTCTTGTAAATATGGATGAATTCTTATTATTTATCATAAAAACATTCCCCAAAACTCACTGAAACAGCTTTCAGCCTTGATTGCAAAATGAAGTTGATTGAGAACTTGTGAACCTGGCCCTTTTCTGTGTTATAATACCATATTTAATTATATGTTAGCATATTATTTTTATTATCAACTGCTGCTTCAATTAATTAGCTTATGAAGTACTCTTTGCATGGCATTCTTTCTATAAATTCAATAATCTTTCTCCAGACTGTTTTTACATCTTCTCAAATTTATTTACGTGCACCTCCCTCAGTCACCCTGCAACTTTTGAGTTTTAATTCGATCAAAGCTAAAATCAACCATACATGGCCTTGTGCCAACTTATGTATTGTCAGTTTTAATTTTTCTGACAGCTGCTTTGCTGTTGAGCAGATGTTTTCATTGAAGAATTCAGTAGTGCCTAAACCCTTTGATAGACAGTCACGTGAGTCCTAATTTGGTTTCATTTATTTCAGTATACATTCACTTGTCTCTCTAGACTGAATGTTGTCAGTGATGATATCAACAGCAACCAGTTTGGATTTCTGCAGTTTATTAAAAGGATCTGAAAAACACCAAGTTGTATCTTGGGATAAGTAATTCTAAAGAGCTTGGTACAATATAAAGCTTATCAGTAACTGTTTCCCAAAACAAAGAATTTTACATGTTATCCATGCTTCCAGGGCGTCTTGTGGTGTGTTGAGTGTTTTTACTGCATTAAGAAATAAAGGAAAGAAAATTTATCTTCCTCACACTTGGAAATTGTATGAGAGTGTCTATAGAGAGTGCAGGGAAAGATTTTTGCTTTGTTAACTCTTTTAGTTCATGGGAGAAGATCTGAGCCAGTACAGTATAACTTTGAAAAAAATGTTTTCTCAAAGGACAGGTTATCCCCAATTTCTTTACTCAGATCCCCCTTCATATAATTCCTATGCCTTAACATTACAACAAGGACGTGCTCCGAATGCTACTGTTGGACTCCTAACAGAAAAGACTACTTAGAAAAGGCTTTAACCTGATTTTCTAAGCACATTTCTGAGCTGGGCTCAGAACCAGAAAGTGTTGGGACTTCTCTGACTACAGGAAAACAGAAAAGAAGTGTATGAAACATGTTTACAAGTTAAACTGAGGAAGAAAGCATTTAAGAAAACTTAGTAGTAAAAAAAACCCAAACAAAACAAAAACCTGAAAAAATTTGGAGGAAAAACTTTTACTGGGTCTTCATAATTTTCAGACATTAAAGGAATTATGTAAATGCAGGTTTTCATGATTCAGAGAACGTTTTTGGTTCACAGGAAAGATCCAGTGAGGGGGAAATGCAGAAGAGGACTTATGACTTCCATTGAGACAAACCACCAGTATCACTCACAAGTATTTTGCTTCCTTGATGGTAAATCTGAAATAAACTTTCATGGTGGTTTTTCCTTATGTGGAAAAATTTCCTAGTATACTTAATGAGGCTGACTTCAAAAGAAGTAGCTGCGGCCACACCATGTAAATATTTGCTGTTTGGTAGTTTCTCTTAAAAGAGTAATCTTTATGTCATGACTTCCAGTCCTTTATTGTTTTCCACAGCTTTCTGTACCCTGATTCATTTTGTTTAACTGCACAAATGCCATTTACAACAGGCCATGATGGCTGATGCAGTTTTGGTTTTGATTGGGGCAGGAATGTTCTTACTCAGTTCCCACTGCTCTTATTCAGCCCTGGAAGTGAAAAAAGCCACCAAGGCAAGTCACCACAGAGACCTGGTTGTGTTTACACTTTGTCCTAGGAATAACATCATGCTTGTGCTCCAGCTCGAGCTCCTCTAGCATCCAAACAGCTGGGAATTCGAGACTGGGAATGCAGAGAGAAGCTTAGAGCACATCTCATATTCTAGTCTGCTTTCGGGGCTGTGCTCCTACACAGGATGCTGATGAGGCCAGAGTTCTTGAGTGTTTTCTGGACTAAGGAAATACATATGTGTATATGTATACATGTAGGTGTGTGTTTATGTCAATTTGAATACAAACATGGAGTTAAATATCTTCACATTAGCAGAGCAGCTTTGCCTGCCTTGTTCATCGTGTTCCCATATAACTTTGTGTGCAACAAGGATAGGAGGAGACTATAGTATTACAGCCCTGGGAAGCATCCTGAGAGCTTGCCAAGCAGAAGAGCAGTTGTTTAATATTACCTCTGTTTAGAAGCAATTATATCCAGGAAAATGCAATTCAGATCAGACCCTTCTGGAGCTCCTCGAGTTCTCTGTTAACTGTTTCGAAGCCAGGCGATGCATCTGTCATCATTTGCTGTTGTACAGCACTGTGCTGGTGCTGGGCAAAACACCAAAACTTGTGTGTGGGGGGGGGATGTGTCAAGGAAAAGGCCTGTAAAATGTGATATTCTTTGAGGTGCTCAAACTTTCAGACCTTTTGGTTTCAAGCTTTAGCGATGAGGTTGTTCTGTGGAACCAGCAGGCTGCATTGAGGAGGAGGGGTTGAGTGATAAGAAGGAGGCAGGGCTCAGCTGCAGTCACCTGGGAGATGACAACGCAGGTCAGATCCCTTGATCCACCCTGGTGGAGCCGAAGGACTAATCAGCTGATGATAAAAGGAAATAGAGAGTTGTTTGGGGGAGGGGAGAGGAGAGAGGATTTTAACTTCAAGGATTCTTTTGTATTTCTTATATGGGTTGTGTAGGAGTGCTAGGAACTGCCTGCCTGTCCAGCTTGCAGTATTTTTCTTCAAGTTATCCATGGCTTTGGAAGTTTTCTACTGTGCAGGAGTCAAACCTTTTCACCAAGGAAAATTGTTGTTCTAAGTTGACACTTGTATAAGAAGGTACATCTTGTGGTATTCCATCTTTTCTGTTTGTATCTGTGGAAGGGTGTTTCTTGCATGTGTTTTTGACAATTCAGTCATAGTCATGTGGTTGTAAAATATGAGGATAATTGAAAGATTTAGAGGTTTAAATTACTATGTTTTAAAACCAGAGATAATTAAATATTTGACAAGCTTATATAAGAATATTTTCCCAGTTAATTATAAAAGCAATTATAGATTTTTTTCCCCATTTTCTACTAATTTCTGAGGAGTTATTTTAAATATTGTTAAACTATTACCACTGTTGTCAAGTAACACCAGCTCCAGTAGCACTGGTCCACTTTTGAACATTGCTGCCTTCTGAAGGAAGAAAAATGCTCAAAAATGCTGCATTAGTGGGAGATGAAACAGCTATTTGCTGTGTGGAGGTACAAGGAAGACAGGAGTCTCTGGTCTTTTAATTCCTAGGTCTGTTACCATCATTACATAGGAAAACGTCAGCTCAAAATCGAAATGTAGTAGCTTGAAGTCAGAGATCCTAATTTTGTAACATGTAACTGAGCAGGCAGTGTGCCTCACCCATGTGAAGTCCCAGGGAATTAAAAGCTCCAAAGTATTTTCTAGAAATCACTTACTTCCTTTGGAACACACACAAAAAAAAAAAAAAAAAAAAAGAGGAGGAAGAATCTCAGCACTCCATTGCATCTTGTGAATAGATGACACAGTGATATGTGAGACCAGCCCTGCTTTTGCTATTATAAATTCCCAGCAGTGGCAGGGAACTGGAATGTGCTCTCCACAAGGCAGGCAGGCTGCCCACACTTGAGACTAGGAAGGGTTGGGCCCAGAGTGGAGTTTTTGCTATAGAACTTCTGCAGCTCTCTTTGGCCTAAAAATATTTTCTTTATGCAGCAAAAATAATTGTAAATAAAATCTGAGCTGAGCTACAGTAAAAAAACCTGTGCCTTTAAAGATGATCCATTGCTTTAAATTTAAGATGATGAGAAGACTTGAGGTGGGAAGATTTTGATTGATGATTCAAGGTGTGTATGAGTAGGGGTAAGTAGTAAAGAATCAGACAGGAATAAAGAAGGAAAATATGAAAAGGAAATGAAAGGTGAGATTTGGCAAATATTTTGGGAACGATGGAAGAAACAGACCTTGGGGATGAAGAGGATGGAAGGAAAGGAAAAATGGATTGCAAAGAAAGGAAAACAAGCCAAACCAAAAAACCCTGAAAGGTTCATAAGCTTCTCTGGAACAAGTAACAAAACTGAGATCCTAACTGCATAGAAACAGTCTTAATATATATGGCATGGGGTGTGGAACTGGGATGCTGGAAGTGGAACTGGCTGTATTAACAAACCCCCTGTATAAATACTATCATCTTCACTGAGAAATTTATATTTTTCTTGTCTGTTCTTTTCTTGCTATTATTTAAATTTTGTCTATCTTACGTCACTCAAATATTATTTTGGTTTATGTGTTGCTCATCAGATATTTCCACTGCTTTTGTCATTTGCAGTTGTTACTGAGGATGGCTAGGTGTAGTCTAGTGATGTTGGTGGAGAGCCTAGGAAAACACAACTTGACTCTAGAATATGTATTCTAGATATTAATAAATAAAAAAATAGATTTTTTTTTCTGAAATAAAGAAGCTTAAAGGAAATGGTGAATAATGGAATAAATCTTGATCTATTAACAAGACTGTTTAACTGTCAAAGCCCCCATTAGACACACATACCACTAAGAAGATTGGTAAATTAAGAACTGTGTAAACTGAGATGCTGCTTTCCTTCAGTGGGAAAGAAAGATATGCACTGAAGCCAGCCTGACATTGGCAATGCACAAAGCATCATGTAATAATTATACTCAAAGCCCCACTACAAAAATCCAGTTTGGTTAATCTGTCATGTGGAGTGACCGACTATACTTCAGCAGCCCTTGCCTTAAAAGGGAAGCATGTGGGAAGATGCTTTGCTGTTATTTCAGGCTAATGTTTCAGGGAGGGATGTGAAATGGTGCCAGGCTAGATTTTGGTAAATCATCTTTATAAAATAAAATGTGGGTTAGATTTTTTTTTTTTTTTAATGTCTTCAGCAAGCTGTCCTTCAAGGGCTCCAGGTTCTCTGGGGTGGTACTCTTCCATAGAACACTGTTAGGAGCCAAAGTCCTTGCCTGCCTCGTGGACCTTTGAGTTTGGGAAGCCCAAACTGTTTAGTGTCAAGCCTGGGGGCCACCTGTGATCCAGCAGCACCTCCCAGAGAGCAGAGTGTTCCTTCCAGTACTGTGTCCTTTCATCTTTGACAGCTCTCTTCTGTATAAATTCCTTTCCTTCCAATGCATGGACTCTGAAAATCACTTTAACAAAGAAGAGTATTTGTAGGAGTTGAGAGAACTTGGGTTTGGTTTGAACTTTCAGAACTTTTGAAAGATCTTTAGACTCTTTAATCCCCTTCACTAACTAGAGGGTGTATATCTTAAAATCTGCTGTGAAGTCTCAGGGGCATATGCTATAGATTTATGTCCCAGTCTTCCACTCATCACTTTGAAAATTAAATCCTAAATTGCGCTTGTGTTTTCATCTCAAGGTGTTGGTCACATTTACTGAGAATAAGACTACAGTCTAAGAGGAATCCATTATTAACCATTATGGCCAGTGAGTGGTATGGAATTTTGTAATGTTTTTTGCTATGTAGGGTGATTACTGTTGTTATAGTGATAGATCTAATCTGTGGTTTAATACAGAATTAATTCAAGACCACAATACCACGAGTATTTTCTGTTTCATGTACCATTGGAGCAGATGGGTGGGGCCCTCTTGGGAAGAGGGTGAGGAAAGAGGAAGTCCTTCCCTTAATTTCAAAATCTGAGCCTTGCTGTGCTGACAACTGATTCTCACCTCCACTTCCTTAGTTTAATGGAATTGTATTGCACAAGTGCAGATGCTTTTAACATAAGAAAAGGAGAACCATTTCCCAGGGGCAGGACCAAGACTTGTGAAGTTCTCCAGCTGATCCATCTCTTAGACTAGGTCCTAGCCCTAAGACAAACAAGGCAGTGTGTTAGGAACAAGAAGGATTGTTTTGATCAAAGAGAGGGAATTTAACATACCAGGTGCTTGTGTTGTGTAGAGAATTGTTGGAAGATGTTCAGATACTTTGATGATGAAAGCAAGGAATGCCAGATAAAGAAGAGCTAGGTGATTTAGAGCCTGTAATGGGGTCAGTTTGTGACCAGTATTTTCTTGAATATAAAAATATTGATAAATAAAGAAATATTTTAGTGCAGTTTTGTGGGATGGAGTTAAAAAATGAATAGTCAGCATGTTGGCAGAAAAAATGGAAAAACGGAGCTATATGTTGATAGAAGGTACAGTCAAATGCTCAGAACTACTCACTTTTTTTTTTTTTTTTTTTTTTTAGCCTTTGATTTATTCAACTTTGAAGTGTAAGAGTTTAGGAACCACACTTTATCTGATGAGATTTATACCTCAAATAACTTCATTTCAAGGCAAACATAGCTGCATGGCAGAGGTCAGGAATCTCCCACCTAAATAACTGACTGGTCTTGCAAGTGAGATTGCTTCTCTGCTGCACACATCTGTGCTTCCCCTGGTCCATGGTGCTGTTTGGCTAACTGAGTTCAAAAGGAGATTATCAAGGAAGAGCAAAGAAGCTCAAGTAGATGAAAAATGGCGTGTTAAAATAGGGCTAAAAGTGTAGAGAAATGTCAAAAAGGTATGAGAGTTCTAGGAAACTTTAGGAGACTCTAAGGAGAAGTTGAGGATCAAAGTCTCTGAGGAATATTAAGTGGGAAGAGGATGGAGTTACAGGAGGGTCCAGGAAATGGTATCTTCTTTAAAAGGTTTTAGTCCAGAAAGTTATTGTATATACATTGTAGTGTACATTGCTGTTATTCTCCACCCTGGATGGACACTGACTTGGAGTTGACTGAAGGTGAAAAGATGACTGGGAATATGGAATGAGAGGAGAGGATTTAAGGTGTGTTTGTAACTTCCCTTCACCCGTTCTTTTGCTGATCACTGCAGTATGAAATCGTGGTACTGACTGGGAAATGTCCAGAGCTTTGCACAAATAAAAGAGTCTGGCTTGTTTTTTGCATATGGGATGCCTGTTTTCTCCTTTTTTTCTTTTTTTTTTTTTGTTTTGTTTTTTGATCTCACTGAATGAAGCTAAAAGATAATAATTATGCAGAGAGAGAAAAGAAGTAAGAACATCAGGAAAGTGAGCAGAATAGGACATGTTTACTTGTCTGAAAACTTTTCTGTTCATTAAGGTAAAATGAATGGCTTGATCTTACTTCCCTTAAGCCAAATTCTATTTCCACTGGAACTAGTAAGAGGTTTTTCTGAGTAGCATGTGAGGGTGAAGCACACTGTCTGCAAAAGCATGATTCGTCATTTACTGCAATTTGAGGATCAGAGACCTCTGCTATGTACCAGAGTGAAAGTAAATGGATTAACACTTGCTGGGCTTAAAGCCTAAATCCTTTAACCTTAATATGAGAAAATACATGTAGTTTTTTCCTTATAAATTCAGCTGTGGTTTTCTACGTGCTCGTTGCATGGGTGCATCATCATGTTAGTCATGTTATAATGATAATTCAAATGATGGTGCTGCTTTTGGGAGCAAACATCCCTGTAGAAGAAAGATGCAAGCTTTTATAATTGTGATGCAGGAGAGCCCTTTCTGAATTCATTAGGGAAGGTTGTAATTAACTTAACCAATCATCAAGGTTAACTTGAAAAAACTCTCTAGAAAAAACAATCTGAGGAATACAACAGAAGGTAGTGACTTCAGAGATTCTATCCCAGGGACAAAAATTCCATCATCAGGTGAATGTCTGTGAGCTCCCCTCCAGCATCCCTATGGGAAAAATATATTCCCATGCTTTAAACTATTAACTTCTCTCCTATTTTTAAAGACCTTGGGTGGCTGAGTTTATAAGGGAAGAAGGAACAGTTAGGAAAACAAGCGGAGCTTATTTTTCCAATGTAACAAAAAATTAGAACTGTTGTCTGCAGTTTTACCAAAGGCTCTCATGTGTCTGTTTATGTGAGATTCTCCAAACTTTTGTGGTTTCAGTGGAACAAAAAAGGACTCGAGATTTTCAGATTTCTTTCAGCCAAAGAGTACGATAGACATCCACAGGGGCAGGGGAGCAAGCCATGAAAAATAAGCTTCTGTGAAGCTTGGAAGCCTGACATAATTTTTCCCTGTCAGAACCTTTGGGCTTAATTCTGCTTTGCCTTGCACCCAGTCGAATCCCATTGATTTTTTTAGTTTGGATGCTTCCGGTGTGAGCCACATGAGAGTGTGGCCGTTTGTCTGAAAATATTCAGGACTGAAGAAACTGGAGATACTATGGTTGTGAATGTGTGTGTTACTGATACTCCAGGAAGTGCTACATTTCATCAAGTCTGCTTAGGGAATAAGAAAAGGAACCTCATTATTTTTAGGAAAATGCCAAATGTTGTCATAATACGTCACATGCTTCTGTCACTGAAATGTTTTTTAACAACAGTGCTAATGTGTGGTATTATGCTGATGCTGTACAAATAACTAGATGTCAACCTCCATATCCTCAGCAGACTTTCATAGTTGTGTGTCTGCTTAGCTATTAGAGCTATTAAAAAAAATTATATACATAGGATTTTAAAAAGGAAGAGGAAATAGGAACTTGCTGCAGAAGCACAAGTTACAGTGTTCTCCTGGTTTGAATCAGCAGGGTGGAATCCAGAAAACCAGAACAAGGAAGGAAATCCTTCTTATGGGGAATGGAAGGACATAAGCATGCCTATTCAAAAGTTACTGCTCTGTGTGTGTATGTATGCACATTACCAATTATTACCAATATTAGTTATGTAAGCTGTTGTCCCCTACTCTCACGGCGAGAGAAAACTGCCATCATCATTGCAATTTCAAATTTATGTAATTAGATTATTTGAAAGATTTCAAAATGGCCATGGCAGATGCATCAATTTTTCTTACAGAAGAAAATTGGCCATAACCTCAGAAATGGAACATATGACATTTAAGGCTGTACGTATTGTAATACTGGTGCATAGAATATATTTAAGTACTTGGATAGAGAATTATTGGATGATTCATTCTCACAAAAGAGATTGCCTCCTGCCTTTTATTATTTTTGCTGCAGCCATGATGCTCTTACCCAACTGGCTTTTCTACTCTTGAGGATTGAGTATCTGCATAGAAAAGTAGTGCTGTTTATTTAGCTAGTTTGGGTGAAAACCTTAATTTGTAATGACCTTTTGGGAAGGTGGTAGCTTGCTGCGCTGAGAGTTTTTGCTGAGGAACTTGGTATAACCACTACAAATGGCAAGGAAGTGTTATTGCTATGACATCACCCAAATGAAAGACTCACGTTTGATCTGAAGACCTAGATCTGTGCAAATATTTAGATGTAATGCTTCTCTTGAAATTACTGGAAACTGTCTCTTTGTTCCTTTGTGCAGCTGGTCCTAATAGAAAGGTAACAAGAAAAGAGGAATTAAAGAGGAGGCAAAAGGAAAAAATGGGAAGTGAATTGGTGAAGAGGCTCAAACCAGCACTTTACCTGAAGCCCTGGTAGCTCTTTGCTATCACAGAACTGTGATAACTCGGCTGTGTGTTGGATACTTCACAGTTCATCATCTTAACTTTTGTCAGATAATGTTGGCTGTGCTGATCTAGTTCTCTTGCCCTCCTTCATGCAACCTTCCAGCATGGTGTCTTTTGTCTTAAACCTTTTCTGTAAGATCCTCAGAGCAATGATTAATCTTTTCTGCTTTTAACTTTTCACCCAGAATCTGAGGTAATGCAGCCTTTTTTCTATTTCTGCCCAAAATTCTGAACATCACAACCATTGAATTGAAATGAATTGGGCCTTTTGTTCAGCACTAGAGATAAAAGTTAATGATCTCAGATGAAAGTTAACGTTTTTTACAAACTCCAAGATTTGTTGTCTATAGCTGAAGAGCCAAACCCCATTTTAAGGCCTAATTGTAATTTAAGTAGTCCCGTCCTGCTGACATACTTGTGTGGATAGCAATCTTGTTAATGGTTGCTTTCATGAAGCATTTGCATCAAGGAAAATACCTTGTGTGGGAATTTTGTATTGTAAATAAATTATATAGTCTTTTCCAGAAGAACTTGGTTAATCATATCTTAGGTTATAGGAGAAATACTATTCACTCAGGGAAAACAAGATGATCTCAGAAGTGGAATCAAGGTAAACTTAAACCAGGATCATATTACTAGTTGGTTTTGGCTTGAGAGTTGTAAATTAAGGAAAACAAAGGAGAGACAGCCTTGGAACTTTACTAGATAATTGACAAATCTCAGTAAGTGACATTTTTGTTTAATTGAATCCATATAATTTGAGAAATTTGCTTTGCACATATCTCCCTGGAGGTTATCTCTTTACACTGCATTCCCCTTTGACTGTAATGTAAAAAACTACATAGATTTAAGCTAAACAGATAACAGTCAGGCTAGATGGGCTACTTGAATGTTTTGGGGATTACAGTGAGGTGCATCAGAGGTGCTTGGGTAGTGTTTTACTTGTCATAAAGCCAAAGCTTCCCTGTTATTGCCAAGAAAGATTTGCAATTTTATATTTGTTTTCTTTTTTTCATTTTTTAAAGCTTTCCAGAATGCACATTTTAATCCCTTTGGTAGAGTTTCAGAGAGCTGCTATAACATTTGAACTTCATCTTTCCTTGATTTGCCAGGCTTCACTTAAAAAATAGTGTGGTGAGTTCATTGGCATCGCTGATTTTACATCAGCTCATTCTATTTCTTCCTGACACTGAACTTTGATGGTTTTCTTCCTTTCCCTTTTCTTTCTTTCTTTTTTTTTTTTTTTTTTGGAGGGAGAAATATTTTTTTAATATATATTTTGGTTTGGTTATGGTTTTTTTGTTTTTTTTTTTACTCAAGTTATTCTAGGCTGGTTAGTTTTTAGGTCAGTTAGTTTTTAATTGTGGTTTTCTTGTTTCTGCTGTGAGGTTTGTTAAGCAATGTTTTATGAAAAACAGTAGTGTGATCAAGACTCTTGTTCCCTGTACAGATGTCTGCAATGCTATTTCTCCATGCCTAATGCATAGGAAAATACCCTACAATTTAAATGTTGTTTAGGTCTGGATATATTCAGTACCCGGCATATTCAGAACAGATCTTACCACGTTCCTTCTGAGTCTTCCTTGAATCTGGTCACCTACATTTTTTTAGACCTCTCTGGCAGGATGGAAGATGCTGGGGGAAAGTGTATAGCAAACATGGTGCCACTTTTCAAATTAGAGTTCTCTGTCAGTTCTCAATCACTGGGAATTTTCGTGGACATTGACCCAAGTGAGACAGCTCATTTTCTCTTAGAAACATTGTCATGTTTCTGTATGGTGTTGGGAGAGGGAAAGGGTCTGGAGCTGGGTGTGGGTATCCTGAAGCAAACCCCCTCTACATTTTTGGAAAATGGAGAAATATTTTCACATCAGATTTTGTTAGAAATATTACTTCTGCCATGGAAATCTAAAATTTCCACTGCGAAAAATGTTTTCTCTAGTGAAGGTGACAACAATGATAGTTTAAACTGAACTTGAGGGACTTTGCTCTTTTGGAAGAGTTCCACCCTTGGATCATTTTATGATTTGCTTGTCACTCAGAACGAACTCATCTCAGACATACCAGGCCTATGGAAAATGGGCTGCTGCCACTATGATTGGTTTATATAGTTTCTTATATTGTTGAGGTGATGTTGCACTTAAGACCTTCACAACCAAGAAGAGCAAAGCTGGGTTGACTGTATAATAGTGGAAGGCAGTGGTGGGAAGTCCCTTATAATAGCTACTGTAGGATATTTAAAAGAAATACCTTCTTCCCCATACAGGCTAAAATGGATCATGTAGTGAAAGTTTTTTATAGCAGTTCTGCTCTTACTTCCCATTTTCTTGATCTCCTCTATGTTTCTGAGCCCAGTCTGACAGAGCTGGGCAATTTGGAGCAATAATGATTGCTAGTTATCAACACACTCACCATCAGGCATAGATGATCTTGACATTTCACACCTTCTCTGTTACTTCTCTTGTAAATACTCTCTTCTTTTTTGTTCTGTACACCAGAAATTTTCATCTAATCCTGTATGCCACCTATTTTCCTGATTTATCTTTCATATTTGTCCTTTAAACTTTAGCACATATATCAGATTACAGGTATTGAACGTTTAGTTTGTTAAAAAAATAAGATTTCCTAAAGTTAAAAATTTTCCATTAGAAAGTTGGCTTATTTTCCCCCTGGACTTCTAGTTGGAAAACAAGTATTTTTTTCTTGGACTAAGATTTGAATTGGAGGGAACTGTTGAGTTTGAACCAATAAAAAATTGTTGGTTTGCCTGATTTGATACATAAATTCAGTGCTTTTGTGGGACTGTAGTTTGGAACCTGCATCCACCATTTTTGTCTTCAAGTTTAGGGACCACAGAGAAGAATACAGGCATGGGGTCGTTCAACTGCAATTTACCTGTCTGGGGTAAAACAGAGTTCCCCCCAGGTGAGAATTCAAACCGTGCCGTTTTTACAGGGACACTGAGGATTTTACAACATGTTATCTGTGTTTCTGTTCCCAGCTGGTGAATTCTTCCTTTTCTCTGCTGGAATTCACCAATAGCTTTTGACCATTAATCGGTTTCTGGATTTTAGTCAGGAGGCAGTTAACTTCCCAAGTATTTCCTCCCCATTTTTATAGTCTTTGAAAGAACCTTCTACTCCTCTTTCATCACCCTGCAGACAAATGGCTTTGTGGTGTACTTGAATAATACTGGACCTTCCAGAAAGAGGAGCTCTATTTGCCAGGAGGTCTGGCATGTGGGGCATGGCTGTAGGTCCATTTTTTGGGTTCAGTGCTTTCAGCCACAAAACTGGCAGTCAGTTTCTGCAGCATCAAGCCTGAAGCCACAGTTGCCCTGACGGAGGGGAGCGCTGTTCAGGTGTACAGTCTGTGCTTTCAGCTCAAAAGAGGAAGAGTCTACAGCAGGAAAAAGATTGAAACTGCTGGGAAAAGCAGGAAGCAGCTGTTGCAGCCTGTGCTATTAGTGGTTCTTCTGAAAAGATACCATACCAGAAAGTGGGCAAATATGAAAAATTATATATGAAAAGATTATTTGGCTTGGCTCCCCCACTGTCTTTCTCCCTACCCAGATGCTTTGACAGGAGTTTGTGTGTTGCTTGTGTTACAATTGCACTGACTACTAGGAGACAGTGTTGGTTATTTTTTAAATTTTGTGTTTCCAAAACCATGTGCTGAATTTTCACACTGGGGTGTAAACATTTGTTTTTAAATTCTATTTTCCACATATTTATGTGGATATTTTTCTTTGGTTTTAGTCCTTACCTCACTGAAGTTCGAATTTGAAAGCTTCTCTTGACCATTTTGCCATGAGCAGGGAAGCCAGGTAATCAGAACTTTTCAAGCACTACAGTGTCAGTAACAACTTGTAAGCAGTAGATGGCACAGGAGAGGCACGAATGAACCAAGAACAGCCACTTCTTACAGCTTTCTGCCTGTATCTTTAAGTAGTTTAAGAATACAAAAAACCAAATTAGGAAGGTTTGTATCTAGCCTGTAGAGTGGCTGTTATGCTTGTTAACTTGATCTTTTATCCTAGATTAACTGAAGTCTTTGAATTGTAAGTATAATACCTTTTCACGGTGGGATATTTAGAAAATGAGTTTTCTCTTTACGTTGTACCGTCGGCTAAGTGAAAACCAGACACTGTATATGCATGGAATAAAAGTTACAGGGATCATATGCTTATGCACTTTTCATCCTTCATGACTTTCCCAATGAGTACATGCTGAATTCTTGTAGCTGTTGTGTCAGGAAACAAATCTCAGGAGTGTAAACTTTACACTACTTTCTGCTTTGCAGCTCCCAAGGTTATGATCAAAAGCGTTTCTCAGTTCCTGTGCTGTGTAACATATGTCCCAGGAAGTGAATAGGTATTGCTATGGACACAAGTGCTTGTTTTGTTTTGTTCCTTTGATTGAAGAGTGAAAAGTTACAGTGTAAACAAGGCTCCAGGTACTGGGCTAATGATCACAAAAATACCCCCATCTGTTTCTTACAGCAGATTTCTTTTTTTTTTTTTTTTTTTCCTTTTCATTTGTGCAGGGGAAAAGCTTCAGGAAGGTCCTGGAAGGGGGAAGCCACAAGGGAAGCATGGTCTGTCAGTTTGTGTAGGGTCAGGAACAGGGAACTCATCTCACTTCTGCTATTGACTTGGTGTGTGACCTCGGGCAAACCACGTTTCCTCTGTGGGCCTTGCCCCTCCTTGCCTTTCACTGGGTGTCATTCAAAATTGTGTAAAATGATGCTGTTCTGATTTGAAACTCTTTTTATCCACTCACTGTGTTGCACAGGTGTAAAGAAGAACCAGAGCCTATTTGCTTTCTCTCATTTATATCTTGCGGGGATGATTTCTTGCTGCTGTTGGTACAGCCCCACTAGATTAAAAAGAGTCAATTTTTTGTCTCCCAATGCACAAGTTAAAAAAAACCTGAGAATGCAGGATGTTTTCTCATCTCCGCAGTGCTTTTGAGGTTAAACAGGTGTAAGTTCTTCCATGTTATAAGCGGAAGAAGGGACTTTAAATTTCTCAGATGTTTACAGCAAAAAAAGTATTTTATGAGTGTGAGGGAATACAGAAACAAAACACAGCATTTAAAATTTCTTGCGTGCGAGAAGAAACTTAAAAAACCCTCTAACCCAAACCAACAAAACCAAAACACCTTCTCCCTACTAGATGCTAGCAGAGGAGTCATGGGAAGGATGGAAAGATATTGCCAGATTTTACAGAGGCTTAAAATGAACTCTGTTTTCTTCTGTCAGTGGAATACTCAGACTAATCTGTAAATAGCGTCTGTTTATCATTAATTGCTGTGGCTCTGTGATTCCTACCTCCCACTAGGACTTCCATGAAAAATAAGATGCTCTTGGCCAAACAAAATTCTGTGGCAGAGGAGGCGGAAAGTAAACAATTAGCAACAGTGTAGGGCACCACCAATACTAAAAAAAAATGTAAACAGTAATGGAGAAGAATGTCCTGAGTTATTGTGTCAGCAAATCAGTTGTTGCAGCAGAAACTGATTAAAGGCTACATAGCAATTCCAATACTGTAGATTTTTTTTCCAAATGCTCTTTTAAATAGCAATGCAGGTGAAATGGGGGTGAAATTCCTCTTAGTGGCAGATGGAAAGTGCTGTTCTGTCTGGGAGAATCTGTCTGACCGCAGAAGCAGTCACCTCTACCCCATTCTGGCTGAGACAGGCTAGTTTCCTTGCTTCCTTACATGTTGTCCTGCTTCCATATGGCTCATGCTTTTGGACTCTGAGCCTTGGCCATATTGCCATATTTGGTTGAAAAACAGTTGATATGGAACATGGTAGATGTTTTGATTATGCCAGAATAGTAGTAACAATTGATATGCTGTGACACTGGTTTCTACACAATTGTGTTTATAGCATCAAATGGCCTAGTGTATTTTGATAAAAGGCTTTTCAGAATGAACTTTGTACACTTGGCTGACACCTTTTATTCTCGGTCTTTTTTTCTTTTTGTCTTTTTTTTTTTTTTGGAACATTGGGCAGAAAAAAGAAGCTGGATGAGAATAACCCTCAGACTTTTATTTTAGTCATGATGGAATACTAAGAAAAATACACAGAACTGAATTTCTGAATGAGATTGACTGATGATATAAGTCCTTTGGTTTTCCTTATATGTTATTTAACCAAGACTGGGGGAAGATAATTGGCCAAGTTCAATCACTTAGAACAGCCCCAAGTGTACCAAAGTTAAAGACACAGCATGTTAAACACTTCTAGTCAAAGTGCCATGACTGCAGCCTCTTCTTGGATGTCTATAGTTTGTAATAAAGGGATTTTTCTCTTGTGTCTAGTAGCTTTAATGCTGATATGGTAGTGTTATCCTGAAATAAATCTGTTAAAAAAGAGTGTCTTGAGAGCCAGCCCTGCTTTCATACACCTAGAAATTGTTCCTTGATACTTCTATTCTCATTTGTGTAATGCCCTCACATAACCATTAATAGCCTAGGGTCAGTATCTGGATTCTGGAAAATTCAGATTGACTCAACCTATCAGCTCTAAAGGGGAATAGTGTGCAAGTGAGACCTGTGTTTCTACTGTTTCTATTTTGTCCCTGCAACCAATTGGCAAACTTCAGAGCAAGTTGAAATTTCTAGGGGATTTCATTTGACTTGTACGTGGTGACACAAATTAAGGTGGTGCCCATTACCTGTGTCAGCGGTGGAAACAGACCACAGTTCTCTTGGCTCTCCTAATTCAGTGGTGGTGGCTCTCAGCTTGGGACTGATCATGCAGGGTCAGACCAGGACTTCATCCATCTGCTCTGCTGTTCCCGACTGGCTTTTCCGTGCAATTAAGGAATGACAAAATAATTTCTGTCCCCACCCACCCGGCTTCAACCAACTTCTGCTTAGCAACTATTTAATGACGTAGAGACCCTGTCTGGTTCTCTGTATTTCATAACTACCAACAGACCAATTCTCTGTGAATTTGTCTCCCCTTTGAGTCTATTTATGCATTTGGCTTTCCCCACCATCCTGTGGCAGTGAGTTCCATGGTTTTTGTTGTCTGAAAAGTGTTTTCTTCTTTTTGCTTTGAACCAGATATGCGATAATTGCATAAATGCCCCCCAGTTCTCATTTAATGAGATGGAATTGAGTATTTGTATCCTATGAATTTCTCTACACCATTTTTACAGACTTGTGACATGATCCAGTAAAGACCTGTGTGTATTCCATATTGAGTCCTTACCTTTTATAGCCTCTCCTCTGACAGGCAAAGATGTTTCAAATCTCTGATTCACAAGGCCACATTTTTCTGTGCTTTTTGGGCTAGATGAAGTAACCAAAGGGATTCCAGGTTCTGCTTGGGGGTTAGGAATGGCTTAATTCGAGCCCATTATTAAAGGTATGTGCATTAATTTACACTTCTCTACCGTGGAACTCAGGTTTGTGAGGTTTTTCCTGTCAGTCTTCCCAGTTAGCTTTGGTTCTAGAAAACACTTTCTTTTATTAATATGTTTGTCTGTAGTGTGGAAACCTCACTGTTGTTCCCCTCATTGTTACCATATTGAGCAATTAAAATCCCAATTGCTCCCACAAGGAAGTCCTATAGTTTATTTGTTATGAAATCTGAGCATGTACACCTATTGTTTATCCTTAGTGTTTTATCGAGAATCACTCTGGGAGAGTACATTCTCTCTTGGTCCATTGCCTTTGGTGTAAGGTTTGTTAGAAAAACCAACCAAACAAACAAACTAAAAAACCTTGCTGGAAATTAAAAATTATGTTTACTGTGTGATCCTTGTGTGCACATTCACATGTTCTTGAAAAAACTCTAGATTTAATTTTGAATATTTCAGAATATATCCCTTTCGTTCATCATTTGTTCTTTATTACAGTTTCCAGAAATATAGTATGGAAGTTAGACTTAGGAGCCTGTAAGTCATAATGTTTGTTGGATCTGTTACTGAAGATCAGTGTCCTTGACTTCTTGACTGAGCTTGTATGGTACAGATTTGGAACAGGAAACTCCCACTCCACCGGATCAATATAATTCATCTTTGAAGTGGTGGAAAGTTTGGTAAGGTTTCAAAGGTCATGTTTTCTCAATCTTGCTGTCTTGGGTTTAGCAGCAGACCTCATCCCGACTTTCATCAAAAGCAGCAGTAGTAGAACTGTCAAGCTATTTCACCAAAGCCACTGATGTTAGTACTTGAAAAGTGTTGGGGTATAGAGGGACCGATGTATTCTTTTGTCAGAGCCCAAAAATTAAGGTGGTTTTTGGACTAATTTTAAATGAAAATGATATTTTTGCTGGAATGATTTTTGAATAAGGGCAGGTGAGCTAGAAAGTTACAATATAACATCTGCTCACGTACTCTTGGGAATGGAAAATACCAGGGATGATAATTGAAGTGGAACACATAAAAATAAATGATTTTTTTTTTTTTTAAGTTGAAGAAGCAATTTGCTTTTGCTTGTCCTCCATTTGGCTGTAGATGAGAGGCATTGCTAAAAACGCTTCATTATCTGTGAGCTAGTAAAGTTTTTCTTTCATCAAATAACACTCACTTGATGGCGGAAAAAATATTTCCCTACTTTGAAGAAGATGGCAACACACTGTCATAGGGCTTCAGAAAGTGACAGTGCTGACATAATGGGTTTTTCTTTGTGTAGCTTTCTTTAGCATGAGCAGCATTTGAAACAAATAGCTCTGGGTTTGTATATATGGACAAATTCAGCCCTTTGGATGCCAAATCAGAGGCAGCCAATTAAAGGTATTATCCAGAGGCGCTACAAATATGTGAAGTACGTTGGTTTAGAGTGGTTTTGGAGGCTAGAGGAGTAAAATGATTCTGGCAAGGGTGAGTGTCATGAGGCATGGGGGAACAAGAAGTTCTGTGGTGTATTTTGCAGTGTGGCTGTTTATTACATTGGCTATAGCCAAGAAGCTACAGACAGATGCTAGTCAGGCCTTTTTCTTGGCCATCCTCACTCTTTCACTCTGCTCTTGTATTCACACATAACAAGAAAGTTTTATTCCAGATTTGTAATGAGTTCATTAAGTTCCTGTTCTGGAGCCTTATACCTGTCAGCACATAACAAGTTGCTCAATTAAAAATATTTCCTAAGGGGTGTGGAAGTGCAGAGGGATCTAAGTGTATCGGGCTTAACTTTCAAGACCTGACTGTCTAAGAAAGAGGAAAGAGCTGTTGTTTTTTTTCAAAAACCCTACTCAACCAACCAACAACACAAATAAATAAACAAAAACCAAAACCCAAAAAACCACAAACAAATTTAAAAAAACTCACTTAAGCTGTTATTATGATGACAAAAGCGCTTTTGGCATTTGCTCAATAAGCAGTACAAAAGATTGATTTCCACTTTGTCTTCCACTCATGTTTTCTACTTGAAAATGTAGAGGCACTGGAGATGCATCCCTGAACCTTCTAATGTATTGTGGACTGCGTCTTCATTTTGAATCACCAGATTATTAGGGAGAAATCAAACTGTTACAATAACTAAATATCTCAGAAGAAAACTTCTGAGGTTTCTGTCTCTTCTTTTCCTCAGTGCTGGAGTTTCTTAATTTGGTAACTCATAAAAAGCAGTGTATGCTTAGAACCTGTCAAGCCCAAACTTATCTTCAAGTAACAGAATACTGTGACATCTGTACTATGAGAACACTTCATTCTGGTCACATGAAAATGTATAGAAATGAAAGAATTATACTAATTTTTCTGCTGTTCTTGCTATTTAAGAAAACTATTTATTTTCTTGTCTCTTGTAGGTCTAAAGGTTTCATCTGGGACTTGAAGGCACACTTCATAATGTCTGTGGCCAAACTGAGGAGGGATGGAAGCCTAAAATCTGTCTGCAGCCAGGTCTTGACTTTCAAGATTGGGCAAACAAAAGTTAGTTGTTGTAGGGGCGTAGTTTGAATAAACAGAAGGAAAACAAAACAGTCCAGTAAGAACAAAAATGTCACTAACCTTTGAATCAAAAATGAGCAGGCCCTGTGTGTTACCTCTCAAAAAATTGCTCTCCTGACTTATCCTGCCCTGCTTCGCTTTTTAGTCTAGCCAGCTTCCTACGGAGGAACAACCTTCTCTCCTTCCTCTTGGCTGAATCCCTGTTGAAGGCTTTCAGCTGGAAATCCTGGGGTGGTTGAAATTAATATACTCAACATGGCTAGTCAGAGTACCTAATGACTTTCTGCCTGAAACCAGCATGGCCTTAGTTTTAGATCTCATCTCTTTGGGCAGGAGAGGGCTGCTCAGATCTCCAGAGGGGGCTTGCCTAGCCAAGATGAACATTTCTGCAGCTGACAGGGAAGATAAGCACATGTGTACGTCAGGATGTTGTATGTACATATGGATGTGATATGTATGTTAGCTGCCAGTGCAGAAAGTGAAATGTAGAGAGCAGCATTCTCAGTCTTGGTCTTTCATGAAACAGATTTTCGGGGAAAGGGTACAAAATAACTCCATTTTCTAATGTAGTTTGATGAGTTAGCAGGAGCCAACTTGCTTAATTGTTGTGAGTTGGGAAGCGTCCCTATCCTGTGTTACTCAGCACGAAAAAAATTCTAAATATTCTCACAAAGTTTAATTATCTATTTCAGCTTTTAATTTAAAGAGGGGGGGGGTGTATACCTACTTTATGCCTGCTGTTGTTTGTATATAGCAATAAGCTTTGATCTTTTCATCTAGGTTATATTTGTTTTCACTGCTAGCTGAAGGGATATTGTTTTAACAATTGTGTTCAGAATGCCTGTATAAAAAGTGTGGGGAGAATAACTCATACCTAGAGGACTTATGCCAATTTTAATTGACAATTCTAACAATTTTGATTTTGTGTGTTGAGGTGGGTAAGCTGGTGGTGTAAACTTCTTTCCACATAAGGCTTCAGCTCAAAGGAAGGAGAAACACGTGAACTCCATGCAGCTTCTCTCCTCTCTGTTAAGAGTGGATATAAGCTTTTCCCCTCCCTTCTCTTGGAGAATCAGTGCTTCTCTACTGCTCCATTCTTTGTGATTGTGGTGGTAGAGTCTTTCCTCCTGCATTTAATTTAGCTGATGGCACAATGTGTCCTGATAAATGGTGAAGACTGCTATTGACTGTTGGTTTTGATTTCCTGAGAGGATGAGCCTAAGGTTTAGGTACTTAGTTCTTTCTGGTTTTTTTCACCCAGCCAATTAACATGGAAGCTGTGTGGGAACTGGAACATCCATACTGTGGAAATTTTAATGTTTCCAACTAATTTTTCTTTGCAAAACTGAGCTCAGGATGTCTGCCAAGAAGACTGCCCCCTTGGGAGCTTGCCTGTGGGTGGGCTGGCTAGTCTTTTGGATCTGGCTTTCATTGAAAGACTTTTGACAGTATCAGTTCCTGTAGAAGTTTGTTTCTACAAATCAGCATTTTTCTATTGGAATAAAAAAAAATTTCTTTCTAGAATTTCTGACTATTGTTAATGAAAAAGAAACATTGAAGGGAAACTGAGGAATTTTATGACCTCACCTGACAATGCCTTCTAAATGTGGAGTAAAATGGCCTGTATCTGAATGGTGCAACTGGCAGGCTGTGAACCTAGTGCTGTGTGCAGGCTGGTTTCTTTTCTATCAGCTGCCAAGGTAGATAACTGGAGAAAATGCCTTCCTTGCCCTCATTTGGTGTAGGAGAATATGTTGCAGTAGGTAAAAAAAATAAAAGAGGAGGAGTGAAAAGAGGAGACTGAGTTCCCTTTTGCTCACCCAGATCACCAGCTGCTGTGTAGAGCACTGGTCTTGGCAAGGTTTCTTGTGTGAAATGGAGAAATGGTCCCTGATGCCATTGCCATTTTCTGTTCCCTACAGTTCTGTGGCATGCATGCATGCAAAAAGCCACTGCTGCTGGGGAGGGGATAGCTCTGTCTCTTGGAGGAGTTCTCTGGCCCCAGGGTGGAGGTGAGTCCTTTGGTGTCCAGTTAGGCAGTTTAACAGTGGGCACTTGGCAGTTCAGTCCTGCCTCGTGCTGTTCCCCAGGGCCGTGAAATTCCCTTTTCCACTGTCAGCCCATGGAGATGCCTTGGAAATGGCTCCCCCATCAAAAAGACTGGGTTATCCTGTAGTTTCCCAATTGCAGTAGCAGTGCTGCAGGGATCTCACTTTTTTTCTCCTGCTGGAAGGTAAAAGCTAATAAGACAGCAAAAACTTTTATTTCTAAGGTTAGAAGAAATGAATGTGGTAAGAAGTGACAATTTTTAAAACCAGCAGGTTAAAAGAAATTTTGGATCCATCACAGATAGGAATACAAAGTGAAAAAATAGAAATAGTTTGATTACCATTAAATCTCTCAGAAAAAAAACATGTTTGTATTTTGAGTTTTTCTTATTTTTCAAGTTTGGTCCATTTGTGTTTAAGAACATCCAGTACTGGAAGAACAGTAACTGGACACAAACTCTCCCCTTCTTTGTTAAATAAATGCAAATTGCATGTTTCTTTGACTTCCATAGCCTTATAATAAATTACTAGCTTGTGAAGGAGCATATCCAATGTATCCCTCATCAATGAAATCTCCACAAGTGCCCCAAAGCATAATATATTTTCATGCTGTTGCGCTTGGACCAAGTCAAGCTGTGCTGGTAAAGCTGTCTTTGGCTGCGTGCAAGGCTCATAATCCATAGGCTGTGGCTCTGCCAAGTCTAATGGGACTTGGGCACAGCATGAAAACATGCTGTTCCAGCATATGCCTGGCTGCAAGAAGGGAACCCAGCTCCACAGGTCCTGCCCAGTAAACATTTGGAGCAGATTGCAGCACCCTTTTATCACTGCCTTAGTGAGAATCATCAGGAGCTCTCAAGAACTCATTAATTATACTTTTCTGAGCATAATGTTTTGGCATTTTGAGTACAGCTAATTACAAGCAGATCTTAATCTTGGAGTTTTTTTCCTTGTAATTAATTATTTCTTCATTATCTTTAAACTATTTGACTAAGCAGTTTACATCCTGCTCTTGCTTCTTTAGCAGATGTCTTGAGAAAACAGATGTTTCTGTTTTCAAGAGAGGAAGGTTCATCCTTTTCTAGATGGAAGAAAACTCTGCAGTTTAATTGTTAGCATGGAAAATGTAAGGGAACAAGCACATTGGGTTTTTTGTGCTAAGCTAAATATCTAATACTGTGACTGGAATAAATGTGTATAAATACATATATAAAATTCATATTCCAGTAATATATAGTTACCTTATATATGCATATATAAAATATAGATGATATATTAAAATATATACCTTGAGGTTTTTCACCTGCTCTGAGTTCTTAAATATTTTGATTAGTGTTTTAAAAAGATACATAGATGTTTGTTAAATCTAGTCTCACTGAAACTGATGGCAGGCTTGACAGTTTAACATCTCTGAATTAAGTAATTTGTTTGGAATCTTCAAGTGTTGTGTAGACAGTGTTAGACTATGTGTATGGTGGATATTGAAGGTGAAAGAGTTAACATTTAAAGAAGATTTTCTTAAAAACTGTTGCCTACAAATAATTCCTGATCTTATTATTTAAAACTGCTTTTACTGACAAATTAACTTCTGTGGCCAAAAGATAACTTAGGTTAGTCTTTAATAGATATTTGGAGACAATCTTTGCTTATTAGGATTTATTAGCCTTCAGCCAGACTCCAGTGCCTGATTAATCTAAGGTAATTAAACTCTTTTAAACCTGTCTGACTAATCAAGAGGAGCAGTCCTACCTAAAGCTGCACTTCTTCACAAGTGGACGCAATGGGCAGTTAGTATACCTGTGGATTTCTGGATTGAATCCAATAAACTGAAATTCACTTGTGTAGATTTTGTGATTTTGGATAGCAAAGGCATCAGCTCTGCTGTGGTAAGTTCTGTTTCCATATGCCCTGTTTTGTGAGGCTATGACAATACCATAAATTGGTCCAGTCACTGACCTGACACACAATGAGAACATTTTCATTAAAACCTTCCTATCACAATAAGGAGTAAAGATTTTTCCAGTTATGAAAACCAAGCAAGAGTTGGCTGCAGTGTTTTGAGCCACAGTGAATCAGAATGATGGGTATTTTCTTGTATTCCTTAATGAAAAAACCCTTAGGCTGCTGCCTTTTGTCAAATGCAGGATGAAATGTACCCAGACACTGACAGTATTGCCTTCTGGTGTATATGTCATACATATTACAAGCTTGGATGTTAGCTGTGATTCAGGGGCTCAGTGGTATACATGGTGACTCCTCCTTTGACCCTAAACTCTACATGAATAATGTGTTTAAATGCCTTAATAGCTTTTGAGTTTGCCTCCTGAATTTTAGAGGAGTTTTGATTCTGCTGTTCTACAGCTCGCAATTTCAGTGGGGTATCTGGAGACAAATTGACTTCTTCAATTTTGTCCTCAAATTGTCAAGAGACAAAGGACTTGGCCTCATGTAGAATCTACATGAAGTTCCTTTGTACATATCACAGGGGTTGTCACTAGCAATGGCTTCCACTCTAGAAAAAGTTGTTTGGCTTTTCTATGTCTGGTAATCAGCAGAAAATGCACTGCTGGTTCTGTGAGTGATCCTCCTGGCAGGCAGAACCTGTTCTAGCAGGAGTTAGCACTGCTCAAGTCTCATTTTCTCTCTTCCCTTCTTTTCTTCAGGCCTTTCAGTATGATTAAAGACTTCTTAGTTGTGCATGCTTCTCATACCATACTCATCCATGCAAATGTGTCAGAGGAGAATTTAGTCAGTGGTGGTGGACACTCTGTCAGTCAGTGGAATTGGACATTCTGGTTTCATGCATTGTTTTGGTTTTTCCTGTTCCACTATGAAATGTTTTCCAGGCTTTTGATTTAAAAAACCACTTGGGTAGAGATGCAGGGGGCTGGTATTTAGAAAATCTCATATTAGAATGTGTTTATAGAGTATTGTTAAGAAATTAATAATTTTGAGAAATTGCTTTGGCACTTTCTGAGAGCCAGGGCTTGACATAAGGTTTGCAGCCACCTGGAGAGCAGTTCCTCATCCTCAGGCCCTCTTTAAAATGGGAAGGTGAGTGTATGCAGTCCTGTTGGGTGAGGCTGTTGATATCATGTGTGGCCCTAGGTACTTTTTTGGGATGGGACTGATCTGACGAGGCCTGCAGCTCTCAAAGTGCTCCAGGAAATATCTGTCTAAAAGGTTAGAGAGGAGAATTGCTGCCAGCAGAGAGGGAGAATGCTCCTCAGAAGGGATGTGTGCACACAGATGTTTTGCTCTCACTGAAAGTTCACTTGATTTAGTATTAAAATGTGGTGTTAATAAACTGAGCAGAGTTGTAACTGATGTGTTGGCCAACTGGTGGCTTAATATGATCCTAATTAGCAAGGTCCATCATCAGATGAATGTGGCTAGGTTTACTCTGATGTATTAGTTCTGTCATCTAAGAACAGAGAGATCTTTTTCTGACACTGTAGATATGCCAAACTTCTCTCAGCTTGCCTCAAATTGAAGTGCTTTGTGAGGGTCTGTGCTGGTTGGTGCTGTCCTTAAATACAGTAGAAAATGGCATGGCATGCTCTTATGAGGATCTTATGCTTGTTTTTACTATGACCCCTTTCTAAAGCAATTTGGGAAGATTCCTCTCTCTTTCCAGGCTTTCAGCTGGAAACATTGCCAGCTCATTTTGTTTGTTGCTGTTATCATTCTCTAAAAATGAATGAAGAGGAATGAAAGAGTTGTGAAGAACATACTGGCATCATGAAATTGTGGCTTGCATTTACAAGTCACTTTAGTAAATCTTATAAAGTTTAAAGGAGCACATTTTAAAAGTTTCCTTTTTCTTAAAGGCTGACTGACTAATTAAAAAAAAAAAAATATTGTTTTTTGCTCCACATTGTGGCTGAAGGTGTTTGACTGCATAAAATAAGCCACTTGTCCTCTAGCGGTATCAAGTCCTATTGCTGATGTGTTTTCCTTATGTGCTACAGGAATGCTTCTGTTTTGAATTGCAAACTAAATTGAGAGGTTTTTTCATAGCTTTAAATCAATTAAACATTCTCACTAGATTTTTGTGGACTAGGTTGTGTTCCTTTACTGGCTCTTAAGCCTGATATTTCATTGCTGACTCCTTGGAGTCCAAGGGAACATACAATTTTTTTCCTTAAGCAATCGTTTCAGAAGGCAGGAGACTAGACTATGAGGAAAGCAAACCCTGTATTTACTCAGCATTGCAGATTGTCATTCCTTAGAGTTTGAAAGAGTGTGACTGATACTGTATTCATTACAGATTTAACTTTTGTCCTCTCCTTCCATTTTTATTGACATCTACAATGTAATATCTGTTAACATTTTGGATATGTTTTGCAGAACTCAGACTTAAAAGTTGAAAAAAACCTTCACATTTTTCATGCCTTTTTTATTTGGGGAAAAAGCATGAGAAATTGACAGGGTGCTCCAACTCAAGTTCAGGAAATGGAGCAGGAGCTCTGAATCCTGGAGTTTATATTCTCATTCAGGACAAAATTTCTACAGCTGTGGTCAGTTTTTCTAGTTAAACACCACATCCACTTAAACACTACATCCATACTCATGTATTCTGTTCTGCTTTGCAGATTAACTCCATTACTGTGGTTCATGTCCCCTGCCTTAATAACTGAAAGAAATGGAGAGCTATTGGAATACCTTCATGTATGAGCCTTCGTGTGGTAGCTTTGGAAACCACCCAGAACAGAAGCAGAGTGTTGTTTTCACCTGAACCCTGGATACTGTGATACATGAAACCAAAATAATGAATATTCACAGACAATCAGCCTTCACTTGGTATTTATATTTTGTGTCTGAGGACTTGTACATGATTAAATGCAATCCAGATGATGTGAAGCCAGTCCATGGACTAATCCATTGTTTCCTTTGATAAACTCCAGGAATTTATAGATACTTGTTGCCTGCTTTTTCTTTGTGTTAATCTTCCCAGTTGATATTTGTGCCTTCAGCACAGATACTTCAAAGGACTGAATGTTCCCATGAAACAAAGGGGGATCCTTCCAAATCCAGGCACCACATGCATGAGTAGAGCATTGTTATTGATCATCCAGTGACTGTTGTGTGGGGAAACAGAGGAATCAGAGTTGCTGCTTTTGCTCTCACATCCTTCATGAGTAATAATCTCAATGACAGATAATTAGAAATTCCAGAGTAATATAAATGCCAAAGAGATGCTGGAAACAGTGAGTGACTACAGTGACTCAAAGCTGGAAGTGTCTTGTATTTTAAAATGTTGTTTTCCTGGAAAAAAAACTACCAAAGAATCTGAAGAATATGGGTTATGGTTAAAGTTTATGGCTTTTAATATTTTTTAGATTTTAAATATATTACCTCAGGAGAAAAAACCCCAACCATAATCTCAAGATTCTGGGTCTCTACTGAGATGGAAATGTAGGAACATTATTCTTATACTGGAATCGAGATCAAGTCCACAATTCTTCTCCCAGAGAGAAGCTGCACTTTCCTTTGTTTCTGAGGAAATCAACAATTCCTCAAACTATATTTCACTGAATTAGAAAACCCATTCTTTGAGTGCCTGTTGCAATTTGATGTTGCAGCACAAACCTGTCAAAGGTAACCCTTGTTTCAGTTGCTTTCAAAAATGCTTCTTGCTTTCCATCAGGAGATCTAGGGAAATTAGTTTAAACAAACAGAACCTCATTTTTTTTTATTCAGTTATGTAGGTCATAGTTTTATTTCTGCTGAAGAAAACCTTTAATGAAGTAGGGGACAACACTATTAATTATCACCTTAGAAAACAGTAAGTTTTCATCTTCTTTGCTCCAAGACACATTTTGAAAGGCTGTGCTCCCCATCCACATGTTATATATGAAATAGGATTACTCTGACTGGGAGTAATTGTCATGGTATTAATACTGCTTGTTGTAGCCAGCACTAGGTGGTGCAGAGGTTATACCTTGGAGCTGACTAGAGAGGCTTTTTTTCTTTGTTTGTGTTTTGGTTTGGGGTGTGTTGGTTTGGTTTGGGTTTTTTTTTTTGTTCTTGGCTTTGTTCACAATAACTCTTGAGACTGACAGAATTGCTGAAGGAGGTGAGTAGAACAAAGGAGCCCACAGTACTCAGCTTGAGCCAGTTTATTCAAGTCTGTATCCATTGCATTCAGACACATAACAGTATCTGGTATGTAAGGATTAAATAGAAAAACATTTAAAAAATATGGGAGTTGATCTCTCAGGTTTTGTTATTTTTTGTATATATTATCTCATTAACGGTAAACAGCTTGATTCCCTTCTGTGAAATTCTGGTGGAATTCCAGTTGAACTGTTTTGATTGTATTGGCTTCCGAAATAATTAACAGCAGTTTTCATGAAGGATCAGGCCTTATAATAGCATGAAACAATTGTCTAAAGGTGTTGGTCAACATGTGACTCAATATGTAGTCATAGGCTGAGGAGAAAGGAATTTCAGTAAAACTGCATTTCTGATTAAGAGTTTTTATAAGATGTAGCAGTATTTACCCAGAATGTCACGAAATGTAGCCCAAAAGGTACATGTGGTGTGTTTGCACTGCTGTGTGTGGGGCTCTGGGTGGGAAATTATAGTTTTGGCTGGCTGCTATTGCTCAGACCTCATGGCCTAATACAAATGAATGCTCCTCTTTCTGGTACTTACGACGTAAATATATAGCTTAAAAAAATATTCAGGCAACCCCAGAACTAACTAAAAAAAGGCAAGACAAAAATTTAATAAATATAACTTTACTTGGAATTGGTTTGGCTGGCAAAGCATAAGAACCTCTAAGACTGTTGTCGCAGATGCTCAGGGAAAAGAAATTCACCGGCAGCTTTTTTTTTTTTGCTAACCTAAACCAGGACTATACAAGTAAGGTAAATCTTATCTCCACTAATGCTTGATTTCCACTTAGCCCTATTTAAAGATTTTTGAGGATTTATGAAGATTTAGGAAAAATAACCCCAAACTCCACAACAAATACCATCTCAAAACCCCAAAGCCTAACCCAGACATTTTATTGTTGCCCTGGTAGATGTAATACAGCATAGCTGCACCACTAACTCCTGAGACGGCCTTGGCTGATCCGTGGCCTCAGCCTAAACAGCTTGGGAGAGAGCTGATGCTGCTGCATCTGTCCTCACAAGGTTCTGCTCAATCCATTCTCTTTTATTGAAACAAAATGACCAGAGGGTTCAGCTGCAGACAATTAACATAGAATTAATGCAGGAGCCTATTATAATATGCTTAACCTTTACTAGATCTCTTAATTTAGTTTAATTCAATCCTAATCTTCATTTAGATCAAGATAATTCCTATTTGAGAGCTAATGAGGAAGAACATCTTAGGTAAGGTAAGGTGCAGTAACTCTTAATGGCTTCACTGATGTAATCAAGGGGCTTTCATCACCAGTAAGTGTACACTAGAGTGTGTTTTTCTTGTTGTGACTAGTCTGTAAATAAGTACTTCCTCAAGACTTCTCCTGCTTCTGTTTGAGTTGTATAATATATGCACAGTACTTCAAGATCTTAGGAGAAGTGTACTTTCAGGGTCTGATTCTGGCCTGGACCTCATGAAGACATTTAAAGGCATCTGAATATGTCCACTTGTGCTGCTAGCCATATGGACTTTAACAAAGTTATGGTCACTTTTCAGAGGATCACACAATCTCAAGGGGTTGGAAGGGACTTTAGAGATCATCTAGTCCCAACCCCCCATGCTGTGGGCACAGACATCTCCTACAAGACCAGATTGCTCAAGGCCTTGTCCAGCCTGGGTTTGATCACTTCCAGGGTTGGGCTGCCCACATCCTCCCTGGGCAGCCTGTCCCAGTGTCTCACCACCCTCACAGTAAAATATTTCTTCCTAATATCTAATCTAAATTCCCCTCTGTCACTTTTGTCCAGCTTGTCCCATCACTACAGATGCTGATGAAGAGCCCTCTCCCACTTCCCTTTAGGATCCCTTCAGATACTGGAAAGTTACTCTGGGGTCTCCATTCAATCTTCTCCAGGCTGAAGAGCCCCAACTTTCTCATCCTGTCCTCACAGGGCAGATGCTCCAGTCCTCATCAACCTTGTGGCCCTCCTCTGGACTTGCTCCAACAGTTCTGTGCCCTTCTTATGTTTGGGTCACTGGAACTGTACAGCGTGCTCCAGCTGTGGCCTTATCAGAGCATGATTTCCCCTTTGTAGTGGCTGTTACTAGTCACCTCTTTGTTTTCCATGTGCCTTAGCATCGTTTCCATGAGAATCTGCGCCATGATCCTGCCTGGCAGAGAGGTGAGACTGACTGGTCTGTAGTTCCTTGGGTCTTCTGCTTTCCCCTTTCTGAAAGTAGGGGTTATATTTCCCCTTTTCCAACTGTCAGGAGCTTCACCTAACAGCCACAATTTTTCAGAAGTGATGGATAGTGGCTTAGCAACTTTGCCAGTTCCTTCAGGACCTGTGGATGAATCTCACCTGGTCCCATGGACTTGTGCATGTTCAGGTTCCTTAGATGATCTCCAATCTGATCTTTTCCTGTGGAGGATACTTTCCTATAGAGGGCTCAGGGTCTTCATTCTCCCTATCTGTGCATTTGCCTCTCCTGACTTGGGTGGCATGGCTGGCTCCTCATCCTTCCCCAGGCAATTCCATACTCTCCAGCTGGTCATTGACGTAGAAGGGTACATCCTCTCCAGGTCTCCCTAGCCTGTCTTTCCTGAAAAGCCTAAATCCTTCCATTCCAGTGCTCCAGCCACAGGAGCCATCCCACCACATCTCTGTGATGCCAATGATATCAAACCCCTGCAGGTGTGTGCATGTCTTTAGTTGCCCACTTGTTCCCCAAGCTATGTGCATTTGTGTATAAGCATCTGAGCACGGATAAAATAATATACCCAGTCCTCGAGGTAGTCATTCACTGAGCTGTGTGTATGCATATCTACAGGAATACTCCAAAATAACTCTGCAGAGCCCCGGATCCCATAGCACGAAGCTTGTTCACTTGGCCCAAGTTGTATTGCTGGTGTACTCTGCATAAGATATCAAGCCAATAGCAGGAAGAGTGATCTCTCTTAAGATAGGCTAAAAAGTTTTTTGACAGTTGATGGTTGCAAGTCTGGTCATCAAGCCCAAACTTTCAGACTGAACAGAAGAAATTTGAGCAGATGGTCTCTAGAGATGGAAGAGGTTACAGTTGGTTCTGCCCCCTTTGAATTTCATATGGTTACACGTCTAATATGGCTAATGATCTAAAAGTCAGTGACTTTGCTGCCTTCCTGCTGCAGAGGGCTGAGGCATACATGGGGAGCACCCTTTTGGAGGTTCTGTGATTTGGGGTGCTACTGTAGCTTTGGCTTGCGTAGCAGCCATGTGGGCAGTCTAGAGAAGATGAGGCTGACAAGGATTTTTCAAGTGGTGCTACATTCCCCCTTCTGTGCACTTCTATATGTTTCCCACGATAATAGAGCTGTCTCCCCTCACTGTCCAGAAATACTGACACATAGCAAAAAGATTCACTGTGTTTTCTCAGTTGCCCTCAGCTGTAAACATCCTTAGAAACCATGTTGTGTCTTTGGATGAAAAATTATTCTAAATAGACTGCTTAGGAGATAGAAAAAGACTTTTTAAACTGACTGTGATTTAGTTCCTACCAGTTAATTTTTCTGAGTCAGACTGTGTTTACCCTCATATACACATGATGCAATATACCACAGACTTGTCTTCTATTCCACCCCACTGAACATAAACCAGACTTTTTGGAGATCAAAGTCATAAAAATTGGAAAGGTCAGTTATTTAAGTCATTGAAGCAATTCAAGGTAGGTTCATTCCCAAGAGTAGATTAACTATGGGGTTTGAATTTTTTTTCTTTTTAGATGATATTTTGGAATGAACAAATCCTTGCATTCCAGTTTTAATAGGGGATTTTGATAGGGAATTTAATAGACATCTGCAGTAGAACAAACTTCTGGCAGAATATTGAATATTATCTGTTCGGGATATTTGCTGTGCCTGAATTTCTCATCTAACTTCACCTGCAACCCTCTGTTGCTAGGAGTTAAGAACAAAAGGCACTGGGCCAGGTTAGCTCTCATCATTCCAGAAATTTCTTCTTTTCTCTTGTCTATTTTCATTTTTCCTCTCCAAGGGGATCTCACAATTTGCATTTTTTTTCTTGCCTTCTGGGCTCTGGGAGGCACTTCTGTGTAATTTTGCATCTTTGCAAGTAGACAATGAAGACATCTGTGAGCACTGCAAACATTCAATCCTTTCATTCCTTTCAGTAACATATTCCATTTTAGGAATACCTTTTACAATTGAAAATGCTAAATGAATGAAGGTATAAGATCAGTCTGAGGCTACAAAGAGCAGTAGTCTTCTGCCCCAAAATACCAGTTCAAATCAGAAGAGAGCAAGGTGTCCTTATAAGAAATAAGGTCAGGAAAAGTGAGCTCATTGTGTTTAGAAGGAAAGAAGGGCAACCTCAAAGATGTCCCAGCCTGAACCTTTTGAGATCATCTTCAACCAATGTTTTATACCTGCTTTTCTAAGGCTTTCACTGTGCTGCTTTTTTAATGCAAGTGCAAGCAGGCAGTGTTCAAACTGCACAAGGACTAGTATGGTGTCACAGTACGTGAAGTGTACATGTGGTAGCTGTAACTCCTCAGCTGGGAACGTAAACCTGATGGCCACATCACAGCAGTTAATAATCTGGAACTACCCCTAAGTGGTGGTGCCCATGAATAACTTAGTCTTTGAAACAGAAAATGAATTTTATATGTATCTATTATATATATTATATTGAAACAGAAAATGAATTATAAAAAAGTGCTGATCAAAGAAATGTAGAACATCAAATTAATTAATTGTATCCAAAAATACATTTCACACGTGGATTGGTAGCATGATTGTTCTCTTCATCTGTAGACCATTTGCTTAATTACAAACTCACGAAGCCTGTCTATTGTACAGCAACCTGTGTCAGATAAACTAAATTAGTTTCAATGTGTTTTATAATGAAGAGGGACTTCTGGCACTGGTTTCAGTCCATGTTGTGACAGTACTGACAGAATAGGTGGTGCTGGGAACCATCACTTCCTGGTGTGCCTTGAGAAGGCAGCTGTGGTGTAAAAGGGTAAAAGGGAGGATTCCGACACCAAGCATACAAACCAAAAGGCATGCAAGAACACTGACTCACTTTAGACTGAAAATAAAATTTTCATGACTTTCTTTCTCTTGGGTATACATTTGGCTGTATATACTGTCCTGCAGTCACTGTGGGACCTGGAGTTATGCTGGTCTCAGCTTCCCAGGGGGAAACCAGAAGGTTGCATGTACCAGTCTCCTCTTTTCTGGTTCCTACTTGTCCATATCCTGATTTCTGTGGAATGGGAAGGACTTTTAGAGTACTTAAGCCAGGTCTCAGCCCTTATCTAAAGCTCATCAAGCAATTGTAACTTTTCAGTGCACTGGTTTACACACCCAAACATATGCTCATGAGACTACCTGTAATTTGAAACTTGGCCAGACATTTTTTTAGGTTCTGAAATCCAGGCAGAATATGTTTGCAGAAGGAATATTTCCACAACTGAATGTTGGAGAAACAGATAGATGGATCATAAAGAAAAGAAAAAAAGTGGAATATTGAAAAAGGTTTGTATTGGAAGAGAGAGCTGCCTAGTATTTTCTGATTCAATACTTTCATGTTCTGTCTCATACAAGAACAAATGCTCTTGAACCTTTACTTGTAAAAGAAAGAAAAACTTCTCACACAAAGATTTCTTCTGCTGTCTTTTGACAAATATTAGTCAGTAGAGAAGATTGAATCAGACAGGTTAGTGTGTAGTTTGGATAAAAAGTTCTTGAGATCCTTCAGGACTAACACTTACCTTGAAAGGAAGCTGCCTGTTTTCTGCTTTGTTGTAT
Source organism: Coloeus monedula (assembly GCF_965178545.1). Taxonomy (NCBI): domain Eukaryota; kingdom Metazoa; phylum Chordata; class Aves; order Passeriformes; family Corvidae; genus Coloeus; species Coloeus monedula. Next base: position 6,156,135 of record NC_138785.1, on the reverse strand, counting down.
TGTGTTTGTAAGTTAGTTGATTCTTTTTTGATTGTTTTTTGTGACTTCCTCTTCAGTGAAGACATTGTGTTAGAAACAAGACAATAATGTTTATAACTGTACTAAAAGTACTTCTTTACACAGTTCCTTTCCAGTACACCAATTTAAAATATTTTTTTGAAGCTTACACTTTTCAATCCTTCCCTAATGTATTGGAGTAACTCTCAGGAGCTGAAGCAGAATTTTGAGTCAAACAAGGTACAGTGATATCAATCCTGTGCAGTGCAGGATCCTTGGACTCAAAGATGACACCATGAAGTATCTTGTGATGCAGAAAGTGTTTTGGCAGATAAGAAGGACGGGCTGAAACACATGTTAAATAATGTTCAGTATCAAGTGATACTGTAGTGTGTCTGTAGTGTGCTTTGGGATGTCTGTAGACACATTAAAATTGACTTAAAAATTACCAAATCTCAAACCCCTTGCTTCTAATACATATTTTAAATACTGCTAATGTAGTTCATTAGTATTTTGAGAAAAATCAAGCAGCCTTTTCAACACTCAGCAACAGAGTTTGGAAATATTCAAATATTTCTATGTTTAGAGGCCTCTGTGGCCACAAAGAAAAATATGCTAATTTCAACCAGATCTTTGTGTTCTCAGCTGAAGTAGTAGCTAGTATATTATAGGCACATACAAAGCTGTTCTCCTCCCCAGAGATATTATAGCTGTGAATGACTCTTGGAAAACAATATTAACTCGCTGCCACAACCGGATGAACTATAAAAATGAGTACAGATAATACTGTGTTATGTTTTCTTGCTTCTGCAGCAGCCAGCTTGCGTTTTTGCCCCTAATTTCTTACAATGAAAATAGCTTTCAGGGCTTTGCTTCTAGAGGTTGTGGTGGAATTGCTTTTATGATCTCTTCCATTTTCATGCTGCCATACATCTGGCAGTCAGGCATGAGTTGCTAAGGACTCTGTGGACTACACTCAAGCCTTTGGCAGTTACCACTACCTTTATGGTAGTTGTAATTAACCTTACTGTTCCTCATAAAGTGTTTTCACAATTTTTTTTTTTCCTCTGGAAAACAAGCTGACATTTTTAAAATGGGTGTTTGTTTTCTTTGTGAAATGTTGTTGTTTCAGTTACTCTAATGGCCAAGCCTTGGTTGTAATTGTTCTGTGGGGATGTACAAGATTCACACTTCAACCACCACACGAGTGTGAGCGGTTGTTCTGATTGAGCCACTCCTGAGAGATACGGATCTAAAATGAAGGCAGGGCTTCTATTTAATTGCAACTAAATTTCAGTTGAGTTTTCCTTTGATCCTAGTAAAACTTCCTGTTCAGTTCCATTCAGGCTGAAAGAGTGGCTTCCAGGGAGCTCTGGGACAAACTACTCAGAGACTTCTACACCTTCCTGAAGGAGCTGGCTTGCTGCTCTCCTTTAGGGACCTGCCTTGGACATAATGTTTGTCATGCCTTTGCAGTGATGCTCATATAGCAAATGTTTGCTGTTTACATTAAAGAACCTTTTCAGAAACAATTTTCCCCTGCTTCCTGTTCTGGTACTGAGTTTACAAGCTCCTGATGCAATATCCTGTGTCAGCAGCCAAAGTCTCAAAGTGAAGTCCTATCCCAGAGTTTTATTTCAGGTGAGCAATTCAGTGTGATCTCTGTGGGCAATGCAACTGGAGAACATTTTTCTGTTCATTCTTTTTTTGACTTGTCACGTGTTATGACCAGATTTCCTCAGGATGAACTGTACACCGAAAACAAGATTTAATTAACATTGGTTAATACTTTCCTACAAAAGCTCTTGTTTGTGATTGGACTTTCTCTTTACTTCTGTCAGTAATGAATGAACTTGGAAGGATAGACTCTAAAGCTAAGTGGCAGAGTGGTCACCCTCAGTGGTCACCAGGAGCTTGATGTCTGGCAGATTGAGAACACTCAGTTGCATCTCTGCCATTAAAGCTGCCCTGGCTGTGGCCTTTGTGTGAGCAGCTGGGAAGCCTCAAACCTCAGTTACAGCCACAGCCCAGTGCTTCAGAACTCCCTTGTGATGAAAAGAGCTGGGATTAGTGTGGGGGACCCAGAGCTGAGCAACCAGGCTGGGGCCTCTCATGGTGGGGGCAAAAAGTGGGGGCCCAGGAGCCCTTAGTCCCTCCCCAGCCCTTGCCATGAGCTGGGGGGTAGCTCACTTTATTGCTACCATTTTAAAAACGTGGTTTTTTTTTTTTTTTTTTTTTTTTTTTTTTTTTTTGTTCTTGGACACAGCAAGAAAACACAAAATTAACACACATTAGTGAAACTCTTTTACTTCTGGAGTGAAATGAGATTTTATCATTTGCATCTTTGCCTTGTGAAGGGAAGTGTAGGAAATTCAGCAGACCTGATCACATTATGGTTTAATCCAAATGAGACAGAGATTTGCTGTAGCCAGGCTGTCTCACTGTCTGTTCTGTGACACAGGGCATTTCTCTCACTCTTTTTGCTCTCTGAAGAAGGCAGCCTGTAATCTGTGATTTTTTTTAAATTCACTGTGAAGTCATTTTACTAAAGAGAATAGGTGGTGATGAGGGCAAAGGAAGAAAATTAGTGTTAAGTACGTTTCTTAATTTTTTTTTTTTATCGTTAACATGCAGGCTTTCAATGACTTTTCAAATTTTGGATCAGCTTATGGAAAAATCTCTCAGTTCAACATAGGTTTACGTGGGATTTCGAAATCATTCATTCAAACCCTTGAACTTTGAGAACGGACACCAAAGTTTGGCAGAAAGGTGTTTTCTTAAAAGTTTGGTTTGGTTCTTTTTTCTAAGGTGTCATGTTAGAACTTATATAGCTTAGGTTCATCTTTCCTCCAAGCAGTGCTGAATAGATGGCAGTGGCTGTAAAGCTGTATTCCAGAGAACGGAGTCTCCAGGGGCCCACTCCTAGCATCCCTCTGTCTCTCATCAGCTCTGAGTTTTCTCCAGTAAGTGTGCCACAGCCTCTGTCCCAAAAGCATAGTAAAGGCTACTTGTTCAGTGACAGTGAGGTTAGTGGAGCTTGGGATGATTCTTGAGACATTCTTGGCAAGGAAACCCTTGTTTAAGGGGAATTAACTTTTTTCTCTTTGTAGGTGCTATTAGGAATGGGATGTATATACCTCATACAGTGTTTTACTTGCATTGTACAAAATGGTGCCATTCCATTCAAGAAGGTAATGGAAAACCTGCCTGGATTTTGGCTTTCTCATTTCTTGTTGCTGTGCTAGGAAGGGATGTTCTGACAATTCCTTTTATTATTAGTATTAGTATTCCAATTATTTTTATTATTCCTTTTATTTTAGGATCAGTGATCCAAAAAAAGAATCAAACTGACAACCTTTCCCCCAAACCCCCAAAATTGAAAAACTTACGTAAAAATGAGAAATTCTGGCATTTGTGTGACAAGTCCATGTGAATCATTTGGAAAGACCTTTTACTCCAGAAAGTTGCTATAATTAACTTTGCCTCAGACACTGGTTGAATTCCACAAAAGTGGAATAGTTTTTGTAATTGACTGTGAAATTATCGCTGAGTGTTTCTCCTCAGGCTTCAGATTTACCAAGCCCAGAAAATGCTCTGAAATTTGGTTGGAGCACCTTCAGTGTCTTGTGAAGCCAGTACATGCTATGCTAGATTTCATTTCTTGCTTGTGGCACATCCAATGTTACATTGCATGATCTTTTGTCTGCTTTTGCACAAAATTGTGAACTCACCCTCTAGATGGACCCATGAACTCTTTGTCATGGTTTCTGCTCTTAACAATTTCTCCATGTGAAATCCAGTCAAGGCTATAGGCTCTCCCAAGTTCTGTCAGAGGTGAAGGCAGTGACTTTAGGCTTTCTATGGAGGCAAATCCTTCATGACCATGACAACATAAAAGCTTGTAAATACAAAGGCAGCGAATTCGTCTTGTTAACTGTTTGTGAAAGAGGGAGAATATGATTCCATAAAACATTTATATCTGCTAGAAAGCTGCTTTACTGTCTTAAAGCTATGGCCTTCTAAACATATTTTTCTTGCTATTGCATTACTTTTAGAGGTTATGAAGACTTTTGTGTAGGGAAGTTGAGTTCTGCCCTTCAGAGCAGAAGCTGAGACAGAGAACATTACTGACAGATTTGACCAATGGCTGCAACTTCTACTTGAGATACAAATATATCGGTCCTGCTTGACAGAAGGAATAGATAGATGAGTAACTTTGCCTCTGAAAAGGCATGTAGTGGGAAGTTTGCCTAGAAGTGAGACCAAGTGCTCCCTATTTCTTTTGTCAGGGTGACACACAGAGCTATTCTTGCTAGCTTATCTCTTGCAACTTCTTCTCTCGAAAGTCTGATTACGCCATAAGAAATACAAATGGAATAAAAAAGTAGGTCTCATTTTGACAAAAAGGGAATTATTTTTCCATTTTGTGGGAAAAACTGAGCCATGGAAATGCACATGGATTTTTTGTTTCAAATGAACAGTAAAAATAATAAGATAATTATTTTTTCTGACCTAACTTCTGTGTGTGTTTTTTCCCTCTATTTCTTGAATATTTTAGATTGTCAGGATTCCAAATGTAAGCATTATCTGAATAAGAATTTTGATCTATTTTCCAGTTTACTTATTCTTTCCATTCATCAACAGGCTTGAGCATTATATGAGAATACTGAGCTCTAGCACACTGTATGGAGAGAAAAAATTAATCACACTGTATTTCAAATTCAAGTAAACAGTTGGGGGTTTTTTTAAATCTTTAAAAATTGCTCTTGGCATAGAATTCAGATTTCTCTCATTCATAAGCTCCTATGGCTCTGAAAGATTTGATCCTTTAGATAAGAACAAAGGTTCAACCCAGTATTATTTTACCTCTCTGGATTTCCGAGAACATGCGGCTTTTGGAAGTGGCACTGATAGTGGTTTGTAAGTGAATGCTTTGGTCTGCTGAAAATGTGTGTGATTTCCATTCCGAAGGGCAGCAGAAAACAAAAGAGCACTGAAACCTTAATCAGTGACATTTTCCCCTGTGACAACAGCTGTATTCCTTCAACTCCTCTCCTTCCGTAGGAATCTCACTAGGATGCCAGGATGCCCTGCCGGTTTACCAGAAACCGCAGACACATTGTCTGTTGCATTAAGAACCAAAAGAGTGTGTCACTGGCTGTAGTCTTAAGCTGCTAATTGGCATTTGGAAATATCCAGTTATTTTCAAAGTTGTAATGAAATTAATTCAGCAGCAGCTTCTCTGCTAAGTGGATGAGAGAGCCTTCATGTCTGTCACTGTGTTTATAAAGAAAGGCTTGTTTGTGTAGCCATAATTTTTTTTGAGTGCTTACATCTTGCTGTGGCATTTACCTTATTTTTATGTGTGGGAACTCAGTGATCTTTCATTAATTTACTGTTAGTTTTAAGTGTTCAAGAGCAGAGTAGGGCCTTGGGAGAAGACTTTAAAAAAACCAAAACCAACCCACAAAACACCCAACAAATTAAAATTGTATTTTATTTGCACTTCAGAAGTTTAAACCTGGTCTCAGGCTTACTGTTGTAGCTTGAATGCCACTTTGTGCTGGTGGCTCTGTTAACCATACTGGATGTGGCAAACTGGCTTGTCAGAATTCTCTCTCCAGAAAGGTGTGACCAGCCATAGCCTTTCATACGTGCTGTATAACAAAATCTAATTTGCAAATAGCCTGACTTTGTATGGCGAGTGTAAATTAGCTGGCTACAATCTTCATGGGTGAGAGTGGCTTACAAGGCAGGAAAGTACTGGAGACCAGGGATGTATATTGTCTCAAGGGCTCTTAAAGTCTTCTTGTAAACCTCCTTTTCCACCAAACCAGTCAAGATGATTTTCAGGTATGGTGTCTGAAGGGTATTGGGTTGGGCTTTACTGGACTTGAACCTGTTATTTAGGCATGAACAGAATTTGGGATGTACAGTTCATGGAAACTTTGAGACATTCCTACAGAGGGGAGATTCTTAATTAGGGGCCAGCCTTGTGAGCCACCCAGCTGGGAAATGCTGCTGAATCATGTAAGTGGCACTCAGATCTGGTTGAAAGTATTAATATTCTCTGTTCTAGTATATTTAGTGATTCTGCACACTACAGTAACTCAGCCAAGCCTCTTCCTTACTTGAACATATACCAGTTATTGCCTTCAAATTTTGGCTGAGCTTCCTTGCTGTCATACAAAATGCACCGTTGTGTTTATTTTGTTTACATTTTTTATCTGGAAAAACTCTGGCACACAGAGAACTACAATTCATGTCATCACACTGACATCTAAACCCTCATGCAGCAGCACCACAGTATTCTTGAGAAACAGTTTTGCTTCTGAAGTCACAGTGCAAGGGAGAGGCAGAGATATGTATAAAAGAAGGAAAAAAAGTATGTGGAGACAAATCCAGGATGAAACTAAAACCACATGGTATTAGAGAGTGAGAATTACAACAGCAGGTCTTTGACAAGAGAGTACTGATCTGGACATGCAGGTAATTGAAGACAGACAAAAGGATGGTTTTAAGCACAATTTTATTAGGTTAATAGAGCAGCAATATTTCCGATAAGTCCAACATGGTGTTACAGGATTCTTACCACATAACTCACAGCTCGGGATCGCTGTTCTTTTGTTTACCCACAGGATTTAGCTTGTAGCCAGAGCAAAGGCTGGAACATAAAGAATATGGCCTAAAATAGCACAAAACCTGATTTTGTTGTTTGACCAAAGTTATACTTAAGCCATGCTTTAAACTGCAGACACAGTGGAAAGTACAGGTAGTGGAAAAGCAGAGTAACAAGCGAGGAAATCTCAGGTATTTTTACTTCACCTCTATATGGATGTGCTTGAAGCAAAATCTGATACTAGCTAAAAGTCAGAAGATCATATGACTTAATAATAAAGTAATTTATGCTTAAGTAGTGATAGAGTAATTAGGCAAAATGTTTGTGAACAGTTGATTAAGAATGTGACTCAGGGATTCCAGTGCTTTATTAACAACATAAAATGGCTAAATGGGAGAGAAATAAGAGTCTTTTATAAACAGTGTTCTCTGAAGTCTCATTTTTGCCATCTCAAAGGTACTTGCTGCTGTATTTGTTTTAGTTGTTGTTTATTAGGGAAGCAGATAATAAAGCAAATGTTTGCATTATAAATCCTATAAATTCATGTGCAGTCTTAAAAAGTGTTGTACACTGGCTCTTTAGAGCCAGAACTCATTGTTTTGGAGAGTTTATTAAAATATGAATGATAGATCTGGAGGTTCAGTCTTTAGGGGTCCTTCAACAATTATATGATAAAAGTTAGGAAGGACTGAAACTCAAGGTTTCCAAACCCTTAACTGCTGTTTCTTCTGTAGTCTCAACGTCTCCCAGGAAAATATTCTATCTCTTTCTTCTGAGAGATTTTATGGCTTTTGTTTTGTTTATTTTTTAATCCTAGGGAATGCTGGCTGATGTCAGAATAAAAAGAAAATAGATAATTAGAATAGATAAATTTAGATTAGTGGCATGAATAATTAGTAAACTATCAAGTGCCATATTTCTAAGTCCCTACATCTGTGAATCCCCCTGCCAGTGTTTAACTGATGAGGTCAGAAAGTTTGTAATTTTTTTTTTTTTTTTTAGACTGTTCCAATAGAAGAAGTTCCTGATCCCTAAAGCAGGAGCTGGGTTAGTTGCTAAGAAGTTGTGTTGTTTTCAATGAAGGAAAGTGATAAAAACCCAGGCAAACAGATCCATGCCCCACATTCTTAGAGCAGGGTAGTCAGAGCCTATGTCTACTCTGGAGAATCTGGAAGTGGTTTTAAAGTTTAGGTGCATTTAGATTTCTTGGGCAAGTCCCTTCTTGCTGACGCACCACCACCCTGATATCTGAGGGTGAAAACCATGGACAAGAATTCTAAATAGAACTTTCGTGCTTAGGAAAAGGTGCCCTCCCCAAAGTGCTGGGGTGCAGGACCCCCCTGCTCTACCCTGGGAAAGGCTTAGCTGGGGTGGCACATTGACTAGACCGTCATGTTCACAACAATGGTGAAGAAGACTCACCCTGAGAGCAGCGGCTTTTTCCCCCATGGACCGAGTGTAAAACATGTTTTGATGCCTGACACCATTCTCAGGAAAACATTTGTTCTGCTTGTGCTGCTTTACTTTTATCTATTTATGGCCATGATTAGGCTTTTGGATGCCACATACACTGCTGTAGCGTGGGCTACACCTGTGCTGGGCTTTATGCTGAGCAGTTATGTAGTGCCAGACTTGCCCTGTGGCCTTTCCTAAGATGGAATTGCTTGAGACATCACTGCCCAAGGCAGGGGGAAGAGCTTGGACCTGTATGGGAGCTGGATGGCAGTGAGATGGCTTGGTCTTCCCAAATACTTATTGTTCTGAGCTGCCTTAGGGTGAGTGGAATAGGACAGATCTGAGAAAAGAGGGTGCACCACTTGAAGTACAGTTAAATTATTGGTGGATAAAATGTGTTGAACTTTGTGTCTCACTTTGAAACATATATGGGCACATTAAATGCAGAGATCTGGGTCTAGCAAACACCAAGCCTTTCCCTGCTAATCGGTAATTTGAAAACTTCTCTTTCCCAGAAAAAAATTGAATGTGCTGTCAAAGAGTATCTTTTTAAAAGGCATTTCTGGCCTTTCTGCCTCTGACCTGCCTATTATTTACCCTTTCCTGGGGTGAGCAAGGAACATTTAGTGAACATTCTGGTTTCCTTCCAAACTATAAATGAACTACTGCAGGTGAACCTGGTTAAATGTCAGCAATCTGCTGTACAAATTGCAAGAGGCTTCAAGCATTCAATTGCTAATCACTACAGGCTCTAAAATTTTAAATCATTACTCATAATCTCTAAATAATAAAATCTTTCGAATTCCAAAAATTCAGAAAGTAGTTTCTGGTGTGAATGGCAGATTATTCATTAAAACAAGATGAGAAGCATGTTATCATGGTTGACTTTCAGTTATAGCTTAATTGTTGGGAATAATTTCAGTTATACACATATGAAAGGTTAACTTTTACAGAGGGCTTGAGAATTCCTTGTTAATTTTGTGCATTGTGTGCAAAAAGAAGCTTTCCCAGGAACTTTGAAGCCAACCTTACACATGGCAGCTCTGTGAAAAACTGTTGCCACTCATTTCAACCATTTGCAGCCTTGATTTGAAGTGATGGTTTGGGCCACATTCATCCCCACTGGAAAAGTTACTGAGGCCATTTAATGAGGATTATGGCCCTGAGTTCTTGTGCAGGTTTGCTAAGGAATGGTACCATATGCAGCAGTGCACTACTAATATGGTTTAAAAGGCATCTGAGCCAGAGCAGGGGAAATAGAAATCCTTATATTTGCAAACTGATTGTGGACGTTGATGTGTATGAGTCTCTAGATTAGAAAAGAATTCACTGTGTTCCCTGTTGCATCTAAGTTCTCTTAAACTTTCTAAATCCTTTCTTATCCTTTTGATCTGAAATAGCATAAATCTAATCTGAATGAAAGCTATTTGTCTATAGAATAATAATAAAAATATCAAATTTTTTTTTTCGGCAGAGAGGGTGGAGGCTTTAAGTGTAAAAGCTTTTGGGGTTTTGTATGGTCCAGATTTTGAATTTGCAGTAATTTCCCCTACTTCCTCTCCCAGCCCACCCCCCCACTCTTTTTTTTCCCTACTTTTTCTTTTCTTGTAGAACCTATTTTTATGCTGCTTGGGCTTCTTTCAATGCACTTTTGCAGCATATGTGCGTGTGTGCAATTAAGAAGATGATAAACTGGAAAAGAGAGAAGAGGGTTATATATCCATTTTAGTTAATTAGTGGTCTGAAGTGCTCTAAACTGGGAATATCATCCTCAACTCAAAAATGTATCCAGAGTCATTAATAAATGAAATCTTTGGAAGTGCTGTTATCCCCAGCTGGTCCTGGGTGTGACATTCAGTGCAGCATAGCTTTAAATACACTGTACACTGCTGCACTGAATGTATTTAAAGTACTTGTCAGTTAGTTTTTGACTCTTTGGCTGTAGTCCACCCAATGTGATATCCAATTGCCTGTGAATGGATCCAGTGTTTTTACCTGCAGAAATCTGCTTCCTTGGCTTTTACAACTATTCCCGATTTTTTTTATTTTGCATGCAACAGGGCTTCCTGACATCTGCTTCAAATAAATTTTTTTCTTATAATATTCATATATGCCCCCTTGTCCTGTCATGTGTATTAAACAGAAAATAATTCTTGAATAGACATCCATATCATGTAGGATTTTGTGTACTTTTTATAAGCACCATCTGGATTTGATCCTGCTGTAGAGAGGCAGGATGCTTTGTTTCTTGACAAAATTTTCTATCAGAAACACTGTCAGGAAGGAATCCATGGGCCTTTCTTCCTCTCAAACCTGAGATAGCGCTGCATCTGTCTGCAGCTTTACTTCACTGGCTTTTTAAAAGTCAGAAATCCACAACCACAAAGGGCTTGAATAGTCTAACTAGCTCAGGAAGGGGTTTCAGTAATGGTGCCACAGACTTTCATTTATAGAGTCTGCAGAGCTGTAGCAGGCAGTTTGCCAGGGCAGCAAATTAACATTATTTAACATTTCTGAAACTTTTAATTAAGCTTGTTTTAGGCTTGCAGGCAAACTGGAGCTTATATTCCCATCCCCCACTGAAGAATGTTCTTGGCTTCTCGATGAGCTTTCCTAAGTGGTCCCAGTTCTTCTAATAATGTCATCCTAATGAGCTGTGCAAAACACGGTGTGTTTTGTTCTGGGGGCTTCATGTGCAGCAATTTTGCTTTCAGTCCACGTGGGTCTGCACCCCATGATTTTTATTTTGAGTTTCAGGTTCATGGGGAAAGAAAAAATAGAAAAAGCACTGTTTCATAGGGTTTTATGTGGGTTCCATAAACTGGCCCATGTTCTCTCTAAAGATGTGTGAATCTTTGTTAACCTTTTATGAAAAGTTTTGTATTTGTAAAGAAATTCAAAAGGGGCACATTGTGTAGTTTATGACTTCATTGTGAACATTTTTTACAGCTGTAATCCTTCCTTCTGAATGTTATATTATGGCTGCTGCTCTTGCTGTATGGCTAAGGTAACAAAATGGTTCCTCTTATAAAGCCCTATTTGCAGATGGCTTGTGAAACATTCAGCTTTGCAGATGAATTGTTCTGTATCTTGGATTGTGGCCACATATACATTTTTTTGGAAGGCTTGAGCAAAATTGGTTCAATCACTTGTATGAGAGTGGGGAGGAAAACCCAAGTCCAGCCTTTAGAGCAACTTAGGTTGGAAAACTACTTTTACAAGGAAGTATTTTATACTCTAAAAGAAGTGCCTGAATAGGGGGTTATTTCTGGTTAAATTATAAGCCAAATCCTAGCAAACCTGGAAAATGCACCTGTGGAGTGAGAGTGAGCAGAAAAGCTCCAATTCTTTCTGGATATTTTCCTAATCTTTAATAAAGGTATGACTTGGTGAAGGAGGTGCTCCTCATGTTACATCCTTCAGCAAAGTCATCTGTCACTGAAGAAAGGTGCAGGGAGCAATAAACACAGGGTAGCTTTTTCTTGGTCAAAACATGAAGGATTGTCAAAGCCAAAGCTTTTCAAATGTTTCTGAGTCAAAGCAGAGTCCAACTGGAAATGTTTCAATCGAAGGAAGAATTGCATATGGAGGAAAACAGACGAGACCCCTCTCCCTCCTGCCTCATTCTGGACATGGATTTATATGGTACAAAAGCTCCAATTCCAATCCTTTTTCTAAAGAATATGTCATTGTTATAACAGTAGAGAAGCTCCAACAGAAGCAACCAGTTTGGTTTCAGGATAGTGAATTCCTTGAAGATGATCAGCTTGCTTGTGGCTTGCATCAGAAGCATTTCCAGGGAGTAGCCTCAGTAACAGCCTCCAGTAAGACTGGAAAGGTCTGCTCATTCCAGAATAAGGGAATACACATTTTTTGAATCTGGTTTGCTGAATGGTACAGAAGTACTGTTTAGGCCGTGCTACTGATCTTTCTTCACTTTATACCTAGAAAGTTTTGGTGAGGGGGAGCTGATTTTGTTTTTTCCAGACTGTGCTCTGTGTTTTATTGTGGTTCTTCGGGTGATATAATGCAAGAACTATGAATGTAACAGTCAGTTTGTTGAATAGCTTAGCAACAGTCCTCTTTTCAAAAATAATGAAAACCTTTGTTGTCATATGAAGTACATTGGATTCTTCTGCCCAGTCAAACTCAGCTAGATGAAATACTGAAACTTTTAAAGTTAATTAGTAACTTATGGTCTGATAATAGGACTTTATGTTAGCAAAAAATGCAGCTGGAAAAGAAGTATTTTCTTAAGGTCAGTGTTTTGATAATTTTTATATGATTTTTAGAAGTGTCTCTATTGTTGTTAAAAACAGAAGAAAGGAATTAAGGTTTTGCTGTCCTGATTCATGTAAAAGTTGGTGAGTTAAGGAGCTGGTGGAGCTTGCAGTGTTTTCTGCTCGCTTTTCCAGGAAATTTTGCAAGGATGCCTCATATGAAGCGATGAGGAAGCAGCCTCCTGGGCTTGTGCTGTAAAATTCTGAGCCATTAATATTCTCAGCATCCTGGTAACTAGCAATAGAAGAAAGGTTTTGGTATTAATTCAGTTTCACTGGAGCAGTTCTTGTTTATGTTGTGGTGATGGTAGAATGTATTATATGCATCTCTGTTTAAAGGATGGGATAAATGACTTCAGCTTGCCCTGCAAATATAAACCATCCTAATTTGAGAGCAGCCCTGTGAAACAGGAACGCACACCTCATTTTAGGTCAAAGCATTTGTAAGGAATGTGTCCAAGACACCTGCAGAAAATTAAAGCATTACTCCCCTTGTACACAAAAATTTCAAGAGGTAATTACCTTCAGTGTGAAATGTAATACAGCTCCCATTAGATGGAACACATGGAGCGAAAATTGAATAGATGCCTTGTCGGGAGTGCTTTTGAGAATTAATAGGGCTGTTGAAAACAGGAATAGGGGTGTTTTCTTTGCCTTTGTGTACGGCTATCCCCATCCTTATCTTCTGGAGTTTACGATGAGGCTGTTGTCATTCGGCTCAGCAGACAGACACGGACTTCCTCCATCGCACTGTCTCCTGCCAGCTGCTTTGTTTCTGTGGAGCTGGCTGCTGCCTTTGGAGGCTCCCACTTCTCCTCTCAGCCCGCCCGGCTCCCTTGCGCTCCGTTCTCGGTCTCCGTGCCAAGGGCTGGCGCGGAAGTCTCCGCTCTTCTGTGACTGCAAGGATGAGAGCGAGAAAGTGGGGCTGCTGGGTTCAGCATCTCACTTTGTTAAGCCGTCCTTTTATCCTTTAGGGAACTTCCTCTGAAGAGATGGAGCTGAAAGTTAAGATTTCATGCTTTGTTCTGGCAGCTGAACCACAAATATCCAGTTTCCTCTCTTATTGTTTGACGTTTTGTTTATGTCTCTGTTACAGAAATAGAGCAAACGGTCTTTTGTGTGCAGGTTTTCTGCTCCCTCTAACTACTGAATGACAATCGGGTTCGGTTCGAAGCTTGCACTGCTATTTCCTCTGCTCCTGCTAGTTTTGGAGATCCCTGCCAAGTGGAAATTGTGTGCCTGCCCAGCTGTAGTGACTGCCTATCACAGGTTTTGTAGCTATTCAGTTCCGTCTGATGGTTGTCAGGTAAACAAGGTGCGAGATGTGCTGGCAGCCTTTGGCACTCACAGAGCCCTCACTTGTACTTGAAGAGGCAGATGGTGCCTTGGCTAATGGCACACCGTGACAGGGGTGTCCTGTGGTGCAACCTTCTGGGCCACCTTGGCTCTGCTCCGGAGCTATTCACTGTAGTTGCTTAGACTCCTGCCTGGTTGGAATGTTAAAACCTATTTAAACGTGAATGGAAATCTCTAGCCTGCAGTAGTGACCACAAGCTTGCCTGTGTGCTTCAAGTTGCAGTGAAGTTGTGGAAGGGTTTCTCTTCTAATTCACAGATGTTTTCAGAAGCTCTGTTGTGGAGTTAATTGTCAGTTTTCAGCCCTGGCAGGTGGGATTTGAATTGTCCCCAAGCCTCCCAGGAGGGAGACTACAATTTCAGATGTCACAGAAATACCTCAGGTTCTGTCCCTCAGGCTGTGGAATGAGCTCCTGTGCTTTAACATGTAGTGGCATATTGTTGGTTGTGTTGGGGGTGGGTGAAATTCAGGATCCATCCGAGCCTTTGGCTACCTAAGAAGGAAAGTAACAGCCCTGTGATGCTTCTTTGCTTTTTTCCTTCTCTCCTCTCTTTTCTCCTTGCAAAATATGTAATGACTGGTCTTGAGGGATGGGGAGGAGGTGGGAGTCCTTGTGTACAGTGCTTTATGCTTTTTTGGGCCAGACTTATGGCAAGCTGTGATCTGTCCTTTTGCCAGCATTAAACATTGGAATAGTGAATATGCCTGCTTCTGTCAGTTCTGACATAAGTCAATAAAATACCTGCAGTGCTTTGCACTGTCTCAAAGTGCATTTCTTGTTCCACTGCTAGCAGTGACTCTGGGTAATTTGCATTGTAGAGTTGCACTTAAAAATGTCTAGATAAAACTCGATCGTTTGCATGCAAAAACTTGGTTTTGCCAAACCAGACTTACAAGCTAAGCAAGGAACTGGAAATCTAGGTGCTAGCTTTTTTTTGGTGTGTTGTTCTCACTGGTAACCCCCAATTTATGCCTAACATGTATACAGAGAACAATTTGGCATGTGTGACAGCTCTGGTACAAATCAATTCCCAGTTAGAGCAAATAGTTTTTTAATGTGTGAGTTCAGTAAATGATACCAACCCACAGTTCCATTTCAGTCTGTAGTTCTTCCCTCAAAACTTCTAAGCTTTGATTAATATCTTGACTTTTCTTTCCATGTGAAATTAGAGACTCAGACATTTAATACACTTGTAACTCAGCATTTCCTCCTAAACAGTGGTTTAAAGATCAAAAGAGCTGTGAGCCTGTGTTGTCTGTATTTTTCCGGAATGGGAACTTTTCCTTACACTACTTTAATTGTTGGCTTTTCTTGTCCTTTTCTTGCCCTCACTCTATTTCAATGTAACTGCTTGTATTTAATTTAGATGGTAAAGTTGCTCGTATAGTTGCCTATGTTTTTGAAAAGCATTTTGAGTGGAGTAAAGGTGATATATATATCAAATAGAATCAAGCTGGATTCTGAAATTTTAGTAGAGATTTGAACTTGAATGTTCCCTGGAATATTCAGTTCTAGGAGGTTTTGAGAAGGATAAAGTCATGCAGTTGTGAGCTTCTGGATCACTTTTCCATGTTACTGTTTTCTTCTTGTTAATCACTTTTTGTCTGAAAGTGCCCAAATAACAATTCCGCTGCTCTTCTGGTCTGTATTCTGGTCCTAAAGGAGATTATTCCTGGTGGATCCTCCTGTACTTTATTCTGTGGCATAAAATAAATCCTGCTTAACGTTTTGGCATGGCAGTTACTTGAAATTATGAGGCTACTCCTCAGGTTTTTAAAACTCCTGAATAGATATTTGCTGAAAAATTAGTTTAAAATAAAGAAAATGGTGTTTGGACTGCATGGCATGCTCTCACTGTTGTAGCCATCCAGAAATGTATTCCTGCAGTTGAAAGGCCATATTCCGGGAAGATTCAGAGCTCCCTATACTATGGCTGGGATCTGCCCTCCCTGCAGGGCCTCCAGAATTTTTCCTTCACCTGAAATTACTTCTGCTTCATAAACTTGTTAAAAAGATACTGAGGTAGTATCCAGTAGAATGAGACACTAACCTGGCTTTTAGAAAGACAGTCATACAAATAATAATAAACTATAAAACATAACCTTGACATGAAATAAATGCTGGCTAGGACAACTTTTCCTCTCTGGATCATAGACAGGTGCTATCCTAATGGAAACTCCAAAAGTAAAGGGAGACTGAAGAATCATTTCAGAATCTGATGTAAGCACCAAATGGCTGCAGTTCAGTGTTCCTTCAAGAGCTGGAAAGTTAAAAGTAATCCCAAAAGCTGAATTAGTGGGCAAACAAAATGCTGGTCAAAGGTGCATAATAAAACTAATGTTGTTACAGAGTTATACAATTCTCCATGTGATCTTGCAAGAATTTTGTGGATATGATTTTTTTAGTGCCTACATGTGCGTGTCCTTTAGCTTTTCAATATGGTACCTTTCCAACAGAGGAGTAAAAGCAGGTTTGATAAATGGAGTTTACAGGGATACGGTGTGTAAACCATCTGAGTGTAAGATTTCTTAATTACTTTTACAGGATCTATGAAAGCCAAAGTACTTTGCCCAAGAACTGACTTGAATGTCATGACTGAGCACTTTCCGAGTCTGTCCTAGTAATTTTTCCTAGCACAGAGAAAATGTCATTCCAAACAACATGAAAATTTCAGTCAATTTCAGAATATATGGAAAGAGCTGAATATGGAGCTTTCTAAGTTGTTTTTTTATTTATGGCATGCCAGCCTTTTGGTACTGGAAATGTTGCTATTATTTTTGTGGCTGTTTTGAACCGCTTTTAGAATAACACACAAGGTTTCTGTGTCTAGATATGTATAGATCGTTGTGGTGTTTCTACTCATACATGTGCCCTCCCCAGAAAAGACATGCTCCCTAGAAAACCCATTAACTTTTCATACTCTTTTCCATCTTTTATTACTGTTTGTTTAGAATGGTCCCATTGTTTTTACCTGAGTGTTGTGCTGGTTGCTCTCATGATACATATATTTTTTTTTTTTGTAATAAAGGCATAGAGAGAGACCTTCCAGACATCTGTTTTAAATTAAAGTTGCTTTAATTTCCCCGTATGCCATCTTCTCTCCATCATCTGTACTAATCCTCAGTCAACATGTGCAGGATTTCATACACTGTC
Organism: Coloeus monedula; assembly: GCF_965178545.1. Taxonomy (NCBI): domain Eukaryota; kingdom Metazoa; phylum Chordata; class Aves; order Passeriformes; family Corvidae; genus Coloeus; species Coloeus monedula. The sequence continues at coordinate 6,139,274 of NC_138785.1, read as the reverse complement.
TCACAGGCACATCTTTAGCCTGTATTTTCAACTAGCTCATAAACATGTTTGCTTTAACATATTCTTAGATTGCACTTACTGGGTTTTAAATCCAGAATCAAAGGCACAGTGTCCTTCAAGTGTCATTTCAGTGTGTTCGGCATCTTTTAATGAAATACAAGTTAAACAAGCTCAGCTGGCAGTTCACAGGATATGTTTGGACATTCTTTCTACTTAGACTAACAGGACTGACTCTTAGATGCAGTTATAATTGTGCAAATCCACATAAACTTGAAGCTGTCCTTCAGATGGTTTCAGAAGAAGAGTGGTTGCATCTCAGTATATCAGTGGCATTTTCTGGTCTTGATGTTCCTTAAAATTTGCTCCCCTTCCACAGCCGTGCTGCTGGATGACAGGTTAAAGGTTGAACAGTCTTCTGCAGTAAGCTGTGCAATAAACTTTGTCATTGTTAAATCTATTCTGATTGGTTGTCTAATTCTATTTAAAAGAGAGGCTTTTATTTCAAATCAGCAAAAAGATCTGAGTTGTGATTTTGTGTTCTTCTGTAGGAAAGCAGTGGTTTTAAATTAAATGGCTTGGATTTTTTATCTTATTGGAGGAACGGGTACTAAAGTTTCAGACGCAGACAATAATGCCTAGGTATTAAATACAGCCATTGGAACAAAATGCTCTATCTAGCCAGGAGAGGACAAATTTGGCCACACACAGACCACAGGATATAGGTGCAACTCCTTTAGGTGAGTTCCAGAAGTGATCAAAACGTTGGCATCTGTTTGGCCTGAATGAGAACATCGTGTTGGTGGGCTGAATTGAGACATAGGTGAATGTTCTGTGGGAATTCAGAAAGAAGGGCTTTGGTCAGCCAGTATTGTGTTTTATCAGAGACTGCTAAACTGGTCTTGAAAAGCAGTTAACTACTAAAATTCAAAGATAAACATTTTGCTTGCATCCCTTCTCATAAATGTGAATAACTGAAAAGTTCCAAGTGTTTGAAAGGTGACAGTGTGAGCTGAAGCATACCCTGGAGTTTCCCCGGGAGCAGAGGCTTGCTAGCCCAGCAGGCTTAGCTCCTGGAAGTTCATAGAAATGCAAATTACATGCCAAATTACAAAATGAAAACAAAAAGAAGTGCTAAGCTACTGAAGTGGCTCAGCATGCTAATGACAGGCTTCATTGGAGTTTCCTAATACGGACAATTGCTGCAACCCTGGGCAGAATAGATATAATGACTCTTCATTCACAAGAGAGTAAGCACTGTATATTAGGGAATTATTTTCTGCTGTTTTGTTCAGAATCTGTGTTGGACAGACTTGATAGAATGAAACCTTCTCACAGAGTATGGTTTTGAATGATATATGCAAACAAATGTCTTTTTTTACTGCTGGTATTTGTAACTTGACATCTGCAATGATTTTTTATGTGCAAATAATTTTGGAAAGAGGTCGGCTTCAGAAAGCAAGGAAGGGTAAAAAGATTCACGACCCAACAACAGTAAATGTGAAACTCTTTATGCATCATCCATAAAATAGTGACTCATATCAGGAGGCTGGTTTGATTTGCTGTATGGGTTACTCCAACTTTGCCTTCTTTGGAATAGTCAGATAAAACAAAGTGTTAAATTTAGCACCTTATAACATCAAAAGAAAGTTCCAGTAGCCATGAACCATTTCCTTCAGCCCCCAAAAGTTTGATTTCCTGCTAAGTATCTTCATTATTACAAATCCATATTGAATTTATTACGGAAATTATTATTTAAACTCTATCTCAAACATTGTGTAGGTCATGCGTGTGGGCGTGTGCATATGCATGTTATAATTTAATACTGACCTTTTTGATTCCTCTGTAAATGAACACAGGAGTATTCCAAGCACAGGAGGTTGTCAAACATATTCCAGGTGTAGCCTCCTCTAACAGAGGAGCACCAGCACAAGCGTGTTTATGCCTCTGAAACAAAAGTGTGATCTGTTTCAGATGTGCAAGAGAAAATGAAGTGTTAAACTACTTGCAAGCAATTGTCATTTTTTTCCCCCTCTGTTGAAAAATGAAGGTGCTTTGGGCTTTGTACCATACTCTAGAGAAGCATACAAATCTATTTTGCAGAAATCTGGAGTCAAAACTTGTATAACTCCTCATAGAAAGATAATGAACAGTAGGAGGAATGCAGCATTCGAAGGCTAAATGGAAAATTTTTCTCCTGGAAGAACACTTGCTGTATGTGCACGTTCTAAATCATCACAGTAAGCAGATCTCCCTTATCCACCTTGCCTCTCTCCTTTTTTTTCTTACATTTGAAAACCTAAATAGGTTGGCTATAACTAGAATAAACACATCTCTAAAAAAGATAATAGAAAATGGCATTACAAAAACCTTTATTCTTTTTTTCCCCACCACTGTGAAAATGACTTATTTTTTTCTAGGCCTTCAGTACTGTAAGTAAGAGAGTGCATAGGGCATCTGGTATGTGTCTCCAGGTAATGTTTTCACCTTGCTACTTGTCTTTGATAGACTCACACCCAGTGAGAGTTTTTTTTAAAAAAGTTTCCATTTAGGCCAATCTCAGTTTGTCTTGATACCTCTCCATGCACTAACAGTCTGGCTTTTCAGAATGCTTGCTTTCTCCTCCTGGATTTCAGGAGCATCTTTGAGTGTTTTTCAAATAATGGACACCAAAAATTTGAAGTCACTTGGATAGGTTTTAAAAGACTCTTGTTAAAGACTCTTTCTGAAGTCTGTCTCCTTCTGTAGGGAGAGTTAAGTCTTGTGGAAGTGATTTGTCTTTCTTTGTCTTGCTGAGATCTGGGATGAACGATACTAAAGGCATGAATATGATGATATTAGTCACTAGCTTGAGTAAACGGTCTTTGGAGCAGAAAGTGGTGTCACGGTTGGTATTGAAAGCACCAAGGACCTAGGAAGGCAGTTTGATGCTATCAAATGTATGGTTCCACAAGAGCTGCCAGAGGCAATTGTTGCAGCAAGCATCAAATATAAAACCTGTACTGTGCAACAGAAGAAGTTGTGCCCCTTGTAAGTCAGTATTAGAGTAGGGCAGCAGACGGAGCGCGAATCATCACAGGGAAGTGAAATCAAGATAGACACCTTTACTGTCCTTTCTTCCACTTTATTATAAAGGATCAATTTTTTCATTCTTACCTGTTTGTCTAAGCTGTGTTGTAGTAAATGCCAGCTGGAAATGTGTGACCAAAACACCAGATGTGGTTTAACTTGTAGCAGACCGTGCTGGGAAAGCTTCTACCTGTGTTTCTGCAAACATTATCTTCTTTTAAAAAAAAAAATTAAAATATAATTAAAAAAATAATTATCTCGTGCTCATGAGGCATTTGTACAATGGTACCGTACTTGGGACAAGGAAAAAAGGATAAACGAAGAGAGAGCCCTTTGCATCTGGGTTTGCGCTAGGTTTCCTTCTCTTATTTGTTTAAGAGCTCACCCATTCAGCATAGTTTTTGCAGTAAAAAAAGATAACTCCTTGAACCTCAGAAAATACCCAAAGTCTCATATTTATAAATTACTTTCTTATCAAGCGTGGTGGGCATTGCTGAATTGGTATTTGAGTCACATGGTTATTGCTAAATAATCCACTGGACTTGGAAACAAGGGGATTTACCTTGCTGTACTTTGGGAGAAGCAAAGCAAACTGTAACCACAAAATCTTTTAGGCCACCAAAATCTATTTTGTAAAAGTAATTTATTATTATTTACCTGAACCACGTGACTTTATTATGATAGTATTTGAAAAAGTTTATTAGTATATGGAGATAATTTTGTAGACTTGGGATACTGTGATTGAATACATGAAGAAGATTAGGAGCTTGTCTGTTTTAATCAGATTTGTTAAATTCCAGGTGTTTATGAAGAGCTGAATATGTCAGTCAGTCCATATAATGTCTTTATAAAATTGTAAGATTCACAGGCAGGAAAATGACGTAATCTTCCCAGTCTCCAAGGCCCCTCTGAAGTCTGTTGTTTTCTGTAGGGAGAGTTAACTCTTGTGGAAATAATTTGTGATCATAAAGACATTAAAAAAAAATACGTAGTTTGCACTGCTGAATTCTCACAGTTTTTGTCCAGATGATATAGCTGTGCAATGGATTGGGCTAAAATAAAGGTGATGAGGGACTTTGTACCTAGGGCCTTTGCGTGCTTGACTGCTATTCATCCTTCTTTATGGCTCCTGCCTTGACAAGTGAAATGTAGCTGCCTTTGCTTTCCAGAGAGCATCCCAAGTGTTCCAGATGAGATGAAGCCAACTCATGAAAAAACATGTGGGTAGAGACAGCCAGGTTTTATGATGATCCCCACCCCACATAATCCCCTGTGGCTGACAGGCCAGTTGAAGATGTAGATGAGCACAGACTTTGGATGACAATTTTTCTCTTCTGTGCAGTTGGGTTACATTTTCTCTCAGCAACCTTAGGTAATACAGTAGGATGAATTATGCTGGTAGTTTATTATCTGTATTGTTTCTCATTTTGCTAAGTCTGATCGCATTTTAAGCTCTCCTTTATGCATACCATGGTCTTCTGCTCTGTTCAGGGAAGTTATTCCAGGAACTCTTGTAGTACTTGAGTCTCCGAACCAGGCATGTTGTGTGCCTTTTGAAGAACATGAGCTCCTTTGTGTGCCAAGGAGGGCAGAGAAAACCACCCTGAGGATGTCACAGCAGGGCTAAAACCTTCTTGGAGACTAGCAAGTACTGTTATTTCTTTGGGAATGATTCCTACCTGTCCCAGACAAGATGGTGCGGGATCCTTATCTAAAGCAACACAGATGAAAAATTTTGTTGCTATTCAGAATGGACCTTTCAGGTCATTGCCATTTTATCTTTATTTCTCTCAGATTTCTGAGGTTCCAGAAGAGAAAGTGCACTTCACTGGAAATTCACTTAGTGCTATATTTAGCCTTCACATTCTTTCCTCTGCATTAGAGCTATGTGTAAACAGCTGAAGGTAGAATATTCTATATTAAAGGATACATATTGTGGGTTTAACAAGGAGAATACTCTCCATTTCATGTCAAAGCTCAGTAATAGTTGAGTTTGTTCACATGATCCACCTCTGGACATAAGTCAGTAAGAGGAAACCACTGTGGGGGTCTAAAACAACTGGAAAATGTGAGTGAAGGATAAACAAGAGGGGTAGTGATGTACACAATGTGTGCTTGTTCTTCCCTTCAAGCATTGTAAGCTGATCCCATCAGGACTGATTTTCAAAGTTACAGGCTACAATTTGGTACCCAGTAGCCCCTTACTAATTCCACCACTCACCTTTGAAATGCTCTTGTTAGAGCAGCTGAAGGTAACTTCCCAGCCCTTCAGAGCCTGTGTTTTTCAGAATTTCAGCTTATGCCCGGATTCTCTTTTCTAAAAAAGCTTTCAGTGAGGAGGAGCTTGGCAAAGGGTGAAATGCTCTTCATTGCAGTAAAAAAGGGAAGGTAAAAAGGCAAAGTCAGCTGAAGGTGGATGCATAATACCTGAATTGACACTGATACTCTGAAATTAAATCACATCCCAAGAAGCCTGCTGGGCTGCAGCTAAAATTCTTCAGTGATGAAGAGTTTTGAAGGCACTTCAATTTGAAAATGGAAATTTTCATTTAAGGCTAATGTTCTGAGGCAAAGGTTTTTTGCAGATTTTATATTAAATGTTGTCTTAACAATAATTTGTATTGCATCCTAAGGCTCCATCAGTTACATGAATGAACACAGTAATTCTGTTACAACCTGTAATTTTGCAGTGCTTTTTTCAATCCATTGCAAAACAGCACAATGCTAAACAAAAAAAAAATAAATCACACCTCTTCTAGGAAGAAAATTTCCATACAAAAGACATGACTTTTTAAAAGTGCTTCTAATAGCAATGATCAAGACCCTCTTGGGACTGGAAGACATAGATGAGGTTTTTTGATAAAGGAAGAGAATCAGAACGTTACAGACACACGTGTGTTCAAGAGAGAGAAGGAAGGAGAGGACTTCTGACTTAGTTTCTTTTGTTTTTTGTCATTTTATGCACAATATGAGATATTTTTTCTATAAAGATCTTGCTACTGCACGCATGATGTATGTCCATGAAAATGCAGCCTTTTCTGACGTGTTAAATCGTTGATTTCTTCATCACAACTTTCATAACCTTGTGATCAGTCTCTGCCCCTGCATTATGCCATGTTACCCTTCTTCCTTGTTTATTTTCTCTCTTATTTTACTCAACTCTGAAAGGAGGAGCACACTCCCTGCAGCTGTGACTCTGCCAGCACTGGACAATGAAAAATTCCTCTTCTACCTCCCTAGTCCTTGGAGAAGAGAGACTGTAATGTTGTCTGAAAGGTACAACAGAGTGTAATCTCCTTGTTCTTTATTTAGTAATCTAACAATTAAAATTCTGAGTAGCTGACATCTTAAGTCCTCTCAAATGCTATGAAAATACATCTTTGTCCTCCCTGGAAAAAAATTAAGCTTAATTACTTGCCCCACTTAAAAGATTTTGAACTTGGCCTGTAAATCACTGTGGGCCAGACTGTGGAATGTTTTGTTGGTTTTTTTTTTTTTATATAATAATTGTATTATCTGCAGCTTAGCAGCTAAAACCCCAAACGTGTTGGTAGAAAGGCTTGATAGGTAGAAATGTTTGATGATGTCTGGGCAACGGGATGCATCCAATGAGGTGGTGTTTGTGGTATTATTTACCTCCTTCACTGCATCTTCAACACTCTGGAGCATAAGCAGTTTGCAGGACTTAACACTTCAAACTTTTATAGTGTGTGGCATTCCTCTGGCTGACTACTGAGTAGCAGTTTGCCTTGGGCAAAACATGTTGTGTTCTCGATGAAAAAAAGTGAGAATTCATCAGTGCTTTTTTATCTCAAAAATCGTTCCAGATGAACACACAACAGGCTTAGCATACTTTTAAAGCAAATCATGCCAAACTGATTGTACAAGTTGTTAGTGACAGATAACAGCTCTCTGATGATGATGATGATCAGTTGGTTGGGAACTTTGCAATATAATGAGTGTATAAAAAGGGTAGCACTTCCCATTGTGTAAATTCTGAAGACTTGGAGGGGGAAAAATACCCCTAAACCAGAAGTAAAAATAAGTCAAAATAGGCAGAGGGATATCTTAAATAATTGAAAGCTGGCAAAATTCTACACCAGTCCCTCAGTGTAAATAACTGTTAGCCTGTGTTACATGGTCATTTATACCATGTAATACTCCTCCAAGCCACCACTGCCAGGTCAGGTGAACTCCACTCTTGTGACCAGCTGATGGAAGTTTCATATCTTGATGGATTGGTTGCTTCCTAAAATATTTCATATTATGCTAAATTAAAGATTACTGCTAGGCAAAACACATAAATGCTCTGAAGAACCAAACTTGTGTAGTTGTAGGCTGCCTGCAGCCTGCTACCCCTCAGCCTCAGCTGGGTTCTCCCAGTGCTGAATGCAGAGGGCAGTGCGTGAGGGCTGGAGTCAGGGATTCTTCTGCAAGTGGCATATTTCTACAAAGCTTTCTCACTTATACCAAATTAAATGTGATGTTTTGGTTTAGCCTTTCCCACAACAATGAGTAATGAATAATAAAAGCTGCTGAACTCCTTTCCCCCTACCCCCTGCCCAAGGAATGAGGGAGAAAAATGCTTTTAGATTTTTTCAGCATTAGGTGCTGTAGGTATCCATAAGTTTTTTGTTGCTTATGTTAATTTTTTATTATCTGTTTTCATTATTTGATTTTGTTGTTGTGAAAGATCCTAAACTCACAGCACGAAATAGCTCATGCAAAGGATATGCAGATTGCTAAAAGGAAAGCGTGAAATATAGATGTATTTTAGAAATGTACCCACTCTTCCTTATTCTGGTAAGATTGGAGCTGAAGGAGTCCCTTAGAACTCAGTTACCTGATAAGCTTCAGGTGTGCACACTTTGATCACCAGATCTAACTCTTTGAACCTGTGGCCACTCAGATATTTTGAGCTTCTGTGGGGGCTGTTACAGGACTCTGGCCAGGCTCCTGGGATTCAGTGTGTCCATCTTCACTCCAAGGTAGAGTTGGATAATTTGTATTTTCTCATCAAATTGAGATATGCATACCTGTGCTAACAGATGAGCTTAAGCTATGAAAAGACCAGCAGCATTGTGGCAAAGAATACACTGTAATGCTTTTTTGAAAATGCAGAACTTGTTGTGACTTCTTTATTGTTTTTAATGTTTGCTAGTTTCTTCAAATGCTCTGCATGAGCTAAAGAAATTGGAAAATGTGAACAGGCTGGAAAGGAAGGGATACAAAGTATTGAAAGGACATTTAAAACTAGGGAAAAATATTGCTTAATGTTTATAGAAAATGTGTGGGAAGTTGAGTATTTTTGTATATAATATGTTGATGTATTTTGCAACAGCACATATAAACTATGGGAATGTCACTGAAATTATGCAGACATAGGCCACATGAGTAGTGTGCCTATGGTTTTGTGCTTTTTTTCCTATCATGTATAGAAAAATGCAGGCTTGTATCTTTTGCTAATTTCTGTTGGAGTTTTGGAAAGAGAGAAAATGTAGGATTGAGTCCATTTAAGTAAAAAAGTCAGAATTACAGGAGAGAAAATGGCTACATAGATGCTGTAAGTATGTGTCGACACTGCATGTAGTAACTACTTTTATTACATAAAATAAATTTAACATAGCAGTCCCTCTTCACATGCGCCTCTGAGGCCTTCTAGTATGCTGATAACTGATGGAAGACTGCCTGAGGAGTATTTTGGACAAATTCTATAAAGGTTTTGGAATTAGGGTTGTGGCTTGAGGGATTTGTGAGAGGGAGGGGAAGCAAAAGACTATTCAGTCAGAGAAAAGCAACTATTTAATAATATGTAAAAGCAAAAGGTTGGCTTAGTCAGTGTATCCTGGACTTTAGAGAGAATGGCAAACATCTGTGTGTATGAATCTGCCTCCCCCCTGTACTCTCTCCTCCCAATAGTGGGCTGATAAATCATTTTGAAGTTGAGTGCCAGGTACATGACATAAGTTTTGGGAAGAATTAAACACCGCGCTTTATAGCAAGGAAGACTGAAAACCTTTCATGAACGTCTGACAAGTGCCATCTTTAGTAGCGATGTCTAACCTAATAACACTTTATGTCTTCCCTGTTTCACATGAAAAAATAAATCCAGGCTTTGCTGTGGTACAGCAAGTGATTGCTGCTCGTGTTAAGTTCTGACAAACACCCGCTGCAGACATGAGACAGAGCAGTTCAAGTTTTGGCTTCCTAAGTTGAAATTGCCTTAGTGCTGGATGACTGCTTTGCAAATGAACAGCATGTTTTCTTCTTTTATACTTTGTCTCTTTTATTTTCTTTCTTTTTAAATTTATTTTTCTTACTGTGGTCTCCTGCTCTAATATTAATACATTTTTGAAATGGAAACTCAATGAATTAGATCATTTTTCCTCAGTCTTTATCCCTTGGGATATTTAACCTATGTTGCCTGTTTTAATTAAATTACCACATTTTCCATATGATTAAATGCCTGAATAATGAAAACTTATGGGATTCAGATTTAATATATGTATGGATATGAGCAAAAAGGGGAAACATATGATTTTACTCAAGGTGAAATCTTTTAGTAGCAAGTGTTCCTCTCCATCTCTTTTCAGATCAAATGAAAGTTGTGGGGCAGTGCAATAGAAAACATGCTATGAGACAGTGGTGTTCAATAGGTGGGAGCAAATATTCTCTGAAGGAAGTAGGCTGATGGGAGAAAAACAAAAACTGGTGTCGTGTATTCCAAGGGCGTACCAGGCAAACATTTTCACAGTTATGGAATAGTATGCTTTGGGTTTTGGGGCAGGGGCCTTTTACCATGTAGCAAGGTATGTCTTGGAGGAATTTTGAAGGGCTTCCATATTTTTTCAGTTAGAGTTGCCTGGGGTTTAAATCAGGCCAGGATTTGGCTTAGCATGGAGAGGTACTGGATATCTAATCTAAAAACCATGCCAGTCATTTTTAAGCCCTGAGCAGTAAAATGCAGGCAAGAAGTCAGGAACTTCAAGCGAGGAAAAATGCATTTAGATGTCAGTTTTATATATGCATATATAAAATTTCAGTTGCAGGGGAAGATAGCACTGAAGTTTGTTTGCTTGGTAAGCATACTCTTATTTGACTATATTAGGACTGATAGGCAGAAAAGTGTTGTGTGCTAAGATGGAAGTGGTGCAGACACCCATCCTTGTGTGAGGTGAACTCAGCAGCTTTTCAGAAATAGTTGGGTATCATGCAGGACCAGCTTCCCATCCTGGCCTTCAAGCTCCTGAATGTCCGGTTTTATTACATTTTAAAGGCTGATAAGAAACTGTAACATGCTGATGAGGAAACCAAACTTCAACAGAACTGCAGGATCTCAAACCATCCTTTTACTTTGCCTATGTCTGCCCTAATTGCATCCAGGTCATTTCCTCCTCTGTCTCCAGAAGGCTACTGGATATTCTATCTACTCCCAGGCTACTGGATATTTTTCTTTAAAAATATTTTCCCTGAATGAATTTGGTACCAGTTATGTTCAACCCATTTCTAACACTGTAGTATCAGGTTCTTGGACTGGCCTGCTTTTTATCTTTCATACTGACCTACCAAATGAGAATTCTTTCTATTTTTCCGTCATTAACAAGTTCTTGTTTTGAAATTAGCTATAACTGATGACAAATACAAATTCAATATCTCTAACCTTGAGACATTTAATTTCCAAATTTTGTTAAAAGCAAGATTATTTAGCAGTACATGGAAGTGACATCTCCATTTTAACCATTTCTTTAAGTACATTTATACTTCTGCAGTCCTCCCTGTTTTTCAGCTTTGAACTTGTCCTGTGAGGTGCTCTCATTAATTGGAGGATTGATTAAATTTCCACAGAAAGATCTGTCTTATACTGTCTGTTTCTAGTAGACCCGTGTTATATGTGATGAAATTTTTCAACTTCTTGTCTATTTTGAATGTGCTCTGTTATAGCTTTTGTTTCCCCCTCTATTTAAATGGAGCCAGACTTGTGTGTTTATAGGTTTATTCCTTCTCTGTCCTCTTTAGCTATAATCACTCCACTGGTTCTTTATGGGTGTGATTTCACTGATCCTGGGTAATTTTACTGGCATGCTGCACTTCATGTAAGATTTCAACTTCTCCAGTCTTTGAAGGAGTTAAGAGTAGCAGGAAGTTTAGAGGATTGGGTAAAAAGGAAAGATGCTGCATTGTTTTTTGAGTCTGAGAGGAACTGTTCCTTCAAAACTGTGGCATTTAAAATCTTCCCTGGCAAGAAATGGAGAAAAAAAATTAGTGATGGTCAGGCATGTACTGGCTGAAACTGTTTAAATAATTTTCTCAAAAGCTCACCCCATATTTTTGTTCCTATTTCATTGTAATGGCTCTTTGAGATGCATAAGGTCTGTTGTAGTTATTTTTCAGCAGAGGTTGAATGTCTTCTTTTTGAGTGTCAGTGATGACAAATGGTGGGTTGTGTACCTTTTGTTCTGGAAACAGGTAGCTAATTTTCTCCTTCTAGGTTAATATTCAGTGTTTCATCCACATTCTGTGAATGTTGTATAGTGTTCTATTTGTTCTAAATTGACTTCCTCTCCCGTGAGGGGGGAGAATTGCTGCTGTTGTAATATTTTATTAGGATTAATCTCTATGCAGGACATCACTTTTTGACGTGGTGGGGTGGGCTAGGAGAGGCCATTTTTCGTTCTCTGCTCTCCACTTGCTGTTAACAGGTTTGTTGGATTAGTCACTCTTCTTTTCTTGTTCTTGCTCTCTTTCCATACAACTCACATTTTCCTTCCCACAATCTGTCATCCTACTTTCCTACCAAACAGAAAAGATCCATTTGTTATAAATTTAAAAATAAATGTTAAACAACCAGCAGTAAAGAAAATTAACAGACAGCCAAATAGTTTTCACTGATGATCTTTCCTGATCTTTGTCCCACTGCATAAATAAGGGAATAACTAAATTGCCACCACATTCAGAGATGAGCAAAATGCATATGGGAATGTTTATTAGCTTTCCACTTCAGAGATTTATTTCCCTACTTGTTTAAATATTTTGAGAAATGCACTGCAGCATTTAAACATGAAAAGTATACATTTTATATAGCTTTCCAGTTTCTGCTCTTCTATAGATGAAATCAAAAGTATGCTGGCCTCAAAGCATCAGCATTTCCAGCCTGACCTCTGGATGCCTACTGAGCAGTAGTGAAAGAATTTTGAAGAGAAAAAAGCATGTTTCATACTTGGATTTAATCAAGAGAGGTTGCTGTCCTCCAGGTTTCTGCATCTCCACAAACCAATACAGTACTGATCTCAAGGCCAAATTTTAGATGTTCCTTTAATGGGTAATCACAGAGTCAAAAGTTATAGTTGATTATTTTGAGTAGAGGACAGCATGAAAAGCTGATCATGGAAGATAACTTGGGTCTAAGTCATTCCTGAGTGACTCAGTTTGATTTGTATGTAAGGATTTGCTGAAGCAGGTGAGTGATTAATGTAATTGAAAGAGGCTGCTTAAAGTCTTCTCAACTGATTCAGGAAATTAGGGACACAAACTTTAAGAGAAGAGCACAATATTAGCATTAGTGACTAAAAATTTCAATGAAGGTATGGGAAATAGTAATTCAAGACCCTACAAGAAGTTGTCGAAGGGATTAACGAGCTTAGAAAAGTGAAATCTCGGGTCCTGGGTAGATTTACTAATGGTATGGTATAAAACTATTGGCTGGTGTATTAAAGACCCAGAAAATTCTTCAAATTCTGTGACCTTCTGCAAGGGAAGGAATTACCAGAAACTAGCCCATTTCATATATGGAGAAGGAAAATGGAATCAGTTGTAAACTACTGTTTAGCCATGTAAGTACAGCAGCATCAAGAAGGCCAATAGAATAAGTATGAAGAGCCCGCGGAACAGAGATTGGCTGGAGTACAATTAAAAATGAATACATGGAAATATTGCTTCACTCTCTGTTAAGGAACTTGCTGTAGCTTAATGAGAAGGCAACCGGCAAAGAATTTAGTAGAAGGTTGCTGTCATGGTGGAGATGGAGGCAAAATGCTGAGCTCAGAGAGGTGAGAGCTGGGCATCTTTCACCCAGGATGATGAGGAAATATCAGGGAAATGAAGTGTCAGGTCCAGATTGACAGAATTTTTCAAAAATCTTACAAATTCATGTAACTCAACAGTTACAGCTTCAGTGTCTGCCCTATAGAAAATCAAAATGAATACTCAGCTATTACTCTGCTCTCAACAGTAAGCACTGCTATACTTTTCCACCTCCCTTCAAATGTTGATTTTGAGCAGAAATGAAGCCTTTCTGCTTCTTCTGGATAGCTTTTAATCTGTTTTTCATGAGGAACACAAGATCTAGAATACTGCATATAAAATAGGTTATTTGGAATGACAGATAATAAACCAGAAAATGTTGGGCTTTGGGAAAGGAAGTACAAGATTAGAGGGAAATTGGTTGTTAGAGCTTTTCCTGCAGTCAGCTTTGGACAATTTAAAAAAAAAAAAAAAGCTTGGAGGGACTTAAAACATGAAGGAAGAACAAAACAGGGGAAATGGAAAGTCAGGTTTTCTTTGACTAGAGCTTGACTTGTTTGCTGTGGCAAGCAATGGCTGAAAGCAATAATGAATTCTTGGTATTGAAGCTTAAAATATTTTTTCCTATAAGAAAAGAAATTATTTTGTCCATAAAAAATTCAAACAAGAAATGAAAAGATTATAAGCATCACAGAGAGATTTTTCTGTACAAACCCTTAGGTTTAGGCTAGGCTTTGTGTGTTTAGTTTGAGTTGCGTGAGATTGTCTAGACTGAACTCTGTGACCCAAGTCATAGGACAAGTTGAGGTCTTCAGTGCTTGGGGATTATTTAATGTATCTGTAGTCTGATGTTATTGGCATGTCTGCCCTTTCTTGTGATTCATTTCTGTCTTTTGCTGTGTTTGTTTACATCGCTGACTCCTTTGGGTTTGAATTTTTTTGTTGTTGTTCACCAGGATATTTTTCAGTGTATTGGGTGGAGAAGGTTGCTGGGGATTACCTCCCAAGATATGAATGGACTGCCAAAAAATGTAGGTACTTCAGGGACATAGTCATGGTTAGAATGTCCCTTTTCCCAAACAGACAGTTCAGTCCTGACCTTGCAGTGTAAACAGCCAGAAGAACTGTAATCTGTTATTTTGGAAAAAGCTCTGTGCTACAAACATTTATCCTCAATAATAAACTCTCCCAGAGATGAAATAGTAGCATAAACACATAAGGTATATTGACATCAGGCTTCTGAAATTCCCACCAACAAAATACTTTAATACAAGTAAATGTCTAATATTCTTAACATAATTGTTTTCTTCTTTCTAGTACTCGTGACTCAAGACTGCCAGCATAGCTGCTTACAAATAATTCTAGTAGAAATCTCAGTGGTTTGGTGGTGGTTTTTTTTTTTTTTGGTTGTTGTTTTTTTTGTTTTGTTTTGGTTTTTTTCTGCAATGGGGGACGCTTGCTATATTTTATCTATGAAGCTGTACTGATGCAAGGTGAGAATAACTCTGCTGATCTCAGTGGGGTGTTTGATAGAAGAGAGATGGCTAAATGGTTGGTCACAGATAGAAAATGTTAGAAATACCTGTTAGGTCTGAATATTTCAAACAACATACGTTGCCTTCTCTGGTTCAAAAGCCTGGGAATTGCTACAGAACTAGAATAATGATTTCAAAGAAAGCCTTTGAGGCAGAGAAAATAAACCAATCAAAGGAGAACAACCTTTATACAAACAGTCTAAACAGATCAAAATCAACCTGAAAAACATCTCCTGAGCTGTCTCCTAAATTCCCTGTACTTCACCAGTGGGATCTCTAGAACTGCAATAATAGGAAGAGGAACATAGGCATGAGTTACTTTGCCTCGGGCAGACCTACTTAATTTAACCCTGTCTTCCTCTGCTCCCAGTTTCAGACATTCTGCCCCATGGGTGCCCTGACATCTTGCATTCTATACCCACATGACAAAACATAACTGCAGATTTTTAAAATATGAAAAATGTGGGTGGTGGAGAAAAACAGAATGGTATTTCAGAACACAGGTATTCTTCCGGATGTTTAAAGTGTGTTGCTCATAAACATTTGTTCCAAAAGGAGTAATTTATCTTCATCAGCTTTTCCATAGGAAAAGAGGGAGAGCAGGACTAAGAATTGTTGTGTCTGGATATTTGCTTGAGGTATTTTGAGCAAAGAGAATAATAGTAAAACTTCCTGTAGCCCTGTTTGGAGTGTGACCCTTTTTTATTTTGATCTAGGCTTTTTTCATCTGTGTCTCCATTGACTTTGGTCTGAGTTGTATCTTTGCATGCCTTCAGTCTTTGCTGTGAACTGACCTCATCTGGCAGTTATTTAATTTTGCTTGTTTTTTACTTCCTTTAGTGTGTGTGTGTTTCATATTCCTTTGTTTGTGAGAGTGGTGATAGTACTTATGTTGCCTTTCCTAGGTAGCTTTGTAAAGCAAATCCAGGCACAGTAAATTGAAGAAGCTCCGTTTTGTAAAGTGAATTTCAATTGGTGGTCTTTGCTATCTGCTTTTTCTTAAAAAGACTCTTTCCCCCCAGTGCTTAGAATCAACAGTTGCACTAAACCAAATTACAGTAGCTTCACTCTGCAAAAATGTGCAGAATTTTGCTTGTGTAACCATTAAATGAGTAGCCTCTTTTGCATTTGCTTGACTTCAGAAGCATATAGAATCACAGAATCATAGAATATGCTCAGTGGGAAGGGACCCATCATCATCACTGAGGTCAATTCCTGGTCCTGCAGAGGACATCCCAAGCATCACACCGTGTCCCTGAGAGTGTTGTCCAAATGCTCCTTGAACTCGGTCAGGCTTGGTGCTGTGACCACTTCCCTGGGGAGCCTGTGCCAGTGCCCAACCACCCTGTGTATATATGTCAGCATTTAGAGATTCAGGGACAAAATATTTAAGCACTAGATGTGATGGCTCAGAATCTTGGGGTGGAAAAAGTTAGAGTAGTGCTGTGGCGGCCAGAGCAAATAAAACCACTTAGAATTATGATTCTCAAGTATGTTTGCAATTTTGTGCTTAGGAGTAAATTTTTTAGGTGTCATCAATTAGCTCAACTGAGCAGCCTGGATATATCAATTCAATAAAGAGTAAGAGTTGGAGATAAATGCAGTGTTTAGCTGTTAACTCCCAGCAGAAGTCTTCTGAAATAGTTTCTTGGTAAGTTAGAGCTGCTGACAGTTCACTCACTTGTATTTGGTCACACTGGTGTATTTTTACCGTACATTTGCAGTATGTTTTAGCTGAAAGGGCAGAATTTCGAGTGTAGGAAATTGATGGTTCAGAGACCTTTCTGTCACTGGTGTCTCTGAGAAGAAAGCATCTCAGTCAAGTGTTAAAATGTGGTTTAACACACATCTTGCTCTGCAAGTCACTGTCTTCTAATGTGACTGATGGTTTTGTGTATTTCCTGGATTTATATTGCTCTCCAAGCAAGGGAAGGGGGGGTGTTGTTTCACCAGGGGAAAACCAGGCTTATGGTTTAACTTCCACTTTTGCTCTATACTTTGTTGGTGTAAATTTATTAAAGGAGCAGCAAATATTGAAATCTTGGGTAGTTTTGGAATCTAATTCCCTCTTAAAACTCTCACCCTCTGTGTCTTTGGTGCCCTTGCTTTTTCACCTGTAATGGAGACATCACAAGGATGCTTAAAGTATAACTGCCTCCAGTTTGAATGAAGCCCTGAGACACTGAAATGGCAGTGGTGCTGCTTGCCTCTGAGAAATGCTGCCAGAAAGCCCAGCTTTCACTAGGCTGCATGTGGAAAACAGCCAAGGAAGAAAATGTTGCTAAGTGAATATAATGTTATATATATATATATATATACACACACACTAGATTTTGGCATGAAATTGGACAAGGAGAAAGAAGCTGAAGCCAAGGGCAATATCAAAGGAGTAAAGGCATTATACTGTGACGAAGAGAGACAGTGGTTCAAACCCCCAGGACCTGCTGCCCACCTCCCCCCAACCACAGCTTAGCAGAGAGGGGATTTCAAGTAGCCAGAAAGATGAAAAGCAAAATACCAGCTTTGTGCAACAGGAAGATAGACCTGGGCAATTATTTTCTGGCTGCACAGCTCTTTAAGCTACAAAGCAGTGTTGGGATTGGGCTGCTCTTTGACTCAAGGCTGAAAGCTGTTCAGCTGCTGATAGTCTGAGGGTAGGGCTGAGGGGTACAATATCCCAGCAGAGGTGGATTATGTCAGTCCCTGCCGAGTTAGCAGCTAAGCTTTCTCTAGAGGGCTTGGGCACAGCTTTCTGAATTCTGCAACAAGACACATCTCCTTTTCTTTCTCAGTCAAGACCCTTAAAATAGGTGTAGCGAAGTTTTATGTTCAGTCAGGGGCAAGGAACTAGCATGCCAAAACCACTCTGAGTAAAGGATGATAGAAAAGGATTGGTGCTATTTCTTACCTCTCTAAGCCTTGGGAAAGACAGGATGTTGTTAAACATCAGAGGGAACCAGAACAAAGCTCCCTAACGATAGCTATTAATATGCTGCACCAAAGTACCCTGTTCTATGTGAATTGCTTTGCCATTGACATGGGATGTGGGAATAACGCTGGGAAATCATCCTGAAAAGCACCATTGGAAAGCCCCACGACAGCAAAAGTTGTCTGTAGGAAAGAAGACGGGGGGGGGGGGTGAATTGTCAAAGAAATACAAAAGATCAGTCAGAGAGAAAATATATAGCTCCTATGCAGTGTTCTCCTCTTAATTCATGATTTTTTGGTGCTGGAGAGTGGATCTGTGGTAGTTCAAGGCTGCTTTTCAGTAATATTAATGGGGGTTATATAATTTAAAATGCATTCCTGAATTCTGTAGATTTAATGGTTTCTAGGAACTGGGGCCGTAAGCCTGTTCCCGTGCTCACATGGAGAATGCCAAATTTAAATTTCAGTAGTTAAATGTGTGGTATCTGAGTGAGAGAATTCCTGAAAATATGCACAGTTGTTGCATCTGTGGACAGTCACTGATTTTTAAAATTTTTTTTTATGGTCTTCTTACAGCAGCTTTCATTAGCTATAGGCAGAACAATTTACTGTCACTGGAGGTGGATTTAATTATGCATATACTTGTTTTATGTAAGTCTGGGCTCTTTTCTATTGGAAACTTGAGAGAATACTGTTATTGAAAGATAACTTTAGGCTTCATTGACAGAATTTCTGTGGTGCTGTCCCACATCACCTATCAGACAGAGGCACAATAACATTTTTGGTGAATGCTGCATACATGTGTCCTTTTCTTTAACTGAGCTATATCTGGCTCCAGATATAGTGCCCTTTGCCTGTGCACTGAAACCTTCCCCCTGGAAGAATCCCAGGGCTAGTTTATCTATGATTTTTGGGGTGCCAGACTTTTTCCTCTTGTAGGAGATTATGGCACTTGAAATGGGGACCCGTCTGTCTCCTACTTATAAAACAAAGGAGTAGGGAATGGGTCTCTGCTTGGAGATGGCTTTGCCATGATTCCCATCCCATGTCTTTAGCTTTCCATCTTCTCTTTTCTGAGTGAGGCATCTGAGATTAAGAAGTCATTTCTGTTTTTTTCCACATTATCTTTGCATCAAGATACCATCCTTGTTTTTTATTTAAATTCTCAAGGTGTTGAAGCACGAGTATTCTTCTCGATGTTTTACTTTGAAAGTCTATATAAACATGTCTACAGAATTGCATCTTAACTTGCTGACATTAATGAAGTTTTAGGATACATTTTTAGGGGGGGAAAAAGCCCCTTTCCTCTTATGATTTGTCAAAATTTGCTTTTGTTTTGCCCAAAGTTGCTTAATTTTAATGATCTCTGCTTTTAAAGGCAAATATGCAGCCACAGTTTGCTTTTGTTGTTGGAAGATGGAACCACAGAACATGGACCTCTGTAAATAGGACAAAATTCTTCCAGAACCACAGAGAACCTCCAATCAGATCAGACAAACTTTTCCTTTCACCCTTCCATCAGTTTGGCTTGTCACTTATGCCTCGTCCCTGTTATTGTGGGCATCTCATGTCTGAACTAAAGAAAAAATCCCATTTGGTTCCAGCATTCCATGACCCTAATTACAGACTGGTTCTCTTGACTGACAACTGGCGGAGTCAATTGATTACATTTGTACCTACCACAGTTCCATCAAGTCTGAGGCAATAACCAAGAATAAAAATAGGATAATTGTTACCATTGGGAATGAGAGGGGAAAAGCGAAAGAGCACTTGGCTGACTTTTCATGATTACCATGGTATTTTCCAAGTGAAACTTCTTTGAAAACGATGTATAGAAGAAATATAGCAGGATGAACATAGGATATTGGCATGAACCTGTTCTAGGTGTTTCACAGAAGAGAACTAGATTGCCTGCCAATTCACCTGGTTTTCTGGTACATCATTTTCTCTGCTATTTGGCCCTGCACCATTGCTCCTCCATCCCACACTTTGCACATTCCTGCCCTGCAGCTGGAAGGAAGGCTGTACTACTTCCTTCTCCCATAAAAGCATTCCCCCCCGAACTTTAGAAAATGATGGCTTTTTCTCTCATCTCAAATTCAAACAATGTGAAATCCAGACTGTTTAATCTTAATTTTTACCTATATGCAAGAGCTATGTATAATGCACATGGAGAAAAACAGATATATGATATCTGGCACTCTCTGGGTTGCTTTTTCATGTATTTTCCATAATGGCACTGTAACAAATAACCTAGGAGACATTAAAAGGTTCTTTTTATTTTTTTTTCTTACAAGGAGTTTGTAGGTGTAGTTGTGGAAAGTACTGGGGCAGCATTTTTAATAATGTTCTCATCCAGCCCCAGAAAAGATGTCAGAGGTAGGTGCTGTCACACAAGCTCCCATGTATGCTCATAATAACAATATTAGGTCTGAAGGGATTACCTGGTGGCTCCTGGATCCCTCCACCATGCAATCCATTTCCCTGCTGGAAGGTTACTGGAAGGCTGTCTGCCTGTGTATTCCTGTAGCTGTGCAGCATCTAGGTTCCTGATCCTGATGACTCTCACCTCTTCCCTTTTACTTGTGGTTTAAATACTTTCCAGGCATCTTGGCTGAAGCACTAAACGTGATGAAAAGAAAAATGTGAGCCTTCATATATAAGCCACCTCTGCTTCTCTCAAGCTTGGTAAGGGGCTGCCTTCCAGCAGGCTGAGGGGACATAACTATTAAGTCCTTCTGTGTGTGGAACAGAATTTTAAACATGACATGGGATCTTTGGAGGAAAAGGAGAGTCTCCTCCTGAGGTAGGAGCTTGTGTATGGAGGGGGGTGTGAGAGCCATCAAGCCACTGTGGCTGAGACACCCCTGGGGCATGCTACACATCATGGACAGGGCTGGCACCCTTCACTCATCTGTCACTGCAGAAAATGTCCTAAGGGTGAGGAACTTAAATGCCACCTCCCATGCTCATAAGCTATGGAGAAAAAAGGAAAAGGGGCTGGAAATCTTCCTGTCTCAGCAGCACCTGTGTGTGGGCTGTGTGGTGTTTCTGCACACCCTACAATTCAACACTGCCTGAGCCCTGCAGGTGCAGGGTTGGGAAGGACAGAGAGGGGGGGATGCTAGACATTCCCAAAGTGGCTTTTGGATCCACCAGGAACAGCACATCAAATGTCTGGGCTGTTGGGTCTATCAGATATAGCCTCTGAGTAGTGCCTGGATGATGAACTGGAACAATGAGATAACAGAGAATGAAATGGACCGTGGAAAATATAACTAGAAAGTACTGGCTTGGTCACCTAATTCGTCAGCCTTTCAAAGCAGGATTGTTCTCAAATGTAGTTTCTGGTGCGTTGTCCAGTTTTGTTTTAAAGAAGCCCATTAAAAAGTTTAAACTCAATATTGTACTTTAGCTTGGAGTGAATGTATGCTGCATGATCTCTGTGACACTGCTGCATAATTTAGAATTCTTGCCATGCTATTAATAAATCTAGACAAAGACCAGATGCAAGCAAGCTGTAGCTGAACTCAAGAATCTGCAAAAGCTGGGCTAACCTCTTTAACAGCAGAACATATGGCTGTTACATTAACAGCCACCTTTTTTTTTTGCTAAAGTGAAGCATTTTATTGAAAGCATGAGGGGAAAAAAAGCTAAGAACAGAAATAAAGCATGACCTTTGATATGAAGTCATCTTCTTTGACAGTTTCACCATTTAGTATAGATTGATGGGTCTATACATCCAACCTCCTGTTACAATTTTATAGCCTACACTTCTGTTTTACTTGGTGTCTCCTTTTCCATTCTTTTCTATGTTTAAGTAATAGAAAAATTTTAAGGAAAGCATATATAAACCTTACATGGTTATATATTTGAAGTGTAACAAGCACAAGGTCTTTACAAATGGCAACCATCTGATTAAACCAAAAATGTTGTGTCACAGGGTAATTATTTGTACTTTTTGAAAAAAGCTGTTTGAGAAACTTCTAGTGATGGTCTGTAAACTTCCTTGTTTCACATTGGAAAAGTGATCCAACTGTTTCTTGGTGGAAACTGGTAATGCATTATAACCTATAGCAAGGCAAGCTGTGGAAATTTCTTTATGGCAGTACAGAAGGACACAATTAATGAGTATTTCATTTGCATGAATGAACAAACATAACGCAAGCACATGTGAAATGTGCATCTTTTCTGAGAGGCTCTTGAGAACAGCCAATTACCAGCCCTTTCTGATGCTTCTTGACTAATTGTCCTTCTCCTCCACAAGAGTGCTTGTGACAAGTCTCTGGAGGGAAGACACAGAAGAATATTTTTCTAATTTTTTTTCAGAATATTCTGATATAACTCTTTGTTTTCAGTACACATATAGGTTTGTATTCCATAGGTAGCCCCATTTCTTTTGGGCTCAGCTCATGAACTTCAGGTCATCCTTTTTTTTTTTAATACAAAAGGAAGAGATTGGCATAGATTTACAACAAACAACAAAACCATAAATGTGGGTGTTGGCTTCCTTTGGAGAAAAACTTGGGACAGTATAAGTTTTCCAGTCAATCAGCATAGTTATTTTGTGTTTGATGCAAAATTGCATCAAATTGACATGTCTTATTAATTTTGACTAAATTATATTTACTTAGATTTCTTTCAAAAGTTGTTGCTTGAAAGCTTCTTGAAATCCTTGTTAGTAATATTGTGGAATGTTTATATTGCTCTTACTCAGAGTTTGAAAAATGCAACAACCTATTTTCTGGTTAGTTTAATAAATAGTAATTCCTGGGTTATAATTTGTGGTCAAACATAGTCCTAGGCAGTGCTTTTATCATCTGAAGCCCAAATCTGTGGTTTTCTGATGTGAAAAGAATACACTAATAATGGAATTGAGACCTTAACATAACATCGAAATACTTTCATTGCAACTAAATTGTTGAATTAAAATAGTTAAGGTATTTTCATTTCAAAAATCATATTTCCTTTCATCCAAAGGAAAATGGAATAAAATTTGCTTTCATCTTGTTTTCCATTCTATATTATTTTAATATTTTTATTTTTGCATACATAGCACATACTATTAATAAGTCATGATTGATCTCAAGTGTATATAAAATTGAAGGTAATGAGGGGAATTTACTTTGCTAGCTGGGATTGTGTGTGTAGATAGTATGGGAGAAATCTTGTTTTTAAAGGGAAATTTTGTCATTTTTACATTGGACATGAGAGAAACCAAGCTACTAAGCAAATTGGTTTGTTCAAGAATGGTTAGACTCTCTAGAAAGGAGTGTTCCAGTGTAAGTATGCCTTTTTCCTCTTCCTGTTCATGCCCTGTCAGTCAGGGGACTGTCATGAGGAAAGCAACTTTGTTTCTGCTGTCCAGTGAATCTCATCTTTTTCATTACGCTACTTGATTGCTAAAATCCAGGTGTTCTTTATTTATGTCCATTCACAGATTTTTGTCATTCTGGTTTTGTTTCTTAAGGTCCCACTCAGGCAAAGTCTTATGCACCTGCTGCAGCTACGTCTGAGTGCCTTTCAAACTAAGTTCCTAAATGAAAGCATCTGTGGAGCAAGGAACTTCTCTCAGCTTCCTGCAAAACGTGCTTGATAAGTCATTTGTCATGTGGCCTGTTCTAAAGAGCTTGTGTTGGAATAATCAAATTTCTTTTTAGAACCTCAGAGCCGTTTCTTCAATTAATCTTGTCAATGGTATTTGAAAGAAACTTAATATATTAATTTGGTTTTTCTTTTCATTGCTTAATGAGTTGACATATTGCCTTAAGCAGAATGAACACAGTAAAAAAACTACAGTGACATTATTTCAGAAGTAGTAGGAGAAAGCTTATCAAGCTCAGTTACTGTACTGATTATGAAAATCCAGGGTTGGATCACCCTTTGGTATCTAGTGTAGGAGAAGAGATAACAGCTCAGTTACAGCTGTATGACATGAATTAAAAGGCTCTCTTTGCTCAGCAACGTGGTTTTACTCTAGTCTACCACAACCCACTCAACAAATAACTTCACACAGAGGAAGCCAAGTCAAGAGAAGGGCAGTGTCAGCATCTGTATGTTATCACCTGGCTTGCTAATTGTAGGTAAGCACCGTGTGGTACCTTTGCCCAGTGTGTCACCTGAGAGGTAATTTACAGGCTCACATATCTGACGCCTTGGAAAATGATTTTTCCCATCTCAACTGGATTAAAGGAGAGGGAAGGGGGTAGCATACAGCACCAAAACACCTGGGAATCCAACATCTGATCAAAGCTCTGCTGTGAGCACCTAAAGTTAATTTCTCTTGGCTGCAAGTGCAGAAAGTTAAGCACGTTTAATGGTACTTTTCAAGCCTTTTCCATTCCCTCCTGCTGTCATCTTTAAATCTGGTAATTCATTCATAACTGTTGAGGCAACATTATTCATTGGAGGAGTTTTTTTGGAGAAGGCTTTTTTTGGTGGTATTTCCTTCTTGACGTTTCCTAGCACTGAGTGTGGTGTTCATGGTGCTGGAGCCTGTGGACAGCTCATGCCTGGGTTGGGGATCACACCAGCAGCACCTGGCTCTTGGAAGTGCCTGGCTTCCTGGGTGTCTCATAATTCATGGGAGTCCAAAAAACTGAGCATTTTCTGAGTTCTGTGGAAAGGAAAATACCATGTTCTGTGCTGTAGTGGCTTGTGCAAAGTATGAATGAGGGAAATGATTTACCACCTGAATGCCTGGGCCAGGAGCTGAACTTTGATGATTCTCATGATCCTTTCAACTCAGAATAGCCTGTGATGCTGTAATTTTATGGCATTGAAGCAACACAGGAGTAATGTAACTGGATAGATGCTTTCTAAGACTTAAACACAGGGCTGCTAGTGCATGTCAATTACCAAAGTGTAAGTACAGGGATTTAAAATGAATTGGCTGGAACTTGCCAAGTTTCAATAATAATCACACAGTTTAGTATTAAGTTAATTGGAAATTGGAATATAAAATCTGATAGTTGGTGGCTTCCAAACTGGAACTCTTCCATAATTTAGCTAGACTTAAATTTGCTGTCCTGTTTTCTGTTTTAGTGTATGAACACTTTCTAAGAACCTTTTTTTGAGGCCATAGTGTCTACTCTTTTTCATGCTGAAGTCCTCTAAACATCTTTGAGTCTCTTCACTTGCTTTATTCCCACTTAGGTCTAAACTCCCAATTTTCTGGTTTACACCTAAAGTAGGGGAAGAGCAGTTACTGTGTGGGAGTGGGTGCAGCAGAGAGATTTACGATTGTTGCCAGTATTTACCTACCCCTTAGGAAATCCTGTCAATTACTGGAACTCATCTATTGTAAGGAGAATTCGCCTCTGTCTCTCAGTATTCTACTCACAAACATCCTCTTCTGTTGAACCCTACATTTTGTAACAGGGGATTTAATCTCCCGTTCTTCAGCACCTTATCCATCACTTTGCTGCTCTTCCAGGTCTGCAAACCATGCCTCATGCTCCAAGGACACAACTCTTGGTACCTGGCCAAGTGTTTAGATTAAGCTGGACTGCTGAAGTGATGACATGAGATTTCCAGAGTAGCCAGGATATTTATCCAGGGAGTCTGTGGTCTGTCCCAAGGCAGCTCTCCTTGGTTTGGAGTGACTACCTGACATCTCACAATGGATCACAATGCTTCAAGTAGGAGTTTGGGAAAGGGATCTTGGACCTCTTGAGAAGTGAGGGAGCAACTGAGCAACAGGCCTGCAGCAGCAACAGCATCTTTGGCAGAATACTTGAATAGAGTGGGTGGCTGGTAGGAGTGGCACAGAGGTTTTATGTCTGTCTTTTATCTAGATATTACACTTTTATGGATTGCTGGTTAGCACATTTTGAAAGCAGAACAGCTCTTATTTTTATGACCTGGTAGGACATAAGGACAGCAGGCGTATATTAATGTTGAATTATAGATTCTGTTTTCTTTTTTTATTAGAAAAATACATTTTTATTAAATTTCCTGTAAAATTTCCTAATTAAAGAAAAAGGATTTTATGAGATCCTACAAGTGCCTCAGATAACTTTCTCAGCCAGATTTTTTCTGAATGTGCCTCATGCTAAAGTATTCTTACTTGAGCATACTCAAGTATTCTAATTTGCACAGTTTATGCACATCATTGCCTTAGAACATAGATTAATAAATGTAAGGATCTTTCTCATCTTGGCTGTCTGCATGGCAGATAAGATTTTTGTGTTTTCATCTGCTTTCCTCAGTGTACTCAACCTTCACTATGATTGCTGTTCAATACATGTTTTAATTTGCTGTAAACAATAATTAAAAATACCCAATTCCCCTGTTTTATTTTTGCTATATGAATAGTAATGCCAAGAGAAGGTAATTTCTTCTGTCTGCTTCCTCGGCCTCTTTGTCATCGTTTATCATGTTTTTAACCAGGCACAGTATCAGTAATGAGCTTTTAGGGCAGAAGAGTAAGGACATTTGGAATGGAATGGGTGACCTGTAATCTTATGGAGTGGAGAAGGATGATTCTAGGTGAGACAGCAAACATTTCTCACTGAAGGTGTAAGGCTAGCTGCTTTCAGCACTATATTGGCTATTCCACAGAGAAATTTATTCATGCATGGAAGTTGTGCTGGTTTTGGACAGCGGTGAGGATTTCAGGACTCTGGTTTTAGAGTATCTCAAAATCTGTAAAAATCTTTTCATTCACTAGTCTGTCATGCAGTAATTCACTAATTTCTGCATGGCAACCCTCCCAAAGTTAAAAAGACCATCTTGTCTTTCATAAATGAGAGCTTTCCTGACAGTGATAATTTTTTTTTTTTTTAAGTGGGGAGAAATAGACAATTCTAATATAAAATGTTTTAGAGATTGAACTTCTGAGGTTGTAGTGAATGACTGGAGGCCATTGTTTGTCTAAGGATACTTTCCAGGCACTTTTAGGATGAAATGTGATACTGGAAGTTTGAAAGTAGTTTTATTTGTGCTCCTGCTTGCTGCCCTTGCTGTGGGTCTCCAATGAGTTTTGTTAGTGAAGGTAAACATTCTGTCAGTCTTGGATCCCGAGCAGCACTGATGAGCTGGTGTAGGAGTTGGGCTTCCTGAACAATCTGGATCCATAGGCAGTTGCCTATGCTTAAAGACAGTGCTGCTGTCCAGAACCTTGCCTGATTTTCATACATGGTTGTGTAAGCCATGTATGCTTTAAAGCAGTTGCAAATGGAGTCAATTAACTTTGCTGAGATTTGGTCAGAGTGCTGAGAGGTCTCCTCTGTGACCTGCTACGAGGCGTTCTTCATCTGAGCTGCTGGCAAAGAGTCTGTGCTTACTCACACCATGAGGATTTCATTGATTTCAGTCCTCGTCTGTGTGGAACAACCTTGAGATGGAAATCAAAATTTGAACTATTGCGGAAGGTGATCACAAGTATGTTGAACTTTCCAGGACATTGCAGCCATCTGTTTTCTTGCTAACATAATTCAAACTGCTGGTTATGCTGTGTGAAGTAGAACAAAGATAATTTGTAATGAATGTTCAACCAATTCACTGTATTTTGTGGCTTTTGTACAAAAGCCAAAGTCTCTTGCATACCTTCATATTTTGCAAATATCTGTGAAATTCCTTCAGCAAACAAGTTCTCAATTGTGTCTGTGGACTCTTCTGCAAGTAGGGAATTTTTGCATTCATTCTGTGCTTCTGTTAACCCCATTTTAAGCTGTATTTTGTTATATTTTTTTAAAATATAGCATGCCATGACATTGACAGACTGGTAAGGGCCACTCCTCTGTTTGACACCATATCAGCTCAGGGCAGAGCTAACTGAGAAAGTGGTTAAAATGCCAATGATTTTTATACCTGAGGATTGCCAGCATTGTAGTAGCCCTGGAATTGAGCTACAGCAGTAGGGAGCATTGGAAAATTGTTCTTTGTTCACTGCAGTTTTTATTTCTTGACTGGATAAGCTGCGCTGCTAAGTGGAGCAGTGTCATTGCAATTACACATGCAATTTGATAGTCAAAGCTACATGTAATTTAAATGTTGTTTTAGTGAATTTAGAATAGCAGCACAGTAATAAGTCTCTTTGTGGAGAATAAATATGAAGTAATGGCCATTCTAATGAAAGTCTGTTTTGCACTCAACTATTTTCAATGTATGCTTTGCCTGGTGTTCACTCACATTATCTGTTTGATTCTTTTAAGGTATAGATTTCATCATGGGACTTACAGCCCCACTGTAAATTCATTTGAATGACCTTTGGATGGCCACCAGAAGTTGTTGTGGATCTTAATGCTTGTGTTGGAGTGAAGGTGTAGTGGTACAACCTTTGGGAGATCCTTTATTAATGAGAAACATAGAATTATGAAATCTGCATTCACTTAAGCCAGCAACTATGTTCTTGTCCTTAAGCATGTGACTGCCTTGAGGCTTTGTCTGAGAATGTGAACCTAGTTCTGCTTAAAATAATAGGAAGAGTAGTAGGTAGAAGAATGGGACAGACTATATTTGGAATCTGTGGTTGCTTATACATAAATCTGTAATGTGTTTATATATATCAGACTCCATTAGGACATATTCACGGAACCACAGGATGGTTTGGGTTGGAAGGGACCTTAAAGACCATCAAGTTCCAACCCCCTGCCATGGACAGGGACCCCTTCCACTATCCCAGGTTGAATTCTTACTGAGCTTTTCTTTAAAATATATTTTGTACTTGGTGCAAACAGCTGAGAACTGGGGACTAACTAAGGACAAGCAGGTAAATGGAAGGCTGGGAAGTCAGAACATGATTTTCAGTTTCTCATTTGAACTTGCACCATATTAGTTACAAGTCCTAGTTCTGGAACAGTTTTCCCCAGGAGAGTGAAGGTATGTAATAGACCAGAGAGCAGCCTTTGCTTGTAAAGGTGCTGTGATGAAAGATGTGGAGCATTTCAGGGGGAAAGAGAAACCCACCATAGGGTGGGGGAAATGTTACAGGGTTTTTTTTCCAATCTATTGAAAACATCAGGGTTTTTTTCTTTTCTTTTGTAAAAGTTCTGTCAGCAGTTGGAATTTTTATACATTGTGCTAATCCTACCTTTATATAAAAGTCATAAATCTTATAAATTAATGCATCAGGCAGTTACCAGAACTCTTCAGTCTGTTTCTTTTTATGGAGTGATCTGACACGTTTTGCAAACAGCAGACCTAGGTGCTCTGCATGAGTTCCAAGCTGGATTTGTAGTGATCAGCTCATAGGAATGGACTCTGGCCCTACTTCCAGTCGGGTGAGAAAATGTGGTTTAAGTTAAATGCAGTAATACTGGAAAAAAGATATGAATTACTGACCTTTTGACATTGGGTTTTAAAGTTTAGTATAATGGTACAGGGGCCTATGAATGTTTTTATTGGTACTTCCATTAGTTCCCTAATAATCTTGACATTTCCAGCTACATTACATTTTCTGGGGTGTAGAAGTCTCTTTTTTCCATCTCCCTGTTCTTCAAGCATGCAGATACGTTTCAGGGCTAATTAGCAGAATTAGTTTTGTTGCTTACATTGCTTATGAAATTTGAGGGATATGATTCTGAACTTTCAGCTGCCCTCTGAAAGTACATGTGCAACTGTTTACAAACATGAGCCACAACTGCTTTGTTCACTCTGTGAAGAAAATAGTGCAACTGCCAATAATTGAAATCTGTTATAGAGGGAAAACAATTTTGCATTTAATACCTAAAAGGCAATTTTTGATACTGTAGGGCAATAAAAATAGTCTACTCAGGGTCTGTCCCAAAAGAAGCAGCATTTATGGGCAGTACAGAGTAACCAATATACATTACAGAACTGATTTTTATAAAGGTGTTTTCATTAGGGTATCTTATCTCTGATATTTTTTTGAAATAGGCTTTTGTTTTACATATTTCTGATAACTCCTGCTGACATCCAGCAAGTTCCAAAGTCCTGGAATTCTCTTGAGGTTTTCTGGTACAAGGACCGAAAAATAATTGTTAAATGCTTCCAGTGCTCCAGCCCTGAAGCAACATTCTGCAACCAGATGATACATATAAACCCTCTTCCCATAAGAGAGCAGTCTAGTGCTGAAGGAAAAAAATATAGCTATGTTTTTAATATCAGATGTTCTTAACCCAAGCATCTGGTTTGAAATGTTCCTAATTCTGAAAATGTCATGTTAAAGAAAGTGCAAAGTACTTTAAAATAATTAGGAACGAATAAGGCAATTTGGAGGAATGGCAAACCACTGGGTTTTTTTTGAACACAAGTAATGCCCTGGTAAGAGCTCTGGAAGAGCAGTAGTGTTAAAGGAGTCATCCCTGCTGGTACCAGGGGTACCTGCAGCATCAGTCATAGGGTTTCTAACCTAAGAAGCCAAAATCTTGAACCATTTCACAGATGCCTATTTTCTTGCCTCTAGGCAGCCAGCTTGGGCCTGGGTTGCTGAGAGGAAGAGAATGGAAATTGTGTAACACCAACAAATGTTTCTGAGGGGTGCCCTAAGAGTTACTTCTGTATTTGTCAGTGTCTGCTACAATTTTAGGAAGCATGCCTTCACTGGAATAAATCAACAAATAACAACATGGTGTAGGTGTGATGTCTCCCTTAATTAACTGCTTCACACACCTCATGGTTTGATCTGTGACAGCAAGTAAAGGGACATAAGTTTGCACTGATAACAACTAAATTTGCAATTTTGCTGAGAATTTGAAGTTTGGCCACATCACTAGCACAGTGCTTTACAGCAAAAAGCCTTTCTGACCTCCTCCTAAATGGCAATAGAGCTATGAAAATAAGCACCAGTGGATCTAAGCTTTTCAGTGCAGGACACTGAGTGGGTGTAATTTGATGTGTCTGGCAGTAGTGAAACATATTGTGACTCAGCTATTAAAGGAAAAAATTTGTATTTTTAGTGGAAAATGTGCAAATTTTTGCATTTTTGAAAAAAAATTAAACATGCATTAGCCCAGAGTAAAACTGAATTTTTTTTTAATACTTGTAAAAGAAAATTATTTTACTCTTACTGTAGTATTCTTTCTGTTTGCTGTGATGGGCTGCTTCAGCTTCTGCCACTTCAACTGGCACATGTTTCTGCCAGCAAAAAAGAAGGAAGAAGGCAGTTTCATTCACTGGAAGTTTCCTAGTTTGTACTAGGAGAGAGTTTAGTTCTACTTGACCACAGAGCTTATTTCTCAAACAACATTTTCTTTTTTCTTAGACGATTCTCTGTAGTGGCTCTTTGAGAAAAGCCAGGAGAGTAATGCCAGGAATGGCTCTCAGTCCCCACACATGCACATTTTTCTCCTTCCAAGGGGTAAATACTGATCAGTTGGATACTTCCTGGTGGTTCTTGAACCCTAAATTTAAGTGAATTGTGGTATTCCAAATAGGTGATTTATTTTAGGATCAATCTTCTTGCAGAGCATTCTTGTTTATGAACTTAGTGGGGAAAAACCATTTTAATTAATTACTTTCCTTTTAAAGATAGTGTAGAGTGCAGGATAAGCCACTTCCTTTGGCAGCCTACTGAGAGATTGCTGATTGCAGATAAATATTCTCTCTCTTTCTTGATAGTGTTTTACTTCTACCTCTTTAGAGGTTTTTTTCTTCCCTCTTTTCCTTTGAACTTCCCTTGGGCTTAGCCATGTTTCCTAGGAAGTGATGTTGGTGTGACTATGCTGTGTTCTGCTTATATAGTAATTTTCTCACAATGAATTTTTTAAATTCTTGATAAAGTTAAGGATGGAGGTCAAAGACAAAAAGATCTTACTAGTGTTGCAGAAGCCAATTCTTGGGCAAAGATGAAAAAATCCATCTGGGAGCAACCATTTTGTCCTGGCACAAAAGTTACTGTGGAATCTTGTAGTTATCTTTTCTCTGTGTACTTTTTCTCGTCTCTTGATACAAATACACAAATCCTTGGTGGGCTGCTAATGCACCTAGGTAGCAGCCAGGCACATGCTGTCTCGTGGCCCAACATCCAGATGGGAGCTTGGGGCAGTTGCTGGATGCATTCCAGGGGGCACACTGGGGTGAGAAAGGGGGAAAGAGGAGTTCCTGCAGCAGGTAGGCACAGAGCACACCAATCCATGCACCTGCTCTTTGCATGGAGTTTCTTCAGTCATCTTGGTGTGTTTCTGCCCAGCTGGAGGCCTCTGTCTCTTCCTTTCCAGTATGTTGGTATTGTTTTTATTCACCTGCCTGTGCTGCTCCCACACAGAGAGTGTGGTCTCTGAGGAGGAGTCCAGCTGTGGGGTGTGTGCACGGGATAGGATCTCGTGGCGCAGGGGCTCCCAACTGCAGTCTCCAGAAGGCTGCTTGTAAGTTGCTGCCTCTCTCTGTCTGTTTGCAGCTGCTAAATTGCATTAAAGACTTCTAAAACCAGACTGAATGTTTCTCCATGTAGCTTCCAAGCCAGGAATTGCTGTAATTGCCACTTGTCATGTGGAATGTAAGTATGTGTGTGAAAATGCACAAGTGTCTGTGACTGACTGGGAACTGTGGTGAAGCAGGGTCTCCAGGAGAAGATCTGCTTTCCTTATCTCCTGCTGAATTAAGAGCTTTAGGGAACACTACCCAGGAACGGGAGGAGTCTTCCTTTTAATTTCTCCTTATGTGTCATGGAAGTGAGATTGGCTAATGTTGACTGGCAGGTCAGGAAGATGCTTGAATAAAGAGATAGTCCAGGTTTTAAAAATAATTTGGATCCCATACAGTAGCATTGGAGTTCTGTGAATTTTCATTGGCACAATTTTTTACCAAGCTTGATAATTGTTTTAACTTAATGGTTTAAGTCCTGTAGGGAAAAGGGAAGGTAACTCTTCTTTGATTAATAGTTCCAGATTGTCTGTAGACTCAGCGGAAGGAATTTTGAGGGTTTTCTCTGAAGCCATAAGTGCAGCGTATTTAGAACTGGAAGCTCAAAATATCAATTTAACATGACTTTTTTGATCTCATTATTCCTCCCAAATATCCATTCAGTCTCTTTTGGATCACACAGTGAAAAAATAAAAATGATGTTAACTCCAAACAATAACAAGAACAGCACATCGTATCTCATGCTCTGTCAAGTATCTGGGGTAGCAGTTCTTCTAGATTTGTACTGTTCCATTGAATGACTTCTCTACTCTTTTATCTGGAGATTTTACTGGGAAAACTTTAGCTCACTGTTTTTATGGTTTTTTTGATTCTTTTCTGGCTTCCAAGAGAACAGTCTGCCCAGTGCTGGCAGGGGAGGGCTGCAGGCTGGGGGTGGAGAAGGAATCTGTGTCTTTTATTAGAGCTAGGTTGGAATCTTCTCCTTAATTCCTATAAAGTTTGTTTTTTTCCTTAAAAAATACCAAAACCAAACCAAAAAGCAAAACACTCCCAAACAAAACCACAAACAAAGGAACCTAATTATGGTTGCATAAACATGATTTTTAGGAACTAAAAAATATCAATCCAAACCTCTCCCCCAGCTGTGCCCAACAGTGAAGCCCACTGCAAAACTCTGAGTATTTTTTTGACCAAGAAATTCAAAGATTGTGAAAAGGCTCAGTAAATTCCACGTTGGTTTCTTTTTTTTTTTAACTGTGTCGTAGGTTGGGTTTGTAACCGGGCAGAAACACCAATTTAGTGTAGTGGTTTGGTCCAAAATACTCATCACTGTTTATCTTCTGTGAGATAAGAATTAGGAGAAATGCAAAGCAGGCACCAAACTTGAAAGAATATAAAGAAGTTTATTAACAGACCTAAAAGAGGGGGAAAAAAAAAAAATTATACCACCTTCAGAACTCTCCTCCCCCCCCACCTTCCTCTCTTCTCCCACTGACAATGTAAAAAGACAACCCTTGAGATGTTCAGTCTGTTTACCACTTCCATAATAACCTTGTTCAGTCCATTTAGAAAGAGAAGTCTCTTCTTGCTCATGCTATGAAAACATTATCACAACGAGCCAGCTGCCCACTTCCAAATATTGTTCAGTCCCTTTAGGAAGAGGAGTCTCTCTGCCTGCGTGTGAGTCCCTTCCCCCGACTTGCAGCTTTTCCCGCAACTGCTTTCGAGGGTCCACTCTTGAAGGTTTTTGGGGTACAATTTTAAGGTTGAGCTGTTCAGAAACAAAAACAGAGGCCCTTCTCCTTCCCTGGGAGCAAAGGGTCTTCCTCATCTTCATCTTTAGGACTATCTCTGGGAGCATCTCTAGGGACTGAGGTTTTCTCCTTTCCCGTTTGGAGCAAAAGTCCTCATCAGGTTCATCTCTCCCTGTCCAAACTTCTCATGAAATTACAGCTGCGTCAGCATCTGCCTATCTCAGCGCAGGTGCTTTTGCTTACGAGTTGAACACTCCAGCCCCCATATCTTCATGGAATTACAACAGGATACTCTGATATATCACAGCTTCACAATAGAATTTCAACTTTAAGCATCTCCTCTCTCTCTTCCCTCAGGTTTTCAGCTCTTCACAGCAATAAAAGGGTTAATCTCACCTCGGCCTTGCAGCTTTGCAGCTGGAATGTTGAATTTTTCTTATCGCAGTGGAGAGGGCGGAGAGCCGAGCCGCTCCGGCTGCCCACGGCAAGGCAGTGGGGGGGGTTCCATGGCTGGAACAGGTCCATGGCTCCAGGATGGCCGTGGCCCGGCCCGGCCCGGCCCAAGCAGGGCCTGGCTGGGCCCGCTGGCCCCCACACGGGACCTGCAGCCACCTGTGCCAGCGCCGGAAACGAGAGAGAGCTTGAGGGGGGAGTTTGCCTATTCTTAAATGTGGATCACAGAGGTGGTCACAACTTTAAGTGGCTCAGAGAATTGTCCATATTCAAACTGGCCACTGGTAGGTTCTGTCAGGTCCCAGAGGAAACTGTAAGCACCCCTTAGCAAGGACATCCCTTCCGGGACTATGCTTGCTAACCTATGACAAACTGTAGAGATGTTTCAGTGGCAAGAATTTCAGATAACTTCAGTACTTCTCCCTGCAGTAAGGTCCAGAAGTGATGTGAGCAAAAATCACTGGGAGGACCTTGTGAAGTTTCGTGTAGAGGCTCCCCTGGGCAGGGCTGAGGTGGTGTGATGGGTTGCTACCAAGAACATAAATACAGCCTCTGCATGGGAAGAGAGGCTGAACACCAAGAGAGAACAACTGTCCCATCAGGTTTGTGCAGGTGGCTTCTGGCCTGTGACTACAAAACTGGAGCTGCATGAGACAGGAGGGAAATGGAAGCAAAGGGGAGGGGAGCCAAAGCGATGCTCGAGCCAGACAGTCATGGGAATTGAGATGAAGCTGTCAGGAGCAGCAATGAGTGAAACCTTCAAGTCGGGGATCCTGCTCTAATTCAAGAGGAATGGTTCTCTCTTGCCAGTTCATGGATTTAAGTGGAGTAGCTAGAGGGGCAGGTGAAGTTGATCTCAGGCCAGATTAATGCCTAATGTAATCTTGTTGGCATCACTGTGCTGTCTTCCCTCCTTTTCAAGCTTCAGTGGAATTCCTTCAAAGATGTATTTTGCCCTTCCAGCTTTTGTTTTACAAAATTCCACTGAATCATCACGTTTTACCAGATGCTCCTCGGAGCCTCTGCCCTGGATTACATCACTGGTGTCAGGACAGCGAGTCGGGTTACTGGGAGAGTAGGCTTCCTTATAAAGAAATTGTCATACTTGTAAAATGTTTTGCTTAATGAAGTTATGGCTGTAGCTGTAAATTTGCAAGTATTTACAGTGCCAAATAACTGAATAGATCAACAGCAAACCTCCATTTATGTGTGTGTGGGAGGCTTGGCAAACTGTTTCCCTTACCCACTCACTTAAATGTTTGAGTGTCAAGTTCTCTTTCCAGCTTTGTCACCAACACACTTGGTGACGTTGGATGTTTCACGTAGCACCCATGCCCCCCTTTCCAAGTCCATAAAGTGGGAATGATAGTATTCCCTGTGTGCTGCTAGGCAGCATGCAGTGTTACTAGACCGTGCTACATAGCCAGCCCTTATTGAGTTGACATATATTTGATCTGATTCTAGTAATAATGATTAAATCTAACAAAACGACACTGGGATAGATGGCCTTGGGTAAAGGAAAAGAACAGATTAAGAGGTACCAGGAGAGGTACATATCACTGGAATCTAGCTGCATGTCAAGCAAGGAATGGATATGTATTTCTGTGGGAAACCACAAATCCTTTGTCAACAGAACTGACAAGTCATCCTTGCATTTTTAATCCACAGAATGGCCTTATTAATTTTAAATTGGCCTTGTATTACAGCATGTGAGTTCAGACACAGACCTGAACGTTCTTACCACATGGAAAACATTTCAGTGAAGAGATGGAAAGCATTATTCCATAAATGCATTTATTAGCAGCACAAACTGGAACAATTGAGCACGTCAGGTCTCAGTTTGATTGCACTGTGTCCCATGAGTTTGTTGGTGATGGTTTAAGTGTAGCTAAAAAAAGGACAGCAGTTTCAGTAAAGAAAACTGTACCATAAGGAATACTTTTTTTTTTTTTGGATCACATACTACTATGTCTTGAATAATGGATTTTTTGCTAGTTGACTTTTTAAAATTTAATTTCCTATTATTAAGGTGTTAAAATATTACTGTATTTTGCCAGTGGTCATAGAGTTTGTAGCCAGAATCTTGTTCAATTTCTTGTTTAATCATACTGATGCTAATAAACTTAACTTCAGAAATCCAGTTTGTGAACACCACTGTGATACCTGAAATGGAAACAGATTTCCAGATTTTTCATGGGAATCTTTCTAGGAATAACCTTTCTCCTTGTTTACACAGTGGAGCTCAACTGTTATGAGACCGAAATTATTTTAGAGCTCTTAAATAAAATTTAATATCTTTTCCATTAACAATACACTGAGAAGTGGGATATTTGCTACCAGGCAGTAGGAGGGTTGTGTCAAGATGGACCCTGTGAGGGGAAATTAAGCACAGATCCACCTGCTTCTTTTGCAGTGTGATTGACATTTTCTGTAATTGAAGAGGACAACCCAAACTGACCTAAGTCTGCATGTTTCTAATAATAAACTGGAGTCAATAAACAAAAGCCACATGTACAGAAACTGCACCTGTTGAAGAGATCACTTTTCATTTTGAGCAGCATCAGATGCCTGCTTAGCACCTTCAGACCTTTTGCGTATTGACTGCCCTGAAATGTTATGTTACACATTGAAGAAAATGTGATGAGGGTGCTAATTAAAGGATGGTAATTGAAGGCCTCCAGATGATGCAAGGTTGGTGATAGGGTTTTTAGTATGGTGCTTGAAGAATGGTGGAAGCACTCATCATCTGTTTGTGTTGGTACCTTTTTATTCATTCCCAAACTCTCCTGGCCCAGCTGCCTGTGGCTCCTGCTGGTGTCCCTGTTAGCTTTCCCAGATGTATTTTATTTGGTAGCTCCATGTGCCATGTGTTGAAAGAAAAGCTTCTTGTTAAAAGACTGAGCAGGGGCAATGGGTGAAGGTCAGCAGAGTGCCTGGATGAAGGCAATTCTGAACAGATACCTGTCTGAAGGTTCTGCTTGAACACAGCATAAGCTTTGCAGCTTTTTATTTACTGCTTCTTGAGTGTTGCTCGCTCTGAGATTGTTGTGAGATTTTTCAGTACCTCAGAGGAAGTCAGTTTGCAGACCATTCATGTAGTCTGTTTTGCATAATTTCTATTTAGAGAATGTTTAACGAGTGATAAATAATTTCCAAATGTATCTATCATGCATTAATGCTTCTGTTGCATCAAAAGAAAACATTTTGGTTGAGCTTATTTCCGAGTATTGGCATAACAAAGCCTAGAAGCCAGATGACAGGCATCACCCCAAGATTGACTCATTTTTGGTGCAAGCAGATGTAGACATGCATGCATGGGCGTAGCATCCCCCTCCACTTTGCTAGTGATGATCTGGGGTGGGCTCTGTCCACACTATGTCAGTACATACTGACACTGCATCACTCTGAACATGACAGATTGCATACTGAGCACTAATCCAAACAAAAGATGAGCACAAAAAGGAAGAGCCGATTATTTATGAAACAAAGCAAATTGAGGAAAACCTCTCAAGGGCAGCACAAACATGGGAACAGTTTCCAGTTATGTGAATGGCTTAAGACAGGTTGTGAAGCAAAGTAAAATCAATCTGTGCCATGGGCAGGGAGGAGTATGTTGGTGATTCTTCGGAAAAAACCCCAAACTGACAACAACCAGGCTTCAGAGAAAAAGGAATACAAATTGCAGCTTTGATATACAAGATAAAGTTTCCTTCTGTGCATCAGAAAGCAGAGTATGGTCAGATACACAGAGCCTGCTCCAGCAAAGGAGACATGGGAGACATCACACTGGAGCTAGGATGCACTGCGTGTACACTAGAACCAGTCTACAGTTTGTCTGACAGTCCTGACTGTACAAAAACCTCAAAACATATTTTCTCTTTCTCTTATAACCCTCTTTTATCTTCTTCCCAGACTTGGTGGAAGTTGGGTCTTTAAAGCAGACACCAAGCTTGGTCTGAAAAGCCAATGGTGCAGGTGTGCCCTGCCATTGAGTACTCTGATACTGAGCACTGTTTTTCTGTACTTGCACATGCTTTACAAGCCAGCCTGAGCAGAGGGGCTGCTCTGCCTGTGCAGGCTGGCACACAGACACTTCACACAGCACATTGTAATTCCATGACTCATTAAGCCTCCCATGATCCATTAAGTGATCAGTGTCCTAAAGCTTCTAGACTTGGTACCCAAACTGTGAGAACCTTCTAGGAGGCGACTTGAGATACTTGAGAGCTTCTTTCCCTGGTTTGAGTAGATGTTCTCTTGATGTACACACCTAAAAAATCAGTGATGTTGTTAGTCTTCTCTAAGAAAAATAAAATAGGAAGGATTCCTAAAAATGATGCTTCTAGTCAAAGGTAGACCTGGGTCTAACTTGGCTCTGACTTTGTAGTGAAACCTGGGTTGCAAACTGGTGGGAAAGACTTAACTAGCAAGTGTGTTCACAGAGGACTGACTGGATGAACTGAAATTTGAGTATGAAAATTGACTAATAATTTTTTTTTTCTCTGAGTCCAATTTAAACACTGACTTGGTGTGTCACTCTGCCATCAAGAGCTGGAAGGAGCACATTCATTGTTAAAATCCCAGACTAGTGGAGATGTTACTAGATTGCCTGTTTAATGCTTGTTTTCATTTACTGTATTAGTTCTTTCTTTAGAAGAAATCATTTGTCAGCAAATCTCCTACTGTATGTTATTCCGTTTAATGAACTGAAAGATTTTAATTTTTTTTTTTTATTTTTCCTTTGTTTCACTACATGAGATGAGAATCAATGACTCAGTTTTATCTTCAGGAGGTCAGTCTTCTCTTAGTTTAATCTTTCAACCTCATTCCTTTTGTATGTGAATATCATCGGTACGTAACTATGTGCTTTCTATGCAACCTTAGCCCTCACAAAAGCTAAATACCAGATTATCTCTATCTACTTTATTTGTCCATGCCTCTCATGCTTATCCATGATTCTAGGAAGAGCTACTTGTAATAAAATAAATTTCTGAGTCCTTGTTTTAATATAGGGAATATTTTTTTCTTTTAAAGTTTTTTTTCACTTGGTCAAAGCTGAGAGTGGCTGAAGCTCTGGCTCCCTCAACTTGCCTGCAAATCAGTACTTAAGTGTTTATACATCTAAAAAATGTGCTCTTTTGGCATCTGAAGTCAGGCATGTGAAGTTGCTCAGCCCTACCTAATGATGCAGTATTACCCTAAAGGTACTTTTATCTCAGAAGCTGTTACTATTTTTTCTGCTACAGTCAAAAATACGGAAGGAGCTTTACATAAAAGCAGACAATGTCAGCACACCACAAGAAAATCATTGATGAGACAGACTATTCTATCCTATAATTTTGATTCTTTTTATAATGTAGAAAAACTTAATGGCTTCAGTGTAGTTTATAGCAAAAGATTATTTCTGAGAGCCTGGATAAACATTGCTAGGACCTATATTTCAACTTTCAAGTGTTTAACAAAGAATTATGGGATTGTCCTATAACCATGAGCTGAACTATGGGAATTTACGTTTTCCTTTTTGCAGGATAGTTCCTCTTAAAATTATACTCTGAACAATGGCTTATTTTCTTCTGCCAGTGCTTGATTCCAAATACTGTGGCTTGGCAGCAGGCAGGTCTCAGATTTCAACCACATGTATTTAAAAAAAATCAAAAGATCCTTATTTGGCACTCCGTTCACATATCTTAAAAAGCTGTGTTTGTGTGTCAGATTTAAAAATAATTGAAACCAGGGGTGCAAAACCTGAACTCTTCTTCCAGGATGTTTTGACTTCAATTGCTTCCAAGAGCATTGAAGGGAATGGAATGGAAACCGTGTGCAGCGTGAGGCACTGACAATGCGTGGAGAGACTTGATGGAGTGGACATATGTGATGCCACAGTGGCCTTTCCAAAAATATTCATATTTGTCTTTCATTATGTATTTAAAACAAAGATATCCACACAAATGCATGCTTTCCTGGCAAAATACTATGCAGATTCCATTTGGAAAGGAGGAGAATTGCTCTGCATAAGGAAGTGGTGTGGATCTTTTGTTGACTGAAGAGTGCTTGCTGTATCTGTTTGTGCAATAATTTCAGGCTGGGAGCGCATTTCATGTGGAGCTGAAATTGGTGAGGGAATTAGAATGGTCACCTACATTAGAACAGAATGACAGAGGTCAATATCCTTATTCTTCAAAAATGTCTCTTTGGAATTTTAATACCTATGAATTACGTTTTTTTGGCCATCAAGGTAGAATACTCCTGCTTGTGCTAGAAGACACAATATACACGAGGATGCCTCTTTATGTTTTACACTGTTTTTAGAAATATTTGGAAAAAAAATGACACAAACTCATAGCTGGCCTCTAGCAACCCATTATGGAGAAACTTGTCCTTGTTCCCTCAGAATTTTTTATTTTTCCCACAAAGAATTATGTGGAAAGTTGAGTCCCAGTCTTCTGCAAGTAAAAAATCCACCAAGGGAATGACTCGGAACAGACATGAGTGGAGTAAACTCCAGCTTGCTTCTGCTCACTAGTTATAGGTGAGGCAAGATATCAACTAAGAAAGCTATCCTAAAAATGATAAAGCCCAAATTCATAGCCTATTATGAAGCATCCTGTAGTATAATATCATGAAAAATACAAATTAAAGCTGACACCCAGAATTTTTTTTCCATCTTTCCATAGCAAAGATTGTTGTGTGGCTGATGATGACCCACATAAGCCTTACTTTGCCCTGGCTCTCTTGTGCTTCCAAAGGATGGAGCGATGCAGAGAACAGCAAAGGGTCCCAAGTGAAAGAGAAGAGTTACAGGGCTGGGTCAGATACTCTCCATGACAAATGTGTAATGCTGTCAATGTCAACACCACAGAATAAATGAGAAAAACAATTGGGAAAGCTGAAAGAGGTAAAGAAGCAACACAGTCATCTACTGCAAATAAAGGGATTCTTTGTTCACACACATTTTGGGAAAAAACAACAACAAACACCAAAAACACAAACCAAAGCTGGAAAAAACCCAGCAAATTCCTACACACTCACTCACCCATCTTCTGTAGCAGAAGTAAAGAAAAGAAAAGAACTATTTACCAGATGGCACATTGCAGTTTGATTCTATGCCAGGCTTGGGCCTTCCATGAATTCTTTTCAGTGTTCTTTTATGTTTGCTAAGGGCTCTGCTTGCACAGAAAACGAATGGGAACTATTATAATTCTAGTCACTCATTATTGGAAAGAAATCTCAATAACCAAGAAAGAGGAACACAAAAACTTTGAAATACAAAGTCTGTTCTGGTTATCAGTGTTTTGGGTTTTTGTGTGGTTTTTTTTTTTTTTTTTTTTTTTTGTTAAATCTGAGCTTTCTTGCCAGTCTAATATGTAGATATACATATAGCTATAAACAGAGTACATTTCTATGAACAGTGATGAGTATTTTGTCAAATACTTACAGATTCTTTTCAATGAGTTTTACTACAGGTTCAATTTGAATTTGGGCCAAAGAGAACTTTGAATTTGGAATTAAATCAAATTTGAATTAATTCAAATAAGTTGAATTAATTATTCTTCTCTTCTTGACTTCATCTCCTAACTTATGGTTTCCAGTGTGTTGTTTCTATTGCTTTTGTGGGCATCCTTCGGCAAACATCTTAATTCAGAAAGGAATCATGGTAAGGAGGTTGTGACCTTTGAGGCACCTTGGTTTAGTAGCTCAGCAGGAGCTGTATTTGTGAGACAGAGAAGATTTCACAGGGCACGAGGAGTTGGCTTAAAATAAAAACCAAAATCCATCTTCTCCTCCAGACAGACAAAGGGACAAATATTTCTCTTTTATCCTCCCCTTCCCCCCCCCCACCCACCCCACCCTAAGAATGTGCATAAATAGTATTAAAACTAAAACACCAAGGAAAAAAAAAATTAGAAGAGCTCAAGCTGGTCTGGCCTGAGACAGAACTACTTGATATGCTTGCATATACATCTGCTCAGTTTTACTGTGCCTGACAGCACGTAAAAGGCAGAGGCATTCAATGTAAACATCAATGTAAACATGAAATCTATTTTATTTCACAAGGGATGACTCTTCTCTATTAATCTCTTTTCCTTATTGAAATATTTTCCCTATTGTTGGCTGGTGTCTTCTATTTTCAGTTAAATTTTGTTGCAGAGCTGAAATGGAGGAAGTAGATGGAATACAGATATGATCTCTAGGGGAAGTGTGAGTTTTGATTTAATGTTTTGGTCATCTTTAGCTAGAAGTAGTGATACTCTCCTGACATATATTACCAACAGCTAGATGTGGGTGTGAATTGCAAGCTAGCCAAGAAGTCAGTTCAAGTTTGCTTTACAAAAAACCTCTGACTGCAGTTTATTCTCCTCAAAGTGCGTGTGAGAGCTGCCCACGTTTTCAGATACTGAATATGTAGGTAGGTTTCAGTAACTTCCACAAGCAATTAACTCTTCATCCTTCTTGCAGATAAAGTATGCCAAGTGTGTGGGGTAGATATGCACTTTGCATATTTTGGTGCCCTTCTGGGAGCTGAAGAATAAAGGTTGTTGGTTTGGGGTTTTTTTCTGTCTAAATGTGGAGCAATTAGCACCATGGGGAAGGAGATAGGTCTGCAGCATTTGTAACCCAGAAAGTCATTGGGAAGCTATTGCATGTTTATTGTAGCTTTTCCCTTTAGGAAGGAGGCTTCTACAGCACAAAGCACTTGGCCGCTGGTGTGTCCTTGTAGCCTGTTGTAACTTGGAGTGGAACCTAATCACAGTAGAATGATTTTTAAACTTTTTTTTAAAGTTGAAATCTGGTGAAAATAGATTATGGAATTGCAAGCAGATTCTTGATGTAGCATCTGACTTGTTGCACTATATGAGGCATCATTCCTTGTTCCTGTCATTTCTTGGGAAGAATATTAACTGTGAGAGAACAAAGATGAGTAATGAACCTCCAAGGGCAGTTGAAGTCAACTGTGGCCTCACGACAAACACAGCCTATAAGTCCTTTGGGTCCTTGTTCAGCCTGTTTTAGGGGCAGTTTTATGAATCCTACCTGGAGTCCAGCTGTAATATAAATACACATGGGCAAGCTAGGCAAGAACTGCCTAATTTAAGTAATTTGTTTTGACACCCATCTTCTAAATTTCTTCTGACTCCCTGCTGGTGCCACAAGACTCTTTATCCTATCACTATGCAATTCCACTTCCTAATTTGTCAAATGACTACTCCAGCAGTGAAAAGGAACCCACAAAGGCTCTGTACGATGAAAATTATTTATTGCTATCAGTTGAAAATTAGCCCACCCATGGATATGTTGGGGGTGATAAAATTTAATTCTTTGCTCATTGTTGAAACGTCTGGTAGCACTAAACAGGGAGATGTCAAAAATCATTAGGAAAACAATATCTTATGAAAGGCACTGTAGTTCCAAAGTCACTGTCTGCTCCCCACCCTGCATGGTGAATTCCATAGTTTACTAGCTGCCTGTTGGTGTTCCTGTTTCACTGATCTTTGCAATTGGCCATGGATTTGTGTGCAAAATTCAGTGACATGATTAGCTCAGTGCATTTTTACTCTACCTTTGCTTTGCAGCACCCGGTTTCTTCAGCTGTGGAAGTAAAACTGTGGAACTGTTTTGTGATCTGGATAAAAGAACTGCTCCCATGTAAAAATACTCCTGGAACTGTTTTATTTTCCTTGTACTTTGATCTAGTTCCAGCAATCTCACTGACACTTGTTCTGCTACCACAGATACAGGGGCAAAAAAACCCCACAATGTCTGGAGGAGGAAGAGAGGATTTTGTAATGAGAAGGAGCTGGGTGTATGGCTGGTCTGGGAATACTTGACTGTGATACTAGTCCTCATCTTACCTGGA
Source organism: Coloeus monedula (assembly GCF_965178545.1). Taxonomy (NCBI): domain Eukaryota; kingdom Metazoa; phylum Chordata; class Aves; order Passeriformes; family Corvidae; genus Coloeus; species Coloeus monedula. The sequence continues at coordinate 6,095,394 of NC_138785.1, read as the reverse complement.
GATAGAGCTGTGCTCTGGCACTGATTAGTTATCACCTTGGACATGGCAGTGCAGAATTGCTCTAGCAGAATGCTCAAGGCCTTTATTGGGTGACTGCAGGCTGCTTTGGTCTGTCTTACTTGCCTTCTTTAAATGCAAAACACTCAAGAGTCACTAGGGCAGAAAAGGCAAACCTGTGGTACCTCCACCATGTTTGGAAACTCGTGCTCTAAGTGAATGCTTTCTTCCACTTTTCTGTTTTTCTTCATCCCCCTAATCTGCATCTGTAGAAAGCTGTACAAGACTTTTACAATCCAATCCAGGATCATTACATCTCAGTGAACAAATTCACATCTATGGTTGATATATCTATTACCTGTCAGTATTTTATTTCATAGCAGAAGAGGCTGTTAGCTGGAAGGATGCATTGCCAGATTTATGTATTAAAGGCACATGCAAAAGTGTTTACCTGAGAAAATTACTGTTGCTTTCCCCCTCACTTTTTTTTTGGTTAGTTTCTTTTTGTTTTAAGGGCTTTGACTTTGAACACTTTTACCTAGAACTATCCTTTTCTAAAGCTGGTATTGCAGGGAATGAAGTATGATGAGCCAGACTCTTGGATGGAATTTAATGCTGTGGCATGTGTTTGGACTGACTGAATATAAGTAATTGGAAATGCAGGATATTTGGATACTATTCATTTCTAGGGTTTAGTAAAGCTTCTTAGCACGCTGTGCTTTAAATAGAAAAGAAGTTGAAATAGCTCCTCTCAGACTGGAGTTTCTCCAGCTCCTGTCTACTCTAAAGGCCTGTGCCAGGATACTGGATTCCTGAAATCTTGTGTTGGAAGTGTAGCCATATTTTGACTCTGTGTTCTGATGTGCTATCAGTGCTGACACCACCCAGCTTTTGTGGTGCACGGTGCAGCGTTGCTGCACGAGTGAGCTACAGGCCACGAATGCACATTGGCTGTAGCCACCTGTATTTGCACTTAACATTCATTGTGCTGTTGCTGCACAGCTCTCCTCCTGATGTATGTCCTGGCCTTCCCCAAATGAGAGCAGTTCATGTCAGTGCTGAAAAGAAGCTATTTATCACCTGAAAATACACACATTTTGAACATTTTAATGCACGTGTAAGTGCTAAACATTTCTTTCTTATGAAATGGTCAATATGTGTATTGGTCAGACACAACTTAGTCCACTTCTATTTATGAGGTCTCATAAAATACTGTTAGGTGTTTTAAATATTGTCAAATTATTTGGGAAACTTCATGGATCCTTATGGTAAAAGATATATCTGAAAGTCAGAATTGAGAACTCAGGGTGAAGGTAATCTCAAGTTTGATTTTTTAAATCAACAAACAGTCATCCCCTGTATTGCTGTCCTTTTTGTAAGGCATGTATTTTTTTTTTTCTTCAAAGCAATATCATGCAATTATTTGTCTGGATGCCTGTTAAGGGTCATAATATGAGTCAGTCATTAGGGATTGATTGATTTATCATAGTTTAGATATCAAAAAAATGGTAACTATTTGGGATCATTTATGGTTACTGAATTTACTGACAGTGGCAACCACTCCTCGCTCTTTGCTTTACAGCATCTGATGGGGTTGGATGTAATATCTAACCACTGTCCTGGCTCCTGCAGGTTGCCATGTAGGAGTGGGGTATGTGAGGGTCCTTGTGCCTTTCCCCAGAGATCTATCTACCAGCTGGACTTGGAATCTCTCAGTTCTAGATGGCTAGGACAACAAGCTTCAGAAATTGAAAACTTTGGGTCTACATGGAAGGGCAAAATAAAAAAGGCTGAGAACAGATATCCTCTCTGCCTGCTTTTTCTTGCAGGAGCATTGTTCACTCCTTGCTCTCTGTCCACCAATTTTTCATGGCTATCTGAATTATAATCAACTCTAATCAATCCTCTCTAAGAAGTTAAAGAAAAAGCTTGAATTTCTCTCTTCCCCAGGGCCTGGATTTTTTTCCCTGCTCCTTGCAGAGGTGCCCCAGTCACCACCTATCTGCTGTAGGCTGTTGTCTCTTTCTTCTGAAGATGCTTCCCCGCCTCTGAAGGAGTTCCAGCCTGTCACAGGTAATCTTTCCTCCTGATGCATCTGTTTAGCAAGCAGGAAAAGTAATGCCAAATAATACACAACCAGATGGGATGCACCCTTCACAGTTTGGCAGATGCGTCATCTGTGCCCATAAATGTGAGGCATGGAGACTACAGAAAGGAGAAAGTTGTTGTGTCAGTCTTTGGTGAGATGAACTGGTGTGAGATGTCCCTGAAGAAACTCTCACTGCAGCAGAGAAATGTTTTATAGTTTGTGCCCAAAGCAGCTATTTCTGTGTGCAGTGGAGAGTCTTATGTGACATTACTCTCCACGCTTTCTCTGTCCCTCCTAGCACTGTTTCTGGTGAGTGGGGCCTCTCTTACAGCTGCTGAATGCAATGCAAAAATACAAATATGACAATTCCAGATCATCCCTTTGTGGCTGTTGTTTTGTGTCTCAGTCTTTCACCCTGTCAGCCCACTCAGTTTAAACCTGCTGAGGGATACCAGTGCTATCACCTGAACACAGAAAAGCTTCAGCTATTGAGGTAATACTGCTATAAAGCAAAATATGTAAAAATACTTTAGTTTTGCAAATATGTGGGAAACAAAGAAACTCTGTGAAACTGAAGTCCTCATTTTGATGTATCTTAGTAGGGGGAAAAAGTAAAAAAAGTGGAAAAATTAATGCTAAAGGAAATGGAAGGAAAGCAAGTTGGTTTATAGGGTACAGGGCAGTGGTTTCAGAGAGAGTGAACTAGTTCTCAGAGGACCAGATCCAGGTACATCAGCACAGAGCTCTGCTCAAACTAAATAATCCCCACTGAAAAACTGTGTAAAAACATGTCTGTTTTTTTGTAGGAGAGCTACAACTTAGTGTCTTAGTTCATTAGCTCATTTATTGGTAGCAAAGTCATCCCTGCGTGGTCCTGAGTTGTGCTCTGAGTAACAACATCAGCATAAGGATGATGTATTTAATAGTATACAAAACAAATTTTAATTTGTGCCTCTTGGGTTTGATTTTTAAAATTTATTGGACTTGTTAATTCACTGAGTTTATAACTACCTTGAACCAGTTGGATTGGAAGAACCAACTTTCTTATATTTTTTGTGAAATGACTGCCAACAATAACGTATTTGTTTATTCATATTGTTCATTTATTTTTTTTTTAAATGAGTGGATGATTTTGACATGTCTAAGAGAAGTCAAATAAGAAAGAGATTTTGTTCATGTGATATATAGTGTTTATGAAAGCTGAGAGCTTTAGCACATTGTAGATTATGAATTTAAATTTATAATGCATTATATATACATTATAAAGTGGATATGTAATGAGCAGAAGCAATATTATGGTTTTATTCACACTTCATCAGTCTGTTTCCTCTACCTCTGTATCTCTTTGAAAGATCATCTCAAATTACGCAAGAAAAGCCTTTTGGCCATGTTCACTGAAGTACTGGTTAAGGAACATCCCTTTCTACTGGGAATTAGACTAATTTAATCCAGGTATCTGCCTGGATGTCAGACTTATTCTTTACTTGTATGGCACTTGAACTGAGGACTTTACAGACTGTGTGAAAGCAACGGCCCCCTCCTTAGGAGCAAAGATCTTATTGGAGACAGAAGTCAATGCATGAGAGGAGAAGCATATGTGAGTATGTGTGGGGCAGGAAAGAGCAGGGAGAGGAAGGGTCAGGGTTACAATAATAATGATGTTCAGGTTCATTTGGGCGCACTTCTTCAGTTTATTGCTGCTCTATTTAAATATAACACCGCCCCATTTTTTCCTGACCAGCCTCTCCTTTACCCCAGTGATTTATGTAATAAACGTGAAGCAAGGGAAGAGGAGATGTGATTACTGAGGATTAGCATCTGTGAAGCTGGAGGGAGAAACAGCTTCTTTCGGGCAACTTGAAATTTGAGACAGAGCTGGGAGGCAATGCAGGATTGAAACAGGTAGCCTTTATTGACTGAGAGGAGGAGTGATACCAAGGGGCATTTAAAGCCATGCCAAATAGACAATGGTGATATTGTGGATGCAGGACAATATTTTAAATGTGGGCTGTAATATATACATAAATATATATGTACACATATGCACACACATATCTATATATGTATGTATGTTTGTGTTTTGTTTTTTTTCTGTGCAAAATTAAAAAAGATGAGCAGGCCTGAGCTTCAGAATGGTTTAAGTTTAGTCCCTTTGAAACACCTTTTCATCCATCTATAATGCATTACGTTTAACACTGAAAAAAGTCAAGAAACTGAGCCCATTATTTATATTACAGTAATTCAAGCTCACGTTTGTAAAAACCTGAGTAGGGGGCATCAAGGAGAAGGCTGGAGGAAAGCTCAAATGAGAGCTCAGCCAAGCTGCACTCTAGGACTGCACCTCCTCGTTGTGATAGGTGACCTGAATGCCGCATACACGGAATTTAAAGTTGCTTGGAACTTCCTTTTTTAATAAATTGATTTCAGATTTAAATTTTGTCAGCTCATAGTAGCTCATTCTAGTGCCACACATTCGTTGCATACAACACTGAAGGGCTTTTCTCTTTGCCTTTGGGTGTTTTGTTTAAGGATCAGGGGAAGAACAAAGGGAAGAAATGTGACTACTGCTTAAAAAAACCACCACCACCCACCACTCTAAACTCAGCAAGCAACAGCTTATTGGTCTTGCCAGCAATTAGGATACTTTGTAGTTGGCTTCTGAAATGCCTGAAACTTCTATTGCTCTGTTTAAAAAAAAATTGATCTAGGCACGTAATTATTTTAAGCAATTACACCTTTTGTGTTCCATCTCACCCCCTCGTTGTACAAACCATAAATCTTGAAGTTCTACAAATGTGTTGAGTTCTCCCCTGCCAACAATATGAGGGAAACAACCTCTTGTACAAAGGTATTGACCAAATGCCTTAAGGTATTCTGCAAAATATTCCACTCTTTGCTGAAATTGTTGATCCTTGTTGGACTTCTACCACAGATAATTATTTTATCTTTTCTCCTTTTTCTTTTAAAATTTCTTCTCCACTGCCAGGTTTTTGTTGTTTTTGCGACCCTCAAAGAAGGTTCCCCCAACATTCAGGCAATCATAATTCTTTTCCTCAAGTCAGCAGCAACACAGCATGACTTCTTCAGAATCCAGAGTAACATTATGCTGCATGAGAAAAGAAAGAGCACTAAGAGTTCAAAAAATGGTTAAACCATAATGAATATCGTTCTGGATCTGGTGATTACCTGGATTCTCCAGCCAGCTTCCTGGTGATAGGGTTATCTGATTTTATTTTTAAAGTGTTGTCTCAGTTTCCAAATAGACCGCAAGGAGAGTCTGTGCTCACTAGAATGTGCTGCTAACAACGCTTGTGCTTTATTTCTTGTAGCTCACATGCCTTATTTATTTAATACCATTCAAGTGTTGCTCTGAGAACAGTTTTTGCAGTTTCCTTGTGAGGTTTTTCCAGTTCCCTCATTGGCATGGTTTCTATTCCTGTTCTATTCTCCCTGCAAGAAAATATGATGTGATCTCTTCTGGAGGAAGATGTGACGATTCTGGTGCCCAAAGTGTCTGACTGAAGGAACCTGATTACTTGCCTGTACACTGATTTTTCCCAGAACTTAAGTGTTTTATAGCACCTCAGCCCAGGTCCTCTTCATACCTGTTGCAAATAATAACTAAGTGCTCCAGCAAATCAGGCCTCATCATATGAACACTTTAAAATAATCCTATCTGGGAAAACCTGAATTTAAATGGTAGCATGATGTTATATATATATAACATCACAAATCATTTTTGTTTGTCAACTATAGCTTGACAAAATTCCAATTATGTTTATTTTCTCTCTTTCTTTCTCTGTTTCTCTACCATTTAGAGTGTCATATAGTAGCAATCACTTAATGATCACCCATGCCATGAGTGACCCTTGCAAGAGATAAACCACACAGGAGGCATAAAAGCTTTTATATCTAAATATTTCAGCCTTCCAATCACTTCTGTCCTAAGACTTTCTTGCAGAAATTTCTTGAGAGGTGCCCAGATGGTATATTAAGGCTGTTTAGTTTTGCAGATTTAACTGTAAACTGCCCTTACCCTTTGACATTTCGGCCTTTTTCCAAGAGCACATCTTTAGTCCTTGTATCTGATTTAGGTTTGCGACTGCAGTTGCAGGCTCTGAGCAGCGCTCGCCCTCGCAAGGCGCTGCATGACATCCTGCAGGACGTGTGTGTATTCGGGCTGTTTGAATTAAGGCACGACACTTGTTCATACCTCTGGGCAGCACACAGTGCAAACAGCTCACAATTCTGTGGGATGAACAGCTCTCTTCCCTTCTGGCCAGAAAGAAAGCATCCTGGGGACAGACCGTCACCTTGCCAATGAGTGGCTGGCCATGTGTCGGCTCCGTCGACACATTTCGGAGGACGGGTGGTTTAATGAAGGCTGGGGTTGAGGGATAATTCATTCCGTGCCCTGAGGTTAACCACAAGCCTCTCAGAAATCGCAGCCCTCGCTGCTCCAGCAGATGTGCTGGAGCCCTGTGCTGTGACTGGAGGTTTTTCAGCGCTCTGTTCCCCCACCCTTCGCTTATTGTGAAGCACGCACCCGTCCTGCTGCCAAAACTTTTAATAAAAAATAGATTTGAGTCTGCAGTTTCCAGAGTCTTTATCAACCTTCCAGCAAAAGCCAGAGTAATAAACCCAGAGAACATCTAAGCGTGTGCTCTGCAGATGACTGATTTCTGCTCTCGGGATGTCTCAGAGGCAGTGGCTCCCACCATTATTTTTACATGGTGTGCTGCAGGGGACTCCTGAAAGCCTCTTTCCTCCTAGTTGCACAAAGCATTTGGGATGATTTTTTGCCTTTGAAGTGAGTAATTTCTCTGTAGAGAATTAATTTGTTCTTTCTGCAGAAGGTACCTTGTCATTAAGTTTTGGATGAATACTCTTTTTATTTCTGGATTTCAAAATTTGTGTTAGATATTAGAAAGTACCATAAAAGAAAGACTTTCAGGAGGCTACCCTTGTGAAAAAATCTGCTCAAACATTTAAAAAATCCCCCAAAACCTTTTTTATTGTTCCTTCTTCCACACAAGACAAGATCACTATCATATTCAGCCATTATACTTAATATAGGTTATGTAAGGAAAAAAAACCCACCCCAAATCCGAAACCCAGTGAGGTAACATATATTGAAGCTTAATGTTTAATTAGTTTATCAAATGTAAACTATTCTGTGAATACCATAAAGATGGGGAATGAAGATAATCTAACTTTAAAATGCTATCCAGCTGTTTGTTATTGCTCCTCATCTGGGACTTGCAGCCTTCTCACTTGAGATGTTGGAATTTTGTGTGTAAACATTCCTCATGTGTTCAGTGCAGAGTAAAATGTGTTAATTTATCAGCTTAATCACCTGTCAGTTTAAGGTGCTCTGTCTCACTTTTCAGTGAAACTCAGAGGGTGCATTCCCATCCCAGGGAGGAGGCTGACAGTGTGTGCAGCTGAGGGTGCTAATGTGGAGCTAGAGGTAAAGAATTTATAAAGCTAGGGCCTTAATTACACATTTGCTGACCAACTTGATCGGACTGAGCTAAAGCCTGAACCAAATTGAAGCAAAGCTGATGTAAGGGCAAAAGAAGCATTTGTGCTTTTATAGCTCTAGTTTAAAGGAGTGTATTTTCTTTGTAAGAATGAGGTGCTTGCAATCTCCAGGAGCCTTATTTTCAGGTAATGTTTAATGCATATTTTTGTTGACCCTCCTAAGAAAATACATTCAGGTGGGAAAGGAATGAAGAGATTCTCCAGTCTTTCTTTCTGCAGGACCCACCTATACCTACGGGCTGCTGACATGCAGGGAGCATGTTTGTGGGAATCCTTCTTAATAGATTAGTAGGAGGTCATTGTCATTGAGGGCAATTCTAGGAGAATGAATGATCTCGACTTCAGGAAGTTCTGAGCTTCTCCAGATATTCCTTGGTCTAGCTCCACTATATTTCTGAATTCCTTTAATATTTGTTGTACAAGTACAATGTACAAAATTTTCAATATCTTAGTGTGAAAAACTGGGACGCAAATTCTTCAGTTAAAGTAACTCAAATATTAACAATTCTAACTATTAGATATCTTATTATATGCCTTCCCTCAAGCATTCAAGTTTGAAAGTGCAGTGCTAAATTTTCATTTATGTAATTAATCCTTCTTTTTGGAACTTGCCAACTGGAACAGCATAATGCTAACATTTTTAGCAAAAATTTTTATTCTTAAATTGAGATTATTTTGATTTCTTTGCAAGGAGGAGCAAGAATAGAACAGGTATTGGGCTATTGGACTACTGCTCACCAGTTTGTTTGTAAGTGTTCTGGGATTAATCTAGATATAGTAAAGGTAGATATTTTTCCAATTTGTCTAGATGTGTTTATGTCCATAATTTAGGTGAGGCAACTTTTTAATTTGATGGTTTTATTTAACTTTTCAAGGTGCTGTTTGATATAAGAGTTTACAGTCCTCTTTGGTACAATCCTATTTTCACTTTTATTTGTGTAAATTAGGAATAACTGGGTAAATTACTTCACAGCCTTGATGGTTGTACAGTTGTGTAACACAGTGCAGGGTTGGGTTGACACTCCTGACTCTGCCATGAGTAAATGGTTCCACGTGGGTAAAATGGACACAGATTAGGATTGAGAAATGTGCAAAGTGAAGCTTGGAGAGACAACAACAAACCAAGATAATTGTATGGTAAAGCCAGAGGAACTCCCAAGCCTGTTTCAGTGACATAACCCTAACGTTGAACTCATTGTCATCGAACTAAGGTTAATAGAGTTGTGCTAAGAGATAGCAGCTGTTTGAATGCCATAATAAGCCCTCAATAATGGCAATAAAATAGCCTTAGATCTGCCTGTTCAAACAGTTCAGAAATGGGCTGCCACAAAACACACAGCCAAGTCAGCTTCTTCTGTACCTTTTATTATTTAAGTTTCCCATTATTTTATTACAGCGTGAAGCCCTCCCTCTTTCAGACATAGCACCAAAGGCACTGCACCCCATCAACATTTACTGTCAGCAATATTCACTGATCTGTTACTGTCTAAACTGTTCCAAAATTCTCAGACTGGTACATGCTGAGGTTCTGCTACTGGGTCATCTGGAAAAAATAAAGTAAATGAAATATACTTTCATATCATCCCTGTATGTCTTCCCCAGATGTTCTCCAGAGTGTTACTTCTGCAAAAGATCCATGTAGGAGCACTTTCTGTGTATCAGTTCTGCAGTCACTGACAGATGTGAACAGGATACTTTCAAACAATCTTTTTACAAACAATGCAAATTTTTTTCCCATGTGTAGATCACTACTGCTTTTCAGAAAGGGTGCATGAGGCAAAGTGGTTTTGCACAGAGATGCTTATCCTCAGTTTTAAGAGTTCTTTCTGTAAATTGCTGCTTCATCTATAGCAATGCTCATCACTGAATTTTTTTTTTTTCCCCAAAATATATCGGTAAGCTCTCAGAACTATGCATTTTCAAATCTAGCTCATCCCGTGCAAAAGCTTTTTAATATTATGGAATATTGAATGCTCATTGAAGGAGGAAAAAAATCTCCTTTGTATTGATATGAGGTAACAGAGACAAAGAGTTTTCCTTTAAACCACTAAAATTGGCTTTTTCATCTTCCATCTTCTTGTGTTTAAGAACCATGGAGTGGGATATTGTCCCGGGGTGAGGTTCCGAAGCCGCTTTATTCCCGAGCCGCCCGCTCGCTGCCCAGGGGCGCTGGGCCTTTGAGACGGGCCCGGGCCGGGCCGAGCGCGGCGCAGTTCAGCGGCCGGGCCCAGCGGCCCGGGGGCTCTGGGGCTGCCGAGGGAGCGCGCCGGGAGCGCTGGGCTGCTCCTTGGGTTTCTTTGTGTTCCGGATAGCTGGGAAAAGCTCCTGCTGCGTTCTTCTTGTTCTTTTTGCCTTTCCCTCCCCCTTGCCCCACTGCCTCCCTTCCCTCCTCGCCGGTCCGGGGAGCCTGCGGGGGTGGCCCCGGCTGGTCTGAGCCCGGGTGTCTGTTCCCTCCCCGGGAATTTGTTGTATTTTGAGGTTTTTTTTTTTTTAATCCTGTTCTACCTGTTTTGTTGGTGTGTTAATAAATAGTTTGGTTTCTTTTTCCCACTTTCACTTGCTGTGACCCATTTGTCTCATTGGTGGAGGAAAAGGGGAGGCCTTTTTCCCTTCGGAGGGGACACTCATTCCGGAGTGTTTCCTCCTGAAGTGTTGTCTCCAAAACCGAGACATAAATTTGGTGCCCAACTTAAGGGGCACATGTAAGTGGAAAAAAACCACCCCAAAACGTTTTAGTTTGAAGCATTTTGTATTGAGGTACAGGAGTAAGACCGTGCTGTTTGATTTAATAATTTTTCTGTGGAACCTAACCATAAGTACATGTCCACAGCTATGGGCAGTCAGGTCCCTGGCTTACACTTTTTATAAGTCAGGAATAAGAATCAGGACTGCCATTTTGATATGCCTGGTGTTAGTGATCTCTTGAAGTTTGGCTGAAGTAATGGAAACCATTGAGAATGCGTATGTCATATTGTTTTTCCATTCTGGCCTTGGTAGTTCCCTTTTGGAATGTATTAGCAATTACACCCAGTTTGTTAGGGGTAAAGCAGGGGATGATAATTCCCAGCCCTTCATCTCCCTCTTCCTCTTCAGATCTGGCACATCACCTTTTGAAAGTGTCCAGTTTCCCCTGGATGTCAAAGATACCACGTTCTTACTCTGTTATCTAGCAGGGTTCCTCTATGTAGTCTCTAGCTTGTCTAAAATAAGGGCTGAGATTTCCAGACACCTGCCCCAGTTGTGGAAAATCCTAAGTGGTGTGTGGGGTATGGGAGGACATAGGCCAGACCCTGAAGCATTTTCTAACCCAGTAGCCTGGAACTTTCCCCCTGAATGAGTTCAGAATCCAGCTGAGGTGGGGAAGTATCTGAAGGAAAACTGCAGTAACAATGCTGATGAAAAGGAAAAGCTCACTGCCATGTGCTGGGTCCTGGCTAACGCTTACCACATGCTGCGAGATACTGTAGGGCAGAAGATACAGCCAGAGGAGCAGGAGAATAAGCCAGCAGGCACCCCAATCGCTCCAGCTGCAGCTAAAGCAAATGGGGAGCCTAAACCAATAACAATTGCCCCTGTCTAGAGAAAGAAACACAAAGCCAAATCCATCTGCCCAGTGGATGATGATGGGCAGCCAGGACCTTCACAGCCAGCAGAGGAAGTGGAACCTGAAATCATCACTGAGTCCCTGTCCATAGAGAGCCTTCGTACCCTGAGGAAGGATTACACCCGACGGCCTGATGAAATTATATTAAGTTGGATGGTCCGAATCTGGGACCCTGCAAGCGATGGTACAATTCTGGATGGCATTGAAGCAAGGCATTTGGGATCCCTGTCACGTGATTTAAGTATTGACCAAGGGATGACAAGGGGGCCTGAAGCTCTCAGTCTCTGAATACAGCTCTTAAGAAGTGTGAAGGAAAGATACCTGTGCCGAGAAGATCTCCAGCTGCAGCTACACCCCTGGAAAACCATGGAACAAGGGATTCAATGCCTGAGAGAACTGACAGTGATGGAGATCATATTCTCAGGTGACCAAGCAATTAGGAGGCCTGACATGGTAAAATGTACACTGGTGACGTTGCTGAAACTTGCCCGACACGAGCCACCAGAACACGCCCCTGCTTTAGCAATGATGACACGGAATGACGGGGATGAGACAGTGAGTTCTATGGTGAGGAGGCTCCAGGCCTATGCAGACACTGTGCACGGCCCAACACAAGCAAGAATTGCAGCTGTGGAAAAGAGTCTGTCAGAGACCATACAGAAGATGGAACACAGGATGGACAAGACTCATCAGAAAGTCAGGAAGGAGCTGAAAGAGGGCCTTTTCCAAATCACATCAGTGCAGACCAGAGGCCCTGTCACCAGAAGCAGATGTCCCACGGCTAGGGAGAGAAGGGTGCACCCCAAGAGCTGAACTATGGTTCTTCCTGTGTGATGGTGGGGAAGACATGAGGAGGTGGGATGGAAAACCAACTTCTGTCCTGGCAGCACGGGTGCGTGAATTGAAGGATGGTAAGGCTGAGAGAGAGAGTTCCACCAGAAGGGAAGTAGCTTGAGTTTCGAATGATAACCAGGACCAGAGGGGCCCTGCCTCTAGCAAGGTAGAGGCCAGGGAAAATCCCGTCTTTTGGACAGTGTGGGTCCGATGGCCTGGCACATCAGAACCACAGAAATATGAAGCCTTGGTTGACACGGGTGCACAGTGCACCTGGATTCCATTGAGACACGTGGGGGCAGAACCAGTTTCCATTTCTGGAGCGACAGGGGGATCGCAGCAGTTGGCACTGCTTGAAGCCGACGTGAGCCTGACTGGACAAGAGTGGAAGAAACATCTCATTGTGACTGGCCCAGGGGCCCTGTGTTTTCTGGGCATAGACTTCCTCCGTAGCGGGTATTTCAAAGACCCGAAGGGACTCAGGTGGGCCTTTGGAATCTGCTGTGGAGACAGAGGGCATTCGGCAACAGAACAGCCTGCCTGGGCTGACTGAGAATCCTTCTGCAGTTGGGCTTCTGAAGGGAGAAGAGCAGTGAGTGCCAACTGCCACCTCAACAGTGCACTGCTGGCAGTATCGGACAAATCGAGATGCTGTGATTCCCAACCACACAATGATTCGCGAGCTGGAGAGCCAAGGGGTGGTCAGCAAGACCCACTCACCCTCCAACAGCCCCATCTGGTCTATACACAAGTGACAAGGGGGAATGGAGATTGACTGTGGACTATCGTGCCTTGAATGAAGTGACTCCACCGTTGAGCGCTCCTGCGCCAGACATGTTGGAGCTCCAGTACGAGCTGGAGTCCAAAGCAGCAAAGTGGTACGCCACTATTGACATTGCCAATGCATTCTTCTCTATTCCTCTGGCAGCAGAATGCAGGCCTCAGTTTGCCTTCACCTGGAGGGGCGTGCAGTACACCTGGAACCGACTGCCCCAGGGGTGGAAGCACAGTCCCACCATCTGTCATGGACTGATCCAGACTGCACTAGAAAAGGGTGAGGCCCCAGAACATCTGCAGTACATTGATGGCATCATTGTGTGGGGGAACACCACAGCAGAGGTGTTTGTGAAAGGAGAGAAAATCATCCACATTCTCTTGGAAGCCAGCTTTGCCATCAAAAAGAACAAAGTCAAGGGACCTGCCCAAGAGATCCAATTCCTAGATGTATATACATGTATAAACGTGTATGTTTAAAGTTGAAATGTATTATTTTGGGCATTGAGCAGATGGTATGGAATAAGGGGTGGAACCGGAGAGGAGGGAAGGGAGGCAGTGAGGCAAGGGGAAGGAAAGGGAAAAAAGAACAAAAAAACCAAAACAACAGAACCTTTTCCCAGCTAGCTGGAACACAAAGGAAACCAAAAAGCAGCACAGTGCTCCCAGCACACTCCTGGGCACCAAATTTATGTCTCGGGTTTTGAGACAACACTTCAGGAAGAAACACTCCGGAATGAGTGCTCCTCTCCTTTTCCTCCACCAATGAGACAAATGGGTCACAAAAAGCGAAAGTGGGAAAAAGAAACCAAACTATTTATTAACACACCAACAAAACAGGTAGTACAGGATAAAAAAACCCTCTCAAAATACAACAAATTCCCGGGGAGGGAACAGACACCCGGGGCTCGGACCAGCCGGGGCCACCCCCGCAGGCTCCCCGGACCGGCGAGGAGGGAAGGGAGGCAGTGGGGCAAGGGGGAGGGAAAGGCAAAAAGAACAAGAAGAACGCAGCAGGAGCTTTTCCCAGCTATCCGGAACACAAAGAAACCCAAGGAGCAGCCCAGCGCTCCCGGCGCGCTCCCTCGGCAGCCCCAGAGCCCCCGGGCCGCTGGGCCCGGCCGCTGAACTGCGCCGCGCTCGGCCCGGCCCGGGCCCGTCTCAAAGGCCCAGCGCCCCTGGGCAGCGAGCGGGCGGCTCGGGAATAAAGCGGCTTCGGAACCTCACCCCGGAACAGATGTGTGTGAGGATTTTGCTCATGGAGTGAGCACAGAGATTTTTATAGCTCAGGTCTATGAGAATTGCCGGAGGACCTCTGTTTGTGCGGGTGAAACGTGCGTGGTCTCTGACCTCGAGAGGGACCCTTGGCAAAGCTGCAGTGTACAGGCACTCATTTTCACTGGCTGTGCCACTGAGGGTAATTCCTTTTGCTCATAATCAGGAAAAGAGTCATCTGCTAAGACAAAAAGATAGGAGTTCTTATCTGGGTTCTAAAGCATGTGAGAAGCAGCTTCAGCCTCGAGTGCCTCTGTCTCGACTGTCTTTCTTTTGCAATTCTTTACATCAAAACCAAATCTTTCTTATGCATTGTATAGTTCCTCTAAAACCTTACAGACAATTTTAATACAAGTTAAAAGGCGATTCAGCCTCTTGTTTAAATAAATAAACCTCAGGATTTGGGCTTCTTTAGGGCTTTTTCCAAAGGGATTCTAGCGTTTGAAGTGGAGACAATCACTGTTCATTTTATGCGAATATTTCACAAGTCTCTTGGACTCTATTCCAGCACAATTAACAGTGGTTAGAACCACTGGCTTTGATTTCAGTGCCGTGAAGAAAGTATTAAATTCATACAGGTGGAAGTGGAATTTTCTCTTGGTGAAATACACGGTTTTATGCCAAATTAAAAACAGTGGAGGAGCTTGTATGTTACTTTTCTCATTACTTGTCCCTGAAACAGAATGCTACAAGGAAAGTAAATGGAGTGGGAACTCATGAGAGATTGAATTTTCTCTGATTGAACTCAAGGATTAATACCATAGACCTCTGTGTGAAAGAATAATTAATTCATTCTCCTTAAGACAGTAAATCAAGAGAATAAATTAGACTTTCGTATCGGGTCTGAGTGAGTAGATTGCATCCAACACAGGTTTTTCCTGTATGATTTTTATTTTATTTTTTTATTTTCTCAGGAGATTCTATCAAGGCAGAAGAATTAAATTCAAGATATCTGTAGCAAAGAGATCTCTGCTGAACTGATTTTTCCAAATAAACATATCCCTTACCCCATATTTCCATGACTGTAAGTTTTTTAATTTTGGACTGTAGTATATTGTATTATATGTGTATTCTGAATACTTTGCAACAGTTAAATTTACTTAAATTTAATTTCAGACACTTACTTAATTTTAACAATTTACCTTATTTCAGCCATCTTTGAAAAAGTATTTTCACACTTTTTTTTTTGTCTGTTACCTTTTCTGTGAGGAGGACCATCATTTGGGTTTTTTCTTGGTACCTTATTAATGCACTCTGAGAGTCATGTTCTTTATTATTAATGTAGTAGTGATCCAGGGTTTATGGATGGCTACTGCAGTAAACTTTATGGCTAGTAGTGAAAACAGCAAAAATAATGATGAGAGGAGCCACAGACGTTCTGATGTCTGAGAACTGTGAACTGCCAAAATCAAAAAGGTCAGTGCTCTTCTGGTTCAGAATGCCCTTCAGTTGGAGCTGGAACATACTTTGGGCTAAGAGCCTGAGCACAAGAGGCTGTAGCACCTATTTTGCTGAGCAGTTCCCTATTTCCCTACTCCACACTCCACTGCATTCCAGCATGTGATTTGCTGAGCTGGAGAATGTCCCTGAGTGGTATGATTGTGTGGAATGCTTGAAAATTTGGCTTCACATTCCTCAGTTTCTTTTCAGCATTTTCTCAGTTCCCCTCGTTGCCTCGCACCAGGCCCTGCTTTATTTCTAGACGGAGAACAAGGTTACAAAATACAGCTTCTCTTCCTATGGACTTAGAGGAGTTTTCACCTATAATAATAAATGAAATCAGTTTCATTTCTTTTTATTCCTCCTGGTATGATGCAAAAAAGGAAAGGTAGCTGGAACTATTGCTTCTTGGGATGGCTGTTTGTATAACAGAATCCTGGATCTGTACTAGGGATGTCCATGCTGTCCAGACTGTCTCAGCAGAAAGAGGGAGGAGTGGAATATTAATGTTAGGAGCTCATCCGTGTCCATGATTATTAAAAGGAGTCTAGCTTCATGTCTTAGGCCCTGAATTAAATAACTGCAGTTTGCATGAGTATGTATCTATGTATCCCACTTCTGTGCAATGTCTGAAGGCCAGGGAACTGCCTTTGTTACCTCTCCTACTGGCACTGCTACAGGAGAAAGAAAGAAATCCAACTAATTTTTAATCATCTAATGTGTCCCTTTTGGATACAGAATTCACTGAGAGCCATAAATACAGTGCATGGCTTTAATAAAGCACAAACGTGAATTTTAAACCACACCTAGAGTTGATGTTGCTTGGACTGAATGTGTGCACAGCCCAATGTTTCTCCTCATCGTCCCTATTATGAATTTCTGCCATTTTTCCTCTTAATTTCTGTCCGAACAAAAGCAGAGGTTGTGCCACTGAGTTGAGAACATCCTTCTCAGATATCAGGAAACTGCCCCATCTCGAGTCCTTTTCTCACTCAGAGAGGATGGTAACACCATAGGGGTTCATGTAGTGACTGTGAGCTTTGACAGCAAGCTTTGGCCCTGGTGAAGCTGAAGGACCATAAGGCAAGGAAGGAATTTTTTAAGAAGTTCTCACTAATCCCTGGTTTTGGAGGAACGATGGAATAAACTGCAAACCTTTTGCTTCAGGCACTGGAGCAGATGATTTTTCTAATAAATAATATTGTTTTGAGTGTTATTGAGCTCATTCATGTTGTGAGGGATTTTTTCTTTAAAAAAAATGTTGATTTCTTTGTACCTTAATAGCACAGCTTTTGAACAGCTGGGTGCTTTTGTGTTCCTTCTCCCATTTATGATGTCATTGTGCCTTTTACTGCATATCCAAGAACAGCTTTTAATTCTTCTCATTTTTAGCTTCACTTTCTAGTTTTTACAGCTAAGTGCATTTTTTATGTTGTAGGTCACCTGTCACATTTCACTCGGGCAATGTCTGTACACTGGAAGGAATTCAGCCTCTCTCTGTGTTTAATTTCATGCTAATATCTGGGAGATGTTATCTAGGTTAGCCAGGCTAAGGAACATCGTGTTCTTTCCTGATTTTCTTTAGCTGAGAATCTTTTGGCTATCTCACTGCTCCTTGGAGTATTATGTAGGTCTGGATTTTGCAGATAGTTATCTAAGGTGTAAACTGGCCAGATGAATTGCTGCCCTTTGTAAATGGCTCAGTTTAAATTTCTGTGCTATGTTGGATACACTTAAGGTGTTGGGTCCTTCTTGCTTCAGATGCTGTAAATGGGATGATGAGAAATTCCTTCACATCACTGATGAAAGTCCTGGCCAATCTCCAGAGGAGATATGTAATGTGGTGAATTTCCTGCAGTATCTGTGCCATGCTTTTCTACCTTGAATTTGATTGTTTATAACATACATAGATTGGTGTTTTACTTAGAGGAAAATTTGGGAGCATGGTGTGTTCATACCTACTTGGTAACATGTTTTCAGTATATATAACATGTGAGTGGGAAAAGGGAAGTGCAGCACAATGAGTATGTTTTGGGTATCTCTTGCAGATGTTGAATCTGTCCATAAGAAGAGATTTCTAAGAAAGTTTTATTAATGAACGTTACATTGTTGCTTTTTTTATGCTTGTAGCTGCTCAGAGGGAAGGAGAGACCCACGTCTCTCTTACACTTGTTGAAACACAGCATGATTTGTTGGTGTATATAAATTTAAGGTAGTTATTTTTCATTTGACTTCATTTTGCTTTGTGCCAAGGTCCTCTGGAGTAATGTGAAACAGAAGTAAAATGCCTATTCTGATGTAATGATTGAATAAAATGTAAAAGGATAGCAACAGTCAAATTAGATCCTCTTCTGCTCGTTTCCAGGAAGAGTTGGTTCATTAAACCAAAGCAGGATGGAAGTGATGAGCAATGTGCTTGCTTAAAGGATTCCTCTCTTGAGAGGGTGATGGTGTTACCTAGATCCTTGAGATCATCATCTGCTGCTTGCTGACTGCCTCTGAGGAACAAGCCTTAATGTCACCTTACCTGTCTGTGATCCATCTGCCTTGGGAAATAGTTGTTTCCTCTTATGCTCCACTGGTTTGGAAAGGAAGGAAGAGGCAGGAAATTTGTGACTTTCACCTGTGTGAGTACTTTGGTGGGAACAAGATTGTGTCTTTTTATGTATGTCTCTCTCTTAAAAGCCTGGTGGCTATTTTCTTTGCTAGGCAATTGCAAAGAACCAATGAAATAGAGTGTTGTGGTGGATATTAACTTTTAATGAACTTACAGAATAGAGCCTTTCATAATTGAAATTCCTTAGCTCTACATAGATAATGAAAATAAGAATGTAGTGAACTTGCTATATATGCTAGCAGATGATTTCCAAACACTTAAACCCAAAGGACTTAAAATTTATTATGCTAAGAAATTGCTTGGAACATGCAACTCTTGGACAGTAACTACATTTCATGCTAAGTAGACATCATCTGGTTATGTTGAAATGTAAAGACTCAATTGGGGTCTTGCTGAAAGCAGTGGTAGAAGTACTGTTGGCTTCGCTAAATGCAGACCTGGGGCAGTGGGAACTATCCTGGTGCTGGGAGACAACAAGGTCTGCATGGAGGCAGGGGGTGGGGGAAATCACGGGTAGGGGTTGGCCACAGTATTTTAAGAACTATGAAGGGCTTAGAATGGCTTAGGAAATTCTGTTATGGGTAGAGGTGATGATGGGATGGGTTAGCACTTAGGAAATGATGATTAAATGAAGGGCACGTAGGGAGTTGAAGACATTGTGTTTAAGGTAATGAACAAGACTAGGACACACAAAAGAATCCTGTGTAGGATGGGTGCTTGGAGTGGGAGTTACATTCTGGAGGAAAAATAAGAGTGGTATTGCCTTGGCAAAGAACTTTAGAAGAGATGGGGACCAAGAAACGTGAAGGGAAGCTGAAGTTTGCGTAAACGGATGGAAAATGTAGAACCAGGGCAGAGAAAAGAACTAAATAGCCCAACTTCCTTCTTTTTTTCCTTACATATATATCTATTTTTATTGCTTATTCAGTAAAGACAATTGCCATGCTGGAATAGCAATTTCCAGGAGGCAGAGTCTCTGTGAGCAACACTAAATCCAAAACCTTTCTAATATGCTGGGACTGAATTCTATGTTGTACGAATTGACCCCTTTCTGAAGAATAGTATTCTCAATCCTTATCCCAAAGTACAGATTGACTTGCTTTTAGTTAAATGAGGAATAGGATAAATGATTGTTTTACCAGAACTCCAGTTTAATATCTTGTAGATATGCTGAACAGTTTGAATGAAATGTCTTTCCACTGGTGGAAATGCATTATAGCAGGTATTAAAAATGTACGTGAATTTATTACTTTATTCCCAAACATCTGCTTTTCTATGTAGGCTAGCTGCTTTGGAATGAGGAGAAGGTGTTGTCCACTGCTCAATCAGAAATGCTGAGTAGCTTAAATCAAAGAAGATGATCATAAAAGTCCACTCATGTTTCTCAGGGAGAGCTTGATTGTTGAGTTAAATCCATGCTTCTCCACCTTTGGCGTGCTTGGAAAAGAAAAAAGATACTAATATTAATCAGTAGGCAGAAGGAAAAACCTGTTTTGACAGATTGAGCTCTGAGACAGACTGGAGACATGAAGCTTTTTTAGATTTCCTTGAGACTCTTTCCCACAAATCTCCTATTTGAAGTACAGTCCTATCAGTGCATATGCCACCAAAACCAAGATTTTTGTTGGGTAATCTTTCTCTTTAGTCTATACAGACTGTGAAGGCAGCCCTAGCCTTGTCCTTCACAAGGCATCAAATATGGGGAGAAAAACCCCCTATTTATGTTTATCTTAATCTTGACCTTTGCTTGAGTGTGAAAAGGAAAGAGGAATGGGTCTGGCTTATTATTTTACTGTAAACTTTTTTCAGATTCTGTTTATTTTTCCTTGAATATCTTGGACACAGACTAGTGTTTTGGCTCTGCATTTACACCCTGGTTCCATGATGTGTGTAAGACCTATTTCTTAGAGGAATGAAAGATAAATATAGCCTGACATGTAGGAGGGATCCCATAGCGCAAGGAGCCTCATCAGTATGATCATCATCTGCTTGTGTGTTTAACGAGGAAACTTGTTCAGTTGCACATAGTCAATCTGAAAACAATAAAGGCAGAACTGTTATGAACTAAACTATTTAAAAAAATTAAAATCCTCCTCATTTCGTTTGTTGAAAAAGAAGGAGAAGGGATAGACATATGGCCACCCACTTGGTTGTGCAAATTGTAAGAAGTGAAAATAACTTGTGACAGAATTGCCTGGAGGTTTTGTTTAGCCTGTCACACATGGCCTCAATAACACTGTGAAGCAGTTTCTTTTACCCCCTCCAACCTACTCAACCCCTTCTGCTATGGAATCTGCAAGGCATTTTTCAAATTAAGTGTGCACTGTTTTCCTTTTAAGTTTCAGGAGCAAGTGGCTGAGAGAGACATGCTGAGAGATTGGAAACAATCTGCACCAGCAACAAAGGGAGATGCCTGCTGCTTTGCAAGCAACACAGAAAATATGCCAGCCATCCAGCACTGGTTCCTGGGCTGGCTGATGTTTATTTGTCCTGTGCACTAGATTTTCTCAGAATGCTGTGGGGAGGAGGGTGGAGTGAAGAGCCCTTGGAAAACTGCTGGAGTATAGGTCATGTTTTATTAGCACGTTGTCTGGGATTTGGAGCTGGTGTTTGCCTTCTGAGCCTAGGTAATGAGGTTTTTGGAAGTGCCGTGCCTGAATTCCCTGTGCACAGGGAGGTGAACGGGTCTGTGTTTTGTGCTGGGGGTATAACCTCTCAACACACCATCAGCGAAGGCACCATTCGGTCATGCTGTAAGAAATTAAATAGGGCCGTTTGTAGGTTCTGATGAAGAACTGATAGCATCAGAAATAACCTTGGCAGCCATTTTAATTGGTGGTAGAGGAACAGCTTTTGCATCTCAAATAAGCAGGGATCACTCAACCAAGTCAAGGAGTCAGCTGATAAAACTATCTGATGGTGAATACAAGGATTCATAGAAGTGGTAGGGTTGTCATAACTGGATCATTCAAGAAAGATAGGGCAGGAGTTCTGTGGAAGGGTATGAGCTTTGCTCTTCTTGTGGAGACATATAAAGTCTTTGAAAGAAGACAGTGAATAGTTCATCACATGTCTGTAATCTAGATAAGACAGGAAGGCAGAGGGGAAAGTCCAGTAGTTTCTTCTGTTTTGCTGCTGCATACATTCATTTAAACTTTTTTTCACGAGTGGGTTGGTATAAATGTACTTAGGCTTGGGAGACTTTGACTACAGCCTGTGTGTTACGAAGGAGCCACTGCTCCGTGCACAGGTTCAATAATCTTCTGCCTGCACCCATATCTCTCTCTGAAGGGTTTACCTATACTAAATCATTCAAGACGTCTGTGGGGGGCCAGAGGAGGTGTCAGTGAGGGAGGAACCAGGCCTGTGCAGCAGCCTCCTGCCATTGTGTGCTTTCTGGCTGCCCCACAACACAGTGGGAAGCAGCGGGCACTATGGTGCTGGCTGGCTGCTGCAGTGCTGCATTGTGATCAGCCCATGGGCTGGGGAATGAGGGGGCTTGTTCCTCCCAGTCCCCTCCTTGGTCTGTTGCTCACAACGTCCCCCAGGTCAAGGATTTTGGTTTTGGTGAGCTAATGAGCAGTAGCGTTGCAGTTCTGTTGCACATTAATGGCTTGAGAGTGAGCTGTAAACTCTTTCTTCCAGCCTGGAAGAGATTAAGCATGTAAATGATGTAACCCAGTTTGGAAAAAAGGCGATATTCCAGAAGATATCCTAGCCTTGCTTTTCTTTTCTAGCCTTGCATTTCTTAACATCGATTAACAACCAAGCAGTGAGAGAAGGGATGACATTTCTAAATGGTTGTCCAAAAAAAGCAGTGTGATGATCTAGGTCTTTGCACCAATATTTAGCTGTTGTACTAAGAAACAGCTGGGGCTTATATAGTCATAAATGAGATAGAACTGTTGATACCACTGGAATCAGAAAGTTTTATGTCAGTCACATTATATTTTTAAGGTTTCATCGGCCATTAAGATGGTTGGATTTTTAATTGCTTTTTTTAATAGTAAGAAGAGGAAAATTTTACATCAGGGATTGATACTAGAAAGAGAAAGGAAAAACATCAAAAGCCCAGGGTTGCAGTAATTTGAGGTTGTCATCTTTAAACTTGGTACCAATACGAGGAAACGGTGTGGCTATAATTAACTATAGGTTTCAAAATAACGGAAAGTAAATATAATTAATTTAAATATCTGAAATTCTCAACCATTTTCTGTCATGTGACATGGCTTAGTCTGTCTACTCAAAACCTTTTTTGACAGAATGTGTCAACTGGAATGCATTTGCAGTCAATATGCTGATAGTAGGTATAAAATGCTTTTGCTTTACCTGGGGCCCTGAAACTTGTTTCCTTGCGTCTGACAGAGAATTTCTTCTGGAAATAAGTGGCTCAGAGAAACACCTTAGAAAAACTATAAGCTTTTCTGGTATTATGGGGAAGTTTACACAACACTTGTTTGTATATGCCAGAAAGCCAAGTCTGGGCGAAGAAGATTCAAATATCCCCAATGCAGAGAGCTACATTGTTTAACACTGTCCTCAAATTATTTTAGCTTGTGTAAATCAAGCACACAACTCCTGAAGAGGAGAAATACCTGGAAGTGGAAACTGAGAAGCAGGATGCAGTGAAAGAAATTTTTCTTCTCCTGTTCTACTTCTCCTAGGTAAATACCTCAAATGATTCAAATGATTGAGCTCCAGCTCTACTCATTCTCTGTCTTTTTGCTGTTAGTAACACACAGTTCAAAATCCACCCGCAGACCGAGCAGACCTCTTTTTTTCTTTTTTTCTGGTGTGGGGAACACGTTTAGGAGGCTCTGAGGACTCAGTTGCCCCTGGAGTCTTGGCTGGCATGGGGTGTGTGCACAGACAGTGAGGTGGGATCACAGCTATGCAGCCCCCCGCTCATTCTACGTGTAGCAGCAGAAGTTGGCAAGGCAGCATATTGACTTTTAGGGATTAGTTTCTGTGCCAGCTGTCTTGCAGCAATATAAAGCACAGTTGTAGGAGAAAGTGGCACTGGTTAGTGGGAAGCAGGATTCCCTGGGCCGAGGGTCAGATAAACTTGGCTCCCTCATTGCACTTATGTTAGCAGTTCTTGTGCTACTGATGTTTATTCTGGACATCTAGTCTTTCAGAGTGCTATTTTATTGTAAACTAGTGCCAATTTTGATTACAAAGACTTTAAAACGTTCTAATTCAAAAATCAGAAAATTACAATCCTACACATGCTCGCACCTAAAGCAAAAATACTTCTTTTCGTTGTTACACTTCAGACCTTTCAATAAAAAGTGTAGACATTTTAATGCCTTGCTCATTTTCTCTTTTTCCTTCTGGAAAAAATACTTTGTAACTTCTCCAAACTAAGGAATAAACCCCAAAATTATTGAATTAAAAAAAGAAAAAAAAAGAAAATGGAGAATTGGGGAATGAGGATAGGGGGAGGAGAGAGGGAGAGTTATTATTTCTTCCTGTTGTGCTTAGTAACAGAACAGGGAGGATGAATGTTTTTGAAATTTTTAATCTTAATGAGAAATACACAACTTTTATGAAACCTGGTTTTGAAGGCAGACCATTTTCAAGCTGAATTTCCCCCAGCTCTGGCTATAACAGCTTTTGACTTTACCTGTCAAAGAATAGGAGGCTTTGGAGTCTGTAACTCCAATCCAACAGGACTTCCAAGTATGTGACTTCAAATTTTTTCAAGTAGTCTTTTTAAAATCAGCTTAATTGATGTCCTCCAGGACTGTGGGTGTAGTTAAAGTTAAGTACGTGATTAAGTGCTTTGTTGGAACCAAGCCAGAACACTTAACACCTTCCAGAACAAACTTAGCCTGAATATGTGTAATATCCACTCATGGGGAGTTGTCTCTTTTTCCTAAGAAAAGAGAAATTTTCCTGTTCCAAACCCACTGCTCTTCCTTGCTTTCATTCTTTAGATGTTCTCTTTCTAAGACCCCTTCTCCTTGAACTCCCCTTCCAAACATAAAAATTACAAAACACATGTGTTCTTTATTTTTTGATTGTGCACAGGTGAATGTTTTCCTCTCTCCAGCTGTGGCTAAACCAAATGTCCACTCAGCAGTGTTTTTTTATTTCCTAATTGAGATCCAAAAATGGCTTTTCCATAGGATTCTTTGTTAAGAGTGAATGTCTGGAAATAAATAAATAAATACTGAAAACCCAGAGCTGCCTGTCTTTTGTATTTTGATTGTTTTTTCACAGTAGACTGTAGCATACATGTTGTTTTCCTGGGACACTGACAGTGTGCTAAGGTGTTTAGAATGTGATAATGCTGGTGTGCATTTACAAGGACTAATAACAGGGATCCAGGAATAGATAAACATGACAAAGGATTTCCATTGCCTCAGTCCGCTATTCAAAAAGTGGAAGAACTAAACAATACAGTATTTAAAAAAAAAAAAAAATTCTGGACAACTGGACTTCAGCACTGCTTGTTATTTGCTTGTCTGCAAATAATTTTTGGATAGGAAAAACTCAAGCAGTTTTGGCACTCTCATCAGATGTGAGTCTGGGATCAATTATTCAGTAATCAAGGTGGATTTAAAAAAAAAAGATATATTTTATAGGAATGCTGCGAGAGGACTAATACATTGCCATATTGTTTTCATGGTGAGAGCTTTTGTTTGGATGACTCCATTACAGAGGCTTTGCTCATCCTATGCCAATCAGGTAGAGTCTCTGCTTTCACCAAAAGTTGCCTGTGTTCCCTGCCATGGTCCTTTGCCTCATCATCTGAGAAGGTGAAATTGCAAATCATTATTTTATACTTACACAACTGTGGGATAAAATTAGCTGGCACATAGAATGAAGACAATAAATCTAAAGCTTTTATATTTAAAAGCATTTTGCTTTTATTAACCTTTGTTAGCTAGAACAACTGCTGTGTTTCAGAGGTAGCAGGGAATTTCACCTCCTCCAACTCTTCTTTTACAATGGCTGAGCTATATATATTTTTTTGGTAGTATTTAAGCAAAAAGCATGCTCAGCTCTGGCTGCAAGCATTTAGCAGAGAGCACAATTTAAAGACAAACTGTGATACCTTTATTTGCATTGTAAAAAATTTTACTGTGTGACTAGTGCTAGTACAGTCTACCAGAACAAGTCTTTTCCTCCAACTGCAAATCTGACACTCTTGCTAGATTTGGGCCTGGGTTGAGAGAAAAAAGAAGTCCCTATGCAGTTTGCTGCTTCAAGGAACATTTCTGTCTTTCCCTAGACTTTCAGGAGCAGCTGTACTCATCATCTCCTCAGGTTTGGTATCACCTGCCTGTTTCTCCTTGCTGCATTCACTTTCATCACTCACTTTCGAGTAATCCTGGTGATGGGTGTTTTTTTTAGTCTTGGGCAAAAAGTTTCCTTACTATTATGTTGCAGTGGTAAGAAATTAGTAGAGGAGCTTGAAGGAGGATGATGCTGGAAGAAGAATCAGGAACTCAGTGTTGATACAATTTTTACTTGTACCTTTGCATTATTTTCTCTCAAATTATAAATGTGTTCTGTGTAGCAATTATTTCCCTTTGCAATTGTATTTCCTGGTGAAGCTATGTAGAAGCTGGGCAGATCCCAAGTGGTAGAGTGGGAGAGAGGTCCTCCTAAGGACACTGGTGACAAGTTTTGATTTTTGCAACAGACACAGCCATATTAATTTCGTGGAATAATTCTGCATCAGCCTTATCGTGGAGATTCTTCTCTATTAGAAAACATAAACCCCTTTGCATTTTCATTTGACCCTTCTGTATCTTTTGAGAAACAAAATGCCTGTTTTTCTGTGGCAGTGACCTGCTGATAAATTACCCATTTTGTTAAAACCTCTGCTCAGTATGGGATTCTCCAAATAATATGCCTTTTTCTTAAGATTGGGATCACTCTGATACAAACAAGGAAGATTTTCTGATCTGTAGTTTTCATTTCAAGGATTTTCTCAGTGCTTGCAAAAGTAGCCAGCTTTTTCCTGAATTGCTTTGCTGTCCTTTTCCAGTAAGTTCTTCCTGTTGATAAGAGCAAATTCAGTGCAGCAGTTGTTCCTTCAGTATTGAATTTTTTCAATTTCTTTTTGACTGATACATATGCTCTTTCTTTTACAGGATTGCCAAGTCTACATCTACTGATTGTGAATATTCTTAGAGAGGTAAGAGCATTTTTCATATACTATCATGTTAGCTTCTACATTTCTTTCCAAAATAAAGAGGAAAAATGGCCTCTATTGTTTTATAAGTGATCGTTCATGAATCTTTCTCTGAGATATTCTCTTCTCTGAATAATTATTTTGAGATAATGGGTAGTGGCACGCTTGTAAACTCCATGTGTGTTAAGCTGGCCCTCAGTAACTCTGTAGCCAATAGGTAGAACTCTTCATCGTTCTTGCATCTTTGTCCCCAAATTCTGAGCACTTTTGCACTTGATGAAGCTGAATACAGTGTTTTTTTTGTTGTTGTTGTTTTTGTTTTTTTTTTTTTTTGTAATTCTGACTTTGAAATCTGTAGTTCTTTTTTGCCTCGTTATATTTCAGCAGACAATTTTTGATTTTTAATTATGTCTGTAATGGCTGAGGACCATACCTCTTTTAAAAACCAGCTTATCATGCTTGGCAAGATCCGTGTGCCTTGTCAAGAGCTAGCTCTGTGTCATTTAATAGTGTCTACTAGAATGTTTTGACCCCAGTTGTGATGCCTGGTCTGTCACCAGAGTCAGATTATCTGTGCTCATCTCTGCAGGCTTACACTGGCAGCACACTTCTGTGTTACTGCCTTCTTACAGGACTCTGAGAAGTCTGTCTTTTGCCTCTCACTTTTCTTGCATGGAGTGCATTTCCACTCAGATCCCTGTGCTGCCATTTCATAGTCAGCTTCCTCTGCCTGAATGAACTTAAACCTCCCCCACATTTCAAGTGCTTCAATAAATGCTCCTGTCAGGTACCTTCTGACAGGGTCTTGTGATGCTCCTTTCAGAGGAGGCCACTGACAAGAGGCTGCTGGAGAGAAAAAAGATAAAAATTCTTTCACTACTGATACGGGGCTTAAGGATAAGTTTTCATCTCATCCCTCCACTCAATATAAAAAAAACCAGCATGAAAAGTGATTCCATATTTTCAGTTTTCAACAGGACCACATTAAAAAAAAGTTGCTTGCTCATTTATTTTAATGGCAACAGCCAGTACAGGGAGGTTCTCACATGTTAGCATCCTAACAGGGTTTTTCAGGTATTTTATATTAACTTAATTGAACTAACACATCTTAAAAAGGAATCTGTTTTGCCGCCAAGACAGGAACAGCAACTAATTCACTGCATAGCTGGAAAATAGCAGAGCATCAAATGCATTGGGAGCCAGTGAGTGTTACTTTTGCAGATGTTCTTACACAGCTAAACTGTATGGGCACATAGGCACTTTCAGAAAATTAAATTGCCATAAGGTGGTGAAGACAAGGCTGGCATTATGCACAGGTATTGAACTGTGATCTGTAAAGCCTCTTAGATTTCTCAGCTGGAATAATTTATCATCAGCTGCTGTGCAGGGAAACTTGCTTTGCTAAACAAAAATAAATCTTTTTTGTCTGTACTAAAGTATAAAAATTGATATTCCAAGATTCATTAATTTTAACCTGGGATTAAAGTTGGGTCATACTGATAGTACTCATTGTGTGTTTTGTTTGCTTCAACTAATGCATGCAAATGTTGGAGATCAGAAAAAATGTGGGAGTGCTATGCCCAGGTTGGTAGCATAAAGACCTTGCAGGAACAGAAGTGCTGGGACTGTCCTGACAGCCTAGTGGCAATTCCTTGGCAAGGGTTATTCCCTGATTAATAAGATGGGTCAGCAACTCTGGCAGGTACCCTTTGAAAGCCAGACACAGCTGAATTTTGCACCCAGACTGGCCCACCCCTGGAGGGCTTTCCTGTTCCTCATATTTTTATCCTCCCATGGTGTTTGATGTTGGTAATTCCCATGTTTGTGTTGGCATGCTGTGAGCTCCTGTCTCTGGCTCCTGGTGTGTGGTGAGGGGAGGAAGCCAGAGGAGGAGGTGATCAGTCTTTTCTGGACACTTACATGGTTGCCTGTAGTTAAAGGTGGCTAGTGCCAGGCAGCTTCTTTTTGATTTTATTAAAAAATACATGTATGTTTAAGAACAGCAAGATAGGTGACCAAAATACGCTATTCTGTGGAATTAAAAAAGATATGGTTTTGTCCCATTACCTCAACCATTACCTAAGAAGCAATAGATATTGACATCTGATGCTTGATTGTTCTGTGAAAGCAGATTTCTCAATTTGTTGCTATAAATGTCTAAAAATGCCATGTCATAAAAGCAGTCCTTCTGTATTCCTTCTGCTGTATTTATTTTCCTGACTGCCAACAACTAATCTGGGCAGAGGGAAGAACTGTAGAATAATTTCCTAAAAAGCTGAAGGAACTCGTCAGAGAGGGAAGCAGAAAGTGGCCCCAGCTCGTGCCAGCTGGCCAGAGCTCAGCCCCAGCGAGACAGCCCACACTGCCAG
The DNA here is from genome assembly GCF_965178545.1 of Coloeus monedula. NCBI lineage: Eukaryota > Metazoa > Chordata > Aves > Passeriformes > Corvidae > Coloeus > Coloeus monedula. Next base: position 6,066,702 of record NC_138785.1, on the reverse strand, counting down.
AACCCAGGAACGTGCTGGCAGCCAGCACCTTGCCCAGCCCTCCCACTGCCAGGTGGGGGAAGGCAGGCAAAGTGCTCCTTTCCTTGCTGGGATTTGCCATGTGATATATTGGACTGTTTTAGATATATTACATTAGTGCTCCTGGCTTTAAACTGGGAAAGGCTGTGATTAAAATATCCTGGACTCTGTGGTCACATAGTTGGTGTTGGCAATTTCTGTGGTCACATATTTGGTAGCTAATGTCTTTTATGAATTCCAGATTTTTCTCCTTTGGGTTAATTGTGCCCCTGGAGCTAGTGCTGGAAGGCTGTCCCTTGGTTGTACTTGCTGCATTCTCCTTGAAGATCACAGCTCCTTCTTTACTTCTACCATAGACACACCGGTGGGAAAACACCAGAACATCCCTGTAGCTACATCTAGTACCTCTTTGTGCAAGAGAGCACATATTTGCCCCAGAAGATGTTTCTTTGTGCTGTACACTCAGTGCACTGATTTGCTCTAAAGCTCGGGCTGAAGGGACTCCTGGTGAGCACTGTTGGTTTGCTTAGGAGATGGAATTACTCATCTTTTCTGAAGGAGAAGAGCTATATTCTGGAATATGCTGGTGCCAACAAGCTCAAGGAAATGAAATCTTTTTAAATAACTCCACTTTTGGTCACAGTGTATATTCTGCTGGCAACAGTACCCTATTCTTATAATACATGTAGATGTTGATAAAGTCTGGAATTTAGCAATACACAAATTTTTGTTTCATTAATCACCAGTATACAGTTAATGCTGTATATTTTAAGTGGATTTAAAGTGTCCTTGAGAAAAATTCTTATATCTAAGTGCAGACAGGAGTACTGACTTTATTTCTGCTGGTACTCTTACACTAGTGGGAAAAATCAAAGGATACCCTTTGAAAGTGTTAAACAGTCAAGTTGTGCAAAAGATGCTTTTCATTTACCAGTGCCTATTTACTGTTGGAAACCTGAGTATATATAGCCACGAAGGGCAGATGTTTTCTCCTTATGGCATTAGTAAAAAAACCCTAACAAACCAATGCGCTTGTTGAGTATTTCTGGGACAAATTTCCCAGAATTTTCCTACTGCTTTTTCATTTCTTTACATGAAACACCCACAACCCTTCCTCCTTGATGAGGTGGCAAAACATCCAGATACCCTGGCTGATTGTTATGGGATAGATTTCTATCCCTCTTTTCCTACATTTCCCTGAAATGCATCTTTCTGCCTACAAATTACTAAAAGGATATGCAATCTGAGAGTATCCAGCATTTCTGTTTCATTATATTAGACTGAGGCTGCAGTGAAAAAGTAGATGATGATGTTTCTTGACTGTTCTCTTCTTTCACTCAGAGGTACTTGGGGAAAAAAGGAAGTCCCCTTTGCCCGAGTGTTGGTTTGAGCGCATGTACATGTATCTGAGTATGCAATAAACCTATTGGAGAAGTAAGGAAAACCCCACAAGCTGCAAGACTGGCAATGATCTTGCAAAATTTGCAATGTTATGTGACTGTGCTGGTACATCTGCCATCAGATCACTCAAAGACAGAGCCCCTGGAGCACCAGCCCTATTATGGTGGTGGTATAGTCCTGTAACTGGATCCGGGTCTCCCACTTAATTTGTAACCTGAAACTCCCCCTCAGTCTTTATCTTTGAGATTATCTACCCTTCAAATGATGTGGTTGTGGTGAATAAAGCTGATGTGTGAATTTCCTATTCTTTGAACTCCAAAAAAAAAGAACTTCTTGAAAGAAAGGAGTATATTCTACAGAGCTGTAGTGAAATTAGAGGATTATTGTTTTCAATTCCATTACATCTGTTGGCAGATGGGTCCAATCCATGAAGGAATTAATTTCTGTTTTGTCAGGTTGTCAGGAACTCTCATCTGGGTTTAATCTTGATGCAGGACATTGTATTACAAGAGATAGACAAGGATGAATCGTGATGGATTGATTGAGAAGCGAGGTAAAAAGAAAACCAGTGAGAGTATATTTTTATAAGCAAGCAGGACAGAGAGCTGTAATGAGTAAGTGAGAAGAGCACAATAAGAGGTTTGGAAAATGCATTTTGTGGGTAGGAAGGCTTCTATTTTAAAATAGTTTCTATATTACATTATGTATCTGGCAGACCTTCTGATTTTTCTGGCTTTAATGAGAACACAAGCCAATGCCCGGAGTCTCTGTAAACTACAAATCGATCTTTTGCAGGGTCTCCCTCCTCTGTTCTTGATCATTCTTCTCCTTGAAATTCCAACATGTTGTTTTTTACATTATTACTGTTCTGACTCTTGGTTTGATGATAGCAAGGGTTTCTTGCCTGTGTGTAGCTCTCAGATGCTAGTTGGTGCTTTTATAATGCTTTTTATTTTTCTAATACTTTCCACTATTTTCTAATACACCGTGTCGAGGAGGTAAAATAATTCAGTGATGTTATTTATGGATGAGAAATCGAAGGAAACGGGTTAGAAAAACAGTACAGCTGGGAATAGAGGCCACTGGTATATGCACCACTGCCTGGGACTTAGGTAACTGTAGTGTATTTCTGATGCTCAAAAGTTATTATCATAATCTGCTCCTAAATGTAGTATTTCTTTTCCAGTTTTTAATTCTCACTCATTTGGTTTAAAAGAAAGCAGGATGGGCCTATGACTAATTTACCAAATTTTAGGCATCTTTTTATTAGAGACAACCTTGTTCACTAGAAGGTTTTCTGGCATTCTTTCAGTCCTTTTGAAACCACTTTAAGATTCTCTCACAATGTAAAGGCTCTTTTAATTATGCTGTTCATTTTGCCATGCAGTTTATACTACGTTACCATTCCCCTCGTCTGTCTCTTGGGGCAGTACAGTAACTGTTGTAAGAGCAATATCTGTTGAACTGTATTTTAAGTAATCTCTATGGGCTTTAAGTAACTTTCCAAAAAAGAGGTTAAACAAGTGAAAAAAAAAAAAAAAAAGGTATTGTCAGAGGAATAATCTTTAATAAAAGCAGTATGGTCTGCTAGTCAGGAAATAAAGTGTATTTTTTAATATATTACATAAATAAGAAGGCATCTCTGGTGAACTTCAGTTACAAAGAAAATATTCCTACCATAGCAATATATTGAAAAGTGAAATATCATTCTCAGTTTCAGTTGGCCTAGTCCTTTTAAATCAACATATTTGCTACTGATTTATCAGGTCTTAGAAGTTTGATGTGGTGCTCATTCATGTAGAATAGTTTTTGTTCTAATTAGTTATCTGTCAGACCACTGGTAGAACCTCAGTAAGTCTGTTGTGGATGTGCTAAAAATGCATATTGAGCAGATACAATTTCCAAGGGGGGAAAATCCGTTTTACTCATGTTCTTTCTGTACACCTAGTGTTTATCTTCACAGTGACAGAGCTTCTCCATGCACTGCTGAGGGAGAAATTATCAGTACTTAGTTTTTTTAAAAGACTTCTTGTATTTAGATTTCACGTATTTTAAGTTTGGAAGGGTTTTGTTTTGTTTTGTTTTATGACTTTGAAGAAACTGTAAAACCTTTCTCTTCCTGCTTCTCTCTTCCCCCACCTCCTACTTCCTCAGGAAAAAAAACTGATTTGATGACAAAATTCTTTTATGAGCCCAAAATAGCCCATCCTTCTCAGCAGCCCTCCCTTTCCCCCTCATCTCAGTTCTCCCTCAACCCCACTATACTTTTAAATATAGGCTTGAGTACCTGCCAGCTGCACACCCAGCCCTCAAAGTGCAGTCTGCGGCGGGATCATCTTTCTGCCTTCACTTGCGACCAGTGAGGAAAAAGATTCTGGAACAGTGGAGGATATTTCATACTTGGAGTTTTATTATTTAATTTAATCTTCTTGCTTACTTGGCAAGGCAGCTCATCCACCAAGAACTGCACAAATCAGATGTTTTGTGACTCTCTGTGGTTAGAAGGAATCAATATTGTGCCCCAGGAGGCTCAAGCTGAGGATGCTTTACTCCATAATCTTCCCTAGGTCTCCAAATAAAACAACAACAAGAATTTCAGACTTGCTTACAGTAGTTCTGCTAGATCAGTAAAGCAGTTTGGGTGTAGACAGCTGTTTTCCTTTCAGGATGTGGGGGAGTTGAATCATTGAGTGTGAGGGCAAAATAATTCCATGATAGAGGCTGTTTTGGAAAATTTATCTTAATGAAAGGAAACAGTTCCAAACAGAATGGAGAAGTGAGTGGTTATGGCTCTAGGTGAACTGTCAAAGATGATAATTTGACAAATTTTCTTCTTTGCTCCATTTGTATGATCACAGTGAAGAGAGAGGTGCGCTTCGTTCCGATTGATTTATTCCAGCTGTGTGCTACTATGGACAGGTGAACATGATCTCAACAGTGAAATGCTTCCACCTGAGAAAATTCCGTCAGGAGTAAATCAGTTCATGTGCTCACTCTGTGGTCAGCAGTGCTGACTGGGATAGAGAAATGATTTTTTCCCCAGTTTCTTCTTGCTTCTTTGTAGAGCAGAGTCATGCTTGAGCATGGAGATTTAGAAAGTCCATGAATAATTTTTAATTTTACTTTCAGAAGCATGGAAGAAATGGGAGGAGATACTTTATGTCCTGCAGCAAGAATTAAGGTCAGATGGTCTAATGATCCCCAAAATTTAACCTCCTTGGATATTTAAAAAGATGGCAATTTCTTTAAACTGCCCTAATGATAAGGCCAAGTACTGCACTGATAACATCATAGAAATTGATAGAAAAGGCTCATTAAACCATCCTGTCTATCTTGCCAGCACAGGATATTCCCTACAGGATGTTTTCTAATGCTTTGTTACATTGTGTAAGAGAATCATGAGTTTCATGGCTTTGGCCTTTTGACAGCACACACTGTATGGAACTTACTGATTGTTTTAGAGGTCTGAGTTTCAGACCCTGTTTCACTGCCTGAAATTGGAACAGAAACATATTAGCAAAAATTACTTAGAAATATGTGAGATTTTAATTAAAATTGCTAAATACACAAGGGCAAAGCTGAGCCGTTGCAGATGAAGTTTGCAGCTGAGAATTCTTTAACTGCAGCCTATCACTGAGTTTTTCTAATAAACCATATGATATTTAAAGTAAAATAATCTCTGTGGTTCTCTCTTTCTCTCTCTCCTCCTCCTCTTTCCGCTTTGGTATTTTCCTGTCTTTCATTTCTGCCCATCTGGAGCCAGAGTTGAATTATGGCATATGATTTGTGTAGATTTGTATCTCTCCCCCTGTGTCCCAACCTTCTTATTGACTCCCTCAGCTCCTGGTGCTTACTCACACTCTTGCTTCTTCTCCACCCTGATCTCCCTTCCATGGTTTTGCCTGTTTCCTTTTACTCTGTGGGCTCTCATTCAACTTAATTCTCTTCCTTGGTTTTAGAAAAGGAACGCATTGGTTTTCAGTTATGTGTTTTTCACTTCATAATTTTGATCTTGGTATTTTTTCTTTTTTTTTGTTTTTTTTTTTCTCTAAACACTAAAGTGCTAAAATACTGTCGTCCTGCTCCGACAGAGAAAGAATTAGAATGGCTTATCTTGCTGTGAAATGGAAAGACTCTGTTCCAAGTTGCCATCCGGAAGTTTCTGGCAGTGAGAAGAGATGTTAACAGCTGCTGTGAAAGGGCTACTGAACTTGGTATTAGTACAAAGGTTATTTATGCCTCAGCAATGACTAATTTGTTAAATTAATTAAAAATGTATTTCCTTCCCTCAAGAAAGAGCAGAGTACATCCACATGGAATTTTGCTCCGTGAATGAAACAAAAGAAAGCAGAGCTGAAACAGAAAATCTATAGCAGAATACAAATATGCTGAAATATTGCCTTGGGCTGTAAAAATGACTCCTGAAATGGACACTTATTTTTCAAGCACAGTGTTTAATACTTCGTTTTGGTTACTGATCCTATCGAAGCAAAAGATTATTGTAGCCTTAAGCCGCTGTGTAACTCAGCTCAGTGCTCTACTGTTGGAATTCTCTTAAAAAATATGTATTTTGATATTCTACAGTGAATACACCCATAAGGAATGAATTTTTTTCAAGTATAAATGATAGGTCCTTCAACATACAAAGCAGGACCAGACTTCAGCAGCTTTAGGGAGCTTCACTAAAACATCTGAATTTTAGTGAAGCTAAATTGAAGCTTCTTGCTTGTACAGCGAGGCTCCCAATACATTTCTTAACTATATCCTTTAAAAATATGGGGAACTTTGTTCATCTCCAAAGTCAGAAATGTTAATTCACCCTAACCTTAAACGAAAGTGTGAAAATCTGGTATGAAAGAGGAATAAAAATCTGTCATTTTTCTGAAGCTAAAATGATATATTTTAATAATATGTTTTGGTTTTTCTTCTAGGCTCTAATAAGAAAACTGCAGGTCTCACTGTTTAATTCAGGTGAAAAGCCCTGAAACTGTAGGAACACCAAGCAGTGCTAATTGAATCTGTAATTTTGGGGTGTATTGCCCATGAAGAAGGAATTAAAACAATGCCTTACATTTTGCTTTTGTTGTGGGATTTCTTGACAATCTCACTCTCAAGCGTCACTAACTGCTACCCGTGAAAAACCTTTGAAAATAGGCTGCAGTTAGAGCCATTACCCCTATTAGTTTGCTGCTCATAGCAAAGAGACAATTGTGCTGCTGGGTTACTACTTTTTGAAAGACGGAAAAAGCTCCATGGTTTGGCACGAGGACCCTCGAGCAAAAGGCAGCATGCAGAGTTTTATTACCTCACAGATTAATGAAATTGAATATGACGACTGCCATGCTGTGGTGACAGCGTAGCCTCTACTCATGAAATGGCACTTCTTTCAAGTAACAGCTCCAGCTCCGACCTTGCACTTTGGGTTTTCTAGAGATCTAAGCCAAAGTGGCTTTTAATGGGGGGAAGAGATTGCTTTGATTAAACAGAAGCCAGATATGGAATTAAAGAGAGTTCAGAGATGGCTATTATATTTTGGCAAAGATATTTCCTTCAATTTTTAGCTTTTTGTTTAGGAGACAGCTACACTTTTTTAACACTTATTCTCTTATCTACAGTCTAGCATTTGAATCGTGTGTAGGATTTATAGAAAGAAATACAGCATGCGTTTCCTTTTAGAAACATAAGAAAGTTAGGACTGCCATGATGGCAGGCTAACTCCATCTAGTTCGGTATCTCATTCTTGACAACTACCAGCCTCAGCTATTCAAAGTGCCAGAATTCAGCTTTATTCAGCTATCTCCTTGCTTAGGTCTCTTCCTGTCTGATTTTTATAACTATATTTCTACTTCCCCCACTGAGGACTAGATTGTACCTTGTGCCACGGCTCCAAAATATAGGATACAGCAGGTCAAATTGTGTCAAAGAAGTGTTTCTGAGCTTGAAGAGGCATTGCCTCCCAGGACACCCATGGCTTTTCCTGTTTCTCTTTCACATGAAATGGATTAACTTCAGTTCTGTCTTTAGTAAGGCTGGCTGGAGTGTTTCAAGAATAGGCTGGATTTGCTGCTAGCCTCTCTGAAAATGATCCCTGTCATGACCTTGGTTTTCCTTAATAATTTTAGGACTTACAGCTGTGTGACCAGGTCAGGGATGTGGGGCAATTTTTTTTCCTTCCAGCTTTCAGTTTCTAATGATTTCTAACAACCCCCAAATTTCTTGCACCAGGTATTAAACCTGCAAGAAGCCCTGTAGACCATGTGAGAAGTGGTGCTTCCTTGCACTGAGAAGAACCTTGAGACGAAGTTTCACACAGAGTGTCATCCGTGGATATGGCACCAATGATCTGACATACAGAACAGGGGGACAAAGCTAGGGCAGGTGGGGAAGGCCTCAGATGTACAGCTGAAATTGTCATAGAATGGTTTGGGTTGGAAGGGGCCCTAAGGGCCATTTTGTTCCAACGCCCCTGCTCTGGGCAGGGATGCCACTCAACAGATCAGGTTGCTCAGGGCCCCATCTTATCTGGCCTTGAACACTTCCAGGGATGGGGCAGCCACAGCTTCTCTGAACAAACTGTGTCAGTGTCTCATCACCCTCATATTGAAGAATTTCTTCCTAATATTTAATGTAAACCTGTCTTCTGTCAGTTTAAAGCCATTACCTGTCATTTACCACGGATTTATCAAACACTGGCTGCAGTAACCCTTCCTGTATTCCTCAGTAAACCTAGAAGAACAGATGGCAGCATTTTGGCAATTAGAAAAAGTCTTCCAATCAGCAAGTTTTGTATTTGAAATCTGTCATGTCTGTTGCAGCGCACAAGAAGCCAAATTGCTCTGTGGCATTTATTTCACTTAATGTCTTGTGCCCGTTACAAATGGGCAGATTTGACATTTATGTAAAAGCTGTGCTAGCAGATCCAGGCTGCATGATTTACTTCTGTACTTTGCTAGCACTTGATAAGAACAGCTTTAATAGTGGAGGTAATGGTGTTCCCTGGTAGCAGGCTGGGAGAGAGAAGGAACTATAGGAGAAAGGCTCATGAAGGCTGTCTGCACTTCAGGCGGCTCTCTTGAAAGCTGTTTCTTGCATCGGCGAAGTTACAGCATTTCAGGGAGTGGGTATGCAGAGCCAGCCCTACAGCTGTCAGCTACAGCTCGGAGGCATACCGGGAGCCGCTTTCTGTTCAAGTTACAAAGCATTCTATCGTTTTCTTTGCTGAGTATCTTCATACAGTACAAGCAACAAGCACCATACACAGTGATACCTTGACATTTGCCTATAGCCTATCATAGCTACTACCATCACCATGTTATAGTCATTATTATCCAATCACAAGAGTAAGTAAGTTACAATTTAAGCTTTCAGTGGAAAATTCTCAGACCTCTCCTCTTCTTGCTACATCAACATTTCTTGTTTGCCTGCCATATCTCTCTTTTTGGTAAAGACATATTTTCTATTTACTTATGCTCTTCTTGAGACTTATTTACTTGGTGAAAAACATGTCTTTGTTTGTAGTCACATACCTTTGTCCTACTCCTAAAAATCTCCTTCCAAATCATCTCCAACCTTTGCCTTCTCAGTTATTCAGTGGTGTTTCAGCAAAACATCTTTTATTCTATATCAAAACTTGCTTTCATTTCTATCTCATCCCCAGTTTCTACATTCAGAGATCTTTCTGCCAAGCCTACATAGCTGTGAAACTTTCTTACCAAACTTTCATCCTCCCCAACAAGGAACCTCCCCAGCACACCCAGTGAACGCCATTAAATACCTTGCAGTGTGTATTTGGAGTGGAAAGAACGAACACGCACCACACGTATCCTGCACTCCACAAAAAGAAACTGGTTTGGATTTAAGTTTTGGTTTTGCGTTCTTAATCTGGAATGCACGTTGACTTTTTCTGCTGCTTTGCATAGCTGAGCTGCATAGCTGAATTTCAAAAGGAAAAGCAAATACTGGATTTGTGGTCCTTTATACATAGAGGCAGAATTGGCAGCTTCAACAAGGAATGAATGAGCAAGGAGACAACTATCCACTTGTGCCTTTAAGGCAGCTCCTTCAGATAAGGACTGAGATTTATTGGCAGTTGAGGCTTTACTGCAGAACCTCCTCTGAAAATACTCTTACTGTCTTTTGGCTTTTTCACCATTCTTGCACTTTCCACAAATGTGTTTTTCCATTATTTTTTTTAAAGACTGTTTTCTAGCATGCCTCAAGGAGGAGAAAATAGAGGTATTTGCAGAGAAAAGCAACAAAGACAAGGTCAAAATGAGGTGGGTTTGATGTCTTCAAAACTTAGTTCTGTCACTTGTGTACAGACGATGCAGAAGAAAGCCTGGGGACCCGCAGGAAGTGACAGTGCTGTTGCACATAACATTTTTCTACCCCATTTAGCAGCAATTTCCTAGATGAATGGTGCTCTCAGGATCTGTGCTGAATGCAACATGGGAGCTTGAAGGAACTTTGTAAACAAAGGAAATGGAAAGTTTGGTTAAGATATTGTTGGCTAAGAGAAAAAGGCTTATTGCCAGTCTGAGTTTGTTTTGGGTTCTTAGCTTGGAATTAAAATGTAGGTTTTCTACGACTGGAAATATAATAAGAAAACACTGAAATTTTCCTCTACATAGCAGTATTGGAATTTAAAGGTCTGTGATATTTTTCTGTTTTTTGAGGGGTTTTTGAGTGATAGGTTCTGTTGTTAAAAACACCGGCTTTTTAGAATATACAGTTCAAAGATTATGAAGGCTGGCCTTGGTTTCTTTATGTTTTTCTGCCAGTGCACAAATGATCCAGTTGTCTCTAAAGCATCTGGGTCTCAGTAAATGTGCACTCAGTGGTGAGAGGGTGGAGTAGCCAAAACTTTAACCTGAAACTTTAGGTGGGGGGAAGGGGAAAAAGAGATGGGGAATCGCCCTTAAATCACGACAAATGTGTTCATGTCTGAAAGGTAATAGACAACAGATATGCAGCAGCAAGAATCTTCAGAAGAAAACCAAAGAAAGTACTACTGGGGAAAACCAGGAATTTTACTGGAAGGTCCAAGTTCTGGAATAAATAAGATTAGGACATTATACATTAGCATGCTATGAACAAATCTCCTTAAGTCCTACTTTACCATAGATTTGATCTAAAAATAATGCTTCAAAGAGTGCACTTCAGATTATGAAGTGAGGTAAATGTTTTCATTTAAAGTTTTCCTGCCAGTTGGCTTTTGGCTGAAGTTTTGAAGGTTTTAATATGTCTACCACTGGAATGCTTTAACTAAGCTCATTTTAGATAGTCTTGGTATCTGTAGAAAGGAAATGAATTTGTTAAATGAGAAAATTGAGCTTGTAAATGGGATGCTTATATGGTCTAGAAATTAATGTGAATTCTACTAAGAATTTTACCGATGCTTAAAGCTTTACATGGGCATGTTTTGCTTGGATACTTTGACAGGTCTATGGAATTAAGAGGGTAATGGAGATGTCAGTTTTTGCCTTTTTAATTTTTTGTTATAATTGAAATACTAGGGGTGTGTTCTTACAAAACCTTTGAGGTTTATTTCCATGATTTTGTATTTCCAACTTTTAGCTACAATCCAGTAATCCTGACTTTGCTGTGAGGGTGGTGAGGCCCTGGCACAGGTTGCCCAGAGAAGCTGTGGATGCCCCATCCCTGGCAGTGTTCAAGGCTAGATTAGATGGGGCTCTGAGCAACCTGGTCTAGCAGAATGTATCCCTGCTCATGACAGAAGGGTTGGAATGTAATGATCTGGAAGGTCCCTTCCAACCCAAACCATTCTATGGTTCTGTGATTATTGCACCTTGCTAGGGAAAGAGCAGAGATGAAAAGAGGGATTATGCTGAGGAAAAGGAATGTGACTTGCAGTCTGCTTTGTGTTTCACCAGTGAAAGACCAAGCACTAATGTAAATCTCCGTGTTACGTTTATCAGACTTGGATCCCAGTGTAGTTTGAGCAAGGAATTATTTTGAGAGAACTGTTCTTAATCTGGTGGCTTTATGTTAGGAGAATTTTTATTCTTTTGAACAAGGGTGTCATTGAAGCCTTCATTGAATTTTTATGTAATAAATTTTGTTGCCATGGAATTGCTTTTCCTAGGCTTCAGCAAATATTTATTTCTGGTGCTTGATATTTAATTACTGTTTCCCCACTTTGGTTTCCTAAGGGTAAATTGCGCTTGAATCCCTTGTGGGAAACTCCAACTGATGTTCTTTTGTACTAACACATAAACTCTCAACTACTGAAATAACTCTTGAAAATGGAATTTAGCAATTAAAACGGGTTACTTTTGTAAGAGGATAAATGTTGGCTGTATGATTAGAGGAAAAGAAAATAAGTTTCTATTTTCAGTGCTATATATTCTGCTGAGGACCAAGATTTGACACGGTTCATGTGGTCTGCAACTGTCATGAAGCTTCAGAACAGCCAAAGTACGTGAAAGTTAAGTATGTATGTACATATTTTATTTTCACTTTGCTAGGAAAGAAATGTTCTTTGCACCTTGAAACTGCCTTACTGCTCCAGTGGGGATTTAGTCAATCTCTAAACTATGCTAAATCATTTCCCAAAGAAGCCGTGCGGAACAGTAAGTGGGTAGAAATCAAACCTTTTCTTGTGCTTCCTGTGTCCTGACTAGACACTTTTCTGAGACAGAGGTAGAGCTTTAATTTGCAACACCCCATCGTGCATTCAGTTAAATTGGTACAACCATTTTCTGGCTGTTTGGTTGTTTTGTTTTCCTTTCTTTTCCTCTGCTAACTCCCTCTCATCCTCCATTAAAAGCTCAGATAACCTGACAGCAGATCTGACAACTCTTTTTCTGTTTGTGGGATCTACCATCAGAAGCTGGGAAGCCTCACAGCCTCGCTAGCTCTCCACAGATATGGGGGAGTCCAGCCATGTCTGCATTAAAGTGCTGTGAGAAATGAACCAATGGATGTGAGTGTGAATGATGAAGTGACTCACAAACTATGACACGGCTGCACGCCAAATTAGTAGTACAGATGCAGGCTGGAATCCTTCCTTCCAACTTAAAAAAAAAGTAACAAAAGAGATCTGATAATATCTTTCTTTTTTTTTCTTTGTAAACATGATACATTTTTATGTGGGTAGAGGAGTGGATGAGAGTTAAGGAATTTCTGTCAGTATTAGATCTGTAATTCTATTTAGCTGTACATCTGTTCTTCTTTAACTAAAGATCTTCCTACACTTGCAATTAGTATTCCAGTTTTTATAGAATTCCATATAGAAATCTGTTTGCTAAAGTTCACTTGACTAAGGAATGATCATGGCTGCGTAGAGATTTATTAGTAGTCAGAGAGTATTTTGAGATTTATGACATTCATTCATTATTGATATCTTTTGAAAGGTACAAGAGTAAGTGATCTCTATTGAGTATTAACTATGTTCACAAAGTATGATTTTTATATAGCATTTAAATCTCTGTTTTCTTTTTGAAGGCATGTTGAATATCTGCTGTAGAAAACTAATATTAAATGAGAAACCTTTGGAGCTTTTACCATATTTCTCCATTTTCAGAATTCTTATTTATTGGAATTAAACCAAATTAACCAAGGTTAGTCAGCTTGAGATGGGAGCTTGAAGAAAATCCAGATCTACTTGCCACATTACATGCTCTTTTCAAAGAACCTGGTATTCTTGCTGAATTGCCCTGTAACTCAGATTTAGTCTTCATGTCATCACTTCTATCTGAGGGAGTGTGAGAACACAAGTGGCAGCCAAGGAGAGGTGGCACAGGCAGGCGCTTGTTCACTTTAGCACTGATGTCATGAATGCTGGCAGAAAGTGATGATTTTTTTTCCACTAAGAGGTGTGACTTTTTCTCTAGGGGCTGCGTATCATTTCAGGTGTATTGTAAATTAAGATGTTTAGGTCCTTAGAAATGTTATAGGCAGAATATTTGGGGCTTAGCTCTGCTATCTGCATGAAGCATCTGTGGTTTTGCCTAAGAATATAATTATCACAATTACCTATTTGATCGCTACCACTGATATCCAAAGGCAAAATTTTCTCTATATCCCTCTAGAGCAGGAAGTTCTTTTTTCCCCTGATGTTCGTTGTTCAGATATTCTCTTTCCTCTCTTCTCCTCATTTCTATCTCAAGTAATCTCTGCTGTATCATGGCTAAGGGAAGAAAACGATGTTGGCTGGGGACTCACAGACTCTGGTGTTTTGATGTCAAGACTGTCTTGGGTCAGTCTGTTGCCCACCGCCTTTCATGGGGACAGGTTTATATCCAGACAGGATTCAAACTGGCTTGTGGGCCTTCAAGCCTTTGCTGTTTTTGTTTGTTGCTGAATGGTGTTCTGTTCGTGCTGTATTTCCTTTGCTGTTAACATGTAAAGTCCCCTTTTGCTCTAAATGGAAAATATTCAAAACTCTTGATTAAGAACAAACAGGTGTTTATTGGAATATGTGAAACTGTTTTTCACTGGTTTGGTTGCATCACTTGAAGGAATGATTATGGATTCAGAAATGTACTATGTTTTTCAGGTAAAGAATTTCCTTCAGAGCTAGGCAGCTTGCAACCTAAGGTATTAGTACTGCTGTGAGTTTGCCCTAAGTGGTGTTAATCCATTTGTGCTGAGTGTAAGGATCAGACACTGCTAGAAAACAATACAAGTGAGACCTAAAAATGAACAAAAGGTGACTAAAAAGGCCATGGAGAGAACAACTGCATCAAGGAGATCATATTGCTCTTTGTATGTGTCCCGAGAAGTAACTATCAAGGATGGTTAACTTTCATCTCTGGCTGGTTTCTTGCAGTCATATTTCTTTTTCTTAGTCAAGGCAACAGATGCCTCTCCTGGGAAATAGTATAATGGGTAAAGAATGGGTTGGGAAGTAGCTTTGGAAAAGTGAGTTGCGTGTTTGAGAGAGCTCAGAAGAATAAAATTTCAGATGGTTAAGTGCTTATTCTGCTTCATTTTTCCAAATGTGAATCATTGAGCATCTAGATCTTGATCTGACGATCCTTTTGGTGCAACTTCAGTGGCATTTTTTGGGTGTGAAAAGAATATATGCATGACTGTTACTAAGCTATAGAAAACAGATGACTAAAACTGTATGATTTAGTACTTCATGCATCTTGAATGGCATTGTCTTTCGTGTTTCACTTGTGGTATTAAGAACTGTACCATCTTTTTTCATTTCAATTCACATGACATTCATTTAAATTCTCCTACAGGCTTCTCTCCCTGATCACCTGTCTGATTTCACCTTAAGCACTTTCCAAGTATAGTCTGATCTGAATTGACTGGCAGAGGAATTGAGTTGTGGGGAGAGGGATACTTTGTCATGATATTTCTGTCACTGAAATAGTTTGTTAGATACAAGGAGGACCTTCTTTAGCAACTGACTGCCACTTTCTAGCTTGATTTTCAAACCAGAAACATATTGGGCAGAACAGTGTGTCTCATTGCAGTGCGTAAACTGATGACTAAGTTGTGTTGAGGAGTATTTACACCATCTATGAAAAGCTCTGACACTGACAATTCTTGCTGTCTGCTTGTTCATAGAATAATGAAAAGTTTGATAGTTTGCTTCAAATTGTGCGTATTGGCAGAACGATGTGAGATGCAGATTTCACACGGCATGTGCTATAAACTGCCTTGTTCTCTCATTTTAGAGTGCAGTTAAGAGGCTTTATGATATTTTTAGAGCATATACTTGATGCTCTAAACTGCTGTTAAGACTGTGATGCCTTTGTAATGTGCTGATGTATGTTACTGGTAGCTTTTTTTTTTTTTCACGGAAGTGTGTAGGTTATTGGCATTTGTTTTTACTGCTGACACTTTTTTTCAGCATTAATATGTTGCTATGCAATTTCACTAGAAAAATGTTATGGTAAGCTGACTGAAATGTCATCCTGTCTGTATTTCCCTACAGGTTTTATGGGCTTAAATAAGCACCTGAATAAGCTTTTGAAACGTGTCAGATAATGTAATTTCACAACATTACTATGAGCTTGTTTCAGTTGGCATGTCATTCAACAAGCTGTTTGTACGGCTGTTTGCCTTTCTGGAGCATTTAAAAATTTGTTCTGAACTAGGACATAACCCTATTTGTAAGAGGAATAATCACTGAGTTATTTTTACCAACTAACTTTGGACCAGAGATGTGTTGATTCCAGAGTATTTTCTTGATATTGGTCTATGTTTTAGTCATTTACTGTATGAAAAAAATTAATGGTGGAAATACTTCATATTTACCCAGTTGGGCAGACAAATGCCCTACTCTTCAGATTTCTTATTAATAGTTCTTTAGAAAGCCTTTTTTTTGTTGTTGGCTAGGATTCATTTTTCCCCTTTCCTACTGGCCATTCCTAGGGAAACTTGTTTCCAACCTCAAGAATACTAGTTGCATTGAAATGACATATGCCTAGTGGTTTTAAATCTGAAATATATCAGAGGCCAAAAGTTATTCATATTGTATTTTCATTCCCTGATGTCACTTGTATATTTTTTACTTTTTTTTTTTTAATCCATAAAATAGAAACTGCTTAAGAAAGCTGCTAGCTACAGTAGTTGAAAAGAGGGGAAGATACTACTGTGATGTTCCTCAGATTGCTACCAACTAATTCCATTTGAACATGGATATAAGACCTTGCAAACAGATGGAAGTGAGAAAAGGGGTTGTTTGGCAATTGATTTTTTTAAACTTCATTGGATGCAATTTAACTTAAGGGGGGAAAGTACTAGATGAATACTTAAATCATTATCTGTAGCTCAGGCATGTCCAGAGTTATCTTTTATAAGCATGGGATGATAATTTAGAATAGTTTTGCCAAAATAACAATCTGCTTGCCAATGTGTCTCAATTTTTAGGAAGAGTTAAGATTGATGATTGGAGATACATAATTCCAGAATTTTTTCCTTTGTAATCGTGCCTATTTTATCATAATTGATTTGTTTTAGTTTGAATGCTACAGCTGACCTGCCTTATGTTGTGGGGACAGGAAAACCCAGATTTTGTGTGTGATTGTCTCTGCTCCATAGTGGGTAGGTGAAGGAAAGGGTGGGTCCTAGACTTCTCATCTTAAATCAAAAGATTACTGCTATTTTGATGCTAAGAACCTGTGGTGGCCACTCTCTGCTCTGTAAGTGTAGATGCTGTTTGTAAAGTTGGGACATGCTTCCACTCCATGTTTTTTCGTCTTCTATTTATTAAACCAGTTTTTGATGGAAACCTTCTTGGGGTTGTGTCTGCTGAAGCAGCTCATTCTGTGCGAGTGACAACTTCAGCATGACTCGGAGGGAGCTGAGCAAGGCCAAATTTCTGTTTTCCTCATTTGTTATTTGCATCACAGTATATTTCCAAATACCTTAAATCTTGATTCTCTGTGTTATCCAGTACAACAGCTGTTTCAACCTTTCTGTCAGAAGGCCCCTATCAAGTCAGTACTTCTATGCTTTTTTGGCTGTACTGCATGAGATGTTGAAAAGAAATGTGCCTGTGACAAGCTAAAGTTTTTCTTACTTAACATGGAGATTGTTATAGGAAGAAGAAGGGAGGCCATAAACATTTGTTTTATTATTTGGAAGGCCTTACGCTTGCTGCATTGTTTAATAGAAAAAGGAAATTGTCTCTCCTCTGCTTATATTTGTTCCAAGCATTTACAAAGTACCTTTTTAATCTTTTGTTAAAGTTCATTGTAGAGATGTTTAAATGCTAGAAGATTCTCGACACTTAGGAAAAAACATGGTGTGTTGAGACATACATATTTCAGTTTTTACTGGAAATGAGTTAAATTAAACCTGTTTAGTCTAATTAGATTAAAGTTATAAAGTAAAAATATATGTAGAAACATTTTCCTAAAACGTATTGGATGAGTACAGAAGGTTGGGGCTGTACAGCCTGACTAAAATAAAATTGACAGTGCTGCCAAAGATACCAGTGAGAGTGTTAAAGCTGGAATTGAGCACTGAGGTCTGGCCATGGCACATTTCTTTCTTTAACCTCCCTGGCTCTTCATCCCGTCTGAGCACTCTTAGTCTTTCCTGTTAGCTTGGACTGAACTGTGCTCTTGCCTCTCTCTCTTTTGTAGCAAGCTCAGGCTTTCAGGCCCTACTCCTCTATTCTTTTTCTGCCTTGAGGGCTTCATTATTTCCCTCATGGTGCTCTTTGCTGTCTTTGTTCCTGGCTGGCTTTGTTGGTTTTTCTATTTTTTTTTATTTCCTGCATCCTTCAGTTTCACACATTTCTGGGGGGATCTCTCCCCCAAGCCAATTAAAATAAACTATTTCCTACTCATCTTTTATATTAATGAACTTGAAGTGCTTCCCAGCTCCCATGACTTTATTCTGCTTGTACATCAAGACAAAATTCAGGCATTTCCCATCCTTTCCCCACTTCATTTCAGTTTCCATTGTGGGAGCCCATTGCAAATGAGTGGTTTGGCCACTTCAAGAATCACCGTTGAAGGTATTAATGAAACTAGGTTTTAATATAAATTTTTGAAAGCAAGACCTAACAGAGTTTGGTAAGGGTCACTCTGTTACTTAGTACATAAATGAATCATAGAGAGGAAAATTTGATTAGAACCAATTTAGAATGGTTTGCATGGAGACCAGGGATGCAAAGGGTATGAGAGAGCCCTGTGCTGAGTCATGAGGTTATGAGAGGACCCCTTGGCTTTCTAAATTCCTAATGGACTCCAGGTGTGGCTGGATCCAGTCGTAGTCCCAGATCTGCTCAGTGGCAATCAGGGCCTGCTCTTGGAATGCAGAGACCCCCACCCATCCCGAGATTCCTTCTTGTCAGCAAATACCTCTCAGATTAGAGGGGCTAAAGTATAATAAGGAGAGGTTCAGTCCTCTAGGCCTTGCCATACCTAGAAGCACCAGAGAAGTGAACAGGGTTATTGTCCTTGCACAACAAGACAGAATGCTTCACTTATGTATAGACCTGATACAACTGAACAACTAAAAATGGAACATTTTTCCACTACCTACAAGGGGATAAATTCTGGGGCTAAGGGTTGGTGCCAAATACTTCCTGCACTTGATACATCAGCAGGGATCTGGGTGGTGCCTTTACAAAAACAGAGCACGTGTTTGTGCGCATTCAGCATCCCCTCCGAGACAGTTTGCTCAAACTGCCGCTTAGGTTGTGTTTGGCACCTGAGGTTTTTCACAGGAAAATACAACACATTCTTGGTGACATTCTGGGGAGGGACTCTGGAGGTCTGCATAAATGAGGTTTTGATCCTAGGAAATGCAGTAGTTAAAATGGTGAACAGGGGTTTACCGTAATGGGGAGCCTTCACCTCACAGGGCAGCTAATACAAGGTGTGCAGTACCCATAAAAGTCTGGTCCAGTAGGGGTGCCTTAAGAATCTGCCATTAGATGTGTATGGTACAGAACAGATATTTCACATGCTATCCTTTATAATTTAGTAGAGATCAGGGAGTTTATGGATGGCAAAATAAAATATAATAAGCTCTTCCAGTTAACCAAATTATTATCTAGTATATGCCCCTCTTTCTCTAGGCCATGAAAACTTAGTTTATAGGCTGCAGGTTTGTCACATTACCATTTCCTCTCCTCTTGAAATATCTGAAAAGAGCTAAAAACAATAATGACGCATTTGTGACTTTATTTTTTGTGGACGTGGAGTTAGCATAGCAACAAAATATTCAGAAGTCCATGCCTGAGGCTGTGTCAGGGGAGGTTTAGGGCGGATATTGGAAGAAGGTTCTTCACTCAGAGGGTGATTGGGCACTGGCACAGGCTCCCCAGGGAAGTGGTCACAGCATCATCCTGACAGAGTTCAAGAAGTGTTTGGACAACACTCTCGGGTACATGGTGGGAATGCTGGGGTGTCCTGTGCAGGGCCAGGAGTTGGACTTGATGGTCCTTCTGGGTCCCTTCCAACTCATCACGTTCTGTGATTCTGTGCAATCTCTAGTGATTTAGTGCAGTGTTACTTACCCCTGAGCTGAGAGCATTGTCAGTATCTCAAAATTTTGGGGCATGTCAGCTCCATCTACACTGTTCCAATACTTTCATAAAATTCATGACTTCAAGCATGTATTGCTCCTTCTAAGTGGCAATTAGCAGTTGATAAGCAGAAGAATCCTCCTGGTCTTTTGGAAAGTTTGGCTGTATTGTTTAGGATTAGAGCTTGGGTTTATTGGGAGTTTTTCTGAGAAAGTCACTTTAATATCAAAAACTGCCAGTTTGTCAAAACTTGAAATTTTGATGGAAGTGTACCAGTTTCAACAAAACTTACAACTGGAAAAGTTCTTTTGGCTTCAGGTACAGTTCCTAGTTGAATCCTGAATCTGACGCTACAGCCCAGTTTGGGGGTTTGGGATAGATGCAAATTTGAGTTCCTAAGCATTTACTGAGGAATGTAGAAGTGAAAGTGCAGCTGGACAAGAAACTGCTGTAACAGCCCAGGCTGAGGGCCTGAGAGTTGTGGATCTGAGCTCTCTGCCCGTGTTCTCAGGACCCAAATCCTGCGTGCTCTGGTTAGAGTACATGCTCTGCTTTTGTGTAACCACTGAAAGAGCTTGGTTGGGAGATCAGAAAACTCTTTTGAGTCTCTGAAGGTGGTTCAGATAACAGCCTCCTGTTCACACTATTTAAAGGATGCAAAAACTGAAGGGCAATCTGCATTTAAAATACATCTCCTTTTCCCATGTAATGGATCACTTCTAATTCACATTATCCTGTAGATTGTGTTTTTCTGTGTGAGGGACTGAGCTTATTATTATCATTATACTTGTCTTTCAGTTCAAATCTGTAGTTTAAGTGTTGGAACAACTTAAAGATTGATACATAATTTTGATAGTTTTTATTTTGAAGGGGAATATCTCTCAGTAATAAAGCTCGAATTATAGCCTAAGGTTTAAATAAGATATATTTGGGAGAATATGGCCGTAATGTACCTGAACAGAGCTGACTAATTGCAGAACAGTCTTGTAAACATCACACCAGGTTAATAAAAGGTTGTGCCAGTTTTAAGGTAGTAAAAGTACCACTAAATAAAACTTTTAAGTAGAGTTTTTCAGCAGTCTAATGTGACACTTGGCAGAAAGCATCAGAGGACTGTGCCACTTCTCAGGCTGAGAGATGAACAAGGCCACAGGAATGAGTATTTCCAGCATTTCGTGTCTCCCTTTGTTCCCATGGCATTGTGAGATTTAGCAGTGTGGTATCTATCAGATATTTACCTTTTGTTTTTCCTTGCCTGTTGACATTCTGTTTGTTAATAAACTGTTATTTTTTTCACTAGTATCTACTTGTATCTCCTTCCTTATTGGTGGAAAGGGATTGGTTGGAATCAGTGGGGAGGGTGCTCATTTCAGAGTGCCCACCTCTTTGAACTGTCTCAAACCAAGACAACTTGGTCAAGCAAGGCTGTAGCTCAAAAGCTGCTCTGTGATCAATAACCACAAGTAATTTGGGTAACACTGGAATTTAGGCTTTTCCCCATGTGTGTTCATGGTTGCAACACTGGATTCCAGACAGACAGTTGTTTGATAGCCAATAAGATTGCGCATCTGGGTTTGGATGTTTGATGGGAGTTATAAGAAAACTTTTAAACCATAATGTTGTAGAACAAATCCTTTTGTGTGCCGATGTTCCAGGGCCAAATTCTTCCTTGGTTAAAAGGAAAAAACCCGTGAATTCTGACTGAAGGCCTTCCTAAAGGCCAAAACAGTGTGAGAAAAGGGTATTGAAAGAAAAAAAAAATACTGAGAGCCTGAGGAGCAAAGTGATATGAGAACACAGCAGGATTTTGGCAGGATAGCAGTCGTGTTTAGTCTCTGAGGCAGAGGAAAATTCAGGACTGGGGTGGGTAACCGTGGCAGGAATTTGAGAAGATTGGTGCCCTGTAGGCACTGGGAGGGGCTCTAAGGTCTCCCTGGAGCCTTCTCTTCTCCACAATGAACAATGCCAGCTCTCCCAGCCCATCCCTGTAGCAGAAGCGCTCCAGCCCTTGGATCGCTGCCTCTGGACTCGCTCCAGCAGGTCCATGTTCTTCTTATGCTGGGGAACTCCAGATGTGGCTGCAGAATTACTTTTGGGTTCAGGAAAGTGTTTATTCATCACAGTTACTCCCACAAGCAGCTCAGGTGGGAGCAGAGCTCCCTAAACCCCACTGTGCCCATCCCACCTTCAGCCCATCATCCCATGGTGCTTCCTGTGAGCCACTGGCTCTTGCCCTGCCTGCAGCTGCTGGACTGGCCTGTGGACACTGCACAGAGATCTGCTGCCAGCTCTCTGGAGCTTGAAGGAAAACCCAAACAAGTCTCTGAATCAAAGTAAAGGTGTCTTGCAAACTTAACCTAATCCTCTGCAAAGCTTTATTAATGCCAAATTAAATTCAAGTGTGTCTCCTCATTTTCCTCTTAGGATTTATTCCTTATTTGTTTAGAGAGCAAGTGAGTCTTTCAGGACTTGTGATACCTTGGTTCCCCTTTAGAATGGAGCAAATCTTAAGAGTTTTCCAGCCAATTTTCTTTAAATACCATGAGTTTTCATTCACTTTTCATTTAAAAGACTTCCACAATTTAATATTTAATGTTGGGTAGCAAAACCCAGTAGCACTTCCAGTTGGAAAGAAGTATGTTGCGTGTAACAGCATGGGAATTCTGCTTGCAAAGTGATGGTTTTCCACGGAGGTGGATCAACAGGAGCTCAGTTGCATGGTGGTGCTGAAGCACTTTTCTTGTGGCCTGAGTATCTGATGGCAACAGCCTGAGCTTTTAATGGCAGAAAGAAGGAATTCCCTACTAATTTTCCTCTGAAAACTGTCCCTTGTGCAATCTTTTCCAGCCTCACGTAGTCTGACCTGTATCTGCTCCAAAACGTGGTTAATTTTTTTATACTTTTTAAACTTTTCGAGTTCCACTTGCAGAGAACAGGAGGGTGCTGGCTACTTTTTTCAGGAAACAGACACTACTCTATGAGTGAGAAGGTCCCCCATTCTCCCCAGAGCAAGCTTCACCTGTCAGCCCTGCTCCTCCTCAAGGATAAGCCGACAGGCTTCTGGTGCCAGGGTGGATCCACAGATTTTATCCCATTTTCAGCAAAGAGGATGGAAAGAGGGGAGCTACTGGCCAAGAGCTGCATGGTGCCAGCACCACCTGGCATGCAGGAACGGAAAAGCCAGAAGTTTTTCCCTTGTCGCATGCTATTTCTAATTTTAATTCAGTAAATTGCTTCCTAATCCTGGGAGGTGCCAGGGAGATGCCCAAGGGGACACAAGGACAAAGTTTTTAGCTGGGCCTACTGCGAATAGACAAGGGGTGATGGTTTTAAACTGGAGCAGGGATGATTTTACATTAGGTGTAAGGAAGAAATTTTTTATGAGGGTGGCAAAAATGCTGTGGTCTCTGCCACAGGTTGCCCAGAGACGCTGTGGATGCCCCATCTCTGGAAACATTTCAGGTTGGATGGGGCTTGGAACAACAGGACTGGTTGAAGATGTCCTTGCTTCCTGAAGGGGAATTGGAACTAAATGAGATTTGAAGTCCCTCCCAACCCAAACCACTGTATGATTTTATGATCACCTCATCCAACCTGCCTGCTCCAGCATGATGCCCATGAGCATGTTATTCAGCAGTGTGTCCAGATGGCATTTGAACATCTCCAGGGAAGAAGTCTCCACAGGCTCCTGGACAGCCTGTGCCAGTGCCCAATCATCCCCATAGTAAAGGTGTCCTTTCTCCTGTTCACATGGAGCTTCATCCCGATGGCACAAGATGCACAGAGTCAGCCCAAAACACCAAAGCTCAGTCATTTAATAGAGAAAAAAAAAAGTTTTTTCCTTTAGAATTCCTTCTTCAGAGCACCTGGGTGGGAGTGGAACAGACCCTGATTTTCCAAGAAACCCACTCCTGCTGCCTGGTGAAGGGTGCATTTTCTGGAATGTGATTTTTTAAAATCCTTTTTTTTTGAGTGCATGCAGCAGTACTCGCCTCCATTAGCAACAAAATCTGTGATCACGCTTATTCAGCCCCTGGGAGAGCGCCCAAGGCTGTTCAGGGAACCGAGGCACTTGAGCAAGTGCAGTGGCTGAGACTCACCCTGGAGGAAATGCACCCCAGAGAAGGGGAAATGGTAGTTTGGGTGTGAAATAAAAGATGTCTCAGTGTGCCTGTCAGGTAAACCAGTGTTCCCAGCGAGCCAGGAGTCAGGGCTACCAGCATGACAGAGGCTGGTGCCTTGCCCTCAAGCCTCTCTGCCATCGCTCCTCCAAGCCGAGCTGGCACTTGTGTAAAATCTTCCAAAAATAAGGAAACTCTGCTTCTCAGTCCGAGAGTTGGCCTCAGGCCATGCGTGCAGTGTATTTTTACTGGTAGAGTTTAGTGTTGCCTTCCCGGAATCAGATGCACTATCCCAGTTACTCTCCAGGCTGGTACGTGCAACCCCAGTGGCAGCAATAGTAGACGGAACAGTGCCTGGGCTGGTCTGGGAGGGGAATAATCCTGCCGCATCCATGATTTTCCCTCCTGGGGACCTGCAGCAAGCAGAGCTGTGCCTGACCACCAAGGCTGCCTGAGCCAGGAATGCTTGCAAATTTCCTAGGTCACCTCCATGGCCCTTTTGCGTAGTCCTTTTCCTTCTGGATTCTTCCTGGCTGAGAAGAGAGCAGAAGCAGGGCTGGCATCTCCAGGCCAGTGCTTCATCTGACACTGGGCAGTGGGGCAGGTTGAGTCCCTGAGGGCAAACACCTGCTGGAGTGTCTCACTGAACCGGGGCCTCTATTTGGAGGTCAGCCACAGCAGGCTGCAAGATGGCTGGAGAAAGGAATGTGGGATCTCCCAGTTGAAACAAACAGAAAACTTTTATTTTGAGGGGTGAGGGGGATCTGGTCCTGCTCTGGGTGTCAGGCCGACTGTAGGGCTTTCTTGTCCGCCGCTCTTGCCGCCAGACGTGTCTCATACGAAGGGGCCCGGGCTGGGAGCGGTTGGTCACAGATTGGGGAAGAGCCACGGTGCTCTGTATGGAGCTGCTTGTCTCCTGGCTGACGGAGCACCCTGGGACAGCCTCACCGCCACTTGACCAGTGGTGCCAGGGCTGCTGGTCTCAGCGCTTGGGGCTGGCACATCGCTGATCCTGCGGCGCTTTGCCGGCGGGCCCTCGGGTGTCTGTGGCTCTGTGGCTCCCTGTGGGTAGCGTCGCTTCGTGCCCTTCTGCCTGTGGGGGAAGCTGCTGCTGCCACTGACCAGCACCGTGCTCTGAGGCAGCCCTGACACCACCTGAGTGGCAGTGCCAGGGCTGCTGGTCTCAGCACTCGGGGCTGGCACATCGCTGATCCTGCGGCGCTTTGCCGGCGGGCCCTCGGGTGTCTGTGGCTCTGTGGCTCCCTGTGGGTAGCGTCGCTTCGTGCCCTTCTGCCTGTGGGGGAAGCTGCTGCTGCCACTGACCAGCACCGTGCTCTGAGGCAGCCCTGACACCACCTGAGTGGCAGTGCCAGGGCTGCTGGTCTCAGCACTCGGGGCTGGCACATCGCCGATCCTGCGGCGCTTTGCCGGCGGGCCCTCGGGTGTCTGTGGCTCTGTGGCTCCCTGTGGGTAGTGTCGCTTCGTGCCCTTCTGCCTGTGGGGGAAGCTGCTGCTGCCACTGACCAGCACCGTGCTCTGAGGCAGTCCTGACACCACCTGAGCGGCGGTGCCAGGGCTGCTGGTCTCAGCACTCGGGGCTGGCACATCGCCGATCCTGCGGCGCTTTGCCGGCGGGCCCTCGGGTGTCTGTGGCTCTGTGGCTCCCTGTGGGTAGCGTCGCTTCGTGCCCTTCTGCCTGTGGGGGAAGCTGCTGCTGCCACTGACCAGCACTGTGCTCTGAGGCAGTCCTGACACCGCCTGAGTGGCAGTGCCAGGGCTGCTGGTCTCAGCGCTCGGGGCTGGCACATCGCCGATCCTGCGGCGCTTTGCCGGCGGGCCCTCGGGTGTCTGTGGCTCTGTGGCTCCCTGTGGGTAGTGTCGCTTCGTGCCCTTCTGCCTGTGGGGGAAGCTGCTGCTGCCACTGACCAGCACCGTGCTCTGAGGCAGTCCTGACACCACCTGAGTGGCAGTGCCAGGGCTGCTGGTCTCAGCGCTCGGGGCTGGCACATCGCCGATCCTGTGGTGTTTCTTCGGTGGGCCCTTGGGTGCCTGCGGCTCTGTGGCTCCCTGTGGGTAGCCTGGCTTCGCGCCCTGCTGCTGGCGGGGCAAGCTGCCGCTGCTGCCGCTGCTGCTGTTGACTGGCCCTGTGCCCTGGGCCAGCCCTGACAAGGCCTGGCTGGTGGCACTGGGGCTGCTGGTCTCAGCACGCAGCAATGGCACACGGTTCAGCCTTATTGGTTTTGCTGTCCGGCTGCCCGAGTTTTGTGCCCGCTGGCTCCACGAACGGCGTCGGGCCTGGCTTGGCCTGGGCTGTGCAGAGAGCCTGCTGCTGCTCTCCGCATCCGCCTCTGCCCGGCGACAGAGCGAGCACATCGGAGTGAGAGAAAGCGGCGTGAGCACCTCTGCGGGGCTGGGGAAGTGTCCCTGCAGGATTGCCTCTGCCAGCCACGGGGAGCTGTGGGGAGGGAGACTTGGCTCTCACCTTGCGCCTTCCCAGGAGGACACTTCTTAGCAGCGTCCCGCTGCGCCATGGTGAGCACAGAAGGAGAGTTCTTGGCGGGTCTGTGTCGCAGCTCTGCCGGCCTTTCTCCTCCTGAAAAAATATACCAGTTCTTTGTTGAGCAAGGAGAGAGACGCTTATGAGCTACCTACCTCAGAGACACCAAAACTCCTTCAGTAGCCTTGGGTAGTAGCTCCTTCTCTGCGATCGTCTCCTCGACTCTGCGGGTTGTGTTGATGGCAGCCACCTTTTATACTTTAGGCCTGGGCGATGGTGTCACAGCAGTGCCTGTGAGCTCACCATCACTGATCTGTGCGTGGCCCACTGCCCTGGAGGGTGTCCTTGGGGGTGCTGAGAGGGACCTTGGCGATGTCAGGCACGGCTCTGGTGGGAAGCACAGCAATGGAATCAAATTTTTGATAATATTTAACAATTTAATACGTGTCAGAAACTCCTGACGATCACTGCATTTGCCTATGGAGTATTTTTGGTTTCCATTGTTTTCTTATTTCCATGTTGTTTTTTTTTTTTTTTCTTTTACAGTTAAAATAAAGATTTGTTGTATTTTAGTTTGTAATCCTGTGTGAAAATGAAGACTAAACAATCCCATTTCAGTTACTTTTCAAAGACACATGTGGATGAAAGTAGGTGAAATCTACTTAACAATATGTCTGTATGCACATGAGCATTTTTTTTTCTTTTGTATTAGCTCACATAATTAGATATTACAGTAGTCTTGGAAAAACAGCTGTGGGAATAAAGGAATGGCACTCAGTGCAGCTAATGTAAGGCAATGGTTGTAGTGCAAAGATGCCAGAGAATATAATAATATCTGTGGTGATCTAAATCTAGTGTTATCAGAGTCTGGAGAAAATGATGGCTGAGAAATCATTAGGGCAAGAACAAAGTTTAGTGCTGCAGAGAAAATAGCTGATGCCAAGCTAAAGACATTGTTATTTACAGACGATTCAGATCTGCATAGTAGTTCAGAAAATTGCCCTCTAAAAATGAAAGCCATCATCGTATTAAACTTCACATGGAAGTGGGAAGACAGGAAACAAGAGCCCCAGCATGTGGACTGGCCTTTCTCCTCATGTTGTCTAAGTACGTATGAATATCTATTTGGCAGTGGGCAGCTGGGCTGTCTCTGTGTGGTGAGGATGATGGGGTAGGAGTTTGTGGAAGGTGGTTGGGACAAACAGGAGGAGAGCTAAAGGGCAGGCAGCCACAGCCAAAGAATACGGTGATACGTGTCTGCGATTTAAGGAATGAAACTGTCGCGGTTTTGTCATGAAGAGTAGATTTTCTTTGTGTAAAATCATCTTTTGATTGTAGATTGTGGAATTTTAAAAAAGTGTATGTGGCTGAAATGCAGCTCTCAATGTCACAGTTCTGGAAAAGTTCCGAAAGTGGACTGGTTTTCGGTCCGTGGTTTTCAGGTGCCTTTATCTGCAATAAGGGGTTTATCCAAACCCCGGGTTCAGCTAGTGTCCAGCTTGTTCCACATGTTGTCCTGCACATTTGTTTCACGGGCACATAGGTCATAATAAAGTTTTCTGTTGCTTTGTGCCTTTTGCCTGTTGTGGTTGGCGAAGGCCATGGTGTACATTTTGGTTAAAACACTTGAAAATCAGGTGAAATTCTCATTATTTCAGAGGTTTTTCAGTAATACTTTCAATAATACACTTTATAGCATACAAGCTGCGCATTGGGATTTTGATTAACTCAAAATAAGATCAACTGAATATGTCAGCAATCTTCCACATAATAATTACTCTAAGAATTTTTAAAGTACCTGTGTACTGTATGTGACTTTGAGATCTCTTTACATATTTCATGACTATTGCAGTTGTGCTTTGACTCAGATGAAACTTTTGACAGACTTCAGTGTCTGTTTTTCTCTGATTTGGGCCCAAATTGTGGAGAAATGGAAGTCTGAGCATGCCTGTACGTTGTGTGGACTGTTTTGAGTGGTTGCAAACTTGTTTGAAGCCATTGTTTTGGGGAACTAATCCCCCCCCCCTTTTTTTTTTCTGTGTGTGTGTAAGTTATAGAAAGCAAAGCAACTGTCTAACACATCAAAATTTAAAGCAAGTCCTATAAATGGGTGAGAAATTACACATCTCACAGCTTTCAAGAAGTGAAGCTTTCTTTGGAAAAAGAAAACCAATGGTAAGCTGCACTTTTTTTTTTCAAATTTTTCTTTCTTTCTATTTAATGTCTTTTTCCATGTTTGTACATAATGTGTAGTTTAGTATATCTTGTAGTCAAAACAACAGACATTTCCCCCATTACCCTGCGGGTTTCTCCAAATTTATATCATCTTTGGTTGTTTTCTTTCCTTTTAATATTCTGTATTTATGGTTCACCTGAAAAACCAGCCACTGAGGAATTTGGAACATGGTTTTTATTACCTGGATGTTGTCAGTGATGGTGCAGGGAAGCATAAAGAATCCTGAATTTTGTAAACTAATGTAATTGTGCAGGAATCTTGATAATGAATTCTTGTTTTGACTAGTAAATGATAGGTTATGAAATCCATCATCGTAGTATCTAAAGCTTGCTCCAAAATGGGGTAATTTTTCATCTAAGAAGCACTTTGAAGTGCTCTCTGTGTGTTTTTTTAAAGTATTTCTTAACAACAGCAAGTTACAGCTGGGATGATATTTCATTGCTTTTTTAATAGATCCTCTCAGCAAAGCCTGAGTGCTGTAGTTGAGCGGATTCCTGTTTTGCTTGGAACCATTAGAGTGTCCTTTCTTCACTGCGAAAGAGAAACCATCACTTTCCAGTGGAAAGTCTGGGAAGCGACATTCCTGTAGTTGCTGACCCAGCCATTGCCATAGTTTCTCTTTCTCCTGCTGGGTTTGCAGCTTGAGAAAGATGAAACTGCTTAGGCAACTGGGTCTGGAGAAACCAAAAGTGGTGTGTGGAAGAATTTTTAAAACTTTTTTAGTTGGAAAATGGAAGTTCACTTCTTTAGTAGTGGTCACCAAATGTCCTTTTATATGTAATGTTTCATATTGCTTTCTGTTGCCTTCAAATCATTCTATGTTAGTATTTTTGCCCTGAGACAATTGCTTGAGATGAATTGTAGCAAAGATTCCTGCAATTTTTAAAAGGAATTATTAAAAATATTGCTCAGCTACTAAATTCTGTAATACCTTGGTGTTAGCTTTTACCTATGTCTCTCATACCATATAAAACCCAATTTATTTTCACCCAAAGTAGACATACTTCACATTTAAATTTCTCTTTGTTTTCAGGTGATTTGTAACAGAAGAATATGCAGAACAGCACTAACATACCTGTATTGCTCAATCATGTTTGGAAGGTGGTGTGCATGAAAGGAACTAGACAGACTTCAGGTATTTGGTGCAGAATATTGCAGAATCTCTTCACCTTTTTGTGGGGTTAAAAAAACCTGTTGAAAGAAGAGGAAGCTTCCTTCTGTTCTTTAAATATTTACCCAAAATCCAGTAGAGAATGAAGTAATAAGGGACTGAGTATATATGAGGTAAAATCCGATGTGGCCTTTCACCACTGCAAGGCACTTCATTAAGCTGTGTGCATGAAGGACCATTTGATAAATCTGCTCTCATCTCACACCAGGAGAGGGGAGGAGGTTACTGGAATGTGCTAATAAAAATTAAAGCTGGCCAACATACAGAATTTATTTCCGAGTTTCTGTGTTTCTGCTTGGACTAAACAATGTTATTTTTTTTTTTTGCCCCCATGATTTCCCATGAAGGTGGAGAAATTACTAACTTCTAATAAGATTTGGAAGTGACTGCAGTAGCAGAGATCATATAAACAGCTAGAGACACAGAAAGCTAGTAAATAAAATCAGCTGAATAGAAAGAGGGCATTTACTTACAACATCTAGCCTCCTCTCAGGGCTCTTTCTGAATGCTGACTTTGAATTTGTAATAATTTTTTGTCATAATGCAGCATTAAGGAAAAGGATTATCTGTTTGAACTTGGAAAAGGACAGAAGTTTTGGGTTTTTTCTTTTTTTTTTTTTCATGTGGGCCACTAAATGATGCTAGAAAATAAAATTCTTGAATTATTATCAGCTGGAGCAAAGTTCTTAATCAGTTAAATAGCCTGAAAAATCTCCATTTTATTTGCAGAAGTCCCTCTAACATCCAAACTGTGTAGTAATCTCCTCAGATTCTTATGTAGGTTTCACAAAAATTCCATTGGCAATGTTCTCCCCAGACAGCCTTTGACAAGATCAAATGAAGTTGACAGACAGCAGATGTAAAACAAACTGAATTAGGTATTTCTGCACACAGCAAGAATTTTAAACTCTGTCGTTTATGGTTAGAAGATGCTATGGATGCCAGAAGTTTACATGGCTTCAATAATGCAACTGTGAAAGAAAATCTCAGAGCTATTAAAATCTGACTTCAGAACTGATTCCACCTAGTTTGTGTGGTGTAGAAGAAGGTGTAAGAATTTCTTGCTTGAGCACTCAGCGGAGAATTCTTTGTTACAGGAGATTTTCCTATTTTTAGGCTGTGCTTTAAGAGGTATAGATTTGAAATCTGTGTTATTTACTGCTTTGTATTGTCAGCAGACTTGGTAGTAATTGATACCAAGACAGCATGCTCTCTTTTGCTCCATGGATCAGTTGTTCATGTTAAGACTAGTTGTTTGGCTTCTCCATGGGGAGTCTCTGGAAAGTTACTGCCAAGCTTTGGAGGTGGTGGTAAACCAGGAGCTTCCAGAAGCTCCTCTGCTCTGCCATGAGATTTGGTGCACATGACCTGCACAGGGTAGTTAAGGGCCTGTCTCCTTAATTCTTCATGGGTCCAGTGTTCAGTAAGTGATATTTATATAAAAAGAAGGAAAAAAAAATATATACACACATATATATATATATATAGAGAGAGAGAGAGAGAGAGTGTGTGCGTGGAACATGTATGTATACCCCCAGATGAAATCTTTGATTTCCCTGATTGAAGGAATTGACAAGTGCTGAGTATTAAAAAACAAGATTAGAAGAACACTGGGTTGGTGTGTTTTCCATAAATTACATTCCTAAAATAGGTATATCCTCTCTCTAGTTCACACTTTTCTTGTTGCTCTTAAAGGACACACAGGTTTGCTTTAGCACCTGACACTGCTTTTCATGCACTGCTTGCAGTCCCAGCTAGCTGAAAAAACCAGCCCATTGTCCAAGAATTTTGCTTACTTCTCATTTCCTTCTTCAAATTTAATTAGATCCAAAGGGTCTGAAGCTTTGAAATGAAAACAGCAACTTGTTTTGAGAAGAACATTTGCCCCCTCTCTGCCTTGTCCTGCGTCCAGGTTTCCCCCTGGCCAGGGCTGGCTGCCCAGCGCAGGCAGTGAAACCATCTGTGGCCGTTCTCGGCCAATGCTCAGGCAGCTCCCTTTGGCTGGCGCTGTGCTGCTGTCCTGCTGGCTGTGGCACAGAGGGTTCTCTTCATGCCACTGCACATGTGCTGCAGGTATTGCCTCGCCTGGAGCTCAGGCTTGGAGGGCTGGCTTGCAACGTGACTTTAGTTTCCTTTCCCAACCAACCGCATTTGCCTCGAGCGGTGAGGTTTGGGACTTAGTTCTTGCTGAGCTCAAGGGAGGTGGAGTGGAAAGATGCTTTTACAGCACTTTTGTGCCTCTCCATATTGTAGGTTGGCTGGGGATTTGCCTAGATCTTGGTTTAGACTTGATTCCTATTTTTTCTGTCGTTTATGTCAAGCCATATGTTTTCCCATGGGGTTATCAGAGAGGCAGGAGACCACGGTGCTCCTTAGTATTTGCAGCCTCCTGGCATGCCACTGTATCCTGGAACTGAGTGTGCATTGAGGGTGGGATGCAGAAGGGGCATGACACGGTGAGAGGCGGTTGGTGGAACGGATGCTGCGTCCCTCCCCAAAGCGTCCCACAGGGGATCTGCTCGAGGGTGCCACACACGCACACAAGGACACAGCCAGACACACTCACACAAATGCAGGATAGCTCTTCTAGCGCAGCCAGAGATGAAGAGGCAGGAGGGATCCTTTGTGTGGTGTTCCGAGGGGCTTATTCCAAGGAGGGATCCAGAGACAAAGGATCAAGAACACAGAGGAGTCCAGGGTTTTATACAAGGGCGGAACAAGGGGCGGGCAGAGCCCGGAACCAATCAACTGAGGGCCAAGGGGTGGAGATAACATGGGGTGACTAAACAACAACCAGTGGGGAAGGCGAGGGGTGGAACAAGGGAACCATCAACCAATGGGGTACTGAACAAGGGAGAACTTTCCAGAACACGAACTTATAGGGAGTATAAAGGGTGCTAGGCCAATGGGCCAACCAAAGGAGAATAATCTACATAGTAGAACAAGGGACTTCGGAAACTCGCCCTGACCACGAAGGTGTCTTTCGACATCGGTGCCAGCCCACTAGAGAACCTCAACTGTCTTAGGGACTTGTGGCTCCTTGGTCACTCCTGTGGTGGCCTCAACCACCGCAACAGGGGCACACATAGCACTTGTCTTTGCTGCTTACATAAGTTTTCATGGCTGCTGGTGTTCCTTGATAAACCCTTTATTCTAAGTTTTGACTATCACATGTCGAGAATGAAACTTGCATAGTTGACTTCTGCCTCCTTTCCTGCCACTGTTTTCTTCTTTTCTCATGTCATGGGACACAGGTGAACTAGAAATGTCATGGTCAGATGTGTTGTGTGGCTGCTCTGTGCTCTGAGGACTCTCCTGGATGTACAGCTTAGCATCTCCCTCTTTAAAGGGCTGCCCAGCTTCTTCCTGTCCCATCTCATGGGTCCATCTTGAGGAATCATAATTTGGGATGAAAAAAGTAGTCATGATATGTTGAAAAGATAAGCAGATATCTGGAATTGTGATGGGCATTTATTTTGCTGGAGATATTTTTCAGGACTTTAAGACAAATGCACGACATTTTTTTTTCACATGGAGGAAAGTTGATACTCGTAGCTGTTTGAATTATCATGCAATAGAATATCCTGATTTGGAAGGGACCTGTGAGAATAATTGAGTCCAACTCCAGGAGGAAGTTGATCAAATCTGGAAGGACTGGTTGCTTCATGCTTCTCATTAGGGAGTACAGATTGATACCTGTCTGGTTTCCTTGGCAAGGAGATAGCAATATCTTCTGTGACACTTCCTTATGTGCCCAAGCAAAGTAGCTAAATCTGTACAAGGAGGCACATAGACATCTTTTAAAAATTCTTCTGGTTTTCCATGACCATATGGAAACTGTCAGCCACAGCAAAATCCCAGAGTCCATAATTTCTTACAGTGTTGAAACTTCTTCTCTTTATTCCATGCATTTTACTCTGTACCAAGTAGACCTGAGGACAGGAAGGCCCACAATCATCTTAGAATCATTTTAGCACCATTTTTGTTGTTCTAAGAGAACAGCCAATTTTTCAGTTGGCATTGTTAACACAAAGGTTTTTTTCCTATTTTTTTTTTTATTTTTTCCTGAAAGATAAGAATAAGGTATCAGCTAAGTGTGAATGTCTTTAGAAATTGAGTGCTGCAGAAGTAACTTACATGGCCTTTCATACTATAAATATTGCTTTTGGCTGATGAAGATATTTCCAAAGCAGCCTCAGAGCGTAAGTGCAGAATTGCTGTCTCTGGAAGCCACGCTGATCCTGAGAACAAAACTGCTCCTGAATACCAGCTTTGGGAATCAGAAACCTCTTGACAAATCATTCCTCTAGTCTCTTGAGTGACTTTTGCTGCCTGCTACCAGCAGAAAGCTTTTAAACATCCCCTGATTGAACCTCTGAGGCATTATAGAGCCGACATATGCATCAGATTTGGGTTTCGAAACTACTGATATTCACATTTAACCAAAACGGGCTTAATTCAATCTTGAAAAATGAATACAGTGCAAGATTTTTTTCTTGTGAGGTAATGTCTTTTCCAAGGTTACAGTTTGTGTGCGGACCATTGAATGCTAATGCATCCTGCCACAACAGCGGAATGAAGGTCTGTGTGTTAGAGAAACGTGGTCTGTGCCAGGTGCACTATGGTATCCGTCCTCTAAACTTTCCTGATCCCCACCCCGAGTTACGCTTCTCCCTGTCCAGATGTGGGATATGACTGACTGGAAGAGAAGAGGTGGTGCTTGGTGAGCAGTATGGATCCTGCTCTCTGGTGGCTGCAGCCAAAGTAAACAAACGGGAGTAATTGCCACCGCAGGCATTTTACAGTAGATCTGCCCTTTTATTGATGTTGTTATTAAAGTGCTATAAATGGTGTAGGCTGCTGGTGGAGATGAAATTCCCCCTTCCCCCAACTTCTCGGTTGCTGTCTGTCACTAAGTGCTATTAAGTTTATCATCTAGCAAAATCAGACAGTGCAGGAAGCAGTCTGAATGTTAATGTTAACCTATAATAGGTTTTAAATAGCTATAAAGAAAAATTAGGCTGCAGTGGGACAGGAAGGCTAGTTTACCTTAACATAAAATAAAGGAGGACATGTTGACCTGATTTACTTAAATGTAGCTATTATATGCTCTTTAGGGAGGAAACTGGTGTACCAAAGCTTATACAGACAGGAAAAATGTTCTTTACCTCACGCTGTACAAATGACATAAAGGCTCTTGCTTTAATTAACGAGTAAACCCATAGGTGCTGCATGTATATATTAATGCAGATGTCATCCTGGCTACTTTCTACATTAACTCCTCCTAGAATAACCATAGAGATGTGGAAAAGACTATTTTGAAATGTGCTACATCTTCTTTGGCTTTGAGCGTGGTGCTTTTTTGCAACAAGTTCAATATGAGTTATATTCACAATGGAAATGTAAGGATAATAAAAATGGATCATTTGTCATTCAGGATTTCCCAACTGTCTGGGATAGCCTAAAATTCTTACGAAAATGTGTGGAAAAGTCATGCATGAGCCCAGCTCCCTTCCTGCAGCTCTGTCCATCTTTGCTTCCAAGCTATTCTCAGCCAGCAGCTCCCGACATAGTCTTCATGCCAGCATTTGAAATGCATCCCCATCAGAAAGCGGGTGGGTCTCTTCACATGCAGGGAGAGAGAACCAAACTCTGTGTGGAAGTCAGGAATGGGTTGCAGCTGGATGAGGAGAGCCCAGTGCTGTAGGAAAAGGTAGTCCCGTTTTCTATAGGTGCTCAGAAATTTTGGAAACGGCCATGGTTAGTGGCGTGTCTGCTCAGAATCATTATAAAGTGAAGCTGCAATTTGTAAAAGGTATTGTTGGAGACTGGGGGCTTCAAGTGTCTCACTTCACTCCTTGGGGAGGTCTGAATTGGGATTGTCGTGGGACCAGCAGGATTCAGGGTGTGCTTTTGATCTCTTAAAGCTGGGGGCACTCGAGGCTGGATCTGGGTGTTTGCTTTGGTTGTGGTCTGCATAAGAAACATACATTTTTAAAGGCAGAATTTTACTTGCTCTTTCTCTGCTTTTCGAAAACCAAAACCTCTAGATCTAGAAGTTTAAGCACAGTTGTAATATATTTTATTAAAATCATTTAAAAATTGAGCATTAAGTCATACTAACTGGTCCTAATTCATTCTTTAGGCAGCTCTAAGAGTCCAGTTAATTGATTCATTTATACTTTAAAATAATCAAAAGTTGTTCCATGATGCATCAGGTATATTGCTTGGGTCAGCCTCCTTAAAGGAAAATCAGAGTATTACCTGCAGTCTCAAATGAAGCTTCTGAACTAATTTTAAATATTCAGGATTGTGTTCTTCTTGAAGGATACAGATTTTCATTCCCTATTCAGCTCATCAGCATCCTTCTGTTGCCGGCAGCATCCGGCATTGCACACACCAGCACCAACCTTCCCTTTTGTTAGTAACAAGATGCAAAATTCAGTGTTTGTGTACCTGGGTGAAAGTCAGGATCTGTGGTGTAAGGAGGCTGAACTCCTTATAATCCAAGGGGGTTGGATTGTCCCTTCTGGCCTGTGGAATAGGTGCAATGCACTCAGATTTTGTGTTCAGTCACAATGCTCCACAAAGGGATATGGGAACTTGCTGAAGCCCTTCATCCCAAGGGCTGCACAGAATCACAGAATATCCAGGGTTGGAAGGGACCTACAAGGATCATCAAGTCCAACTCCTGGCCCTGTGCAGGACACCCCAAGAATCCCACCCTGGGCCTGAGAACGTTGTCCAAATGCAGCTGGAGCTCTGTCAGGCTGGTGCTGTGACCACTTCCCTGGGGAGCCTGTGCCAGTGCCCAGCCACCCTTTGGGAAAGAACCTTTTTTTAATATCCACCCTAAACATCCCCTGACACAGCTTCAGGCCATTCCCTCAGCATGATTTTATTTCTGTACTTAGGCTCAGTACATTCTTAGAGATCCAGATTAATGATTAGACTCTAATTTATACTCTTAATATGAAATAAGGATTATGCAAAAATCGAACATGACAGTTTCCAGTTTTGTCTGACTTCTGAACTTCAAGACATTAAAAGAAGATTTATGTGGTTCTCTCTAGGCTCGCTGAATCTTCCCAGTGCTGTTTCTAGTGCTTTTCCCTCTGAGTTTTATATGAATGTTAATGCATATACACATGAAGAGAAAAACCTGCTTTGAGGCGGCACTGCGAAAGACTTTATATTTACAGTTGGATTGCAGTTTAAAATGTTTATTTGCTCTCTAACCTTTAGACAGACAGTGAGACCAGCCTTGCAGTAGAGTTGCTTTGTGAATGATGTTGGCATACCATCACCTTTTGCTTTATAAGCTTCAAAATGTTGGGCTTTTTCCAATACCAGAAAAATGAAAGTAAAAAAAAAAAATTAAAATGAAGTAAAGTGGGACTAAAGAGAGTGGTAGTTATTCAAAATGAGCCCTCTTGGTATTAAGAAACCTAAACAATTTTTTTTAAAATTCAACTTAAAATGTTGGGAAATAATTATTTCAAGTGGCAGGTGATACATTGTTAGTTACTCATTAAGTGGTTCTCAGACCAATGCCCATTTTTGTGATGGAGTACTAGTTGGGATACAGTTATAGTTGGGATAATCCCTCCCAGCTCCTCAGAGGTGCTGCTCCAAGTATCAAGAAAGCCTGGGAAATGGCCGGAGGAAATAAAGGGAGTCTGTGTGACAGAAGAAAAGTGGATGGGCAGAATGTGATTTGACCTGAATTCCCACATATATGGTCTGCAGTAAATGTAGTTTTGAAAAAATACAGCCGTGCATAAGTCTGACACTAGGTGAAATTCTGTTTTATTTTCCTTTGCAGTGGAGTCAGGGAAAAGCCAAATTCCTTTGTTTACATATCTGTATTACAGTAACAGGAACTTTTGCATATTTCATATATGCAGTAGGAAAAAAAAGCAGTAATGAAATGAACAATGATAAAATACTCAAGCAAGAAACATCATAATTTCTCAGTTAATTTCCTTGCCAGGTCTTTCAGAAATGTATGAAATGTTTGTGTTCTAACTGAAATAAACAAATTAGAGTGTATAAATCAATTAGTTATAGGTTTGCTTCATTCCAAGAGCCCATTTCCAGGCTGAAATAAATTTAAATAACAGATCAGTGTATACTTTTGGTCACTAACTAACAATTTTACATGCCAGCTGTTTGCTTGTGATAATTAAAGATCGTAATTGCTTTCTGAACACCATCTCTGTGTGCAAGTGAGAATTTGTGATTTTTTTTTCACTCTGCGGCTTATCAGTTTGCGTTACTGTATTTGATTTAATTTTCTGAAAGTTACACTTGAGCAAGCACACCAGCAACTCATGAAACACTGTTAGAACCAAAATGAATCAAGCTGAAGTATCTTGAAGTTAATTGTGTAGTTTCTTCTAGAAGCTGGGAAGGATGAAAGCAAAGTCATATGGTTTTTTTCCATTTTTAAATATTTAAGAATTTTCCGTTTTTGTGAGATGTAAATAGACATTGATGTGATAGAAACCTTTATTACTTAGTTTAATAAGATTAGTTGATAAAGTGAAAACTTTTTGTTCAGTTTAAATGCAATTCTAACTTTCTTGTGAACTGTAGGGAAAATGCTTGATTGGAATTATTAATTTTACTACAACAGTAAAATTGAAATTAGATTGTTCTTTAGGACACTTGAATCTTTTTATTATTTCAGTAGATAACTTGAATTTTTAAAAAAGAATATATCAAACTGAGATTCTGAAGGGCCAAAAAGAAAATGCAGAAGTCTTCAGCTTACAGCTGTTGCACAGGCCAGACATTTAATTGGCAAAAGTCTATTTTCAAAAGTTAGCAAATTTTTAAAATGCTATCTCCACTGTGATGGATTTAGGGTAGAATATGATAGGCTGCCTGAATCCAGTGTACCTCCAGCTGTAGACATTCTTCAGTTTGCAGGGAGGTCCGTGGGAAACTGAGCATGTTGTAGCACTTTCCAGAAAAATACTGTTTGAGGAGATGAAATTAGAGTGATGAAGTTTATGATTTCAGTCTTTCTCTAAGGGCAAGCATTAAAAAGGAAAAAGAATTTGGGTGTGCTGCTGAAGCTGTTTCTGCCTTGCTCAGCCCAAAGCCCTTCTTCTGTGGTCTGTGGCAGAAAAGATGTCTCTGCTTTCCACAGCACAGGCTTCCCTTTTCTGTTCCCAAATTTTGGAGTCCTGAACGTGGGGTGGAGTGGCATAAATTAGGCTGGGAGGGGAAGTTGTCTGGTCCAAGCCAGTCACAGCAGAGCTTTCTTCGTTGTAAATGCAGTTTAGAAGTCAGTTGAGGTTGCTGGGGCCTTTCCCAAGCAATTCTTGAATCACTCCAAGGACGAAGATTCCATGGCAAAGCAACTTGTTCCGTTGTGTGACCACCCTTTCTGTTAGAGCTGGTTTTTTTTCCGTGATCCCTAATAGTGATTTTCCACTTGCCTCTCGTACTGATTGTGCTCTTGTCCCTTGTCCTCTGAGAGGAGTTTGTCCCTGTTGCATCATATGTGGTGCACTCCTTTGGCTGCCACGTGACTGTGCTTGTACTGCATTCCCTTTTGCCTGGCCTGCCTTGGAAAGGATGGTGAAGGTTCAGTGAGTCGATGTCTGCACAGTGTTTCAAACATCTGCAGTGCTTCATTAATGCAGATTATTTAGCTGCTCTGCCAGTCATCTTGCTGTGGAAATTTGATAGTACTCTTGAAACAGTTAGTCCTCAGAAATAAATTCCTGGGCTAAAGTGAGGTGGGAAGGAATGTAATGCACCTTCTTGTGTAAAATGGAAAGCATGCAGCAGCAGCCACGTGAATTGCATCAACATCAAATAGCTCCACTGCCAGCATTGTGTATATTGCTGCTCTGTAAATTATTTTACACTTCCATCCCAAATCCATGGTACCACTCAAGCTGCTGCAGAATTTTTTCCAGTTATCCAGAACCTTGTTACTTAATATGCCCAAGTTGTAAAACAAGGCTGTAAAATGCAAGTTTAATAAAGAATTACATAAATAAGGAGTAGTGAAAGGTGCCTGAAACTTGATATTCTGGCTAGACACTAGAAAAGAAAAAGATGCTGGAATGCAGTTTGGTAATGAGTTTGTGAACCAAGATTAGCAAGATCATTTAGCAGACACTCTGAGAAAGCAAACCCATTTAGCCATTAGAGTGTTATGGCTGCTGAAAGAAAAACATGGATGTCGGTGACTGGAAAAACAACTTTTTTTGGGGCTAAGGATCTGAATGTTGGAGCTGTTGAACATGCATGATCTATGTGAAAAGGCAGAATGTTAGTTTCTCATTGCCTCTGCATTGTTTACAAGTTAATTAAGCTGCAATGCCCTTCTCCTGTAACATGAGCAGATAAAAGGCACGGAAAGCCTTTTGCCAGATCATAACAACTGAAGCCAGTAGTTACAATTACTGTATGCAGGCATTTTCCTGTGTCAGAACAATATTTAGTGTGTATCAAAAGTTCAGTATTGAATTCAGTCTCTTTGTCTTATATTTGTATACAAATATCCAGAATCGTGAAAGGAACTGAGACTTGCTCAAAAGCCTTGAGCTGGCTTTACTGCTACAGGGTATTGAAAAATCAGAATTTTCAGTGTGTGAATAACTCTGATGTTTCAATACTGGTTTTCTTCAGGAACTGGAAAGAGAAGTCAAGAGTAAGTTTGACCTGCTAACTTACTGAAATAATATGTTTGTTTTTGTTTTGCTTCCACACTGCCCAGCAGGAGTAAGACAGACATTCCACCAGTTCTAAAAGGTGGAACTGCCAATCTCTGACACAGGACAAAAAATTAAGAAAAACAAAAAAAACCCCAATGAAAACATTTATTTCACAGGAGAAATCTTAACACTCCTACCCTCATCAGCTCAGAATCTGGAAGGCTCTTTGAGCATGGTTACATCCAGGGCTTCTGCCTTTCTGCCTCTGAACTGTGTGGAGAGGTTAACACAGGTGTTCAGCACTCCTGTTAGGGTGCACCTGGCCTTTGGGATCTCTGGCTGTTTCTGACCTGAAGCTACCACCCTCAATGCAGCTGGTATGGCAAAGCCATCCTAGGCTGAGGACCCCAAGAGTCCAGGGCCCTTTGATTCCCAGGTCCTCTGAGTTGTGGTGCTGACTTAGAGCTGTAAAACAGAAAGAAGCTTAGGAATTCCTATTTCTGGCTTACTAAGGAAACTAGCAGGCAACCAGGTGAGCTACTCTTATCCACCACTTA
This sequence comes from Coloeus monedula, assembly GCF_965178545.1. Taxonomy (NCBI): domain Eukaryota; kingdom Metazoa; phylum Chordata; class Aves; order Passeriformes; family Corvidae; genus Coloeus; species Coloeus monedula. Next base: position 6,026,054 of record NC_138785.1, on the reverse strand, counting down.
TTGTTTGTTTGTTTCTCTTTTCTCTTTATCTCTTTCTCTCTCTCTCTCTTTCTCTCCTTTTCTCTCCTTCTCTCTTTCTCTCTTTCTTTTTTTTTTTTAGAACAAAATGATTATGGCTGGTAAAGTAAAACTAGAGAAAAAACCAATTCAGTTGTGTTTTTTTTTTTTTTTCTCTTAGAAACGTTCTGAAGACCTTTTTAGCAGCAAAGTAAAGGCGGCATGTATGGTTTCTTCTATGTCAGCATGACAGGAAGGATGTTGGCCGTGATTTCTATGTTAATCTGCAGTTAAAGAGACTGTTTTTCTTATTAGCAGTTGGAGTCTGTGATCTGTCCATGCCTCCTACTGAAGAATAAAAGGTGTGTTATGATTCAACTCCATTTCCCTTTCGTAGGTGTTACTTGATAAATGATACTGTATGTATACCTTTCTGTATTAGTTCATTACATTCTTTGATTTATGAACAAGAGCAATCAAAATGCCCATTCCCTAATTTTTCACAGCTATAGGCAGCACATACAGTATGTCTTTCTGATAGGGCTGTGTTAAACATCTTGATTTTACTTCTTGAGGATTTTATTCTAAAATTAACGTCTGGGTTCAAAAGCGTGTGATCGGCAGCCAAAAAATCTGTTTTGCAGTCTGGACAAAATAATTCAAACCTGAAATGTCACACTTGAAATAGTGTACTTGTGTCTTCTCACTATCTGGAGAGTCAAATCCTGGCTTTAGTCAGAAGGAAAATTAATTTGCTTTTTTCACAAATTTGCCACATAATTTGATATGATTACTCAGTTTTTCTCAGTAGAAGTCTTGCAGTGCGACTGTTCACCTTCAGGGCTAAAATCAGGGCAGATTGGTATCTATTGGCAGATTTTTAAGGTATGTCAGGTATTTCTGGCTCCAGAACAGATAGATTTTTTTCTGTCAAATGTCAAAGAAACTTCAATACAGTGCTGAAGTCACTGGATCTGTGCCAGCCTGGCAGCAGCTGAAGACCTGGCATAGATTTTACTTAGGAATGCAAGAAGAATACAAGAAGACAGGATTTGTGTTGCTAAATATAGGCTGCCCTGAGAGTTCTAGGCCCAAATTTCTGTTTAGACCATGCACCAAAGGTAACAGAATGCCTTTTTATTTTTTTTTACCAAAATTACGCATTGAAATCAACAAAGTTTGTAATCTTCAAGAAACACAGGAGCAAAGATGTTTTATTTTCTGTTCTCTTAAGATAAATATCTTGAAGGAGGAGCATGGCTTCTAGGCAGCAACCTCTATCTGTAGACATATATTAAATGAGCTGGCATGTAGAAAGAACTATGCCTTTGAGACATGCTGCAGACGTTCACAAGTGTGTAAAACATTTTCAGCTTGTGCATAGATAGACATGATTTGTAAATGCTGAGGTACTGAAATAACAGAATTTTCATTATAGCCAGTTTTATCACATCCCTTTACATAAAATTGCAAAAACAAGTGCTAATGTTGAAACTGGCTATTAACCAAAATGTGTGCTGTCAAATTAAATGTTCCCATCTGAGATGATGAATGGAGGCTACATGGCTATAAGCTGTGGCTCATGAAAAATAACTCTTTGACATCTGGCTCTGACATCTGGTTTTATAATTGATGTTCTAAAGCAAATGGAATATGTATTTTAAGGGTTTGTTTTTAATTAGTGTTCAGCAGCCTGTATTTCTCCATTGTGTAGCTATCACACACCTACAAAAGGCTGAAAAAAAATCCCTTCAATTCATATCAATGCTTGAAGATATAAGTCTGTATAAATGCTAGTACTTTACCATTTAACTCTGAGCAGCACCAAACAGCATCCAGGGAGAAACAGGAGTGGGTGGTTTTAGCAATTGTTCAGTGCCCACCCAAAGAATACTCAAGGGAATGTTCTTTTCCTGCCCAGGATTAAAGAAAAATGGGCCTAATGCTTACTGATCATTATTGTTACCATTTAATTTCCCTGTGCTTAAATTAAAAGCAATAAGGAAACTTGTGTCAGAATGTTGTCCAGGTCACTTAGCAGTAAGACACTCCTGCTTTTGGTTTTTTCTGCCTTTCTGCTGCCAGGATCTTTAAAATTGTGAGCCACTTTAAAGATTCAGAATGGTCTTGCATTTTGGCAGTGCTTGCATGCAGGAATACCCTTTTCTCCTGTTAGTTATCGCTGCATCTGAAGCTATTTGGAAGAATAAAAATAGATCTAATTTACACGTGATGTGCGTCACTTCCACACGTGTTTTCTGTACAGGACACACCTAATTTACCTGTTTCTTTGTCATTTGATTGCAAATGAAGGCTTAGAAGAAGTTGAAGTTGTGTTACTGTTTTCAGTCCTATGAGGTGGTGGTGTTTGTAACAGACATTTTATTGTTGGATCAGTGTGGGATCAATGAAAAGTCTACATTTCTTATCATTACTGACATCCTTTAAATAACCATTTTTCTCCTTTTAACCTGTGTTTTGCAAATTTTCAGCGACTGTGTTTTTATACAGCTCAGGCTCAGCCTGGGCTATAAATTTTACTAGTTTTGAGCATATTACATGGAAACTGGGAAGACCACATGCTCCCCCCTTACTAGGATCTTCTTGCCAGCAAAACGCCCTGGGTAGCTACATCTGAGCAGTGAAATAAGTCCTGTTGCTACCTTTGTTTACATCTTTATGTGACTAGTGTAGCTACTCCAGCGTCTCCACGAGGGAGTCTCCTGGCAAGGATTTGTTGGCTGACTCATTCTGTAACGTTGATACACCTCAACCCCTCCTGTTTCCAGCCTTAAGAATGGCCACAAGTTCAGTGTGTGTTAGAACTGCCGTGGTGACTCACACTGACAGACATGAGAATTAGAGATTAGAAAGCTTCTGTCTCGTCCTCTTTAAATTCCTCGTCTTTGAATGTTTATTTGATCATGTATTGAAAAGCTTAGTTTTTTAAAAATAAACTGTCTTCCCAGTTATACTGAGATTTACCTCATAAAAGTCCACATGGTTGCTAGTTGTGGATTTATGGGGAGTAGCTTGATACTGAGGAAGACCAGTAAGTCGACTAAAAAAGGAAATGGACAGGACAGAGATGAGGATTTGTTTTCAGTGTGGTTGTTCAGTGGTTTTTTTTCTGATGGGTCCTTCCCCAGCTCCACAGACCAACACAACAAATCTGCGAAGTTCTCAGGATTTTCACCAAATGTTGTGTTTCTCCTAAGAATGATTTATATCCTTTGAGTTTTCCAGTGATTATGCTTTACACTTGTTGACTTTTATATTTTTGGCTTCTTCAGTGCACCTAAAAGCAGGGCTGGAAAAAAGGGGATGGTTTCAGAGAGTTTAACTAGGAAAGTGCTCTGTTGTGCTGCCAGCAGCTCTGAATAGTAGATATTGTTTCCCAGCTGTATGAAATATATACATTTTATTTTACAGTACACAAAGAGAAATTTTTCATAGCTTTGCAGACAGACCAATTAAATGCAGCTCAGACTTGCTGGGTCAAGGACCGAGGTTACACTTTACTGTCAAAGTCTTACTGGGATTGACAAAAGCACTTCCTGAAGTTTTCTTTCTACTGTGGAAAGAAAACCCTTCCGTGAACCAATTTCAGTTGATTTTCTTTGCATTTATCATGGTCACCACTTTGGATGAACTTTTAAATATCCTTCAAAACACAGAAGCTGACACCTTGTCTCAATGCAGAACTGGGTATTTGCAAGGTGAAGAAGTCCTTTAGTAGGTAATTCTATAATAACTTGCCTACAGGCAGCTAGTTATGAATCCTCATTTCTTAGAGATGACTGGAGAATGCAGAATAGAAAGTTCCTTTTTTTTTTTTTTTTGTGTGTGTGTGTGTTTTGTTTAAAAATTCTGTGAAAAGATGTCCTTATTTTGCGTAGATTATTTCTGAAAGATCAGCTTTGCTAGGGTTATTGCAGAACATGCACCTTTTAAAATGCTTCTGTTTCCAATATATCACAGACCATCCTAGGTAACAGGATCTTTCCAGTAAATTTTAGTGAGAAACTTCTTAAAGAGGAAGCACTTTTAAAAGAGGCCGTCACCAAATGAACAGTGCAGCTTCCTTTAATGGAGTGTTGCCTTCAGTTGCAGGAGTACAGTATAATGACCACTGCATGGTTGTCTTTACTGCTGTGAAGAGAGAGGCTAAAGAAAAAGATCTCTTTTCCCTGATAAAGTGATTACGAATTTTGAATTCTGAAATACTAACTTAAATAAGTACAATAGGTGACGAATATGCTGTAGGAAGAACTGCATTCCAGGCACATGGTAAGATCTTTCTAATTGCCATCCCCTCATCTCCAGTTTTTTGTCCTAATTTCTGTTCTCTGGTTAATGTAAAACTTCTTTTCCTAGTCCGATTTTCAATCCAAAGTGTAGCTGACTGTAGATTTCGGTGAGTCTCATTTACTTACAGCTTGTGTAATATACAGCTGATGCAAAAGGAAATATAAATTATTCCGGTAATAATCTGACCTTCCTACCTCCTTGTTTAATCCGGTAGACCATATGTGCAGCTCTCTTTTAAGTCCATCCAAGAATATTTCAGAGGAAGACTAAAGGAGGTCATAAAGTATCTCAAGACCTTGACTTCAAAATTATTTTCAACTAAACTGGTTCAGAATATAATGATAATCGTGATAGGTTTCATCTGCCTATAGTGGGCTCTAGAATAGAGAAAAAAAAATCTGAAGTTTCTTTATGTATTTTAAAACCAAAAAACCCTGATTTAGCTTGTGAACCTAGTTGAGTGTGTTTGGATAAGTATTATTCTGCTTTTCAAATTGTTTTAGGTTGACAGCTACAATCTATTATTTATTGCTTTCATTAAATATTGAAAGTTTATTTTACCGTTGTAGTGAATAATTTGTTTAACATTCAATCTTATTTCCTCTTAGGGTAATATGCAGGAAAAGCCACTCTAGTTCTCTGCAACTACAGTGCAATGATCTTACATCTCTTAAATCCCAATTTTTCACTTAGATTGCAAAAGGGTAGTTTTATCCTTCCTAAGTTATGGTTGTTTTTTTCTTTTATCTTTCTTATTTTACCCAGAGGGATGAACTGGTATCATCATACATGCACAAGTCCTTAGGGAGGTGTTTTATATACATATCCTGAATTTATAAGTATAAACTATTTCTGTTCTGTATTTAAACTCCAGTGATATGTGATTTTATATATCAAATGCACTTAAAAATCATGTACAGAGTGTTTAATGGTATCTGATAGAATTAAGGGAATGTGCAGGATAAGCATCAGAGAATGATAGCAAGAGATTGGCACGGTGGGAGAACAGACTTATGGGAAGTTTGCAAGAAACCTGAAAGAGATGGATAAGTAACATAAATGGCTTTTCCATGCATAGCAGATAAAGAACTGATTTCATGTTCATGTTCAAAGTGTGCATTTCATGTTGGTCTAGATGTGTTTATTTATATCTTTGGTAAGCAGGCTCAAATAACTGATTGTACTGAAATAATTTTGATTGAGCTGTTGAGTCAGAAAAATCTGAACTGTTTTTAAGTGACTGAATGACTCTTCTAAGTGGGTGCATTACAGGTATAGGTGGCTCAAGAAAGAGTACTGCTTAGGATTTTTTCCAATGAGTTCAGCTGTCATTTGGGTACAGAGCAACTTATCAGCCCTTAAGTGAATTAAAATTCTGATAGTTTTCTATATGATTAAAGAAAAAAAAAATTTTTGTTATGTGGAAGTTTTACACAGTTCACAAATTTCAACCATGACATGGATTTGCTGGGGTTTGAGAATAGTTTTAATTGAAGTGTAACATTTTGCAGTGGGGTCCAGATCCTTCTCTGTGTTTGTAGAGCACCTAACAGAGCAGAGCTCCAATTTCTCATTAAGAACATTGGGCATTACCACAGAGATAAAGAATAATAAACCTCCCTCTATTGATACAATGGACACATCAGATACAAGGTGGATACTTCGATTTTATTCCTATTTTTTCTCTATGTATTATAATCTTTTATAATATCTGCTTCCTATTGAAATACCATTATTTGATTTTTCCTGCCACTGTGCACAGCACACAGAGGGAAGAAATCTTTCAGGAACTGACTATTTCTTCCTTCAAGGCTAATTGAAGCTTCGAGAATAACAGGAGTTAATGAAGCTTAGAGGCACAGCACGGTAACACAATTGATTTAACATCTAAAGCTATGTCTGTATTACTCTCTCTCTGTAAATATTATGATCACATCCCAGCAGACCTTGCCCATGAAGGGGAATGAAGGAAATGCTCAGGCTCAGTGTGTTTCAGCTCAATTCTCTGCCTTTTGTCATGTTTTACTTGTCCTGGTGCTAGAGGTATAGTGCCAACTGCCTTGGGTTGAACCAGCTACAGCCACATTCCCATCCTCCCTTCCATGACACAGGCAGCGGTAGGAATTTCAGCGTGGGGCTACGTATTTAGCCACCAGCAGCATAAAATCCACCCTTTTTGCTCAACATTCCTCTCTCCTTCTGGTCCAACAGCAGCTGTGTTGCCCGATGGGCCCCGTGTTTTCCTCCAACATTTGAAATGCAGTTTGTTTTTATTTTTAACCCTCCCTGCAACACGGACTTGGAAACTAATGCGGCTCAAGCTCCTCCTAAAGAGCTGTTGAACATTTCCCTTTTGGACTCAACTGGAAAGTTGCAGTTTTTTCCCTTTTAACTAAAAAAGCTCTGTAGGGAACAATCCTACATCTTCAGGGGCAGGCTATATGGCTCAACGCAGATCTTTTCCTTCTTTAACTTCCATTGTTCTCATTCTGGTTTGCTAAGGCATTTTAATCTCAACTTTTTTCTAAATGAGGGATTCCTGAAAATGAGAACTTCAAAGAGTAAACATGGGTAAGATTTTGAAAAAACCTTATCTTTTGTTGACCTCTAGATTTGATACAATGAAGAAATTATTTATTTTTTTTATCTAGAACTTTGGTCCAAAAAACAGTGCCAAAGGGTTTATTTGGAGCATGCCCTGATGTTTAATAAGAGTAGACAGAGCTTGAGAGGGGAAATACACATCTAGAAATGAAAAATTGGCTCTTGGTTTGTTTATATTGCAAAACAAATTATCAGCCTCTTGTCTTTGATTTGTCTCTTTTTCAACATGTTGATAAAGTGGTAGCTAAATATTTCAGGTAGAGTCTGAGAGATCAAGAGCTTCACACACTGAACAAGAGCAGGTGAATGTGGATTAATTGTTGAAGAAACAGAATTTTTAGAAGATAGGGACTAATCTGGGAGGGTATAATCTTTGCCCATCCAACTGCATGGTGTAGCATTATGTGACTGAGAGTAGAGATGCAATTTTTGGATAAACCTGTGGTGTACTAGGACATAGGAAAAGGCAGTTGTGAATAATTGTAAAATTGTGAATAATTATAAAAATAATAAGCCACCTGAATAATAATTAGTCCAACAAAAAGGGTATGTTTTGTTCAAAAATACTGTGATTTCCAGAAACTATTTGGTATAGCAGGTTTTTGATTTTATTTCCTCCATTTCTTTCTTTCATTTTTCCACTCTACCAGTGAAGAAAGGAAAAACAAGCTAAAGAGAACGAGATCTAAAAAAAAAAAAAGAATTAAAAAGTATCTAAAATAACTTGTCTCTCTTCAAAATATTTGTTTCTGAAATAAGGTGAAACATCTGAAAATGCTTGAACAACCTGGATGGGATGATGCTATCTGGGTAGTGTAATTACCTTGACTGTTGCTGATGCAGTCTTCATTCAGATAAAGTCAATATAGTTATTTCAGTTATTTCTAGAGATCTGACTGGCTAGATTAGGTTTGAATTAAATAATGGCACAAGGGCAACTATTGCTGTGATAACTTTAGAGTTACTTTTAAAAGTAACATGCTTCAGGAGATGTGGAAAAATAAGGAAAAAAGGAACTTGTAGTAAAGGCACTATGGAGTCCTTACAAGAGTAGGACTCAGCAGGAAAGGAGGAACTGATTTGGAAGAATTAGAAGCAGAGAATGGAAAGGGAGCATCAAGAAAGATTAGATGTTAATTGGAGCTCAGCAAAAAATAGTTTGATTCTCTGAATTGATAAAAATGTGCCTGTATCTGTATTAGTATGACACAAAGAGAGAAGCTTTGTGTAATTAAATTTGTTTTAATTAAAATGAATAAAAATCAAAATGCAATGTAAGCTTTAAACTTTAAAGTCGCAGAGTTAGGAAAAATTGTGAGGCTTTTTGCTTGTGGGGGTGTTATGTAGGTTTATTTTTTTCTCTCTTTGTGTGTGTGGTTTCGGCGTGTTCTTGCCCTGGAGATTTCCTGCCACGGCATAAAGAGGAGAGCGTGCTCAGAGGAGTATTTGATGCTACAGCTGCTTGAGTCTATATGATACTAGAACTGTCCAATTATGCTTTCAAACAGTTCTGGAAATGCAGGGCAAACGTTTCGTAATCCCTTTGCCCACAGAGCAGGGCTGTGGCTGATGGAAAAAGAAACTGGAACTAAGGCTCAGTAGTTTGCCTGGTCTCTCCTGTATTTGTTTGCCACAGGGAGGCACCCTTCTCTTCAGGTTGTGCCTTCTCTGCTGCTCTCCAAAATATTTATCAGCGTGGTCCTTCGGTGTTCTGAAATCCATCGAGTTTGTGCCCTCATCAGTTTGGTGTCGCAGGGATATAAATTTTGCAATGAGAGACTGAGTTAAAATTCTGATATCCTTAGGGAAATGCACTTTTCGTTTAGTATCCCTGAAATCAGCAATCCCTCTCCCTCCAAAAATACCCCCAAAACTCCAACGCTGCCCCCAAGAAAACCTGCCTGCCCTCACGAAGGGAAAATATGTGGGTATGCTGGATGAAAATTATCCCAGTTGTTTACTTAGGCTAAAATGTAAAAGCTATATGCAAATAAAAAATTACTCCAGTAGATAAAATGGGTTTGTTTCAGTAGTTTTGGTGCTTACAGTCCAGATTGCGAATATATTCAGACAGTCTTTAAAATCTCTTTATCTTTTTTTGAAATGCAAACTAAAATTAACTATAGGGAACTTAATTTGTAGTTTGGAATATTGGTAGTTGCAGGAGGCTTGCTTAAATTTCCTTGTTTTTTTGTTTTTTTCTTTTAATTCTTTTTTCTTCAAAGGTATTGTGAGAAAATATTCTAATGTCTGTCTCCTAATCCATGTACCCTAATGCATTAGAAATGATGCAGTTCAATTTACAGCTGTTGTAATACTTATGTCTTGCAAGGAGGTTGTTTTAGCTCAATTTAGTTAGCTGTTGTTCAGTCTTTTGCATTGCTTTAGTGAAAAAAAATAGGCTAAGATTCTTTATTATGTTAGCTTTTTAATTTTGCATTTTAAGTTCTATTATTTTTCCTCTCCCAAGGAAAAAAAAAATAAACATAATTTTGGTTGCAAGGTTCTGTGAGGAGACAGAAGTAGTGCATTCTGACATGAAACTGTAGGGTTCTTAATTTCTGTTACATTTAAAAATGAAAGTGATATCTTTCAAGTAGTATCACTACTATGCTTTCAAAACCCAGTATGCAAAACTATCACAGAAGTCTCTGCAGTGCTGGAGTATGGAAGTAGGAGCATGGATGGGAAAGATCCTTGGCAGTTTTGGGGTTATTTTATCACAAGCTAAATTGAGGGCAACCTCATGATGTGTAAGTGGTGAGAAAAATCCTTGTTTGGTACTACCATCATTATGATACAGTGACAGTTGAAGAAAATGTTAATTCTGTGAGGGTGGGAAATAAAGTATTTGGAAAATAAGCCGTAAAGTGTCAACACGGAAAAGAGATTGATGTTGACTTTTTAAGATCAGCCCTGTGTGATCCACTGCTTATTTTTTTTCATTGACATCTTAATTGAAAAAATAGATGGTTTCAAATTCATTAAATACTTATGGTGTGTATAAAAGGAGTCATAATCATACCCAGCTGAAAGTTCCCAGCAGAAGGGTTTCCTCTTCCCTCATTTTCCTAGAATATAGTGGAATTTCCACCAACAAAACTGTTTCACTTAAATGGATGCTTCTGGAGCCCTGAAAGTTTAGCTCATTTTTATACCATGTTATTAATTAAGTTTTAGTGCATCCTTGTAATTTCTACCTTGCAGGACTGGGTTCTTGAAAAATGCTAACAAATTCAATCATATGTGGCTGGAGCAAAGACGAATATTTTCAAATTAAAAAATGCAAAAGTGTTTGGAACCATTGCAGTCTCCTCTCAGGCAACTGTGGCTGTGGTTTTCAAAGATAGGGATTCACTGTCGGTGGGAGCTGTAGGCAGTCAGCTTTTCAGAACCCTCTGAGTGGATATTCAGGAGATGTTAGGATTCACACTTGGGACCAGATTTCAGAACAACTCAGCTCTTGTTTACGTGTCTATATATATTGCTGGGTTTCCAAGAGCTCAGTGTGTTGATGGTGGTGAGAGCTTCCAGCTGCAGATCATTTCTGGAAATCTGACCTTTACTTCAGCGTTCAAATGTGTTCTGTTTGCTTCAAAATTCTGGCTTCATACGTCTATATATACATGATATTAGAGATAATATTTTTAAAAAATGACCCTCACTTTTCCTGAGAAGTTATTACAGATTATTTTTAGAACTAAAAATAGAATTTGGGCCTTCTAGTGCCATATTCTAACTGTGATAACACACTTCCTGCAAAGAGCCAAAAGCATTCAGCATAAGGTCCTACACTTGGCAGAGTTGCAAGGCCATGACTGAACCTCCAGAGGTTTATCCAGCTCTAGTGGAGACATCTCATCTGAGAGGAGCGAGCTTTCTGTTCTCACTGCGACACTGAATGAGAAAGAGAGGATCAAAAATCAGATTGCAATGGAATACGCCCCTTGGAGACTACCCAGAAGCAGTTCATAAAGATGTGATCTACAAACCAGAGCACTGTGGGGTTCCATAGTGAGGCAGATGCTGGCAATTACAGAACGGGTGAAGTTTGACATCAGGTCACAGCCCCATGAAGCACTCTGAATATCTGTAGTTTAACTGAATACCCCAGACTGTTCCATTTCCCAGAAATGAAACCAGTAGAATAACTTGTGCTTGATTGGATACCCCCCCATTTTTATTTCCATTAATTTTCATCAATTTTCATCATATTTTCATTTTTTTCCCTTCATGCCTAATGTTCTCTATCCCCCTTGCTGCATTTAATTTCTTTAATCGTATCATTTCCTTCCTGCTTTAAAACAAAATACAAAGCTAATTTTCTTTTCAGGAGTAACAAACAGATTTAGTTAGAAGGTCTTAGAATTCAGTGCTCATTGTTGTTCAGCCAGCAGAGACTTATTTTCAAGAGAATTTACACTGTTGTAGCCTGAATTTACAAAGCAGCAGTTCCCAGGCAAGCCCCACACTAAGTTCAGCATCGCCATGATTTAGAGTAGATTACTGTTTACCTTTAGGAATGTGCTGTGACATCTAAGGATGGAAGAAAATGTCAAGTATAAAATAAAACAATCTTATTACGTGGTCATAAGGAATGTCTGCAGCAGATCAAGATATTGAAGGCTGGAGAAAGGGGAGGAGGAACAAACAGAGTTCTGTGCTAAATTCTGCTGACAAGGACAATGAGATATAAACGAGAGAAATAATGTGTAACAATGTTTAATCCCACAGTCTACTTCAGGCTTCTCTCTAGTTTCCTTCCTAGGCTCCAGCTAGGAGAATTCCCCTGAGACCTAGTTCTCAAGACTGTGTTCCCCAAAAGTGCTTTTGGATTCTTGATTAAGAGACATTCTGTAGTTTCTGAAATTATGCAATAATCGCTTTTCCTTTGCTGTTGAACTTGGATGAGATGGGAGGGAGTAAAGGGGTGATCCAAATGTTTCAGTGTATCTCCCTACTGATGTGTTTGCACTTCTGCGTTTGTGGGTTAGTCTTTGTACACCAGCCTCTTGAAAAAGTCAATTGTTTTGGTTAATTCTCTGTAACAATGGGGATTTTTCACTACTAAAGCATCTAGGAACAAATAGGAGCTATGTAGGGCTTAGCAAAAAAACTCAACAACTCCTACAACTTCCTTGTTCAGTGATCTTTCAGGTCAACACTCACAGATACCATCAGTGACCATCTGGGACTTGGCCATAGCTGCTCATGTATAACATCTGTATCATGTATAGAGATGTCAATTGTCTCAGCTACGGTCCATTTTAAATACCACCGCCTCTATCTGCACATCTGCCTTTGAGAAAATGCTTCTGGGTTCTCTACTACTGTATTTACTTGCCTTACTCTAGATTAAGTATCATTTATTGTTTCCAGCTCTTATTTTAAAATTTTTCAGACTGACGCTGTCTTTGATTTCCTTCCAGAATACTTACTTGATTTCATTCCCAGGTCACACGTGCAAATGAATCACACCAAGTTCATATACCTATTTCTATCATTTATTGTTGGATGATGTTCTAGAAGCCTCTCTTTGATTGCATCCCAAAAATGTGAAAGCATATTTTACTGGTTGTAGTTGCAGGTCCTCTAATTTTTCTTTTTTTTTTTTTTTTTTTTTTTCACAAGTATGGCATCTATTATCTATTTCAGTGTGTGATATGAATGCAGAGATCTGATTGGCGCAAAAGTTAAAGGCTGGAATGTTCTGGAAGGTTGCTTAGTGTTCAGAGTTACAATTCCAGTTTGTTTCATATTTTACAGATGAAGTTAAGACAGTAATACCGAACTGTTTTAACACTCACTCACGAGACTTGTATCTCAGCTAGAACAGTTACAAGTTGTAATATTAAACGAAAAGAATGCAGCTTACTGTGATGTGGGGAATACTTTAAAAAAAATAAAGAATCTGTGCCTGTTATAATATTTTCCTTCTTGTAATATTTAACTGGAAAAATTAGTCTGTTCTGTAAATTCAATAAAAAAGTTGCCTTGGAATAAACGACCCCCCCCCCCCCCCACTGTTTCCATTGTGTTTTGGGTGCAGTAAGTGACAGGTTTTGCAGCTAGTAAAATATTTGTAAATTTTCAAGCACTGGTGGCTGAAGTGTTTTGATTTGGTTATGGTACAACATATCTGCTTTATCCTATCATCAGAGTAAGTTCTTATCAAGTAGCTGTTATAGTCTCTTATATTATTGTCCAAACAGGGTGTGGCTCTCAACCAGAAAGGGGTGCAAGACAACCTTGCTGTGTGGGTTATCTTTTTTACTTTATTTTATAAAAAATGTTATCAAACTATCCTTTTCCTATCTCTCCCTAATATTTGCTTAGTTTTACGAACTGTGGGCATGTGCCAAAATTAATTCTGCTGCTGTTCTTCAGCGGTGTGGATGGTGTTCTCCACAATGGACAAAAGCATTTTTGCAGGAACTATGACAGAGTTTTCAGTTTCACCCTGTACAAGTAAGTGTATGGTTGGACAGTAGGCTGGCAATAATTTAGCAAAAGTCATTTACAGAAACTAACGTGAAAATTTGATTTTTCAGCTAGCAGAGAATGTTATCTGGATTATGTTGTGGAAGAAACTGCTTTTATACATTTCTTGTGAAATACAATGGGATCCCCTTTACCTTTTGATTGAGCAATAAGAGAATACAGCAATAACAGCAAAAACAGTGGCTCATCGCTTCTGCATGTTCATGTCCATGAGAAAAGAGGTGTTTCATATAATTGCTTGGAATATATTTTGGTTTTACCCAGATGTACTCCAGGCACTCTCACCTTTATTTGCGACAGAAAGGCTGTACCAGGAAATGTGGGATTCAACAACCACAGACACCAACCTCACAGCTGTCCCTGTTGTCACCTTGCTTGTCACTGTAGCCCATTTTGTCTTTGGTAGATTGAGAGAGGTGGGAAAAGCAGTAACATAGGAGCAGCATGGAGCACTGTTTGAGCCCTTTGCCTTAGAAGGTGACCTGGGTGAGAGCACTGGTGGAAGAACAGGCATTGTGGTGGCCAGGGCTCCACGGAGCGTTATCTGGCTGCAGCTTTTGTCAGCACAAATGCTAGCTTTGGATCTTCCCAAGGGATGTGAATAGCCTTGTACAGGGCTTGGCAAATGAACCATAGAGAGCAGGGAAGGAATCAAATCAAGTGAAATAATCTCGGTGACTGCTGCGAACTCCTGTTAGGGATATAAATAAGAAACAGTTTGTATGAGCTGTCATGTGGAGGTGGAAATGTCTTATCTCTACATGCTAGCAATGGCTGGGGCATTTAATGTTTAAGATGAAACAATTCCTGATGACTTATATGGTCAGAAAACTGAGCTCATTTTATTTCTTCCTCTTACTTTTGTTTTTCTTTGTATTTTGGTATTTGATTGTTATTTTTTTTTTTAATGGGGAAATGTTTAGTGGTTCACATCTGACTTCACATAGGGATGTTTTAAACAGCCTCCAAGATTTGTAATGTTATGACTTAATTCAGACAGAAATGAAGCTCTTGGTGAAAAGGCCTGGGGTATGTTCATTGCCGTAATGATGTGAGGAGTACAGGAGGAATATACTCAGGGCTTTCAAATAATTATCTGTATTTTTTTGCAGCTTTCCTACTGTTCCTCATCTCCTCCCTCTACCTCCCCCAGTGATGCCACTGCAGTTGCAGTGGGTTCTTTGTTTATAATAAAAATAGTGCAAAGAAACCCTTGATCTTTGCATTCCAAGAGTGTCAGTCCAACTTCCTGAGGTTATTTCTCAATCCTTGCAAATATTTTTCTAGGAGGTTTTTGAGCAGTTCAGTCCACTCAAGAATCTGAAGAGAGTGTGATAGTGCCACATGCCTAAATCTAGGAGATCTTAAATTTGTTAAAAATGGGAAAAATAGGAAGTTTTCTGAGTAAGGATATGGGTGATTATGTATGTGTGTACACGTATTAGGTATATTTGAACTTGTAAGATTTATTCATGGCTTCAAAGAGTTTTTATTGTTCATGTGCTATAACATGTTAAATAAGAAATAACATGAGATAGCATTGGCAAATAGAAAGCATTTTTTCATGCCTTGGTTTTTTAAAGCTTTGTATTATCGTTTTTGGCACAGGGTAATCCCCTGCAGTTAGAGGTTTTTAAATGTGAGAACACATTTTTTATAATTTCTCCAGTGTCCTAAACATAGAAATTTTGCCTTCTGCCATCATCTGTCCAAAGTTACTACTCTGCAGGTCTCAGATGAGCTTCAATGGAGAAAAGTGAGGCTGAACTTCAATGGATACAGGAGGAAATCCGATCCCACTGCTATGTGTATAGCCCACTTCCAGTTTTGCTCCTCCAGTGCTTCAGTATTTAAACACATTGAGTCCATTATTGCACCAAGGATTTCCAGGACCAAGTGGTCCAGTTGGAAATGCAAAGGGCTAGTGCATGTCTGTGAGGAGACAGAGTATACCTTTTATTAGGAGGTTGTTAGAAATGGAAGGACTTCTTTTTTTGCTTCCACCAATTTTATGGCTAGGTGAAAGAAACCAGGGAAAATAATTTCCTAATGGGTTTTTTTCTTGTGAAAGAGAAAAAAGATACATTGTTTGAAGTAAAATTAGATAGTTCTTTTAAGATGATTGTTTTGGTTTGGAGAGTTTCTTACATAAATTGTATTCTTGGCCACATTTTTGAAGGAAGTATTGTATATAAATTAATATTTCATTTTAGAAATGTGGAAATGGAAGAATTTGGGCTTTTAATTCATAGTTTTTCAGCTCTGAGGCC
Organism: Coloeus monedula; assembly: GCF_965178545.1. Lineage (NCBI taxonomy): Eukaryota > Metazoa > Chordata > Aves > Passeriformes > Corvidae > Coloeus > Coloeus monedula. Next base: position 6,010,371 of record NC_138785.1, on the reverse strand, counting down.
ATTAATCTTGGTTCAGCTCACATTTGTGAAGTTACCCTCAACTCCAAAGAGTGTTGTGGCTGGGTCTGTGCTTACTTGCCCAACCTGAGTGAATCTGTGGCCTGTGTGTCACCCCTAATGTCAGGCAATAGTCACTTGTTGCAGCTGGGCTGCTGGTGGTGGCAGGGCTGGAGTGGAAATGGACAGCTCCTGAGTGGGTGGTCACGGCCTCTCTGTCCTGGGAGTGAGAGCTGACAGAGAACACAACAGGCTGTCCTTTCTGTGACATAGTGTGAAGTACTTCTTATGGCTCCTGTGAATGTTTGGCTGTGTTGTTCCTTGGAGAATTGCTTCTATGGCTCTTGGTTTTGTTCTCAACCTTTTCCCGCTCTTTTCTGCTGCAGGGATGACCTTCTGCTTCCCTGTCTGGGTGCCTTACTGCACTGATGCTTAGAATGCCCTTTTCCTGAATCCAAATCCTGCTTCAGGCTGGCACTTTTCTTTCTAAGATATTTAGAATTAGGTATTTCTAACTAAACACCTACGTTCTTGAAGTTTTTATTATTTTTCAGTGCAGGGTGGCCTTTTGCCGTTCATTCTGCACTCTTTTAATTTAGGAACAAATCCTCTCTTTTAGCACGTAAGATTTATTTCTTTGAATTTCCACTGAAATAAAATTTTCCTTGTTCCATGTAGCAGATTCTGCTTTTCCAGGGTGGAAGCTAGCACCATTTCTCTTATATACAGCTCTCTTATGAGGTAAGCTTGTTCATTCCTGTCAGACTGTTCTGAATTTTACATGAAGACACGTCAGCTGGGGATAGGTAAATGTTGATTATAGAAGAGTGAATAAAAAGCTGGGATAGGTTTCAACTGCCTCTTTCATTTGCGTGAAATGAGTGAGGATCACTTCACATTAAAGAGGAGAGATGTTCTTTAAAAATGTGAATTGCAGCCTTCATCTCACATGGATCACTTCCCGCTGAGAGGAACTGGCAGCAGCCACTTTGTAATGAAGACAAGTATTGGCCAAGGCCAATTATTCATTGTGTAATTTTGAAAGAAAAAAGAATGTTTTTACATTAGTGGTTTCATTGTGCAGTGACATTGGAAGGAGTTCCAAACTCTGTAGTGTCTGCAGAGGGATGTTGTTGTATGATTGTTTTAATTTCTTGTTCTAATGTCACTGCAAGCAAATAGGTACAGAAAGCTTACTGAAATCTGTAAGATTATCTGTGATCCTTGCCCAAAAGATCTTATGGACTCCTTTTTGATTCATGAGGTTTCAGCGACAGGTCTTTATTCTAGAAATCTTCTCCTATTGGGCTGTGTTACTTGCTAATAGCCTTGTGTTAGAGACTTGAATTCCCTGGAATTAACTGATAATTAACTGATAAACTGCTAAACCAGAGAAAGCCCATTGGCATTATTTTGCATACCACCATTGGCTGTCTCCTGATATTGACTGATTTAATTTCAACTTTTTAAAAGAAATAATTTGAAATCTCCTGTATTTTACTTTTGGGCACTTTCTTTTGGCCTTAGAATGGTCAGCCCAGCCCTCCTGAGATCACAAATACTTCTGTAGTGCCTGCAATACTGTAAGAATGACAGCCACAGAATGCAGAAAGTTGGTGGCTGTGGTAATAATCTCGTTTATCTTTTGCAGTGGGCTCATTGGTACAGGATGTTGAAGGAAGTAGAGAGACTCAGTAATTTGATTAATAGTATAAGGACCAAACAACCCAAACAGTTGAGTTGCATATCATTTTTACAGCAGTACTTGAAGGATGTTGTAAGTTTATAAAGCTTGGGGAAGGAAGAGGATGAAGGTTATTCTAGTTTTCAAATGACATTATTGACAGGAGAGAAAAAATATTCCATGCCTTGTAAAAATAACACAGATTTAGGCAAAAATGTTCTGAGATGAACAAAATCCATTTGGGCTGAAAAAACTTGGGCCACTGTATATATTTGAATCTTCTGCTTTGGAATATGCATCAGTTCTGAAAAGCGATTTTGTGCCAAGGTAAGTGGAATATAGGAAATTGCACAAAATACTCAGCTATGACGTTAGAATACTGTGTGGGACTTCACATCCAGCCTCTTCCTTGTCTAATGAGGGAGATCATGGATAGTTCAAGTTGTGTAATCATGCTGACTTGGCAGAAACAAGCACTGTGAGAAGCCTTTGTAATTCTCATTGCATTCTTATGCATAGAGAAAATTCTACTGGAAGCACTCATATAGGTAGCTAAATGACACCAGCCTGATTTTCCTCATTAAAATAGTAAAAGTTAGTAAGAAAGGGTGGTAATTTGGATGGAATTTTAGAGTCCATGTTAAAAATGTGGAATCCAGGCCCTGCCTCATGAACCAACAGCTAGATGTGCTAATGTCTCTTTCCAGCTCTCTGGATAGAGCTGTGGTTTCCAAATTGTTAAAAATACTCCTTGTGACGGGAGAACTCCTGATATATAGCCATTCAGATTCTAGGATCCTTCTTCATTTTCTCCTTTGGTTTTGATACCTGTGACTTTCTTATCAAACTAGCATGAGGGCTGCAACATTCACTGATAAAGCTCATTAAAAAGAAGCTGCACAAATTAGCAACAAATGTGGATTTCAAGTTTGTAGTCAAGGGAATCAGAATGAGAAATGTAATTTTGAATATAATCTGTCTTCAGAGAAAAAATAGAAGCAAAGCATACAAATTCAGCATTCAAAAAGAGCTTGAGTTCTGTATATTTAATGTTCACTAAGATTCGATTGTAAATTGCCAGTAAACCAAGTAACTTTCGTAAAACCTATTTGATGAATAAATTTAAATAATGAAGACATTAGAGAAGATGGTGACCCTTTAGATTACAGCTTCAAATGATAGAAAGGATCAGCTGTATGTTCTGAAAGAACCGCTCTGGTTTGTTACTCTCTTGGTGATTAGTTTATGGAAATTTAAGAATCGAAAAACAAACGTTGTTTTTCAATGGACAGATGAGCATTGTTCAACCCTAAAAATGTTGTTCTCAAGCTTTCAGTCTTTGTTCATTTGTTTTTACATTCGATGAGATTGCAGAATTATTTACAGTGGTTACCACCAATTTTTAAAGTTGGAATTTGCTTTCAAAACGTGATAGTTAACTTATTTGTTAACTAAGCAAAGTACTGATCTAAAATACTTGGTTTTTACTCAGTGTATTTCTCTTGCTTGAGTCTGACTTGTTTATGAATCTGCAATAAAAAATAATCACTGTATATATTCAGTTTTCTGCTTATACTGTTGATATTTACAAGAAATAAAGAAAAACCTGTAATGTGCTCCATGTTTCTACAACCCCAACCATTTGTTACTGGCATCTAGGAAGATTAAGTTCCAACAATTACAGTGCTTTTAAATTTCTAGAAGCAGTGTGCACATCAGATGCTTTCTGCTTCTACAATGATGCAAAGTAGCCATATGCCTAGTTAACCGTCTAATTAGTCTTTGCATCACTGAAGCAATAGAAAAGGCCCAGAGTGTTTATTGTTCAAATCTCCAACATTAATTCACCAGATTCACTTGTCAGCCTAGGAATTATAGAGGATCCAAAATGAGAGGCCTGCTGTTCAATACTTTGAAGCAGTCTCATTAACAATCTCCGATTTACCTCAATATTTTTTTTTTTTTTTTGAATTTTATAAAACATCACAGAAAAGAAGCTTCCAGGGTTCTGTCTTGAATGATGGGAGCAATGTTTACAACATGCCTTCAAAATCTGAGTTTTTCAGATTTCACTGCCATTTTGTTGGCAGTAATAAGACAAATGCGAGTAATGAGCTGGTTATTTTGCTTGTTGTTTAGAAACCTTTCCTGTGTGGAAGTCCCACAGACAATTCTTCCATTACATTGGCTGGTTCTGTTACTACCCTACCACTGTTGGTATTCTTCAATCCTAAAGGAACAGCCTGAATCTTCATTAGATTGTCTAATATATTTTCTGATAAACTGTAAAATATAGCTCCTTTTTTTTTTTTTTTTTTGCGTTACCTGACAAAGAACTTTTGCCTGTTTGGGAGGCAGAAGGGAGGCAAAAAGCACTACAAGTGAAAAGTAATCAGATCAATTGGAAGGTGGTATTTTCTCCTTTAAACATGTCCCTAGTAGGTAAATAAATGAATATAGGAAAATAAATTATTTTTCTCTTATTAGCTACTTTTGTACTTTTTCCCAGTCTTTGAATCTGGCCATCAAATTCCAACCCCATGCAAAATCACCTCTGATGCAAAATGAATTTTGCATTTTTTGGTTTTTTTAGATGTATAAATTATAAAATACTAGCTAGGTACAGGTGGTCCCATAAAGCTTGTTTGCTTAACTGTGTCCCTTTGTGTTCAGTCTTAAATAGTAACTAGTAAAACGAAAGCATTTGTGTTTGGGATATTTATGAAAAGAATTGAATAATGAAACATGAGGAAAAGTGTGTCCAATATTATTGGTTACAGATCTTTCCAAGAGGATCATCCAAATTTTTCCTTAAACATAGATTTGAAACAACAGTATATTAGGGGTAACTGTGTTGGAAGGAATGATTTTCATGAGCAAACGTGGATTTCTTGTAAGGTCTTTTCTGTCTCTAGCTTCTACAGTCTGTGCTGCCAAAGAGACAGATTTAAAATCAGTTTTTAAAAAGAGATTTTCACATTCGGACTGTCTTTTTTTCAGGTATTGCAAAACCCACAGTACATTAGATAGCATGGAATTTCTCCTTGCATCCTTCACATCTTGAATCTGTTTAGTCAAGGGCTTTGGACAATGAGTGAAGTGACCAGCATTTGTTTTGGCAGCTAAAACTACTTGCTACATCTGTCATTCATCTCTTGGAAACCCCTGAAATACAAAAATGAAGACAATGCTTAAAAGAAGTGATGTATGAAAAAGCTATTGTCTGTGCAGCATTTGCAGTAGCAACCTAGGCACATTTTTCTTGGCTTTCTGTCTGGTTCTGGGGTTGATGATGGAATCAAAGCCACTGCTCTATTTCAGGCTAGAAAGCCCCTAGTAAAGAAAGCATGAGTGTCCACCCGTGACTGAATATATGCCTCCACCTTAGGTTGGAAATTTATTCCTGAAGCATCTCAAATTGATGCTTTCCTGAAGCATCTAAAATTGATGCTTTCTTGGTCTTCAAGTTAATAATTATTACAGTAACTGGTAGGATAAATGCAGGATGGCCCAGATAATAAAATATTTATGTTATTAGGGATGTCTTCTGGATTATTTTGGCAGGGGACCAGAGCATTAAAAATGTTAGTTTCTATGTTTGCAGCCAGCATTTAAGATCATGTGGATGATGAAGAGTAAAATTAAAAGAATTTTAAAGGTGTTAGTCATACAGAAATAGGAAAGGGTAGAAAAGACTTGTTTGTTTATGGTCAAGACTTGAAACCTATTGAAATGAGTGTCAGAACATCGTGGGATCAGACAGTCTTCAGCTGAGCTGATGTTGATGCATATTTAAATTAATATCTGCTCCTGTATGTGACTTGTTCTTTTTATAAGTCTCTCACTTGAATAACTTCCCTTTTTGAGTGTAAATCTGTTGTTTGTTGAACACTGGAGCTCTAAATGGCAGAATGAGTTATCAGCCTCAAATGGAGGCAGGTCTTTGCCATCCCCTGGCCACAGAGCAGTCCCTTTGTGTTGCTCTGCAGTGTCACAGCTGCTGCAGCCTGAAGGGAGGATGAGTAAATTTCTTCTGCTTTCAGAGCACATCAAAGTACAATGGCTGAATGGAAGATTAACTATGAAAACATGGAACATCTTTGTTGGGACACATTGCGTTAGAGTCTGTGCCCGTGGTGTGGAGTGCTCTGCTTCTTGATGATTTAAGCAGATGGGTAACTTGGTTACAAGAAGAATATTTGTATTTGTACAGTTGTCTTACATTCTAATTTTTCCCTTACATTTTGGAAGCACATTGAGGGTGATACTCGACAATTCTGCCTTCAATTTCTGCTTGGACAGGTATTTCTGATATGGAGCACCTGAGCGCAGCTTTGGCTAGGTCCTATTTCTCCTGTTATAAATTTGATTTCTCCATCCTATAAAAATATGCTTGTATATCCCTTTGGGGTCCAGCATTTTCTTTAAAAACAAGTTAAGATTAGCAAATTAATTCAGTCTGACATCGCTCTGTCAGTTTTGTGTTGTTTGGCTGCTCTGTGCCTACATGTCTATGGTGTGCCTTTGGTTGTTGCTAATGGCAATGTGCAGGTTAAGCTGCCGTACTGGACTTAAAAAACAGCTTCCCCAAGTGTTCAGGACTGTTGGAAGGAGATTATTATCTACTTCCCACTGCACATTTTCCTGAAGCTTCCTTTTTTTTTTTTTTTTTTTTTTTTTTAATCTGCTGCTGCTGCCACACACACTAATGGATTTCTGTACAGGAAGCACAGAATCTTTCAAAAGGCTGGATTCAGCAAATTTGCAAGGCCTGTAGTCCATTAAGCTGAGGGAGCAGTTGAATCAAAGAGGCTGCACAGCCCCTAGTTTCAGTTTTGAAAGCAGTGGCCCCCAGGAATGAAATGTTATAAAAGACGACAGACCTAACCTTTTATTTTTCTACCTTGGACTGAGTTCTATTTAGCAGCAACACGAAATTTCTATCAGGTTCACTCCATACGGTCCTTTCAAGGCTCCAATAAAGGAATGAATGCCAGAGCAGAGCCTTTACCCATTCAGATTTCAGCTCTGTTAGCTTTCAATACAGAAATGTATTTAAAAGTGGGTAAGGTTTGTTAACTCTAATATACCACTGTCACTCATCCTGCTCCAAAAGAATCAAACTATATATGTGTTGGGATTTGCAATTCAAATGAAACCATTTTGCTTCTTGAAAATGGGCTACTGTGGAGGAAAAAAAGGCTGTATAAAGGATCACATTAACCTACAGCAATAATATTATAACAGCACTGTTCGTGATACTATAGTTAGGATTGTGCCAACTGGTTAATTTATGAGCCTTCTCCTTCCCTTTCTGAAATGCCCAGCTGCTTTCCCCCCAGCTTTACAAATTTCTGATTAAATGTCTCAAATAGAAGTGCTCTGCTTGTCAGAAAACAAAATTCCATGGACTCAGCTATCATCAGGTTTATTTCAAAATGGTTGTGAGGTTCAATGCCCTTTATTTATTTTTAAAGAGAAATATAACACCATTTTTCCCCCTCATACATTGCACAGGCATGATCATACTGCCATACATTTGAACTGCCTAATTTCCTGAGGAACTTTGCTATTTAGCTTACTGCCTTGTTGTAGGGACTGGAAAGGAGCAGTAAGGGCATATTTCAAAAGTTAGTAAACACAGACTTTGAGAAAACAGGAGGTTTTATCTATCTTACAGAAATCATCACCAGTGACTGAAGAGTTTGTTGATAAAGTGTCTGGGCTGCATTTTGTGGGAAAGTAGTTGTAGGAAAGGTTCTCTGCTGTTTTCAGTCAATGATAATTAAATAAGAGGAAAAGGTGTTGCCTTTTAGACTAATAGTCAGTAGAACTGTATATAGCTGAGAATTAAAAATCTTGCTTATAAAATAGCAGCATGGTGGGCTCAGTAAGAATGAAGCCAGAGGTATTAATCTTAACATTAATGGTTAATGCTGTCACTGACATTAATGTTAAGGTTCTTAATACCAACACTGCTATGAGTATGACACTTGGAGTCCAGGGTGTATGAAGAGAGGAGAACAGACCTTATAGCAGTGTACCCAAATTTTCAAGCTAGATTTTCACACGAAGGGAAGGAAATTGGTTTCAGTGTCCTTGTAGCAAGTGTACTGCAGGGTACAAAACTGTGTGAGATCAAAGGAAAGGGAAGCGTTTCCAGTGCTGACCTGGTACCACGGTAGATAATATTAAGAGACAGAAGATTCCAGAAAAGCAATATGCTCCTGAATTCATCTGTATAAAATATGAAGTATATTGGAAATAGTATCTGGAAGCCTGTTTCCAGCCTATCTGGAAATAGAGGCCTAAAGAAAAGGTCAGTTTAAAAAAATGGATACATTGAACAAAGCAGGAAAGTCTTGAAATAAGGTGCATCCTTTTCAATTCTTTTCATTTCTGAATGTGTGACTGAGGGCTGGAGAAGGTGATTACCTGACTCTATGTTCTACTTTTTAGTCTGTGAAAGTTTTTATTTATAAAAATCCAGGAAGAATTAGAATCTTCATGTTAAGCTAGAGTGATTATTCTGTCACTCACAAAAATGACCCAAAACCTTCTCTATTTTTGCTGAAATGCTTATAAAGGGCTGATTCTTTATCAAAGCTCATACGGGCTTTTGTGGGAGTTTTGTGTGTATGTGTGTACATGTGTGTGATACAGACTAGCACAGGGAAACACGAGATCAGGCCAGCATTTGTGGGCACTTTTCTAGCAGATCACTCTTCCAGTTCCATCCTTAAGAGTACATTTGCCAAAATATTTCAGAATGTATGTCATGAACTGCTCCGCAACCAGTATTTAATGTATTTTATCTGTGTTGTGTATGTGCATATGAACGTATCTCCAAACAAACTTAAAGAAATACTCCCATGCGTAATTAAATATTTATACTCAGCATATGTTTAAGAAATTGGGTCGATAAAAGTACACCTATTGTGTAAATTTATTAATAGTTGTCTATATATGTGTACTGATATTTGTGGAAATATTTGGGTACATGTGTGTTTCTGTATCTATATTTTGCCAACAATTCAGTCTGTAAAATGTGAGGAGAAGAAGGTTCAAGTCCAGGGCTAAGGATCTCTGACTAACTCCTGTAACTACTCCTGTCTTCCAGTTCATAACTGAAGTTGCTGAGCACTGATTTAACTTCTATGGACAACAGAAAATGCTGTTTATGGGGCCCTGTTAATGTTGTCTTCAAGATTTTTAATCTCAGTTTTTCACAGAAGGATTGAAAAAGAAAAGAAAAGGGGATTTAGCAGTCCCCGTATTATGGAAAAACATTAGATCGTTGTCTAACAGGGATATTTTGAATGCACATTTTACCATGAGCACATCAGTTCAGGATCTGGGAACACTGAGTTCCTGGAACTGTGGATGCTGTCTGTCCTTACAGCAATGCAGGCTCCGAGCTGCTCGTGTGGGAAGAGCCAAAGGGCTCCAGTGGTGGACAGAGCTACACTCCCCCTCCTTATCCATCCACCCTTTGTGAACAATAAGCTGGGCCAACATTAACACATGATGTCGTCCCAGTTTCTCTGGCTACTTCTACAGGATTTGTTTTCTGCTCCTGAGGCCAACTGGCCCAGCCTAGCTTGCGTCAGTAGGGCAAAGGCACCCTCACCAAAGAGAGGGACTGCCACCAAAGTACCCCTGGGCGAATGTTCCTTGTTCAGCCTCACACCTGTCCTGCAGCATTGTCCTGCAGAGTGCTGAGCCCCAAGTGGTGTCACTGCTGAGATTTGGGCAGCCTGGACAACGTGTCAGGCCTTGGGCCCGCTCCCCGGCGCTGTTTGCTCACAAAGACAGGCTCTGTCTCTAGAGACCTGGCTGTTGAATCGGTGGTTTCTTGAGCATGTGCTCAAAAGGGATGCAGTGTAAATGCTGGGTGAATCTCATCTTTAGAAATATCCTGCTATTTGCTTAATTCATATTCCTCTCTTTCTCTACCACAGCCTGATCTCCTCATTAAATATTAAGCCTGATTCTCTAGAAGCCCAAATCTGTGTCCGTATGTACATTTATGTGTTATTGTCCAAAAACTTCAGAATCTGCTGGTGAATTCAGTTACGTTTGGCAAGAGTTCATGGTTTAGAAGTTTTAAATTGCTGGATGCATGGTGAAAAAAACAGCATCTGGTGAGGATGTGGACTCCCAATGAATTCTTCCACCAAGAGAAGGCAGGAAATCCTGGCTTCTCATGATGGAAGCAATCATAAGATAAGTATATTCTGGCTCATCAGCACAGCTACAATGATGAGCAACTGCTGCTTGCCCATCTGATAAAATACTGGGAGGACTGACTGAAAGAGCAGGGAAGCTGTAGGGAAAAGGAGACAGGAGAAAAAGACAGAAGATGCATATTTAGAGGAAAGCTTGCTTCCAGAGCCTGGCTGCTAAAAATGTACATGTTGGTTTTATTTTCTGGACAGTGCAAAAGGCTTTTTTCTTAGGTAACAGAGATCTGCTGTGGAGGTAAGAATTGTAACCTTTGAGCATCTAGCTGCAAACTGCAATCTGGAATCCAAATGTTGAGTGTCTTGGTGTCCATGGGAGGTATGCAGTGAAGGCGTCTCAGTAGGGGGATGTGTTAAATGAGGAGATGCTGCAAGACAGTAAAAGGTGCAGAAGAAAAGATACAGAAGATTGTCTCCAGTTCTAATCACCCTCTTAGATTTAGGCACCTTGCTCAGGAGGAAGGTGACTTGTGTGGGCGCATATCCACTGCGTATTTATAAAAGTACCTTTTCTTGCAAAGAACTGAACAGATTTCATTGTTTTCTTTTGAAGGAAAAGGGATGGAAGGTATGAGCTAGTGCTCATATGTTTTATGCAATGATGGGAAATACAGGCATAGTCTTGGAACTAGAACCAAGACTGTCCTTTTCTTAGTAAGTGACAGAACTACTAGACTTTAGAAACGTGGTCTCTTGCTTGCTTTTTTTCTCTATCAGTGAGACTTATATTTTACAGGCGAACACAGCAGTGATTCAACTGAAAGGCTGAAGAATGCCCTTTCTGCAGTGTGGTAGTTAGATCATTCTCATGGGCGGTGGCAGATGTAAAGGAAAACGACTTGGGTCTCCCACACGGTAAGTGCCTGAGTTGCATTCTTGCATGAAAGCACAGCTTAACAACCTAAAGCAAAGCAGTTGTAACAGCTATGTTTTTGCAAGGAGCTTTATCCTCTTTACTAATACATGGCTTTATATATTTACAAATTAAGTATATCTGTTAGATCAAGCCTTTGAGGAGTGACAGTTTCATTTCTATTTTCTAAATCCTGATTGATTTCGTGTAAGCTAGGCTTTGACCTGCTTGACTTTGTAAAGACCATGGCTGTTGTCAGATGTCGATGGTCTGTAGCTGTGCAAAAGATAGCAGAGAAGGGGAGAAGAGCCTCAATTTATGTTGGTGCAATTAAAGTGATGGAGAGCAACAGCCAAAGGTTCCCCTTTTTGCTGTGTCTTCTGTGCCTCTGAGCACATTACCAGAGGATTAGCTCAGTCAGGAAGATGGGTTCTCACAGCTCTGCTTCCTGAGCTGAGATGCTCATGAGGTTTTACTCTAGTTACCAAGGTATTTGCAAAGCAAAAGAAATTGCACCTGAAAATGTTAATGTGCAATCTGATTGCCAAACATGTGTGCATTTTAAAAGATATTAATTTGGCTTGCTCTGCCTACCATTCCCAGGCTGTGGCTCTGCTTTCCTCCATATAGTATTTAAACTGTACTTCCCACAGCAGATTACTCCCAGCACACGCCATGGAAGGGGACATAGGGGTGAGATGTGGATGATCTAATGGAGATCCATCATTGTTGAATAATTAATTTAAATTATTAGGGATTATACTCCCTAGGTATTGAGCAACTGGTCCTTCCTGGAGCTATGTTGTTACATGGTTTTTCATCAGATTTCAATTTTCAAATCTTTAAGTATTTCTTAGTGGAGTTACGGATCCTGTGGAGCAAGTTCAAACCTCTGGGCAACATCTGTCTTGTGACTGAGTATTTTATAATCAGGGGGACAGCAAACCTGAGGTTCAGTCATAGAAGTGAAGAAGCAGGAGAAGTCAACCAGGTCCTAATAGATCTGAGTGGTCCTGCCCTACTTTGCTGCGATTGCTTTTGGTGTTCCTTATACAGCCTCACCCCACCAGGTTTATTATGTTGCACAGATAAAAATTGTTTGCTTTTCTGAGTAAAGAACTATTATAAGAAGCACTATTGAAAGTCTGTCCAAAACCCCTTTCTTATAGAAAATGGCTTGGTTGAGACATTAATTCAGTGCCTGTTTTCAGCAACACATCTGAGGCTTTTCTCTTCTTTAGAATATGAATATTAAATAGAGGTTACCAGCATTTGGCAAATGTCACTGTAATTTTTAATAGTTTTATGAAACAGGTTTATAGGACTAGAAATTCGTAACTGGAAAAATAACAGGCTCTGTACCTAGTAGCTATTTTGTCTGATATAATGTGCATGTAAGTAAACACCACATTTCTCTAGATATGTTGACTTTGGACCTGAATAATGTATGCAGCACTTTTAGATTCCAGCACGATGCCTAGAGGGGTTACCGGGGACCAAGGGTTGTGTGGTTGCCTTGAGGCTGGTTTACATCCAAGTGTTCTTTTAAACTTGATGATAAATCCTTTATTCTGCTGTAAGTCAGAAATAATTAAGTTGAAGACAGAAAGTTTCAGGCAAATAAGCTGAGAATTTGGGCAGTCTTAACCCAGCAGCCTGGACATTGATGATGTGGGGCCTGAGTTCTCCCATGGCTCTCAGGAACAGCTCCAGGTTAGTGTTTTAAGTGGTACATGGATAACACAATCATACTCCTCCTCGTGCATTTCTTTATTTCACCTTCATTTCTATCCTGGTGACTTTGGCATCTTTCCTCACAGCACAAATACTTGGGTTTATGAATGTAACTTGTTTGAACCTACATGATTGTGTAGTGAGAACATAACTAATACATGTTCTTCCATGAGGATAAGGGAAATAATAAAAAAAGGAAAAAAAAAGACTGTTTGATATCTGGAAATGAGAAAATAGTGTAAATTAATGCCTCTGCATAATTCTATGAGTTTTTGGTCTAAAATAATGTATGAATTATTATAAATAAAACAAAAAGTCAGACTTATGCGAATGATGCTTAACAGCTGTTGAGAAAAACCTGACAAACAAAGGCTTTGGCTGCACTTACACATGGCCAACTACGTGGTAGAGTTGCCTCATTGAACCAAACAGGACTTCTCAGATCTAGAAAGCTGTTTATATTCATATATTATGTTGTAATATACATATTTTGTTATTAATTTGTCAATACTTTTTCTTTTGTTTCTCGTTTTTTAAAGAAAAAAGAGGTCAAACTGTTGCAGTAGTTATGGTTAACTTAAAGCAAAAATGCTCATCAAAATACTTTCTCATTTGAAAGAAAATGAGGAGTCGTGTGGAAGGGTTTTGCTCAAGTATGCATTCAAATTCAGGACAGAAAATGAACTTGTAAACAGGAAATTCTCTTTTACAGACTGCAGTGCCAAACACATCTTGATACATACAGAAACAATCATAAAATGCTTTTTGTTTACAGAACTATTATTGCTCTAATAGAAAGATTAAATTTTGGAGGAGCTGACTGCCAGTTACTGGGGAGGACATCAGGCAAGTGACCTCGTGAGCATTTTGGTGTGTTGGGAGCCTTTAGTTTGGTGGGTGCATATTTGAAATATACTTTTTCACAGCAGTCATCAGTTTTGCTCTATATGCAGCAGAGGGAACTACTGTCACTACAAAAAAATGGACAGACAGTAAATGTATGTAGTATTGTGATAAAAACAACAGAAAGTAGGAAGCAGGATTCAAGGCTAATGTAGGTACATGAGGTGATTGAAGTAAAAACTGTACTTGGAGTGAGGTTAATGCTTTTTTAATTATACTTAAGATTTGAATTAATGGCTGAAACGGAATCTGGTTCAGGTAATTCACAGTATATTTAAAAAACAAAAGGTCTTGAAAGGAGTTTTCACCTTTTACTTTCTTTAACTGGCATACGTATTCAGCTGGGAGGTTTTCTTCTGTCATTGTTTATTCTTTCTTGACCTAAAACTTATGCCAAAGCAAGATTTTCATGCCAGATAGTGTTAATATTTACCCTGCCGAACAGCTCTTTCTTTCAAATAAGGTAATTTCCATGTGTGCTGCCCAGCAGGGTGTTTCAGATGAAGAATTGATATGATGTTGGGTATTTAATTTGGAGGTTCATGTAACAGGTTTGCTATCCATGCAGTTTTGTTATTATCTGGAAGAAAAGTTTTGACATCTGTAATTGTCCACCCACCACTGAAACAGTCAGACATGCTTTATAATTGTATGGAAAAACCTTATGGGCTCAGCTGCAAAACTGACTGTCCAAAGCAAATAATGGAGCCTTGGCTGCAGTACGTGTTCCCCTCCTCAAATAAGACACGATCAGAGAGAGAAAAGAATAAGACTCCTGTAGGAAAAAGTGCTATGGCATTCAATAGAAAATGATAACCTTACTACATGAATTATGTACAAGAAAAGATATTCTGCTTCTCCAATTCTATATGACAATTAAAAAGTTATTTAGAACAGGTGCTCTCTTTCTAACTCTATAGATTTTTACAGCAATTGTTTTAGAGTTCTAGTAAATTATCTATTCCTAAGGATTACTTCGTAGCAAATTTTAAAGGACTTATGCTTTATTCTCTCTAATGAAATTCTGAAAGGTTTTTCCGTATGAATCTAAAGGCTGTGGTTGGAATGCCTGCTTTTCTTGAAAATCAAAGGAAAACAGTGATTTCAGGGGGAGGCAGTGATTTTGGTGGTCTCTGTGTATGAATTTCAAGTTCCTCAGTCAGTACAGCTGCTGTTCTCTGGGGACCTCAGGGGCAAACTGCGTGAGGAAGGCTTGAGTTGTTCCATTGAACCGTGGGGCAATGCTGTGTTTGGTTTTGTCAGTGTAGCTGCTATGAGGAGATTCAGTAGGTTTTGGACCCCTACCTTTAACTTGTAGCTTTGTGGATTCCTGTAACATGTAATGGGATACACAGGAAGTTTTAGGGCAGTCATATGATATTATAATATATTAATATGGTCATAATATGATATTATAAATTATATTATAAATGTTTTGGTAATGTTCTTAGTAGTGTGGGGTCTGAACATATATATGTTTATTGCTAAATCCAATACTTGCCGGTAAAAGGTGCAGGAGAACAGAAAGCTTGTTTTCTCTTAGAAAGTAATATATTTTTACCTGCTTTTTTGGGGCCAAAATGTACTTTTAGTTAGAATTTCCTGGCAACCTCCACTGCTGCTTGCCTGTATCTCTCAGCTGAGCACTGTTGCCATGCATGACAACAATTTCTCATTCTTCCTTTTACCTAAGTTTGTGAACTCATATCTTGTGAAGATGATTTTCCTTTCTGGCTTTGCAGATCTGGCATTTTTTGGTTGTAAGAATCTAGTTTTACTCACTGTAGCACACAGTAGCTGTACTCTGTGGAAAATTTGCTTTGGTTATTCCAACATGTGTCGTTGCATATGGTAATTGGAGCTTGTAGACATTCATACAGGGGAATATGTGTAAGTCTGTGTCTGGAGCTGAAGGTACATTAGTCTGTGTAAAACCTCAGCTGAATAAAGACAAAGTTTCCAACTTTGTAAACTAAATAAGCACTTCTCTGAGTCCCAGTTTCCCACAGTTTTTATTGTGTATACATAGCAGTATGTCTCAGGCAGCTTGTCATGTGGAGGGAGGTTTCATGTGATGGGTTAGTTTATCACATGATACACATTTATGTGTTCCTTTTTCCTTTTTTTTAGGCTGAGATTAAGCCACTGTTGCAAATTGAGCTTTTAGAAGGGAGCAGCAGTGACAGTATTCGTATAAATTAACTCCATTAAAAAAGGCAACCTTTTGTGGTGGTTCACTGATTGTTGCCAAAGTCCTACAGCTGGCTCTCTGCATCCTGCTAGGAAAGCCTTAGCAGTAGCTAAGCATCATTTCTGACAGACCAGTGAGGTTTGGGACTCCTTGGAAACTCAGAGGGTTTGGTTTGATGGAGGGATTTTCCACACCAGACTCCCTGGAGTATCTGTGCTTTCAAAGATAAAGGTTTCACTTCACAGCCTGCCAGGCAGGGACGTGTGCTGCGCTTCTCTCTTCAGAGGAAGGAGCACAACTTGTTCCCTGGTTTTAGTGAAACCTGCCAGAACCCAGGAAGCATCTTTGCTGGATTCAGTGGCCTCTTGTGTCACTGTAATGCTTTTCAATACAGGAGTCAGTGTGGCTTTCAGTTAGAGGAAACATTTTCCTCACAGCCCCTCAAATCCACAGCTGACCTGCCTCAGGCTGCCACCATAAGTTGTTGCCTCCAAACATGTAAGCGTTTACATGAAAACTTAACTTTGTTGGATTTTGTGAAGAAACCCAAAGCCAAAATACATGGAGCACACAAAGCCAGTTTGCCTGCAGCAAAAGAAATTCTGTTCTCCTCCATTCCCTCTTGTCGAGGCAGGGCATGGCAAAGGAGGCTTGTGATTCTGAAAGACTTCTGACAGAAGTTTGTTTGGTGAAAAGTCATCGCAAAGAGCTTTTATTATGATCAGAGGTAAGGGTTTATGTCAGAATAAGTCCATATGGGATAAATCCCTCTACCCTAAAATAACTGCTTGGAAATAAGGTATAATTCTCTCTATCAGATGCTAGGCACTGAGAGCAGGGAACTTTATTCTGGCTGAGAGGTACCCAAACAAAGGCTTCAGTTGCACCTAAAGATACTGGTGCATTTTGGTATTTTACCTCCTAACCTTTGTATTACACTGATGGTGTTAATGGAGAGCCTGGCTGATAATGTCTAAAATGGGGTCCTATGGAGCACCCCACTTCCCGGAGGACAGAGCAGCTCCTTTTTCCCAGTGGTCTCTATCCCCTGGTGTCCACTACAAAGGAGCCTTGAATGAAGGGTTAGGGAGTGAGGTATCCTGTTCCCTACCTTTCTCACAGCCTTGGGACAGCAAAACCTCTGTCCTGTGCTGTGCACCATGAAGAACAGCAGAGCTGCTGCTTGCAGACAGCCACTGCTGTCAGTCACACCTGGAATCTCGACTATTTGGAATTTCATCCCAGCTTTATGCTTTCTGCAAGAAGTTGAGGAATTCACATAAGAAATGTAGTGTAATGCAAAAGTAATACTTAAGCCTGACACATAAACCTGCATAATGCTCCTGTGAGCGATAGCACAGAGGAAGATCTGGGAATCAGGGTGGATTGGAGGCTGAGCCATAGTCAGTATTGTCATGTTGTGGCAGAGGAGGAACCTTGTCCTCAGAAGTATTTGAAAAAATAACATGTGGGCAGTCATTGCCATGGTCATCAGCAGTAATGTTGCATCCATGTTTTAATGACCTAATTTGGGGGGGAAAAAAAAGGAAAAGAGATACATGGGAGAATAAGAGAGAGAGAACTTCAAGGATAGCAAAGCTTATAAGAGGTTTGGAAAGCGTGGTCTACATGGAACAACTAAAGGAAAACTTCAGTGAAGTATTTTAAGGAATAGCCTGCAGGCTGTGGGCCAGGCAAAACTTTCCTGAGCCATTAAGTCATGGACAAGACCCAGGCTGTGGTGCCCATTTTCCCAATTTTTTTCCAGTGTGTGCCCTGTGAAGCGTTGGGGAACCTGCAAGGTAGTCATTTGGTAAGCTGTGTATGGACATGTTGGAGGAGATTCCTGCCATGGATCCAATAAGGTGAAGGAAGTACCAGCATGGTTTACCCTCAGGTGACTGTGTGGAGCCTTGGAAGTTGTTTTGGGACAGAGGACACTTCTGGATTAGACAAACATCTGAAATGTATTGCAGAGTGATATTTAGTCCTCCTTTGGAGCAAGGGAAAGGTATCATGTAATTGTCCTGAGATCCCCAACTGATGATATTTTCCTATACTCTGTTTCATGTTTTAGGAAATACAGTGTGAAGTTGGGAAAAAATGAGTGGAGCACACAGAGACTGAAAGTGGGAAGGATATAAAAGGTGTGGTCAGACTCTACAAACTGAAATATTGTTAATAAGTTCTTTTTGAAACTCCCTCTTATCAGCAAATTCTGCACTGGTGTGGCCCCAGCTTGAATCCTGTGTGTGGTTTTGGGCACCACAATATAAAGACATTAAGCTGCTACAGACTATCTAAAGGAGAGCTATGAGGATGGTAGAGGGTCTGGAGGAGAGGTGTTATGAGGAGCAGCTGAGGTTTTTGGTTTGTTGAGCCTGGAGGAGACTGCAGGGAGACCTCATTGTGGTCTCCAACATCCTCATGAGGGGAAGTGGAGGGGCAGGCACTGATCTCTTCACTCTCCTGAGCAGTGACAGGACTCAAGGAAATGGCATGAAGCTGAACCAGGGAGGGTTAGGCTGGATATCAGGAAAAGGTTCTTCACTCAGAGGGTGGTTGGGCACTGGCACAGGCTCCCCAGGGAAGCGGTCAC
The DNA here is from genome assembly GCF_965178545.1 of Coloeus monedula. NCBI lineage: Eukaryota > Metazoa > Chordata > Aves > Passeriformes > Corvidae > Coloeus > Coloeus monedula. The sequence continues at coordinate 5,992,167 of NC_138785.1, read as the reverse complement.
AGCACCAAGCCTGACCGAGCTCAAGAAGTGTTTGGACAATGCTCTTGGGCACATGGTGTGACTCTTGGGAATGTCCTATGTAGGACTAAGAGTTGGACTTGATGATCCTTGTGGATCCCTTCCAACTGTGGGTTTTCTATGATTCTGTGATTTGTCCAAATGCACGGCTTGTCAGATGCAAGCTAAATACCAATACAACTGTGCTGCCACCCACAGAAAATGTCACACGTCTTGGCTGGGAGATGCATAGCTGAATGGAGTGTGAGTGAAGCCTTCTGGAAATGCAGGAATAGTTATTTTCCTTCCCCGGCCTTTTTCTTTAGTGTATAGTTCTTTCCCTTGCTTATTCTTTTTTTTCCCTCCAGTGCTATTTCTAAATACTGATGAGACAACACAGGGTCCAACAAGGATTCACTTAAAGCATTTTAAAACTCTCTAAATTAAAATATTTTGGTAGAAGTCATAGGTCAGTTTGCTCTTATTCTAGTGAGAGGTCTTGCTAGTACCTCTGTGCAACTGTGCAGTTTGGAGATCTCTGTGTAGGTTCTTTTCTAATTAAATAGTGAGCTGCTGCCTGCTTTCTGGCCTTCGAGCCTTTTACTACCTGAATCTGGAGAACAGGCTGTAAAACATTAAATATGGGAAAGCTGGGAAATGTAACACGCTATAAATGCATGAAGGTAGGAGCTCAAATATGTGTGGACATAAAGATTTTATTTCTTTACATAAGGTTTAAATGAAGAGTCTGTAGTATAAATCTCTGCTTTCAAAGTGAACTATCACTTTTCAACAAGAAAGAAGGCAAGAATGACTGTTAAAGAAATAAAATATTACACATCTAGGAAGAACCAAGGCAAGCCTTATCAGACCATCTATATATGCAAGTAAATCAAGACCCCCAACCTGCCCCCCAAATATATCATAGGACTTTATTTTTTTTAATCTGCAGCCTGGAATTGTATAGTTTTCTTTTTTTATTTGGTGAATAAGATATGCAAAGGTCACCATTATGCAATGAAACTGTCAGGAGACAGCTGGGAGGTCTTAATTTAATGCCCATTATGCCCCATATTTGATATCTGTATCAGACTCCTAACGGGTGGTAGGTGGGGGTGGAGGATGATGGTAGCTTGGAGGAAACAAGCTGTAGCAGCTCCCTGGAAATCGCTGTGGGGACAGGGAGGAGGCGATGCTTTTATAGGCAGAATAACTGAAAAGTATTCCTTAAAACCCAACACATTTGTAAGCAGAGCTTCTGAATGCACCGAGAAATCTGTTTGAACACTTACAAATGAAAACTGAGCAATCCTAAATGTTTTAGATCTTCAGGCTAAATCTTGTTTGATTTTTCTCAAGCTTTTTGTCCAGCTGGGTCAATCACATTAGTGACTTTTTAAACAGAACTCTCCATTATGAGCTATGTGATTTCTGAAAGTAATTTTTCTCAGCTGGTTATTGAAGCGGTGGGATCAGCAGCAATCACCAATATGACTGTCCTGAATATTTGTTGTGTAGGGGGACATCTTAAAGGAAATTTGGTTCTTTCTAAACCTTGGACAATGGAGCACTCATCAGCTGATTATATGAGGCCTTTAGACTTCCATGCTCCACTGCTGTGCATGGATATATTTCAGCAAGTGAGCTTGGCTTTTCTGTTTTCACTTGTGTGGCAATATTTTTGTCTTGTGTACTCAAACAATATTATCTCAAGACCATTGAAAAGCCACCCCAGTTGAAATAGTATTAAAATCCATGGTATGGGAAGGGGATATAGTCAATTAGCCAATTATGTGTTTTGTTAAACTAATTTTTGATCTGCTTGCATCCTGCGTAGTGAAGCATCAGAAAGCTCTGTTTGGTCCAGGGTATGTAGAACAAAACCCATCATTGTGTTACTGAAATGATGAACCCCAGGCAAGGAAGAAACAAGCATTAAGCTGAAGTAAGTTATTATTCAGAGGAAACATGATGCTATCATACTTCATATGAAAACCTCTCATGACTGGGGGACGGCAGCCTTTTCCCTCTCCCAGCAAGTCTGAAGTTAGTTTTGGCTTGAGGTGGAGGCAGAGGGTCGAGTATCTCCCAAAGACTTTTGCTAACTTCATATAGCTCAGTCAGCAGTCTGAAATGGATGATTGCACTGAGGTGGGTTTCTGGACAGCACTGATGTTCTGGGTTGTTGGCATGGGGTGGATCTTGAAGGAGGAGCCTGCATCTCATAAAGATCCTATTGATAAAATGTGAATAAATGACCTCTACATCTAGATGTTATTGGTATTCTGGGGCATATTAACTGCATCTAAATTATTGCATAGGAAAGACCTATGAAATTTATTTGACTTCAATGACCTCCTTAGAGAATGGGCTGTGTAATTTGCTGAATAGCTTTTTTTTTTTTTTTTCCCAATATACCTTTATGAGTTTCCCTGTTAGGAACACTCTGATATAAGTTTACTTGATTTTGGCCCTTGCCATGGGCTTGTAAATTACTTTCAGCCACATATGGGACTGTGTGATACCTCCCAGAAGTCTAGAGCATAAAAGAAATGAAGATACAGTCTGGGCTGTGGTATTAGGCTATGGCTATTACATTTATTGCTCTTATATGTTATCAGCCTGCTTCTCAGGTTCTGCCCCTTCTCCCACATCTACCTTTTACTTGTAGAGCTGACTCTGAAATGCTGGAGTCTCTCAAATCCTTGTTAATTCAGACCTATACTCTCAATTCTGGGACAGAGAGCTCTGATGTGACTGAGTTAGCCCAGGTCCTTGGAGGAGCCAGCAGTGTCATTGTGGTGTTCCGTGGGACCTCTCCTCTGCAGCTCAGACAGACCCACTCTTAATAATACAGTGGCAGAACTTGCCCTTGTATTTCCTAAATCACTGTCATTGCCAGAAGCTTTTCACAATCGAGTCTTCCTGGAGAGCTTATCATAAGCAACTGAAAGAAAAGCTTGACCATGATGCCTGTTCCTGTGTGTGCCACTGAAGCTCATTTAATGGAATGTCTTAGGTAAATAATGGAGTCTGTGGATGTTAATTATGTTTTAATAATATAATTGATTTTCTTCTGCGTTAACTTTGCCTTCACAGAAAAAACTCCTCCTCTCTCTCCTTCTCTCTCTCTCTCTCTCTCTCTCTCTCTCTAAAGGACCATTCTCCTATGGGTGATTTATAGGTATAGCAATTATGCAAAGTGAATAAATGTTCCATTACTGTGGTATGATCACACATATGCCACCACCATTAATTGAAATTTATTCTTTGCTTTCAAAACCCATGCAGTGCAATAGGAGCTGTGAATTGAAATAATCTTTTAACATTCTGCTAAAACTGAAATAAAGAGTATAACCGGGACAGTACTGACACGGTGATGGCTGCTGTTGGAGTCCTGTTCTCAGAGACAGGTCACTAGATGGCAGCGATACACAGCAAAGCTGCCTTCCGTTCTTTGCTCTTTAGTTTGCTCCTCAGAAAACTTGCAACAGTTTGAAAGGACAAAAAAAAAACCCCAAAAAACCAAAAAATCCATCCCTTCATGCACTTAAAATGATGCATTTAAAATTCAAACGATTGTGGGGTTTTTTTGCCTTAATAGCTTTGACTAGAGAGTGAGGACACGTTCCTGCTGGAGAACACATCGTAGAGCAGTCACAAGTTACCTTTGTGAAAGGTTTGTGTTTGGAAATGTTTGGAAATAATGCAAAAAAACCTTTCTTTTTTTTCCAGCGTGCACCCTAATTAGCTCAAATGTTTGCTGCTGAAGCAGCCATGGGTCTTGTGATGGGAAGGACGCAATTGCATGTCAGAGCGCGGGACCTGAAGTGCTCTGGGTAAATTTGGATTTTTAGGGTAACTGTCAGACAAATGCTGTGGTAAAGCCTCAGAAATGTGCTCGAAGCATCTCTCTCTGAGTATGCTGACTTTTGCCTCTTTCTCCATTTTCTGCAGTGTATTTGAGCTTTCACTTGTTTTTGGACATGCCCTTCTATAGATTATTTACCTTGTGATAGACAAAGTGCAAAGGTTTTCTTCCTCCTCCTGCATTCCTCTGAAGCTGTTGGCTTCCAGCACATTTCCCTTGCAAATGGAGCAACTCTGTACAGCCTTAATATAAAATAAGTTGCTTTCTCCCAGAAAGCAGTAGGAAGAAAGCAGAAATGGTAAGTTTCCAAGAGAAATCAAAATGGGCATGCCTTATAAATAAAGTAATTCATGGTGAAAGCGCAGACTAAGCTGGCTGCAGAAGTTTAAGAAATTACCTCCACAGCTCTGCTTCATTCTTCTGCTGGAGGCAAGCATCCCTAGAGCAGAGATAAACCCATGTCCAGGGTTCAGCTACCTCACTGCACCATATTAATGTGAATGGCACCTTGGAAGGATCCAGTTCCAGTCCCACTAATGGTAACAGGGAGGCAGTTTCCATTTGAGTGATTCAGTTCTGGACCTGACCCACAGTGAGGCACTAACCAACCTTCTCATTTTACTGTCCTTTTACCCAAGGTTTGTCATTTATGTCTGTAAGGTACATGGAGGTCTCTTTTTGTTTTCCTATAATCTGTATATGTGAGAAGTAGACAAAGAGTTCCATTTGTTGAAAGACACATTGTAGTTGAGCAGTGACTCAGATTTCCTAGAGATTCTCCTTTCCAGATTTTCATGAAGCTCCTCTTACAGGTTTTGGTTTTTTTCCTTCTTTATTTTTTTTTTCCCCTTCTTTATTTTTTTTTCCTTTGGGGTTTGATTGTCTTTGCCTTGTTTGTTTTCTTTTTTTTTCATTTAGACTTTCCAGGAAACTCTGAGGAAGATTTTAAACTGCAGAGTCATTAAACTAACGTTTTGATTTTTATCTTCTTTTCATAACAGAAATTCTTCACTCTTAGCGTTTTTCCTGAATAAAATTGTGGTCTCATGGTTATATTAAAACGAGTTTATGTGCCCAGGGTTAAATTTGCCCATTACTTTGTGACCAGGTAAGGATCCAGCTGAGATTGAACTGTCTGTGATTCAACATTGGTAAAACAGCAGCAATGCTTTTTTGCTTGGAGAGACATTTGAAAGAATGTGCAGAGCTGGGGTGTGATTCATCCCTACTGGGAATGGAAGCTGATGCAGCACCTTGGAGGGCACAGGGCTGGGTGCAGCTTAGCGTGCCTTGAGTTGAAGAGTAGATAGTTTGTGCATTTGGTATTTAGATTTGGTTTGATGCCTAAATCTCTTACTATGGTATTCCGTGGGCTTAAAATATGCAGACTGTGAAATCACTTTATACATCCTTTAGTAACAAAACAACTTCTAGATGTGGAGAAGCACTGGTGGAAACAGCTGTGTCCACAGCAGCAGGCTGAGGGAAGCCAGGGGATGCTTTCTGGTGCTCTCATGGCTGCCATTCAGAGAGGGTGCATGCTGAGGGACATTCTGTGTCCTTTATGAGCTTTGCACCTGAGGTTCCCTTGAAACCAGGACATGGAAGACAGGTCTGGTGCACAGATGAACCTGCCCTGATGTAGCTGGGATGCAATTAGGATGCAGAACTAGGAACAAAGTATTGCTGAGGGTTTTGTAGTATAGGTGTAACGTAAGTGTCCATAAGATGTGGCTCTTGCATTACTGTAGTCTTTATATTGCATGATAAAATCCTGTGACCATGACTGAGGAAAGAGTTTAAATGCCTGTGGTGCTTTGCTGGAGAGGAATTAGGCCAGCTCAAGCTGATTGTAGGAATTCTCATCCTTCTTATGTCATAATCATTCTTCTCACCATGATGATGTTTTGCAGCCTTGTCTTTCTTTAAAGTCTGTCACTAGCCTTGCAATCTGAAGCAGCAGCAGTAGGCAGTAGTGCCTTTCATCATCTACGGCCAGGCAGGAGACTGGGATCACTCCTGCTGAGTGGGTAATGGCCCTCCATCCCTCTCATGGCAAGGTTAGGCTCTAATTAAAGCCAATCTTTGAGGAATTTACAGCTATTACAGAGCACTCCCATCTGCAAGGTGAGCTTCTGAGAGAGGATAATGCTTGTGCTCATGTTTCTGCACAGGTTTCCTGTCCTCATCCAGGTGCAACTCAAGCTGTTGGTGATTATCTCTAAATCCTACCATGTCTGGGACCCATTATCTACGACACGGCCTCTCACCCCATACTAAGAAGTGGGGTGTACAACTGGCTGTTTGTTCCTCAGGTGAAGATTTCCATGGGAGGTTGTGGAGATTTCGTATTAGAAAGCTTCTCATTTCAGGAATTTGCCCCTTACCCTTCCTCCCTTCTCTCCCCTTGACAGCCTGCCAACACACAGGTCTGACAAATTTCCAGCAGACTGTATGGATTAGCTGTTTTTCCTCTCTTTTGGTACATGTCTTTCTCTTGCTGATATTTGTGTGGCAGACGCTTTCTTGAGGTGGTTATCTGCTAATATCATGGGTTTTTGATACTTTGTGAAGGGATTCTCTACCTCTGTTTCTCCACCTGCTAATTTTAAAAGGAATAATTTTGGTTGCTGTAGGCATAGAAACTATACGACTCCGTGAATGAAAATAAGCAATAAAGTAAACATACTTTAGGGCTTAAAAAATTATCAATAATTGGTTTATGAATGGCTTTGAATAGTTACATAAATCATCAGTTAGGTTGTTTATAGCTATCCTACCTTCTAATTTTTAGATTTTAAGCTATTTGCAACACATGTACCATTCGTGTCTACAATGTGTATTGTTCCTTTCTCACAATCTCTTTCCAAAGTATCCATAAAAGAGCATTAATAACAAGTGTCACTGAACAGGGATTCGTACTATATATTTGAGGGGGAGGAAAAAATTAATTTTCCTGTACAGAAAATCATCACTTGTTCTTAGTTTACGAAAATGAAAGATATTTAGAATCTGATGGAAAGGCTCATGAAACTTCTCTTTTTCTCTTGCCCTCACTTTTTTTTTCCCCTATTGGCAGGATTTTCTTGTGACAGAGCACTGTTTCAGTGTCCTCATAAGGATTTTACAGAAAAAATTATTTCTTCTCTTGTCATCTTGAGGTTGATGGCTGCCTTCCCATTTCCTCTTCTGGAAGCTGTCTGTTCCAATACCACAACAGTAAAGATTTGGATTCATTAATACAGCACCGATTCTGGTTCCAGCAGGTTTTAATTGCAGTGAAATGGAAAGATGTTTCATGTGATTTGTCCTGGTCTATCCCAACTGCCGAGTAATGGCTGCTATCATATTTGTTCAGTCAGTCCTACTGGGCCATTTTGGAGCGTGGACAAATCATGAAAAATGGGTGTGGGCACCCATCCATTTTTTTCTATAGCTGAATCCAGAACAGCTTAATTGTGTATATATTACTGTAGAGGGAAGAATCTTTCTGTCATCGTCCATAAAAATGGATGAGGCATCCAATCACATAAACTGTTATGCCTCTAGAAACTGTGAAGAGCAGTGGAGATGTGAAGAGCAGTGAAGATGTGAAGAGCTCTCTTTACTTGCAGAGAATTCCCTTGCAAGAGGAAAGTTGAACACTACCTTTGTAGTTCTACCAGCCCAGTGTCATGTGGTAGCTTCCTTTTGCATGCAGTTGGTAGGAGGAAGGTGAGAGGACGATGCATGGAGCTAAAAAGGATTGGAGAGCTATGCAAGGACGTAGCTGATGGGTCCATAAATGGGTAAACCACCAGCCAAGCTTTTCTGGGATACTGGAGGGGATAAATGACAGTACTGGATCTCTGAAACTCAAGTGATACGTGTGTTGGGCATCTCCCTTCAACCAGGACAGATTTCTAGGTTTTCCATATCTGCGTATTCCTTGTGTGCAGGTTCAGGAGGAAAACTTGAAGCTATCTCACTTAGTGGAAGTTGATTGGATTGCTGTGAAAGGGTGGATAAAGTGCCATTCAAACCTTCACTCAGAACAGCTTCTGTTTGCTCCTGGTTTATCCCGAAACAGCTGGCCTTGCCTCAGTTAGGCAGGACTTAATGAAAAAAGGAATTAACCATGATTCTTCAGCAACATCATCTCCCACATCGTTATGCTTGTAAAAAGGAAGTAAAACAGCAGTGTTAGCCACAGCTTTGTGAGAGCTGTGAGCCCTGAAGTCTCTCACTGTCAGTAGGGGAGACAGCTGCCTCTTGTGAGGCTGCACTGACTCCCCCTCTATCTGGATTTTTACTTGAGCAGTTTGTACATGAGAACGGGTCCTTTGTGCTGTTTTAAGCTGCCTTACAACAGTGCTGGGCAAATAGTAATGAAGATAGCCTTTGTCTGAAAAATGAGTTACAGTCAAAAGGCATATCCCCACCTTCAAAGTGACAAAAAAAAAAAAAAAATCCTTACAGCTTTCCAGAGCTCTTCCTGAATCTCAAATATACTTGAAGGTTTTTGTCAGATCTCTCAGGACTGGAACTATGACTGAGGCTATTGCTGTATGAACATTAATGGATTTGATTATTCAAGAATGCCCTCAACTCTACATGTTTCAAGAGCACATGACTTGTGGCTTCGTTCCCAGGGTCACAGTGAAAATTCCATTTGCATTCTTTTCTCCACACAGCATATGGAGTGGCAATGAACATTTCAGTATTTGTCATGCCCAAGGGGATAAACCAAAACCATCAGAATTTTCTTATGGTTGTTATCTCTAGAATAATTTCTATTTCATGAAGTTAAGCTCACCAAGGATGAATATAAGATAGATTGCTTCCATCACTAATATGCAGTTAAGTACATAGATAAATGACAACCAGAGAGGGCCAAAAATGTAATCACCAAATGATTGCAGAAAAATTGCTCAAGAATGTCCTCAAGCCTTTGAATAACTATGAAGAAGGCATCTTATGCTTTTCATTAATTCCTGAATATTCTTACCTGATCTCTCCCTTTTCTGTATTGTCATCACCAAAACCCAAATGGAGACTCCTGCAGATGTGCTCTCCATTTCAAATCCAGGATGACTTCAACTTCAGGGAGTGCAAGTGGGAGAAGAATTTGGCTGTCCACAGGTATAGTTCAAAATTTAAGAAAAAAATGCTGTGGTAAAACCATGATTACTTAAGGAACAAGAAAGACCCTGTGATAACTGGAAGGTTGGAAGCATTAACGAAGGTGGCCAGGAGACTTCAGAGGTGACTGACAGTCTCCATAAGTTCCCCTCAGTCAGCTGGGTTCCCCAGGGACTGCTGTATCAGTGGGAGGGAGCAGCTGTGCTCCTGCACTTCTGTCATATGGCACAGAGTCTTTATGAAGTGCTCAGGCCTCGGCACATAAAACTGGTTTTCAGTGTTCACACTTCTCACTTAGGCAATCAACAGCTGTAGGAAGAACTAGTAAATTATGTCAGGTGGGGGTTTCTTATAATCTGGGCTGTTAGTAACTGAGAATTTACAAACTCTGCCGTATGCAGCTGCAACAAGCCATCCTCTAACTGGGAACCTGCAAATATCTCAAACCCAGCAATAAACATCTACAAGTTTCTATAACAACAACAACAACAAGAAGACTGCTCAAACACCACTGCAAGAAAATACTTATTAAGGCTCAAACTAGAGAGTTAAAGAAGCTTGAGTAACCTTTTTTTTGAGACTGAACTTGCCAGAGCTGATTCAGTTCTCCTTGAAATTGCCAGAGGACTCCCATTCTCACGGTATGAAAGTATTGCCTTAAAACTGTGTGTTTAAAATGTAGCAGCCTGTAATACTCAAAGCCCATGGCTCCAGAACTCTCATTTACAAACCTTTTCAGAAACTTCATTTACTGGGCCAGAGGTTTCTTACACTCTTTGGGAGAGGAAGCAGTGATCCCATCTCACTTTATGCTTCTTATTTACAGCCTAAATTAATTCAGGGAGTGCAGCGATTGACAGCATTCAGAGAACAGCAAACAGTGGCATGAGGCTGAGCCTGTGGGGAGAGCTTCTGATTCTACTTTACTTCTGAAAACACATTGTGTGAGCCCAGCCATAAATGTCTGAGGTTGAGCTCGGAGATTACTGCCTCTCCATATTTCTTCTGCTGGGGTTAGATACAATATTTGGGATGTGGATAATTACAAGGATATCCTGAAAGAGTGGGACACTGGTTGAAGTCGGTGATCCATAAAAGGTTTACAGGGGGGCTTCTTGTAGTGTTAAGTGGTTTTCAGAGACAAGGAATTTCAGCTGCCTCTTACACGGAGATGGCCATTAAATATTCACTTGTTTTTTAATCTCAAAGTGTGTATTTCTTTGCAATACTTGTTTTAGCAAAATCCTGATAGAATAATGAATCAGACTAATGATGCCTCAAAGCTTTATCCCTTTTTCAGGAAGTAGAGAAAGTTTCATGTGGATGCTGAGATATTGTTTAATCATGGTGTATCTTGCTATTTAGAAGAGGGTAAAGAGAATAATTTCCATTTTAAAGCTGAAGGACTGAGGCACAAAGAAGGCTGGACTTATTTAAATTCACCCTAAAAGAGCTGGTATCCCAAATGCCAAGTTGGCAGAGGGTGACATCTCTAAATACTTAATAAATAATCATGTGGATTATGCTGTGGATGCAATGTGTTCTGTCTAACAGATGAGTGAGCTGAGAAATACAGTCTTTAGAATGCTTTTCTCAAAGCAACTCTCAGGAAATGAATCCTCTTTCTCCAGGGAGTGTTTTGTCCTCAGTCACTTAAATGTCCTTTAAATGGTGGATTTATGAAACTGTTTATTGAGAAAGCCAGTGGTGTAAGAGCACAATTCCGGAAGGCAGTGAGCTGGTACACACAGCTCAGCCACCTGTGCTAGTGTGCAGTGTGAGGGCAGTGAGAGCTGCTAGAAAAATACAATGTGCCAATTTAAAGTTTGGTGAGAAAATATATCATTCTGCCTTAGATCCTTAATGGATATGGTTTTCATATCTGTGGTCTGAACTTTCAGAGATAGACAAGAGTCAAAAGAAAATAGAAGAGATTTCAAATTTCAGTGAATATCAGGGGTTTAAAGCTAAAGAGTAAATGCATCTATACGTATTTTCAGAAAAAAAAATCTATCTATACATACATATACATACCTAGTGAACAGCAGAAAATGGGAGTTTTTTGTATGAGATTATATTAGCATCTGCAAGTATATGGCTTGCATGTTGAGAACCTCAAATTATTAGTAAAGGTGTAATTTAATTGCATGTTGTAAAACCTTTTCTATTAATAATTGGGCTTTTAATATTGTTTGTGCTCTAGGGAAGCCATAATCACTTTATGGGCATGGATGTTAGGCAGACATTAAAGTGATGCATTAAAGTTACATGAAGTAGAATTTTCACAAAGCTGTGGAGTTTTCTTGGTAACTTAAAGCTTTTAAACCAGAAGTGGAGCGCTTTCTAAAGAATATAACTCAGGTGGAATCTATAACCTTGAGCAAGAACTCGGGGTCATGTTCAGTGGTCTGTCTTTTGGAGAAGGTCATGTTGGGAAGAAAAACTGGTTCCTTTCAGCTGTATGAATGAAAAAAAGCTCTTGACTTTTTGTCCTGTAACTTAAAGTCTAAATATGTCTGCAAGAAAAGATATGTGCGGATGTGTCTATGTGTGTTAGGAAAAGGAGAAGATCTGGGGGGGAAAAAAAAAGGTTGCTATGATGGGCAGTAAAAGACAGATCTCTTCTGTATTTTCCCCAAAATTCCAGGCTGGTACAATCTAGGAGGAATCTGCAGGAAAAGTTATGGACACTTTCAGGAATTCAGTGAAGTTAGGTACAAAATCTCTTCCGGTGGAAGTACTGTGCCTGGAGCAAGTATGATGAACAGAGTGAGAGGGCTCACTTATATGCTTGGAATCTTTTTGCAGGAGCTTGATTCAATACTTCTATGGAAGCAAAAAACCCCAAAAGACTCCCCCATTAGTAGCCAAATAAAACTAGTGGCTTGAAAAGTAGCTTTTCTTTGGTAGATAAAAGGCATAGGAGCAAATGGGAACCATGGGATAATGGCCCAAACTGTGAAATAACAGGCAGATGACTCACCCTTAGTGTTCAGGAGAAAATAGGTTAATCAAAAAGGGGAGCAACCACAGCATTCCACCTGTGATAGAGAATGTAAAGCAGTGGTGACAATGGTATGCAGAGCTCCTTGCATACCATTTATGCAGGGCTTGCATAAAAACTTCTTTCTGTAAGAAAAATATAAAAAAAGGGGAAGATTACAGTTTGCATTTTACTCCTACAGTGCATTTCGAAGGATGTTTCATGAGCAGCTCATCCAGGAAGTAGAATCAAGTAGAATCTGGCCCAAACAATGTCTGTTTTGATTGTAATGTTATTAAATAGTCCTTTGCTGCAATTCTGCATGTATGCAGTTCCATGGGTCCCAGAAATAACAAGGAAATACAGTGAATATTGTAGGGATACCCTGGTTAAATTAGCATATGAGACAGGAATACAAGGCATATTCTAACGACTCTATCCCAAGTTATGTGGGATAACCCGCCCATTGTCTTTGAGAGAGGGCTGTGGAAGACTCTTGCCATCAAAAGATCTGGTGTGTCAGGTGTGTGTAGAAAATGATTATATAAGGTCTCTGGCTAAAGCCATCATAACACAATATTTCATATTCTGGCCTGCAGAACTGTGGTGGGGTGTGTGCGTGCGGGAAACAGATGGGCATTTAAACACACAGATCATCTTAGGCAAGATGAGATTTACCTGCCCTAAATTAGATGGCTCAGTCTAAGTTAGTCAGCCTAAGCTCCCCTCATGGTCAGTGGGGTGTAATGTCTCAGGGGCAAGTCATTTTAGCCTGAGAACAGGCTCTGCAGCAACACAAGTGAGTTTATTTCTGCAGGTGCCACACTGTCTGTGGCTTCAGTATTTTGTCCCCCTTTTTTAAAAAGGTATCCTTTTAAATTTCACAAGTAGAAAACACAAGAATCCCTTTCCTTTTAGTATATTTAAAAGCTTGAAAGCAGAAGGAAGCATTCCTCTGTAGGTCCTGCCCATTTTTTCTCAGTGTCCTATTCTAAGCCTTCTAGAGAATCAAGATGTAATTTTATTCATAGATCTCCCATGGAAGAATTCTCAGACTTTTCTAACAAATATAAATTCATTTTTTTAAATCAGCTCCGAGTGCAGTGAGAAAGGAGAATGGAGTGCCTTGCAACTTCATCCCTCGTGTGGTACTCCTGAACCAGAGTACTCTGTAGGAGAAGATGAAATTCAGATTTTTTTCTGGTAGGTTTACCAGATGAAAAGATATGTAACTTGTAGTAACACTGTGTAACAAACAAGATCTTGTTTAGTTGGAGTAGATAAACATAGGGCAGATACTTCACTATATTCTTACTGTTGCTGCTTGTCACGCTTTCCATTTACTAACTCTAGATCATGCTCCCAGTCTGGAATAAAAAAGTCCTAGGTACTGGCAATTGCAACTGAAAAATTTAATTTAAAGAAAATCAGGCAACTCAATCTCAAGATGAATGAGGGGAATAATTTAGAGAATAACTGTGCAACATGAAGTTGTTTCTGTTAACTCTGGCAAAATCAGATTCATTTCCAGCTAGCCAGGGTATTGCAGTAGAGCTCACTTAGGCCTTGTTATCCAGATCAAATAGCAGAAGTGGAAAATTCCACTGGTACAAACTTCAAAGAGCTTCATGAAGCGTAGTTTCAAAGGGAATTTTTTTTTTTTTACCCCACTCACTGAGCAAAGAGGAGTGATAAGCACAGATGGCATTGGCTGCAGGTTAATAAGAGCTATACAGTTTTATAGGCTATTAACACCAAGTAGGTGAGGACACTACACATCCTTCTGAGTTTAAACACAGCACTGTGCAGGGTGACACTAATTTTCTCCCATCCAGAACATGTCAGTCATGTGTCTCTGGGTCTTTTCTGACACAACAACCCTTCTTTCCTTTCAGATGTTTCATTTGAGCACATGACTGCTTTCTTTAGTTTTATTTTTTAATTATGGCACTTCCATGATTTCTCTAGTTGTGAGCTGGTGCTGTTAAGGGAGACTTCTATAGCATATTCTGTTAAACAACACCATAAGAAGCCTTGTGAAAAACCTATTTAGGTGGTGAATTTTCAGAAGGTATTACTATAGAAAAAAGTGTGATATTGGAACAGTCACAAAGAGAAGGGTTTTCAAAGATTTGGTTCCTTGAAAGACAAATCCAATGCATCTTAACTGCCCATCTTCACTCTTTTCTGGGTTTCCTAAATTAGTTTAATGCCATTTCTTTTTTATTCTGTTGCATTGCTGCTTTAATATTCCTCTCAGATTGAAAAAAAAACCCCATGTTTAATACCTAATCAGGTAGTTAATTAGTTTTGCAATACATTTATCTGACTCAGTTTAAGGACCATATGTTTGGTAGGAAGAGGTTCTCAGACTATGTTAACACACTGCCCTTAAGTGGCATGTTAAAAGCCTTGGTGTCTGTTCTGGTACCTGACAGGAGAATATTCAGATGTGGCTTTCATGGGATGTTCTGGTGTGGGATGGGCTTTCCTAAAGGATTTTGCTTAACTTAGGTTGTGTGGGGACCTTGTATTGACATTTAATGTCAGCTGGGTTAGAAGAAAGTACTGAGGTAATGATGAAATCACAGAGTTTTCAATACCTGGTGAAGTCGGAGGGGCATCAAAACAAAGCTGCTACCCTGGATTTATGGAGGGCAGATTTTGGACTGTTCAGGACACTGATTTGGAAAGTCTCTTGGGGTGCAGCCCTTAAAAGCAAAGGGGCTCAGGAAGGCTGGACATACTTAAAGAAAGAAATCTTGAAGGTTCAGGAGCAGGCTGTCCCAATGTGCCAAAAGATGAGATGATGGTCAAGAAGACTGGCCTGACTGAGCAGTGATTTTCACAGGAACCCAGGGAAGAAAACAGCATACCACCTTTGGAAAAAGGGGAAGGTAACTTGGGAAGTGCTTAAGGATGTCTTCAGATCATGCAGAAAGAAAATTAGAGAGGTGAAAGCTTAGTTCGAACTTAACCTGACTGCTTCTGTAAAGGATAATAATAATATTTTTTAAAAATAAATACATTAATAGCAAAAGGAGGGGCAAGGAAAACCTCCATTCTTTATTGGAGGAAAAGTCTGAGCTACTTAATGCCTTCTTTGCCTCAGTTTTCAGCAATAAGACTGGTTATCCTCAGGAAACTGTCCTCCTGAGCTGGTAGACAGGGACAGGGAGCAGAATAGACCCTCTGAACTCCAGGAGGACACAGTTAGAGACCTGCTGAGCCACTTTCCTTTCAAACTGAATTAATTTATCATGCCTTAATCCTAATCTTTATTGAAGCAACCTTTGCCATAAGAAAGCAACAGTGTAAGGAAAACAGTCAGCAGCACAAGAATGGAAACTAATCTGTGCCTACAGGATTTTGGTAGTTGTAGCTCCAAAGTGGAGTTACTGATGGGTAAACCACCATCTAAGCATTTTCCTCTGAGTTGAAAGATGAGAAAATAATAAGAGAACACATTGTTTTCAAATATGTTAGAATCAAAGTGGTAAGGTTTTAGCCCTGAGAATGCTGTTACTCCCCTGGAGTACTTTTATTTTTTATGACTGCAACCTGGAGCATCCTGGTGCGAGTCAAAAGTTTTTTGTTTCCCATTGTACCACGGGGATGGGGAATGCCTTGTTTTATCTTTCCACTCTTTGACTTTTTCTTGCATTCCTTTTGGGTGGCACAAGCAGTCCAGAACAGACCCTATTTTTTTTTTTTTTTTGGTGCTTTTTCAAATTTTCATCACTAAGAAATGTTACTGATACACAAAAAAGACCAGCTTTCTGGGGAAAACAAATCTTATCACTTTCTGCTGTCTGTGTTCCCCATCTCCACCTTTCCTCGTGTCTTTCTTCCCTCAGTTCTTTCTACAGACCCTGTAAAATGACTGCAGTGATGCTCCTGAGTGTTAGTGATGAAATGAAGGTTTCATAGCACTGCAGCCAGAAGATCTCTTGGCTGAACTGCAGGCCAGGTGAAGCTATGACAGGGAAGTTTGCGATGCACTTTTCCACACTGTCCTGCCAGGATGGTGCAACTTTTTCCATGCACATTTTCCCATACGGTCTCTGGATTTTTGTTCACTGAACCGCCCTGTAGAAAGTGGTTTAGATGAGACATTTTCATTTTGTTCACAAAAGCAAAGAATATTTTTAATGCATTTCTTCCAGTAGTTTTCTGGAACCATCTGTTTAGCAAAAAAAAAAAAAAAGAAAAAAAAAGAAAAAAAAAAAGAAAAAAGGAGCAGAATATATATTTTCTTATTATTTAATATTATATTTTATATAAAACACCAGAGGATTTATTAAACTGAATAATTTCATTGCCTTTTTATAATGAGAAAAGTTTATTAGAGAAGCTAGGGTCATAAAGCCTTTTCCTATAAACATCTTAATTGATCCATTTGAGCTTCAGTCTGCTCTTTCCAACCCTTCAAACACGATCACCTCATGCACTCCCAAGGATGAGTGAGGATACAGCATGGCCCTCGTGGACCCATTGTAGCTAAACAACCCAAACACACGACCTTCAAAATCAATCTGTGCTGAAGAACTGGAGTATTTTTCTTCTTCTGTTGGTTCATGTGTTCCTTGGAATTCAACTTGAATTCCAGATTTTTATCTTGACAATTGGTGAAAACCTGGCTGTGGAACGGTCATCATGAATTTTGAACACAATGATTTTGCTGAAATGGTTAAGAAATTTTGGAATTTTCAAAGGAAAAGCTCTGGAGTAAAGTATTGTTTAGGTCTGTTGCCCAGGGAATCCACACATTTGTTATGTACACAAAATTCTGACACTTAACTGTGCTCCCCATAGGCTTGAAAGATGCACTTACACAATGTTTTTCTCTGTTTTATTACTGATACAGCTGTATCCATCACAAAAGCGTTGGAGTACACGTGCCCTTTTGCTGCATGATTAAAAGAGAATTATATTGTTTCATGTCTCAAAACGTCCTTTGGCAACTATATCTTCTTATTAATTTATTGAAATTGGCAAGCTGACTGTGTGGGAAGAGGTTCAAGAGTTGCATCAGTTCGCTCTGGATTAGTTCCTGACTGGATGTGAGATATTTCTGTTGTAGGCAGCTCACACTCAACTTGAAATGCTACCTGCCCATGTTTGGAGCTGTCTGCCATCTGAAACTCTCAGAAGAATAGCTGCAACTGGATCTCAATGTATGGCATAGAATTGCTATAGAAATGCAGTGTTGAATAAATCACGTATACTTTTTAGGAAAGATACTTGTTTATGTAATCTCCAAAAGCTCTGGTCAGGCCTTAAAGGTTAAAAAAGAAATAAATAAAGAAACCAAAATAAGAGGGAGAGAAGAAAAAGCAGAGAAATGATGAAGAAAATTTGATTTGACTTTAATGATTAGTTACAACGCTTTTCAACTCATTATCAAGAAAGATAAAGTGTAAATGGTGGGGAATTATGGAAGATAATTGCAACAAATTTAAGTTTACAAGAATTGGTTTTGTGAATGTCCAGGAGAGTTTCTAATGATACATTATGTATGTAAACCTTAATTACACAGTAATAAGGTGAAATCAAGTTATTTTTTCCGAACAATTTTTTAACATAAGGAAACGAAGAAGTCCTGAACAGAAATAAAATCTCCATAGACATTTATTTCCCTTTTTGACTGTAATACTGATGATAGTGTCTACTCTTTGAAATTATTACAGTAAATCATTTGAATAGACTTGGGTTATGGAATGGCTTGTAAATGTTCTGAAGCAAACGTTAGTTTATTATTCTGACTTCTGCAAATACAAAATTAAGTAGCCTTATGGGGGTTTTTTGGGGTTTGGTTTTTGTTTGTTTTTTTCTTAAACCTGTACTCTAAATAGCACAGTGTCATATCTGTTTGCTCACTGGATAAGGCAGCACCTGAAAAAATTCAGTGGGAAGTAAATCTTCCTAGGATGAGAGTGTGTGACACACCAAAGACAAAGCGGGAGGAAAATCTTTAGAACATATAAAAACTTTTCCTGTCTTCTTCTCCAGCAGAAGTAGCATTTGGTTTTGGCTACGTACCTGGATACCAGACTTAGAAATATCTGGGCTCTTTCCTGCCTGAGGAAGAGAGAAAGACACAAGCCAGATTTATTGGCTGATCTACAGGCTTTACATTTAATTTCTTTCCGGTCAAATTTCTTGAAGACATTGCTTTACAGACAGGGTGGTCAGAGCAGCAGTTCCACTGCTGATTCACGGCAATTTAGATATTTACAGACATATATGCAAAAGTATTTGTTCAGGTGCTGCATTCAGAGGAACACGTGGTCCCACACAAAAATTGATGTGCACAAAAATACTTTGCAGAAATATTCCCAGAAAAGCAAGCCAAAATGAATGCGTTCTTAGTAATACAGGAGGGAATTCCCAAAGTGATTAGCATTGCTTGGATTATGCTCCTGGATGTTTGTGAGATCTTTCACTGCAGGTAGTGATAAAAAAAGAGTCAGAGTTAGCTTGGCCCTTCAGAAAAAATTTGAATTCTTGCTTGTTTCCTTCAGAATGAGTTGGCAGTGTGTGAGAGGTAGACATTCTTCCGATGTTGGATGGAAATACCATCATATGGCTTTCTTGGAATTTCATTGTGAACTTGGACTCTGAGGCAGCCTCTGGGTAACTGGGGAGATGGTAAGTGGAAGCACAGATACACACTAGTTCTTGGCCCTGGTATATTTTTCTTGCATAAGAAGATGGTTCATTCCAGAAGAGTTGTACCGAAGCACCTTCAGAGATGTGGCCATAACTGGCTCATTTTTTGGAGGAAGTTGAGGAAGGATAGAAATCAGTCTCATTGTACTCAGAGAAATTTAGGAAACATGTGCCATTAAGTGAAGCTGCCCAAGATGATGGGCAAAGCCATTTATCCCCCCCCTCCCCCCAAAAAATTCCTAACAATATTTGACTTTCAAATGAAAATAAAAATACACGCATGACTGTAACGCTGATTTATGACAATTTCTGCAGGGCTGATACAGATTAATGTAAGTTTTGCAACATGACTTACTCATCAGTGATGGTGGCATCCAATTATATGACTAACACATATGTCTGAAATTTCTATGATGACTGGTTATGTATGTCTATACAGCTGCAGACATGCACTCTCTCTATAAATATGTATAAATGTGCATGGGGTTTTGTGTATCATACCTGTCATTTAAATACACAAAGATACATGAACTTTACAGAACTTTCCCATTTTGGGAGGTGTTTCCAAGGATTCTCATACCCACTGGGATGCACTGGCTTCCAGCACCACAGTCAGTGTGACTTGTAATTATAGGAGTAAATCCAAGTATAAAACCAGAGGTATTTGGCACGTGCTTGCATCCATGTCTTAACTCATCCCTCTTAGCATGATAAAATAACAGTGGAGCAGAGACGGCACAAGTTTTTATATACATCAAAACAGAGTGCAAACCCTTCCCCAGCTGTGGTTCTGTGCAGGAATCACAGACCCACGATGCTCTGCATTCTCTTGCTGTTGTTACCTGGATTGGTTTAAGCTGGGAGGTTTACGATCATGTGCACTGTAGTCACCGTTTAAATGTCTTTTTTTTTTTTTCTTTGATTATATCTAAAGTCATTGTAAGACTTTCAGAAGTCCTTTTCCATAGTACTGAAGAGGAAGAAAGAGGAAATACCAACTTTCATAATTTCCCTTAGAGGACAGCATTTTTTGAGAGCTGGTGGGAAACTGCTGTGGCTCTGAGCTGCTGTTTACACTGTAACTCATGAATTATTAAGTAATGAAGTATTTTGCCCATGTAAGCAATTAAGGATCCTGTCACCTATTGAGCTGGTGATTCCAGAACCACATTTGTGTCTTTGTGACTGTTTGTGAAGCCACACAAATTTTTGTGTCTGTTCAGATGCCAGGCTTCTTCATTTTCAGTTGGTACCCATACACAGGATGCAGAAATGGCTAGAAAGAGCCTGCAGCCCCACAGGGGATTTCTCAGTAAGTCTGAGGTGTCATCTACTGGCTGTGGTCAGGATGGGGTTTGATGGGGGAAATTGAGTATTGTTCTTTCCACAGCAGTTGGGAAGATACTGTTTAATGCCTCAAAGCAGGAGCTTCCTAAGTGAGCTTGTGTCTGGATATGATTTAAACAATTTCTTGTGTGAAGAGTAAAATTTATTATCTGAAAAAGCTGTAAAATGGCTGCATGTTCTGCACACCCTGGTATTTCAGATCTGTCAAAAGAGGACAGATCTAGTCTGCAATGATGTGGAAACCGGAATACTAAAATAGCTGACTGTTGAAATAAAATAGCAATAACGGGATGAGATGACAAGCAAAAATCTTTTAAAGTTCCAGAAATAGATTTGTCTCTGAACAAAGTCATTTTCTTTGCAAGTAGGATCAAAAGTTTACACGATTGGAGAACAGATCTGTCCTTCTTCTGATTCCTAATCACTTGTTCTCTGGGCACCTGAGAAGTGCCATAGATTGGCTTGGAACTCTGCATCCCAGGAAGATCAGTTGTTTGGTTTTACTATAGTGTATGAATAAATTTGCTTTCAGCTGGGAATTCATTCCTAACAAACAAGCTGTTTTACAGCCAAGCGAGATCTATAATCGCAAGTGCTAAACCACGAGCGCCAGTTCTTTCAGTGCTCGAAACACTCGAAAATTTGGAAGCTACAACAAATTGGTTGTGAAATGAAATCACTCCACCAACATTAGGGGGATTTTGCAAGTAATCCTTGGTTTAGTCACCAGGTTATTTTAACTGTGGCCCTCTGCTTCTGATGCAGATATTTCCAGTACTGAAAGGAAACTGTGAGTGGAAGCTTCCAGATACAGCACGATTAAGTCAAGGATATAAAGATACGGATCTCTGAGGAGCGAGGACATGAACCCAAGCAGGACTGATTTGCTTTCCAGCTTTTAAAGAGCTCATGTTAAAACACACAGCTCTGTCAATAGAGCTCAAGAGGTAGCTTTTACATTGCTGCTACACAGTGTCTGTAATAGGGTTCAGTTATCATGCTAATGGTAAGTGAGGGATCTGCAAAAATTTTCCAGATTTCTGGGAGAAAAAAATAAAATGAATGCAGTCTGCTTCCCATAACTGTCTGCAGTGAGCAATAAAATGGCTGTAACAGGGATCATTGCTTCACATATGGAAAAAAATATAGGTTTTTCTATATACTTGTAATGCATTTGCTTAAAATTTATTGCACATGTATTTAAAATATATATCCCCTGTATAAAATACTGTCTGTTTAAAATGGGACAACTTTGCCAATCTTCATAATATTTCAAGTATGTGGTATAACAAAATGCATTCAAAGTATCATTAAAAACTGATACCTTTGGAACATTTAAATGTGGTTATTTGTTGTCTTGAGTATCTTTAAAGAAGCATGTGCACAGAGCATTTTTCAGATATATAACTCAGAAGAACGAAATGGAGATTCCCCCTCCTCTTCTGGACAGCCTGTGACAAGATTTAGTCCAGAAAAATAGTGTACAGCAGGCTGAAGGTATGTTTGTGTTTTATCTCCCTGTGCTTTGTGTAGTAGCAGTATAGTATTTTCTACTGTCCTGATTCAGTATAAAGTCCTGACTTTTCCATACCCTGATGATGCAAAGTATCCATGGGCTTGGCTAAACGCAGATAAACCAGCTTTACAGCTGTTTTGTGCTGCCAAAGGAGTGCAAAGCAGCTGGAACTTATGGGTGAATCTGGTCTTGTATCTTTTCAGTGTGTTCATTAACCCATGTGTTTGGTTGGTGGGGTTTTTTGTTTAAACATACAGCAGGTTGCTGTGGGAAAGGCTGGTTTGCCTCCTGAAATGAGAAGCCAGCATGGTTCAGAACTGAGAGCTCCTGGATGTGCAGTACTTAGGTCAAGCTCTGCCTTCACAGGTTGAATATAACTAACTGGGAGCACTGCACTTGCTTTGACAGACACATTTTATCCCTGGAAGTTGCTTGAAAATGAACCTGGAGCACTAATTCCCTGATGGCAGCTTTAGGAACATAGAGAGTATAACTGAAGGTACAGAAAGTCCTATGATGGCCAAATGGTGCAGAGGTAAGTTGTGCCTAAAACTGAACGGAAAATAGATTTCCCAGCCCACAGGGAAAAAAAAGTAAAAATAAAATGGGGATGTAGAACTTTTTCGACTTTGTATCTGGATAATAATAGCAATCAAGAAAAAAAGAATTATGAACAAGACCATTCTATCCTTTGGTTAAGCTTGTAGATTACTTCTGCTTTGGGTAACACAGGCTCAAGACCTCTTATCTCTGAGTCAAACCAGGACTCAAATCTGCAATCCTGAGATGAACCTCTCACCTTCAAGATATAGGAGAGGTGAGTAGGAGTAAAAAATCTTGGGGTTGCAGCACAATTTGTGTTTTGGACATGGAGCACTTTAAGTTTAAATTGATACATTCCTACAAAGGGTTTGGTTTTGAAAAGTTTGTGCTATTTGAAGAGAAACACTTTTCTTAAATAATAATAATAACAATAATAATAATAATTTTAAAATCTGAACAGCTGGGAAGGTACCTGATGATTTCACACACTTTTTTCTCTGCTGGCTATTTAATTATGCCATGTGAAACATTTTTCAGAAAGGACTGAGCCTATTTCTCAACAAGCAGAAGAATAACTTGGAATGTAGAAACATCTTGTGGATATTAGGGCATAGGAAAGTTAATGACCTTCTTTAAAGTCTCACCAAGGGGTCTTGGCAGCTGGAAATGGAATAGGCACCTTTTGAATCTTCTTCCTGCATTTCATCCATGAACTGTTTTCTAGGTCCTTGATAGTTCTGTGGGTATTTTGAGCTGTGATATTTTCCCGTGAACTGAGCATTTTGTCTTCTCCTTTCCTCCTGGATGTGACACCTGGCACTAGGTGTGTGACTGTGATCATCAATCAAGTCCCTTATTTTGCAGGCAGAAAAGATAGGAGGGGTGGAGCATTTTATTACTTGGTATATATTGGGCACAGACATTCTCGTGATTTCTGGATCCTCACGAGCCTCCCCTACTTGCCAAGGTAACTCATTCTTGCAGCCCTGTAGCCCCTTGTTCACTCCAGAAGTTCTTATTTCCTGCTTCCCTTTTGTGCTGAAGTACTTTTTCCTTTGGGGAAGGTGATGGACAGTTAATTTTCCCTTTTGAGACGTCTGACTTCTGTAGATACCTTCTGGTCAAGTAGATATGGTTCTCATCTGTTTTCCTCAATAAAATCACCCAGAACCTACCTGAAAATTACTGAGCCCAAGTGATAGAGTATTTCTGGGGAGAGGGGAGGTTGTACTGAATGGATATGGGGAGCTGTTAGAGTTGCCTCAGGTTATTTTCCTTTCAGGATACTGAATAATGCCTGTGGCTTCACAGCTGTTGAATTCTGGTGGGATTCACACTATAGAGCTCAAGTGGCAAGGGACAAACATGGCTTTGTTCTTAGCTTCCTACAAATGCAATTATTCTAGGGGTTTACCAATCGATTGTGAACATACTTTGACATATATTCTTTGTTGATTTTTACATTTGGACTCAATTCAATGGTTTGAGAGTTAAAAAGCTAGCCAGGGAGATAATAATCTGCTGTAACTAAATACATAAAAATCCAATAATAAAATTATTGAGAAAAAACCTTGAAGACATTTACAGAGTAATATAGAAAAATGTAAATCATTCAAAGAAACACCAAAACACGGTGTAATTCATAATTATGTTAGTCAAATAACCATTGTTTTCAACAGAAAAAAAGCACCAAATTTTATCCTACAGACTAAGCAAGAATTAGAAAACACTGTCTTCAGACATCTCCATCATGTTCAGAAGCACTGAGAGCAGTACCCTTCATGAAGAAGGTTTCCATCTCTAACTTTCTTACAAGGAGCAAGTGTAGGTACAGCTTTTTCTCAGGGAATAAAATCTAGGTATGGAATTGTTTTGAGGGAAGGGGTTAGACACAGGCATTTGAGCTTGGTTGACTGAAATTGCTTGTTCTTATGGAAAGCTTGTAAAAGACAACAAAAGACCTAAACGATGTATGACATTATTGTATCAAATAGTTTTAAATGGTTTTTGAAAATGGATTTTTAGTCAGAGCCTTAGTAATACCTTCTCTTGTTTTCTTACTGTTATGAACTGTGGTTTTTTAAATTCATATTTTCATTTTTCTCCTTCCAATGCTGTATGGGTCACACAGATGTTCATTAATATCAAATGCTATCAAATTAAGATGCAACTTTGAGGTTTGCTTGCTATTGTTTAAGCTTACCACTAGCTAACTACAGGTTCAATTAATTGGAAGTTAAAGTTGGAGTAATATTTCTAACTGGCCAACAGTACATGTTCCTTGAAAACCTTGCTTGAGTAACATAAAGAGCAAAGTATTTGAACAGAATTATAAACAATCCAATCAATTCAAATCCTTTTCAAGGAAATAGGATTCTAATACTTTTTGGCAAACTTCCAATGAAATGATTAACTTTCTAAGAGGAAAAAAATATGTGCACCTTGACTGTATGATTATGATTAAACATAAAATTCCAGAATTATTAAGAGAGTAATCTGACAGGTATTTCTATCCATCAAAATCTTGGACTGCTATGAATCAGCAGAAATCCTTTTCTCACAAGAATTATTAGAAGAATTCTAAATCAGCTGTTGGCCAAAATGAGCCTCTAAAGTTTTAGAAGTTCATGAAATGAAAAGTACATCTTTCTTAGGCAATTCCCCGTTGTTCTGGAGGACAGTTTAATCTGTCCTCTCGTTAACATCGGGTTTTGCTCCTCAAGGGAATATTCTGCAATATGTTTTCTTTGACATGTAATAGGACTGCAGTCCACCATAACCTCTTGCAAGATGGTAGCATGAATTATATGGAATTGTTTTGCATCAAGATTTTGGTTATTTCAGGAAAAGTTAACTCTTAGGCCTAGAGACTAAAACTGGCAAAATTCCTGAAGGTTGGCTAGACTAGTGAGTGCAGAGTGCTTTCATGCCATCTGAGTTTTCAGAAAGCAAAAGCAGAAACCTGAATGGAATGCTGAAATGATTATTTGAGCTCATACAGATGGAGAGCTGCTATAAGACCCATCTCAGTTTTAACTCTATTTTGTAAAACTATATATAGATTAGGCACAGTCATGTCCATTAGTAATTTCTGTCTTCCTCTCATGTAAGCATAAAACTAGTTTAAAAGAGTTTCCTGGGAAGAGCATGATGCATCCAAAACACACAAGACCTCATCCAGCTTCCTGTCTGTAGGTAATGCTGCAGTCATTTTGGATTAGCGATAAACGGTCATGAAATTGGAAACAGGTTCTCCCAGCTTTACACAAGAATCTGCAAAAACATGAATACTTGTACCCAGAAAGTATGATTCCAATCCAAACATCATAAAATAATATACAGTGCATGCTTAACTGCATGCAGGGCCATAAGAATGTATTAAATGACATTGCCAGATGCCAAAGACAAAGATGGTTTCAGCATTCAGATGTATTGGAACCTGGAGGAGATGATGGCTTTGCTCGCACTGTTGTCAGGGCTGTATTTCTGTAAAATTCTTTTCTTACCCTATCAGTGTTTGTCCTCAGTTTCTGGTATCATTCCCCTTGTTCCTTTGTATACATGCTGTGACATCCTATTGGATGTCTGAAAAAGCTTGGTTACAACCTGAGCCCTGTTCAGATGTGCTGGCAGGGTGACCTCACCATTCCTTAAAGCCCTTAAGGGTGCAAGGCCCCTCCTGGAAGTGCACAGAGATAAAGATACTGGGGAAGTCCTCACCAAATTTGGTGTAAAACATATGGGTTTTATCCCAGGTTGTGAAAGTGAATTGCCACCCGTGCACTTTCACCTGAACAGGTTTCATTTTTGCAGTCAAGGTATTTATCCAAGCTCAGAGATCTAAGAGAGGAGAAGGGGGATACAGCCATCTTCAGCCATCTTCAACTACAGCCACTGTAGTTTCTTCAGAGTACTGCTGGGATCACAAAAACCGTGATTAGAAATGCTGATCTGAACACCAGCCCTGCGCAATTTGAGAGAAAAACGTAGATACAGTGAGTAATTCATACTATTCAGTATTCTAAGGACTTGGAGAGTGAAACTTCCAAGTTTAGAATTCAAATTTAGAATCCAAACTAAAGACATATATCATGATTAAATCATGCAAGTTGGGAGGCAATAATCTGAGGAAACACTTACTCTGGGTATCTCATTAAGAAAATAAAACTGGAGTGGAATGGGGCATTTGCCAGCACATAATTCTAAATTTGGAGCTCAGATGAAGCCATCCAATATGACAAATCAATGTCTTTTTGCTCATGCTTCCTGAAATGTTTAGGCTGCAGAAGATGAAAAGCAAACTAAACTTTTTCAACCATAAGATAAAGTAATAGTAAAAGAAGGCTGCAAGGAAGACCTGTAAAAATGACAAAACTAGTCAGGCTGCCGTTTTTCCAAAATGCTTTCTCGGATGTGTGAAACGAATTAGGGATTTCCCTAAGCTTTCAAAGTAACCTTGAATTATAGTGTTGGTGCTAGATGATTGCATCTTTCCCAGTAGGAACTGAATCAGAACAATGATGTTCAGTGACCACAAAAGATCCCCATACTTTTACAGATATGGGTTAAAATCTTAAGACTTTGAATTTTTATTTTTTTTTTTTAATCACTATTGCTGATGTTGTTGCCTCTGTATGAGAATTGCAGACTTGCAATCACAACTGCTCCATATCCTGCAATTTGTCACACTGCTGGAGCTTTTCACATTTAATGTCAGTTTTGTGCTATGGGGGTGGTGACCAGTTTGAGACCGTCCACTTGAAGTCTCTCACTCTCTTAAATGATCCACAATGACCATTCATCATATTTCATGTAGTACCACAGAATCACAGAATGGTTTGGGTTGGAAGTGACCTCAAAGACCATTTTGTTCCAACCCTCCCACCATGGGCAGGGCACATTTGCCTAGACCAGGTTACTTACAGCCCCATCCAGCCTGGCCTTGAACACCTCCAGGGATGGGGAATCCATCATAATATGCTTTTCCTACAAGACTAGGGCAAATATTTCAGCTGCATCAGCAGCTGGAGCTGAAACTGAAAGGTCTTACAGTACTTTTCAGGGGTGTGGATAAGCAGCACTTGGATCCCTGCTCAAGCCTCATGCCCCTCAGAATTGCAGACGTGGGCCAAGCACTCTTACTGGAAGTGTGTTACTCCTGCAGCCTGGTCATTCATCAGCCATTTGCTTTTCCCTCAGAATCTGCAGCAAGAGCTCTTTGAGTTTTCAGAAAAACTTGGAAATTTCTTGCCAAAAGCTTTCAATATGAATGGAAATTTCAATTGCCTGGGAATAGGCTCATATTTTGTCTTGGACCCTCCTCCTTTATAAATGTAATTTGTCTCAAAAAGTTACAGTTACCACAAAAATCTCAAAAAGTTTGTGTTGCAAAACATGCCCCTGGTGTTTTCTTACAAAGCATGAGAAATGATAACAAACCAGACCCGTACCACCATGCACTTGAACACTGTGAGATGGATTTTCTGTACTGTTTGAACAATCCAGTTTCTTCTAAAATATCTAATTTCACAGATAGAGGTGGCATGGGAGGAATATGGAAGACTTACAGATTTACCGGTAAAACTCCATCTCTCAAATATACCTGTAATGGTACTTGGGAGAACCATTCTACCACTGTTATGTTTTCTTTCACATGCAGCAGCAGTGGCAGAAGTACATAATGTTATTTCACAGTTACATTTCAGATTTACTTTAATAATCTCAAAATATGCATGACCTGCTGGACAATCTCCCCACCCTGATAATGCCTTCAGTTGTCTGCCTGATCTTAGATATTTATCCTTCAAATGGTTTTTTCTCCAACAGGCATGCTAAAGTTTCATGGAGTCAACAAAAAAGTCATTTTATTCCACATTTCTGGTTTAGGTATCTTTGTTTTTCTGCCCTTTTTACTGTTTTAGATGAGTTCTTTTTAGCTACCTAGTCCCTTACCTGAAAGCAAATCAGTTCAGTTTTACAAGAATAACAGAGACCTTTCTCTAGGATTTCATTACTCAGATTTTCAGATTCCATTCTCAGAGAAATTAGTTTGAATGAGATAACTGTTAATATAATTGCCATATCATCATAGTTTTTGGTTCCAATGGCATCTAACTGTCATCTGTACATTGAATTACAGCACTATTGCTGAGGGATTAATTTTATCTGAGGTTTTTGGGGTTTTTTAAAACCAGAAAACTAAAATAGAAATCCAACACAATCAAAACCAAGAAAAATCCTAGCCTCCAGTTGCAGGTAAGCTCTGAGGGGGCTAGTTTGCATTAGCAAAGTTAAATAAATAAACAGAGGAACTGCTGGCTTGATTCAATGAGCCATACTTAGGCTCTCACAAAGCCACTGTTGAAGGGCTGTTTTTGCAGAACTGCCACACTCTGCAGGTCATAAGGACAAACTAGGTCCATAAGGGAAAATATTTTAGGTTTTAAAAAACAGGGAAAAAAAAAAGTGCTGATTTGGGCATGCATAATCTCTATGGCACTGCAAACTCAAAATGCAGTAGCTCAGGCAGCATGTTTTTTGTCAGACTGCTGGCCTGCTTTTCTTTAGGGGATCTGGAAACATAGGGAGCTGTGTAAAAGGAATTCCTCATATCCAAAGCTCTCTGTCCTCACAGCTCTGCCCATGTGGCTTGTTCTGCACTGGTGTCACCTGGAGTCAATGAATGGACTAACAAATCTGAAGGGTGAAACTGGGCTGAGCTGGGAGTTCCCCTGCAGTACCAGCTGCTGTATGTCAGTAGAAGTTTCCCAAATTTCTTACCTATTGTAAATTCCAAGTCCTTAATTAGTGACACCCAACCATCAGGAGATGGGCTCAGTCTAGGTCTTGGTGTGAGCCATAACAGGGATGTGTGATCAAGAGAGCAAGGTCAGTGAATCTCCTGTGAGACTTTTGTGGGCTTCTGTCACTATTCCTACATCTTGAGCCATAGTGGCATTTTCCTTGAAAATCAAGGATATGACAGGAGGTGAGGATGACCCAAACTGGGTCAGGGATACCATATCAGATGTTCTGGTTTTGAGGTCTCTGCAGCATTCCTTCCTCACAGGAGCTGTGACTAAAAGAGGATAACAAAGTACTTCAGTTGCCCAGTTTAAAAAAGAGAGAAAGATATTTCTTCATTGTGCAATTTTTTCCCCCCTTCCCGAGGGACTGGTGTAATTAACATCGATTTCTTTTGCTTTCCATCTGTAATTGCTTGAGAAGCTCTGGTGGTGGAATTTTAACCCTTCCATCTTTTTACAGCCTTAACACTGACTTTAATGTTTCCCATGAGAAATAAGGGAATTTGCTTAATCTCTTTGTATGGGGCTAGCCACGGGTTATTGAAAATGACCTGTAGTTATTGTGCCAATGAATAAAATGTCACAAGTAATTTTGGCAAAACTAAAGAGCAAACTAATTGAAGGACTTGTCAGTGAAAGTCAGAAAAATTTCATCTGTTTTTAATATCTAACAAGGCTCAAATTTAGCTTTTATTTCACATATAAAGATGTTAACTCTGAAGCATACACACTCCTTTCTAGAATGATACAATTTTTCAGAAAATGGCATTAAACAATCTGATCAATAATCAAAGTGATTCAGATTAAAACTTAAAGGCAAATTGCTTTGCTGGTTATTTCTTTGAAAGGAATTTGGAACTTTTGAAAGGAGCAGGCTTTTCTTAAAAAGATTATTTTTAGGGGATATCTAGGAAAAAAAGATTAGCAAAACCATTGTGCGACTGGTGATGTAGGATTTATGAATCCCCAGGCCACATGTGCCATGGAGCTGCAGCAGTTCCTCATCCTTAAAGACGGCTGCTCAGAAATTAAGAATGTGTAAATGCAGAACAACCCCTGATTAAATACTACTGTAAGGAGCCAAGAGATCTACACGTTTACAGTGTTATTGTTGCTGGTTTTGTTTATGGTACCTTTTAATGGACTTGAGGAAAACCAAGATGCAGCAGCTCTACACAGAAATGAACTTCTTGTAATGAGAAAAATTTGCAGAGGCAGCATCTGTTTGCTGGTAAATGACATCATTCTACTACCTACACACTCTCCAGCACCTTTTGCTTTATAAAATCACTTTCAACAAGGGCCTGGCTAATGCAGAATTGCAGATTTTCATTTGACGTGAGGTTTTCTGACAGTTTGTATCGTTTATTCTTTTAATGTGTGTCATGAAAATCAAGCTGTTCCCCCCACCAAGATTTCCTGAAGAACAAAGTGAGAGAACAAATTCTTTCCAGCCTTACACCAAGGCAATGTGACTAACTTTTCAAGGCCTGTATGATGTAAGTGGGAGCAGTTTGGCTTTTGTTGTATAGCATGTGTATATAAATATATGTGTGTCTATAATAGAGATGAATGTAAAAATGTCAGCAAGGGAATATTTTAGGCTAAGTGTCAGGAATTGTTTTTCTGCAGTGAAATCTTTTATGATAGAGAATCGTTTCTCCATTGGGAGAAATGGTGGGAGCTTCTTTACTCGATTAAAAACTGGACAAACCTCTCAGAACACAGCATGGAGCAGTTTTGTGTTGGCAGAGACAGGAGCTAAACACCTACAAGTTCTCTTCCCCCCCCAGTTTCCATGATAGATAGATGGGTAGCTTGATAACCCTTGAGGCAGTTTTAGCAGCATAGTGCTAATGTAGCTCTTATACGTGCCAGACCAAGTTTTCAAAAGATGTTTGGACAAACTGTGTCTGAAGTGGTTCATAAATTACACTGCATTATATCAGCGAAACTCTCTTCAGGGAGGTGACTTCAGCAGCAAGAAGTCAGTACATCCACTGGGATTATTGTTTTTACTCTTGAGAAGCTAAATCCATATGAAAGACTTTCTTGTGTACCAGTGGAAGAGAGGTGACCAGGAACATGTTAAACATCACCCAGACTGAGCCTGCCTGTCACCTTCCCTGCATTTTCTCTAAAAACGGCCTGGCTCAGAGAATCCCTTTGGTGAATGTTAGAATAGTCAGTGTGCCTTGGCCCCAGCAACATCACCTCCACAGGAGAGAAGATTTATTTGCTTGGAGGGGAAATGGGGAAATAGTGGAATTAACAGAGAATGAATTGGAAAGGAGTTTACACCCGATCACAGAGGTAAGGAAGCTTAGAAATTAAATAGGAGCATACAGATGGAAACATTTCCTCTTGCTGGTAGGGACACTTTTGTAGAGAATTTAAGCCACATAATACTTGCTTTCTTGTTAGGTTTGCCTTTCACAAATCCTCTAGAAGTAGTTCACAAGTTGTGATGAGAACCCGTGGGTGTTCACAAATGGCCATGAAAGGAAACAGGGGTGGGCCATTGTTCTGTATAGTGATTTCTCTTTATGAGAACGTCTAGGTTGTCTATCTTCTCACTTCAGGTTTTTGAAAGTGACAACTCTAAGTTATTTTTAAGCAGTATGTCTTACAGAGAAATTCTGGGCAGCTGATAGCTGTTTTCAGTGACAGACATTGTCCCAGCTGAGAAGCTCCAGCAATAGACAAGGAGAGAGTGGAAGGTCTGCATCCCTCTCAGTAAAGAGTTCTCATTGCTACAGGACAATAATTAGTGGTTTATGCTGTGTGATTTTCTTTTTTTTAAATATTCTTTCTAAGATTTTAGATAGATTCTTTCAAAGATTTATACGGCACACTTGAATTTGAGGATTCCTTTTGGAATCTCTGAGCACACTGCAGAGCTGCTGTTAAACTCTGTCCTTGTCACTAATTCTGAGTCCATGGGCCTGGTTTGGGTTTTATGTACATAGATATGTGCAAACATAACATATGTATATGTTATGTTTGTAAGCAGGGAGGGAAATAAAAAGTAGTCATTGCCAGGTGTTCTGTGGAATGTTTAAAGTGGATCCTGAGAGCTGTGTGTTACACCTGTACAACAATGAACCATCAGAACCTCAACAGGAGCTGCTTGAGCACAGGTGTTTCTCATGGTGATTTTTGTTATCTCTTTCAGGTGGAGAATGTATTGGCTGGTGATGTTATTCTCTTACTCTTTCTCTCCTGTTCTACAGCTGTTCTGGAAATCAGGATATCTGCCCCTGCTGAAGGTGGTAAAGTACCAGGTAAAGAGGAAATATGTTTTATTGTTTAAGCTATGTTTGGCACTGGCAATTGAGAAACTGAAAATTAGGTTATTTAGTGAAATAGTATGGTGGGATCATACTGGGGTGGAGCTAGATATAGCCAGAAAGGCTTAGGTAAGACTGTGGGGTGTAGAATAAAAAATGTTTTCTGTAACATAATTTACTGGATTAATCTTAGAGTAAGATTTGTTAATTTGTTTGTTTGCTTGTTTTAAGTGAGAGATACCGTTAATGATAATTAATTTAAAGTAAAACCAAGAGGGGTAAAAAAAGTTGCATGGGGCCCACGTGAAAAAGAGATGTGACTACTTACAACCTCTATTAGAAATGTTCACAACGCCTCTAATTAATCAGATTCAATGCTTAGAGCCATAATTCAGTTGTAGCAATGTTTCCAAGAAGACCATTGCTACTTAGTAC
Organism: Coloeus monedula; assembly: GCF_965178545.1. NCBI lineage: Eukaryota > Metazoa > Chordata > Aves > Passeriformes > Corvidae > Coloeus > Coloeus monedula. The sequence continues at coordinate 5,959,586 of NC_138785.1, read as the reverse complement.
TGTCACTCAGGTGCTTTCAGAGGAGCTGAGAGACATCAGCTCACTTGACTTCATTTAACTCACGGGAGTACTTTTTAGGTAAAAGGAGAAGGAAATTTGAAAGATGAAGCAAAGGTCTTAAAGAATAAATATTTTTACATAAATACTCAATAGTTATCATCCATAAGATCTGACAGGACATAAACTCTGCTGAAAAATCTTGTTAGGTAACCTGCCAAAAGCTGAATATATCCTAACATGTCGTTTGTTTTATAGTCATTTCAATCCCATGAACAAAAACAGGGGAAGGGGCAAAAAGCTTAGCTCAAACTATATTTAGCTGCCAGTGTGTGGCAAGGATCTTTTCCCAGTGCACTGGGGTAAAGAAATGGACAGGGAGAAGGGAAGCTAGGTATAACTCCAAAAATTCCTTTTATTTATTTTTTTTTAATGGCACAAGCCATGGGCTGTGGGAGTAGTTGGGAGCGGGAATCACTCTGCCTGCAGAAAGGCCTGGAAAGGACAAGCACATGTGAGGAAGGAGGCATCCTTGGAGGGATTGGCCCAGCCAGTCACAGTTCTTCATGGGGTTATACCAGGAAAGTAATAAATGTGCACATTAAAAGGACTGCTCTATATAACGCCTTCTTCGAGCCTCTTTCTTGGAGCAGAAACACTTTGTATTAAAGGAATTGTCTAAGGCAGCAAAATGAAGTACTTTGAGCCTGTTTTATGAGCCATCTCCCTCTCCCTCTGGCTCTCTCTCTCCATATATATCTGTGTGTAACCTATTTTAAGTGCACAGTATTTGATCTCTAACACCATTTGAACGTGTTACACTTGGCATGTCAGGATTCCTAGCGTGCCAGATTAAAGCCTGTGTCCTTTGGAAAAACGGGATGCCAGTCAATCTGGTTTGCAGCAGGGGCTATGTATCATTTGTAAGTTTTTAATCATATTTCAGAGCTATGAAGTGGTGCCCTTTGGTGCTCAGCCTGTTGTTTTCACCAGCTGACTCTGAGCTGATAATTTGGGGATCATTGCTCCCTCCTTCCCAAAAGATGTTGGGAATTACGAGAATATGAACAGAGTTTGATGGGCTGCAAATGACTGCAGATTTCAGATGGGCTGCAAGGCTTGAGTAGGAGCACCATAAGCAGGCAGCAGTGCTGGTGGGCCTGATTTCACTCACAGAAGGGCCTCCAGTGAAAATTGTGAAGCTTTCATGTGTTGTGGTAAGAGGTGCCAATTAATCAGAGAGAGAGATTGAGAATAATCTAAACTAGAGGTTTGAAAATAGTCTAAAATAAAATAAATTGAAAACAAATGGAGAGTCATTAGGCTATTGGGCAGGGAAAGAAAGCTTGCAAACAGGTTTTATTGCTGAGTTAAAATGACTGATTGTAGCATTTGCTGATTCTAGCTTTTTTTTTTTTTTTTTACCTGAATATGTTTTGGAATATCCTTTTTTGGAAAGGATGTGCAGAGCAAAGAATTAGTCAATTTTCATAATCTGGTATTTTAACAACAGCTGTCTGAACAGTTGGGGACTGTTTTCCCCTGCATGAGGAGGGAAATGATACTGCTGTGAGGAGGAAAGAAATCCTGCACTGAAGTGTTCTCAGCTGGAGAGCCAACCCAAAACCAACAGCTGAGGGTATCATTACAGGGCAGTGATGCCACCATGGCGCTGACATCTCTGTTAAATTATTAAAAAAACCCATAAATATCAAAGAGATAGAGAGGTTTTTTTTGTTGTTTTTTTTTTTTTTTAAACAGCTGCTTAAAAGTGGAAGTGCATAGTTTAGAGTACAGGGGTCCCTTGAATATTTTCATTGATATCTTCTGACAGCTCTTTTCATTGCTGCTGATCTAGTATTCCTTCCTCTTTATTGCTGTTGAAAAGATTATTCTGAGGAAATAAAGACATACTTTGGGATTTCTGCTGGCAAAAATAAATACACAGTGTCCTCATGAAGTAATAAGTGAATAGGATCCTACTGTAAATATTTTGCAAGAGGGAGATGGGGTAGGGACTGAGGCAGAAGGAGCAAAACATGTTTCCTGAGGTCAGGCTAATTTAGTACAATAAAAAGCTACCAAATACCTAATGATAGATTTCATTCATACCATAGTGTATTTATAAAGATACTCCTGATACTTACAAGGTTAAAATAAGAAACAATCTTTTTTTTCCTCATTTTTTCCTGCTTTACAAGGTTGTATTAAGTCAGCATTCAACTGTCTTAATCTAATTCTTACCTGCATCACTTTACATTCATGCTTATCAACACAAAGAAAGCTTTTAGTGTTTTACAAAGTGGTTGTTTTGTAAAACAAACTATTTTCCCAAAATAAAAGTTCAGCTTCTTGCATTGTAGCTGTCTAAATTTTTGAGAGAATCAGGGACTTTGATTTACAATGGAAATATTTCATGAAAAGTAGTTTTAGAGTACTCCCGAAGTGCCCACAAAACCTCTTGAATTCAGACCCCTTTCTGAACAAGAAAAATGTGAGTAAATATAAATTCTGGGCCTTGAAAAAAATGACAGTTATCTTAGGAAGACAGAGGAGCTGCTGGGGTTGGCAAGGAAAGCCAAAGGGAAGGTGCTGCTTTGGAAGGTTTTCTTTAAAGCTACTTTTGGAGATTTTATTGCAGCAGAGGGGGGAAAAAAGAAGCCAGGACAAGACAGGCTGAGACTCTTAGGAAGGCACTGTTTAACTGAACAGTATTTTCAACATGTCTGTGAGGATAATATTAATATTAAGCTGTTGTTGCTGTTGTTATTATTTTGTAAATATTTTCTGTCTCATTGAGTGCCCTGAGAAATTATGTTGTCACTTCAATATAATAGCAGGTTTTTCCCCTGAAGTTTCTTCATGGGCTAAAATGTGCTAGCTTTGACTTAGGCCTGACAGTAAAAAGGAGATAATTCTAATGAGAGGAAAAAAAAAAAAGAAAAAGGTAAAACTTCTATTAGATTTACCACAAAATGACACTTGGTTTGCTCAGCTATTTCTCATGTGAAGTGTCAGTATGGGGCTGGTTTTTTAATACTGTTTGGCAAATAGCCCAGTTTTCCCAAGGATGGCATCCAGATTTTGGAGATCAAGAGATCTCAGATCACAGGAGATAGATGGTATTCTCACCTCTGCAGAGGCTGTTGGGAGGGGAAGTGACAAGGTTACTCAGTGGGTAACAAATTGAACTGGAGGTGCTGGATAAGAGATGGTAAAATTTAGTCAGACTAAATTATCATGATTGTACCTCTGAACCTAAGATCTTTCTAGCTATGAAACTAAAAATATCCCTAAAAAATCCTTCCTAGCCCTGACTCCTTTCAGTTTCTTTCTGCTTTGGATTTACTGGGCTTTCTTTTTGTTCTTTTTCCCCTAAGGAAATACAGCACTACTGAATTACTCTCAGTAAATCCTAAATCTGCTGTGGGAGCTGGGAGAGCCAGCAGAGCCCTGGATGAGGTGCACTGATAATGGCTCCAGCAGAGCAAGAAAGGACATGAATGACACCATTTAGCCCAGAACAAATCAGCATCAAGGTTTTAAGCGTGGTTGTTGCAGACCTCTTTGGGATTCTAACTCTTTTTTTCTTTTGTACAATGAATCTGTGTCAGTGTTTGATGTTTTTGGTTAGTAGGTTTCAATTCTCTTTCTGCATCAGCAAAGGCATTTATGCCAGAAATTTCAAGAAGCCTTATTCCACTACCTGGAGTGGAGGGAAAAACCTATAAAAGAGTAAAGTAGATTAAGAATTCCGTGCATCCACCTACGTTTTTCTCATTCCCCAAGGCTGTCTCTTTTCCTTCTCTTGGTGCTGGGAATAATTTTTCTTTTTACTGTGTTCTTGAGCAGCTCTCACCTAATACATTTCATCTTGCTAATAAATTAGTTTTCTGGTAGTTCTAATTTTAAGAGTGTTTGTGACACTACGTGGGCCTTAAAATTGGTAATAAATGACCACAGTTCATAAAACTTAATCTTAGAAAATGAGAAATTGATTCTCATCTTATTTAAGTGCTCAGATACCATGGTGTGTAAAATAGATAATAATTGTGTGTGATTCTTAGTCCTGTGCTCTTAACTACCCAGGGACACATTCTGTAATTTTGTAATGAGTGAAACTGGAAAGCTTCAGTTTGAATCCACTTTCAATTCAATCAGGTAAGACTTTTGCAAGAACTCTACAGAGTTGAGGGATTTCAGTGGTAGCTGAAAATAGCATAGGGATGGTGGTTTTGAAACTTCTCCAGTGAGTGAAGCATAAATAGAAAATATTGCACCTTCTCACTGCGAAAAACTATATCAAAATTTTCACTTTTATTTGTAAAATTTTTCACTTTTATTCTGGAAAGCTTTGTAAGAACAGTCAAGTATTTCCACTTCTCTCTGAAACTGGGCAAGTTTATGGCCCTCGTTACCATGGAGTGCTTTTGATTTGGCAGGAGAAAATGCAGATAAGTTAAATCAGTCTTCACATCCCTGTGGAAGATTTTGATTAGTTTCTTTTCTGGAGGGAGAGGAGCAGCTAAGAGCAGTTTAACCAGGTCAGATCACTTAGCCAGGATCCTGTCTTTGGGACCAGAAGTAGCTGTTTATAGGAAAAATGTAAGAGCCCGAACAGTGACAATTATGTAAAGGGTGACTGATATTCAACTGTGGGTAACAATCAAAATTCTATGTAAGGTAAAGAGCAGCAGCTCTGTACTTACTGGTCATCAAGAAGGATTTTCAGGTTTTTGCAAGCATGTTTCTGAAACAAATTTTGAGGTGAAAGAGGTTGCATTTTTTTTCTCTGGATTTCCAGTACCATGCTGGCTTAGTGAGGCTGTTCCTTGGAATTTTATTTGATTTGTTTTGGTGTTTTTTTTAAGCTCCTGTGCTCATTCTCATGACAGCGTATGTGATGGCTCCAAGGTTTCAGTTTCTGACTGGCAATCGCCACTTCAGAGTCCATTTTTTGTGAACAAAGTTAAGAAAGAATAACATTAGCATGTTTAAATGTAGAATATAGCACACAGAGGAAAAACTGTCACCTTATTCCCCATTCATTTAGGCTCAAAAGTTGGCCCTACATAGTTGGAGTTCATCTTTATTATCTCGGATAGGAGTCTCATATCATCATATTATTTTCCATGATAAGCTAAAAATGTATTTGGGAACAGAAAGATCTGTTTGTTCTGGAATAGGAATTTGAGTCTGTCCTCACTCAGCTGCAACTTACCCTCATGGAAAACAGCCAGAATATGGGAAACAGTGGTGTCCCTGAACCTAACACCTCTGTTTCACTTTATTGGGGTCTGCTATTATTCCCCCAGGATCAAAGTGCCAGGATTCAAAATAAATACTGGTAAGTGGATGAAAGTGAAAGAAAATAACCCAGAGATTCTAAATTTGTTCAGCACCCACATTGGAAAGTCAGAGCAACAAGAGAAGTTAAACAATAGAGATTTTGATACTGATGTGGAGGGCTGGAGGGGAATTGGGTACTATGTAAGAGCTGCAGCATGGTTAAACCCTCTTTTGTTAGGAGACACAAGCAAGCCTATTATTTTATGATGAAATGTGGGATGGTAACTTGTAAAAAAATGTGCATTTTTTCTTGTTTAGCTAAACACTTCTAAGAGTAATGAACAAAGATGGACAGCTATTAGAGGACTTTATGTATTTTAATGTTACAAGTGGGAACTGCAGGATTAAAACAAAGACATCAAAATGCCATATGCTGGTTTTTGTCTGTTACAGAATCAATTCAGCTGCTTGTAACTTTAGGTTCTTATTACTGCAGAGGTGAAAAATGCAGTCTTTGTGGGCCTTGTAATCAGTTCCAAAACCTTGGATCCCAAGCCACAGCGCATTTAAATGCTCTGGGATCTTGCTCTTTATCTTCTTGGAGGTAAAAGTAAATCCAGGAAGAAAGTGCAGTGATTCTTCCATATGTCTGGCCACGCTCATTCCCCTCCTGTTCACGAATGTTCCTTAATGTTTTCCCTGCTCGTGGGTTTCCTTTAGTCCTGTGCTTGTACCTGATGGATGATCGACGTCCTGGAACCTCTGTTCTCTTGGGCTCCCAGCCTAACCTTGAAGCCTTCAGGTGCCACATATATTCAGTGCTTTGGAATTTTTTTCCCATCCATTTTAATCCTCTATCATCAATCTGTTAACAATTGCTGCATGTTTTGTTTCATCTCAGGAAACATCTGGAATAGTCATACATATTTAGTGGTTTTTTGTTGAAAGGATCTTTTTTTATTTGGTTTCATATGTAATTTTTCTTCTTTCATATACCTTGCTTAGCTACCTATTTTCACTTATATATATATTGGGTCATGAATTTGTAAAGTGGATCCTTGGCCTGCCATCAAATAATGTGTATGAGCAATTGCATATTTATGCAGCTTTTTAATAGTAAGTCTTCTGTAGTATTTAAGAGCTGTTTGACATAACTTTTCAAAACCAGTAAATAAACCAAAAATTCAGAATATTTTAGAAATGACCAACTATTGTGACTAGGTACAAACTTAACAGTGCAAATGGTAAAAAACTAAAAAAAAAAACCAAACAAACCCTGCTGGATAAAAAGCTGATTGAAGTTAGAAATGCAGAGCTTATCTGAGTGCATCATTGCCACAGTAATTTTAATAAAAAAGATTATAGTGCAAATTGTTTGTGTAACAGCCTGTTGCATAGAGCACTTTGCTGCGGAAAAAATGAAATTAAAGAAGTAGATTCAGGGCTCAACTCTGTTCTCAGGTCTTCAAACCATGTTTTGGAAGACAGTGCTTTGAGAACTAAGCTAGAACATAGTAACAAAACAATGGTAAATGGACTGAGGGGGGAAGGTGTTAATCTTTTCCTTGAAGTGATGCCTCACACAACCAGGATTAGTGCAAGAATCTGAAGAAGGGCCAAAAAGGGAACAAAAATTAAATGAGATCTGGACTAGGGCATCCTTCTGAAACAGGGGGTCCTGGTTCTGACATGGTTTGCCCTGAGAGGAGGAGAGGACTGTGTGAGCAGCATCTGGCTCTCGGGCTATCACAGGCTTGAGAGACAGAAACACCCCTGAGTACCACAATTAGCTGGAGTCCTGTCAGTCGAAGGCACATTATCTTAACTCTGTGTCACTGCCTGTGCTGCTGATACAACAGATGTACATCTTCTGCAGCAATGCTGGCCTTATATTTCAAACTGTCTGAGAGCTCTGTTTGTTGTGTACCTGCCATCTGGTGGGTTATGCAGTTGTTTTTTCCCCACAGCTCCTTTGAGGAGAGATGATTTTGTAATTTGAACCACAAGCAAATTAGCTATCACTCTTGGCTAGTGCATTTATGGACTTTGCTTTCAGCCTGGTTTTAAAACTTGCTCATCTGTCTCGCTGGCTCCTATGTTTTAGGGAGATCTGATGTCCCTATAACCATTAAGATTTGGCCACGTTCTGTTCCAATGTAAGAGCTCCTCAGAGCTGTAGGAAGTTTTATTTCTGTTGCACATCTGCAGTGAGAGCCAGGCATTTGAAATCTGAGCCCCTTAAGGGCCTATGTCTCAGAGATATTGATCATCTCCTGCAACTTTTTGTCTGCTTTCAATTCCCATTGCAGCCGGTGGGAGAGGAGGCTCTCTGCACCTTGCAGGATCAGGCTCACAGGGGTTGCTCCTGGAGGAGGTTGTCTGCCTCTGCCTTCAGCTGCCTGGCTGATCTCTGCTCAGATGGCTCCATGTGTTACTGAACATCCCAGATATTCCTGCTGTCAGCTGAAGGTAGAACAATGTCTGCATTGTCTGGGCGCAAGCTGAAAAGTTGTGAAGTGAAAGCAAGCTCGAGTCATGGATTTCAGCTGTTTTGAAAATTTGCATGTGAGGTTTCATTTTAGAATATTGCCTGTATTGAGAAGGGACATATTTTCCAGAAACGTTGGTGTCCTAGTAATTTTTTTCTGTTTAATAGTTTAATAGTTAAAGCAAGTTAATAATTAAAGACAAGATTAATTTCCAGATGGGGCTTCTATCCTTTTCAGCATAGCAACGAAGCAGGGAGATGATTTGAGAGCTCCAGCTCTCTGGGGTGGTGGAGATAGTTCATGTGTCACAAAGTCCCAAAAGAATCTTCAAAAATAATTATGAACATTTAGTATGACTGGAAATGAGAACTATGTCTGAACCAATGGGAGGTGAGGAGGAAGAAAACCTCACCTGAGCACAGATTTTTTTTTTTTTAGTGGATGACTAAAAAAAAGATTTCTTGAAGCAGGGCCCCAAATTCTAACACTTTTGGGGATTTGAATGGTCCCTTTTAGCTGCTTCTCATAGAATTTATGGATAAAGAAAATTACTGACAACACAGGAGCACTTTTACAGGAGGTGACAGTGGGTAACTGTGAATAACTTCATGGATCCTTTTTCCTTACATTCTGTGAATAAAAAATTTTCTGAAAGGAGACTATAATAAAGTATAAACCAATTTCTACTTTCTGCAGAATTCTAACACTTAAATAGTGAAAAAGAAAAGATAATTTAAGGCACAGAAAGAGCTTATTTTTAGCACTTTGAGGCACCTGTCAAAGTCAAACGGAAATTGCACAGAACCTCAAAAAAGCAAACCCAAACTACCCTAAAGTAGCCAATAAAAGCTGAAGGAATTATTAAAATGTTGATCTTAACACTTAATGAGTAAACCCCTTTTTCTCCCCTACTTGCACACAGCTATTTTGAGTACACTCAGCACACACTTTATACTCCAGGCCTTCATTCCCAAATGGGACAGGACACTCTTAGTTGCCTTCCCAGTCAGAGCTTTGGTCTTGAGCTTTTCTGTTTTCACTGGAGTCAGCTTAGGCTGTATTAAGCCAAAGTGCACAGTGTATTGGACAGGTGAAAACTGGCAATTTGAAAGTATTATGCCTTTTCCAGAGACTGGATCTACCCTTATCCTAGGCAATTATTTTGGCAGTGCAGTTTCCATTTTCCAAGCAGCAACACTGCCAAAGATTTCAGTCAGTCAGGTGCAAAAAATTCTGCTTATTTACTTAAAGCTAAACCAGCAGCATGTTTAAATCAATAGGTGGATGTGGAAGAGTAAACACAGAAAAGCAGAAATGTATCTGCTACACCTTGCCTTGATTTTGTTCTTCTGGTGCAAATATCTGCTGTGCCTGTGCAGATTCAATATTGATAGTTTAAAAGGCCAATACCTTGTCTGTGCCTGCAGTTACCTGCAGCCTGATGCACGTGTTGTCATTAAGTAGCCCCTTGTAAAGACCTTTGCAGCTGACCAGCATTTTTCTGAATGAGTTAAAGAACTCATTATGTTGCATATTTACTGAATTTTCTGATACTGAAACTTTTCTCTCAGAGCAAAAATTATTCACTCAAGGAACCTCCTAAACCCAATCTGTGTGTCCAGGCTTCCTTGATGTGGAAACCAGGGTGTGGGAAGGGTGGAAAGGGGGCATGTGAGGCTTCCTGTTTCAAAGTTAGGGCATTGCCAGGATGTGCATCTGAAGCCAAGGATGCTCCTGGATGCCATAATATGGTTTTAGTTACAATTGACCCTGGTGGGGGTCATGCCCGAGCTATCCGTGCTCTTTCTTCAGGAATAATTTTCACAGTGATTTTATGATTGGTTCACTCTCTGAAACAGCTATTCTAGGCTCTCTGAGGAACAATTTATTTGTGCTTTTATATAAAGAAAATATTTGAAAACCTAGGCACCGCTTGGTCTTGCTTTTCCCCAACTGGAAGAAATATTCCTGCTTTTAAACAATTTTAGCAGCTGCAAGAAAGCCATGGTCATATTTGATCTGTCAGTGAAATTAGTTCTCGTTGTTAATAAAACCTGATCTCTTGGACTAGATGTTTAAGAAATTACTGTGCAGCAAATGTAACCATCAATGTGGGAACAGGAGTCGGCATTAAACTTCTGTGTTTATCAGAACAGATACAGAACCTAAACACGTGAAGAAAAAGATGACTATATTGGTAGGAATGTGGGCACTTCCAAGGATTAGAGATGAGTTTTGTGGATGTCTCTGTGATCCATTTTATTGTCTTGTTTTAGGCTGTATTTCACTGAATTCATGTTTCTCTCCGATGTCCCTGGGGCTGTTTACTTGGGTTATTCATGCCCTTAAATGTATTAAGAAGGAGTCCTCAGGGAGGTGTTTCAATAGCAGAGTAAAATAGATTTGAAATAAGACTAATTAATTAAGAATTCTGATTTTCATTACATTGTATTGATGTAAATCAGATACTGGACAGATGTAGATACAAAGTGATAGAGGTGGTGGCATTTCCTGTGAGACTTCTGGTATGGTGTTTGTTGTCAAACAAGGAGAATCAGAACTTTGGCATGGCTAAGTAGACATTTTAATATTTCAAGGACAATTCCAGAAAAATATGCAGAGGAAAAAAGAGATAACAGCTTAAATAAGGAACCTTCCCAGTATTGCATCCAAAGAGAAAATCTAGCAGAGTGTTGTATTTGGGAAGTAAAAGATCCATTCTGATTTTTCAAAGTTATATAGTACTTAACCTGGTATTTCCAGAAGAATAATAGTGCTTTTATTTAGACAGTGGAATCTCAGCATGGCAGAATTTGGGTTTGAGTCCTGACTCTTAAATATGTAAAAATTAGGCTCAAGGATGCTCCTAGCATTTTGTTCATTTTACTGGAAAAATAGGAGCCTAAAAAATACAAAAAGGCCAAGTATTTAGGTGTTGTGATTAATCTGGGCCAGGGAAGGAACTTCATCCCACGCAACACCTAAGGACAGCTGTGCTCCATCCAGCCTTCCTGGGAACACGGGTCTTGGAGAACGAGCCTTAATTGCACGGGAGAAAACAAAACAGAATTAGGAATTTGGCTGGATCATAATTGGGGTAACTAATAATAATAATTCAGATCTACTGAATGCAGGTGTGCTTTTATTTGTCTTGGGAAGCTTTGGTGATGCTTGCACCCTTGATCTTGTCTCCCCAGGAGACACCTGTATTAACTTGTTTTCCATGTCCAGTTGGTCTGACTGCAGAGAGGTGAAGCTGGACATGGGCACAATAAGATGGTTCTTTTGAGTCCGGGATAAATCACCTCCAATAAAATAAAGAGGGGAAATGTGGCATGCAGAAAATGCCTACTCTTGGACTGATAAATATAAGAAACTGAGTGTGCATGTTAATTGATGTGTGTTTTTTTTGGAGTTCTTAGTGATGTAATCCTCTTAGTAAAATGACATTACTTTAAAGATCATCTTTGCATTCTTTAATAAATATGTAAGTGTTAAAAGTAGGAGCCTATACATTGCTAATGACATGACAACATTCATCCTCTGATAATACTGAAATACAGATCTTTCCTCTATGCTTATGAAGTTTAGGCTAGCATTATATTCTTGGGTTGTTCATACTTGTTTTTTAAAGAAATCCTGACTGTGGTTGTTCATCACACATTTTTAGTTGTCTGCAGTGTGAATTGAAGATGCATTTCTTTGTTGGAAATGCTTTATTTGTCTATTTTCAACTCTTTTTTTTTTTTTTTTTTAAAACAAACACTCATTTACTTCAACTCCACTATTTAAAAACAAAACAAACTACAAAAAACCCCAGCCACCCCACAAACTGTGAAAGGCTGATTAAAAGCTGGTTTACTCTACTTGTATGTGTGATCTTATCAGACTGGCCTTTTCCTTTCCAGATGTCACAGTTTTATGTGGTGTAAATGCTACTCTCATTACCCAGACAGTCTAAGAAGGCAACAGCTTCTGGGAGGTAAATGCTGTTTAATTCTCTACATCCAGGGTCTATAAAAAGAGAAACTGGTCAGTAAAGTGTCTGAATATTGCAATATTCATTTGGGAACCAAAGCCTTGAACCTACTGACTGCACACTTGACCAGATGTGGCCTCATCTTTACAGACAGCAACCAGACCGCCAATAAAATTATTCAAAATAATACTCAGGAGTGGCAATCACAGGGCTGCTATTCTCATCATAATGAGTTCAGTTGTGCACAAACAGTGAGGGTTTAGTTCTCATGTACACTAAAATATGAAGGGTTTGAAGGGAGGAGGTTTCTTCTATATTTTTAAAATTTTTTTGTAGGTTTTTGTTTGTTTTGTTTATGTATTTGTTTGTTTGTTTTTCCTAGAGAAGTATCTGACAGTGAATTTAGTCCTGATTTTATGTATGGATATAGCATATTTTTGGGAAGAAGAGAGGTAATTCAGCACAGCTTATGAGAACCAATAATTGGGCACAAAGGGCTTAATTAATTTTGTTCTTGCATAATGGTGTACAGCATAGGAATCTCACTGAAATTAAAATCACATATCTGAGGGCAGAGCTGACCCATATAAAGTAAGCGTGGCCTCCCTCCTAAATGCCAGAAGCTATTGGACAGCTTTCAGAATGTCTCCTTGGAAATTATTCCAAGCCAGCAAATAACCAGACAGAGAAGTATTTCAAATTACCTTGTTTTTGTAAATGCAGTGTTAGTTTTTCTGGAGACAGATCTGCATGCAACAAAATTTGCTATCCAGCTGAATTAAGTTAAAAATAGACTAAGCTAAGGTAAGCAGGTGCCATCCCAGTGGTATTCTTGAAATAGCACCAAAGTATTCTAATTCTGGGGCTTTGACTGCCCCCAGTGTGGGTCCCCAGATCTTTTGGTATAAAGCTCTGCCAGAGTTTGCTGCCTCAAAGGGTTGTAGGTGATGGAAATGTGCTCGTCTGCCCAGGGCAGTCCCCAGTCCCACAAGATCCCCCAGAGTGGGGGATCTGGGGAGAAGATCCCTGTACAGCTGATTGCTTTTTTCCAGTTCTCATTTGGGAAAAACACAAAAAAAATCTTTTTAAGGTGAACTATCAAAAAAAAAAGAAACAAGGTCTTTGGGTTTTGGGGTGGGGCTCTTGAGTATCAAAAATCATTAAAGTTGACATTGAGGCCTTACTGATACTGAATTCTAATGCTTCTTATGTTTTTGATTTTTCTAGTAATCTACTCTCCAGCTGACCTTTCAAACCTCTAGCCTCTGGAATATTTCCCTGCTCACCATCTCTGGTTTTTTAAGTGTAAAAGTGTGAGAAAAATTGCCAAGAACTGAACCACAGTAACGTGAAGCTGAAATTTTATTTGGGTTGCTAATCAGAGCAAGAGGCTTTAATGCTGTTAAGGAAATAGAAACACTAGCAAGGTGTAACTTGAAGATACACACATTTGAAGGAAACAGTTAATGTTACAGCACAATTGAACAAAAATCCTTTAAAAGCTGTGGAAGAGGCTGTTGATGCTGATACAGGTTGATAGCCAAGGCCTGAAACTAATAAGAGAGTCTAGCAAGGGAAGGCTTCTAAATTACTGAGGAGACAGAAGATGAACAGAGAGAAGAAAGTACTTTTAAAAATCAGCTGATCTGCTTTAAAGCCAACCTGAGTACAGATGGTAGGAAGTGAAAGTAGGAATGTGAAAGTGTTAGCTAAAGTGTTCTGGACAAGTGTAAGTGGGGTTTGGTTGGGTTAGGTCACAACTGAGAGTGGAAGAAGCTGAGTCTCTGATGAAAGATCAGGGCATTAGCAGACAGTCCAAACTAGGTTTTGTGGTTATCCTGTGCAGAGCCAGGATTTGGACTCAATGATCCTTATGGGTCCCTTCCAACTCAGGATATTCTGTGGTTTTTTGGGTAAAATGTCCGTGGGTGGTGAAGGAGCTGGGAATACTTGGAGAGTGCTGGAAGGCCTGAAATTTTGGGAATAGTGTAGTGCGCTGGTAGAAGTAATTGTCATTCACCTCACTCTGATTATCTTCTATGAGGCAAGTGAGATGCATAGTCATCTATGCAGCTGTAACTTGTCCAGCAGCTGTGGGCAAAGAGAAAAAGGTACTGCCAGAAAAATAGAAAGCTGCATAGAGAAAGCCTGAAACTCAGATAAATCCATTTCAGAGAGGTTTTTACCTTCAGATTCACTCTCACATTCCCCATCACTGAGTGCATTTTGTTTTCCCCTGGTTTCTAGTGGTGCAGTGGTGTCCCCATTGCTGGCTAGGAAGATCTCTGAAAAAAACTCAGCTATTGCCTTCCCTGTGGCTGTTTTCAGTGTTCTCTGATCATATTGTACCCAAAGGTTATCTTCCCCCTTGTAATTCAGTGACAGAACTGTAGTCTTCAAGGAAAGGTACCACTTTTTCACTATGACAAACTAGAATATCTGCCTCAAGACCATTGTTTAACTTATTGATGGAGATATTTATGTATTATTTTCATTTATGTATCTGTTTTGCCTTATTGCAGTATTTAAGTATACTTCTTCATAATTATTCAGTATTTAACCACTAAAAGTAAAGCACAATGCCTTTATTAACTCTTTTTGTAATTGCATAAGCTTTGGAATGTGATAGATATAACATAGGTTAAAAATTCTAAAATTAAGATTTTTATGTATTACCCTTACTTTTGACTGAATCTGCCTGTTATAATGTTGGGAGCTGGAGATCTCATTGGAACTGATAAGCATGAGAGGTCAGTTAGCAACATGTCAGAAGCACTTTATCCTGCTATTACTTAGGCAGCCTCTGCCTAGTCTGCAAATGCCCAGAGCACCCATGAATGCTGGATTCTGAAGTTTTCCCTTGGGTCTGAGAACATGCAGGGAATATTTCTAGTGGAGGAGTATGTGTGTACAAGAAAGAGTCAGAAAGTGAGTACAAAAAGAGAACTGCAAGGCAGTGCACAGAGGGGCCCATGTTGCAGCTGAAACCAAGCCAAAAAAATGCTTAGAATTGATTCTTCCTTCAGAGGAGAACTAATACACATGAGAGAGATGCTCAGAGACTGAGAGCATGCAGGGGCAGCATTTGGGGTAGAAGATCTGATGCAAAGAGTCTTGGAAGTATAAGCAGACACTCCCTATCTCTTCCTGATGGATCTGTGCAGGGCTGAGGGAAGACAGGACTTAGTGCACACTGGTTGTAACTTAAGTGGGATAGCATCAAAGAGGAGCCTGATGCCATTGCCAGCTTCACCTCCTAATGCAAACAGCATGGAACTCTGCAGATATTGTGGCTTGGTCACCTGGAGCAATTTTTCAATTTGTATAGTTTAAAATTAAATACAAGTGAGGAAAGTACGGCTCACATAAGAGCTGTGTATTTTCCTTTGCTGTTGGGGAATCTTGCTGCAGCCCACTGTGTTTTGAATTCCATTCTCAAAAATCTACCAGTATTCATGCTGCAGAGCTAATATTCCTCTTTTCAGCCTAATGTTCCCTAGCTGCCTTTTTTTTCCCCTTTTCTCCTGATCAACCTACTAAATATAGTGGGCTTTTTTTGCTTTAGAGATAATAGTTCTTTAAAATACTAATTTATTTTTCCAACCATAAATACACCACAGTACTAGAAGGTGCCAAGTCATAATAAAAAAGCATATTGCAGCCGGAACTGATATTTGGTGCAATAATTAGATTCTTCCTCTGATCTTATGACAGTGTAACTGAACCATAAAAGAAACAACACTGCTTTAGCTCAACTAAATATACATCAGCTACTCATCAAGGAGGGGCTTTAAAACTCTTATTTTCAATTCTAGGCTCCAACAATAAAAGTAAATGCAACAGAGAGCTTGGAGTGGTTAGATAGTGCTGTTTATTGCTGGTGGGCTCGTGCAGGGGGAGCACTGAACAAGCCTTTAAAATATTAACTTGAGCAACAGTAGAGGCCCTGCTGTCCCCAACAAGCATTTAACAAAGCTGCTTGGGTAAGAGATATGGGAGAGAGATAGAGAAAGAGTTCTCTCCAAGTATGAAGTGAATGAGAAACAATAATATCGACTGAGAAATTGGAGGGATGCAATGGAAGATAAAAAATAAGTAAAACCAATAGCAAACAGTAAATAAAAGGGACGGAAGAGAGGGGTCAGGGCAGATGAAAAGCATTTGGGGAGTGCAAAGCTTGGTTACAACACCATGGTGTAACCCAGCTGTATTTTGTAGGTTTCCTCATGGGCAGCTCTTATCATAGCAAGTGCTTGTGTCAATGTGCAGCTGATGACTCTGCAGGAAAAGGCAGGAATCGAGATCAAAACCTGTCTCTTGGCAAACACCTGCTTGCCTAGCACCTGCTTCAGGAGACCTGTTTAAATTTTAATAATCTATTTAGGAAATAAATATTTTAATTTTAATAGTTTGCTTTTTAGTCTAGTATCTTAAGAGGATAAATCTTTGCTCACTTTGGCTTGGGTTTTTTTTTTTTTTTTTTTTGGTTACTTACTGTCTGTTTGTAGGTCTCCCACAAAAACAAATATGTAAGAATGCTCTCCCTCCTAGACTTTTAAACCAATTATCCACTCTTGGCAGAGAATTAGGGATCTAGAGATATTATTATACAAAACAAAAGATATCTGAGCCCAAATATAGCAAAGATATTGTACTAATGCCCCCCTTGAGGGGAGAAATCAGGAGCCGTTCATCTAGGCATCCCAGAATGAGTGTGAAGGAATAAGCACAAAATGAAATCTTATCCACAGAAAAACTATTTGTGAGCTATGGCCTGTTAGACAGCAGAGAATCCATTCTGGATTCCTTCACATCTAATGAGCAAACTCAACTTTCCTGCAGTGCAATCACAGAAACAGTGGATTGAAGAACAGACTTCTAAGGAAAAGCTGCCAGAAGCCTGCACCCTCCTAGTTACACCTCACTGCCTGCATGAGCTTAACTGTGGCACACATCCCAGTGCCCACTTTGTGTGTAAGGCTGAGCTCCCAAATGGGCTGCTCCTGCAGGTCAGGTCTCTGAAAGGCTCTGATCAGTAAGTACTTTTAATAATACCTCAGGTGTTTTTTTCCCTAGAAAATTCAGTTGTATAAATTTCTGTTCGGGTTTTACCTCTAAGTCTTGAATTCTCCATCTGAAGACAGAAGAATTAAAGGAATGATCTCCCTACTTATGGAGCCATGGAGAAAGGTACCTCCCTTGTAGAGACAGAAAAAAATAAGAGAATCATCCAAGGGATTAAAGAAGGGATTGGCTCTGTAACCTGTTGTTTAATAAGCTGCAAACTGTTAACATGAGAGTTGCCTGTAGTTGTAGAAGGATTTTCTATTGCTGCCGTTGTAGAGCCAGCAGGAGATGGTATAATCGAAGCATAAGGACCTGATCCCTAAAGTAAAACTTGGAAAAAAGAGTAAGATATGTTTTGTTTGTGTAAGCAGGACCTGGGATCTGTCTTCATCATTAATGCTATGCAGATGGTGCCATCCTAGGAAAGAAGCCCCTTGAACCACGTGTGTCCTAATGTATCTTTTAACTCGGTAAAAGCCATCATTACTTACTCTGTGTGCCATACTTCCATATTACTGGCTGCCAAGTCCTGTTATGACTAATTGATTTACTGTGTACAGATGTAGTGAACTGTTTCATGTCATTGGGCCAGATGTTTCTGGACCAGAGGTCAGCTGTGGGACTTGGTGTATCAGTCTGGTTTTGTGTAGCAGTACAATAAATCAGCGTTGCTGAAGTGTGAGGCACCGGGAATTTGAATAAACTCTCTAATGTTGGAGAGAAAGAAAATCTCTACCAGTTGTCCCATTTGTTGCGTTTTTCCTTCAGACAAACTATGCATCAGGACAGGTTGAGGACCTCGAGTTGTTCAGGTGCCTTTGAAATGGAGGAAAAGGTAAACTGGAGTCTGGCATTGCTATCAGCAGCACTTCTCTGACGACTGACTGCTGAGGAAATTCTCTTGTGCTGGTTTCAGAGGCAAAATGTCCTCAGCTTTGTTGGAACACACTGATCTTGTGAGCAGAAAGAGAGTAGATTCAATGTAAGTGCTCCATTTCTAATGATGCTCATTTCAGGCAGAAAAAAGAATGGAAATCAGTTGTAAGTCCACAGGGTGGCATTTTGCATTTGCAAGGTTCAATGGAAATGTGTCTTCAACTTGTCAGTGAAAATCATTTGTTCAAGTTTTCTTGAGGCTGTTTGAATGAGTGTTAATATTCTGAGAATGTTCTGAAGCTTGTCAGTGATATCAAAGGACTGAAGTCTAAAAAGACTTTAAAGATTTAGGATTTAGGAGAAGAAGATAAACTGATATGAATTGGCAGTTTCAGAAACAGGAAAATGCAAAGCTCAAGGTGTACCTTGTGCTGACCATCTCGTTTCAAATCTGGTATTAACAGAAGTCAGCTTATCGCTTTCCTACATGTGATAACTTTAAGAGTAAGTCATTATTGAATGAAGTAAAGTTGGTTCTTTCATAAATGATGTGATCTAGCTAAATTAGAAAATAAAGTCTTGATGAAGAAATCACTTGGTGAGGGTCTGTACAGGAAGTTATGTGTTAATTATTATGCAGGAAATCAGACTAGATAATCAAAATGGTAGTTCTGGCCTCAAAATGTACAAATCTGTCCAAAGGACATTTTTTGGCCATGTTTGAGGTAACTGGTGGCTCCTTTGAACTCCCTCAGACTGAGTAGGTCCTAGCTGTGTTTAAATCAAATGAGAATCACTCTTTATATATATGACATAAACAAATTTTTGTGTTCAAGAGCAAATAAACACGTATCCATTTACTTTAAATTTTTCAATGCAATATTTACAATCAGTTTTTTAACTTCAGTGAAATATAGTGCTAGAAGAACATATAACATTTATAGAACATAAAACTTCTTTTTCCCTTTGTGTGCATGTACAGTAATATAGATCAAAAAGGGTTTAGGGATAAAAGTGACTATAATTTTTAAAAAAGATTATGGCATCTCCAGATAAATCCTGAAGTGAATAATTATGTCCATTTATGTAATTATTGTTCAGCACAACCAGGCCACTTGTCCAAGATCATAGTCATCATAAACAAGATCATAAGACTTCAGGTATGATTTGACTCATTCATTTTCCTTCTGGGACTGTATTCAGTTAGCCTTAAATAAAGCTACTCAGGAACTGGCCTGCTTTATGTATACACAGGAATCAAATGGAAGCTGGAGCACTACATTTGTGGTCTTGAAATGGTAACTTATTGTTGGTGACCAAAAGAAGGAAAGAAAAATCAGGAGACAATAAAGGTTTTACATTTCTAAAATATTTTATATTAGATATTAAGCAAGATTCTCAGGACTTGAAGCATTTTTGATCTTAGTTATTTTGCTGTTGCAGATACTAACTGAAGCAAAATAATTGTCCTCCTTTAAAAAACAATGTCTTTTTTTTCTTGAAATATGTACTTTTGCATTTGATTTAAAGATATGCATATTAGCTTTGTTTAAGGCTTTGAACAGAACAATAAACATTGAAATATATAATTGAATCTTTCTTTGTGATTTGTCCTAAAAAACCATAGATCTGTAGACTTCAGCAAACTTAGCCAAGAGCTAAGCCAGCTGAGAAATGCTGCTATTTTAGAATTGAGGAGCTCATTGGCCACCTTAATCTTTTTTGGGTGAATGTAAACTACCTATAAAAAAAGAGTATGGATAACACACAAATTATTAAATCCACATTCCTTTTATCTAGCTCTTTCCATTTGGGATTAGAGCTCAAAGAGCTGTGGAAATGCTCTCTAATGAGATTTTGAAATTCTTGCAGCAGGGAAATCCTTTTAGCTCCACAGGGAACTCTTCTCTGGGAATTTGCTGGGGTATAACTCTTTTTTGATTTCAAATAATTCTTTAGAAACATTAGGGATCCTAATACCAGTTCAAGAAGTAGTATTCTCAAATCTGGCAGTAAAATTGAAAAGTAATTTTATCTGTGGTAGCATGTGGTTCCAAAGTAAAAGTTTTTTTGCAACTATCAGCATTTCTTATGATGTCATTAGGAATTCCATCAGGCTGAATTGTGTTATCAACTCTAAGTTTTATGTGCAGAGGTGTAATGTGCTGATAACAAACAGTATTTTTGCCACTGAAGTTAGTACTGACAGTTGTGTGTCAAATCCAGTATTTGTAATTACCTGTAAAATATATGAAAACATAACCACCTGGAACACCAGCGGTTTAGAATTTAGAATTTGTGTGCAATTATTTTCTTAATTTACATGTGGATATTACACCTCCTGCAGTACTTCCCGAACTGCTGTGCTTTCTTCAAATTTGGCTCCTCTGATATAAATTGAAGGAGGAGAGGAGGAGGAGTTGCCTCAGCTTCCTGAGCAGAGTCCCCTCCAGCCCTGGGCTTCAGGAAACTTTTACTCTTAGAAATTCAATTAGGAAATTAATTATGAAGGTCACTACACAGAGGTGAATTAGTGATCATCTCCATGCAGTATAAGCTTATGGAAGGTTGTAAGTTTGAAATGGCCACACCATGTAAGTCGTTCACGTTTCAGTAAGTGGCTGTCTTTAGAGGGGAAAGGAAGAGTTGTTCATGGATCATTTGTACTCTGGATTTTTTGGTTCAATAAATAATGGCAATGTGAACCATTTTGTTTACTGCTTTTACAGCAGTTGTGTTGCAATGTAATGTCATAACCTAACAGATTGCACAACTCCCTCCCAAATTTCATCCATCCCTTTTCTCTTGTTGGCTAATGACATGGTTTATGGATGTAATAAAAGGAAAGCTCGCTCCCATCAGACAGACAAGGTGGGGAAGAAAGCCACTCCTCTGTGACTGTGGTATCTGCATTAATCATTCTGTTGATTTTGTCAGACCCTGTGGAAACCCCCACTCTCATTCCACAGCCCCTGTGGGGTGGTGATGGGTTCACGTGTCCTCAGACCTGACGATGTTCTATCCCAGAGCTGGCTTTCTCAGGTCTCCTAAATATCACCTGCATTTAGGAAAGAGGAAACAGTGCTTCAGGATTTCCTGCATGGATTTGATCTTGTCGCATACTATTTGCCATAGGCACATACGTACTATCAATTCTCTTCGGGTTGCCTCTAAAAATCTGCTAACTAGTGCAATCAAGGGCAATTACTGCATCATTTGCTTGTGTTTATAACATATTAGAGCTTTCTGGGCTTGAGCACTGCAATCCATCCTGATTGCTACCAAGTAATCCTTTGCAGACTTGTAAATCAAAACTGTGGCTGATTTTCAGCAGTACGATTGCCATGTTTTGAAACTTTGCTAATTAAAACTTTATGAGCGTGCAATTAAAGAGCACAGAGTTTTCCCTGCCTAACAAACGAAAATAAGCCATAGTAGTCTTGGAAAAAATGAACTTCCTTTATATTTACTTTTCTTAAAAACCTGACATTTGGTGCTTTCAGGCTTTCTAAACCATTTACCACATTTGTCTTTGAAGCTCTCTCTTCTGGTTGACTTAGCAACCTGAACTTAACAAATCAAGACTGCTTAGCTAGACCTTCTGACTGTGCTGCAGCTTCAGGTGCAAACTGTGTCAGTGATTTTGTGTGCTTAGTGAAAGAGTTTTAAATAGAAAACTTAGTGTTCTGAGGTATAAAGTACAGCTTAAAAAAGGTTTCTGGGATCAAAACACCAGCTAACATTACTCAGATTTGTGAAGGCAAGGTTTCTAGAAGTCTGTAATGAAACTCAGGATAAGAAAAATTAAAGTGAATGGAATTAATATGGTTTGTTAACTCTTAGAATATGTCCCCCTGGCAAGTTTCTTTAAAGAATATGAAAAAAAAAAAAAAAGTAAGGGTTCCTATAGAAGCCATCAGGCTGAGCTTGTATTTTGGGTCACTTGATAAACTCTACAGATAATGACTGCTCTTGATTAACTTTCAAATCAGGTCATTTGTAAAATGCCAACAGTTACTAATTTTTAGTGATGACAAATAATTACTTTCACTTTAATTTCACAAAGAACTCCAAGGCAAAAGTTTAATCACTTTGAAGTGCTCCATTCAATGTCAATAAAGATATCAACATAATGCATAGAAAAATAGATTAAGCAGCATAGTTCCTCTTTCACTGCAGTTTTCATTTAAGCAATCATATTTCTGAAAATAGGATCTGGAATGAGAAGAAAATAAAAGGACTTATTGAAGAGGTCTGGTTCTCTGGAATGTGCAGGATTATATAACAATCTTGTATGTGATGTGATCAGTGTGTAATGCCTACCATAATGAGAGTCCCTGTGTATAGTGGAATACATATTCCTCTAAAAATTCCAAATTGAGTAAAATGAATGAATTTTTAATGACTTTTCCAGATGAATACTGTGGTTGGTATCATGCAGGAAGTGTGTATACGGAAAAATGTAAATTTGATCGCGAGAAAAAGGTGGAAACCAAATCAGAGTAGAAGGTATGCTTTGACATTTATTAACATGCAAATTAAAGATATCATTGCACAGAAGGGATAGTGCCAGAATGCCAAGTGGCAATTTCCCAATATATGTTATGGGATAGCTCTAATAATTATCTGCTTGTTCAGTGGGAACCAACCAGTCTGGAACCACACTGATTTGTAGCTCTTTGGGAAATGTGTTTGCATTGCTAAAAAGTGCATTACCCTAGCTATGCCCTTTGGTAGGTATTGAAAGACAGGCTTCATTTCCTAATTTCTCTTGCTTTTGCATATTTAATATCTATGTAATTCTTTCGTTGTAGTTTCAAAGGTTTTTAAAAGGTTACAAAAGAGGGAAGGATGAGGGGGTAAAGCAAGCAGTATGAGCACCCTACATAAGTCACTGGCAGGCTTTAAAGTTTAGGTTCCTGTGTCACCTTGAACCCCACAGGAGCAAAATGCTAATCGGTGGGTGTTTTTTTGAAGTGTACCTGCCACTAGAGGGGAATGAAAGCACATGTTTTGCCCCCAGAAAAGTGATGTCCCGATTGTAGCCTTGGGTCTTGGAAGTGCCTGTTCTCCCACAGTTCTCTCTGTTCCTTCTCTTTCCAGCCCATGTATTCTCTCCAGCTTTGGTCTCCACTTCTGTCCCAAAGTCTCTCCTATTCTTCTATTGCTTCTTCCCACAAACTGTCCTCTTAAGTCATCTGTGATACCCTTCCTTTTGTGTCAGTTGGTTTTTCCTTCCATTTCCACCCTTCTGTCCTCAAAGCCTTGTTCTGCACTCTTCCCTGCCTTGTGCTCCCAAAGTCATTCTGTACTGCATGACTTTCCCTTTCCCTTTCCCTTTCCCTTTCCCTTTCCCTTTCCCTTTCCCTTTCCCTTTCCCTTCCCCTTCCCACATAAGAGGTCTAAAATGGAGAGATATGAAAAAACTCGTAACTTTTTTCAGGGTAATAGATATATGTAATTTTTTTTTAAATTAATGAACTGTGTCTGATATTTCACCATGAGGTGGATAGATACCCAAAACTTTCAGCCCAGCGACTCATGTTTGCTAAACTGATAAGCAAGACCTTAATTTCTGTAGTTCTGTAAACAGGAGTTAGAATTTTCACAACCTAACACATGCTGTTCACCGTTTGTGGGAAAGAAGTTGCTGGATAATTAATGAAGACAAGTAAGTAAGGTTGAAAAGGTATTTGTTAAAGTTTCCTTTGAGTTAAGAAGTTCAACATTTGTTAAGACAGAAATGATGGTAAAGAGAGTGACAGGATCAGCAGTTATTAATTGCCTAATGCAGGAATGGTGCCACTATTTACAAATATTTAAATGAGTTTTCAGGACACACCTGTCAGGCTGAGATTGCCATCTGGTCAACTTGCATGAACTTAGAAACTGAAACAAGCCTTGTGTTGTATGTGTGTGCTTGATGATTAACAAGTGAGTGATGCTGAGCTGTGTGCTACCCTGAGCATATGCCAGAAAACCCAGGGAAATCAATATTACAATCCAGCCATTCATCTCCTCCATAGAAATTCTCCCAGCGATGCAGTGAGGGATGAGGAATGAAAGGCTTTTATTATAATGACTGTCTGTAAAAAACATTAATTACCTCTATCATGTGTAAATAGACCTGTATTTTTCATAAATTTTTGTGACCAAAGTGATTGACCTAAAACCACTTGATCCCAATTAAGAGTGACGAGAAGGAAGTGAGTAATATTTTTCTGTGGCTGACATGGTCTACTGTGCTTTATCCTGAAAAAAATGCAACACTCCAAAAAAACCTCAGACATTCTCACACCACGGCTATAAAATAGCTGGTTAAGAGTGATTAATCCCACTGATACCCCACAATGATAAAAGAATATATTTTATAGCTGCTGAGACCTTACTGAAGTCATTTCTCTAAAGAATAAGATGATGGACTGTATAGATACATTGCAGTTAAAAAGAATAACTTTTACTAAAATCCTAAGTGAAACGAAAGGAAAAGTATCAGAATGCTTTTGTGCATTTAAAAGGTTGCAAAATATTTCTTAGAGATTAAAATGAAAAAATATTCTAAATGTCTAAGCTGTGTAAACACCTTGAAAAATAAAAATATGACAAGGACTTTAAGTTAATCAGAGCCATCTTTTAAAGTGGCCTTTAAAGTAGGACAGACATATTTATTTTTTATATGATTGTTTTCTCTTTAACAAGTTAAAATATAAAGAAGGATGAATTCTTCCTAGTACTGTGTCCATAAAAGGTTAGGTAACACACATTAATTAGAAATTACCATCTGTTCTGTCCAAAATCTGCATTTGCAGGGCTGACATGAGCAGAATTTTGTAACTTAAAACTAGTGAGAAAGGCACCAGGTATGAAATGAGGTTTCAAGTGCTGTATACATGCCTTAATAGATGGGCCATTGTTAAAGCAAATTACGTAGGGCAGCAAGTTCAACACTTCCACGGACTTTTGTCTGCAAAAAATTCAATTTTACCTGCCCTCAGAAATGTGTAATGCTTTTAGGTGCCAAAGCTTTCTAGGAAAGTCCCAGCAGTATCTCTGTTTCTGTTCCTAGATGCATTCTCAGCCACCTAGGTTGAAGGCAGCTGCCTCTAATTCCTGCCTAAGTCGTACAGGCCTCTCAGTTTGGTACTTCACACACCTCACCTTCAGGAGTTCATCTGGCAGCCATGCACAGAGCATGACTGAATTGCGTACAAAGTTTGTATTTTGGCATTTTGGAAGAGCTGCATGGAAGGAGGAGACCCCTGTTGCAGCTCCCAGCTGAAATCTGATCTCTCCCCTTCTAGGAGGGTGCTATAACCATTACAGTATGTGTGTTCTAAGATTGCACTCAATTAGAGTGCTCTACCCAAAAAATGAATGTGCAGTGAGAAGCAGTGTGAATTTGCAGCACCCGTGCCACTCCAAGCCAGCTTCCCACATGGGAATTAATTTGCACATTTCATTTTTGGTAAGGTGCCTTTTAGAGAGGCGCTTGCATTGCGCACTCTTGCTACACAGAGCCTCTGCTGGCATCGGATCTTGAGCTGTAATTTACTGACCAACATATTCAACTCTGCCTCCCCTGACATCGCCCCTTGAGCCAGAGGAAAGCCAGCTAGCACTGATGAACTTGTGATTTCTCTGTCCTTCAGGTTAGGCAGTAGTAGATGAAAAAATTGTAAACATACAGAAACACGGGTGTGGAAGTTGGTAATTAAGAGGAAGAGAGGTAATAGCTTGTAAAGCTGCCTTTTTGTTTGAAGTGGTCACCTGTGGTTTAAGCAGACCATTTTGACTTCGCACAGAAAAACACAGAGTTTGCTGAGAGACATTTTCCAAAGCCAGAACGGTACAGTGGGGATGAAGTGTTTGAGTTCTTCTACCCTCTTTCACTGCAAGGTCAAGTAGCACAATCTGAGTGCATTAAAACATAATATTTGAATCTTGTGGAATGATTTTATTTTTCCTGAGTGAAACTGGAAAAATCAACATTTTGCCATGATATAGCCAATATGGAAATTTCAATAGAAAAAATACATCTTATCTGATCATGTTGTGCAAAATCTAAGGCTTGGTTATTTTGCAAGTCATTCATTTATGAATGTAGATATAAGAGCCATCTGTTAAGCATTCAGCCTTCTAATACATTTTGACTTTAAAGTGCTGTATGCTGCTGTGAGAAATTAAAATGTTTTAATTATCCCCTTATGCCTAATCATTGTGCTTTCAGTGAAGCTCCTAAGAATTTTAGCACCTTTTAGGACAGGTAAGTATGGATCTACACTCCCACTCAGGTATAATCAATATTCTTTATCAATATTGTGAAATTATAACGAAGATATAGAATATAGTTGCATCACGGTGTGCAGTTTTGGGACCATTGCCATGTATAGTTTTTAATGTTGCTCAGGTAGCTTGCTTGCCTGTTATTCAGCCAGTCACAGTTTTACTGTCTCTTGCCTTTCCTCTCTTTCTTTTCACACACACTCATATTTTTCTTATAAATGCATCTGCAGAAGAATGGATATGTAGTGTCCCACATGTCTCCGTGGGAGCCCAACACAATTCAAGGAATTAGCAGTTAAGGTTGCCATACTTAACGCAGAAACTACAAGCAGCTTCCTATTTTTACTCAGGCCTGAACACATTAGGCCCACTCAAACATGGCAGAATACCCTGCTGATCTCTGCTATGTGTTCAACAAGGTTAAGTGGTCTAATATCTGTTTAAATATTATGTTTTATGATAGAGAGGATATGTGCTTGTTTTCTCATCTGTTTTTCATGTTTTTGCCCTTGGAGGGGACGAGTAACCATGAAGAAGTCGGAAATCTCTTTCTTAGAACCAATATTGCAGTCACTGGTGAGGCCACACCTGGAGTGCTGTGCTCAGTTTTGGGCCCCTCACTTCCAAAAGGACACTGAGGTGCTGGAGCCTGTCCCATGAAGGGCAATGACAGTCGTGAAGAGTTTAGAAAACATGTCTGATGAGCGGCTGAGGGAGCTGCAGGTGTTCATCTGGAGAAAAGGAACCCTGGGGAGACTTTATGGCTCTCTACCTAAAAGGAGGATCTAGCCAGGTGAGACTTCGTCTTGTTTGCCATGTCTCAAGGGAAAGGATGAGTGCTCAGGGCCAGTCCTCAGAAGGAATCCAGAAAGGACCTTGTGGGGTTTGGCAGAAGGTACAGAGACCTGTGAACCCTCCTGAGGAGTTGTCCTTGTGTGCTTAAATTGGACTGAAGGGTTTGGATATTTCCCAGTCTGGGTTACAGAGGAGGGTAAAGGACTCCTTTATTTGTATTATCTCATAGTCTGTGGAAAATACATGGTTAAGTAAGAACTGTGGCCTTCTGTTCACATTCAACTATTTCAGTGCCCTTGTCATCCTTTCTTCTATTGTCAGAATTAATGTGGGATGTGATGATTTAGGAAATGGCAGCAAATACTGTGGTTAAAATGTTTCTAGACTTCAGTATAGGCTCTGCAACAGATCATAAATATCATGATCACAAATCGAGTATTCTAAAATAGCAGATTATTTTAGGAAATAGTATCAGATCATGCATTTGGAAATCAATGCTTGCCCAGAAGAAAAAAAACCCCACAGTTATGGCTGACCCTCCAAATTTTCATATGTAAATGTCATATGAGTAATGTTCTTCACATGGATAATCTCAAGGATGACTCCTCCATTGTAATTGGCTGCCACACAGTAATGACAAAATTTATAGTTTAAACTGGGACTCTTTTTGCAGTTAAGCTGAGTTAGCCCCTAGCTCTGCATCGCCCCATCTGGCTCCTGATAGGATTTGTGCCTTGACATCCCCCAGAACTGGAGATCTCCAGGGACCGTGGGGAGGAGGCTGGGCCCAGCAGGGTCGCATTGCCCCACACAGGCTCCTGAAACTCTGATGAATGTGGCCAGCAAAGGCAAATTAAGGGAGAGGAGAATTTTGCCCACGGCTATGGAAGAGGAGAATTAGGTCTTGTTGATTTAGCTTTGTGGGAAGCCACAGTGGTACATACAACATGTTAATGGTGTTTTATTGTATCACTCCCTCATGCTGTGTTCATTTGTAGGGACAACATGACTTCCATAACATTTATTTTAGGGTCATTTTATTACTTTAATAATGCAGATTTAGATTGTAATTAAAGCCTGTATGATTTGTTTTAATAGCTTGCAGCTTTGTTCAGCATATGTTAAGATATTGTAAAAGTGCTTCAATAGACAATGAATTCATTTGTCCCTTTCCCTTATTAAGATGCATGTGCACTTCATCAGGTTTATTCTTTGTGAATTTTGAGTGTGGAATTTAATCATAAAGTCACATAGAGACACATGCCAAATTTGGGACTTCATGGATTATGACTGCCCTTGTGAAAGAAAGAATTAAAAAACCAAGAAAATGTAATTGTATTTAATATTAAAATAATAAAATTTAGTCTATTTAGCCACATCTTAGCAATTATCCTACTACTCACTTACATGGCATTGTTAAATATGTTTCTGACTAGAATAAATTTATATGTTATTGTGGATTTCACGCTTTTTTCTTACTAGTCTAATAGATTAAATTCTTTCCTTTAAAACTGCACCTTTCAATTAAATTTGATTCTTCCTTTTTTTTCTTCATTATTTGGCATTCTTTGTCTTCTGACACAATCCTTAGCACACTTTATACAAAGAAGCAGCTTTGGTTCCCTTTTGTTAATTTCCAGTACTTTCTGACAATGGGCTTATGTTGTCCACATCATCTGCTACAAAGATTATTTTCACTTCCAGTTCCTTGAAACTGTTTCTCTTGTAACAGGACCCAGGCCCATGAGGTGTTGAACATTTCTGATGAGGAATCAGGTACCTTCAACATTATTTGGCAGAGTGTATTCCAAAGCAGCTGGAACAATATTTGGTGAGGATTTAACAGACTTTTTTTGTGACACCTAAATGTCATACACTGACCCAAAGTTCCCTTCATCAGTTTTGTTTTCCATCAATATATTACAGGGAAGAGAACTGGAAAAACATTGAACCAATGGGTTTTTCTTTTTGTCTTCCTCTCTATTCCTATTTCCCATCTTTTGGGTTGTTGGTTTGTTGTTTTTTTGTTGTTGTTGTTTGGTTGTGTTTTTTTTTTTTTTTTTTGTTGGTGTGGTTTGATTTTTATTTTCATTTTTTTCATCAGAGAAAGAATAAGGGAATCATATCTCATTCTTATTTTGTTTCAGTAATAATCATTCTACCACACTATTTTGTATTCCAATATGAACAGCATGAGAAACATGAACAGCCACCAACTACTTTTCTTGCTCTAGAACATCTTACATGATCTTACATATCAAAATATCTCATGAGATAAACAGGTAATTACCATGACCTTCAAAACTGAGAGTGTAGATATTTGGAAGCAATATCTGCTTATTGGTTGAAAATCCTAGATGAAATTATCTGGAATTTTGGGACTGGTAAAATCAGAATCCTAGTTTGAGTCTTATAGTCAATACTTTTATCCATTGCTTATGCTGCCCCCTAGATTTCTTTTTATAGTAAGTGTAGCGGGTTGGGTTTGTTCTGGGCAGAACACCAATTTAGTGTAGTGGTTTGGTCCAAAATACTCCTTACTGTTTATCTTCTGTGAGATAAGAACTAGGAGAAATGCAAAGCAGGCACCAAACTTGCAAGAATATAAAGAAGTTTATTAACAGACCTAAAAGAGGGAAAATAATCATACCACACCTTCAGAACTCTTCTCCTCCCCCCACCTTTCTCCCTTCTCCAAGTGACAATGTAAAAAGATTACCCTTCAGATGTTCAGTCTGTTTACCACTTCCATAATAACCTTGTTCAGTCCATTTAGGAAGAGGAGTCTCTCTTGCCCATGCTATGAACACATGATCACAACGAGACAACTGCCCACTTCCAAATAGCTTTGCTCAGTCCATTTAGGAAGACGTGTCTCTGCTCGCATGTGAGTCCCTTCCCCCAACTTGCAGCTGTTCCCACAACTCCTTTCGAGGGTCCACTCTTGAAGGTTTTTGGGGTACAATTTTAAGGTTGAGCTGTCCAGAAACAAAAGTTTTCTTCACCCATCTCTGGGAGCATTTCATCTCTAAGAAATCTTTGGGAGCATCTCTAGGAACTGAGGTTTTCTCCTTTCCCATTTGGAGCAAAAGTCCTCATCGCTTCCATCTCTCCCTGTTCAAAATTCTCATGAAATTACAGCTGCGTCAGCATCTGCCTATCTCAGCGCAGGTGCTTTTGCTCACAAGTTGAAGCTCACATGCCTTCATGAAATTACAACGGGATACTCTGATACATCATAGCTTTACAACAGAATTTCAGCTTTAAGCATCTCCTCTTTCTCTTCTCTCAGGTTTTCAGCTCTTCACAGCAATAAAAGGGTTAATCTCACCTCGGCCTTGCAGGTGGAATGTGGCTTATCGCTGTTGGTCACCTGACCTCTTCCAGACAGCGGTGCCGATTTTACTGAAATCTTGGCCTCACTGGAGGGGGGGGGAGCGGAGGGGAGGGGTTCCATGGCTGGAACAGGTCCATGGCTCCAGGATGGCCGTGGCCCAGCCCGGTCTGGCCCGAGCAGGGCCTGGGTTGAGCCCGCTGGCCCCCACACGGGGCCTGCAGCCACCTGTGCCAGCACCAGAAACAAGACAGAGAGAGTCTGCCTCTGAGTTTCCTAATCTTAAGTGTGGATCACAGAGGTGGTCACAATTTTAAGTGGCTCAAAGAATTGTCCATATTCAAACTGGCCAGCTGATAGGTTCTGTCAGGTCACAGAGGAAGCTGTAAGCACCCCTTAGCAAGAACATCACTTCTGGGACTTAGCTTGCTAACCTATGACAGTAAGAAACTAGGAAACTAAAAAGGCTTTCTATGGCATTTAGTTTTCATGTCATGGTAGAGAAACTGAGACGTTTTAAAATGTGTTTTTACTGAGTATATATAAAAAAAAGAAGCATAATTAACATAATAGTTTAACCTCCAAATGTTTCACTGCAGTCTCCTGAGAATAATCAGATACAAACACATTTATTCTTCAAGTTATTCTCAAAATGGTCTTAAATATACTGTCTTTGTTTGCCAATCCATGCATGTGCTGTTCTAACAATAGGTACCAGGTCTGAAGAACTTAAAAAAGTTTAAAGTTAATATGTTCATTAGTTAATATGTTCATTATTTTCCTGAGACAGGGCCTAAACTGTTACTTCTCAGAGATTCTCACTGCTGTTCATCTGTATAACTATTTAAATAGCATAAGAGTTGGATGGAAAAACAAACTCCCAAATCCAGAGGCTTGTGTGGCATAACTAATCAGAAAAAACAGTGAGGAGGTGAAGTGTTTCATAGTTGGTGATCATGAATTTTTAGCCTTCCACAGAGGTCTGGCAATAGAAGTCTTCAATGGAGGAAGTTCTGTTTTCCCTGGGAAGTGTGGGATTCAGTACTGTCGTTGGTAAGGTAACATTTTCCTCCACTTACTTTTAAGATGGATTAGAAATACATTTGTACTGGTTTGGCACGGCCTGGTTTTAGGTAGCAGGGGGGCCACAAAGACGGCTCCTGTGAGGAAGCTGCTGGAAGCTTCCCACCATGTTGGGCAGACCCAGTGGCTGATGGCTCTGAAGATGGACATGCTACTGGCCAAAACCGGGCCAATGAGAGAGGTTGGTGATGCCTCTGTGGTGACATATTTAAGAAGAAAATCAAAACAAAGTCACAAGATTTTGGGATTCTAGTCAGAGGAGGAGGTGAGAACATGTGAGGGAAACAACATGGCGACACCAAGGTCAGTGGAGAAGGAGGGACAGGAGGTGCTCCAGGAGCCGGAGCCGAGGTTCCTCTGCGGGCCGTGGTGCAGCCCATGGTGCAGCAGCTGTGCCCCTGCAGCCCATGGGGATCCACGGGGGATGCAGAGATCCACCCGCAGCCCATGGGGGAGGTGCCCACACCGGAGCGGGTGGATGCCTGGAGGAGCCTGTGATCCAGTGGGAGACCCGATGGAGAGAGAGGGCCCTGCTTCCAGGCTGGAGCAGCCTGTCCTTGGAGCACTGCACCCCGTGGAAAGAGAGAGCCATAGCACAGCAGTTTTGGGAGGACTGTGTGCCCGTGGGAGGGGCTCAGGCTGCAGCAGGGGCGGTGGGGCTGCTGCTCCTGAGAGGGGACCCACGCTGGGGAAGTTCACGGAGAACTGTCTCCCGTGGGAGGGACCCCACAGCCTCACAGGGGAAGACTCCTCTTCCAAAGCAGCGGAAGGAAATGAACTGACCAAACCCCCATGCCCGGTCTCCCTGCGCTCTTGGTGGGAAGGAGGGAGGGGCTGGGGGGGAAGGTGTTCTAAGGGTTTATTTTACTTCTCATTATCCTCCTCTGATTCTGTTAGCAATAAATTCACTTTGCAACTTTAAGTTGAGCCTGTTTCGCCCTTGAGGTGTTTCTCCCAGTCCTTATCTCACTCATGAAGTGTTGGTTTATTGTTTTTTCCTTTTCCCTCCTCTGCCCAGCTGTGGCAGGGGAGGGTGAGCGAGCAGCTCTCATGGGTGCCTGGCGCTGGGCCGGTGTCAAACCACGACAACATTATGGAAAGTATTTTATGACATGGCTGCCTGTGACAACAAGTGGCCGGATTCAGTATTCCCAGAGTCCTTTCTGATTTCTGTGTTTCTGTTGAGGAAATACATTGCAGAGCCAAACATTCAGCATCCTCCTCATGCTGCTCTTCACTAGGTTTCACTAAGAACAACAAAAATAAAAAGAACTGAGAAGGAGTCTTTATTTGTCTTGCCACTGGATTTGTGGAAATCTGGGAAAAGATGGTAGCATTAAATCTCTAATGGCTTCATTGGAGGTAAATGGCTACTGTTGGGGCATTTCTTTTTAAGGAAAGGGCTTATCTCTAAGGCATTCTTTTCCAAAGTCTGAGTTAGAACCTGTACTTCTGGGTTGGACACATTTCAGCTCTGTAATACTTGTAGATGTTTCACTATCTAGAGGTGTCATATTGATATAAAATAAACCTGTCTGGTTGTTTAAAAATTTTTTTCTCTCTTTCTTCTTTTTTCAGAAGGAAGACTGAGGAAACGGTTTGAGCCACTGGATATCAGGCAGCATGGTTGCTGTACTAATGAAAATTTGGAACACCGTTGCAAACTGGAGTGTTTGGCAGAAGCAGGAATTTCTCTGTGCTGTTTATGAGGTATATAAAAAGGTCAGTGTTATTTTATAGATTTTTAGCCTTAGCAGTATTTTTTTTTTTTATGATTTACTTTTTCTTGTTTTGTAACAGCCATGATTTTTTGTTCTGGATATGGAATGTAACTTTTTTGATTGCCTGGCGTGTTGTGGGAAAGTAAATTGTGTTTCTGAATTCCAGACACACTTTGACGGTATTATTAAGAAAACATTGCTCCTGGAATAATAAATGGTGGGGTTATTTTAAGCAGTTGTGTTACATTTTCTAAATCTGCAAAAGAATCAGAACAATCAAAGAATGATCAAGGCTGGGTTTCTTTTGTTTTAACAGGGAGGTCATCAGTTGACCTATTGGCAAAACTCCATTCATTTTAATGGACCTGCATGAATTTCCAGAAGTTGCAGATTTGAGCAATAGCTTCTTAAGTGTTTCAAAATCACTGTCTTTCATCTGGCACTGCCAACAGTACTAATTACAAGATTATTTTTGTGATGCTAATCTGCCCCTCCATAGATAAAGGGCAATAAGTGCTCTTTTAGGTCACTGCACAAATGGCATTGGCCAATATGAGCCAACATAAGATAGTGAAGTGAGACTCTGAATGTGCTAGAAATACACTGAGCCCTAAAACAAATGCAGGTAGTTTGCTTCTCAACTGAAATACAGATGTTTTAAGTGCAATATTCAGTTGTGAAGGACATGATGTCTCGCATTTGGAAAAAATTGAAGTCTCAGAGTTTGGACTTCTCTATTTCTTCTTCATCTTCTTAGTGATACTTCAGAAGGGAAAAAAATAATTCCTGACATTCCATTTTGCCCTACCAGGAGCTTAGATTTTTGGGAGGCATTGGAACATTCTGAAATGCAGAGGCATATATACACTGTCAGGTATAGATGAAGCGCTGCAAAGTGTTAGTGGTTTCATAAGATTGTGTTCTTTTCTGCTCTGATGCCCCCGAAGAAACCTAACTACTCTCCTTTTGCTAGCAACATTTTATTTTTCTAGGTGGAGAGCAAATATTAAGCAACACAATTAAAACCTACTGATTTAAGCAACGTCTTATTGTTTTAATAGTCGAGCAACTGTGCTCCCCCTGTGTGGCCTGAAGTCCATAGGTATAACACGGTTCTAGCAGCTGTGAAAACACTCTGCCTTCCCCGTGTTTAGATACCTATCTGTGGCTAGGGAGCAACAGAGGAAGTCAAAACTCCAAGAATATAATGAGGGTAGAGAATGTACAGTCGGTGTATTTCTCCCAAATCTTGCTAAGTAAAGCAAGTTTGAAGACTTGTCCTTTTGTCCTGCCAAGTTTACCAATCTGAACTTTCTCAAACATTGTGTGTGCTTAATTTCATTCTGCTAAAGGCAGGCTCCTCCACTCCTGTGAGACTGTGGCTCGAGGTTTAAATCTTCCTCCCACAGAGGCTGGTGTGATTTAGCCCATACAGAGGAGTAGGTCACAGGGTTAAATACCAAGAACACTGCTGGTTCCTCAAGAAATATATTGAGTTCTAATATCTGGTTTTGAGTTCACTTGAAATGCACAGTGGGTACAGAAAATAGTTTTCAGACTTAAATTAGGAGTTACGCTGAAGTGACCCACCTGATTCAGGTAGATGTTAGGGAGTTTCATAGCAGGTGATCAAATTAATCAAGATTTGAGAAAACATAAAATGTAAATTCTCTTTACCGTGATAATGTACCCTTTCTGGAAGAACTGTTCCTGGAAAAAGGCTTTCCTTTTGTTTTCCCTCAATGATATATTTTTGGCTTTTTAAGATAAGTGATCAGTCTGGAAAAACTGCAAAGCTGAGCACAACTATTTAGAGATGTGTTTGAAAGGGCATCCCTTCTTTCTTCTCTGTTTTTGCTGCCTTGTGTAAATCAGGTATTGGAGAAATGCCTTAAAATCATCCTCTGATCTTCAGGCTAAAAAATATGTGGCACAGAAATCCTGGTGGGACTTCAGTCATCTGATATGGATGTCAGCACAATATGCAGCCTCCCCTTTGGAGAGGAGCTGTTGTCAGTACCTGCCTGAGGATGAATGAACAGATCACCCAGACATTTTGGCATCTGTCAACCCCTGGGGCTGTTACAGCATGTGTGCATTTGCCATTCCAGCCTTAGAAAGCAGCTACTGCTGTTCTGTAATTCACAGCCTATTTATTGCTCGGGTACGTTTTTCTTTTCATTTATTTTAATTTGTTTTCTTTATGTCATTAAAAGCAGTAATGAGGTCTATAAAACAAGCAAAAGCTTAGATAAACACCACAGCAGGCTGGTGAACTCTTTTAGGGACCCAGTTTTCATCCATAAATTATAAGTAGCTACTCAAACTACAGGATTTTGATGTGATCTATATTATTTTCTCTCTGCAGCTGCAGATGGCTTCAAATCACTCTCACCTTTGCAGCTGGACCTATCACATAATGCTGTTGGTCATTGTAGGTCCTTTCCTACTGAATTATTCTAGTCTGTCTTCTGTCCATGGAAGTAGAATTTCTTCTCTGGACTCTGACTTTTCTACTTTCAAGTCGTGGATTTGATTGTCAGTCACTTTAATCCTTTTTAGTATCCCTTTACCAAATACTGTCTTGGTCACCTTTTTAACACATTTCCAAATTCTCATTGCAACTTTATATTTTGCAAATATTATTTCACAGATTTTCCAGGCTCTATGGGCTTGATTTAAAAACAAACACAGGCAAAACACATAGAAGATAACCCAAGACCTCTTGCTGCAATAAATAAACCTGCTGAGGGAAGTATTTTTTTCCTATGTCAGCCAGAGAATGAATAGACAGAAGCTTTTCTGTGTTATGTTACTGATGAGCTAATTAAAACAAGTTCTTTTCAAACCATACAGATTGGATTCTTACTGTGCCAGTCTCACCTGAATTTTTTGGTGCTTTTTCACTGACCTTTAGAGTTTAGGTAGTACTTTTCAACAGCTATGTATTTCTCGTGTCCTTATCATCATAAGGGGATATGGATGTACTTTAAAGGTGGCCACATAATATCTTGAGAACACAGTGAGATGGATAATCTGATGATATTTGCTTCATGCAGTAAAAATTACAGCAACACAGTGTCTTGGAGAATACAAGCTAAGTAACTGCAGGATGGCCTCAATGTTTAATGGTAGCCTGTGCTGGTACTTGGAGGGGTAGCACAACCCAGAAAGGATCATCTTAGCCTAAAATAGCAGAGTTCTTACACCATTCTAGAAAAGGTGCTAGGGGCTGAAGTCATCATTTTGTCACCAGGTCTTAAAAATCTCTCTGTTTAGGGGTATGGAACGGCCTGAGTTGTTACGGGCATAAATTGTGAAATTGTTTATCTATATAAAGCAGCAGGAAAGGCTGCTTCAGTTGTGTTGAACACAGAGGTCTGCAAAGGATTGGAAGATTTCCCATCCTTCATCTTGCCTTCAGTGTCCACCTTGTTCTTGTCCTTGTGTGCTACCACGAGTGCTGCTCTGTTAGCACAGAGCACAACAAATGTATGGCACGTAATGCACACGCTTGGCAGATGAAGCAATCAGCAACATCTCTTCTCGCTGCAACTCTGCTAGCCAAGGCTCTGCTTGGCTCGTTTTGTCCAAGTCAGTATTCCCTCATCCACTTGGAATTCTTGTTTTAAAAACACAGAAGCTGATTTTAGAAACACTAAAGCCAATGAGAACTGTGAGAGCGCCGCACCTCTGGGAATCCAGCCCACATCCCTTTTGTTTTGAGTGTAGGATCGATCCTAAATGAGAAACCTTTTGTATTTTGGAAACTAAGAAGGAGCTGAAGCAAACGTCTTCATACTTGGCAAAAACAGAATTGCTCTTGATGGAGACCAAGCATGGAAAATTCTGGTCTGAGAGGATTATATTTGTCAAAGTTATGACAAGTCTGAACAGAGAGTTTTACATAGAAATCCCTCTCATTTTATGGTCGACAGTGACAGTAGAATATATTTATGCAAAAAAATAAAATATGAGAAGTTACGTTTATACTCACCAAACAATTACTAGTAAGCAAAAACCAAAACCAGATCAGCATAATGATGTTTTTGTCAAGCGTTACAATTTTGGTTTGGCCCAAATATACAGATACAGATTTGGACTTTCTGTCACAAGTTGCCAAACATTTGTTTTCATTTATGTC
The DNA here is from genome assembly GCF_965178545.1 of Coloeus monedula. NCBI lineage: Eukaryota > Metazoa > Chordata > Aves > Passeriformes > Corvidae > Coloeus > Coloeus monedula. Next base: position 5,922,529 of record NC_138785.1, on the reverse strand, counting down.
TTTGTATTTGTGTGTGTGCATATTGACAAAGGGGACTTGACTCCAAGAAGAACAGAGTTATTATCCAAATCCCAGCACAAATCCTTCTATTGACTTCACTGGGAGTTGGATCAGCACCTTGGTGAGAATGTTGAAAAGAGAGTGTCCAGAGTTAAACTATCAGTTCTTCATCCAACTCTCATTGAAAACAATTAAGTCTTTCCATTAACTTCAATTCCTCTTGGATCTAGCTTTAAAACACAAATTTTGTCTAATAGGACATATGGAGGCTCTCCTATTAAGCATGTTTCAATCACAAGAGGGCACAAGAATTTAAGGACAGAGGGCTGAAAGCCTCTATTAGCTGAATATTGGAGGTTAGAAAAATGCAAAATTAGTAACTTTTAAAAGGGCATGGTTGCTGCAATAAATCAGAAGACTTCATTCTCTTTAAACCATTTTTAGTGTTTAAAGATGACTGAACTGTGGCTGCCTCTTTGTTGGTTCTGGTTCAGAAAAGCATTCAGACAGCAGTTAAGCAATGCAACTTAAGTGTGAGCCTAACTCCTCTCTTAAGGAGGGGAGGAATTAAACACATGCTTTAGTGATTTCCTGACCTGGGGCTTTTATTTTCCTTCTGTGAATATTGGTGAAAGTACCTTTTTGTTCATAAGAACACTCATGAAAAGCATATTTTGAGCCCCTGGCTCAGATTTGCTTAATCTAATCAAGGAAGAGAAAGTCACATGATGTATATTAGGTAACCAGTTGCACAATTTGTGGGTGATCATTAAATCATTTCAGATAGTAAAAATTGTAATAACTTGCAGTGTGCTCTCAGATAGTTCATAAACACAGCACAGAGTTGTTCTCTAGTTCTGGATGTTCTCTCAGGGAGAAATACTGGAAGAAAAATACAAACTCCTGAAAGAAGCTTAAGATGGACTGTTTTCTTATAAGGTAAAAACCACCATAATTTCCTCCAAATGTGGAAAGAGCTTCAATTATCTGCATTGCTCAGAAGTTTTTTTGATTGAATACAATTACATCCAGGCTAAACAGACTTCCAAACAGTTGTGCTTAAACTACACCTGTAGAAATTGCAAAGGTACCAACAACCCTCACTGATACTTTCAGGTACCTTTCAAACAGTATTGCCAATTTTATTTATGCGAGTGCAGATGAATATGGCATTTGTGTGGGAAAAAATGCATATTTGTGAAACACCTTTGAGAACATATGGGAAAGTGTTTTTTTATGTTTTATATGTTTATGTGCGTATTCCATATGTTCTGCTTAGGCATACTTTTAAGCAAAGATTTCTGGGTCAAATGACCTCATTTATCGTTTGTAAACTAAGCTATCTAATCTGGCTCAGTGTCTTTTCATCATATGGTGTGAGTCAAATAAACTCATCTGTTGCTCAGGCTTACAATTACAGGGCGTTTTCAGCAGTTAAACACGAGCTCTGGTCAGGACAGGGCCAAAACAGAGCAGAGACCCTATAGAAGAGTGCTTTGGGCCCCCAAACTCATTGCCATGAGATTACTCATTTTTCATTCTTCTAGAGGAAAATCTTAGCACAGTTTACTTCAACTGGCTATAGCTGATGCCAACCTGCCATCCAGAATCCATAAACACCCTGAAAATGGGGTAACTCCAGGAGTTGCTAACTGGCCCAAGCATCTCTGTGCACGTGTCACAGAAAGGTTCTCTTTCTCAGTGCAGAAAAGCACTCTGTGTGCTGCTTGTGTTATGGCAGTAGGTAGAATAGACTGAGGACAGAGAGGAGCATAAAGATACTGATTTCCTTTTTGCTTTTGTTTCTACCTAGAAATACCCAAACTGCTTCAGCCTCCTTCCACCCACATGTGAACAGAGAAAAATACTTCCTTATTCCCTGTTCAGCAGAAGCCAGTACATTCAGTGTTTTGGATAGAGAATTTTGTAGGTTACTTGAATCAACAGGTAGGGTACATCCTTTTTCGGTGAGGCAGTCTTGAGTGTACGTAACAAACTTACTTCTTCACCAGAGGGATGGCAGCTCCTGGAACTGGACTGACTGTGGTTACAGAATCAAGTATGTTTATTGAAGAGCCTGGCTAGATGTAAACCCCATCCTACACAGGATCTACTGAAGAGCATTCTGTAGCTTTTCTTCTACTCAGCTGGGTATTTTTTTTTCCAAGGTCTGCAGTTTCGTGTTAGTCTGTTACAGCTACAGGGGATATTATTCAGTATTTCTCTGAAGTTCTGTCTCAGGTCAGAAAGACTAATCTCCAATTAATCCCTGTCAAGTGCAAGGTGTTTTTTGAAGACTTACAGCCAGCCTGTGGAAAATAGCAGGCATTGGGACGTAGTGGACTTCAGGTTTCTGATCCCGGGTCTTTCCTTTCAACTGCTGAGAAACCAGAGATTTACATTCTTGCCTGTTTGGGGAACAGAGCTGCATATGGAGGCCACACGTTTTACTTTACATTTCTCTTCGGACCTTTTAACATATACCCTCTTAAACAGTGTCAATGGGTTTGATACCATAGTCTGTATGGAGACTGGAATGAGGCACAGCTATGTTTGGCCCTTTGCCACAGAAGTCTAGTACTGCATAAATGCATAAAAATGACTTGCATGCAAGTGTGGCCCTGGGCTAGACTCCCTCAGGAGTGAAGGAGATTGAAAATCCCAGCACACTGTGGATACTGTGAGCATTTCTTCAGCCTTCCGCAGCGTGCTTCTCCCTCTGGATGGAGTGTGAGGGAGAGGACCTGCACTGGGACAGCATGGTCACATTCTAGAGGGTGTAGGGAGAGACCATGAGGGACAAAATAGCTAAAAGATTGTAGTGAAATGAGCCCAGTGGTGGGAAATTTCATCTATGTTCATTCTTGAAGAGTTACGATAGGAGCCTGTTGCTTTAAAGCGCAAGAGAGGCAGATCATGATTTGAGACTGGAAACAGGAGCAAACATGGTGTGTTGTGGTACACCTTCACTAAAGTGCCTCAATCTGACCCTAAAAATGCAGAATGGTTTTATCTAGTGGGTAGAATAAGGACTAGGTTGAACTAAATCATTCTAGACTTGAAAACTGAAAGAGATTCCATCCAAAAATACTCATTGGGGGCAAAAATGAAAGTTATTCCTGGGAAAGACAGTTTTATGGCAAGAATTATGTGTTTTTTTAGCTAAAGACACAATGTTTCCCAATTACAGTGACTTAGTGAAGGTCATCTACAGTAGACTGCATCATCATCCTCTTAATTACAGAGGATGACTAATCATGTATCCTCCCTTTTCAATTCGAAAGTTTGCTTTTGAGCCAGTGTGGGTTCAATGCCAGATTTTCCCGAAGCTGTGGAGTTCAGTGAACCAGCATTTAGCTCATTTCTTTATACATGTCATGGTGTAACTTCAGTATAATTTAGCAGCAACGTCATGATACAGTTGTCTGAAAGAAACTAAAATATGTGACACCTTGTGTGTTTGGTGTAGCAGGCCTTGATAGATTTGACATTCTCTCTCTTAGTTTTATATTATATACAATTAGGTGTAATTGTCTTTATTGAGATCATGAGTTTTGCTAGATTCAGTATGCTAAGTGTGCAGCACTCTGTGCAGAGGAAAATTCTTTTCCTTGAAGCATGAAGGGAGCACTAGAAATTACCTCTGTTCATTTACATGCTTATGAAATAATACAAAGGAAAAGCAAGTTTCTCCTTCATTTAGGAGAGGAAGCTGCAGTTTTGACTCCATCTTCAGTCTTCTGGAGAATTTGTCTTTTTGGGGAATGCACCGTTGCTTGTGATTTGTATTTCCAGTTGTCATTAGTATGCATGAGCATTGCCTTTTCTTTAGTAAAGTACAGAGGGGTTTGTATAATTGTTTTATTTTAATCACACATTTGGCCTTGGATTTAAGGAAAACTGAAGAAAAAAGGAAAAACTTTTAAAAATTCTGCAGTTCCAGCTCTATTTATTTTTCTGTCTGTCAACATATTGAAAGCAGGAAAAAGTGAAGCATCAGGAGCTGAAGCTATGCAAAGCAGAGACACTCAGGTCCTTGAAGGTATAGGACAGGTAAATCTCATGGATTTTGTTATGAGCCTGGCTTATCCTTATTTAAACAAGAAAGCTGAAGACAAGGATGGAAGTTATGCAATTCATTTGACATTCTTTTGTATTGCTTTTTTCTGTTCTCTGCATTCCATGGGGTCTAACTAGGGCTGGTATTTTCAGTGGGAAATGTCACGATTATGACCATGCATACTTAAGCTTAAATTCTTTTGAATGTAGCTACTGTAAATACATGGATTTTCTTCCCCTGCTGACTGTATGTGATGACATTGATTTGAAGTCTAAGTTTCCACCAACTCCCTAAGATCTGAATGCTGTTAAAGGAAAACACTTCCTTACAGAAGGTCAACAATTATGAGAGTTTTAATGAAAGTGTTAATATTCAACAACAGAAAAAAAAAGAAAAATAAAAATCTTTGCTTTGCTTTAAGAAGGAAACAATGTAAAATAGAGTTAACGAAACAGAAGGCAGAGTACAATTTTTTTTCTTGGAAGTCTTCATTTAGCCATGCAGATACACATACATGTGACTGGTTATTGAGATTGACATAAATAGCTGATGTGAATGTGGTGATGAAAGCAATGGAGATCAATAACAAGTCACAATCCCATTATGGAAGTAATGCATTCTGCATAATGTTCAAGCACATCTGTCACCCCAAAGAATGAAAGCTGGTTTAAATCATTAGGCAGAAGCTAGCATCTTGATAATGGCAGCCCTACTTTGCTTCTCAGGATAATTATTAAACTGACCAAAGCGTTTTGTGGATTTGATGGTCTGCTGAAGATATAAACATACAAGGGTTTCTGCAAATCATCAGTGAAGTGTTATCCAGCTTCTGCAGTACTCAGCCACCAACACTGCCAGGAATGCTCATATCAAATTAATTACGAGAATTGTGAAAACACCACCAGCAGGGACCACACGAATGGCTCTCCCTGCAACATGGGACTCCAGTGTGGTGCTTCCACAAAGCTGAACTCAGTGCAATCCTGTGAACAGCACTATGAATTCTTGTGGGTTTCCCTTCTTGTTTCTTATAAAATTGTGTACTGATCAGTGTCAGCTCTCCATGCATTTTCCATAATGTACTTTTGTCCTTAAAGTTATTATTAGCTTTGAACTTTTCAAATTGCTAAGATGTGCTCGTTGTCCTTCTCTTTGAGGCTTCTCAGAGGCAGCTGATCATTCCTGGAGCTGTTGCACATGACTTCTGTGCATTGCTGTGCTGTCGGTCAAACAGATTTTGCTGGGTAGGGAATACACAGCTCACGGTGAGGGCTGTGTGCATTTTACTTGAACATAGTAACAGTGCTTAAAAGTGTGTGGAGGACAGATAGGCAAACAGCAAAGCTACTCTGTGATCAAGAAGTGCACTGTGAAAGTTCAGCATGCCTACTTAGCTTGCCCTGCAATGTGAGATCATTGGCAGTGAAGCAATTTTGAACAAATCACTGGTTATGGTGTTAACAGACAGTTTTGCCTTCCCAAAGCAAATGCATGTTTTCTGAGGACAGGAGAGCAAAGAAAGGGGGAAATGCAACACTTTTAGAACCGTCTCATGTATTCCTTAACTGTATTATAAAGGTCTGTTCAATACATCTCCGCTTGCATAAAGAGTCATGGCATGTGTTGGAGATGGAGCTGAAGAACTGAGAATGCTGGCAAGCCAGGTGCTGATCCTTGAGCAATGTTGTCTATAGTGACAGGTAAAAAAATGCATCTCTCTTTTATTGTGAAATACCACAATGTAGACAGAAGGTTTAAGAAAAACAGCTCTCCCTGACAATGAGGACATGGATCTTGACCCTTTTTTCCCCTCAGTGCTCTCTGACCCTGGTTTAGTATTATGAGTCTTTTTCTCCGAAGGTGATAACTCTGTGAGGAAGAAATAACACAAACCACCAGGGCTTCTCCTAGCAGGGGGAGAAAAGTGCATAATGGCATGTCTTGCATTGTGGTCTGTCACTGATGGTTTCATTGGAAGTTTTTATTGGAAAAGCTGTGTAGGGGGAATAAACACTCCAGCAAACAGCTTGCCTGATTCTTTAACTCTAAAGCATACAGAGAACAAATCTCTGACCGGTGAAAAATGTTTCTGAACTCTCAGAAGATGTGTTTTGTTTGTAATCTTAGGGTCTAGAAATACCAAATCTTCAAGTCTGGTACTTAACACTCTCCACGCCAGCAGAATAGACTTTTAGTCTGGGATGGATTTTGTTATGAACAGTTTATAATCCGTATCAAAATAAGGATATATAAAGGAAGTGCTGACACAAATTTAGAACAGGCTCCAATAAAAACCTATGACTTCTGGTGTGCAGAAAAGTGCAGAAGGACACAGCCCTTGTCTAAAGCCCCCCACCCTAAAAGAACAAACAAAAAAAATTGTCTTATTTGAATGTACATAGATTTTTGTGGTGCCAAAGCCAAGCAAAAGACGGAATAATTGAACTTGGCCCCTAATAACAGCAATGCAAATGTGTTCCTCTGTGTGTTTTACAACCTTTTCTTATGTAATAAGTGACATGATATTACATTCTGGAGTGTAAGAAATGGTTTTTCGATACACAATGTTAAGGAGAGAAATAAGATTTTATGAGTTAAATCAGGGTGAATGACAGATGGGGGAGAAAAAGCAATTTATTTAACGTTATCGGCACTCAAAAACCCCAGAAATTGGGATGTGTTTCCTTGCTGGTTTTTCAACCAAACACAATCTGTAGCACTGGTGCTGTGTGGCAGGAAATTATCTGAAATAATGAACTGGTCAAGTATGCTAGAACTGATACTCTTCTCATCAGTATCCAAAATACGAAACCTGCCAAAAAATTCTAATTGCACTATACTCTGTCCAAATTATTTTATTACTTGCCAAGAAGGGCTTTGAAATATTTGGCAGAGTCTTCTACGAGGAGAAAAATGAAACAAAAGGGAATGAAGTGGAACACAATAATGAAATACCCCTGCCCCCTTGAAAAATAGCAGGTTTGGGGAGTTAGCCCTTTCATGAAGAGCTGATAACTCTACAACCCAAACTAAATAACAAATCAGAAATAATTTATCAGGGATAAACAAATTGGAGTCAGCTAAAAGGCCTTCCAAACTTAAAGGTGTTTCTTGTTAGAGCAGTTGCTTTAATGCTGTGATAGTCACAAGGTGTGTTGATATTAAACATCAAATAAAGAATCTTGCCATACATTTACCTTGATACACAGCTATGATCCATGAAATAATGTACAGAAACGTCACTGACTAAGCCAAATCTGAATTAAGCAATCATGACGTAACTAAAGAAGAGTTTCAAGAGAGTTCCACGAACTTGCATTGCAGCCCCAGGCAAAAAAGATCACAGTTCTTGTCTCTTTGTAAGAACAGTGAGTTAAATTGTTTTTCATCTGGGACTAGCCCACAAAGAAGTAAAATCCAATTTATAAATTTTTTTTCTTCATTTCAAGTATTCGAGGCTCTATTTGCTGTAATTGTTCTTTTTGATATAATAAAGTATGCTGAAGATAATGTTCAGGCTTCCATACTGGTTAAGTCCTTGATGTTGTATTTAGGGGATACCTTTGTAGTGTGACAGGTTGAAGGTGTTCTTTCCATAAGGTGATTTTGACATCATTACTGCTTGTGATTCTTGCTTACCAAACAAAATTCACAGCAGATTTGAGCTGTGCAGATACATTCCAGTCAGTCCTCCAAGGTAATCCCCTGCCTGGGCTCTGGTGCCTTGGCCACAGCCCTACTGTGTCCTCCATTTCCTCCAACACCTCTTCCTCTGTCAGGGCTGATAGTGGGAATCACAGTGTGTTTCTGGATCTGACACTCGTGCCAGTGAGGGCACTCCTGCAAGAGCAGGGAGCAGTGCTGGCCACAGCCAGCTGCCTCCACCTTTGCAGCTCCCAAGGGAGGCAAGAGGGCCAGAAACTGATTAGAGGATCTAGGTCAGAGATTTTGGAACTCTGAATTTGGCAGGCAAATGGAGGAGGAATGGGTTTTGCAGTATTGTGTTTTTAAGATGCATTTATTCATAACTACAAAAGCTGCAGACTTATTGTGTTACTGCATCAGGATCTTGAGCAGATGTTTGATTTTTACAGAGAAGGGTGTATGGAGACATTTTCAGTTTTCCTTTAGTTTTAGAAAAGGTCATTGTTACCTTTGGCTTTACATACTAACACCTACAGGGAGACAATCTGCTTCATTATGTTGTATTTGATAAACATGAAGATATCTTTTATTAGTTTTTTTTTTTTTCCTGAATTGGTTAAGTAAATCGAGGTAAATGTGTTGTCTCCTGCTATGACACTGCTGGAGATAATGTGTGTTGTTTGCAAGGAAGACTGGAAGGAAATGGTAGAGGAAACAGTGTAAGATTTCTCAGACTTTTCCATGATGTGATCATAATTTAACAGGAGGATGATGTAACTGATCAGCTTATTTGTTTCATAGTTGCTTGGCTATCTCTAGTTTCCATATACATTTACACAGCAGGTTTGATGAAGCCAGACAAATTGGTATGTGGAAAAACTGTGTTACAGGGAAGGAATAATGTTATTTTAGTTTTCTAGTCATATGATTTATTAGTTTTCTTTTAAATCACAAGGCCATATCAATGATGGCATTGTCCCTGTGAAACACTGTGGGTCAGTGATGTCTGCCAGTCTCCACACTGTAAAGCATATGCACAGGGAACATCTACCTGTACGTTTTAGTCCAGCTCAGAACTTTTGAAAAGAATCTACCAGTTGTCCACACTTACCTTGTTTTGATATGCATTGGCAAAAGGTCTTGGAGCAGGTGAACAGAATTCCTTTCTGATGAAACTGTGCTGGAAGATGCACTCCAGCATTGCAGCTAATGCACTCCAGCTGCTAGAGGGCTTTCAGGCCATGGAACCTGACTGGTCCAAAGTTTAACAAATAACCAGCCAAACCAAAAAGTCTGCAAGACCCATAGTCCTGTCCCTCAAGTGCTTAATGTGTGGACTTTGGGTCCTCAACAGCAAATTTTTACCTTGAGAAGTTTTTCTGTTGGTTGTATGTGCTTATCCTTAGTAAAAGTTGCTTTTAGAGAGCTCTAGTTTCAACTTTGAGATTGCATATTTCTACTCAGAGTTTGTGGTATGTGTTGCCTTCTCTTGTGATTTTGGATGATTAAGAAGCTTGAAGCTGTCTTGAAGAGGAAAATCAATCTTAAGGAAAATCCTTCAGTTTTATCTATCTCTTTTTTGCCCCTGGTTTGTAAGACACAAGAAAGAAACCTGTAGAAAAATATAAAATCAAAGTTACTCTGTTCTCCAGTATATATTTGATATTTTTTGGTAGAATCTGATCCAAGACATATATGCACACCTAGATTAGATATTGTTCAGAGATAAAAACTCTAGACACTGGAATAGTGTTTCCAAATATTGGAACATTGCAGAGTCCCATTGAACTTAATGAGATGCCACACAGGAACGGGAGTCTGTACAGGCAGATGCTGCTGTAAGGTCTGGTCTTAAAACACTGAAGATGCTGATTCAGAGGGTGTGGGTGAGCACCCAGGCAAAAATATGTGTCCTTCCACCTTGGCCTGTGTCATAGACTGTGAGCTCTGCTACTCATGTCCCAATGCAAAAGAGTCTCTTTTCTGTGGTTGTGATGGTTGTTATTCTTTCTGAAATAAAATATGGTGCCTGTTTCCATGCCTCCATGAGCCTTCTTTTGCTGGAGTCAATTAATGAGAAAATGTTCAGGATTGTAAATTAAATGGCTTGAGAGCTGGGATCCCTTTAAATATTTTTTAAATTTCTCCCCATTCTGGCAAAAGGCAGATGTGTATGTGGGTCCAACAAAAACATGGAATATACAAATATTATTTAACATAAGTCATGTGGGTCCCAAATTCCCAACAAGATGCATCAGACGTAATAGTTAGCACTTTATATCCTTACAGTGGTAAATAGCAAGAGCTCTAAAGCTGAGATTATCCTAAATGATGATTATTCAAGCTCTTTAGATCTCTATCTGCAGAGGAACTTGTAGAGTCTCGTTGCTTTTGAAAGTAAGTACATTGTATTTTTGTAGTATAAACATGGAATTAGGATTCTCACAGCAGGTATCTGAGACTAACAAGTTGGTTTTTTTCTCTAAAATTTGTCGGTTATGATTTTGGAATGGTGCTATGACTTCTTTTGTTCAAACTCTGTTCAACTACATTTGAAAATCTGCACTTCTAGTCATGGGAATAATTTGGTTTTAGCGAGCATTTGGCTTGAGTTGTTACTGATGGAGTTTTATATATGAAAACGTAAAGCATCTAGTTTATTATAAATGTAAAGTCCAAATGATTTATAGCCAGTGTCTAAAACATGATTTAAGACCTTTTGATTCCTTACCAATTCTGGGATGGTTTGGCAGGTAGTCAAGTCTCTGATTAAAATTTGAGCAATCCGTGTTTTAGGCTATACCTCTCTGTCTATGTCCTAGTGAGAGTGGAAAGACCACTAAAGGTAAGAAACTGTCAGTAGAGGTCTTGTCCTCAGCCCTCCTGAAGGAAGCAAATGTAATAAAAGAAGGCATCTCTGGTTGCTTTTTGCAAGCTTTTTAAGCTGTAAAGTAAGGGCATGGTCTTGACCCAGCTGCTTCTCCTGGGATAGCTCCTGGAATTCCCTGCAACACCTTCTCTGTCCATTTATCTGGGATTCTTAAAGGGAGCTCATCCCAGGATCCCTGGTGCTGTCTCCCTGTGTGGGAGATCAGCTCTCCCAGACAAGAGACTTGAGATTTGTTTCTCAGCAAGAGCATTTGATTCACTGAGCAGGACAAAAGAAATGGGTGTGATGATGAACAGTGAGTACTACAGAACCAAATATCTGGGCCATGGGTTGTAGTTGTATGTATGTTCCACATGGATGTCTTTTAGTATGTATTTCTGTATATACAGCTGTAGCAGTATATATATCTATGTATATACATTTATATTTCTGGTGTATTACAGGCACTTAGCCTGTTCTGTTAGCTTTGTTAATTGACTTTTCTGTGCAGTGGGTTTATTCATACTTGTCTAACACAAGTTTTTTTGCAATTAGTACTGGATATTGTGAGAGACAGCACCTTAACATGGGATTTGGTCCATCATAATACTTTGGATAGACCTGGGAAGCTAAGAAACATCACATGAAAATAGGTGCCACAAATGTTACTCATGTATTTGGGCGGATAGGGAACTGCCAAGTTTCTTGTTTTCTCTTGTCAAGCTCCCTGTACCAGTGGGAGTTTTAAATGGCAGAATTTTAGGACTCACTTTGTGTATGTGAATCTTTCATATAGTGAAGAGAAGTTTGATGCAGAATTCATCCCTACATCAATGAAAATATGTGGTTTGGGTCTAAAATGGCAGATGAACTTGAATCTAACTTGAGGCAAAACCAAGTAATGTTTCAAGAAAGACAAATGAAAGAGAAAGGATACAATGGACATGCCAGTTTCTTGTGAAACCAATAAAAAAATTCATTCTTAGATAGCATTTAAAATACTTCTATTAAGTAAATTGGTCCTTGCCTTTATACTAGCTCGGACCAGTCTAGATAGATGCATTTTAACACCCTATGAATCAAATCACCCAATTTTGAGAAGGCAGTATTTATTCTATTTTTAGATTTTTGTTTGCATAACATCTCTGAAGAGATGATCATGTAATACTGCTTGCACTGTATGCCAGAGCTGTGGAATCACTCCCAGTCCTTTCCTAGACATCTTGTTCTAACGTCTAGATTCCTATTTGCAAGAAAAATATCCCAACATATTATAAATATATAGCCCTAAAAAATGGTTAGTGACTCTATGTAGTCTCCATTTTTATCCTGCAAGGGGTAAGTGGAGATCCTTTGGGTGTGTGTTATGTACATGAATGCTTGGGACTATTGCTTAGCACTTCAGAATAGTTCCTTGCTCATTTTCTCTAGCCAGCTACTTGTAGATCTTTGCAGATTTTAGAGCTAAAAAAAGCCTGCAAAACTGTAAACATGTTCAGTCATATGGGAATCTATCAGTCTAGTACATCTTGGAAATGCAAACCATATTTTGAAGGAAAATGATAAATGAGAAGACAGTATGAAGCTAAACTTAAGATTGCACTTGAGGTTTGCTTAGTCCTTTCTTGGCAAGCACTTAGATCTTTTCTTCTGCTGTTCCATATCCATGGTGCCAGCTGTGTGAATCCTTCTATTCCATGTTGCATATTCCTCCTGTAGGTTGGCATTCATTATTGAGAAGATCAGTAGAACTAAAAGGGACAAGGGGGAGTTATTGACTTATCTTCTGATGGCAAGATGGAATTTTTATGTGTGTCTGCCCAGTTTGAGTGATGCCTGCTTAGAAATAGAAGGGTGGATAAGAAGTGCTAAAGAAAAGTTCACACGTTGTGGGGAACGTTTTAGGCCATTTCCCCTGGAAAACACAAGTTACACCATCTATCATGTATGTAGTCTCTCCTTCTCACTTACTCTTTCTTTCTTCCTGAATCTCTCCACTTTAGTTTCTTTGCTCATTTTATTATTAGGCACTTTTACAGGAAACAGGATTTATGGTCTCCTTTTGCTAATAAATGTTAAGGAATATGACTTAAACTGGAGAATACACAGCAGGAGATGATGAGCTCTTAATAAACAAATATCCTGTTTTCATGCAAATATTCTTAGTAACGCAAACAAAACAAAGCAGAGGAGGAAAGGCAGCCAAAGTGTTATACAAGCTGTGTTGTAATTAAATAGGAGGGATTTCAGAATTTTCCAGAGGGCAGGAAGAGTTTCAAGTTATCCTTCAGACTTTTCCAACTCATTCCTTCAGATGGTTTCGACCCATAATGTTGGATGGAGGGTTGGAAAAGGAGAATTGGAATATTGACAAAGCAACCTGAGAACTTCACAAAATTCTCAGTGCCTTGTCTTGTTCCACATCTTCTCCTCAGTGAGAGACTCTGACCTTAGAACTTGGCAGACTATATAGCTTGAGGATTTTGTAGTTTTTAAGAAGTTTCTAAGGTCATGTTGTTGTCCTCATTCTGGTGAAAATACTGTCTTCCTCCATAGCCATAAACAGGATCATATCTGCAAAAGGTATTGACTTACCATTGTGTTTAACATTGATCCATATTAACCTGCTGGAATTAAACTTAAAAGGTTTACTGAGGCTGTAATAGTGGCATGAAGTCTGGGGAGTGATTAATGAGAAAGGAAAATCTAGATCATCTGGTCATCTGGGTGCAGCAAATAGTGTGTCTGAATATGGTCAAATACCTCTTACATCCACTAGCCAAGGGGACAGCTCTAATTACAGGAGAAGGGTCTCCAACTTGGAAAGAGTAAATAAAGAATTGGGAATCAAAATGGATAATACCTGATTGCTACCTTCTGGACTACTGCTGTGGCCAAAAGAGCTGATATGATCCATATACAAATAAGCAAAGAAATCCAGGGTCTCGATGCAGTGTCTATTGGGTTTTAGTGTGCCCCAGCATCACTAATTCAAGTTGGATGGTCAAAAGCTGATCAGAAAACAAATGTCAGGATCAAGGAGGGGTTAGGAAACATGTGTGTTTTATATTTATGTTTATACTGTTTTTCCTGACTATGAGAAGCTTAATGTGTATTTCAGTCTGTGCTGATGCACACTTCTAAGGTGAATAAAACTTGAAAACTGGGGTTTCCAGTCTAGCAAAGAAAGCTGTCAGAAGATCCAATGACTGTGGGTTGATACCCGGGTAAGTTTAGATTAGAAAAGAAATGCAGTTTTAGTTACCATTGGAGAAATTTTCTAAAGGCTGTTGTGGAGTCTGCCACACTGCTAATTTTTACATCAGAGTTGTGCACTTTTACAAAAGAGAACTGAAATATTCACATTCATCCAAAGTATATTTTTTGTTCTTTGGATTAGCTGTACCAAAGACAAAAATTAGTGTTAGTTTTCACACACTTTGGATCCAGAAAGCTTTGAGCCATACTTTGGGCCCAAATTAATATCTGAATTTTTGTGGCTAGTCCATATCTTGCTCATGGCTCAAACCAAAGCTTAGCTCATGAACATGCTTGAATTTCAGAAACAGCCATTTGTATAGCCAAAATTTCCAGCTGGCTCCAAACTTTCCATTGTGTTGAAACAATATTTGGCTTCAGCTATCTTTAAATTTGGGCAAAGTCTGGATTTGAACTTCACAGCTTCAAAGCTTCTGTTTTTTCTTCTTCATGTGCTACCCTCATGAAATTGCAGGCATATACCATGAGTACTGATTTATAAATGCCACAGTTACTGACTTTGGCAAGGGGGATAAGGTCTTCTATTTGCTGAAATGATGCAATGCATTTATCAGTTTATTTCCAAAACATCTCTACCATCTTTGGAAAGAACACAGGACAGATACAACTCACTGAAGTTGTTATATCATTACAACACCATCATATTTCTTTTATTAGCTTTCATGTATACTCAGAAAAGGAACTATTTTTAAAAATATTAATTTCTTGGAAGCTTATGTTCACAACTAAACTAAATTTGTTTCAGTCAATAGTGTGATGAGAACAACACCTAGAAGAGCTTAGTGGTGTGGTCCAGGTAGTTGTGAGCGTAGCAGAGGCTTGAAGCTGAGGTCCAAACTCAGCTAGTCTGGAGCATGGACAGCCATTCTGACAGACACATGCACAGATCCTTTTCCTTCATCTGGGCACCACTTCCTCTGAAATTTGTCATATTTCTAATCTTAAGAAAAAATCATTGCTTGACTATTCTTCATCTCAAGGAAATAGCTGAGACTAATAGAGGCTGGGCCAACAAGTCCGGGTCCCTAAAACTGAGGGCCAAATAAGACATGGAGATGTTTATTTTAGATGGCTCTCAAATACCATCTACTGTGTAGGCCCCTTGGCTGTGGGTGCCATGGCCTCAACGAGCTTCAGACCTCGTGGTAGAAGACAGAATGTCACCACTACTCAGACTCTCCTGTTTCTCTGGTGTCCTCTTGCATTTAAGTGACACTTAGGCAATGTTTGCCTCTTGATGGGCATTTTAACCTGAGTTCTTGAAGTGAAGATTTATACTTGAAAAAAGGTCTCTTACATCATCAGGTACAAATGGCTATTGAAAATCTTCTTGGAAACATTATTTTGGAAGTTTTGAATTTATCAAAGTACACTGACCTCTAAAGTTTCAAGACATGGTGACTTGGGAAAAGGTTCCTTTTTGCAATCTAGGCCATAATAATTTGATACATTTTCTTTAAATATCTTCCTTGCTTTCACTTTTTAAAGCTATAAAATCGATTTGATTCCTCTTGTCCCATTTAATTTCTTTTCTTGCAGAAAAGAAATACAAATATATGATACATTTCATTATATAGTCCTGATGAGTTTATTTTCTTATGATCTGTTATTGACGTATATTTATTCATATTTTATAATCCTGCTTGAAGGATCAATATTGTTTCCTCTGTGGCATGAAAAAACACTGAATTTTGATTGCCAGATACCCCACTACATCCATTAGAAAAATGTTGCCATATAACACATTCAACTTTGCTCTCTTCCCCATTGGACTGGAAAATATTTTAATGACTTCAGTATTTTAAATACTGCCAGGACAACTATGGGCATCGCATGCTTTCAAAAATTCAAATAAAACACATAATTTCCAGTTAACCCAAATTTTAGTCATATAAACATTTGATTAGGAATGAGTAAAACCTTAAACAAGAAAGAAAAAATGAATATAAAGCATCTGTTACACAGTTTATGTAACTTGATCTGTGGTAGATTTAAGTTCTACGCTGAGGTTTATATAAAATTGCATGTCTGATATAAAGGGACATTATGCGCTTTAAAACTTCTGTATTAATAGAGTTTGTAAGTGCCAGGGATTGTTAATTTTTCACTTCAGTGTGTTCCCTCAGTTCTCCTGGGCACTAGTATTTAACTTGCTCTTATGGAGGAAGATCTCTGCCCGTGGCTTGTGTGTCCTGCCTTGCACTTTTGTAAGTCATTCCCCAAGCGCTGGCCTTTGCAGTAAAAACAACAGCTGAAATACTACATCCACTTCCTTTCATCTATTTTGCTTTCTAAAAGATTTAAAATAAGTTTTTTTAAAAAAATTTCAGATCTGTGGCTTAAGTGGACTGAAATTTCCTTAAGCTGAACTCCATGAACCCTTGGATTTTTTTCCACAGATATTGATACCAGAAAAGATGCACTTGGTATTTGTTTTCTGTCCTTTCAAAAATGTATTTCTCTTCTGGTAACTTGGAAATATAGTCCAGAATTCTTTGTCCCAATATAAGATGTTAACTTTGGCCCTCAGAATATTCATTCCAGTGTAATTTTTGTGTGACAGCTTTTTGTCATTTGGTTTAATGGCTTCTGGACCTACTCTTGGAGCCCAAGACTGATCTCCGTGCAGTGATGGAAAATGTACGTAACTCTCTTGAAAACAGATGAAGATCTAAACTGGCCCTTTGGTGAAAAGCTGCCTGTTTTGGAGATCATTATTTTTTCAGGGTTGTGAGGTATTCTGCTAACATTTAATTTCTGTTTAGGGAATCTGTAATAATCTTGTTGTTTTGCTTGATCTGCTTTCTCTAAGAATTGTTGTACTGACTCCCTGGAGCCCATTCAAATGCTTTTAGCACTACTTTTTCAAGATTTTTCTTGTTAAGATGATGGTCCTGCGTGATTGCAAGGGTGATGTGAGGGCTGGTGCTCAGGAATGCAGAATAGTTTGAGTATGTTTTGATTCAATGTGCCTAATACCTCCCTCTTTCTTCATCTTACTTTTTGAATATGTCAAAACCTCCCCTATTATTTGATATCTCATTATATGATGTTGCTGTTTGCTGGATGGTTTGTTACTCTCAAGGTCACCCCACTGTGCTCTCGCCCCACATCTTGATTGAAGATAAATATGTTTGAAGAAAGAGAAGAAAACACACCTGCAGACACAAATTTCTCGGATTTTTGGAGTCTTATATTCTATTTTTGAACATTAATTCTTGTGCCCTCAAACACACCAAAGCTTTTCTACAATGCACTCTTTGTTTATTATCCTTAGCTCCTCTGCTATCCCTGACTCCATTTCACCTCCAGAATGAACACAGTTGTTAATCTTTGAGTAATTTTCCTTCCCTCCTCATTGATATTCTCAGTGAGTTTTCTGGAACTAAATTAAAATTTCTTATTCTCCCCTTTGGAGGCTTCATCTGCTTGTTTGTTTCTCTTTTCAAAGCAATCTCTTCGTTTGCTCCCTCACTGTGTGGACCTGGGCAATACATTTAATATCTTCTCTTACTAGAGCAAAAAGGATACTTGTCTTCCCTTCCCTTTTTTGAAAGCTCATCTCTAATACCCATATGAAAACATTAAATATTGGGCACAGATGACAGCAGCCAACATTTTCTTACTTATCGAGTGTTATTAATAAAAAATAAAAATCTTGGTGTCATATTTGTGCTTTGTATCTGCTTTTATAGAATTGTTTTTTAATATTGATGGATGTTCTTATCTGTTGTGTCTGCTAAAGTGGATGTGGCAGAGAAAAAGAAGGAGGGGAAGGCGATAAGGAGTCGTTTTTTGTATAAGAATGATCAAATGTATACAGCTCTGCAGATGATGCTGGAAACAGAAGGGTGAAGGCCTATAATCTGACAAATGGGATGGAGAAGGGAGCAAAAGAGGCAAAGATTGCTTGTTGTCTCTTCTAATACAAGAAAAAGGGCTTTAAATGCAATGGCCAGCAACAGGCTCAAAACCATGCACAGGGAGCAGCTTCACATAAAGGAGTACTCTGGCTTGGGATACTGGATGCTTAAAACTGACTTGGCTTTGAAAGGTAATCAAGTAAACTCATTGAAGAAAAAGAAAGATTGCTCTGATTGGATTCTGGTCAGGAAGATACCGTTTCTCACTACTGGAAGTTGTGAGTTAATTGGGAAAAATACCACTTCATGCTTACCTAGATAACTGCTCATGGCTAGAGGAGGACACAAGATGCTGGGTTGGAAGGGAGAATTAGTCTCACCCAATTTATGCATTAGCCAGAGAAGTTTACTTCTCTCGCTGCCTCTGTTGCTGAATTTTAAAATATTCAAGTAGCCTAAGCCAAATTTTGCCAGAAGACTCTAACTTACCATACGTAATTCGTGTTTTCTGAAAGGTCTTATGCCACCTTGTGGTTTATGCTGCTTATATTGGTTGTCCCTGAAGGGCCGTATCAACATTTTTTTGCCTTCCCTTCTCTGCTCCCACATGTTTCCATTGGGCAATTTCTCCTGCCTGTTGTATCTGTTTCCATCCTTGGTATCTGGCCAAGGAGGCCCAGTTGCACTCCTGATTTCTCTTACAAATTGTCTTCACCCCTCAGTCTCTAGCTGGTCTCCATCCTCACACTTCCAAACTGTGCATCCAGTCACATCTTTCCTCCTTCAGACTTAAGCCAAAGTGTCATGGAAGATAAAAAGTGTCATTACAAGTTCTGTTCTTTAATTGCAGGAAATGTTTTACTCAGCTGCATGTTCCAGTGAGCTGAGGAGTCTTCAGGGAAATTAGCAGTTCAATTCCAACTTCCAGTTCATGTTGAACTTGCTAAAATAGACTTTTTTATTTTTTTAAGGATTCTGGGTGGGCCAAATATAGGCAAATTTTTACAGGTGGAGTTGAAAGGCTATCCTTGACACAGAAAAACTTTCCTGTCTAATGCAAACCTTTGTTTCACAACCAATTTAATAAGCAAAGCTTATTAACTTTTTTTCAGCAGGAGCAAAAATCCTGTGTTTTCCCTTCTCTGTTCCTTAGAAACAGGTAAATGTTTTTGGCTAGATCTTTCAGTAGTCTTGTGAAGCAAGCCCTCTGCTTTGGGAATCATCAGTGCTTAAAAGTCACATATGGCAGTCATGTGAGACACGTTGTCATAGGAGGTACTGAGCTTTAACATTCAGCAGAGCTTCAAGTCTCATAAGTGTCAGTAGTAGTGTATTTCCCAGAGCAATGTAATGTCTGAAGCATTTCTGAAATTCTGGGTGTAGCTTTGAAATTAGAACATCTCTAGTAAACTGATTCTCTAGAAAACTTTTATTTTTTTGGTAGAGTCTGCCTTGAAAATATTAATGACATGAAGGTGTCAGGCACTTGTATTTCTGGACAGTTTGTCAGCAGGGTGCTTGAAACCCCATGTCCCAACATGGGTTGCATGCAGAGATTGTTCAGGAGGGTTAATCAGTAGACCAAAATAAAGTTGCTAGATTTTTTTCTTATATTCTGCTATGAATCATGTCCTTATGTCAATTAAAAACATCTGTGCATGTCCATTTTCAAATGATTTATAGACTTGCATCCTCTTCTCAAACATTCCAAGGAATCTTAACCTGGTATGTAGATGTTCTTTATTTCTCCATAACTGGAAAAAAGTACTGAATTAACTAAGTATGGCACATTCATCCCAAAGATTTTGTGTGGTAGAAGATAATGAGAGCCAGTTGTGAAATCATGTGATACTGTGATTTAGAATTATAGATGGAACAGTGGCAAGGCCCTTAGCTGAGGTTGCCTGAGTGTGACACAAGAGTGGTGGGAGCTTATCAGGCCTTCTACAGAAATCCTCTTTTTTTTTTTTCTGAAGAACTGATACAAAGCTATTTTCTTGAACATTAGCGTTTGTGAAACAAGAAATTTCTTGAAAAAAAGGGTGCAATCCATCAATGCTTACAGTTTGTTTCTGTTCTGTGTAGAAGGGAACAGATATCCTTGACACAAGGTTGGCAATGGCTTTGAGAATGTGTCTGTTTTGAGCAGGAGAGTGTGTTAGGTTTGCAGGGCAAGGTTTTGGGGTGGCTTCTGTGGGGAGCTGCTGGAGGCTTTCCCTGTATCTGGTGGAGACAATGCCAGCCGGCTCCAAGACAGACCCGCCTCAGGCCTAGGCCGAGCCCAGCAGTGGCGTGTGGTAGCACCTCTGGGATAACAGATTTCAAAAAGGGGGAATAAACCTCGCAGCAGCAACTTCAGCCAGGGAGAGGAGTGGGAATACGCGAGAGGAACAGCCCTGCAGACACCATGGTTGGTGCAGAAGGAGGCGCAGGAGGTGCTCCGGGTGCCAGCGCTGAGATGCCCCTGCAGCCCGCGGTGCAGCCCGCGGTGAGGCAGCTGTGCCCCCGCAGCCCATGGCAGTCCCACAGAGGCACAAAGATCCACCTGCAGCCTCCGGAGGATGCCACACAGGAGCAGGTGGATGCCTGAAAGAGGCTGTGACGCCGTGAGAAGCCCGTGCTGGAGCAGGCTCCTGGCAGGACCTGTGACCCTGTAGAGAAAGAGCCCACACTTTCAGGTTTGCTGTCAGGACTTGTGACCCCATAGGGGACCCATGCTGGAGCAGCCTGTTCCTGAAGGACTGCAGCCCGTGGGAGGGACTCACACTGGAGAAGTTCATGGAGACCTGTCTTCCATGGGAGACACGCTGGAGCGGGTGAAGAGTGTGAGGAGTCCTGCCCCTGAGGAACAAAGAGTGGAGGAGACAACGTGTGGTGAACTGACTGCACCATGACAGTAATCAGTGAGTGATCTGCCCCTGCCCTTATCCCGACTCATGAGCCTTTCCTTATATATTCTCTCCCCGTCCTGCTGGGAGTGATCGAGTGGCTTTAATGGGCACCTGGTGTCCAACCCACCACAGAGAGGAAAGTCAAACTTTTTCATGGGTACACCACCCATTCCTTTTTTTTTTTTTTAATAAAATATTTGTTGAAGTGTGAAGAATCCAAAAAGAGGGATTTCCTAATGGAAGCTATTTTTACAATTTTGTTCTGGGAAGTTAATTTGTCATAAAATCTCCACCTGTTTTGTTTGGTGGGATTTCTTTGTGATTTTTTTAATACATCCTCTGTAACCTATAGAGACAATAATACATGGTTGACTCATGAATCAGCAGCTGGTATTTCAGTTACTGTCACTGATGCAGTCACAGCTTGTTTCAAGCATGACAAATTCTTCACTAAGTGAGACATAAATAGTAATCAGAGCAGCAATAAGACAGAAGCCTTTTTTTCCTTCCATCTTCTGCCTTTCACTGTGTTGAAGAGGAAAATCCTGGGTGTCTTTCAACTTTCTGATGATTTATTATCTTTCTCAGGACAGGTTCTGTAGGAATCTGATAATGTAAGAATCCTTCGTTTCAATTTAGAAGAGGGGGAGAGAATGTGACGCTAAGCAGCATCTCTCTTTTTTGGTGTAAGATTTTTACATGTTTTGGTAATTTTTTGGTCACCAGATCAGGACAATCATATGGATCATAAATCAAAAAATAATGTAAAAATGTAGGCTCCGAAGTTTGGCCATTATAGTAATTAATAAGGTTTTCCAGCAGAACTGTGTACCTAAACTTATCCATTTAAGTGGAAGTTTACATGACTCTGAAAAACTTCCTAATTATTGTTACAACCTTTTTGAGGTCTTTTTTAATATATGTTCATGCATTTTTACTTTTCTAATATTTCACTTATCTTCATTAAGTACCCCCTGGGTGTCTTTTGTCAATATATGCAGTCTGCAACAAGAATTTGTTCCTAGGAATTTGTCCAGATTCACAATCACACCTAAGTCAGTGCTTTTATCCTTAATTTCTTGAGTCTTGTGGTAGAGAACCTTATGTTTGACATCATGGAGCTTAGTGAAACTTGGCCATTGAAACACTGGTTCCATTGAAGAACATCTGGAGGGAAACCAATGGCCCAGTATATCCTGTTAGACTACACTCAGCATTATCCAGCCTCCTGGTCTTTCTCTCTGAGTTCTGCCTTGCAAAAACTTGGCCGTGCTTACAGAAATGTACAAACATGAGAACAAAATGGATGCACTCCATGTTCCTAAAAATGTCATATCTTGGCTGTGCTGAAAGTGTGTGTATGTGTTCTCACTTGGCTGTAGCAGTGACAGGTTTTTATGTTGCTCTTTATCATACTGATGCTGAAGTTAAAGACTGAAAAGCCCTACAAAGACATCTGGTTCTTTTGCCATTACCTCTGCATACTTTTTCCGTACAGTGTATTTCTCATGTTTTACTTAAATAGTTCAAATGGTCAAGTTTTTTGTAATTTCTTTCGGATCTCACAATTAATGTATGAAATGGCTTTCTTAAAACCAACAAATATTATCAAATTGGAGTTTCCTTTTCCATTCACCATGTTCCAAGTTAATGATCTGGTAATGTTTACGTTCTTTATTTTAAAACAAATCAAGGAGTTGATTGTGGTTGTCGGGATGTTTTTTTTAATTACTTTTAAAGAACAAGAAGAAAATGGGAAATAAAATTGTTCAACAGAGTTTCTCTGTTTAGATTTGTAGCTAGTTAAAAACACTGTTTTATCAGTGGTTCTGAGAAACATATATCTGTCTTTAAAAGTATTGTGTACAGCTTTTGAGTCATACAATATGAAAACAGGACAGGACACAAGACTAAACAGCAGTAGTCCATCACTTTTTTATCACTGGAAGCTCTTTGGAGGTAAGTTTCTTTGCTCATTTACAAAAGCTGACAATTACTTAAAGTTCTGTTTTGGGGTGGAGAAAACCCCACCAATTTCATGTTTTTCTTTTTCACGTTAATATTTATGTTAGCATGTCTCTTATTTATTTGATTACCTGTAAATACCCAACCAGGATTAAAGGGGTTTCCTTATTCTGTGCATGATATTTACCCCATCTCCTCTGTCTCACAAACGTGGATTTGAGCTCTTCCATTCTCTGTTAACAGCTCTCAGCGTATTGGTATCTACCTTAAGAAAGAAAAAAGAGAGACCTTAACAAAAGTTTTAAAACCATTAATACCGACTTTAGACATTTCCCTTAACTCTACACGATCTACAGAAAAATTAGCTAAAGGATCCTGATTTATCCATGTGGGACTCAGTCCAGATCTGTCAGGTGTCTCTGACAGAAAAAAGGCTAAAACCAGACATCTTGACTTTGAAGCCAAAAGCAGCTGATGTCTTTTCACATGAGCGAGACAAACATTTCTATTCATCAGTGGCACTACAGTCATGCATATGCATGTGCACGTATTTGGGATTACAGGCACTAGTTCTCATGTAGTGAGTGTTGGTGGGGAGCTGGCAGCAGCCAGCTTTCACTTTCCTGTTTTTTGTGGTCCTGCTTCATCTGCTGCTCCTCAGACTTCTCTCCACTGGGAATAAATAGAGGGAAAGCACCAACCTGTGTTTAGTTTTTTTAACCAAGCAGCAAAGTCAAAAACTTCATGAAGCTCTCAAGAGCAGCTGGAAACATCAGGACAAAATTAAGTGACATGAAATACCAAAACTGAAAAATATCAGTATTTAATAGAAATTTGAAGGAAGAATTTTTGCTCTTCCCACTGAAACAGTGACAGTTGTGTAGGTGCACTGTGGGCCAGAATTTGTTCTCTGTGCTTTGTCAAGTTATCAGTTGTGTGTGTTCACAGGTCCAAACATTCAGGCTATTTACTGCTGACTGAAGAGTTCAATCCACAGTAAATTTTGCATACAGTAATATGTTAGCATTGCATCTAACTTAATGTTTTTCAGCTTTATCCAGGATATTCTGTAATTAGTTGTTAATAAGCTGGAGACACGGTTAAAGGAACATGCACAGAATTGCATCCGTTCTCTTCCAAAAGTGACATTAACTCAAAGTGTAGGGGGGCTCCTACTTTTGTCTGTGGTCTGCCTTGAAAAGCCAGGAGAGACAGTGCACAAAACAGAATAGGCAAAAATCTACTGGGGTGGAAATCTGTTAGTTCAATTTATCGATGATCGGAAAGAATGGAGAACTGAGAGAGAGGCAACGTGATGAATGCAGCTTTCTCAACGCAAAGTGAGACTTTAATCAAAGATAGTTAATCTATTGTCTGCCCTTCACATTCCTCATCAGTATTCTGCCTTATGCAGTGGGAACATCCATTAATTACAATGGAATCATTACTAGGTAAAAATTGTAACCATGGCTATGGATGATGCACGACAACTTGCAATGCTGCTCTCATGGCGAAACCGCACAAAGAGGACCTACCGCCACTTATGCATGTCATCACTACATTCAGAGCCTGATTCCTGAACTCTGTGATTAAATGCTGCTGAATATCTTCCCCCACTCTTCTTTCTCTCTCTTGCCTGCTTTTATTTCCTGTGAAGATTTGGACCTCTGTTCTTTGCATCTCCTGCCATGGCTCAAAATCCTGCTTCTTGGTTCTTTCAACCTGCCACGTCCAATAATCACGCACAGAAAATGCTTATGCAAGCCAGTTGGCTTAGATTTCTGTCTTAAGGGAAGAGTGCATCTGTTTTTTGGATTAAATCATGCTTATAAAGTCGTGCTTATTCAGTTGACAGAAAAAAAATGCATAATTTAAAGCTTTCATTTGCTCTTGTGCTAAAAGATTTCAGAGCCTCAATTCACCCTCATTTTATCCTTCTAGAGCAATACAAAATTAGAGTTCATTATGGTGATCCAATCTCTCCTTTTGTCTTGATTGCAGACACATTAAACTCTTTGCCAGAGATGTCGACTTTCCTGAACAAGCCTTTCAAGTCTTGCAAACTATCTGTTGTTTTCCCAGTAGGCTAATTAGGGTGGATTAGCGCCCATCAGATATGCCCTAGGGATGAGCCAAAAGCTGAAGAGGAAGGTAAATTGCAGTGTCAAAAACTTCCACCTCTGTACGGCCTGAGACACAAGGTAAGAAGCTGAAGGAGAGCAGGGTACAGTTGCAAAAGA
The DNA here is from genome assembly GCF_965178545.1 of Coloeus monedula. Classification (NCBI taxonomy): domain Eukaryota; kingdom Metazoa; phylum Chordata; class Aves; order Passeriformes; family Corvidae; genus Coloeus; species Coloeus monedula. The sequence goes on along the minus strand of NC_138785.1, from coordinate 5,897,717 downwards.
GATTGTATTCCCTGGCAGGACAACACCCTAAATGTGGAACATGATCTTGTGACTAGAGCTGTTGATTTTTTGCTTGGCTCACTCCAATAGCATTTGTTTTGTGATTAAAATGCAGGCAAATTTCAAAATAAAGTGTGGCTTTGAATACAAAAGGTTTAGTTAGAAAAACATCAAATTGGAAATGTCCTCTTCATAGAATAACAGAAAAAGATTTTGTTTTCCTGACCAAAAGAATTAATAGAAATCAAAATTGTTTTGTGATTGATTGTTTATTTTCACAGACCAGAGTCTGTGATTTCTTTCAGGACAAGTTTGGCTAAAAAAGGTTTCACTCAGCTCTCTTCTTCTCAAGGAGACTAAAAGGAAGACTTAATGAAGAGACCCTCACACAACTCTTGGAAGATGTCTGTAGGGATCCTGTTCTTTTAAATGGTAGGTTAACCACGATTTCTCTGTCATTTTAACAGTCCTTATGGTCAGCACAAGAAAAAAAGAGCATCTAGCCCACAACTAGTTTCTGCTTAAATTAAAATAGATCATATCTGGAAGCATTTACTCCCCTGTTGGCTAAAGGGGCAGTTCTCATGACTGGCTCATAACAGACATATACAGTGACATTTGAAATGATACAAGAAGAATCCTGCTTTTAAATCCTTTGGAGGCTTTCTCAGTTTCAGAACCAAGCAAAGTCATCAAAGGAAAGGTATTAGCATAGATGGGTCCCACATTCAGGAAAAGCCAGTGCTGTTTTTTGGCAAGGGTGTGAGAAATTCCGGTGTTCTGTGAGTAGTAGAGACTGACAAGATCTGCGCTGCATCTCTGTGCATTAGCTCCAGCAACAAGGTTGGTACCCTGATTCTCAGAAATAAGAGTGAAAGCTACATTGTACGTAAATGGAGGAAGTATTCAGGGTCCTAGACTACATTTCAAATAGAATTAGTAGAATTATTCACTAATTACTGAGAATTGGCCAGAATTACTACGTTATGTTCAATAAAGGGCAACTAGAAAAAGAGTTGAAGAAAGTTTTCTGCACGTCTCCCTCAAATGCCCAAGAGAGTAAGGAAGGTTTTGACAGAACAAAAGGAAAATTTTCTCAGCTCTGATAGGTATATTTGTGTTCAGGAAGTAGCTTAAAGATTGACAGCATCTTGGTTTGTGTATGCTTTTGATAGGTTTGACTGAAACATGGTGACAGGTAGGTATGCTCTGGGATTTACAAAATAGTTGCATAGATGCATGGAGGTAAATCTTCCAGACGGTTACAGGGTCTTGCGCACTGAGCCTTTGCCACTGTAGATTCTCTGAACTTTTCCTCTGACAGCCTGGCTCCCACCCCAGTCCCGAGGTCTGTACCTGTCATGGGAAAAGATTCATTAGGCCACGATGTGCAGTAGCTGTGGGATCCCTTTGTACGGCCTCAGCATCCTGCCTTGAAGTGTGAGCTCTGCAGCAGTTAAAAGTTGTAAGCTGGGCCTCTGCTATTGTGAGTGTTTTATGAAGAGAAGAGTGTCTTATGTTTTTTGGGTTTGTTTTGGAATCTCAAGGACCTCTTAATTTGGAAATTTCCTCAGTGGCTGTATCTTTTTTTTTTTCCCCCCTCTCTCCTAGTGATTTTAAATGGTGGTAGTTAAAAGGAAATAAGAAAAGTGTTCATTGTTTATAAGGTGTATAGAGCCAATCATCATGTTAATTACATGTCACAGGGTAGTGAATAACCCTGCACTTTTATCATGTGGGGAACAACCTGGGATTCGTCAGATGGGGCTTTGTGCTTTAAATGAACACCCCCAAACAAAACTTTGCGCCACTCCAATTATGTGAGGACAGACTCTGGTTCAATGCGTTCTTAAGTCTTAAAGCTTTACAGCTGTGGGAACAGCAGTTAGACACACACTGTTCTGCAAACACCAGAAGTCTAAGCTAAAATGCAAAGCATACATTTTGAATTGCTGATTGGCTTTGTAGTGCTCATCCATATGTGCCGAGAGCCTAGCAATGGTGAGAAAATAAGTAAAAAAAAGTCTTCAGAACTGAAAAACTCTTATGATTATAACACATTATTGTATAATTGCCTAATTTTGCAACTTTGGAGAGTGTTTATATTCTCAAAATTAATTAGTGTGGAGTGTAACTGCTTTAAAAAATGTCATTCCTCTCAAAACTATGTGGTTAGAAATGCATGCCTCAGTGAATGTACACTTCATGATTATTGAATATAAAAGTTTATAGTTCATTACACAGAAAATTGAAGTTGAGGCATTTCACAGCTTCAAGAGCAATTATTATCCCTGATTGAATTATGGAATGATTTTTTTGTGGGTAAATAAATTGAAATAATTTTTATTTGAAATGCATTAAGAGAAATATTTATGCAAAAGATAAGTGAAGCCAGTGATTTAGGGGGAAAAAATATCAGATGGGAATTTATAGAAAAGCAGCACAAAAAAGAATTTAAAAGTACTTTTCTGGAAAATACTTGCCTCAGTGGGGAAAAAAATGTGTCCCACATACTCTGGACCTGATAAGATTAGTTTTGTATCCTTCTGAGGGGCCTGGTAATAGTGGAGATTGGCGTTTTCCTTTGTGCTAACCTATACAAGTGAGACTGTGATTTCAGCTGCAGATGGGTGGAGGGAAGTGACAGTGCTCTTGCATCATCGTGTGAGCAATGGTGTTCAGGATTAAGTGGAGGCCTGTGACTGCTAATGCCTCTCTCCAAATCCAGTAGGGAGTGGAGTCCTTAGAGGCTGGGCTGGTCCACACAGGCTTTTATGCTGATAGCAGCCCCGAGCCAGCTGGTCTGTGTGTCCCCACAGCCAGGAGATGGGGACTGGCTTGGACAAGGTGCTCCACATGCAGCTGCCGCATTTGATGCCTGCTTCCAGCTGTCTTCATGCTGCACAAGAGAGATCCCTCCATTTCTGAATGTGTCCTCAGTGGTATCTGAGCTGTTTCCTAGTCTTGCTGTGATAGCTGTTGGCAGCCAGTGGGACTGCTGGCAGGAGCAGGACATTTGTTCCTTCTGGTGATGGATGATTTGCGAGGGCTTCTGTCTCAGGCTGCTCTGTTTTTCCTCTTGGAGGGCTCCTGGACCAGAGGAAGATTTTCACACTGCTGCCTGCCTCACTTCTGAGAGATGTGAAATGTACTGCCAACTCCTCAGTTTAGGTGAAATGGCAACTTCAGCAAAGTACACATGCTTTGGGACTGCAACTCCAGATTCTCGTATTTTCCCCTTTGTAGATAGAGAATCACAGAATCATTTAGGTTAGAAAACACCTCTAAGATCATTAAGTCCAAATGTTCTGTCTCAGTTTGAGGTAATGATAACTCCTGAGGCCTCAGATCAGGTTGTTTTTTCTTCTTTCTTGACCCAACTAAGCTCTCTATGTATCTGCAAATCCCTGGTTCCTCTAAGGTCAGGTCCTGACATCGAAATAATTCATTTTCTTGCTTTTCAGTTAAATGAAAATGTCAGTAGGTGATGACCAAGGCTTCCTTGGTGCCTTCTTATACTAGATAATGCTAAATACATGGATTATGACCTATAGCATTTTCAGCTGATGATTTATCATTTTGACATGGTTTTGATGATGTGGAGTAGAAATTGCTGGTCTAAACCATTTTTTGCTACGAATTGCTTGAAATCTAGAGCCCATGCCATCAAATTTAACACCCTTAGGAAGAGCTGGTTTTACATAGAGGTGCATGGGGTGGACAAAGTATTTTTACACCAACCCAAACAAACAAGAATTACAGTCTAGAACTTCTGCCCAAACAACTTCTGCCCAAGGTAAGCTAGTTGGCCAGCTTTGCTCTACTGACTTAACTTTTCCTAGTCCATGAATAGGATCTGGCTTTTGTTTCTGGCATAGGAAAGAAGCCTTGGCAGTTTCTCTGCTATTGCTGCTCATTGGAGACTAAAATGAAGCTAGCCCTCTCTGTCAATTTTCTTCGATCCCTAAATGACCCATCGAATTTGTCTATAATATTTCTCAAGCAGAACAGTTTTCCTAAAAAATGAACAAATGAGTAACTTACTCTGGTACCATTTTGTCAGTCTTTTTCCTGTTAAGTTGCTCACTGTGAGAAAACAAAGTAAGTATCAATGGAAATGTGTTTAATTATGATTTTGAATGCGTGGATATGTTTTTGGTTTGCCTCAGTTAATCATGGTTGTTTTATCCAGTCTCAGTTAAATGTTGTATGAACCAGAAATATGTAAATGGGTGAAGTCTGTTTTACATTTGCCACCTAACACAAAGATGGTGTTCACCAAGTAAATAAACATTTGGACACAAATTTCAGGAGCAAACATATAGTCAGGGTCTTTTTTTTTTTTTGTGTTGTTTTTTTATTTACTGTGGTTGATACTTGAAGGTGGCATGGCACATAAAGAGACATTATTAGCTTTTAAATTTAGGGAACTGAATTACATTTCCACTCTGACTCACCTTTTTTAGCAAACCTATGCTATGCAGGAAGCTAGATAACTGGGTCAGTAGGTGTGAATGAATTTTTTCCCATTTTCCCTCATATATATCTAGATTAAAGATGTCTTAAGACCCTTGCTCAAAAAGAAAAAAAAAACTGTAAAAACCGTCTTAAAATTCTTGTTCATGCTGTAATCATCCACAGAAGTCAACAACAAAACTCTGCTGGTCATTGCTGTGCAGTCTGTGGTAAAAGTATGAGACAATTCACTAAACTAATCATCCTGACTCCATCTCTCTGGAAAGTCATCATGTAGTTGAGTCACATTCTTGCATTGTCCCATAGGATGTGGCTCTCATGGGAGCCCAGTGGTAAATTCAGCCTTTTTGAGGCCTCTCAGCAGTTTCTTTTCCCCTTACAAACATCTCGGTGCATTTGCTGGTACCCCACGTTTGGACTGGCACCCTCATGCTTAGTGATGCACAATTCCTTCCTGCTGTGGCCTTCCTCTTGTGCTTCTTGGATAACCACTGGCTCTGGAACATCCTAAATGGTCAAAAATTTCCAGAACAGCAGCACAGGGAAACATAATTATAACCTTTTTCCTATTTATGCTGGCAAATTGGCAACTTATCATGGTCTGTATCACAGGAGTTTGAGTGGAGACGAGCCTCATAAATTGCATTCTATATTTCTTTTTCCAAAACCCCTTAAAACTTGATTTTATGATACACTTCTATGTTAAGCCTCATGACCTTTCAGCTGCTGCTGCTTGAATATGGCAGCTTTCCAGAACTCACGAACATATTCTAGAAATTTCTTTCAAAATTTGCTAGAGCAAAGTCAGGGGTTTGGGGGCCCAAAAGGAAAGGCTAAATTTAACTGGCACTGATACATCCAGGGAGGAGAGGGTTTTACAATCCAAACAGTGTGACAGAGGAAGATATTTCTGCTTGATTCTTTTTCTTAAGGAAAATCTATGCCATAACAGATACTGCAATTAAATTGAAGTTTTAAAACCTGTCTTGAGGTTAACTTTTGATATGCAGGTATTTAAAACATAGACAGGATGATTTTCTAGAAAAAGAAAAAGAAATCATTGTTGATGAGAGATACTTGTGATACACCCTGAAGCATTTGGAAACATCTGATAGTTAATGCTGAGGAGTTAGGAGCTTCCATATGGGAGTGCATTGTGCTTTTGTTGGGATGGGGAGAATTGAAATTTTATTTCAAGCCACTGAGGAAGCCCAATTACTCTGCTTGTAGATTAGGGATAATATAAGTAAAGTGTAAATTGGGCGAGATGAGTTCTTAAAAATCAATTGCATAAAATTGTCTCTGTGTTTTGGGTTTCTTTTTCAAAATCAGCAAAATAAGAAGTTATTACAAATTCAGTTGAATACTTTGAGGTCAGGCTTAGGTATTAAGCACACAGTAATGCTGGTGTGTTACCTCTTCCAGGTGCATGCAGGGGGAGCACAGAAATGCCACTGACCCTTTTTGCTGATTTTTGATGCTTATAGGTTTTACTTTACAGCTAACTTGGAAAAGCAGGACTCCATACTAAGAAAAATGTTCTGTCAAAAGCTTCAATGTTGTTTTTTTTTTTTTCCTCACAGAGATTTGCACAGTATTCTTCCCTTCTCTGACCTTCAATGTCTATGAGACATCTATAAGAAGTACAGAAGAAAAAAGGGTTGCTGCATATTGACAGCAACTCTTTCTAAATCTCATTCTGTAAATTGCAAAGGTTATTTATGTCATCTTATGGGTTTCTCAAAGCTTCACTAAAATGAGCATTTCAGTGGAAAGATGCAGGAAAAAAAGCTGAATCCCATTTGAGACTGGATTAATGCTGACCTAGATTAATGCTCTTTGGAAATCCCTTTGGAATATCTCTTTTCTAATTACGGCCTTTTGTCTGAAAAAATTGTTTTTGCAGATATGGCCAAGCCTCAAAAGCGTTTCCTGATTCCAGCTCATCACAAACTGACTGTTTTACTGTTTCTGGCTGAGCACATACCTACATCAGGATAATGCACTTGTACTGAGTGTGAGAATACTGCAATCTTGTGTATGACAAAGCCAGGTATGTACACTGAGCATCTTGACACAAGACAAAATGCAAGGTTTTTTTGTAAGCTACTGCAAAGATCAGGGTTTTTTTTTAACCACCATTATAAAATCACTCGTAAAGTCTTGTCTTTTGGGAAGACTGCCTTCCAGTAATCTCTTTTTCCATTTATTCTTTAGAGAAATAGAGCAGGGCAAATTTTATCCCTGTGCTAGAGGTACTGGTTAAAACATTGTGAAATTTGGACTAAAATAAATGTTGGCATGTTAGCATAACATTTGCATACAAAACACAGACCATGGATCTCTAATATATTTAATTGCACTAGTAGGTACAGGAAAATTCTTCCTCTTTTGGATGTACTAGCCCAAGGTCTTTTTTTTAAAATGGTAATATTCAATATTTATTTAGTCTGATGTTTTGGCCTAGATGAAACAAAAGACGGCACCTACATGTGTAAAACTGAATATGAAGATATTTATTTTCACATTATTTTCCCACATGGTCTTTATTTTCTTTCAAAAGTCTTGCTGTGAAAGCTGAGTGCTGGAATAAGGGTTGCTCTGCCATGCCCTGAGTCCTTCCTGTGCTGAGGACAGCAAGGGATGAAAGAGAGACAGTGCACACTTGTGGACTAAATTTTGCTTTTAGGAGTCCCGTACCAGTCCAACAAGAGAGTCAGGTGGGGGCTGTCTTGAAACTGGAATTCTGTTCTTGCTAAAGATGTGGTGTCAAAGGACATTGCTTTGACTCAGAAGAAAACAGGTTCACTCATTTCCAGAAGACTGATGTGGATGTTCTTTTCTTCTCTGGTGGCAGAAACATTTCTGTCTGTTTATTCAGGAAAGAAATAGAGTTTGCATTTGTTTCATCTCATGCAAAGTGATAAGACTCTTGTCTATGTGAAAAATTACTTTTCTTTATGAAATATGGAAAGGGAAATCTCCACCCATTTCATAACTAAGTGTCAGCCTGGAGCTTGGAAGAGATTTCTAGCTTCAGAGATGCATTATCCTACTCTTTAATATAGAAAGCTAGTAGAGAGAAGCAGTTTTTATCTAACTGAGTTTGTTTTAGACCAACAGCTCTCAGATGAATGCATAAAAGCTTTGTTTTTTGGATCACATACTGTATTGCATGATGTATTAACTCTGTATTTTGATTTTCTTTTAAACATTAAAAGTTCTGAAATATTACTGATTTCAAATCCACATGTACCATCATCTCTTTTTTTTTTCTTTTTTTTTTTTTTCTTTTGCCAACACTTTAGCCTGCTTTACAATGTCAATATGGTAAAGCTGTTTCATTCTGAGCATGGCTACATTAGTTATAGTGGGAGGGATAAAGTTATAGTGTGGACAGAATGTGGGTCTTTGTTAGATGATGCAATGTTTAAATATCCAAACACTCAACTATTGCTCGAATCCAAGTAGCACTTAGGGGGCTCTCTTGTGGATGAAATTTATTTTGCTTGTAATTCTACTGCCTTTCACAAATCTAGATGACTGCTTGCTGTGAGTTCAGCTGCCTGTCTATGTATCTGTCCTTCCATTTCTGAGTAGCACCTTTTACATTTGTAATTTGTATTCATAAATTGAGTTCGAATTTAGAAATGAGGGACATGTAATGTAAAGTCGTACATTTGGGGCTTTTATATGTCGGTTTTATTTATTTAACCTTCAGACTCATAAAAGTAACTAGGTCTTGGAATATTCCTACTTATAAAATGTTTTTTGATATTAGATTACTACATCAAATGAGTGGATAGTAGATGCAGTTCAGTATCTCGGATCTGTTCAGCATAACTGAGTTAGACTTTATAAGTAAAGTCAGTTATGTACTTGATTTGCCTTGGGAATCAAGGCACTGTGAGAGCACTTCCCTTTTTTAGTATTTTCTATCAACCTACTACCTGCCTCTCCTTTGTGATCACCATTTGAACACTGGTGGCCTAGGGGATGCAAGTGCAAGGAGGGAAGCAAGTTTAAACAACAAAATACTCCCCCAACCCTACATGATTAATCCCTGCTTTACTTCAGGGACCATATCTATTGTCATTTTCTGCATGTTAAAGCAGTTACTGCAATTGAGGGCATGCTGTCTTTATAATAGAATCCAAAGGAATTTTATGCCATTCATCTATTTGCATATGTTTCGAATTATCCCATGAAGTTTAGCAGAGGGTTGGCAATGTCTTGTTTGAGATTGTGAAGGGCTCTTTTATAGCAGTTGCACACATTGTTCTGGTGTCCCACGGCTGAGGCACCACTGAAGGTTGATTTACCTGGTGAGAGGCGCACAAAAGTATATTTGGAAACTCCATTTACAGTGGGATCCCATTGGGTGTTTGGTCATAATCTTTTAATCCATCAACAGTTGAAGCAAGGACACTTTTTTCTGGATTGAGGGGGAACCAAGTCATTACCTATCAATGGCTACAGCCTGTAACTTTCATAACTGGCTCCACACACAAAGGAGAGTGAGTAAACCCCTAGTTATTTATTCGCCTGTCCATACTTGTAATAACTATACCTCCCATCTTTTTCACATCTGAAGCAATTAATTTTCAACTCAGGGGGTCAGGAAGGGCCAAAACCAAATGAATACCCTGATTCCTTCTGCTGTGCCATCTTGTAGGTATCAGAGAGTTGCTGTTTTAATGTTGAGGGATTTGAGTTTAACCTGGCACAATGTAACAGTCCTCTAATATTTAAAAGTTTCATATGGGCAGAAAATTACTTCTCGCCCAGCTTTTCATTTCTAAATCCTCTCAGGCATAACGGTGACTGCGCACTGCAAATCAGCTGATATGTATCTGTTTCTGCATGTGTTGGTGCAAATAATGAAATGCTTTCAGATTTGCTTCTCTTCCTCATCTGCTATAAATCACATCATATAAAGATAAGTCTGGCTGTCATCCACATGAAAAATACTTCAGTCTACTCTGTAGACTGTAGTGTGTGTGTGTTTATTAAAACATACCTGTGGGTATTTTACAAAATGTAAATTCTAAATACAAATGCATGTTTCTATTCCAATGTGCCATCTAAGTAATTTTTTTTTGGTATTTTTTAAGCAGAGAAATATATACTTCTTTAGATTCCTCTCTGAGTCTGCTCAGAAGCCTCTGCACTTTTGGCCCACTCATCCTTTTTTTTCCGCTGCATTTTGTTAAAGTAAAAATTTCAATTTTTAGTTTTAGATTTACATAGTATAGAGAAATAGCAGTTTTCTCTTTAGCTTTTCTGACTTTAGAAGAGTATTCTCCCTTATGCTGTCCATGCTGTTGCCAAGGGGATGGGAAACTGATCCTCATTTTTCTGGGCAGAGTATAAGACATGACCTTACCCACCACTTCTTTTGACAGCTATCCACATAGGAGACATGGTACTTGGAAAATTTCCTCGTTTTGACTTAGTTCCCAAAGTTCAAGGGGCTTATTGTTTGAGTCAACGGTGGCATTTGAGTTTGTCAAGATCTACGTAGATTTTAAGCTCTTTTTTTATTAGAAAATAGGGATTATGGTTCTATTTAACTAACAATCATTCAATAATGTAAGATGTTAGTTGCAGACGTAACTTGGGTAAAATTTCAAAACCTTTTGTTTTTCCTAGTTATGGAACATAAGAGCAGCAGTGGTGAGAGGACTGAGGACAGTCTCATAATGTGGAAACTCCCAACAGAGCAGAATTGCTTACAAAGGTCTTTAAATATGATCCATTTGGATGAAGATTATATCTGAATTTTAATGTCAATTTTCTCAAATGTGTGAGGACTGAGACAGTCTTTCCTCAGCAAGCCCCAATCTGATTTTTTTTCTTTTCAGAGGCTCTCAGCACCTCTCCAAGCCCCCAGAGGCTGTACATGCCTCATATTTTCTAATGCAGGAGCAAGAACTTCAATGAAGTTCCCAGGCCTTGCTGATCTTTAAATTCTCGTATTTGGGGATTTTGCTTTTATGAAATACCCATCTTGAATTGCATTTTTTGGGAATACTGAGCTTCATTAGGCAGCAAGTGCCCGAAGGTGACACAGTGACAGGTCCTATGACAACTGGAGAAAATGTAAAAAAAGGAACTGTCGCAAGGGGAGAAAATAAATGTTTTGGAGAAGGAAAGTATGTTCTCTACATGTGTAAAAAGTAACTTTTGACATCTTTTTTGGGTTCAGATAGAGGTTGCAGTGTAGGTAGATTCCTAAATCCTTGTAAGAACTGATTTGCCTAGCTCTGGAGATGCTTACTGCAGGGCTTCAACTCCAAACTGTTTCTAGCCAGATTCCATTTATTATCAGCACATTTTGACATTTCGAGTAATACTGTGCAGGTTCTATATCTCACTTTCTATTAGTGATTTCTGTAGAGTTATGAGCTTTTTCATTCTCAGTTTCCCAACACTTCCAACAGATGTCTTGCCAGCAGTGAAGATGATTAAAGGTTTTTGAAGAAGTAGACTGCTGCAGGAAATCTGAAATGGATCCCACTGTAGTGCCAAAAATCTTTGGAAAATATATGTATATCCCCTTCTTGAAGAAATCTTCCACAATATTGCTATTTCACTGCACTTTTGTGTGGGTTTTTTTTCCTGAACTAGACAGAATAGGTAAGTGAAATTCCTACAGGAAAAGAAGTTGAAGAACAGTGAGCTTGCGGCTTAATCTCGACCAAGTGTTGGATAGCACCTACAGAAATGCTGAAAATATGCATTTAAGCCACTGAATGGATTTCCACAGATCTTGTTCTCTGATGCTGGTTGGTCCCCAGCTATTTTTTTAGAATACTGCTCTTGAGCATTTCCATCTGGCTAGGAGTTTTCAATATTATTTTTTTCATGCAGACTTAATCATGATAATTCATTCCCTTGTCACCTTGAAACTAAATTAATGCAATGCACCCTAGTATCTGGAGCACTGTTTGATTCATATTTGTCATCAGAGTGTCTACTGAGCTGTAATTGAAAAGTTCAAACATTACACTCATATGAATAAGCAAAAGGGTTAGTGTATTTTCAAACAGCATGTTTTGATGTCAAAATATCTGTGCTTTAGTTTATTGAAAGGAATTAGTGTGGTTTTGAAAGGGTTATGTGATGTAGTGGCTGGCATGGTGAGGAACTGGATTTAACCCAGGAGATAGTTTCCTGTGTTGCATTTCTCTCTCAAGTGTTGGGCACCATACAGACAAAACCCCATTTATCTGCCTTCTTGCTTAAGGAAACAGAAATGTCTTCAGCAGTATCCCAAAGTTTATAACCTTTCATGACCTCTTTTTCTTGCTCTCTACAAACTGTTTTAGAATTGTGCATTTTTAAAACTTTTTCATATCAGTGGCAGGGCAAGGTAACCACAAGACCATGATCCTCATCCAGGCATTGGGGATGTGGAGCTAGCAAAGCCGAAAAGCCAGATGATGGTTTGCAGATTTTTTCCTTAAAGTTTTTCCCTTGAAGAGCCAATTTTAATTATTATCTAATTCTACTGAAGCTTAGAAGATAACAGGAAAAATAAAAACCGTTTTGTTTTTTTTCTTGGATTAAAGTGTGTTTTCAAAGGATGCTACCTGAGCATTGTATAAAAAAAATACATTCAGCATTCTTTTTTCCTTTTTTTTTTCATTCTGTGTTCTTTCCTGTTCTTCCTTTACTCTGTTCTCTTTTCTTCATTCTGTGTTCCTTTACTTAAAGTCTGGTTCTCCTCACATTGAAAATTGAAGACATTACTTGTAAATCTGAGGTGATATCTGTAATTTTTATTGATCTTGAAGTATTTTTCCTTTTAATTTTTTGCTATACTTGAGAATGACCTTTAGGAGTCAGAGTATAAAAAGTTTCTTGCCTTCACTCCTGTAGCTGTCTAACCAAATAATTCTCAAAGTATCTTGAAAAGATAAGGAGAGATGGTTCTTCTGTTATCAAGATTTTACTGGCCATCAATCACTACGCTTTAAGGGCATATTTTAGCCAAATTTTCTATTCAATTGGCTTCCAGAACTATGCTGAAATAGTTACAAGATGATGAAGAGGAGCTTAAAAATACTGCAGTGCAAGCCAGGTAAGCAGCTAAATGCTCCTTTTTCTTTCTTTTTCAGATAAGCCAAACTTAAAGGCAGCTTTACTTTACCCCTCGGGAATGTTGTGTTTAAAGCAACCCCCACTAATCCATGAGTCATTATGGAACGATTTACAGTATATTCTTGCCCAGGCTACACTCATTCCATAACACAGTATGGGACTGATATGTGGGGATTAGATATTAGGAAGAAATTCTTTACTGTGAGGGTGGTGAGGCATTGGAACAGGCTGCCCAGAGAAATTGTGGATATCCCATCCCTAGCAATGTTCAAGGCCAGGTTGGAAAGAGCTCTGGGCCCATCTGAGTGGAAGGGGTCCCTGCCCATGGCAGGGGGTTTGGAATTAGATAATCATTAAGGCCTCTTCCAGCACAAACCACTCTGTGATTATAAGAGTCTGTGATATTTGTTTCTTTCAAATTACTATTAAACAGTCCTAGTGACACAGATAGAAATTAAATCTTCAGCTAAATCACTCATGTAGTGAACAATCTTTTAGGCTCTCTAGGGGAAAAATTTTTCGTCACAAGCAGTTTTCATCCCATGGCTACAAGAAACGTAGGATAGAACATCCAAACCCTACAATTTTCGCTATAATGCTATTGAAATTGAGCTAGTGGCTGTGGAACTCACAGCTGTTGAGAACCTTTGCAATGAGAACTATAGGTTTTTGATTGCATATTGAATCTAGTCTGCCCATATATTTTCAAATCTTTACTTTTTCCAAAATGCAGACATGTACATTACAGTACTTAGTGATGTTTCTGTTGGAATTGAATTTGAAGATCTCTGACTGCCACACATTAATTTTATTTAATTGGAAACAAGTTTATTTCGCCCTGGGCTGGACTTAGACTAAAAAGCTTTGGCCCTTGGTATTTTCTACCAAAACCTCTTGCAGGTAGTTTAATGGCAGCATTGTGATAGAGCCAAGCCTGTCTTTAACACTCCTTCTTGCAATTTTATAAAGTTTGGGCCAGACTTCCAATTGCGGAATTCCAGCAATTGAAGCAATTAGCAGCAGCTGCAGATCTGGCCTGTCAAAAATAAATCCTAGGACTTTTGCCACAGTTTTAGATATCACTTTGCCTACGTTGGAGGAGATCCTCAGTATTGTTGTTGTTGACTTGTTATTGTTGGTATATGAGTTACACACTAAGGGAAAAATGTACTATTGTATTCAGCTTTTATTTTTGGGACTGTCCTTTTGGCTTTATTAGTTTTAAACAGTGTTACTTCCATTTATGATCCTGTGCATTGTTCATCTGTCAGCATAAGATGTAAGAGCAGATGAAAGGCAAGGAGCCATATATGTACATGAAGAGTGGCCTGGGCACATGTGTAAATTCTTTGTCACTGTGTTTGAAAACATAAAAGGGGAGTGAAGCTGCTGAGGAAGCAGTTGTGCTGAACGTGCACGGCCCATGTGCATCACACACTGTCCCTGGAACAGTGCTTGTGCTTTGTGTATGTGAGCATCCACAGCAGTGCATATAGGAGAGAATGCATACAGTTAATATAATGTATGAACTGCAGTTTGTGTAGATGTTTTCTGGCTATTCTCCCAGTTTTGTGATTGAAAGTCCTGGTCCAAGTCCCGCTGAAATAATTAAAACTTTCTTTCATTTACTTCTTCAGGGTGGGGCCCCATCTATGCATTAATTCAGCTGCACTTTCACTTAGGGCCCAACTTACTACTGAAGTAAGTGATAACCCTCCCTGCCTCTAGCAAAATATGCCTTGGCATCGTGTATACTATGAGATGTTAAATGTTTTAACAACTGGAGCATCTGTGTTGTGTTGAGCTCTGAGATAGCATCCAAAAGGATCACAAGATACCAATCTGATTACATTCCTCACATTGGTATGACAATGGTCTCTCCACATATTGTTTCCATCATTACTGCAGTCATATCACCAGAGTGTCTTAATGCTCTGCCAGTTTATATTCTTGAGAAATTTTTGTCACAAGAATAGCATTTCCCACACTCTTCAGTATTTTTCCTAAGTTAATAACCCACTTTGGGCCAAATTTGGAAAATTAAGCCCAGGGGTTCTGGTTTATTTTCTCATTTCCATTTATTTATTTTCTAATTCATGCAAGTGAAAGATGCCAGAGGAATTGGTGAACAGGACAGTCTAAAATAACACTTTTGCTTTGTATTCCCTTTTGCCTTCAGGAAAGTCATCTTCTCTGCTCCAGTGTTCTCTTGCACTGTAGGATGAGAACAGTAATGCTTTTGTATTTCCCTAACCAAAGTGGTTTTTTGGGATCACGTTGAACCAGACATTCCCACTGATGAGCACTTTCATGCACGAATGCCTTTATTGCAGTCAGTGAAATTGCTGGTTTGAGTGGAGGTTCAAAATCTCTCGCTGAGTCATCTCCAGTTTCTGATGAGTGGTGAGGTGGGCACCTATGAGAGGAAGTAAGAGAATTTAGGCCATGTAGCTCTTCCTGATATCAGCAGAAACAAATACCTAAACCCTCACACTTTAGTATTTGGAGTGCTCTACATTTTGACAGCTTGACAACTTTCTAACATTATCACGTTACAGACCAAATCCCCCAGACCTCTGCTCAGTCTTTTCACAGGCAAATCTCTCTAGCACTTTAATAATGGAATGTTCTTCAGTAAGGTCTGGACAATTACAGAAAAAGGAAAAGAAAGGATTGATTGGCAATTTACTTAGTGAAAGGTAAAATCAAGCGTAGCACAGTACACAGCTGAGTTTTACCACAGGCAAATCAAAGTTAGCTTTTGCTATGAATATTTTAACCATAAACAATGAAACTTTGCTCTGTTATTGTGAAAATCTAGACATTGCTGTGTGATTGTTGTTTCCCTGCTTTTGACAGGTATTCAAATGAAAGGGCAGGTTAATATGGGGTGGGAGGTGGCTGATTTTCTATAACTGCCGGATGCCAGGCAGTCTACAGGCATATCTTCTGTTATTTGTTTATAGGTGGATCATTTGCTGTGAAATTTACTCAGGAGACCAATTTAAGCATCAGGTTGCATTCTACAGTTCAGCAATTTCACATTGCAAGTATCTGAAGAGCTTTCACAGTAATGCTATCTGGATCTGCAATTTTCTACTATTCATTCTTTTTTTTTTTTTTCCTAGACCGTCTCTTGCTGTCTCCTCTGTTTGTGATAATTCTGGAGATATCCTCAGAGTGGGGAGCCCTGGCCTGTGTAGTTTTCCCAAGCCCTAATACATGCCTGCTCTTCATGCGTGACAGCTGAAAATCATCCTAAGTGAAAACTGCTCTGTGCTCTTCTTGCTGCAGCATGGGAGATATGTTGACAGTCCAGAGCACTGTGCATGATAGATGTGGAGAAGTGTCTTTAAAGGACTTGAAGGGTGTTTATTGCCTATCCCAAAATATTTTAGTGCTTGCAGGCTGTAGCCATCACTCTGGCATGGCAGCACGGAAAACTGTGGTTCCTGCATCACAATCCTAACTGTGGTGCCAGGTGTTCTGAAGGGATACTGTCCTGTCAGCGCCACAGCTGCATAATTACACAGAAAAACTTTGCTTCTGTATTTTTAAGAATGAATTATTGTTCACCCTTTGTTAATAATTTCACATGCAGCAAACAGCATTTAATCACTTCTTTCCATTCTGCATCTAGTTGCTGTAATAGTATGTTACATGTCGGAGAATTTGTACGTCATTTGATGCTATTCATTCATTACTAGTATTATTTAATTTATTTATTAAGTGCTGGCAGTGCACTCAATAGGACCAGATTGTCAAATTTTTCTTCTAGTGTCTGCCTGTTGTCTTTCTGAAAATAGTGAATGCTTTTGTAGATGTATTACTGTGGTTGAGGTAGCTGATGACTGACAAGTTTTTTGAGTTAAATCTCCTAACCATAGAACTGCACAATTAATAATGCATAAGTTAACAGGCACTTGGTGTAAGGAGTTGGGAGGGGAACCAGAAACCCAAAGGAATTGTTATATTTGAATGAAGCTTAATTCCTACATCGTCACTGATTTTGTCTGTATGTGTCACGTATCTGAAAGGTGCCATAAGGCAAAGGTTGTGTGTTCAATCAGTTCTTCAGTGCTGGCTGCTTTAGCTTCTCTCTCAGATGTGTGCTATCTTTGTTAAAGCTGTGGAAGTGGTGAGCTTACTGCAGCCTTAGAGGCGTTCCTCTGGAAAACAAAAATGCAGGACATCCATTTTTATGTGTATTCCACGCTTCTTTGGAGCAAATTGTGCAGGCGAATTCCACCATTAATGGTGTGTAACATCATTAATGGCTTAGGCTAGAAGCATCTTAAATTGTGCTGGTGTTAGGATAATTTAAAGCACTCATACAAGTTGTTGCTATTTAAATATGTCCCTAAAATGGGTGATAAATGCATTAACAGATTTTGGACCCAAAGACTTCACATAAAAGGCGGATAGAGAAGGGTCATGGGGCAAAACCAACAACTTCTAAACCATGAAGTGATAATGAAAAGTAGACTGGCCAACATACTGATATTTCCTTTAGGACACTCAGGAAGCTGGTTTTTGGCTCTTGTATTTTATAAAGCTCTACCTCTAATCTCCTAGCTGGTTTTATTACTGCAATGTAATATTCCAGTTCTGTTTCTCCCCACTGCTCTGGGGAGCTTTATTCCTACTCGTATATGTTGTCTAAAGGAAAGACTGTTCTCTTGTTCAATAGATGAAGTCTGAACTAGAAAAAGAAATGTGTTGGTTCTTTCTTCTACAGGAGACAACATCTGGAAGACAATCTTTAAACAGCATTAATTACATCCCTTGATTTTCCCTTTCTTGGGAGGAATGTCAGGGTTATACAAAGCTATATTTATTGTTGCTAGAACAAACAATGATGAGGTGAGCTTCTAGTTTGTATCAGTTTCTTTCTAGCATTTATATTCCAAATTGTTGTTCATAATTTCCAACCATTTCTTTCCTGGAAAAAAGCTTAAATGTCTTTTTCTTTGTTCATATTTGAACTATATGTGTTGAGGCAGAATAAGCAGCAGAGGAGTAACAGAATAATTCTGCCACTGATCTTGTCTTTGAACTACATTGATTAGGATAAATTGTGGAATAAATCCTAAATTATGGACTAGTGAAAATGCAAGTGGATTCTGGATGAACGTAGTAATGTTGTGCCAGTATAACAGAGATGAGCAGGATCTTTAGGAAGTGCTCAAAAGCAATTTGGTTCTAGCCCCTGAAACCCAGTCTGGAAGAAAAATCTGGTTTAACTTGCACTTTTCACAGTTCTATTAAAAAAAAGAAAAGTAGATTATTAAGGCCTGAAAGACTCCTCAGCCTGACACATCACAGTGAAAATTCTTTCACTGAAAATATATTTTTTCTCAGAAAAGGTGTCAGAAATGTTTTTTAAAAGTCACAAAACCGCCTTTCTTTCAGAAATAAAGCTCCAAGGCTCCAAAACATTTGAGCACTTCCATTTCTCTAGGCGCAGGGGAGTTCTACCTTATATATAAAAATACATAAGCACATGCTTAACTTTTAGCAGATATTAAGTCCCATTCATTACTTTAGGACTTAAGCATATACTCACATCTCTGAGAAGTGGGTCCTGCCTCGTGTTAACTTCCAAGCTGAAAGTTTCATAAGGTGTTGAAGGTGGTCCAGCACTCACTGACCAACAGGCCCAAAGGCTGCCAGTGCAGCAAGCCAGAGAGAGGCTTGGTTTAATCGGATTCTGAGTTACAATAAATAAATTATAACAAACTCGACAGAAGCCTCTGGGCTGCGTCCAGCCCTGAGGCCAGACTGAAATTTCTCATGTAGCAGGTAATCAGTAAGATGAGAAACCAGCTGCAGGGGAAGGGCCTCTCTATGAAACAAGGAGGTACTCTGAGAGCCAAGTCTTGTCCCAGTAATCTTTCCAGTAACACTACAGCGATCTGTGCTCTTCATTATCTGGTCTTCAAAGGAACTGAATCAATTGGAAAGGAAGCTGATGGTATTATTGGAGCGGGCCACCCAAGTTAGTTGGTTGTATGCATGAAGAATGGGTCATGAGATTTGTCCCTTACTTTTCTAAACATTTCAGTATAAGCAAAGCTCCTAGGTAATTTCAAATGAAGGTTATTTGGTTTGGGGGGAAAAGGATTATCAGAGTGGCATTATCTTCTTCAGAGCATTTAAACTGAGCAATGTGATGACATTTCAAAACCATCTGGGACTATTTTTTTTTCATCATAGTCTCAAAAATGACCCATTTTACTCAAAAACAATGAGGCTGGTGTTTCCTTGTCCTTTGTGATAATGTTTTTCAAGCAGTTGTCTCTAGGGTTTGGTGTAGGCTTTGGCTAATAGGTCAAAATACCCAGTCACTGGATTGATTGATGCACATAGCTGATCGTATCTGTCAGTCTGCCATTTACCCTTTATTTTACAGACTTCTTTCCAAAAATCCTTTTAGAAGTGCCTGAGTGCTGTAGAAGGGTTTCGAACAGTTTGAGTGCAACTTGAGTAGATTTTGTGAAATACATGATGACTTGTACTGTATATGTGGATTGATGTTTCCAATTAGTTTTCCCAGTGACGGGTCTGGGGGGATCCATTGTATCTCTGAGAGTAGCCAGCCTAAGTCAGTCAGTAAGAGAAAGATACTCCACTGGAGAGCAATTCTTCTACCCTGCCTGCATCCCTAGTGTTCTCTATCTACTGAACCAAATTATAAGGTTAGATGACTTTATGCCTACTTTTTCATCCTCTAGAGTTTGCTGAGGTAGATTTTATTTTTGCAGAATCTTCCCCAGTGGATGCACGGGAAGGTTATTTGTGATTTTTTTTTAAGCTTTGAAGTTTGGATTTTGCAAGTGAAACACTTCTTTTCATGAATATTTTTTAGAAATTAGTTCCTAGCTTTTAGAAATAACCAAATAATAACATTTAGTTAAGTTTGCTTCATAAGCAAAAAATCACCAACTTGCTGAAAATTAGCTGAATTCTCTTCTGTTCTGTAAATTTTTTGCTTTTGGTCTTTGTAGTAAATATGGTGTTTTATAAAGGACTGCAGAGGAGAGGTTGTAGTCCAAAAAAGTGGACCCTTTTGGGCAGCACGTAACGGTTGGGGACCGGAAATTCTGGTTTGCATTCTGGGACTAGAGGAGCACAGTGATCTCTACAGAGCCTATATAGATCTATATGGAATCATAAAGGTTGGAAAAGACCAACTTGGTCATCAAGTCCAACCTTTGACCCAATGCCACCATGTCAACTAAACCATGGCACTGAGTGCCATGTCCAGTTGTTTCTTGAACACTCCCACCACCTCCCTGGGTGGCCTATTCCAATGCCTAATAGCCTTTTCCATGAAGAAGTTCTTCCTGATATCCAACCTGAACCTCCCCTGGAAGCAGTTTGAGGCCATTTCCTCCTGTCCAGTCACTTGTTTCCTGGGAGAAGGATAGGGAGAAGATGGTATTTCCAGCTCACCAGGAGCACAGATGCTTAAAAGAAGCATGGCAGTCACTTGGTCATATTAGAGAGATGGGTTCAGCTTACAGTCCTGCTATTTTCTCCTGTGCAGCCTTTCAGTTTCTTCTTTAATAAATCTGAGCAGTTGCTATTTATCTATTTCTAGAAAAGGGGAGTAAGTAGAGTTGGTTGAAATTGCTTCCTTTACAGTTGGCTGTGTGAGAGAAAATTGATTTTCTTGACCAAATGGAATTTCCACTGAAAGTCTACCTTCTGTGAAAATGTTTGGTCTTTTTGCTTTAGTTGAGTGCCCCATCCCACAGTCTTTCCCTTGGGTTTCTAACTGGAAAGTCATAATTTTCTGGGCTTGCAGAACTGAAGACAAGAATAAGAATAAAAATGCTGGTTAGATCTTTTCATGAGAGCTTTCTTCATAGTACTGAAAGTATATTTACGAGATAGAGCTGGATTACAGCTCAAGGTCATCTCCTACTCCCAGTTTCATGCCCTGTTCTGAGATGAGAGTGAGTAGTAGCACCTTCTGTTGTTCTTCTTTGTAGAAAGTTGTGGGGTACAGCCCAGGTCCACTCCTGTATTTTTTAGCATACTGGCGGCTACTGGCAGCTGCAGCTTGCTCTTAGCAAATTGTCTGTGAAAAATTGCTCATAGCTAGTCCCTAAGAAGCTCTCCTGAGTGTGTCTTAAGCCTGAACTGATGTATTCAATTCAGGTGGATTGTCAGGCAGAAACCTAAGAGTGCACTATGCGGCTTGGTCTATAGATTCAATTTCTTCTTCACGGCATAATAGCACTACAGCTTTTCAAAAAGGAGTTGGGATAGAGAATAAAGATAACACTGGACAAGATATGTCTCAAGAATTTCACCAGTTATCCTGAACATCTGAGTCTAAGCAAAATAACTGGCATGGAACATATCAAGCTAAAATATCCATTTTGAAAAAAACTCGTGAGCAACTGAAAACAGATAAAAAAAATTCTTTGGCAGCCATAATGGTAGATACAGCTACCACTTAAAACACAAATGTTTCCAAACTGTAAGTGCCTATATCACAGAGATTACCATATCATCACAGGCTGTCATTTGTCCTCTTATCAATGCAGTGTGAAATCCCAGTGAACGTAAATAGAGATTAATCTTGTAGATACTTGGCATACCAGCCCTGTAGTGTCCGTCTGCAGCACTGTCAGAAAACGTGCTCGGCACAGCCACCACATGGTCTCACTGAGGCTTTTGGATGACTGTGGGGTCAGCTCCAAAGCCTGGCCTTCTCCAGTCACAAACATTTCAGCACTCGCCGAGCACTGGCTTTGTCTCCATTCCGCTTTGAGTAACGCTCCCTTGCACAGGAAGCAATAATCCAAGAGTAATTTTCTACTGCTATTACTAACCTTCTAATAGGAGCTCATGCGTGATAATTAGGCCTCTCAAATACATTTTTGAGAGTGTATTTTTTTTCCTAGCCAGTTTTCTTTTCTTTCTATTTTATTTGGTAACTTCTGAAAATATCTTATTGCTTAAAAGAACAGTTTTTAAACCAAATCCTTTGTGATTAGTAATGCACAGCTAAAGACATTTGGAGCATTAAACACCCCTGTATCTGAAATCCCTGGAGTTTTGCTAAAGTATGGCTTAAAATTACAATGAAATTACAGAGCTGGAAGAAGAATCGTAGCTGCATAGAAGAAAGCTAATACAATTTTTTACATGTCTGTTTAATAAGAAATCTTTCAGTTCTCAGTTTAAAAAATAGAAGTAAATGTTCATTAAATTAGGTGCCATAATATTTGCTACATTTACTGAAGAAAAACATGAAGTCAATACCGAAGGCTGAAGCATGTTCAGAAAACAAAATAATTAAATTGATATTGTTTCCTTTTTGACAGGGTCTCCCATGGGAAGGGATATTACTTGGCTGTAGCAGTAATGGTTCTCTATCTAGGCAAAGGACTATTATGTTAAATTAAAACCTCTCTCTATTTATCAAACAGCCAAAACTAATAAACACAACTATGGCATTAAGAGTAAAGTGCTACTAGACTATTGCTTCCTTCACCAGAGTATAATTTATGATTCAATTTAGACAGTGTCTGCTCCTCAGGGATGCAGAGATGTGGTATTGACACAAGAGGCCTTTAATGTTTGGGCACAGGAATCAAATTATTTTGTAGTTACTGTGGTTGGAAACAGTTTCTATTGGAAAAACAACCCCACAAAATCATTTCAGAAGTTTTTAAGAAATAGATTATTAAAAAGAACATGTAAAGTATTGTTTATAGCAAGTAATGCTAACTGGAAGACATATCCATGAAATAAAGGAGTTTTAAAATGAAAAAAACAAGGAAAACATGAACCTGAGCAACTCTTGCTCTTGGGGTCTTTGTTTTTTTTTTTTTTTTCATTGAACTACCAATCAAATTTTTTTTTTTTTTTGGTAGCTAGGGATTTAGCACTAGAAGCTTGGTGTGTCCTTCAATGTAGTATTTTGCTTAATGCAGACCACGTTCTTCAATTTTAAATTCATAAGGAAATCCCTCAAACTGATGTACTCTATGGAGCAGCGTACAAGTACGCCTATCTGCCTACTCATGGCAGGCAGATAGAAGTACAAGGTACCATTCAGAGTTCATGCAACAGGTTGCATGATAGAAAGACTTAAAAAGGCAGACCCAAATTTGAATTTGAAGCCATTTTGAAACATCCAATAGCATATTTTTAAAAAATCCTGCCGTGAATTTAAGGCAGTTTCTTTGGAAGACTGCCAGACACCCCAGTAATGTCTATATATAATATACCCATGCATAAGAAAAACAAGGAATAGAAAATCTGATACATCAAGCACTGCCAGCCAGTAATGACCAGTGGAATTCAGCTAACATAGACAATTTAATTTCAATGCCTAGTGGGAATTTGATTAAAGCAATTAGAGAAAATTCTGAACATAGTCCAAATCATGCGTGTCTCTATTTCATTTTATTTTCTTTAAGAGCCGTCAGCATTCTTGGCCTCTGAAAATATAGGTAGTAAGTCTCCTGAAAACTTTTAAGCAGGGTTATAACTTTGTTCACATAATGGTGACATTGAAGTGAGTGAGACTACTTGCAAAAGGGAAATTATATATGTGTTTAAGCATTTGCAGGATCTCATGCTAAGTGCTTGGAACAGAAATTTCTTCCATAGCCTGCCCAAACCCTAACCCTAAAGGCAGCTGTTCCTTTCCAGCAAAGTGTGAAGGCAAAGACTGATCAGCCTTGAGGCACAGAGGAATTCAGGGGCACAGTTGCAGACCCCAGGTTCAGGGTGAAGTAGATAGGGCTGAGAGACTCCAGTCAGCAGAGAAGTTCAGTGATTTCTTAGGAACAGTCTGCTTTTGAGTGTCTGATTGTTATTATGCTATAGGTGGAAATTAAGGGGAATAAACCTCTCATAAACATATATGGGGCTGCAGCCATGGCTATGACATCACAGGCAGCCAATAGAGTAACTAACTCCATTTTGGTCCATCAACTTCTACAGCCATCTAAAAATTTTTATTATTCTACCACATGAATCTGGACTGCAGCCACTCACCGTAAGACAGACTGGACTAATAAATCTTTGGCACATAGAACCACCATGTTTAATATAAAACAACCCCTACACTTTTTTTAATATGATTTATAAAACAGAACACGAAGCTACCTATACAGTCTTTTCTAGCTACAGCAGATACTGTTATTTATCGCACATTTAATTACTAACAGCAATTCAGTCATGCTACCTGACCTTAAGGCCTTTTGATTACCTGATCCAACATATTTCACATGATAAAAATGTCAGGCTCGGAGAAAACCCACCAGTCTGGTTTTCTGTGAAATCTAATTATAAACAGCAATGTTAGGAAAAGGTTACCAGTTTAAATAGTCAAGGCAGTTATTCATTTGGTAAGAGTTTGTTTTGACTGAAATGATAGCCGAGAGGGCACCGTGCAGCCTGGTAGGGCACTATGAATAGTGCAGCCTCATCTCACCCACACTCGTTTTGGCTGCTCAGCTCGAGTTCGGGAAGCTCAGCCGGGCCTCTGGGAGCAACTTGGTGCCATGGGATAAGTACATCCCTCTCCCTGTACAGCCTCCATCTCCAGCCTTTGCAGAGCCAGGAGTTGGACTCGATGATCCTCGTGGGGCCATTCCAGCTCAAGATATTCTGATTATGGGAAAGAGGAGCCAGTGAATCCACTCATGGGAATGGGCTCAGCCCTTCCCTTGACTCCTAAGGCAGGTGATGGTGCCTTAAGCGCTCTGTTAAACTGTAGATATTGACATGGAAGCTGGCATGACCTGTGTTAAAACAGACCATGTAAATGGCTGGGAAAACTGACAGGGTGCAATCCTGGCCTGTTGCAGGTAAAGTTCTCATTGATACCATAAGTTTAGGAATTTGTTTCAGTCTAAGAATTTTAGAATGCTTTCCTGTGCCTCGCGCCCTTGTCTTGCCTCATTTTTCTATTTCAGGCTCATAAGCACAGCAGATGAAAGGGAGGAGCATCTGCTTGTGGGAAACTCTCCTACACTGCCAATGACAATAATAATAACAACACTGGCAGTAGAAATGACAATTTCTGCAATCTTTATGGTGACTAAGAGCTTTAGTAGGAAACACGGATGATACTCTGTCTGTACAAGGTAGGTCTTGCATAAACAAAATTAAAAGATAAAGAATCTTAAAAAAAGATAAATAATTTCCTGAGAGTGTTGTTTTAAGATATGTGACATCATGCCTTAGAATAAAGATGAGAGATGCATTTTAGTATATTCATTGTATGACTTTTCATCTGAACAGAATTTGATTTTGCTGCCTGTTATGGTGTATAAAACTGGAAAGAATAATCACATAATATGATGGGTATTAATTTTGTAGTTATAAATCAGTGCATTATAATTTTTCTTCTGGGAAATGAGTAAACACGTTTTTTAGTATATTATAATATGCCTCACGTTATGTGTCTAAGTATGCTCTGACCTACACCAATACCTTCTGTAGTACACTAGCTCTTCCCAGTCTTTCTTTTTTGTGGGATAGCAGATGAACCAAGATGACCTCATGCTACAGCTTTGCTTCACTGAAAAAATGAAGCTGTCAACAACATAGGAAAAGTCTTGTAACCACAGGAAACAAAACGTTCACAGGAGCTGCACTAAGACTATGGAACTTGCTGCCAGACAAAATAAGAATGACCAGCACATGTGCCACTCTAAACACTCAATGCAAGAACCCAATTATTCAGAGTAGCTTTCCCTTGACAGTCCTTTCAAGCATCCTTAGACTAAGTGCTCTTTTGGTTATAAGATGATGAAAAGCTCAAAAATGTCCAGAGGTTAAAAAAAGGCATGCTCACACATAATTTCCCTGGAAAATGGCTAGACATTACAGCAACAGTCTGATACAATCCTGGATAAATAGATGGTTACTAAAAAAATAAATAGAGCAGATAATTTTTTCCTGTCTGTAGGAGTGGCAGGCAGCACTTTGAAACATTTTTAAAGCCATATAGGATCTCTCAAGCCCATTATAATCCATTTATACATATTATTATTCTTTATTAACCCTCCAGAAAACATGAATCAAATGTGCATTGGGCAGTAAACAGTGTGTCTGTAGTAATTTCATGTCATGTGTTTCTGCTAAAAAATACCATATAATGGCATGCACAGAAATGGAGTACACACCTGCAGTTGATGATCTCCTATACCTTTAATTTTTCATGCTTCTTGTACGGTTGTGTGCAAAACCCCAAAGTGCCAATTAAGTTTAAACTAGAACAACTTAATTGAATTTAATGACCAACAGGGATATTTCCATGTATTTATATTTTATGCTTCATGCTAATCTTCAGTAATGTTCAGTGAGGCTCTGACTTGCGGGGAAGATGGTCCCTCAAAAAACTTGTTGAAACAAACAATCAATTTAAAAGATGCTTTTCCATTTCCCAAACTGTCTTGTGGAAACAGCTGCTAAAAGAATTCAGATAAAGATTGCTGTCGTGATCACTGTGTGCTTGGTATTAGAGACTGGAGGAGGGCTAAATCTTCCCAAGAGATGCTTTTGCTTGAAATAATCTAAACACAGGAATATCTGATTTCACTCATTCCATCGAGTGTGGAAGACATATGCTGCAAGATGTGCCTGGTATTTGGACGTTATTGTGAGGTTAGCCTAACTCTCCTTATTCCCGAGTCACATACCAAAATCTTTGTGCGATCAGAAGCCACAGAAGATGCAGACTCTCTGTGGAAGGGAATGGGAGGTCCTGGAGTGATTCATGGACAGTAGCTGACAAAGCTCCCAGAGGACTCATTAATTTATGGTGGAGCAGGTCTAGCTCATGCCAGCCGTGTTGCTGGATCCCTGAGCAGCCCATTGATTTTGGCTTTAGCAGCTGCTGCTGGCTCTTTTCCTTCCATGGCCAGACATTTGAATTCCTCCTCCTTTTTTTTGCCAGCACAGTCTTCTGACTGGCCATGTGATTCGGCTGTTGACTTGGGCCAGTGCTTACCCATTTCTGCAGGGCCATGCTTGGTGTGTCTGCAGGTCAAGAAGGGTGTAGGCTACTCCTGTGCAGCTGATGAACCTGTTAGGTTTATGTCTATTTAAATCTATTTTTGTTATTATCATTTATTGTCTATTCCATATTATATACTATAGAATTATTATATGTTATCCCTTATAGATACCTATTTGTTTCTCTTCCGAGGCAGAGAGGAATCCAGCCAACAGAATGGTCATGTAGTTCAGCCTGTGAGGAAAAAATAAGTACATTTCTTTCCTATAAACAAACTAATTGGGCTTTTTGTTGTGACCAACGAGAATATAACTGGAGCTGCACAAAACAATTTTCTTAAGACCAAAGGAAGCTGGCAGGGAACCCTGGAAAGCCACTTCTGATCTGTGCAAAGCTGAACAAACCCCAGCACTGAAGAACTTGAAGGCGAATGGTACATAATTCTGTGTTAGTGTAGATCTGGAAAGAAAGAATGAATTGAACTTCAATAAAATCAACTCTGACATAAACAGTGTAAAAGCATAACTTTTAAATAAGTAGTGTCTCAGTTTATTTGCTTATGCACATTTTCATATAGCTATTTATATATTTTTTCCATATGCACAGACACACACACATATATATATAGAGAGAGAGAGAGAGAAAGAGAGAGAGGGAGTTATCTAAAATACCTTTGAGGACTAAAAGCTTGCTCAGTGGTGGTAGAACCAGACAGGCAGTCTCCAACTGCTGGCTCTACTTAAAATAAGAAATCTTCAAAGATACAGTGATCTGAGGCAGTACAAAATATCAAGGGAAAAACATAAGTAGACATGATATGTTTTCCGATTTGCTGGCCAACAGACTACCTGAGGAGAGATCCCTAATGAAAGGATCCTTAAATATTTTGTGCTCCTCCTCCTTTCAGGAGGGAGGCACAGGGACCTGAGGCCGAGCGGAGCTTTTAAGAGACTCACCTTCATCCTGACCTGCCTTTTCCCTGCCTTCAAGCAACAAAACAGAAGAGTACAAGTGAGCCAGAGTTTGAAATCTGGAGACCCTTAGGGCACTGCATAAGCATGGGATAAACGACTGCTAATGGCACAATTATCACTCCCGGTCACAGGAGATAATCCTTTGTTTAACTTTTAAAAGCCGATGCTTTGTGTTGCTCCCTCCAAAAAGGGAAAAAAAAATTGATAACTCATCCATTCAGGCCTGTATTGTAAAAACTCCAGTGTGGTTAAGCAATGAGTACAGAATAAAAATGGTGAACTAAAGAAAGAAGGGTTATTTGATAGCCAGGGACAAAGTTTCGGCTCCTAAGACTCCCTGTGGTAATACCAAGCCTAGAGGAGAGAAATCGGTTTTTGACAACAGCAGAGAAACATATAAAGAGAATTTAAGATAGAGAGAATAAAGATATCACACAGCTGCACACACACACACACACACATACACATGAAAAAGTATTTCCAGCTATTTCAGACTCGGAAATGAAGTGCTCTGTCTCTAAAGGTGTTAAAATGCAGTGTGAAGCAAAAAGGTAATGTGAGGCAAAATTAAATGAAATGGAGAGGCTTTTCTGAGCATTGGCTATAAAAACTGAACACTAAAAATACTCTGTTATCTTTTCCAAATCTTTCATAATTATAAGAATGCAAGCAGCTAATTTCAAAGTTAACTTAATGAAGTTAACTTGAATAACCACACTTAAAGAATCAAATCTCAGTATTATCTATCAGTGTTTGAAGTACAGACTCTTTATTTAAATGGTGGTTTAGATTAATGGGCCTCTGATGAATTGAAGGGGTAACAATGGCAGATCTGTAGAACTGTGGTAGTGGTAAGGGATTATTTGTAAGAACAAGGTGATAAAGATTTCCAGTCAGTTTCATGCAGACTAAACTGGTGTGACAATTTAACATTAAAACTTTTCACTTTGTATGTTCTAGGTCTTATCTGCTCTACTTTGAAAGGTGTAGTAGCAGAAAAGAGACGCAAAGCACTGGGTTAGCTAATGGGCACTGTGGGAATACTGGCAGAGCTCCTGCAGCTAGTACTGGAATCGAAAGGCACACTTTACCACAGGATGGCTTTTAAATGGACAAATTTGTACTGGTTTTACTGTTACTGTCACCCAGGCTAGCTGAGTTAAAACTCAGCTATGTTGGTTCTATCCACAGGTGTTAGAATGGCGCCTTTGCTGGCTGCACAGTAATATATTTGAGATGAGGACAAGCCCTTTCTCTCTGCTGTGCATGCACATACAGGAAAGAATTAGCATCTGTTTCTGTAGTGCACAGCAGGTATGGTTGTGGCACTGTTTCTTTATCAGATATCTGTTTGTAAATAGGATTCCTTGCATTATAACAATTTTGAATGTATTGAAAAAACCCAACCCCACAAACAAAAAAATCACCCAAAAAATCACAGCCCAAACCCAAACAAACTACCAAAAAATAGGATAGTTACAGAAGCTGATAGAAGTGATGAATGTGCTACTCAATGTTTATCTGCTTACTGTATAGTCATTGATTTTTTGGTGAGGACAATTATCCACTACAGTGGAGCTTTATTTAAAGACTTTTAACTAAGGTTTCTGGAGTGATGTTTAAAGCTTGGAATCCTTCTCAATGATTTATTGTAATGCAACATTTGCTGCAATAAACTATGCCCTCAGTTAGACCTGAGCAACTCCATTAACTTTAATTATATCATGGTTGTAACTGAGAGTATAATTTAGCCCTCTGGGAATAGAATATACAATTAAAGCTCCACAGGGCAGAACAGGCAGAAGAAATTTGCCCTTCAGCTGGAGCTGTCAGGGAAATTATAGGTTGTTTTGGTTATTCTCTCCAACCTTAACAAATCCTATTAATGACATAGTTGCAGTGTGTAGTTTGCAGTGTGTGGTGGTTGGTAGAACAAGTACTGGTTATGCTTTCTCTCTTGGTATCTAGCAGTGAACAACGATCAGGAATTTAGGCTCTTGGGCACCAACTTTTTGCTCAGGAAATAGGAGAGAAGGAGCTGAGTGAACAAGATGAGTGCCTTTGCAGCTCTACAGAAATTGTCAGCGTGGTTCAGGACCAAGCCCAGCCAGAGGATGTGGAGGGCTTGGAATCAAGGGACTAAGAAGTAATGTGTGCTTATTTGACATAACCCCGTAGTAACAAGCTGTTTTGTTGCAGAGGGGAAAGCAAACAAAAAGCTGTAGGGAGATCTCTGTGATAAGAACGAACCAGTTTTTCCTCCCAACTGCTGCAGCAGAAAGCAAAGAGTTGACAGTGTTATTAAGCTATATTGATAGCCTGTTCAACTCCTTTCAATGTGACTGAGAAAAATTAGCTTAGCTCGTAAGAATAAGAAAGAAGAATTTTGGTCTTGCATTTCTTATTTCCAAAGAGAGATGCCAGAGGGAACTTTTAGCCAATATGCAGGGTTATTTTCATGTTTGCTTTTGGTTTGTCTTCCCAAGATAAATGGGTTTGTTTCTCAGTATTCACATCTGGTGGATTTTGAGGGCTTGAAATCAGTGCAAGATAAACCATGAGGGCATTGGAAGTTGAAGTCCCCCTGGAAAGGCTACAGAACAGTTGGGGGCCATCTCAAAAAGCAAGCCAAAAGCACTCGGGCTATGTTAAACCCTAAATGACTATGCCAGGAAACATCAAAGCCCATGGTGCTCCTGCAGGCTGGGCACTTGAGTTTCATAGTGCTTTCCATGGTAACCTCAGCTCAGTCTCAGTCCATGTGCCCTTAAGTTCTTGCAAACTTCATGTCAGAAAATTCCTCAGGGAAGGCTCTTGTGGCTGATTTTTGACAACTGGCACTGTCAGCTCAGGCAGGTCCACACAGTTTCCCCCATTGCTTAATCTACACTCTCTACACCCAGATCCCACTGACATGCATTTACAAAGGAGCACGATAAAGAATTTCCTTCTGTGCCCCAACATAGCAGCCTGGCTACTTCTGGAGCAAAATGTTTTCAGTGTTGGCACCCAACTCCTGTACTGGAAGTATTTTCTACTTTCTTTGTCAAGAAAGGAACTACTTTCCGCACCAGTGGAGTTTGTGTGTACCTACCACATTTGAGTTTAAGGCTCTCTTCAAGTAAGTTCCAAGTTTAGCTGAAGTCCTGCTAAAATGATTAACAAAATTCAGCTTCTTGTGCTGTCTGTTTTCAGTCTTCTATGACTCAGCCAAATGTACTTCACTACTTGCATCTGAGACTCAGAGAATTCTGAAGAGTCGGGTTGGCTTATAAGTGTATTTAGATCTGAGCCCGAGACATGAGAGGAAGCCTAAAATGATGAGAAGGCTGAAGAAAGTAACATCTAAGTTAGAGAAAAACCTCACAAACCCATCTAAAACGTGAGTAGCTCAACTGTATAGAAAATGTATGTGGTATTGGGAGTAATAGGGGAAAAAGATTTATTTAGGAGTAGAACTTCCACCCACTGGTTTAAATTACGTGATGGAAAGGAAATAAGGGGAAAAGAGAAAATTTTGATGAGGAAAAGAAAAACTTCTTAAGATTTGTCAGTCTATGGAAACTTTTCAGTTATTATATTTAACAGAATTGGCCTGAAAATTTGTAATGAAAAAGACCATTTGTAAAATTTGAAATGAGCTGTGAAAATAGCGCTGTGCTAAATAAACACTTAGGAAATCCAGGCTGCGTTTTTTTGGGTTTTTTTTTTTTGCTGGAATAAGACCTAATTTATTTCTCTTTTCATTCCATTCTTCTTCCAATTTTAAAAAACTTTTAATTAGTGCATAAAGAAAAAGTACAACAGGCGTATTCAATACCCTTGCCAATTAAACTGATTAATAATTTCCTGCAACATGGGCATTTTTTTATATTCTTAATAGAATATCCAAATGAGGAACTTGTCATTACTACCTTCTCTTGCTTCCTTTCACAGCACTGCATCTCTTGGTGAGGACCAACATAGAATAACTGTGCACTGGTACAGAACAAGAGAAATAGAGAATGGTTTGAGTATGCCTTTTAATTGCAATTTATACCCTCTAGTTCATGTGTTGAAAGGGACAGAGGTTTCTTTATGCTACTTGTCACACTGTGAGGCTGACTACTCCAAACTGAAGTGAAAAACTGAAAGAAACCCCACAAGCTTTGTAATTAGGGTAAGAATGGCTAACAGCATTTTGTGGATGGGGTTCTTCACTGTCTTGCTCTTGCTGACTGTGTGAAATGCTGTGACAGTGTAGGGGGTTGTGTCCCCTCTGTATAAATGACTGTCCAAGCTGAAAGCACTGGCTGTTTGCATGTTGTAACCTCACTGGCATCATGAGGTAACCTGGAGCTGAGGGTGTTTGGGTACACAGGAGGCTTTCCCCAGCCTTAGAGCAGTCAGGCAAACCATGGTGAAAATGAGCAAATGCTGAATGCTGCTTGCACAGCACTCTTTGTGAAAGAGCAGTGGTTAAAGACAAGACTGGACACAGCCTTGCAGAGCCAGGTCAAGGAATATTTTACAGAATAAATGTCCCTAGCAGTGTTGTGTGGCCTTGTGATTCCTGTTGTCTTTATTGTGGCCTTTGCTGGTTTGAAAGTCCCGTGCTAGATGTTCGATAGCCACTGCTAGACTGATTATCATAGAATCATGGGATATTTTGGCTTGGAAGGAACCTTAAATATCATCTGATTCTAGCCCCTCCTGCCATGGACACCTTTCACAAGATCAGGTTGCCCAGAGTTCCTTTAACAATTTAACCTGGCTTTAACACTTCCAGTGGTGGGTCAGCTTCTCTGGGCAATCTATGCCAGTGCCTCACCACCCTCACAGTAAACAACTTCTGTATATCTAACCTACATTTCCCCTCTTTCAGTTTGAACCCATTCTCCTTTGTCCCATCACTAAATTTCCTGATGAAGAGTCCCTCTCCCACTTTCCTTTAGGCTCCGTTCAGATACTGGAAAGTTACTCTGAGGTCTCCACTCAACCTTCTCCAGGCTGAGCAGTTCCAGCTTTCTCAGCCTGTCCTCACAGGGCAGGTGCTCCGGTCCTCATCAGCCTTGTGGCCCTCCTCTGGACTTGCTCCAACAGTTCCATGTTCTTCTTATGTTGGAGACACCAGACCTGTACTCAATGCTCCAAGTGGGGTCTAACCAGAACAATATGTAAGACTTTTAGGAAAGAGATTCATTACTGTAGATATACTCTAGATATGTTTAAAAACCCAAACAAAATCCAGAAAACAAAGCCCAAACCCTTCCTCAAATAAAGTGTTTAAAGTGATCCTTCAAACAGCGTTAGAAATATTTTCTCCTTCTAAATGTTCAAAACTTTGTCTATTCTAAAATCTATAATGAGAGATAAGATCCTGTGAAAGTGAATACTATTTCTTTTCCTTGGAAATTTATCTTTGTTCTTTTTTCATGACATTTTGTCCAGGTTGATGGTATCCTTGCAAGAGAGCAGTGTGCATGTTCCTCAACATGGGTGGGGAGTCAGATTGCCAATTATTTAAAGGAAACGATGGTTGAATTAGTAGGTTAGATGAAAACCAGATTATCATAATACATAAATTACATGACCACTTCAGAGTGCGTGAGGCTGAATAGCTGTTTGGATCTGCTATCAGGTTCTGAGACGTTTTGTGTAAAATGCTGATTTGTGCTTGGCTGCTGACTGCAATGCTTGCACATGGGGCAAGGAGAGGAACACCGAGTACTCCCCTGCTCAGAGCACTGTGCTTCTAATTCTGTGGTCTTTTCTTGGATGTGACACCTAGAGTGGGGCAGATTATGTTTCCAGTTAATGATCTGCAGAATGATATGCAGTGCTTTTTTGGCCAGTCTCCTTTCTGATGCTTAACAACTCTATACACAAAACTGGGACAAGAATTTAACCTACTCTTTGCCATCCATCAAAAGAACATGAATTGCAGCTATTGAGGGTAGGAAGATTTGACAGGGGAAAAAAGGAAATGGTAGAAATTGTAGACCAGCCAGGTGAGAGCTGGCTGCCTAAATGAATGCGACTCATGCCTAAGTGGGCACAAGAGTTTCTCTACAGACATATTGGGTGGTCAGACCCTCACCTCAATTATATGGCTCAGAATCAGAAGTATCTCCACTTTCTTCCCTGAATTTAATCCAGATTCATGCAAGTGCAACTGAGATAAAATATTAATTATAGACTCTCAGGATCTTTCTTATTTCAGGGCAGCCAGGAGCTGGGACATGGGGTTGGCTCATGTTGGAAAATGAGCCTGTGCTAGTAGTCTGGGATGGTTAACAGCAATGAAAGGGCTCTGTGCTGATTTAATTAACTGGCTCATTATTAAGAGAACTTAAAGGCTCTGTCTAGGTGAAGCGACAGACATGATCTGTATGAAGTCTTGAGGCAAGGTTTTTAAATTATTTTTCCCACGGAAATCATGTTAGCTGGCAGGTGGCTTGTGCTCCGCTCTTATCCTGACATGGATCCTGGGCAGAGTAAAGTCAGGATACATCTGGGATCAGGAGATGGTGAGTGATTCCAGGTCCTATACTTCAGACACAGTCTTAGACCTTCAGGAACTTCATATTCTAATACCAGCCTTGTGATGTTGCTTTTGGCCTCCGAAAGTCTGTTTTTGGCTTTGTCATGTTTAGCAGCTCTCCTCTGCCCTGTGCATATGCTGTAATTCTTTTGACTTGCTAATTCAGGCCAGCTGATAAAGAGGAATTTTTTGAGCACAGCCTTGTTGCTAGGGGTGGAAGCTACTATTCACATATTCAGCTTTATCCCTATGGATACTCATTTGATTTTAATTCTCTTCAAACATGCAAAAATGTAAGAAGGGCATTGTTGGATCACATAAGTGGAGAAAGAAATTCTGTTTAGGATGGTCATGTGAGCACCTGAAGAACATCCCTCTCCTGTCAGCATTCACAGTTGTTGGACTAGGAATGCTGGGGGATACATCCATGCCATCTGTTCAATTATAGTGATATTCCTTCTTGTATTTGGTAGCACAAAATATTTCAATTATACTTTGAAATTTGACTAGATGTATCACAGTAAGTATAGGCGGTGTTTGGGGTATGCCCTTTCATTCTTAAATTCTATGCAGATTTCTTAATTTTGTGTTACAACTGTGTATTTCAACACTTTATTTGGACTCTGAGCACTCACCAAATATCTCATACTTGATTATAGTCCTCTGTTAGCAAAATGCAACTGAGCTGCATTGTTAGCATTGTTGGGCAACTGTGTCTTTCCCATCTCTTCCTTTTTCTCCTGTGTAACAATGCAAAGGCTTTCCTTTAGGTTTAGCAGCTGTGCTTCTCATGGCTATCTCTCTCTACAGAGTCAAACGTTGCCTCCACTGAAAGATTTGGGAAGAGGGAAAAGAGGTTGGCAGTTTAGAGTCCCTGAAGTGTTGCGAGCCCAGAGCCTGTATAAAGTTTCACTCATGGTGCTTTGTTTGTTTATTGGTGACAATTTTGTCTTTTCCCATAAGTATCTCCAAATGGGTGTCTGCAGTGTGTTTTGTACATCAGGCTTTGTTGGTCTGTAGTACTGACTTGTTGCTTCTCTTTTAAACTGAGAGGGAAACTTCAGGAAGACTTATTGCCATATGTACACAGTCTGATTTTTGCAAGCTTTCTGATTCTTCAGCCCTGCAGCTTTCTACTCCTCTCTCTAAGTAATGATGTGCTTGATTATTTAGTTAGTTGAGGCATTTGCTTTGTTATGATTTCATCTTTTGGACCAGAGGCAGCCTGAAGCAGCAAGGCAAAACAGTTTGTTATAATTTGACTGTTTTATCTCCCAGAGAAAGATAGTGTTGTCCATCATCAAAAATAACAGTACTGGACTTGTTCCAATCAAAAATATATCACTACTCCTGAATTAGTGTTGAAAATTAATAACACAAACATTTTTTGCAGGAACACTTCTAGTGTCACAAGCAAAATTTGGTACCAGGGACATGAGGTAGATTAAAACCTGGAGTGTTTCAAAATAGTTTGCAGAGGCAATTAATGCAACAGTTAATTAAGCTTGTTTAATGAATAGTTCACAGGGCACACAGCATTGCAAGAAAAGAAAAGAAACACTATTGTGTTAAACTGTCTCAGGAGGTAGATCTTGATAAAGAACCTCTAGCTCTGGCACAGAAATAAAGGCTGAGGAATAAAAACAAAGCCAAATGGAAGGAAGGAAGGAAGGAAGGAAGGAAGGAAGGAAGGAAGGAAGGAAGGAAGGAAGGAAGGAAGGAAGGAAGGAAGGAAGGGAGGAAGGGAGGAAGGGAGGAAGGGAGGAAGGGAGGAAGGGAGGAAGGGAGGAAGGGAGGAAGGGAGGAAGGAAGGAAGGAAGGAAGGAAGGAAGGAAGGATCTGTCCCAGAAGAACTGGGATTCAACACTAAAACTGGCAGTCTCTCTAAAGAAGGAAAAAAGAAAGAAGAAATTAAGTATTTGAAAGTCTGTATGAATGCAAGATGAATGATAAAAGGAACAAAGAGATTAGGGATACACGAAAAGTATTGGCATCATTAATGTAACTGGAACTGAGAAGGGAAGCAAAAAAATGTGCTAGGGATAAATTGTATAAGATAACATATAGATCATGCAGAAGGGAAGAGATGGGAGAGAAGTTTTGGAAATAAATAAAACTGAGGATTATGGAAGACCACGTAAATTTGTTGGAAAAACGTATGCGTGCTTAGAAACTCTGCTTAGCTTTAGTTCCTACTGTCTGTAAGGGTGGTTTTCCATTATTTTAATGTGTCTGGGACATCTAAATAGGATGGCTCAGAGAATGCTTTTCTCTATAAAAGAGATATCTCAGAAAAACTACAGCCATCCTCACAAGTGCAGTGGTATTTGTGATCCAACATCCCTGGCCTCTGTGTCTGCTGAACTTCCCAGGGGGTTGTGGCATCCCCAGTTTATCAGAGGGCAGGTGAGTGACTCATAAAGTAGATCACTGACTGCTGAACTTTTTGGTGAAGAACACACAAATGGGAAAAACCTGGGGGCCATCATGCATTGTGAGAGCTGAAGTCCAGCTGGGGCCTTTAACAGGATAAAAAGGACGAGGGTTTCTATCAGGGTGCTTCTGTGGTGTTGTTTCAGTATCCTGGTACTGTACTTCTGTGATAATATTTCAGAATGAAAGTGGTTTCTTCTCAAGTAGTTAGTTTTTAGAAAATACTGAAGCAAGTATTCAAAATGACAGTAAAAGTTGCTTGGAACAAAATACAGATAAATCTATGAGGATGCAGTCACATGTAATTGTAAGAGACTGCTTCTTTTAGAAAGGATGTTGAAAGTTGGTTAAGCATAACTGACAGCTGAGCTGTGTTGAATCCTCCCCATTTCAAGGTAAAGTAACTCAGTTTAAAAGCTTTTAATTGAATCTGATTTTAAAGCAGAAAGGGGTGAAAGTTCCAGATGACGTTCAAAGAGCTGGACCTGAGTTGTCACTTGAGGATATATTAGTTTGGGTGGAACACCATGCAAATGCATTTGGTGACATTGTTTTAAGTCTAAACTCTCCATCTAGTCCTTAGCTTCCTGTTCCAACTGAAACTCCCCTAATCCTGTCCCTTAGCCATGTCTTCAGACTTGGAGGAATTGCCCTGTACTGTGCTCTGAGTATTTGCCTTCTGGGTCATCAGTGGTGCACAGACTTTCCCACTCCTTATTCCCCCTCTCTCTGCCCCCAGCCCATGATGTGGCCTTGTCTCATCTTCCGTTTTGTAATGTTTGCAGTTCTGCTGTTTCTGTTTGAGTAACTGAAATTTGGCTTTGTGGGGTTTTTAAATTTATGTTCATATGCCATGCCTGTGGCCTTGCACCCTCAGCTAGGCAGTGCAGTTTCCTCTTTGCAGTTGCAAAGGCTTCCACCAGGTCAGAGGTTAGTGGAATACTTGGTATTCATGTGGTATTTTTCTCAGTGTACTGAGGAATATGTAACATGCATCTTAAAAAAATCCAAAATTCTCTGATTGCTAAGGCTGCAGCAATCATTGTAATACTTGCCACTTTTTATTTTTAACAGTGAAATAGGCATAATTGTGGTAGATGCTATGTCCTTTTGCCAAGACAAATGACAAACAATGTTCTCATCTTTTTCTCTCACTCTCTCATTTTTTTTCCCTTCTGAGAAGCCATATTTAGTAAATTTTTTGAGCATTACATCTCAAATAAGGCTTTTACCTTTTATAGGTTTTAGCTTTTTTAGTTAGGCAGACTGTTTTCTGGGGGATTTCAGCTGCTAGAGAGTGTTTCAGGTTTTAAGCATAACAAAACAAAGACATATTTTCTATATCTTGAGAATACTGTAACTCTCCAACAATCTTAAAATAATTGTTGCACCTCATATTTTCAAGTAACTGGCAGGAACAATAATCTTCTACAGCTTAGTACACTCTATTAAAAATGAGTAATATACATATTGATCATAATGCTTCTCTTAGCTGATGAGGCATCTCTTGGGGAAGAAACCACAGCACCATATGGCTTTAATGTACTCAATATAGTTCTCCAAATAACCACTATAAATTATATTTCAGAATTATGCTGGGCAGCAATAGATTTAGTCTTCCAAACCGTCAATAATACATCATGACAGTAGGTAAGAAATTAATTATGCACAGGATGCAGTATTTAAATAATTAACAGCTAACCAATCTGTTTTGTAGCTGTGGTTTGTGACACTTGGAATTACACTGACTTTAACATTCTATGATAAAAATGGGTGCATAATGCACTCAGATAATTGAAACTGATACAGGAAGCAGAAAGCATTTCTCTAGCAATGTAGCTAATGTAATGCAATACAGTTTCCTCAAAAAGAATGAGATCCAGCATCTTATTGCAATTTTAAATGTAAATTTTAAATGGAAACATTCTTCTGAATATGAAAGTAGTTTATTGCCCAATTCTGGCAAAGGGTGATGTAATAAATAGCTGAATTCAAATTTAAGGCAAAGCTAAAGGCACAGTGTGGTTTGCCAGGATTATATTATACATTTTTTGTCATATGTTTATTTGTCAACAAGTTAAATCATTAAAACAAATAAATTTCAATCCCTATCTGGAACAAAACCCACTCCATGAAATAAGCAGTATTACCTGTTAAACACTAACAGCAATATTGTTGTTTCTGACATTACCAGCTGGCAGAGACCACAGTGGCCTTTTAAAATCTAAACCCAGAGGGAATAATTCAGAGACCATGTCATCAAATTTGGAATATATGCCATATCTGGACTCAAAGATCAGTTCGTGGCAACACTAACTCTGCTCTTCCTTGTTCAGAAGGTAAGGAAACTGGGTAAGGAGACATGCAAACATCTGCCTCGTGATAAGAGATCCCATGGCATTTTCTTAGAGTAGAAGTTCAGCATTTTGATGAGCAGACTGCTGGCCAAAGTCTGCTCTCCTCCCACCTTTTTAACAGTCCTTTTTGTGCACATTTTTAGTATGGCTGGAGCTGATCCTGCAGATGCTGCATGCCAGGGCTGGCCTGAAAACAAAAATTCAGGGGATTGTCCTGGTTTAGGATGGGATAGAGTCCGTTTTATTCCTAGTTCTGTGTTTTGGATTTAGCACGAGAATGGCATTGGTAACACGTTGGTGTTTTGGTTGTTGGTAAGTCAAGGACTTTTCCCATGCTCTGCCAGCCAGCAGCTACACAAGGGCTTGGGAGGAAGCATAGCCAGGGCAGATGACCTGAGCTGGTCAAAGGGCTGTTCTGTAGGCTCTCCCATACCATAGATCATCACACTCTCTATGTAAACTGGGGAAGTTTGGTAGAAGTTGCTGATCAGTGCTTGGGGATGGGCTGGGCGTCAGTCAGCAGGTGGTGAGCGATTGAATTGTGAATTGCTGTCTGCCTTGGGTTTTGTTCCTCTCTTTCTTTTTGTTATCTCCCTTTTCACTACTATTATTATGATTATTATTAACTCTACTGCAATTATTTAACTTCGCTTTGCTCAGTGGCTTTTGTTTTTTTCTGATTGCCCTCAGGGGAGGGGTGGGAGTGAGCAGGTGGCTGCATGGTACTTAGTTGCCAGCTGGGCTTAAACCACAACAGGGATAAAAATAAATGAAGAGAAAAGATGAAACTCATGCAGAAAGTTTTTTTTTTTCCTTTCAGGAATGTCACAGAGGCCTTTGCAGTTTTTCACAGGAAATGCAAAAGTCACTGTGTTAGTATAATCACTAGCCCAGATAACCAGTATAATGATGCATTTGGAGCTGGGTTTTCACAAGGTGGGTAGCATCTGCAGTAGGCAGTCAGCTGTGCTTGGATTTTCTCTTCAGATCTTTTTAAAAATTTTATTTGAATAACTATTTGGGGGGCTCAGAGAGAGAAAGTGCAACCAGTAGAGTTATGTTTCAGACATTACATAGGTTGTCAATCATTATTTTCTCGTAGGTGTAAGATTCAACTGTGGCTGCTCTCAGGAACGTGAGACTCGAAAATTTGCTGAACTCATCCAAATAACAAGGTCTCCAAGGTCTTAGTAACTTGAATAGAAAATCTAATTGCATATAGATTTAAGAAGCAGAACAAGACACAGTCAATTTGGATTAAAGCATGCTATGGTTGCCTTCACAGGGATTTTAGTTGGATCTGTACATGATGGATGGGAAGGACTACGAGTCTCTGTCATAAAGGTTTAAGCACAAGATGATTGTGGGGTTTCCTTTCCCAGTAGGCCCCTTCTCTTAGTGGAATTACAAAGATGCAAGCAAATGCAGGAATTTAAAGATGAATGTCGCACTTCTGCTTTTCAAATATTTCACAAATACAGTACACAACCCTTGCACAAGGCCTTTGTATCAGTGAAGAACTATAAAATAACATGTGACTAAACTCAGGTGTAAAGGGAAAGTTGTCTTTTTCCCTTCTCATTGCCATCCTTGTTGTAACTTTTTTTCCTCAGACTATTCAGAGCCATAGCAGCAAAGAGTGGAAGCCCTCTGATGGTACTGGCAATGATTTAATTGTTTCTTTCTGAAGGCTGCCAATTTCTGCAATATTGAAATAGAGGTATTGGCCGCCTGTTGGGGTCCCTCCCCTGCCCTTGTTGCAGTAATCCCCACTGCAACAGCTGCCCATCATTATTATGGAATAAATTTTGGAATTGCACCTTGAGGTGGAGAGGAAAACATGAATCCATGTGAATCAATGAAGAGAATATAAGTTCCCCCTCACCCCCCCCCCACCCAGTGAATTTTATACCTCTAACATGATGTAAACCAAACCTGCACCTATTAATTTTCTGGCTCTTGTTTATGACAGCTTTTTAAAATATAAGATAATGTTTTAGAAATCCATATGCATGTGTATTGGGTGGTAGAATTGCATTAGAACAGAAATACAATGCTAAAAATAAATTATTCTTGTTCTACACATGGTCACAATCGGTATTCTCCAACTTTACCCTCTCTAATGTTACAGTATTTGTTGTAGATGGGTATTTAAAGTAAGTTTATAGTGTATAAATTTCATGCATTTGATGCTATGATCTGCACTAGCTACCCTCATGGATAGTTTACTGTCTCTCCCTCCTGATATATCAAACAGATTGTGGAAGATTTGAGACGTTCAAGACTTGCTTGGCAAACCCCTGGAAAATTGCAAGTTTTACTAGTTTAATGGTGTACAGACCTCTGTCTCCTCACCAACAAAACAATATTTTACAACATCCAGGATTCATGAGATCACACATATTTTTCCCCAAAGCTGATGAATTACAGGTTACCTCTTTGAGTTGGAGACCAGAAGTGAAGAAGAGAACCAGATCCAAATGGCACAAAAGGTAAGAAGTAGTAAGCATTGGCAGTCATCACTTGGCAGGCGTAATGGTCAGCTGTGGCTGCTGTCAGGAAGGTGTGCCTCAAAGATTTGCTGAGCTCATGCAAATAACACTTCAAGGA
The DNA here is from genome assembly GCF_965178545.1 of Coloeus monedula. Lineage (NCBI taxonomy): Eukaryota > Metazoa > Chordata > Aves > Passeriformes > Corvidae > Coloeus > Coloeus monedula. Next base: position 5,856,242 of record NC_138785.1, on the reverse strand, counting down.
TTCAGCAAGTTGAAGCAGAGGTCTAGTTACACAGGTGTGAGGAAGTTGAGATAGAATCAGAGATGTTCACTTGAGTAAGTGTGGATTCAGGCACGCTTCGGTAACTGCTGCATTATCTGTTATCTGTGTTAGTGGGAAGAGCTGGACTACCTGAGTGTCTGTGCCACGGGCTGGTTGTAACTTACTTTTACTAATTTCTGTTCATTTTTCAAGTTAGGCTGCATGGTCAGAAAGGCTGTCAGTGCCCCAGTCCTCATAAACTCTGTGTATGGGCTAGTGCTGTTTGTAGCATGCCATCCCCTCCTTGTCTCCCATCATCCACACCTTCTGGCCTACATTTCTCCCTTTCTTTCCATGGCAGCCAGGACAGGAAGGTCAGGGAGGTGATGCACCCTAGGTTTTCCCCTAGTACGAAGTCAGGAAATGGTTCTGGCTAGGTATTAATGATCATACATTAGTCATAGCCAAAGGAATCATCCTTTGCTCACTCGAAGTGCTCCTTAAAAAGTTCCTTTTGTCCCATGGTGACAGCAATCTGAAGAACTATTAAGCAGCAAATGCACGCAACCATGCACAAAACCAGGCTGAATGATCCCATCCCACAGACTCCTGGTGCGTTCTGGCTCCTCAGAGTCTGGCTGATAGAACTTACAGCCCAGACTGTCTCTGTGCTTTTACAGTGAGGAGAACACTTTAAGGACTAATAAAGGATGAGCAAATGAATAATCCATGTATTGCAGTTACATAGAGGACAAGTGTACCGAATAGAAGTCATTTCGGTAGTGTTTGGTATACAAATTCAAAATTCTCTCCCACCTTTTTATCTTTATAGCTCTTCTTTTTTTTGCCTGAGGTACTGCCTAATTGCCTCTTCTATGCAGGAACATCTACTGATTTAATTCAGTCTCCTGGTAACTGGCATTACACTTGGCACCAGAAATATGAATTTACTTAACAGCTATGTCATGGGAATCAATTACCAGCAGTTTTCAGAAGAATGTCAAAAACTTATTTGCTATTCTTGACAATATGACCATGCCTCAAAGTTTTAGGGTATTTTCTATGTTTTCTTTATCTCTCTCTCCTTAATTTATCTGTATATTTCACAGACTCATGCCAGTGAACATTCAGAGCTGCTGGCATTAATGATAACTATCATCACACTGAATTAGGCTGCGAATGCACAAAAACTTTCAAGTGTGAACAAAATGGGGCAACGTTTGAATAGGAATTTGTGGAATGCTATGGCACAGGGTTTTCCCAAAACAAGTAAAGAACAAAACTTTCTCCCTAGCTATTTTTTTTTTCTTTTTTTACATGACATATGAAATTGGGAGAGTAGGATTTGTGCTTGTAAATTACAACAAGGCCCTGGGCACCCAGATCTAACTTCGATATTGGCTCTAGTTTGAGCAGGTGATTAGACTACATGAATTCCTGAGGACCCTTCCAGATTAAACTGCTCTAAGAATCACGAGTTACTCAGTTAGCTTCATGCATTACAATGTCCTCCAAAGAGATTTGCTTACTATGCTCTTTGTAAGAAACAAATCAAAAAGAAGTAACACAGGGTTTAAAAAAATAATTAATGTGATTCCAGCACAATATGCTATAATCTTTTTATTTAACACTAGAACATGAGTGAAATCAACTCTTGAGTAGAACTTTGTAATTCCTTATTTCATGAGCTACTTCATAAAACTTAATAGAGAGGAAATGAAAGAAAATGCTGCATCCACTTCAAACTGCTAGGATATTTGTTGTATTATAATTATCTACTATGAAATTTGGCTACATGGACATCATCAGTTTTCAAAATACCGTCGAGGGACTTTTAATAACCTCTAGGAGCTAGGATTCAAAGATTTGAGTTTCTTCTACAGCCTCAGTCCTGTTGTTGGCATCATGCAAGTGGCTTAGTTCAGTAGTAACTCAGACAGACAAGGACTACCAGCATGATTTCCTTCGGCACATGCACTCAGTTTTCCTTGAAGGATCTCCTATTTAAATTCAGGCTTGGCTCAGCACTGCTTAATTTGGGAGGTCTGACTGGCTTGTGAGGCAAAATGACGTGGCCACAAGCCGCTATATTTATTTGGGGTCCCTATATTTGGAGTCACCTTCTGTTAATCACATATTATGGTTCATTGGGCACTTCAAGAACATCAGCTGGCAGGGAAGTCATTTGAGGGCCTTCTTTATTAATTTGTTGCCTGTGAACTTCCACCTCCTCCCAAAAGTTCCAGGTCTTCTTGAGTGTTCTAAGTGATTTCTGGGAGCCAGACTGCCTATAGAAGGGGTGGATATGCATACTTTTTGGAGACTGTGATGGAATCGTGCCTGCTGCAGTGGTCCCCAAACAATTCTTTTGGTGACATTGCTCTGCATGTGTTCTGACATATTTAAGTGTCAGTTTCTTGTATTAACCAGTGAAGCAGGCAATGTGCTATAAATTGTTGCTCATTGCTGTCAAGCATACAAGTGCTTTGGCTGCTTGAAGTGAGATTTTTGCCCAGCAAGAAAGGTATTTAAAATTTGTCATTCTGTGATTAACTTCATGAGGATTCACCTTCTAAAAGTTTCTGCTGAAGAGAAGCCTTTTAGGCCATTGAATATGTGTGCTCAGTTAATGTCTACGCATGCAGAACTGGTTAAGTACACAAAGAATTTCCTGGGCAAGTGTCAAATAAGTCTTTAAATGTAGAGATTAGTGTGAATTTAGGTTTTGGCCACTTAAAATTAGAAAGAACACTTGGATATTTGGCTGTGAACAAAAGACAAAAGAGAACTGGGAGGTCTCTAGGATCTACAGGAGACTGGGTTGCTAGCCTTGTTTTTTTGTGATTCTCTTTTTTCCCTAAAGTCCACTTCCATTTATTACATGAAGTACAAAGATGACAGTGATCATCTTTTTTGTGGCAAGCTTAAAAGAGAGGGCTTCAGGTGCTCTGGGGCAGATGCTGCAGCATTAGCAGGAAGAGAAGCTTTTCCGGGAAATGCGTGGGAAAGTTCACTGCTCTGAATGAAGGAAAGCTGTTCTGACATATGTTTCCTGAACCTTTAGGAGGAGTTAGCAAGAAAATGTGATAGGAACAATCTTTCTCAAAAGGAGTTCATGGCTGAAGACCATGCTCACACATGTTGCATAATTTCTGGTTGGCTTTTCTTTGTGTGGTTATGTGCAAAACTGCTATGGGTGTGGGAGAAGTCTCTTGATTCTGAAAATCCACTCTGACAGTAATGATGAATAGTAAAGACCGCTGTGTTGCACTTTGCACGCTAATCAGTCTTTGTGTTCCTTTATATCTTGCACCATATGTACACTGTGACTTGGCTGGGATGGAAAACTCTAACTGGCAACACTTACCCTGATTGTTCTTAACATGATCAAACAGTAACATGGTTTGACAGAAATTTTATAAACCATCATGTCGTAAAACAAAACCAGCAGAAACTAGCTTGAGCAAAGAAGGTGTGTTTAAAAAGAAAAAAGTTAATGAAAGCCACATGAAACTGCCCATCTGTGCAATTGTTGTACATTTTCAGTGTACGAAGGCAAATAAATACCAAAAACCTTTTGTACAGTCAATTTGAGTGTCTCAAATGTAGTTTCTTTGGAAGTTAAGAAGCAAACTGCAGCAAGTGCTCTATAATTCCCACTGTGAATCCACTGGTGGTAGTCAGGGGAGGATTTGTCAGGCAATATTTACCTTGCCCTTTCTCCTTTTATATCTCTAAGAGCTGCCTCTTACACATCCTTGGCCTCTGCTTGTTTGGTCTTTTATATCAGCACATGTGAGTTACAGCACGAAAAAAGGAAAGCTCTAAAAACTCAAGGGACCAGGTGGTGAGATACGTGTCACCATTTTGTACTAAAGAGGACAGGATGTCATATAGGAAATGTTTTATTTGCAAAATGAATATCCACCCCCATCCTTAATAAATATTTAACTCCATCATAAAAAATGTAAATCATCAGAACCAGACAGTTCAGAGATTCAAGAAAACCTATTTTAGCAAAATCAAGCTTGCTGTGTTCCAGGTCTATGGAAGGAAAATAAGGAAAAGAAATGAGGAGAAAACACAAACATTCTGGCAAGCAAACCTGAATCATAAAAGGGACAAGATGAGGAAGTGTCTGTAATAAATCATGGTCCTGATAATCCAAAAGGAATCATGAAAAAGTATAAGTGCAGGTTTATAGGAATAAAATCAGATGCCCTAGCATAAGTCAGTTCATCAGGAAAACATACAGAAAAGGCATAAAGTACTGGTTCTATAAATATAGCAGAAGTTAGTTGGAGGTAGTGGAAGTAACAAAAAAACAAGTCAGATCTAATATTTCTTACAGATACTTATTGAAGGAATAAAATGGGACACAGAGTAGGGTAATAAGACCTTTTCCTTGACTTTATCAGCAAAGATCAGTGTGTCCCTATGGTTAATGCAGTGATATTAATGAGGAACAAGAAAGGAAGAGCCAAAATGTCAGCCACGTGTATGGATGATAACAAATGATGCAAAATATCTCCCACCTGGATTTCTGTGGATGGCTATGCATATAATTAAGCTTTTGAATAAGCCATAATGAGAGACTATAGGATTTTACCCACTGGAGATTTTTCAGAGGATCACTTTTTTCAGAGGATGAGCAAAATACACCTCATGGTATTCCTGAGCAAAGGAAAGGGCTGGTTGAGTCCTTGACTTTCTGTGAGTCCATGACAGTGAAAGATCATTTGGCACTTTTATGCTTATGTTTGCCAAATTATACATGCAGTTCATGTCGTGCCTGTGTTGTTTATTTTTCCTGCTAATGTCTGCAGCAAATGTAGGCTGAGCTGTGATCTCTGTGATGTTTGGACTGCAGGGTCACAGGTGCACTGGCCTGCAGGTAACCACTGACAGTGCTCTGAGCAGAACTAGCAGCTGTCATTCATTCCTGTCTCCTAAATTACTGTGCCATGAAAGTCAGATAAAAGCTGCAGGAAGTCTGCTTTGAAAACTGACGTCTTACGAATGCTTTAAAATGAGTAGAATATTCATTCTCTGTTGGCTTTCATTTGTACCTCTGTTGTTCTTGATAACGTGTCAAGTTTGCATTTTTAATTTAAGTAGCCCAGCGGCTACATCTGGTGACATTAATTCACACTTTCTGACTCACATTTTCACTGAGTTACAAAGTCCAAAATCAACTGCTTACATGCTTTATTTATAAACACAAGCAAAATGAATTCTCTTTCCATGTGCAAATGTTTTATTTGTGTCTTTCCACTGGGCTTGGGCACTAACTTCTTGCTTACATTCATGTAATGAAATCAATTAATTAATTTCTAACTATTTCCCAAATAATTCCCTCTTTGTCCTCTCAAAGCAATTAAGAAGGAACTGAATATTTGCCATCAGTGTCTTTTGATATTTTTGGTTGACTTATCTGGTCAAACTTATTGCTGTTTATTTCCTTCAGGATAATTGTTGAAGTTCCTATGTTAAATGATTTTTTTTTCTGGCTAAATGCACTGAGTCCAGAATATGGAACTCTCATGTGGAAAGCTAAGCACAAGGTATAATTTCAAAACTGCAAATAAGGAGATCAGAATAATTCTTAAACAGTTTTATCTGATTTCTCTTGTGGTAGGAGAGAGTCACTGATGCTGGAGAGGGCAGAGATGCTGCAAGAAACTTATTTAAGCCAACCTTCAAATCTGTGTGACTGAAGATCCTGAGTCATGAGGAGGAGCAGGTGAAAGGGGGAGATGGCAGCAGGAAGGATTGTAAGGCAAGTACAGATCTAACAAGCTATGGTCAGTGTTTACTTTAACTGGCATTCTTAGCCTTGAATTATTATGATTTGGTTGAGCACTACTCCCCAAATCAGTTGGGTGGTATGTGCATGCATAATTTAAGAGCTTGGAAAACAATTTTTCACAGCATTTGTTTTGAATGACAATCTGTAAAGACAAACTCAATGTAGTGTTGGCAAGACAGAAGGGATTTATGGGAACAGAAATGATTTAAGGGAATGTAGATGCAAATAGCAACAGGAAGATCAAAACTAATAAAAGCTAACAGGGCTAGATAAAGAGAAAAGCTGATATATTTGAATTGCTGTTATATGTATGTATACCCCACCAGTTTTAAATTTTGCTAACTCAAATTGGCCTTGGTGCTGCCCACCTTGAGTTTCTGTGTGGAATTTACAAATACAAGCACCATGTTCCTTTGTCATGGTCCTTGAAGCACATGACAGCACAAATGGCATGGCAATCCTTTATCAGTTTTATGGCTTTTGTTTGTGGCTGCAAGCATGCAGCACATAGAGTAAAAACAGACACATCAAAACAAAACTGCAAAAAAAAAAAAAAAAGCCCTGTTGAAATCCATGTGAACTTTGGGGAGAAACATGAATTCAAGCTAAACCAAATGTTTCAGTTTGCTCTGCTTCAAATAAATAAAATAACCCAGTGGGACTACATCCCTGTAGTGAGACACAAACTTTACCTGCCAGTGATTTGAGGCAGATGTAGGCTCAGCTGGCTTGGCTGCAGTATGATGTGAAAGAAACACAAGCTTTTCAGGGTTTTATAGCTGGAGTTTTGCTGAGTGCAGCTGCTCCCTCAGCATATTATTAACTCAAAAACATGTTCATTAAAAAAACCAAAAAAACAAAAAAAAAAAAAAAAAAAAGAAGAAGAAGAAAAAGATTCCTGGTGCTTCTTTATCATGCAGGGGATCTCTTGGGCTATTCTGAGGGGATGTGTTTGAAAATTGCTGTGGAGGATGTGATGCACTAAGATTAGTATAAACAAAATGGAATCTAAGTGATCATAGTGAGCATAAAAAAGAAGACAAAATGGGAAATATTAGACTTGTATCCATCTGGAGGTTTCCTTAATAGGCACCCAGGAGCCTATCAGGGACTCACATCCATCACAAGAAACTTATTAAAAAAACTCATCACCCCTCTTCTCCCTTTATTTTATTCCTGTAGTGGCTGCATAGTTTCTAAAGAGATGAATAATACTGTGATGGAAATAGTTTTGTAGAATCACAGGATAATTGAATGTAAGGCTGGAAAGTGCCTGCTGAGGTCTCTCCTGCCCCAGTGGGAGGATCAAGTACGTCTGTGTCTCTTAACACATTTGTCTTCAGGGCTTCCAGTGATGGAGGGCCCATGCTTTCCCTGGGCCTGCCTGATAGCTTTATTAGCCTCCCCCCAGTGAATAACTTATCTTTGCTGTTGAAGTTTAATTCCATACCTTTATGTCTGTTTACTCCTGGACTTCCAAATGGTTTAAGAGCTGTTCTTGTTTCTGTTATTTGAACACCACTGTCACCTTCGTCCTGTTTTCTCTTAATTAAGGAGCTTCAGGCTTTCCTTTCGCCCTCCCGTGTCTTCTCATCTCCTTCCCCTTGTTGTATCACTTATTCTCATCCTCACCACCCCTTTTCAGACTGTCTAAATGGTGAACTTTGTTCCCAGTTTGGTGTTTCCAGGGCAGGCATCCAGAAGCCTCCTGGCACTGTCACAGGAAGGGCTCCATCTCCAGTCTTTCACAGGCAATATTGTAAAACACATCCCGATGTGATGCCTGCCTCTCTCCACAGAGCACAACTTTGATTTATGTTCAGTTTGTGATCCATGGCTCTTCTTAAAACTTTTCAACAGCTGCTGCTTAATCATTCTTCATTCTGGCTTTGTGCATACAGTTTTCCTGATCTAAGCGAAGCATTTTGCACCTGACTTTATTTGATGCTAAGCAATTTCTGTAATTGTCTAGGTTCATATTGGATTTTTATCACATCCCAACAGACTAACAGTTCCTTCCAATTTAATATTTTCTGAATGCTTAGGAAGATTTACTGGAAGTACAGGTTTCCTTCTGCCGAGGTTATACAAAATGCTTTACTAGACACTGACTGTTATGGAGTGGAAAACATTTGGAAAATGCTATTTCAGGATGATTATTTGATTCAGCTCAAAAGTGTACTGTCTGGGACAAATTTGCAGGGAAGAAGGTGCTATACTGATAATATCAGTGGATATGGGCTTGGAATTGGCTTTACCTCAAGAATCATATTCTAGACTGCTGTTACAAAGTTTTCTAGGGGCAAGGGGACATACATGTGTACTCTGTCTTAAGAGATCTGTGATGTGAAAAAGAAGTTTATATGCTGCCTACTTGTCCTGTGTTTATTTATTTGACAGAGAATAGAATAAGGCTCTGGCCTTATTCCACTCTAATACATGAGCATGTAATGCAAAGAGTTGGAAAAAGTGTGATTTTACTGTACAATCATTCTTCTGAGAGAACACTCTGAACATTGTGGTACACTACAGCACATTGTACCATGCAGTGCCTTTCAAATTCAGATAAACTAAAGTTTTATATGTTGTCAGAAAGCAAGCCTATTTTCTCTACTATTTCTACCATTTTTTAAAAAAAAAACCCAGTCTGGCATAACTTACTAATTAAAAGACCCTAAACTGACAAAAACATCTTAAAATATTCCAAAATAGGTATTCTGGTAGCCTTTTACATGTCACTCTTTTTGATGAAGACCATTGATTTTCCGATGGACTAATGAAGCACTCTTGGCATAATGTGTCTGTCTCTTGCAGCATTTTCTGTGATAGTTTTCTCTACATCTGCTGGTAAGCTGAATATCACTTGGAAAAAGCAGTTGTCTCTGGAGTGCCCTTATTCTATGCCATAGGCAGGATAGGAAAGATGAGGTTTAGGGCTTCGCTTTCTTTTAATTTTCCCAAGCAAGCTTGTCCTCCTTTTGTCCTGTCCATCATTTTTCTTCTAGGACTGTTCAGTGATGTATTTTTCTGTCTCAGATGAGAAAATAGCCTAAACCTGAGCACTAAGCAGTCTTTGGTGTTTCCTGGCGGCCCTTGACTGTTCTACCTTTATAAACACTCATGCATTTATCTGTTACTAGTGTACTGCATTAAAACTTACCAAATGTTACATGCATGTTGTGTTGACACATTTTGCGCAAGCTACACATCCAAGGGTGTTTTACTGTGTTCTTACAAGAAGGGATAATAAAGTTAGAACAAATGTCATCCTGCTTTGGGGCTTTACAGGATACAGTTCAGCTGATTTCATTCAGTCTAACATAACCCACACTGTTCTCTCACATGAAACACCTATTTAGTACCAGAATCCACACACCTGCTTTCTAAACCAGCTTCATTTGCTGTTTGATTTATTGATCCATTAAGTGGGTTTTCAGACCTAACAAATAGCCTCAGATAATCATTTCACTCCCTCTTTTCCTCTGGGACAGCAAAGGTCAGTTTCTGTTGTAAGCTCTTAACTCCAATCTGGAATTAGCTGGAGATCATTAGCACTCAATATAAATTCAGCAGCAAGCTTGGAATGAGCTGGTAGTCCAGCTGGGCTTAAACAGGACTTCCGTCCTGAAAATGGAGGTACCTCCACCTCAGCTTTTTTTGTGTCAGAATTATCTAATGCTGTTTTTGCTGCTGTAACTTAGAGATATCCACGTAAAGTTGAGACAACTGATTACTTTTAGGGTTAAAAAAAAAAAAAAGTGCCACTGCCTCATGAAAGTCACCCATGGTGTAGTTTCACTTTCTTATATGCCCATACAGACATCAGCGGTACCTGTGCTTTGGAGGTGACTGATGAAATGAGAGCCTCATCTTATCTTTCATGCTCTGAGGTTTGTTAGCATGAGAAACCACTAAATCAAAGGATAGAGTGGCAGATCCTCAGAAATCTACAATTCATCTTAGTGACTCAGAAAAGGTTCTTGGCTTTTCCTGGCTAGCCATCTGAATTTTTCAGATAACAGCATTCCCTTCTGGTTAATTTTTTTCTTCCTGTTAACAAGCGATAGATATTAATCTAATGTTGTTTTCTAGGTGTTCTGTTTATTTCATATAGTCCTATTTTCTGGGGAATACCTTCTGATTATTGATCATCAGTGCTTTAAAATGCATTATTAAAATAAATTATTATTATTATCTTTATTAAAATAAAAATTATTTAAATGTAAGAAAAAAACAAACCAAAATCAAACTCTATAGCTCTAAATTTCCCTAAAACCTAAATTAATTAGTGGATCAATGCAATTTTAGGGCCCTAAAGGAAATGAAACAGTTGTCAAGCTGTTGCTGCCACCCAAGAGGGTGACATGCAGTCACCCATACAGGGTCTTCTCACAGGACACAAGAAAGGCTCACTGAAGGCAATTGGACAAGAACAGTTCTCCCAGCCTCTGTTTTTTGATTGCTTGCCTGTCTGTGAGACAGATAAGAAAAAGATGAAATAAAAAAGAACCTGGTGTAGGAGTTGGTAAAGGGACAGGAGACAGCTCTTGGTCTAACATGGAGAAGGTATCCCTGAGGAAACAGCTATTGGGAGTGTGTTTGGACTAACAGAGGTTTGAAAAAGTGAGCAGAAAACTGTCTCTTTTTTCTTGATTTTACTTGTGCTCAAGGAAAGAACACCTTATACATTTCTGTAAATGAATTAGACAGCATCAGAGAACACCTACCACTTTCCCTCTGGAATGGAAACAGCCTGTTTCAAAATGTTGTTCAGCTTTTCTGACAAGTTTTGTGTACAATACCTGGTACGTGTTCTCTCCTTCACTTTCCCTGTAGTGTAAGTGATTGCTACCATAAACTCAGGGCTGCTGCAAAAGTAAATCCTACTCCAGGCAGACATTTCCTGTTGAAAGATGAAACCTTACATTTTAGCAGTGCTTTTACTTTGCTGACCCAAAAATAAGTGGCTCAGAGAACAACTTAACCTTTTTTGATTATAGGGAGGGGAAAAAGACAGTATGTACTTTGGGGCAAAAATTTGTATTTTTCCTCAAAACTGCTAAAGACTTATGGAATTATCTGTATACCATTTGTAATGCCCAATGGTAGCTTATTTTTTGTAAAAATTCTGGGGTTTTTTTAATGCAAGTCAGCTTTTTCAGAATGCTGGCATCTGAATGAGGTACAGAACTAGTAAATGGTTATTTGTTGTTTGCCATCATAATATTACAAGTTTTTGAGGATTTTAAAATTTCTTCTTGAATTTGAAAATGGCTTGGAAAAAACGGAATGGGAAGGACTGAATTTTGAACTCAGAGGTGGTCTTGGACTGCAGTTTGTGTCAATTTAATTCCAAGATTTACCTGTAGATGGTATCTGCTGACTATTCCTCAAGTGTAATGAAATAAGAATCAATAAGAATAATCTCCTATTTGATTGCTCTGTCTTTCCCTGCTGGTCAGTACAGAAGGCTCAATGTGAGTATTTTATTTTACGGAAATTCTATTCTGCTTAATAGGAAAATGGAAGCTATTTAAAAATAGGTATTTTTTCCCAGTATAAGAAATGTTTCCTCTATATTGTCTGTTGATTTAGAGGCAATCCAAATACTGAAAAGTTTTGGCTACAATCTCTTTTTTGGCTGCAGTTTCTGTGAGGATTACTTGAGAGAATTGTCTGTGCTACATGTGCTGGCATAAGTGTACTGCCATTTTTTGGCCTTCAGAGAAGAGCGGTGGCCCTCCCATGAAGGTTCTCAGTAACATATATTTTGTAGTCTAGGTGAGAACCTAATCCTTGGGAATACAAACCAACCAGGAAAACACTGAGTATTAATATTCTTTTTATGTGAAACTCCTGTTTTTATTAATAAATAATGGAAAATAGAAGTGCTTGGCAATGTTGGTCCTCAGAAGTAACTCTATGAAACTTCATAACCTGTTTCAGAGCATGAAGGTTAGCTGTGACTTTAGAGAGAAGTGGTGATAGGAGTAGGAATACAATGTCCAAACAAATAACTTTAATGGTGCATTTTTTCGAGTCCTGCATGGTAGATGGATCACACAGAAAAGCACTGTGAGATGTGTCTTCAGAAGTGACGGGTAGACTTCTTCAAAGACAGCTTCACAGATACATCCCAATTTAGAAATGGTGACAATTTTACAGGTCAGAACACGTATTTAGTGATATAAACCAGTGATATTTATGTGTGTCTATGACAACCATAGGAACTGGTTAATTGGGGAGCATGCTCATACATGAAAACTATGTTTTATTCCTTCAGCAAGTATGAGTTTTCCATCTTGGTGTTCCAGTAAGAAAGAATAAGAAAGGGAAATTGTTTCACTGGCTGAGATCCTAAATATGGACAATTTCTTTGCAATCCTCCTTGAGAAGCAACATGGCCCAAACTATTGATTTCATCATAGATGAACCTGAAAGAAGAGCAGTCCAAAAAGTCATAGTCCTCTAAAGTCTGTTCTCTCACAGCTTGAATGAGAGCACTGAGCTTTCATGAATCCTAACAAGCATAACTGGGATTAGAATAAAGTAAAATATAATGGATGTTCTTTGTGTATGGGAAAGTTTCCACAACAGAGAACATAATTTGAAAGATATCCTTATAAAAATGAATGTAATTTATGTATGGATTGCAATATTCTGTACAAAGCAGTCACATTGGGAAAAAGCCTGAGATGATGCCTGTAAGTCTTTTTGACTGAAGATATATTTTAAATCTGTTTAACTTGGTTAACTTAAGTTTAATTTGTCCCTGCCATGGGCAGGGACACATTCTACTTTAGCAAACCTGATGTAGAGGAAGGTGTCCCTGCCCATGGCAGGGAGCCTGGAACTGGCTGATCTTTAAGGTCCCTTCCAACCCAAACCATTCTGTGATTCATCCTATGATTCAATATGAATTATAGTAAAATCATTTTCAGATATTATGACTCATTAAGAAAACTGATTTTGAAACTTAATCACTGTGAAACTTGGAAGCAGAAAATAGAGTAAGGCTGCAGGATTGCAAGTCTGAAAATGTATTTTAAGTTTCCTGTACATAAATATAATTCATAGGGTCTCAAATATGTCCTGAAAATGTTCAAGACACTAAGATAAGTGTAATTTTAGGAAAGTCACATGAGAAGGGTCCTTCAGCATTAATTAACACAACTTGTCATAATTACATGAATAAACACTTCCAAAACACTTTTCAAGGGTGTCAAAAGTCTTCCCCTTTGTCACTACTTATTGTAGATGCCAAAATATTAGCATGACACTGTAACAGTCCTGCAGTCTGCTTGGCCATGCTGCTGATACATGAGAAATAACCTGAGGGGGATTTAGCGAGAGCAAATGGAATGACTGGTGCTCCCATGTGTTTATTTGATTTACTTTTAATAACTTAGCACATAAATCATTCAGACCCAGCTACTCAGATTTAATACTGAGCAACAGTAGCAACTCTAAAGATTTTTTTTTTTTTACTAAGCGAATGTTGCTGAACACATATTCTGAGTTTGCATTCTTTCTTCACTCAGGGATTGCTCACTTCAGAAATACTTTAAATTATAAATACAAATTAGACTAGCTAGTACTATTTACTCTGCATAGTCATGATTTAAAATGTGATTGTATTCCAAAGGGCAACCTGGTATAAATATGGAAGATCTATATTTTTGAGCTTGTTTTAATTTTGGTTTAGTTTTTGTTAGTAAAAGGATTGTTTCAAGTTGTTTTTTGCCGCCTCTCAAAAAGGTGCATCTTCTTTTCCACTTCTCCCTTCCTCTTTCTCTCTTTGCTCCTTCCCTTTCCCTTCCCCTTCCTCCTCATGCTTAACATTGTGATTTTGGTTGGTTGGTTGGTGTGGTGGGTTGATCCTGAGCTGGATACCGGGTGCCAGCCAGATCTGCTCTGTCACTCCCCTCCTCAGCTGGTCAGGGGAGAGAAAATAAAAGGAAAAGCTCAGACTGAGCTGAAAGAAGGAAAATTACCTTGTTTAAGTAGAAAAATTACAAGTAGCTGATTAGAAGAAACCCAAAATCTGGTGTATTCCTCTATTTTAGAAAGAGCAGATCTATGCTTTAAATAGAAGGTCTGTTATTTTTGCACTGTACCAAACAGTATCCACAATCGAACCTGGAATTTTGTGAAATTTCCTTGATCTCATGACATACCTGTTAAAGAGAGGGACAGAGAAGTAATACTGGGACTTGGTCATATCAGAATATAAACAAATTAAACTTGCATCAGGTTTTCTGACATCCCATAAGGGCACAGGGCGAGGCAGTTTCCTAAAAGCCTTTCTTGCCTCTTGAAAACATTACCAAGCCTTGGACAAATCCATTCAGTTGTATTTCTATCATTAAGCACAAACCAAGCAAGAGCTTCTAGACCCAGAGTCATGGAGCAGCCTGTCCTTGAATCCAGGTTGTTTTAGGATTAAAATTCTCTGTTTCACATTCATCTTGAAGAGAGCTGGCTGGAAGACTCCAAAGTGGAGCCAGGGAATGATCTAAAAATTATGTGGACAACCAGAAGGTTCAATACTCAACAGAGACTTCTGGTCCTCTTTTCCTAAGCAGTAAAGGTAAAGATAATGATTTGTTAAGCAGCAAAGGTATGCCTTTGATTCCTGTCCCAAGCTGCCAAGGAAAATGTGGATCCCTCTAAATATATACCTGACACTCCCTACAAAGGGAGACTCAAGTTCAGCTTCCTCCACTTGTGTATTATTTTTAGCTTAAGTGAAATTAGTCCATCTGCTTGTTTTACTAGGAATTTTTAAAAAGAGCCTTTCTTAAAAAAAAAAAAAAAAAAAGTGCTATTTTCTCTTTTATAGTGAGCATACATTCATCCAGTCTCCATTTTTCCTTATTTTAAAGTAAAACTAATTACATACCTTTTCCATATTTAAAAGAAACATATGCATTTTATTATATTTTCATATGGTTGAAACAGTCTTTTTTCACAACACCTAAGGGATGAAAAAAGAGAGCAGTGGATGCTCTTCAGAGCTGCAGCCATCTTTTTGAACCCCTATTTATTAATTTCCTTTCTTTCTTTTCTCCGGGGAGCCTTGAAGGTGGCCAGGGTCATCACAGCAGACTGAAAACTGATTTGAAGCCTCAGAGGAGGTAATACTTTCTCATTCCCCCCCTTGTTTAATACTGACAAACTAGCTGTAACTCTCTGCAGATTAGTAACATGCAATATGGCATGGTAAGACAGACCAGGTTTCAGTGTGTCCTTAAACTTCATTAAGGATCTTCCATTCCCATCTGATTAGAAGGATTTTTGTTTGGGTCTGAGCTGCAGTAAAATCTGGGTCACTGGGCTAATGGACAATAAGAAACAATTAATTTATAAATCCATCAAGTGATGATAATGATGTGGAATAGAGTTTTAAGTGTGTAAGGATTTAGAGGATGCTGTTTTCCCTTTTTGTCTCTTGCTAAGGTAGAACACACTTTGCTCATTCCAGTTTTGGAGACATTTTAACTCCCTAAATAACCAGCCATACTGTCACTTGCCCACATTTTGCATTTTCTTAGCTGACTGTGTAAATCCTTTGGCTGCACGGTGAGTATTTGTGAGCATAAGCAGTAAACCTCCCTCTGAAAGTGAGGGGCCGATTTTGTGTGTTGAATGCGTAACCAAAACAATAATGTTTCTCTTCCACTTCACAAGAGGGAACAGAGGGTTTTCATTCAAGCCATTTTAATCACATCACTATCATACTGTGCCCTTTATCTAGAACTAAATATCAGCCAAAGTTTACTTGAAAACGAGCCTGGGTTTTGCTCAAATAAGCTAATGAACCTTTGTGAACTTTCAAAACTGGGCTGAATTTCAACTTTGGAACAATACTTGAAGCCAGGTGAGTTTTACTGTAAATATTTCCACCATGGTTCCAGCAGCAATCTGAATTTGTTTAACTAGTTTAACTTAATGCTTGTGTAACAGTGAGGACTGGATGACAGACTTTTTATTATGAAAAGACCTGAAAAGTAAAAGCAGTGATAATATGCTACTGGTGAAACTATGTGCTACATTTCTAAAAGTGCAAATTGAAATGTTAAATATAAATGTTCTGCTTCTTCATCTATGCATATTCATATATAGGTACCAATAGAAAGAAAATGTCCTCAAAGTTAGTTGCAAAAATACCCACAAAAATACTGAATGTGCTCTCTGTAGGTATTTAGATTTACAAAATATAAGACAAAATGAATCTTAGTAGTTACACCATCTGAAACATCTCTATAAACCCCTTCTCATCTCTATAAACCCCTTCTTAAAGGGTTTGAACTTAACTATAACTCCTTACAGAAAGGAAAGAGAGTAAATGGGGGGGATTCAGTGCAAGAACTAAATGTCACCTCAGAAGAAGCAGCAAACTGTGCATACTTCTGGTAAATAGACAAGAGCATAGAAATCTGTGCCCATCCATAAATCCCCCTCTGTCTCTACCCTCCTACCCCAAAACCCAGTCCAAAACATTTCTTGCTTTCATAAGCAGATGGAGCTAGCATGGAGATGCCTTCACAGAGCGATGCAATTGCTTCAAGATGGACCACAGTGCTTGATAAAAATAAATAATGAATAAATAACAGTATATGCTGGGCTCTTGACTAGCCTGAAACATAGGGATTTATAGAGTGATCACCCGCCATTTTTCTGAAAAGCATTTGAAGTTTGTTCCAAATAGTCAAAATGCAGTAAACACACATAACCAATTCCCTAATTTAAGGTCTGTGATTATGGAGGCAAAGGATTGGATCAGTACTGGGATAAGTACACTCACACTGGTGTGACTTGATGAAGAAACAGGGAACTAACAGACTAACATCCACCTGGAGCTCTTACTAGGTGGTGGTGTTGTAGTGTTCAAAGGGTTAATGTTTTGTAAGCTTCTTTTAATTGTTGAGTAAAGATTGTGTAGAAGTTTTCTTTTTATAGCATTAATCTGTAGATTAATGTTTCCTGTGTTTTAATGACGTGTTCCCCAGCCGCAGATGAGTGGTATAAAAAATGTTTAATTAGAGTCAGTCATAGCCTGCTGGCAAGCAATGACCTTACCTTCAACCCAACACACTGGATAAAGAGCTTGCAGTCTTTTTCATTCTCTAATGTAAGTTTTAAGCCTAAAAGGCATGAAGTTGTTGGGTTTTTTTTGCATATTCTGGTGAATGTTGACCGTAATAACAAAACAGTAATATCTGTGTTTTCCAAGCATTTTTTTGTTATTTCCTGGTTGGAATTTATGCAGAGGGTTGTGTGTTTGTGGAAAGGGAGACAGAGACAAAGAGGGCTGAAAGTTCAGCACATTTTTCTCAGTTTTGGACTGCAGCTTCTGTTTTGTTGCCTGTACCTAAAAGCAAAACATTAGCTAGTCTAGCCTGATTTTAATGTAACCACTGCACTTAAGGCTTCCTCTCTGTTCCCTGAGGCATTTATTAGTTCAGGCATGTATTCCATAAATTACACAGAGGGCACGATGCTGTGTTTCAGTTTATCATCTAGATGTGCCTGCATTTTTAATCTCTGTTGGACGATGCAAGCAAGGGGTTTACTTCCCTTACCATGCACTCTGCTGTTTCCTAAGAAAGCTTCTCGTGCTGCAGCACAGAAAGGAAGAAAATCTGTCTGCCATTATATGCTGATACAATTAAATACATGAGCTGGCTCGCATTGACATGGCTTGGCTGCAAGTCAAGAAGGTACCCATAAAAAAACCCTAAACTCTGTGTGTGCATGCATTCATGTGTGCCTGTGTCTAAAAAATAACTGGGACATGCCAATTATTTTTCTCCTGGTTTTAAAATGGATTCCACACTCTCATCACTGCCAAAATAAAATAAAATAAACCAAGTGTTTCTTTCGATCCGTCTTGCAGTCTTTATCATCTTGGTAAACATACGCTGGGAAACCAAAGAGAAACTATTGGTGTTCTTTAGCAGAAAGAGGGAAACAAAACCAGACTTTCTGAGAGTTTATGAGAGCATGTAAAAAGATCATTTCCTGCCAAAGTCCCTAGCTATAACTGGAAGATCAAAATGTCCTGATTGGGAGATTGTGTTAGTCACAAAATATGATATACATGTTGCATTTTGGAGCTATCATCTCCTTAACACTTACTGTTGCTGGACTGGGAAAAAACAGCGCACATGTTGCTACCTTATTGAGTGTAGCAGTAATAATGAAAAGGGCAGAGGAGGTGGAGGGGAGAAGAAAGTAACTGCTGGTAGTAGCCAGCATTGTGCTGAGAGGACAATGCTGGAGTGTGAGTGAAATTCCCTCCAGTTACCTCTGGATCGACTCAGCCCCACCTACCTCTGAACTTCTGGCTCACTGACAGAAAAATAAGCCATGCACCATTCTACTTATGTAGAGACTAAAACCAGCTCAGCCTGCCAGTACACACTGTTTTGCTCTGCTGCCCTGGTCCCTCAGATGATTTTATTTTCCAGTTGCTAAGCTCGGGAGCAGGGTCTGGTGCAGCTCCTAGGTTATTTGCCAGCCTGTCAGAACTCTCTGGCAGATGCCGAAGGTGCAGTTATGTATTTCAGTGCATGTATGATTAACCCAGGTATAATATCATCTCCTCAGCACACATGGAAATACTAAGTGTATAATAATGAGTAGGACAGGTTGAAAATTATATATCAAAGCTGTTTTTTAATGTAACACTGTTCATTTTATGTTTTACTTGGAAATTCAATTATCTATGGAAAGAAACCTGAAGGTGCCCCAATGAAAAATGTGTCTGGAAGTGTGGATATGATGACTAGTGAAAACTACACTGGATTTTTTATGCACCCCTGTTTCCCTGTGGGCTAGGGCTCAGCCACCTCTCATGAAGCACCAGGTCCAACAAGAGAAGGGATTGTAAAGCATCAAAAATGAAGTTACTTGATCGAGGACCCTTTTCAAGAGAGGATAATACAGTGACAAAAGGCATTTGTACCATGACTGTGGTAATATTTTCTCAATGCACTTTTTTTTAAACAAATGTCATACTTTTAAATTTTAATGCAGTCAGTTTTTAATAAAATCAAGAGTTTGGCTAAGAAGCATGGATGAAAACATCTTACTTTTACAAAAAAAATTCTCATGAAAAGAATGTATTTCCTGACTTAATAGTAACCAACAAAGCAGAGCTTAATTTGTGTTAAAGTTTTAACTAGAAATACTGTTATTTCTGCTCTGTGCATATAAATGTGATGGATTCCTGCTGTGAGGAAGAGAGAAACTAGAGGGAGTAAGGGAGCTGCTACATTAAATCAGCCCCATCTCTATCTTTACAGCTGCTGTTTGGTGGTAGTCCACAAAGAAGTGTGTAATACTAAGGAAGCAAAAGAATCATGAGCTACATTGAGTGTGATGCTGATAAAAGCCAAACATTTTTAACATTACTTTCAAATCTATATTTATTTATGTTCATGTATCCTGCAATAACTTGTTCTCAGGATTTGTCTCCACATCTTCCCATGGCACTAATGTCTACAGTTGCATCTTGATGGTAGAAATGGATTTTAGTTCGTTTTCACTTTTTTTAAAATTTCAGTTCCTGTCTCAAATTTATCATACTTGTATTGTTGCTGATCTCATCCATCAGTGATTTGTGACTGTTTCTCAGGGTCCACCTTGGATGTCATTTCCTATATCTTCCTCTGCATGTGTTTGCAAGTAGGGTGGTAAAATCCTCCCTTCTTTAGAAAGAAAAGAGAGAAAGTAGAGGCTGTGAGGAGAGTGCACCTCTGTCTCTATCTGCTTGGCATGTAAAGGGCAGCTTAAAAGATTGCCAGCCCTACAGCAAGATGTGGCTGACTGGCAAAGGCTGTGGAAGACTTTCTCAGCCAACCTACCTTGTTCTGCTTTCAGGCTGGGTTCAGCTTCCCATTTTACTTGGAAGACAGAAGTGTGCTAAACTACAGGAGCCTTGAAAATCATTTTGTCAGAGATTCATGCATGCAGACTGCTCTTTTTGCTTGTAATATTAAGAGGACAATAGAAATGCTGACACTGTAGAATCAGAGAAGCATTTAGGTTGGAAAAGACCTTTAAGACCATCCAGTCCAACCGTTGTATCTGGTTTATTGTTTTAACTGTTTAACCATTTTATCCTTGTGTAATCTCAGTCTTATATTTAAGGAGGACCCCAGCATTAAGCAGCAGAACACAGGTTACAAAAGATTTGTTTCAATGTAAAAAACATCTTGAGAAATGTTCTTTGTGACCTGTTGGTCACTCACAGTTACTCAAAGTGCAATTCTAAATAGCAGAGTATATCTTCTTTATCTGTATTCAGTACTGTACATTTTCACTTTCATCCCTTGTTTCCATTAATCCAACTGAGATGCCTATTAATCTGGTATTCCTATTATCACTGTGTTTGAAACAGACCAGATTTCCACCAGAAATCATGACATATATGTAAATCTCCTCCCAGTTAGGAAAAGAAAAAACCCAAAACACTTTAGTATCTGTGGGTCAACCATGTGTTCTATAAAAAAAGATTCTGTGTAGTTGAGACAAGTGCAAAACATTTTCATAAAAAGATAGTGGCTTTTTTATTCAACATCCTTTTGATTCAAACCTATGACTTAATGTCTTTCTGGACATTTTAGAGCTAAGGAAGACAGAATATCTCTGTGCAACCTAAGGAGTGGCTGCAGACTGTATCGGATCATTTGGCTTCATCACTGAAACATCCACCTCTCCTTGCAGCAGAGGAGCAGGGTAGGGAAAGCTACTTAATACTGGATCTTCTCTCCTATAGCATTTCCTCATCACAGAAGGTGCAGATTAAGAGTTTTGTTTGTGGGGCTCTGCGAAGGCACTACAGATACGCTCTGTGCTTCCCAGTTATCCTCCAGAGCCCCTACTGCTCCCTCTGCTAGCACCTGTGGGACCGTGGGGACCCTGGGGTCAAGGTGGCTGTGGTGATGGCATTGCCACAGAGCACCTATGTATTTCCTCCCAAGAGTAAGCTGCTCCCCAGGTTCTGGTGGTAGAGTCTTGGGTGCTGGATTTGCTTGAATAGACTGACAAAGATAGAATTGTTTGGCTTGGAAGGGACCTTAAAGATCATCTTGTTCCAACCTCCTTGCCATGGCCAGGAATACTTTTCACTAGACCAGGTTGTTTAGATCCCTATCTGGTCTGGTCTGGAATGCTTCCAGGGATGGTACATCCACAACTTCTTTGGGCAACCTGTTCCAGTGTCTCACCACCCTCACAGTAAAGAATTTCTTCCTAATATCTAAGATAAGTCTACTCTGTTTCATCTTGAAACCATTCCCTCTTGTCCTGTTACTCTAGGCCCCTGTAAATAGTGTCTCTCCATCTTTTTTGTAGGTTCCCTGGTCCTGGAAGGCTGCAATTAGGTCACACCACAGCCTTCACTTCTCCAGACTGAACAACCCCAATTCTCCCAGCCTTTCCTCACAGGAGAGGTGCTCCATCCCTCTAATCACCTTGGTTCTCTCCTTGGACTTTCTCCAACAGGTCAGCAAAGATAGGGTTTGATATGCTTTGCTATGAGTAATTTTGTAAAAGCTTTGTAATGATTTAACTATAGCAGGAATTTTTTTAAGCAGCAAAACATGGGACTAAATTCAGTGCAGGGTCTTCACATCTCTGTGTGGGAAATGGTTTTCCATGTCACATAAAAATGCTGCTGGCTGACAAAAGAAGAGTAATTCTCCAAACAACCTGACACATAAATTTGCAAGATGGCTTTTTGGTAGAGGAAGGGTGGCCTCGTCTCAGCAGGATGTTGCTAAGATATTGCAGTAGTGTTAGTGTCTGACAGTTGTGGCATTTTTGGTAGAATCTGTGTTTAGAATTTAGGGCCTGCAATATTGAGGTATTGTGGAAAGAATAATGTTGTGATTCTTTGAAGAATAGCCACTATTTTCAGCAAATATTGACTATTCCTTTATATTTTCAAATGTCAAAAGTAATTTTTAAAATACATTGTGGTAGTCAATATTTTGGTGAGGCTTTTCCAAGTAACTGTGCATTTCATTATTTTTGAATTGAGGGGGTTTGCAAAACAATTCCTAAATTTATTGAAACTTGTTTTTTGATTGCTTATTACTGTCTTTGTTCAGTGTGTAGCACACTGACAATTAACATCTGGCATTGCAGAGTGCATCCATCCACGTGATTATAGCTTTGGTACACTTATCCTGTAAATAAGGACACATTCAGGGTGTTCCTATTCAAAATGTCTTCCAGGCAGTATGTGTTTCATGTAGGTAATTCCAAAAGAAAATTTTGCCATCATACTAGAAGGTCATTAAAATATTGTCATTCACTCTCAACAAAGAATGTGTTCAATCCAGATGCTTTAACTACTAGAGGAAGGTCTTTTGAAAATGAAGATGTTTGGGATGGCGCTGTTTCTTTTTGAGGGAAACTTCTCATTTTCCACTAGGTGATTGGAAACGAAGGGCTATTGTCATTATTGCTTTTATTTTATTCCCCAGCCATGACTGGGAACCAGGAACCACACCTGCAGCAACATGAGTGCTGAAATGGCAAGTGATGTTTATGGCCAAAGCTTCCTTCATTAGAGCCCTTCAGCCCAAGGAGCAGCCAGTCTGGTTGGCTGACAGAATGAACATCATCAAAACTATTAAAATTCCTCTTCAGCCAGCCAAGTGGATGTGTATTCCCACTTCACCCACACCCCAAATTTCCCTGTCTTTTTCCCGGACATCAGAAACCAGTCTGTCAGCAGCACGGCCCAGGCACATCTGCACATAACAACGATTCAAATTAATAATAAAGCACACCTCAGTTGAGGTTTTCTTCCCTAGTACCGGATTTTCTAGCACAGTGTTTCTCTTTAGCAGCTCATTTGACACTGGACGCCTGACCTCTGCTACCATAATAGCTGTTAATGGAAACTTCACCTCATGCAACGATAAGATGTATTTTTGGCAGCTGTGAGAGATTATGAAGAGTAAGAACAATCTTAGCTGGAATCAGAAGAAAAGAAAGCATCTGTACCTTGAGAAACACTCAGCTGGTTTTCATTACACACCAAGCCTATATTTATTACAAAGACTAGCCAAGAGACAGAAAATGATTGGTCTCTGCACTTGGAGCAGGGAGACAGTGTCGGCTTGATAAATTCTTCCTTTCTTCTCGCTTGTATGACTACAAGTGACCAGAGCTGTTCAAAACTACTGGCTTTCTCTCTCACAGACCATCTTCTGAGAGCACTCTTCATCATGTTTTTCTTTCAGTGTTGCCTCCTTGTCTCCAGCTGACTTTCCCTTCTAAAATGGAAAGCAAAGGAGGTGAGGAAAAACAAGGGGGAAAAAAGTTACTTCTTTCTTTATACAGGAATTTTACTACATCATACATCAAATAAATTAATAATTTCTTTAAAGTCTTTGTCAGTAGAAACCTCGTTTCCTAAGCATGAGTAAATGGTGAGGAACATTTCAGAGAAGATCAATTAAAATTCAGAATTTGAAAGCTCAGTCATTAAAACTGAAAAGCAGAAAGCCCCTGTTGAAGAGAGCCTTAAAAAAAAAAAAAAAAAAAGAGGAAGAAAAAGAAAAGAGGAAAAATGTCAGTGAGTGCAATGAAAAAAGTTATTTATTTTTCTGTCATCTATCCAAGCCTGGAAAACCAGAGATTGAGCTGAGCTGTCACTAAAGATTAGGAGACAACAGCTACCAACCAAAAAATCTTTGGATGCGTCACTAAAGGCACTGTGAAGGGAGCCAAGTGAGTCGAGTAAACAGAATGCTGTGGCAGAAAACTTTGATTTAGTTATAACTGAGTAAACATGGGGCTTAACTTCTGTAAACAACTGTGGAGTTTTGCCACAGATCCTTTACATCTGAAGTGAGAATTAAATTATACAAGGCAGAGGTGAAGGCCCTCCAGAATCTTTTTTTTCTGCTGACATTAATTTGTAAATTACAAGGGTGGGAGACAGGAGTTGTCTTTTTAGCTCTTCCAAAAGGGATGGGAGTCAGAGGCTTCTACTACTTGTTTGATCTGTTGCAGCTGCTCCTAGAGAAGCTTGTTCCCTTGAGGTGGTAGGAGATGTTGTAGTAGTATTTTCTACATTTTTCTGCAAAAACCTGGAAAGAAAGCACAACATGCAATGTGCCTGCCACCATCACAACCCCTCTACTTTTTTTTTTTTTAACTGTCTGCTGAGATTTTTGCACAAGGACTCTCTAATATAATGAAACTTAGATTGTGTAGAAATCAGTATTGTTGTTGTTGTTGCTGGAAGTGCAAAAATTCAGTTCAGAACTTCAGGGATGATTTAAAACCAGCCTGTTCTTCAAAGTGCCTGATGATGGTGTTTTAGATGTGGGACCTCATCCCTAGGAAATGATGCAGTGAATATGTAGGGTAGATATAAAGTGGTGACAGGCAGGAACAGAATTTTCTCTTGTATAACTGCAGTTGAGTTCCTCTCTCCTCTCTAGGCATATTTATGGATAGGAACTATTAACTCCTGAGATTAATTAATTCTACCTGTCTTCTGCCTGCTAAATGTCTTGACCAGCTACCAAAGTTGAGAAATTTAGCCTTCTGCTCATGTACAAGAATTTAAACCTTAAACACTTTATCTGATTAATGGTTCCATGCTAAAAACATTGCAAATCACCAAACCTGATTTTAATATACTATTTTAGTCATGTTTCACAAAGGTTTTTTGTAACATGAGCATTGAATGATGTAAAAGGTGACTTGAAATCAGAATTATAGAATGATTAGGGATGGAAGGGACCTTAAAAGTCACTTAGTTCCAAGTCCCCTGCCCTGGGCAGGGATGCCACTCACTAGATCAGGTTACTGAGGGCCCCCTCCAACCTGGATCATCCTGGGCATCCACAGACTCTCTGGACAAACAGTTTTCAAATCAGTGAAAAAGTCTTTGATGTTTTCACAGGAAGTGGTTGCTATAAACAATAAACAGTTTAGACACAGATCTGTAAAAACACCCAATTTCTGTTAAGATGTCTTACTCCCTCTTATCCACCTATGCAGATCTGGACGCTTGGTTGTTGAGGTTTTCTGCTGACAGCCTTGTTGGATTTTCCAGGCAGAGATAAATGGAGGAAGTTACATCTACTGGAACTGGAGCTACTTCAGAGAAGTAGCTGTGCAAGAGATGAGCGCTGGCACTGTGCTCGAAATTGCTAAAATGAAGGAAATTCTTCACAGACTTCAAAGATATGTGTTTATTTAAAATGGGACTGCATTTTGCTCTTTTGCACCCTTCTAAATTGTGGCTGGAATTTGAAGGGAGTACTTTTTGTTGTCCAGTCTATGAAAGCAGTCAGTATATTTTTAGACTACAAGATAAAAAGCTTTACTGGGCTTTCTAAAGGACTATGTCCCATTGGATCAGGTGTGGGGTAAAAGTGTTTCCTTGCAATGGGTCTGAAATAATTTATGGAATTGTGATTACTCTGTTGGTAAAATGTATGTCAAAGTATCTCTCTGTTATATAAATTCTCCTGGAACTGTTGGACAGTTATTTGCATATCACAGGATAAGGTGTGGTGTAGTGTGATGTTATAGCATAAGAAAGAAATCACTCAGGAAATTCTGAAATGTTTGTGTGTAAATGGATTTTAAGAACTATATTTGCTTCATAAGGATGAATTTTATCTCACACATAAAGAGCCAAATTACTGTTTTCATTTGCGTTACATTTCACATATTTTTACCCACCTAAATGGCTATTTCATTTAGGGTGTATATCAAATCTTGCTTTTTACTGGAAGGCAAGCAACAGGCACCTTTTAGAGACTACCTTGTCTTCATTCAGAAACCATTTTAAGAAGGGATGAACAGCCATTGGAGGTACCTCTTTCAATCTTGCATTCCCCACAGCCTTGCCTGAAAAAGTCTAGACCTAGAAGCACTCAGAAAGATAAACACATCCTTAGACACAGAGGCAGCAAGGCTCAGTTCTAGGCTTTCTTGTGTGCATGAGAATGAATGGAGCAAAATAAAAAACCCCACCCATCCATTTGCATGATGAATTCTTTGTCTCTTGATAAAATTTTAAGAAGCCTTTATAGACACCCAAGGATCTCTTGTGGCCTATGAGTCTAATTTTTGCTCTGACTTGAATAGTCAGGGTGTGAGACCAGACATAATGAAAGCTTTGGAGTGGTCCAGTATTTGTTATTTTTGGCTGCTAGTGATGAAAATGTCTCTGAGCAGGTGTGTCATGATATGGCAATCCATGTGTCAATGTCTCGAACAGAATTTAGGAACAAGACCAAACTCCTCTGTACCACAGTTATTCCAGCATATATTGGTTTTTATTTTTAGTTTCAAATGCAGCTGCAAGTTTTTGTCCCAGCTAAGATCTGGCAAAAGCAAGATATATTAAATTTAAAAAACAACAGGATACTTTCCAAGGAGCAGAAGCAGTTGGATTATACAAACGAGACCATCCACTAAATGAAAGCAGGAGAAGTTTAAAATCAAACTTTCCATTTAGGAAGAGCAGTGTAATTGTAGACATGATAAAAGAAATCCATTAAGTAACTTTGGAAATGGCTAAAACCAGCTTTTGGAAAGGGGTGGTGGTGGGGGGAGAGGACTGTCATTTGGCATGGACAGTCCTGCTAATAAGAGAATTTCTAAAGTCTGTGTAAATTTTCCTGCTCCTGTCTTCCTCTTTCCTGTTTTACTGTATTTCATACTTGGGCAGTAGAACTTGCAAGAAGAGTATAATTCTTCTTGAGCTTGAAGCTTTTATTTTGCTGCAGCTGCAGCTTATCACTGGAAGGGAAAGGTGTAAGGAAAGGTGAGAAGTTGTGACAGGATAAATAAGTTCTCAATAATTCCTTCTGTGTTGTATGAACACAATGAGTAAGAAACCTTTGTGTTACAGCGGTGAAGAAGCAGTGACAGCAACTCTGACTTTACTTGTGGGGTTATGCTCGTGCCCCGTGCTACACAAATGCAGGAATTTGTACTAACGTGTCTGCATCATCCTCCTTATATATCTAATCTATAGTAAATATTTGTAGCTGCAGTTTAAAGTTTACATTCTTTGACTATACAGCATGCTGCGTACTGTAAATATTAGATGCTAAGAGAAGAGCTTTGTAAACCTTAGAATATCACTTTGTATTTGAAGTTTTCTCAACTAGAAGCAAGCACAGTTCACCTTATGTATGATTTCCAAGATTTCTCGGGCATCAAATGAGTTCTTTGTACTCGGGTTTTTAATGCATGTATTTGATCTGACATAGGTCCATTATTTAATGCTAAATAACATAAACCACCATTCACTTTGTGAAAGAGTTACATTCTAAACCAGCTGTTCAGCAGTTACATGAACACTAGAGTTATAAAGTTATTAGGAATTTATAAAGTGGTAAGGGTTTTTTTTTTTTTTCTGATTGTTGTGGTGAGTCAAAGGGGAACAAATTGTTTAAAGAACTGGTTATCAACCAGCACTTACCAGGGATTGTAAGGATAAAACCCCTACAACCTTTTTTTTTTTTTTGCTAAGAATGCCTCTGTGTTGAAACAGTAGAAGAAAATGTATCCAGAATGCAAATAAGACAAACCTAGATTAGATTACTACTTTAGTAATCTTACCTAATAAAAATATAGTATCAGAAGAAGAGTTAAGAAAGACCACAGTAATAAATGCAAGAAACTGTGAAACATGAATTAATGATGCAAAATCAACTGCTCACAGAGAATAAATATCTGTTTGGGAAACAGAAAGCCACACAGATTTCTGATAACCAATGCCTTTTGCAATATCCACCAAAATGTCTGTCTAGCAAGGTTGTCTAAAGGTAAAATAATAATTGAGCTAAATCTAGAGTACAATTTTAAATGTGCCAAGTAAAAGAACAATATCTTTTTATGAGACTTGAAATGCTTTCAAAATTTAAGTGACAGAGAACATGCTGGGGAGAGAGGAGCCACAAAGAAGGCACAGCTTCAGATGTGTAAGGAGACATGGCTCCCTGATGCTTCAGCAGATCTGCTTTCATTCATACCAGCTGAAAACCTGACCCCTGGCACTTTCAGACTTCCTTGCAGAGATTATTTGATTAGAAAACAGAATTAATGACTGTGAAGTGTTTGAAGAGAACGAGGGCAAAATCGTATCGCTAATAAATCTTGTGCATAATGCAAGGTTAGAGCAGCCCTGTTGTGACAGTGCTGCACATCAAGGATGATTCTCCCAGCCTCAGTGGAACTGAGTTACCTCAGGGTAAAAGAAAAAAGAAATACTGATACATTATGGATTTGAATTTTATTCAGCTATGTAAACAACACTAGTCCACTGGGCCATGGTATACTCATCCTTTTGGTTTCTATTTTCTTTCTTCTTAAATAGAATAAGAAAATTCTTCTCCAAGTTGAGTGATTAATTGCTTTGTGGAAGACAGATCCTTTACGGATGCCTCCACCACAATGCTGTGGTCAAAAAGATTTCTGAGGGTTGAAAACTTGTAAGCAGCTTTCAAAAATAGATACAAATAGTGATTTGGAAGAGTGGCAACCAAGTAAAAGTTTGAAGTATTATCTTTGAACATACAATGATTATTAGAATGTATGCAAGATGGGGAAAAAACATCTTCCATTTTAAAACACAAGTGGTCTACTTTAAAACTGAGTGGTCTACTTGCAATACCTGTAATTCTGCATTTTTTTAAAGAAATTATTTTCTTCATAAGAGTGCAGATTAAAATAGCTTGCAACATAATGAGTTTTGGCTAGTGGGAAAAATAATCTGAGATTTTATTTACACTTTTGCTTTCACAAAAGGACTTGTACAGTATTATTTCTAGTGTAAGTCTCCAATTTCTGTTCTTTGGTGACCTGCTGGAGAGAGCACTACAGAGAGTGTGCTGCATGTGTGTGGCTCTGAATGCAGTCTTTTCCCTCAAAAGGCTAGTATAGATTTAACCGAAAAATAAAGCTCTGTTTTGTCTACTTTGGGGACATAATAGTGCAATTACCTGAGCCTTGCAGCTGGCAGACTTTTCCCATGCAAATCTGGAGAACTCTTACAGGCCTTAATGAAGATTTTGTGCTCTGATCAATTGTCTTCAGGAAATAGCCATGCTGTAATTGGCAGCCTAAAAGGGAGTCAATTAGCAAGATCTTTGTGGGACAGCAACCCTCCTTGGTGGGCAAAGTTAAGGCAATAGCATGTTTTCTTTGGAAAATGCCATTACAGGTTTGATCTAGCCTTGTACTGTCTTTATGATGAGGGAAAAAATGTAGGTACACCCATGGAAAAGAGCAAATTACCTATAACCACATTCCTAGTCTGAAAAATGCCTAATGATTCCATGATGTGAGGAGCAGACAGACCTAATCCATGGCAGAGTATGCACAGAGCTGGATGTGACAGTGATAGAGATTACAAAAAATAAGATCAAAAAGGGAGTGATGCAGTAGATTACCAGTAGATTTTAGGTTCATTGTAGTTTATTAGTTTCTGGAGTATCTCCCATGCAATTCTTCACTGAATGTAGCATTTTACAAGGAGGTTTGATTTGTATCTGTATTGAAAGCCACTGTTTAAAAGCTTCAGTAATCTGTCTTTGACCATTTCATTGCTTTGGATGATTGCTTGTTGCATACGTGGTGAAATGAAACAAAACAGGAAAATAGTGCCAAAATGTGGCCTGTATTCAGCTTAAACAAGTTATATTGAGAAATAAATAGGATTTAGTATTGAAAGGCTGTTGTGGGTTTAATTTTCAGATTTCATGAGGGGTAAGTATTTGTATAAGTCTTTTTGCTTTTGTAGTGAAGTATCAAATTGGCAGTATTCCAGGCTGCTCTCCATAACACACAAGGCTGATTGTGCTGCTAAAGCACTTACTCTAATTTGTAGAAAAGAGCAGCAATAAAAACTCCACCTAAAAGTCAAAATGGGGGTGGGTGGTGGGAAGATATTTGTAATATAAATAAAATAACAAGCATTCTTTTTGCCTTTTCATTTTGGGTGATGAAAAGATGCCCATTTTCTAGAAATCCACCAGGAAATGTTAAATTACTTTCTTTTAATTTACTTTTGAGAAGTAAAACCAGAAGAAGGGAGATTACTTAGAGTAGAAAAATATAACACTGATCTTTAAAAGTAAATAGATAAAGAATCAGCTAAAGAGTCTGGATAGCTGCTGCTTGTTATGTTAAAATCATAATTAGGTTAAATTAATGCAATAACATCAAGTAGAAAAAGTTTAATCACTAAACCATAAATAAATATAAAAAAATATCAGAAAGCCACATGTAAGGAAATATCCCTGGGGATCTGTAAGAGAGCTGATCCTTGTGGGCAGCACTGTGTAAATGCACATGTAGTACAGTAAATAAGAAACATTTTGCCTGTGATGTGAAATGCAGTTCTAACACATTCTGGGGAGCTCTGACATGAAGTTTCTTTGAAAGAAATGTTCACTGTTTTGAAAAGTAGCTTGGATCTTACTGGATGGCAGAGGGTACCTTATTTATTTCTCTCCCAGGTGAATAACAGACCTGGCATCTGAAGAGAAAGCAAAGGTGGCTGGGGATTGATAAGCCCCACTGCAGATATTCACCAGGAAAAGCAACTGGTTGGGTGCCCCAGTGCAGTAATTATGAGCTGCCTGTGCCAAAGGAGCCTGCAGCTCTGTAAAGAGGTGCTTGGTGTGCAGGGTGTCATTGCAGGGAGAGGTCTCAGTGCAGGGCTCAGCAGGGCAGGGTACCTGAGAGTGTTCTCTAGAGACAGCACACCCAGACCTGAGGGCTGTGTCACTCCTTCACGCTGGTGGGATGCTGCAGAATTAGGCATGGATCCCTGTGGTTTTTTCTTTGGATGATGTGAAGATATTTCCATTCACCTATGAAGACCTTGAACCCATCCCTTCAGGCTCAGACACCTAGAACTCCGTCAAAAGTTAGAATTCTGTTGAATGTGCTTTTAGGTATTGATGTAACTTTTAAAGAGTGGAATCCCTGTTAGTCCCCTTGTTTTTATTTGAGCAGAGAAGGGAATGCACCTCCGTGCAAGTGCATCCAGTGGGGATCATAGCTCTGTATCTTGGTGGTTGTGGCATCCAGTTTGGGATGGGAAGGTTATGTCCCTGCTGTACTGAAGTCTGCTTCTGGGTTTAGCATCCAGCTGGTTTTAGAGAGGGTATAAAAATAGTCCTTGAGCTGATACTCCCCATCACAGCTCTACTCTTTCCTTTTCCCAGTGATTTGCTGCAACAGGGTAAATCATCAACAAGGGTACTCACAGATACCCCTTTGCATCATTCTCCCTCATCCTTTCACTCCTTCATCCTTTCATTTCCTCCTTTCCATCCTGAGCTTCTGATTGCACTGAAACTGTGAAACATCCACCTCCCCAGGCCCTGGCATTACAACTTTGGTGTGGCAGCATCAGCGAGAAATTTTACTTGTGGATGCTTGCATCTTGTCTTTATACTATGAAAAATATCTTTTGGGTGCCTTGAGCAGATGTCAAGCTTTATTTTAGTGCTTTCTGGTCAAATGTGTCTGAGAGTGGAGAGTTTGGACATTTTCAGTGCTAGATGGCAACCAAAGCAGTTTTGGTTTGCTGTTGATCTCAGTGTTTGCATGCAGGTGGCCCAATTTTGCTGTAATGACTTGATTATTTTGCTGAGCATAACTGTAAATAATTCAGTCCATCTTCCCATAAAAGACTGGAAAGAGCCAGAAATTGTTATCTCTTACTCTGGGCTATAATTAAAGACAATCGAACTGCAGATGAGCAATCTCTTTTGAAAATCCTTCTTTTAGAATTCTAGAAGGTTATTTTAAACATAAGCTCACTTCCAATTTGGATTGCAAGGATAAAAATATTGTTTAAGAAATCTACTGGAACACAAAGATACAGTTGCCCAAAATTCCTAAAAACTTATAGAAATTTGGGGAAAAAAAAAAAAAGGCTATTTCCTTCTCTCATATGTTTTTCTTCTTCCTTCTACCCTCTTACTGAAAAGCACGAGATGGGAAAATAAATGTATTCCATTTAAGCTCAGAAGATTCCCTTTCAAAATTGCTAAAACAACTTAAAATCAAAGGCCTGCATGATTTTCAGATTTGGTAAATAGAATTTTTTCTGTGGGGAAAAAAAAAAAGAAAGGACAAAAATCCTGACTTGAAAGTTTTTGTATCACTGTCCTGTTTAATGTAAGACGCGGTCTTGCCCAAACCAGATAATTGAAAGTGGCTGTTCCATCTGTCACTGAATTATTTTGTTAAAAGATGCTACATCCTAAAGCAAGAGATAAGTATTTGCATCCTAAGGAAGTCTTGGAACTCTAAGGATTTTAAACGGGCAGTCTCTTTTTTTTCTGTCAAAGCAGTGCAAAACCTCCTGTGCACTGGTTTATCCAACAGTGTTTTGGTGGGAGCTGCCAAAGGCTGAAAGGGGAAAATGTCATTTGCTTGGTAAGCACTGCCTTCAAAGAGAAGTCCATTGGTTTAGAGAGTGAAAACCAATTACAAGAAAGGCAATAATGTGTAGTGTTCTATCAGCCCAAGGCCAGGTCTGTAGTAATTGATTAATAGTCTGCAGATTGATAAGAAGAATAGAATTACTGACAGTATATTGGGGAGCTGGAACCCACTCAGTAAGTGACTTTCATGTCAAAATCTAGCCAGATTTCTCTCCTCATACACTGCTAAGTCAATCTTCAGTAGTTAAAATGTTTACAAATCTCTTCTTAAATTCAGTTCACTGATTCAACTGCCAAAGCTAGACTTAATTTTTTTTTATTTATTGCCACCTCTTGCTTTTATAAAACGTAGTACACCCTGCATAAAAATATATTAGGAAAATCTTCTAATGTCCCTTGACTCATTTCATGAGCTCTAAAGTTTAATAATACATATCCTACAGCTGCAGTAAAACTTCAGAAATAGACTTTGGTGCTGCATCAAATAAGGATGAGCTAAATTAGCGTAAAGACCAAAGCACATGCCAAATTTTTTTGGGGTTGGTTTGGGGTTTTTTAGAAATCTAAATTAATCTAAAAGATTAATCTAAAGACTAAAGATAATCTAAAGATTATAAGGAAAAAAGAGAAAACAGAAAGTATTTTTGCACTGGGCATAAACTGAGGGCTCAGGGAAACAAAGTTCATGTTATGAGGCTATTGGGCTCTCTATCTTCATCTGTCTATGACCTGGTTGGCAATTTCAGGTCAATTTTTGAGTGTAATAAAATTCTCATTCATTTTTTAATTAATAGAGAGAAAAATATGTGTATATGGAAAGGATAAAATTAAGGGGGAAAACCTAAAAATGCTGTGAAAAAAATGAGCTGAGATTGGGGTCAAGGGCTGAAGACTATTACACACAAATGCACAGTAAACCATTTTTGGATTTACTTTATCATGGAAATGTGAACTTACATTTTACATGAAATTCCAATATTTATAGACATTTACTTTTATAAATTAACTTGGTCACACACGCCTATGTACTTAACATACTTAGGAATTACTCTGCTGCACAATACCAAGGAATTTTTTAAAATTCCAGTTTCCTTTCGTATGCCAACCTGACCCCAGCAAGGAGAGTGAGCTGTCAAGCCATAAAAATAAAAGGTAGTGTGATTTTTTCCTACATGTCATGCGTTGCCCTATAAGGAAAAGCCTTTTCCCTTTCCTTTGGGTCTTGCTGTCCCAGTTGATGTTTGGTGCTGCCTCCCCTCGTGTTCTCCTGGACCCTCCTCCCTCTTCCTGTGCTCCTGACTCCCTTGTGCCTTCAGCAGCCATCAGGACTCTGTGTGCTGAGCTGATTTATGGACCTGTAAGTGGTGGGAGTGAAGGGGAAAGGGGAGAGTGTGTGGGAGTGGGGTGGAGGGTGGAGAAGAGGGTCCTGTGGAGAAGGCTGAGAGGGAGGGAATCTGCCATAGCTCTTGCCCACTGCCTGGAGCCAGATGCTCTCTGCTTTGTTATCTGGAGGTTATCTCCCTACTTTTCTTCCAGGGGATGCTGGTTTATCCGAGGGTGGATGATATATGGAAAACTGGGTAATTCTTCTTTTATCAGTTACAAGCAGTCCAAATACTTACTGCAGAAGATCAGACTAGAAGATAGTCATACTTTAGGTCATTCCAGTGTTAAAATCTATTATGTGTTGGGTTTGGTGCCTTTTTTAGCTGCAAGATGATAATTTATAACATTTAGAAAACTCTCTTATGTTTTGCCATTTGCTGTCTGTGGCCTTCAGCATATGTCAAGCATATGGTGAATTTCTGAATGTTTAAATTGTATCAGCAAGGTGCTATATTCCAATGTAATTGTTTTTAACTGCCAGCTGTGGCATGAGAACACTGTAGATGGGTTACTTTCTACTCCTTTAGCATATTAAGAAAAATAAATCTTCCCTTGTTGTTTTGTTGATGTATTCACTTTGTTTCTGGAGCAGCAGGAATAGATCTGGTAATAGGAAAATAGCTGAAAAAAGGAAAAATTGCTTTCTACTCAAACAAAGGACAACTGTTTTTTTCACATTTCTAAGTAATCTAGGTAATCTGATATAACAATGCTTGTAAAATACTTAGTTTACATATAGAATTGTTGCAAGGCAAAAGTTTCATTTTTTTTTTTCACACAGTGGGCTGTACTTAGACTGTTATTTCCCAGTGTTTCCTCTAACACTGGGTAACACGCATTGGGTGACTGCTTGAGGTGTATCAAACCTGACTGTGAGGCTGTGACATGGCACTTTGTTTGGAACTGTAAGTATTCAGCTCTGAGAGCAGGGTCTGAGAGACCCAAGCATTCAGCAATGGGATGTAGGAAAAAAAAAAGTAAAATTAAAAGAAAAACAAATTGACTTAATAGTTTCATGAGGATCAAACAAACAGTGTCCCTTTTGTCTTTTTCTTTTTTACATATACTTTCCATTGATTCACCTAACCTAACTCTCCCTCATTAACTTTCTCCTTATGTTCTGTGGCTGCAGAGAAGTTGATGACCTGCTAATTTATTCCTTGTGTTCTTTATGAATTTCGTAGCTTGCCAAAAATTGCCCTCAAACGAGGGTAGTCAAACGAGAGAGTTTTCACATCTCTCTTAAGCACCCTGCATCTGTTGAGCTTTAAAAAAAAAAAAAAAAAAGGTTTTATTTTATGAGGGTTTTTTCTAAACCCACGGACCTGTGAAGCTTACCATAATTTGCAGAAAGCTTTATGACTGGGGGTGGGTGGGAGGAGAAAGGGAAAAAAATAAGCCAAGGGAAGGTGAGGAGGTCTTTGAATGAAATAAATATAATGAGACTGTGCCAACTCTTTCCAGATAATGCTAGGAATTAGAGACAGAGGAGTGCTAACAACATATTTCCCAGGTTTCACCAAAGTAAAATTAGAAACAATCTTGGCAGTGGGTAACCAGAGAAATTGCCATGTCGGTTCCCTTAAAGTTGAATATTCATCTCTATAAATGGAATTCACACCTTTCGTTTAATTAAGACATGAAAGTCAAAAATAAGTTTTTGTCACACATTTACTGATAAAATCTTGAATAGAAAAAAAAATTAAAGGGATGTTAATTAGACTAAGAAATGTGTCTGGTGCAGAGAAATATGTGAAGATTTTCTTGAAACTCACATAGATAAAGAAGTGTGAATAAATGGTGCCCTTGGTTTTGAGATGGCTGTATGATGAGTTGTACTGGTTGTGCGTGGTTTGTGACAGTAAGACACCAGACCAGTATATTGTTATAATTTTAATGCTAATACTACTGTGAGAGAATGTAACCTGGCAGCTATCCTCTCAAATAAATGCAGCAATTACTTTTGAAAGGAGTGGAAAGCTTAAAAATCAGAACTAACACAGATTTACAGAAAATACTCTTTTTCTCTAAGGAAAATGTTAGGGACTTTTAAAAAAAGCCCCCAACTTTGAAGTAATTTTTGTCGCACTGCACTTATAAATGTGACTCACCCTCATCACTACGGGACCCAACGTACTGTCTGCGAGGGAAGGAAAATATGCAAGCTATTTTCAGCAGATTTTCATTTGTAATAAAGTTTTGCATCAATATTGATCACCTTATGCCTGCTAGCAGGAGCTAAAAATTTCAGCGACCTTGTACCTTGCAATCTGCCATGAGGCATCTCAACATTAAATTGAGTTTCAGTGGAGTGAAATGGGGATCTACAGCAACTCCAAAAGCTGGTGCCCTACTCAAGGACGTGGAAGTCTAAGGTATGGGGCGTGGGTTTGCATGTTGCTGCCAAATGTGCCCCTAGATCAGGAGAATTCTTACCACCCTTTCTGGTGGCTAACAGGTTTTGAAGTAATTACAGCTTTTTCTTCTGGAGGCACGAGAGGGATTTTAGTGACTCCAGTGCAATCATTCCAGATGTGGTGGAAATGAGATCATGTACTGGGTCTCCTTTTACAGCTCTACTGAGATACAACATTGCAAAACTTACACAAGAGACTGTGCCACCTCAAAAATCTGATTTTTGGTTTGGTTTGGTTTTTTTTTTTTTTTTTTGTTTTTTGGTTGGTTGGTTGGTTTGGTTTTGTTTATTTTTTGGTGGTTTTTTTTTTTTTTTTCAACAAGAAGGTGTCCACTTAGGTTTGCTCATGCCAGGCCTTCATCACGACAGGTGACCCAGCATGCTCAGAGGTCAGGCGGGGTTGTTTTGGCTGTAGGCGCAGCAGTGGAGCATCCATCTGCTAGGGACACAAAGAATGAAAGTAAAAATCCAGGATTTCTTTGGAGGCACCAAGAGTAGCTTGATCTACTCACTGCTGGTTCTCCACCAGTCTGTGAACAGCCATGGCTGTTTTTTTTCCCAGTGTGACACAACTTCTGTCTATGGAGGTCTATATGTGCTTTTCATGATTGGTAGAACATACTTAAAATTAATTTTGCACATTTTTGGACTAAAATGACATTTTAAAGGTATGTAATAAAACTGAAGTGGGCTGGAGCTTTAGTTTATGGGGAAAGGAATTGCACTGTGGGATGAAAATAGGGAAAACCTATGGGTGTTAAGTTCTGAAGCCACAAGCAAGGACGTTATTATTCATTGGGGGTCATTTTTTCAACCCAGAAAGCACTAGTTTTCCTTATGAACTGAAAACGGGGGTGCATGGAATTTTATTATTTTCTTAAAAAGGGCTTTTCAGAGAAGTGCAGCACCTCTACATATCCACTCTGAGAACTTTTCTGTTAGATCAAAAGGGCCTGATTCTGTCCCTTTGGAATGGTAGGGAATGAAATCAGTGGGACTACTCATGGGGTAAGTTACACACGGCGTAGAGACAGACCTGGTCTCTGAGGTATGTGGCCACCAATAGCAGCAGTCATGGGACAGTTCCAGGAATAATAGTGGGAGCCATTTAAATAAGTGGAAAATTGTCCTCCATTTTTACAATTTCTGTCCCTCAGATGTCTGCATTTAATAATCACATTCTAGTATTCTCATTATTACTCAAGAAAATAGTACAACTTTCTGGTCTACTGAGAATGCAAGTGGGGCAATTACTTAGGTAAAGACATCTTGACATTTTTGCTGGGACAAACTGCCTTTTGATGGAACAGAAAATGCAGGAAATTCTCACTTCTGAAAAATCCAAGAACCACCACCCCCCAATTATATATATATATATAATTTTTTTTTTCTTCAGCCCTGCTGTAATTGACACCAAATGTTCCTGGCAGTGACTGCCTTCCAACTGGTTTCTGCATTTTTACCATGCAAATTGAACACTACACCTCTCTTGAACTCTGTTTTAGTATGAGGGAAGCAGTTTTGAAAACTTTTTTTCTTAAAGGCTCTTGATGCATATCATTCTTACTTGCAGTAACTTTATGAAGGCAAGATATAGTTACAAAACAGAATACATTTTCAAAGATGACTGAGGGAAAAAACCTCCTATTTTTAATAAATTATACATTACTAGAGCTCTTAACAATTCTTATTGCAAGAAAGAGTAGCCCACAATGGAAAACCTTATAAATACATAATCCCACCTTAGAAATACAATTGCCTTTGGGAATTAAAATCTTGACCTCTGCAATGAAACCACAGGGAATGTACCTCAGTGAAAATTTAAGGACGTTGACATTTGTCTGGTGTATAACCACATAATCACCCAGAAATACTGAGCAGGCATGCTAATGTCAGATTGTATATATCATAGTAGGGCACTTTAATATGGCTAGTCCAGGCCTTGAAAAGAAATAAATAAGTAGGTTAAAGATGAAAAATTTCAGTTATGCTTTTTGTTCTTTGTTTTTGTTCATTGCAATTCTTTTTAAAGGTTGGGGTAGCATACTTTAAAAGGGAAAGAAGTATTTCTGAAAGCTGATTAGCACCTTAATTTAGTGTAAAAAAGCAAGTAACTCACACTGAGGGAAAAGTTGGTGCCTTATCTACTGGGTAAATCAGTGAAAGCTAAGTGTGCTCTGCTGTCTGCACTTACTGATCACTGGCTGATGGCTGGCTTTGGATATTTTTGTTATTTTGTTTGCTTCTCTTCATGTGAGAAAAATTGATACAATACTGACAAACTGAAAAACAAAATCTGTTTCTCTTTTGCTGTCGATTACCATGTACTTAGCTAGAATTTAAGGACATGGTACCTGAGATTCCTGTGGCAGCTTCTTAGATTAACCTGTACCTGTCCATACCTTCATTTCAGGGAAGTCATTGTGAGAAACTGGAAAGATTGATGTCTTGAAACACTTTGGGTACATGTGCGAGGGGAGGGGGTGGGTCAGGCCTTGCCCTGGTGAGGCAGTGCCCTGCTCCATGCCCCCCTTCCCTAAAGCCTGTATCCCAGCCTGTTGCCAATCCCTGGCCCACTGCAGGCAATGCTCTACACCCACCTCTGGAGCCCTAAGCCAGCTCCTGAAATGACCAGAAGTCCTACCTGGGAGAAGGGCTCAGGAAAGCCAAGGGATATTTAAGGCCAAACACGAGGCAAGCATGTCTTGACCCTGCCTCCTCTTGGAATTTCTATTAACAGAACACTGCTGGAAAACAGGAGTTGGTGGCTGTATGTGTGCTTCTGTCTCCCTCTCATCTCATTTTTCTTCTCCTAATTTCCTTTTCTCAGAATTTTTGAGTAACATAAAATCGAACAGATTTAGAATTTGTCAAGCTGAATGGGCTAAATTAATGCTTTCAGAAGCATTTTAGGTGGATAGAATGTTGCACTAAACCTTTTGCCAAAGCTCTGATTTTATAAATTTGCCAGTAAAGTACTTTTTTTTTGTTTGTTTTGACCTCTTGGGAATATCTTGTCGATATTTCTCCTGTGCATCTAACTCAGAGTATGTGAACAATCATAAGCCCTTTTAAAAGCCTAATCGAGTGAGTTTTGGGGGCCTTGCAGTCATCCTTAGCTATATCTTAACTGTGGGACTGGATACTTATCACAGAAACATAGAATACTTTGGGTTGGAAGGGGCCTTGAAGACCATCTTCATGAAGACCATGTTCCAAGCCCGTGCCATGGGCAGGGACACCTTCCACTAGACCAGGTTGCTCAGAGCTCCATCCAACCTGGCCTTGAACACTTCCAGGGATGGGGCTGCCACAGCTTCTCTGGGCAACCTGTGCCAGTGTCTCAGCACCCTCATAATAAAGAATTTCTTCCTAATATCCAATCTAAACCTACCCCTTTTGAGTTTAAAGCCATTGCCCCACGTCCTTTCCTATGACATCATCTTGTCCCCTTATAACCACAGAGGGGAACAAAGCAATGTTAGCTTTCTTCATATTTCTCCATGCAAAGCAGAACACTCCTCAAAGCAGTAGAGTAGGCTTGGAACATGTTGGAAATTTGTGATATCAGGACCTTAACACCCTCTGTGTGCAGATTAGACAGATTAGGCGTAGCCTCGGTGTCGAGTTTTCCTGAGGAGGTAAGACTCTTTATCCTTTCTGAAAGTTTCTTGCTTTTCCTCATCTGACAATATTTTGCATTAGCAGATGTCCTCAGCAACATGGTACTTTCAAGCATACAGAAGTACTGTGACTGACAAAAAACAGCTGGAAGACTTTTGAAATAACAAGGAATTCTGTGATCCGGATTTTCTTAAATCTGCTTAGCCCACATGCAGAATTCCTTGCCAGGGAGAGTTCCTCTGATAATTGCCAAGACTGCCTGTACCAGGTTGAGGAACTATTTTGGAGGATGTGCCCAGCAAATGGGCAT
Source organism: Coloeus monedula (assembly GCF_965178545.1). Taxonomy (NCBI): domain Eukaryota; kingdom Metazoa; phylum Chordata; class Aves; order Passeriformes; family Corvidae; genus Coloeus; species Coloeus monedula. Next base: position 5,816,232 of record NC_138785.1, on the reverse strand, counting down.
GAGGCACACATAGCAAATCCACTCTTAGCTGAAGGATCATTAGAGCCACGTGTCCCCATTGTCCTTCCCACCTAACTGCTGCACCAAGTCCTCATCAGTGTGTTAAAGCATCCAGTCTTTCACTTCTGAACAAAATTCTCTTTCCTGTGAACATTCTGTGAGACAACTCTGGACTTTTTCTCACTACTGGTTTGATTGAAACAGATACCTAACATCCTGCAGGAATTTTAGAGCTATGGGATTAGTGGTTAGACCATGTGTTGGTTAATTTTCTGCTTGGCTGAGTCCATTATTGAACTAGATGCATCCCAGATTTTATTCATGTCCTGTGATACTGTAGGAAGTTGTTTTCCACTAGGAACCCTATAGTCTCTACAGTAATTGTGGATAATGTGACCTAGTTATTGGATATTAATATCACTGTTGAACGAGGCTGGCTTTTGTTTCTTAACTAATTCATAGTTAAACTAATTAGGAATAATTTCTCCTGTCACTATTTAGCTGGTGATAAGCAAAAATATAGGAAAAGAAGTCCTCAACATAGACTTTGAAGGCACCATTTTCCTTGATCTCAATCTTTGCTCCTGCCGGCAAAGCACTCAAGCACAACCCACTCTTCTACTATGTCATGGAAAGCTCCTGAAGATGGATACAGCTGTTATGGCTGCTTCTTCTATTGTGACATTGAATTGTAAAGTGACATTGCAACAAGGAGAATGAAAGGATTACTTGTATCAAATCAGACAGTCAAGTATATATTTTGCCTTTAATTTTTTTTTTAAACCTTGAAGCTTCAATTAGTTTTTCAACCAAATGCATTACGAATGTATGCTATTTGCACATATTACTTTCACTTCCTTTGGAAAATGTTGATCCTTCTTTTTCCCATCACCTCTGGGCACAAACCACAGCAGCTCTTTTAAATGGCCTTCTGAAACAAGAAACTATGTTTTTTTAATCTAAGTTAGTGTCTCAGTTATGTCAAGTAAAGGCGACACACCAGGCAGAGGCCTTGAGGTCCTCGGACGCTTGTTTAAATTTCAAAACCTGCATTTATAAATTTGATCTTCAGTTTTATAGTTTCTGTAACAAACAAACAAAACAAAACAAAATTTATGGCTACCTTTCCATTATAAATGTTAAGATATTCTTTCTACCCCACCCCAGTGAAGATACTTGCAGCAAACTGTTTATCAGGCATTAGCAATGACACATCTAAAGTGTTAATACAAATATTGATTTCAATTATGCAACTCCCCCATAGTTACTGATGCTTTTATTCATCAAGAAGTATCTTTAAATTCATCACTCTAAAAAAATTACACTGACCTTTCCCCACCCCCCATGCATAAAATTGTCTTTATTAGGGGTCCTCAAAAACCGGAGGAGATGTCCCATTTATCAAATTTTCTGAACTTTTTTGTGTTTCATTCTTAACAGCTCTTTTGAACGTGAGCTTCTCCAACTATTAAAGCTTCTCAAAACCATCTCATCAACATTTTCCCATTTCTTTTTCCACAATAGCTATAAAAAAATGAGTGAGTAAATAGCAACGGTTTTATGGCTGCAATTACTACCTACCAAGCTGTTTATAATAATTTTGTTGCTTTTATTGCTCCCTTCTTGGGCTTATTGAAGCCACCTTTTCTCCTGCTGTAAGTTCACTTTCTGGCAGATGACAGGAGCTTTCCTGGCACACATTTAGAAGGCCAGAACTTTCTCATTCCAATGAAAAAATAAATATTTTTGGGGTTTCTGGGAGTACAGACTTAGGATTAATTTCTTAGAGGTTTAGTTTAGGGGTTTTTCTCCTGTGGAGGAAAGGTGATCTTGGGTTTTGGTGAGTTTTGGGATTTTTCAGGGAGGCAGTAGATGCCTCATCCCTAAAACCATTCAAGGTCAGGTTGGACAGGGTTCTAACTACCTGATCTAGGTGAAGATGTCCCTGGTCATGACAGGGGGTTGGACTAGATGGCCTTTAAAGTTGCACTCCAACCCAAACCATTCTTTATTCTAAAATTACTGTTTCTAACTAGTTCTTTATGGTATTTCAGTTGATGCCAAGGCATCAACTTGGGTGCTAAAAATTCTGTATGTATTTAAGTGTTTTGTTGGATTAGAACCCTCAGTTAACTGCTAGAAATAAATTCTTCTGCCTTTGTGATAAAAATTAGCAGAGCACATAAACTCATGAATTTATTAGGATGAAAATTGTGTAAGTACGTTAACAAGCATGGTTTGGTTCTCTCCTTTCTGCTGGACTATTGTTATGGGCAGAGGAGAAGGAGAAATGGTCAAGTTTGCAATCTGGACAATAATGCATTTTAAATACAATGGCTGAACCCTCCAAACACCAGGCTGATTTTATTAAAGGACTGTAGCAGGATGTAAAAATCAACACATTAAACTATTCTAGTTTCTGGTGGAAAAAATTATATTTTGTGGATATACAGCCAGAGTTTTATTCTGGTTTGCATTATCCTATTTTACTGAAAGCAAGAGCATATCATTAGATCCAGGTAACACTTTCTTAGTTAATCTGTAGGCAGAGCTCTGCCTTGTTAACCCCCTACCCATAAAAAATTCAGAGCAGCCTTTCAGTATTGTGTATTTTGTGGTAAGTGCACGCTGACATGATCTCCCAGCTGCAGGGAGATTCTCCTGAACAGGCTGAATATAAATAGACTCTTACGCTGTTCAGCGTTGCACAGATCAGAAAAAGAGACCAAGAGAGCTCAAGAATGCAGAGATATTTCAGCATATTTATTCCCATTGTATATTATTTTTGTTAGGTTGGTTTTTTGGGTTCTTTTAACTGTTACAGTGATCAAAGTCAATTCACCTACTAAATGGTTCAAGTACAAATTAAGTGTTGGCATATCTTGTCAGGGTTGGTATTTCCAGACGTAGAACAGCAGTGGTCCTTCAAGGGCAACTTTCAGGGCCAATTACTGCAAGCATACCAGTTCCCTAGTCAGAGCACAGTGTTAGACAGATATAAAAAGTACACAATTACAGCGAGTGGGACTAAGGAAGAAGGAATTCTATCAAGAAGAAAACCTGAGGTTTACATCCTAAGCACTGAAAGAGTTGATTATGCACAAACTGGATGGAAGAAACTGCAAGGAGAAGTCAGAAGAGAGAGTTGGTAAGCCAGGAGAATAAATGTGTGGGTTGTAGTTTCCTACAGTCAGCCAAGTCCTTGCTATGTGAGAGCTGCTGGTCCGTGGAGCTGGCAGGCTGTTTCCTCTCCATCCAGCAGAAAGCCCAGGAATGATGCTGGACATCACTTACTGTTTGTTTTTTCTGTTGTTGTTGCACAGGAAGCTGAGGTAAATTGATGTACCTGCATATAAGATACAGTGATCCAAAAGTCTTAAAAAAATGACTTTTATCTGAAACTGGTGCCATCTATGTAAAAATAGCCATTACAGCTCCCCTTGGTCATCATGTGTTTATGACAGTGAGTTTAAAAAGCTGCATCCATTTGCACCATGGTTTTGCTGGGTTTAGATCACTGAACATTTTCAAGACAGGCTTTGGGAGCTGGAGGGAAAGGGAAGCAAGAGAGGTGGTTTTCCTGGTTGCTTGCTCTGCAAACTGAACTCGAATGTGAACTTTCATGTTTCATGGCTTGCACAGTAGTAAGAGTTGCAAGGATTCAGTAAAACGAGCTCAGTTAATAAGTGTACAATCCTGACATTGGTTCTGACTGACAAATGACACTGTTAAGGTGAAATTCGATGTAGGTAAGTGAAATTCACCCATCCCTGCTTTTTGACTCCTATTACAATAGCAAGGAAAAGGAATCATTTTCGGTTTTACTTCATAGAACTGTAAATTCAAAGCCTTCATTTCAGAAAGGTCATTTTTCTTGAATGAAAAATTTCAGCTGTTTTCACTTTTCAGCTTAAAAATCTGATCTGACTTGTCCCATGCTTCCTTTGGAATAGATGTAATATGTTATTTTTAGAGAAAACTGAAAATTCACATCTCAAGGCATTTAAAAATATTTTAGAGGTGGATCCACACTTGGTGTGCTTAATCAGAATATTTATTAGACAATGAGAATAACTTTACTCAGGATAACTTTATTCAGATGCAGTTTTCTTTAACTATGTTGGCGCTAAGGGAAAAAATGTGCGAAAGTATGAAGATCTGCTCATGACTAAAAGTCAATTTTAATAGAAGTGTATCTGAATACATACTCAGTAGAGCCTGTTCAGCTAATAATGTTACAGAAAACTTCAGGGGAAACCCCAGGCTGACTGTCTCTGGCCTGCAAGTGAGATCATCCGAAGATGTTTCTTTGGGGAAATCTGTATTTTGGGGCAGATGAAATTGAAATCCTGCAAAGTGTGTGGATTGGCCACAAGCATTTCTTGAGCAGGACAATCCAGGGATGTCATCTATTTACAGATGTTGCATGAAGGGAGCTGAGAATTCAGAGACACCTTTTAAGGTTCCAGGCAGGAGGAATGGGAATGTTTCATGCTGGAAAATTTGGCTTGGGCTTGTATTTGGGAGTTTGGTAATGCTGTGTTATACCTATGTGAGCAAACCACAATCTAGGTGACGGAGTGAATCAGTTCTCACATGAAATAGGAACTCATTTGAGCTTCCAACAAAACGAGCCTTTTTCTAACCTTAATGCTTTATAAAACTGGCTGTTTTTCTTTTTTTTTCTTCACGGGTCTGTTATTTCCGTTTCTGAAAAGAAAATATCAGAAATCTAAATGCTACTGTAGCATCAGAAAAGAAAATTTTTTGGACATACTTCTGAAGCATAGACACGCAGAAAAAGGAAGCAGTGGAAAGCTTACAAGGAAGGCCACTCCTGAGATTCAGTCCAGTTTTTCGTTCTCAGGGTGATTACGTACTTTGGACAAGGTTAACATAAACATCCAGTCACTTGAGTTGTTATTCAAGCCGAAACTCTGAACGTTTGTGTTTTTTTCATCAGCAGATCTGTTCTTCCTGAAGTTTCCAACCCCATTAATTACAGCCAGACATGTTTTTTGCATAGCACTTGATATAATGAGACATAATCCCCATCTGGGCACTTGCAAAGAGTAATTGCACCATTTGCAAGATACTGCAAGATTTATGGTAGCATCTCCTAATATCTCGCAATATGAATAACTCTGTCTTACTGTGAGAGGTAAATTGGCACAATCACACAATACAGCAAAGTTTTGCAAAATATCGTATGTTATCTCACATGAAAACTATGAAATTATTGCCTGTCACTTTTATATGTTTATTACTGATTATTCTTCAAGGCTGTATTTCAAATCTATTGCTTGTGAACATGAACAAATCCAGACTTAACAGAGTACAGTTAGAAATGAAATACTGTGTTTGCTGAGATATCAGCATAGAGATCTCAGCAATTTTTTAAATGGGGAAATTGAATTACAGGTGCCAAGGGCAGAGAAACCAGAAGAAACTGTAGTAATATAACCTGCATCTTAAGAGGGGAAAATGGTCTCACTGAAGATAATGATCCCTCAGAATCTGAAAATTATGCACCTTTCTGCAAATATGAGACGAGTTTTCCTGTCCATTCTCATTTATGTCTTTGCCAGATGCTGAGGCTGCATGTAGCTTCCAGGAATCCAATATGTCCAGAAATGTCTTTCTGTTGGTTACAGCAGACTGCTACCATCTGTGTCCAAAGAGAGGACCATTGCCCCTTGACCCTTCAGCCGTTTGAGGTAGCTGGTGAGCCTGGAAAACCAATGCAATAGCATCTGGCTACAGCACCAACACCACTGGGGACAGCCAGAAGTCTGTGGCAAGGTTAAACTATATTATATATGCACTGCTCTGGTTTACAGGGACAAGAGAACATGTCTGGTTATCCATAATACTCCACAGCCAAGAAACTTACATCTAGCCCATGCAGAACAGGGCTATATGACTTTATCTTCAATTAGCCTCGATGCCTGTTTTTTACTCCACCTTCATGTTCAGTAGTTGGGCCCAGTCTCATATCTTCATTTAAGACTGCATTTGTTCTATTTTCTTCAGAAAACTCAGTGCAAGAAGGAAGGGTTGGTCTCATTGCATGTCTCATCCCCTTCCACATGTGGGCCACAGCTCTTCTTCCAGCACCTCTTGCCTCCTGGCTGGCTGCATGCACCAAGGATGCAGCCTGCACCTTGAGGACGTGGCTTTAGGAGGATCTGCTGCCCTTTCCCCACCACTTCCCCCCAGAAATGCCATGCTACTCGAGAAGGATTTTGAAGCTTTCACAGCTTGCTTATTAGGGAAAAAAAGTCATCTGGTAGAATGAGAAAACTCATGCTCTCAGTGATATGACTCTAAATAACCACACTTAAAATGAAATCAAAGCCCGTACCTTGGGACAAGTATGCCAGCTTCCAGGAGATGATGGAATTTTTTTCATGGCAGACTTATCACTGGTTTCCTAAATGAAGCAAGATAAACAGAATAAACCCTTTCATGTGGTTTCCGTGATTAAAGCAAGGTCCTCAAGTTGGCAGCCTATCATGGGTGGGTTCAAAGTGGAAATGGGAGCTGGCTTTTTTCTTTCTTTCAGAGGATCCCGCTGCTGTTTGTACATAGTCCATCTTGGTGACTGGCATAGGATGGAATACATGCCGTCTGTGGGCTTGGAAATCTCATGGCAGTAATCAGGAGCTCTCTGGTCCTTATGGCAGGCATCAAATGGGCTACTGCCAGGTCTTTGAACTACAAAAATAAACAGGGAATAGAACTGCATTGTTTTGGCGAGGCCCAGTCGTCTGTCTTGGAGCATGCTCTGGTGAGAGTGTTTAACTTGGATTTTGTCCATCACATGTGGTAGCTGCAAGAGTGGAAGAATAGAACAATGTTAATACATTTAATGGTGTGCTGGCTTAGAGGTCCTCAGGAAACTGTTACTCCCATTTTCTCTCCTAGGACTCTGAGCTCTTCCCTCTCTGCTGAGCTTCTGTGTAAGTGGATGGGTAGTGAAGCAACATTGCAACTTTTATGTGTGACTGTCTTATTTCTTCAGTTTTGGATTTTTTTTTTTTTTGGTGGATTAGTTATTTGATATAGAGAAGTAAGAAGAGTACTTTAGAAAGGATGAATTCCCTGGTACAACCCATTTGTTTTATGTCACTTTGGGAATGTGAAACAGCCATGAACTCAGTTCCTGATTATTCCAAGTTATCAGAATGGCACAAATCACTGGAAAGGCTGCTTTGTATTCTGAATCTTTGGTAAGTCATTCAGAGTAACTATGTTCAAATTGAAGGTACAGCTCCCACTTTTTTTTTTTAATCATCAGGTTATGTTCTGAAAAGGAAAGATTGGAATGAAAATTGAGTTCTCAAGCAAACCCTTGACCAAATTAAAACTACTTTATTTAGCTTTAAAGCAGTGAAATTTCCTTTATCATGAAAATTCCTTTGTTGAGGACTTGCTGGCTCTGCTGCTGCACAGAAGCAGTGTGGGAAATGCACAGTGTAGGACGTGAATATGAGAAAAAGCTCTTCTCTTTGCCTAATCTGCAGTGGTGGCCAAGCCAGTGGCCAGCTGTAAAATAAAGGCTGAGGCAGTGACTGCTGCTGCCAGGATCTTCCACACCTTCCTCCAAAGGAAGGACATAGTACTGTGCACATCCTTTCAGAAGATCAATTATAAAATAAAAAGGAGGATACTGTAGGCTTTGTTGAAACAAATCAGGGTGGAGAGGGATAGCTCATTATGCTGCTTGTTTGGCATAGTGTCTGATTCCTCTGAACAATAAACGATCCATATTGTGGTAAAAACCATTTAATTAACTTAGCAAAATGCAGATCAATGCCAGAGATTGTGCCATTTAGTTAGTTGTATCAGAGAGCTTTAAATAGAAGTTATAACTCTGTCTTTAGTCAGCTCCATGGCATTAGAAAGAGCCTCTGACAGAGCTGATGCTATTTCCCATTTGCAATAACTGTTCACTGGGCTGGGGTTTTGCATTTAGCATTAAAAAAAAGCACGTTGATCACATCTGATTAAAGTTACGTTTACATAAATACTCATTGGAATGGAAGAAGTAACTCACCCTTGTTTATGGTCCAGATGCTTATTATACTGCTGTGCTCTGTTTCTCTGCTATGGTTTACTTCTAAGGTACAATGGCAAGAGAAATACATGGGAAAATGCATTTAAAAAGCTGTGTTTTTGTGATTTCTCTCCTAACTGAAACCAGGAAATACTAAAAATATCACGTGTATGAGGTGGTGTTGGAAAGCCTGATTCCTAGAAGAAATCACTGCAGATGTATGTGGCTGAGTTTAACTTTTGGGATTTCATCTTCAATTACTCACCCTTCATACATAAATCAAAATTACATGCATATAGTGAAACTACACAAAGACCATGGGCTGGGAGGCAGAAATCTGGTCCCCTGAACCCCCTTGTTTTCTTTGTATGTAATAATTACAAAAGCCATCTCCCTGTTTGAGTACATGAGGTGAATGAGCAGAATACTTGACGTGAGCCTTCAGGCTCACAAACAGACCTTGAAAGAAAAAACTCTTCAAATCCTTCCTTAAGGAGGTAGATTTATGTGGCTGGTATGATGCATAACTCTGTTTTTGGTGGTTTTCTATGATATTTAAATGATTAAAATCAGTCTGTTGGTATCAGGCTGGGGCCTTGCTGCTGAAATGCTCTGGCACGCTTCCTTCTTTTTCTTCTCTAACTCCCTCAAATAAGTTGGCTTATTCTAAAATCCAGAACATGATTTCTGAACTGAAAAATTTTTACCTCCTTCTAGAGTTTATAGTCTGCAGATGCAATATCCATCTCCATTGCTTTGACTTGCAGAGTATCTTTTCTTAAAAACAATTTACCCTCAAAGTTTCTTGGTAGTATTCGTACCCAAAGTGTCTTTTATGGATCTGAGTGTTTTGTTTTGGCTGGTAGCTATTTCAGTAAACAATATATTTTTTTTCCACCTGTGTCTTTGTTTCGCTGGTGATCATGCTTTCAGCTAGTCCAGAGATTTCCTCAGATCTTTGAGTTTCCAAGTAACCACTTGGTTAATTAATATTACTCAGCTACACAGAAGGAGTAATTCTAGTAATTCAAAATCACTTTGCCTAACTGGAAGAAAATTGTCTGGCACATGAATGTTACATCTTTGGCAAATACAAGTAAACTTCATAAGTTTAAAAATCTTTATTCCACGTAAGAAAGGTTGAGGTGCTGTGATTTCATTTTGAACAGTAGGCTAATGTGTCTTGTCTTAAGATGATCTGACTTGCTGATGTTTTATATTTAATTCCCCTCAAAGCAAAGGACTGTAGTAAAGAAAGAGACTGGACTGGAATGACAGTATCCACCCTGTTCTTCAGGTAAAAAGCATTTTTACAGTGAATTTGAAGAGAAAATGTAATTAAAATCTTCAAGAACTTACCTATTTTTTCATAAAATCTCAAATATAGACATAAATGTTTGCTACAAAACACAAATCCACCCCTCATAGACTCTGCCTATATTTTCCTAGGAACACAAGTAATATAATATTAAATAACCCAAAATATATTTCTTGGAACTCATAGGAGGCTTGTTAGTTCAAAGACCTCTACAAAGCCAACCTGCACACTTTGTTGTTTCATGTTTTTCAATCTTAGGCAATGAAAATTAATAACTGAGAATAAATTAAGTTACTAATAAGTCTTCAAAGCATCTCCACTCTTCTGATTTTAATTATGTAATTGATAGTTGTGCAGATCAAAGATTCCCCTGGTACTGATATAGTTTCTACATATTAGTGCTAGGACAAGATATACATATGTGTATAGAAGAACTAAAGACTTGTTTAAAAAATGGATGCAAAAAAGATTTATATTACATTTTTAATCTATTTCCTAAATCATGTTATTAACAGTGGAGTGCAAATATTTATGATTAAACATAATTTATTCTGCCAGATACCTGCTGATGTTTTAATTCTTGAAGGGAGTGATTTGTCATTTTCTAATATTCTGTAATTAGACAATTTTAGTGAGGAATTATATTTCATTACCTCAATTTGGAATTAAGAAATGTCCTTTATGTAAGATATACCTATGAAAACTTACCAGGTTATTAAAACTCAGAGCTAACTCAAAAAAGCAGGAGATATAGGTAGTGAGGTTGAAAGAATTGGTTGCTTGTGTTAGGAAGATCAAAGAGAAGAGGCATTTAAAAGCCCTGTTTGGCTTCAGGTTTGCAGATGTAGAGGCTGAGAGGGCTGTGTCACATACAAATCTTTCTAGCAGCACATGCAAGCCATAAACCGTGTGGCAGTGTGAACATTTAGCTTAATGTGCTGCAAAAGAGAGCACTTAGACATTGCCAGATAAGTCCTGTATCTTAGGTCTTACTTACCTCGCTTGGTTTTCTTCATTGTTTAAAGAATTTAATGGTTCTAGATGGCCCTCTCCCCTGATTATAGAACTTAGGCATTGAGATTCATAGCTCTCACTGGTTTTGGGGTGCTTTTAGGTTCACATGGGGATCTGGGAGATCCCACTAAAAGTGTGCCCGTCAGACCATAATATCTTGTAGCCAAAAAAAAAAAAATTACTGTTTGGAAACTGGGAGCAAAAATTATGTAACACAGCATATAAACCCCTGAAGATAGTTTACTTAGGATTGTTAATGGTGTATCTAAAGGGAGGGGAAATAAAATTTAAGAGATAGGAAGGAGAAGGATGTGAATTGCTAGAGCACAAACTAGACTTGGAACATGAAAGAGTGAAACACTGTGCCAAAGTAATTAGATGATATAAGCATAAGGCAGGAAAGTCAGCCAGCACTTATCTTCATTTATAAATAACGCTTCTGGACACTTCTTCCCATCCCTTTTAGAGATGAATATTCTGCTGTAAACCAGACCTGCTCTAAACATCAGAGTCTCACTTAGCCTGGATTAACCTGGTGGTTCTCAGCAAGATGCAACGAGGTCAGAGCAGCACAGTATGTCTCCCTGTTTTGAACACTTCAGGTGTCAGTACTCTGGGGTTACATTTTTTGATAAAGTTTGAACAGAGAGCAATAGGAAAACATGAATCCTGGTTAGTCCCCTCTCATGAAGGAAACTAATCCTGCTGAAGTGAACACAAAATCTGTTTTTACTCAACTGTAGCAGAAGAGACCCTCCAAACATGAAACAGGAATTTGAACAAATACCCCTCATCAACTCTGAAATTTTCAAAGCTAGTGTGGGGTCTGGATGCCTTAAAGCCCACTAATGGGAAAGGGTTATCTGTGGTCCTTATGAGGCTTTGGAAATGTCTCCTGCAGTGTTTAACTTGACAGGAATCACTTGTATTTGATGCAACATTTCAGCATGGCTCAATACCTTACTTTGCAGACAAAGTAGCTATCTTTTTCCTAAAGGATTAATACCGCAGACATGATTCCTTATTTTGCAGACAAAATAGTTGGGTTTTTTTTCCCCCCAAGGAATTAATACCACAGACATGATTTGGTTCAGAGATTCCCACATTGTGTTGAGATGACTGCTTGCTGGGGAATTAGCCCGGTAATCTATGGAGAAATTGTCTGGAGCAGCAGGATTTTCTAGAATTCCCTTTTGATAGCAATGACATAGATTGTTAAAGTGACTCTACATGTTCTTTGTCAGCTACTCCAGACATCTTCCCCTTGCATTTACCTCTGATTGGCATTTCCATGGCAGACATAAGTAAGCTTCTGTTTGAAGTATTATTTAATGTTATTCATTTAATATGCCTTTATATTACTTTAAAACTGGCAATAGGAAGGAATCCCATCATCTAGAAAAATTTCTTTCTAATGGAATGTGGCTATGGAAGTGTGACACCTCCTCAGCTTTTATTTAATGAAGATATTAATGGCTCAATCAGAAAAAATACAGTCTTTCAATTTGGCATCTGTTTTGTAGGTACAAAAATGTGTACATAACATTATTTTATTTGACTGGTAATAATATTTGTAGCTTCCCTCAGAGCTAGAAAGAGACCTTCAAAAAGCAATGTTCTTTAAGTTTTCCACTGCCACCAAGTCAGATATATAAGCCTAATGTTCCTAATTGTGTTAGGAGACACACTTCTGTGTCTGGGCCTTTTGGTTTTTGGTTTATTATTGTTTTCTTCTTCCAATCTAAGAAGATTTCTGTATCAAGAAAATACACAAAGTATTGTAGCAGGGCAAAGTGTTGTAACAAAATAAGAAATTCACAGAAATTCATTGCTATTTGTATCTTGGTTTTGATCTTCAAACTTGCTCCAAATCCTGCCAAGTGCTCAAAATTCAAACAGGGCATTTTTCCCAATGAACTGAGTTTCATAGAAAATGTAAGCTGATAAGATGACTGATAATATATTCCTACCTACCTGCTTGTTTCCTGAAAGATGTGGTTTTAAACCACAAAAGAAATTATCCCAATAATTAATTCTGGTAGCTAGAGAAGAATTTTTGTCTCAGTTAAGAAGGAAGATGAGAAAGAGATAGAATCCTAATATTAGGCTACTTTTCAAATAGAGACAAGACTTTTTTTTGTATCCAGCCCTTTGGCTTGTTTAATTCTATCTGATTTTAGCCAGACCATTCACCTGGGATGTAACAGCTTGAAGTTTATAAATTGGAAAGATGCAGGAGGTTCTAAAGGCCTTGAAATACAAGTTGTCTGAATCACCATAAGAAGGTGCTTGGAGTGGCTTGTCTTCCAGTGCAGCTGCCTAATCTGAGGTGGTAAGAAGGAGGGATAAAGTCTGTGCAAACCTTGTCTGATATAGAAATGCAGCCATAAGTTTTCAAATGATTTATCATTGTGGGATTCCCAAAGTGTGTTATCCTGCAGATGCATAAAAAGAGTTGAAATAATCACGGAGAAATATATGACAAAATATCATCTCTTTGCAACAGTCCTGGTCAACCTTTAATTACTTCATTCAATAATTAAGGACTATCCTGAGAATCTGACAGAATTTTAATTTAAACTAATATTGATCTTTAAACCACAATGAACTCTGCTCATAACCAAATAATTAGAAGATCAAGCTGAGAATCTCAGCAGCATTTCATTAAGAAAAGCCTAATGCAAAGAATTGGGGTTTTATAATGTCTATGATAAAACTGTATTTTATGCTTAAATGCTTGGCTTGGTTTCAGGAGTGGAAAGAACCCAATAGTGTTTCATGATAATAGCATTTATTTTAAATGCCACTTTTTAGGCAGATTCTACTCAAAGTCTTAGTTGCAAATATTATCCTTTTTATTTTTTGGAGATGACAACCTAGAAGCTGTTGCTATTTCATTTTGACCTGTAGATGTTACCTTAATTGTCATAATTTCACATGTAATTTAAAAGGAAGAGTAATTTCTAATGGCAGAGAAGTTGGATTTATTCTGTATCTCTTTTTAAAGGAAGCTTACAACAGGAATTGTGTACCTCAGGCCTTCTTTCCTTATTTTTCTTCTCTGCCAGTGTTCTTTCTGATTGCTTGGATGCCATATGGTATTATAGCCCTTTTATCTTTTATATGACTATCACCTGCAGGCAGTTGCATCTGAGCTCCTGATCCCTGACCACAGCTTCTCCTAAACCTCTGTGAAGCATCAAAAAGATTTAACAAAAGGCCAGAGAAATGAGTGGTTTTTTTTGTTGTTGTTAAAGGATCTTCGTTGACTGTTCAGGTTATCACCGCGCTCATAAATGAAAAATGTATTTATTGAGTTTTGTCTAGTCTCTTGGGCTAGTGCTCCTTATACAGTAATAAATGTCCTCTGGATCAGACCACCGTGGTAGGCTTTCAGTTGGAGATCATTGATTCCAGCAACTCTCTCAGGTTCAATAATCTCAGTTTAGCTGCAGTCATTTTCTTTATTTTGTTATATCCAGCAGCACATACTGTACCGTGGTGCTTTGCAAGTTGAACTTGATGTGAACTCAGGGGTGATATCCTGCTCCTTTGGGGTGGAATTCTATTAGAAATAGTGAAATTCTAGTAAATGTGAGTTGCTATTAGCTGTGCTGGCACTTCCAAAACTAATTAATGTTCAGTAATTCTCCTGCATTCTTCAGTCATTAATGAAAGAGGGTGCAAGGGCTATCAATTGGAAAATTTGTTAGTTCTCCATAAGGTTGACCATTTTTGGTTGACCACCTGACAACTTTCTGCCACTGAGCAAGTCTGGGTCGAAGTTGTATCTTAACAATGCTTGTTTTACTAAAAATATCTAAGAAGAGTGTAGCAACCACGGTGCTTAATTGTCTCATGCCAGCTGGATCCAGTTCCAAGCTCAGAACTCTTGCTCCCTAGCTGAGCTTCAAGGACAGTTCAGCAATGGCTCAGTGTGATCAGAATTGTCTCTCACCTCCCTGGGCCAGTTCCCTGACATCCCTGCTCTGCTGGCTGAGTAGTCAGAGGATCAAAGCCCATACAACTGCAATTTTTGTAAATCGGGGATATTGACCAGGGTATACGGGTCCATCTTTTTTCCAGGAGAGAGGTTTTGAAATGTAATGACTAACAAGTATTGGCAATTTAGTAGGACTGATGAAAGTATTAGTTAGACCTGCCTATCCTGCTCATGAGTTATACCTGTTTGAGCTGCTTGTCTATTCCAGTCATAAGGTATGGTGTGTAACTTCGGCCAGCTTGTTTTGCCTCTAAATATTTGTCCTAAAACACACTACAGACTGCAACCATTTTGGAATCTGCATGTCTGGCAGCTTAGATTAGTGTGATGGGGTCAGGAATGAATTGTTGGGTCCCCACCTGGGTGCTTGGTCCTACTATTGCTGGTTTGCATCCTCACTACCCAAGGCTACTTTCAGAATTATCATTTTAAGTGATAAATTTAAGTACAACTCCAAAGATGGTTGTGCTGAAGGGAAAATTTTATGTTAATGAAAAATATGTTTCTAAGCTACTTTCCCATTGTGCTTAGTGTTGGAACGTTCAGCACTGGAGGAAAAATGAAAATAGATATATTATTCTTACCCTAATCCTTCCCTATATTGCAAGGAATCTGTTGCTTTTTCCACTTGTTCTTGGACTATATCTATAAAACTATCATACAAAGGTACCACAATAAAACACTCTCCAGCTGACAACAATCTCTTTCTTAGTATTATTGGAGATTTTCTCTGATATGTTGAACTTTGACAAGACTATAACTGAATAATACTGGTGACATTTCATTCTTCATTTACTAAAAGAAACAGAAGAGGAAGGGGGCCAAGTAATTATTTTATCTTGTGTGTTGAAACAATACATATTTTTATATGAGAGGCTCTCTCGTGTGACTTTCTGCTTTGTATTATCAGAAGCATTGAATCATTTCCCTGGCTTTTCCTTTGCAAAGCATTCTTGTTTTCTTGTTTAGACCGTTCTCAGAGCAGTCTCTCAGATTGGAGATTCATCTTGGCTGGTATTAGTCCAGTTTTAATGCTGTATTTCAAGGCAAGTGTCCTGGTATTTATGATATAAACTCTTGAGCATGTCCTTGGCAAAGCAGGTATTTCAAGAAACCAAAACCCTTTCACACTGCAAAGTTCTGTTTAGTTAATGACAATCCTCTCTTTGTTTCCTCTTCTGAACCTTCACTAGACACCAAACATAAATAAAGCTCTTAACTGAAGTTTATGATGTGGTGGTGGCCTAAGATAAGAGAGGCAGCTTTGAGTCCGTCCTGCGTGTGCCTGGTTATCTGAATCCGATGTGGAATGCATGCTGAAATGGAAGAGTCTTCCCAAAACTTATGTTACTTGTTCCACAAAAGGGTGGGAAACAATCCCTGAGTTTTTTCTTCATCTGATTTAATGGGATAGCATCATGATTATTTCTTTGATATTTCCAATACTGTACTTTTCCCTGAGAAGCGCATGCCTAGACATTTCCACTGGTGTTTCCTTTCTTAGAGCACACCTACTCCAGTGGATGAAAACATGCTCCCTATTGTAGTTACTATTGTAACTTTAAGTAGTTTGATTCCAAATATTATGGGGAAAAGCATTTTTCCAACGTAAAATTTGATTTTGTGAAATGGCTAAATTCTTCATTTTAATGTCAGGAATAAACAGTCTTCACATACTTCAGACCCCTGCAGTTTATTCCAGAAAACAAAAGTAAATGCACAAAAAGACATGTTATACTGTAATTGTTTACAATCATTAAAGAAAAAAATCAAAATTGAACTGTGCCTTTTGAAGGAGGCTCACTGAACTAAAGCTAATGCTGGAGAATATTCATGTAGACAGGACAGTGTTAATGTGTCTGTGTAGGCAATACTGTACATCTATCTGTCTGGATATATGATCATGAGCTGGAGATTGTTTATTGTCAAAGGCTGAGTGGCTAATAAATGCTGGCAATGGCTTGGATTCACTGGAATGCTGCACAGCTGCAGCATTAGTCAGACTTTCCCTTTTCTGAATTCTGTAATCCCTTCAATATTGCATTAAATATGTTTTCAATATTTATCTGGATAAAAATGTGCTGAATATTGCAACTGTTTAATTCTGATGTTTGTCACGTAGAAAATCTATGTAAGGCAGAAGGTAACAACGTTTTTATTGCTAAAACCTAATGCAGCTGCTTCTTGTGTCCTTTGCTCACTTGGAGCCTTGTGCTTGGGCTATTTACAGCTCTTGGTAAACCTTTGCGATCCCTTGGAGGTGGAGGCATGTCAGAATTCCTGAAGCCAAATTCAGACCTTAGTGCTTGGCTGAACTCACTGAGCTGACCCGGCACCCTACACAAGAATCAAGAGTTCCTATAGATTTCAGTGTCAGTGGAATTTAGCAGATGGATTTTGGATTTGTTGTACTTTATAGACCAAATACGGGATGAGCCAGGAGTCAGAATGGTTTATTAATATGTCACTATAATTTTATTAGTTTTCCTAAATGATTAGCCAGTCTATTGTTAGCTGATCTATTGTCTTTCTCCCAGTGTTTTTTTGAAATAATTTTTATCTATGAACCAGATTATTTGGATAACAGTGATTGCAATTAATGATGTGGGAGCAGGCGAATATGCTCCCCTTATGTTGTGGGTTCAGAATTAAGGCAGGGAATCCAAACGCATGCAGTTCAAGTTAACCACATGGTCTAATGCAGTCCTGGCGGTGCTGAAGCTTACTGTGTCCATGTGTTTCCACCAGCAATTACTTTCCCAGCTGCTGTTGGAAGAAAAAGGGAAGCTCACCAAGTGGAATGGCTTGTAGGCACCAAAGATAACCCACTGTTGCTTGAGATGGTTGCTTTAGACATTAGTCTGACCATGAAGCAAGTGGGCTTGAAAGCATTAGGAATAGAGAAGGTCATTAAAAGATCATAACCATATTCAAAGTATTTTTTGTACTTTTTTCGCCCAGCTGTGTTAGTAATAGCTTGGTCAGACTTAAGCAGAAAGCCTATTGAATGCATTAGCTGTAGGTCACTGATTCAGGCAGATTAACAGCAGCAGAAACGCTGGCACTTAAAGCCCATGTCAGTCACTTCTTGGCAGTCACAGTGGCACCACTGAGTGAGGGAGTCATGGAGACTAAACCATCCATTCCTCCCAAAGTGCTCCCTTAAGGAAAAGGTGGGAGTATGTCTGGGAAGCTTGAAAGAACGTTGCTCCAGATCTATGGAAATGTGGAAAGCTTCAGGAAAAAGAACTGTTAACACAATTTGGGGCATAGAACAGACCATGTTTGACTGAATTATTGTAAGCAGACATTGAAATGAGAATCCTAGTATGTTGAAACTCCTGCATAACAATCTGCAACATAAACTTACATTGCTTTGTTACATTATCTCTTGATGATAAAGTTTTTTCGTCTGGTCTCTTGACAATGACTCATTGATGAAATATCTTATGTGATTCAAATAACCAGAAAAATTGAATACTAGTTTCTTTGTTCAAGAAGGAAACCCACAAAAAGAGATGAAAAGGACATGAGCCTCGTTATCTGTGTTTGAATTTTGGCTTTCCAGTATTTTCAAGTACAAGAACCAGTTTCTCATCCCATGTCACTTCACAAAATATTGATATACAGTGTATCTTACCTACCCAGTCTTCGATCACTGTGTCAATATCTGGTCTTTTTATACAAACCAGTGATTTTTTCTTTTAGTAATGCCTCATTATGGAAACCCATTCCGTTGCAGGCACTGCATATTCCTGCAAAGGAGAAGAATGGCGGCTGTAGATCTGCTCTTGGTAGTAAAAATGTATAGATATTTTATTATATTCTCACAGATTTGAAAATCACAGCACAGTCAATCTAACACGTTTCTTGTCTGGCAGAATAAATTGCATATTAGTGGGTCTTTTGGTTTTTTTTTTTTTTTGGTTATGTGGTTTGATTGTTTGTTTGTTTATTTTCAAGATCGGTGTAAAGAAAAACAAGAAGAAATCCAGGAAATGGAGAATATTAGGTAAATATCAGATGAGCATGACTACTTGTGTTGTTAATTTAGCCTCACCATAGCATGAGAGGTGTCTGATCAACTGGAAATCTGAGACATTTAATGAATAATTATAATAATTATAAAAGAAAGATACATAGAATCTAAGTAATACACATATTTCCCCCCACCCTTGGCAGGTCCCCTGTGCTGTCATCACAGTTGCAGCTTTTTGAGGCACTTCTACATCACTGACCCCTCTAGTAACGTCACAGACCCAAATCCACACGGACTCTTTTGCTGCCGTGTCACATTTACTTAATTGGTTTTCGACTGTCACACCACAGCTGCTTTTGATATTGCCCAACCAACATTTTTCTCACTCGGCAAACATGTTTCACATTATGTTTGCTCCAGATCAACAGGCATTCATTTTTCTATCAGATGGAACTTCCAGCCCCTAGTCTCAAGTGCTGTAGGCTCCTTTCTCTCAGCTCTTGCTTTCTGGCTGCATAATATTTTTCCAATCAAACGTTGCTTCCGGCCTTTACTCAGAAGCTAAGTGCAAATCACTGTGAGATATGTGAAATGAAGTTTAGGTTATTACTGAGCATTGTAGCTTTCCTTAAGGCATCTCTTCCCTTCCCCACACAAATTTACATGTTAATATTAATCATTGTCGTTTGTTTACGGTCAAGGAGACACTGACCTCCACTGGGGTTTACAGCCCTTGTCTCAAACAGCCTGTTTGGCAGGATTTGCTGTTTTTCTATCTATGCTGCTATTGTTTGGCTCTTTCAGCATGTAGCAGGGGCTGGGAGGGGGCTCCTTCTATCCCAGGATGGTCCATGGACCCGGGAAGGAGTTCTCTACACTTTCCCAGTGTGGCCATGAGGGTGCCCTTTGGAGGCTCTGCTCAGGCAGATGTGGCATAGCTTTGACCTCAGCTGAGGAGCACACCAATTATTTAGTTATGGAAAAATGTTGCACAAGAATAACATGGAGGAATTTTGTGTCACAGAAATGCTGTTATTCAAAGATAGGTATCTGCAATGTTTTTGTTCAGTTTGAGGCCACTTTCACAGATACACAAAGCAGCTGGTCTGCACCTGGTTTGTATCTAAAAAACCCTTTGCTCATGAATAACTACAGGACTAAAAATAACATTGCAGGTCTAATCTACTTACACTCATAAAACCTCAGCTTTGCTATAGGTTCCCTGGAATAAGGGATGAAGCAATTTTGTCAAGTTTTAATGCAGAATAATTTTATATTTACATTATTAAAAGCAGAGTATAAGGCCAAGAATGTGTATAGCCAGACATTGTTTGAGGGGTTTGAAAACACAATTTCATGTTTATTTTTCTGTCTGGAAGGTGGTTGATAATCCTGACAATCACCCCACAGTCTGGCTGTTGGGTTTGCAATGGCAGCTGTTCTTGTTGCCAGTCTGGATCTTCATTAGTTAGATTCAAGTTACAATTAAGAAAAAAATATAATATGTCTCATAGCAAAAAGGAGATTCCATGAAAATAAAACCATCAGAGTTAGATACCTTCCCACAGAGATGTTTTTGTAGTGTTTTATTTTTGGGTTTGTGTGTCTTCTGCTCTTCCTGACAGATGGAAGCAACAAGTGTACAGTCACTCTAGTCAATAATGTAGTCCTCCAACGATTCCATTTTCTGTGACAGCAGTCAGAAATTAAATGCCTTTTTATTGGAGTCCACCTGCTTTGTTTAAAATACTGATAGCAGTTTTGTTCTTTTTGCTTTTTTGCACAATCCTCAAAAACATCTCTTTCATCCTGGGTATGAGAAGGAAATCATGGACTTAAGCAGAGGTCTTTAATATGAGAACTACATTTTACTTGGGAGAATAACATCATGTGGCAGGGCTATGGCAACAATAACACCTCTACTGCCAGAAAACACTTAACCTGGGTGGCTCAGCTGGCCCCAAATATTTAAGAGCATTTTCCTTATACTGTAAATTCCCTGTGGTACATTATTTTCTACTGAGAGCTAATAACTACCCTGTCTGTAAAGCAACTGGTCTTAAGTTTATTAGCCTGCAAGACAGAAAAAATAACAGACACATATCACTGCCATTTAACAAAGATATCTTTCATGGGTTTCTGTATTTTTTCATATGCACCACACGTTTCTCTTCAGTTAGAAAAACACATTTTGAACCACATTCTGAGTAACTTCTTACAAAGCAAAGCACATTTTCCAAAAAGTCCGTAATGCTTCACCAAATACTGAGTCCCTTTTAAGAAAGTTCTGAAGGTTTTTGCAAAAGAAATAACAGGTCAGCTTCCCCTGGGAAAGCTGTTTCACCCTTGCCACAGCAGCCATACTCTTCCTTGACATCACCCTGTTCCTGCACTGAAGTGGAAATGGTTGCACAAATGACTTTTGTCTGAAAGTGACTTCTCCAGACAACATAAATCCCCATCTACACTTCTTTAAGTGCATCTTCTTGTGATAACAGCAAGTTACACCTGAACTTGCCAAGGTCACAGTAAATCACAGATACCATGGAAAAAATGAAGGAAAAAACATGGCACGTTTGGCAAAAAATATTTCTATTTTAAACTGGACTCTGCAAGTTTTGGAATGTGTATTTCAGCATGCAAAGAATTCAAGATATTGCTCCTCCCAAGTGAGTCAGCTTTTGGTTTGAGCCACGTGGAACTTCAAAAGCTGAAGCTGAATGTTGAGAAAGTCCTCCTTGGGGGCCTGGCACTCTATGGAAGTCATGGCAAACGTTTTGTTACTTGAACAAGAATGGGAACAAGCCTGGGATTATTCTTTTTTAAAGCCCACAGAGAAGTCCAAATACCGGTTGCCCTGGCTAGTAATTAGAAAAATTCAAAGGAGAACAATAGTTGTACATTCTGGAATGCCAATATTAACATCATGGACTACAGTCCCAAGCTCTCAGTAAAATGAAAAGCAGAGGGTCTAATTTTCTTTTTATGTGACCCAAACACACACAAGGTTGCCCAAAAGCCTGACTAGTTGGTACCTTAGAGGACAAGGAACTGGGATAAAAAAAATCCAGAAATGATCTGAGCTCCACACTAAAGGGAAGCTTTGACACGTCAGAACGTTAACTTTATTTTTCTGGATGAGTGGCTGTTGCTAATTTGTAGAGGACTTTTTTGGCTGCCATACTTGTGGAAAAAGCATAGAACATTGGGAAATGTTTGCAAAATGTGGATGGTAGAACCTTGGGTTTTATTTGGAGAGTTTCCCGGGCATTACAGAAATGAAAGCTTTAATATCTTGAATTTGAAATAAGATGGCTTTTAATGAGCTATTTCAAAGTGCCACATCTAGAATTTAGCATTCAGGGTGCTTAGAAAAATTTGCTTGTCCCTTACAATCTGCCAGTAGAGCAAAGTTTCCAAACAGCAAAAAGGATTTCCTAAGATGTTGTGAAAATTCATGTGAGAAATGCAGAGTAGGATTCCACACGGAATTAACCCACTGAAGATGTTCCAGGCAGCCTTATAAGATATATCTGCCATTCCACATTCTTTAATTGCTGCCAGATAACACAGTACATCTGGTATTTCCCTTGTCTTGGGTTATTTTATGACAGCACCAATTTCAGGCTTTGGAGTATCCTGCGTCACAGATTCTGTTTTACCTTAAAACCGTCAAGGATCGTGGCGATGCAAACTGTTGTAACAAATAAACACTGTTGCTATTTACAGTATTTTATCTCTGGATGTGACCCTTAAATTAAGAATTACTGTCTGAGAGAACCCAAGGACAAATATGTACATATTCATAAATTTCAGATAAGGGCATGTTGGACCTTGAAAGCCTTTGCATTCTTTTTCCACAGAGAGCAGTAGCAGCAACAAAACAGTGGTGCCTGCAGAACTGGGTGGAGATGTGTTCCCAGGTTCATGGGTGTCTTGTCCCCTCCACTTTGCAGCAGTTACTTCAGTCAGTGGAGGGTTTCTTTCTCTAGCACTGTAGACTCATTTCCACCCAGCTCCTGACTCTGTGGCAGACGATGACAGGAGGAGAAAAAGGATATTTGGGTATATAACGTATAAAGCTTCTGCCCACCTTTTTTTCCAGTTTCCTAAGAATTTCTCTTTTTTGTGGTTTTTCATAGGCTTTCAACAATAATTTTGAAGGTCTACTGATTTAGAATTAAATGTAACTGGTACTTTTTCCAGAGTGCTTTGAGATTATGGTGCCAAGTTTCTTCTGCTTTGTGTAGTCACTAAATGAGCGCAGAAGAGTTTGCATCCTTTGGCCCACTCAGGCAGAAGTAAGATCAACACAGCTGGGGAGGAGAAGGTGTCAAAAATAGCTTAAAATCTGGGGGGCTGGCTCTTTAGAATTGAGAGTTCATCTTCCATCTCTTTGTGCTTAGAGGAAACATTTGTGTGGTTGACTGGAGAAAATTTACAGATCGTGGAGGTAAACTTGGGGCTTCCAGTCAGCCCTGTGTCTGTCTGCACGTCCTGCTCACATCCTCAATCACATGTGATTGATGTGTGCTGCGTTAATTGTGGGTAAACAGTCCTGTATGTGTGGTTGACCAAATAGTTTTGCTTCAACCAGTACACATCCTAGGCCAATAAAAAAATAACTTAATACTGCCACCAAGCACAGTGGTTTCCTGTAAAAGCTAGAGAATGCAGTTTGTAATTTGAAACTGTTGTGCAAATGCAGACGTATTTGTTGAAGGGTTTTCCCATACCATCTGAAGGGGAAGAAAAATACAAATTTTTGGATGTTTCCCAGTTTGTTTTTAAAAATTTATCATAGTCTCACAGTCAAAACTCTGAACTTTAATAAAAATACAATTCAGAGTTCATAAATTTATTTCTCTTTTCAATTTTTAAAAAATTTTTGCTTAATTTATCCCTGTTTTAAACTTAAATTGATCTTTGATAAAATGCCACTTATGCTACCTTTAGTGTATAAACATAAGGACTACGGGCTTGAGTTCCAAAATTCTGAAGTTTTAAATATTTATTCAGATGAGTCTCTTTAGCAGAACATATTTTTAATTAACTTTTTGAAATGCTAACATATGGCAAAATCTACCCGTTGAAGTTCAGCAATCTACTTCTATTCTTTTTTCACCCTCTGAGAAAACGAAGACATTTAAAAGCGCACTGTTATTTATATATATTTATACTATCCCTGGCCTCTGAAATGGGCCAAAATTCATGCAGTGCTGAGTGAGTGGTTATGGAATCCAATCTACATGGAAAAAGCCATAGAAAAAGCCTTTACATTTGAGAAAGGCAGAAAAAAGATCTAAAAATTTTAGTGATTCTGTCTTTTGGTGTCATTGAGCAGTAAGAATTTACACATAAACCCCTGCTGTGAGGAATCTATTTTCAGCTTTTAGCAGGAGAAGGAAAATGGTGTGGGCTACAGTAATGTAATATTTACCTTACAGTCTGTATTTTGTGGCATTTAAAACATATTTGACTGGTTCTAAAGGAGCACTCTGGGTTCCCTCAATTTTGTCATTACAGGAAAATAATTATTCCCTAAAATTGGGAAAGCTTCAATACCCAAAGACTCTTGCCTTGATTCTACTTGCAGTAGAAAGGTTTATAAAAATATGTGTCATAGTTATAACAATTTTCTTTTCCCACAGAATTGTCCCATAAATGACATTATCACTATACTTGGAACAGCAATTTGCACATTATATCTGCCTAAAACAATTTGGGACATTCATTTTCCCTCACTATTGTAGTCTGTAAATAGAGTGACACCATGAATGGGAGAGTCTATAAATGACTGCTAATTATGTGGCCAGACCGAGTCAATTGGGATGAGTTCTTATTTTACCTTAATTGATAACTTCAGTTCTTACCTGACACAATGAAATAATTCATGATGACAACAACAATTAATAACTGGATAATATAAATTTTAAATGATACTTCCAGGGTTTATACATGTGATACATGAAATTTATATCATGATAAATTATCTAGGGGAAATGATTTCCTTAAGTTTTTTTTCTATTTTTATTTCACAGACAAGAACAGCAAAAATAAGTCCATTATAGGACAAATGCTGCTGACAATGGGATAAATAACTTACAAATAAACTCTTTAGTCTCTACTTAAATTGGACTGGGTTTGAATTTAATTATACTTATAATGGAATATTAATATATATTTATTTTAAACTAAAAATGAAATAAACACATCATAACCTGTGCTTAAGATGAAAAGTCATGTATAAATTTTACTCAATACAGTTCAGTTTGTTACTGATGTAAAAGCCAAGTTGTTAATTTGAAAAGAAGAAAAAGAATTGCACATTTTTGGATTTAATATGGTTTCAGGAACTTCAGGCTTGTTTATGATTTGGGTTTGTCTGATAAAAATCTAAAAATAAGTATGAAATAAGATAAAACTTATCCAAAAGATAAATATAATAAACTTCATTTGGAGGTCTTGTGCAGGCTGTACCAAGATGAACCTATAACTGAGCTTCTTGTGATGACCAGTAAGGTGGAATATTTGAAAGGTTTAACACAAAACCAGAAGATGAGCAAAACAAACCTAAAGAAATCCTTAACTTCTAGGTTCCTAGTCTCCTGCTGTTCTCATTTAGGTGGGCTTCAGCCCAGGAAAAATGTCTTTCTCACCAGGCACTTTAAGATGTTTATGAGTGCTAGCATTAGAAGTGCATGCAGGCAACGCAAAATAGCTGAGATGAGATCAATAACTTTCAAAAACTGATAGTCATTTTTATACCAGTAATAAGATCAGTTATTTTTAGGATCCATTTAATACAGATATTTACAGGATAAAGATATTATGAATTGCAATGCATTACTGGTAAAAGCTGGGTATATTTTTTCTCAAGGAAAGGCTTCTCACAATAAGTAGATACAAATATTTGTATGCAAAGACATTTCAGAGGAATTGTAAATTGGATACAGTCTGTACTAAAGAAATTAGACTCTTCTTCCCGTCTAGGACTAATAGAGCAAATCCCTTGAGGCTTTGTTTGAACAAATTCATCTCGTGTAACAACTCTGAAAGTGAAATCTCTTGAAGTACAGGAAAAACACCATAGACACCACAGAGCTCTTTAGTCCCTTCACTGTTAGACCTTTCCTGATTTACTGCTGGACTAAACTCATTAACTGCTGGCTCTGTAATAGTCCCCAGACCAAATTTTACAACTTCCATTTCAGCTTCCGTTCTTCAGCTCAGCGTTTGACCCACTGTCCTTGTTAAGTCCACATGAGTGCTGGCTTAATTTCAGGGGGAATACTGGGGCTTTTGATCTTGGGGAGATGGGGTGAGTTTTGCATTATTTAGTGAGCCTTACATCATCCAAAAGTATTAATGCAAAACCTTAGAAACAACAGATTCCTGGGAAAACAACAGTAATACTCTTCTGTCAAAAAATCAGATTCATACCCACTATTTAGATAACCTGGTTTCTGACAGAAGGATTCTCTTATTAAAACACTGTAGCACCAGATTCCTCAGCAATCAGTCTTTCTTCCACAAACCAATTTCTTTTGTGCTTGCCTCCACCTACGCTGCCACACCAGTGCAAATTATCATGATGATATTCTCTTTCAGAATGGCATTTGTACCTTAGGAAATGGAACCTAATGGAAAAATATTTATGGCATATTTATATGAAAATGGTCTGCAAAAATAACTGTAAACAAAATCTTCGAGCCTGCATGACAGAATGATTTACACTCCATTTAAATAGGATTTTTTTTTTCTAAATTGATACACTGATATTTCCAGCTAATGGAAAATATGTTATTTTGAAAGTTATGTGAAAGTTAGGAGCGGGTTTGCCTAAGAAGTCCAGCTTTAGGACTAAAATGCAAAAAATGCTTTGTTATTTTTATTTAAAATTCCTTAGTACTGACAAGCGGGACTTTGATAATGGATTTGGCATGTAGAAAATTATAGTAACTTTTGCTACAGAAACCATGAAACCAGATTACTTTGACCTGAATGGTTGTTCAAGACCTCATCCCTACCCATTGTTAGGAAATAAAGACATGGTGGTTTATATCATTAAGTTGGCTAAACTCCAAGGTAAAAACTTATATCTTAAAAATATCTTCACAGA
Source organism: Coloeus monedula (assembly GCF_965178545.1). Lineage (NCBI taxonomy): Eukaryota > Metazoa > Chordata > Aves > Passeriformes > Corvidae > Coloeus > Coloeus monedula. The sequence continues at coordinate 5,789,737 of NC_138785.1, read as the reverse complement.
TTGTGACCAGAAGTTTCCTTTTTAGCGGTGGAAGCACTGTACAGAAAGGATGGAAGTAAGTGGTGAGTAAAACACTGTTTTGTGTTATACATTAACATATGTCAATATCAGGTGCTGAGAGGTAGATCTGAGGAGTGTAATTGAAAAATTGCCAGAAAGAGTGAGAGTAAAAAGCGAGAAGTGTATATGTAACCTGTGTGTCTATCTGCATAAAGATAATTGTCAACATTAAATAACACTAAACTTCATATTTCCATGCAGTGAGGGCACAGGCTGACTCCCAGCCCCCGCTGCACGTGCACAGGGACGCTTTGTATTAGAAGAGCCTTTCCTCCCCTTGGGAACAGTCAAGGTCTAATCTCATTTTAATTACAGGATTGCAGGGTTTATGTCCTCTCAGTCCTAGTCCTAAGCATTTTGTGCAGCTGGTGCCAAGAGAACTATTTGACTAGGAATTGTTACTGCTTTATGGATTTCCCCCCCTCCTCCCCCACATTGATAAAACTGACTCCATATAATTTATTAAATATTAAATAAGTATTAAATAAGCTGATAATTTGCAGTGATAGCTATACAATACTTAATGATACCTAAATCTCGTCTATCTAAGGTGTTATAGTTACTAAGAAAAAAATGAGAACACAAATAAAAATATTTTTACCAACCTCACCTTGACTATGCAAAGAAAGAACTTTGAAGCAGAGCTCAGTTTATTAACATAAAAATTTTGAGGGCTTTTGTCACATAATAATCCTCAGCAATATTTTTTTTTCCTTGTCAACAATAGCAAGGCCCCTGGGGATCTATTACAGAATTGAGGGTATTATACTGCATTTCAGTGCATCTATGTATCAGTTTTTGTCATTAGTCTTGGTCTTTGTTGGTTTGTGGCTCAACAGATTTAAACTTCTGAGACCTAGAATTAGGGTGTTCTCTGTAAAAAGTTCTCACCAAAATACACAATTTGGCTGATTTTGAGTTTTTGGCTTTGGTTGCTTTGGTAGGGATACAAATATAAGAAGAAAAGACCACCAAAAGAAGTTGCACCAGCTAGAAAATAGTCACCAGTTCTCTCAATGCTCCCTCTTCTGAGAAGTAGGATAAAGCTCTGAAAGTGGAAGATACATCACGTTGTGTTTTTAGGTCTGTCTGCTCACTGGCAGTAGCTTAGGCAGCAGAGAGTCCTGTGATGCTTTCCAATCACTTTGTATGTCATCCACCCAACTCAAATAATTGGTGGGGAAGTGGGTTATACAGTCAATTTATATGATGGTCATTAAGAAACATATCTGTTAAATTTTCATATTTTCAAGGAACCAAAGCATGTCTGTCCAAAAACATAAGCAGACTATTTCATAGAAGACCTGACCAAGAAAATATTATTCCTAAGTTATGAATTGTAAAATGAAACAATGAACTTTGTGCATGAAATAAGATCTTGTCCAAGGTGGAAAATTTTGTGGAGCTGGATATAGATATAAATTTTTACTGTATCAATACCTACCACATCTCTCCTACCTATCTTTTAGTGGAATGCATTTATTTTATGTCCTAGACTTGGGTGGTTGTTTAAACCCTGTACCCCCCCAACGATTCCTCAAGAAATTTACACTCCAAATGAAGCCACCATAGGACATGAAAATAACAAACAAATGGGAGGGTAGGAAATTAAATACAGGAGGTAAAGTAAATAAAAATATAGCACCAGAGCTCCAGCTGCTGGAAATTAGTGTAGTCCTATTGAAGTCTATGCAATTACACTGACTGAGCAATTGCTTCACTACTTTTATTTATTTTACCCTTTGTTCTCTCCCTTCGTTTGAGCTTTGAGTCAATTTAAACTGAGCTGAATTAACATCCGTGAAGAGCAGTCCTAATGTGAATCCTGTTATGGGTCTGTGGGGAGAGGGAAGGGGCAGGGTGGGGAGCTTCTGAGGAAGCCTTTCAGGGAAGAGAGTCAGTGTGCCCCGAGACTATGGCTGTGCACACTCTCATGTTTGCTCTGTGTTTGCCTCCTTTTCACCTTCCCCCCCCCCCCCCCCCCAGAGGAAAGTCTCACTTTTCGTGTGGGTAGGAGGATGCGACAGGGCACCACATTTTCAGGGAAGGCAAGCCAGCCATCAAATAAGGTATTAGCAGAGATGGTGGGGTCATAGCCACACTCCATAAAAACACAAAAATCAAGTGGTTTTCCCTTCCCCAAGGATTTCTCCAGCCTGGCCTCAACCCTGTCTCCAGTGAGCCTGAAAGCAGAACTCAATGTCCATCACTGTGCAGGGTGGGTAGTGAGTGGACCAAATCTGAACTGCGGCATCAGGAGATCACCAAGAGGAAAAGGGAGATGAGCCCATAGGGAATGCATGGTGTGGGGTGGCAGCTGTGTAAATTATCACAATAGTGGGGAAATAATGGTGACTGCAAAGTTATAGTTTGTAATAAATGGAGTTTTTTCTGAGTTGGTTAAAATGGGTTTAAGGTAATGGTGGGATTTTTTTTTTTTTTATAATGACTTTTCTAATTTTAACTTGGAAAGCAAAATTTATCCTTTTTGTTAGAGCTCCATGAATAAATTGATGACTGTTTTGGAATTAATTTCCAGTACAAATGACATTTCTTATCCAGATTTTATTTCCTGTAGTTGTACAATAATTCTCTCCTGAGTCAGACTTGATCCATTGCTCTTTCAGTGCTTAAATATATATAAGTTTGTACATCATTGCTCATAAATACATTAAAAGAACATTAATCTGTGAAGTTCTATGAAGCAAAGAGTGTTAACACTAAGTGGATTTGCAGTTCTAATTCATATGCCTTTTGCATTAAGGTGCAGCCTTTAATTACATGTTCACACATACTCTAGACAGATTCCTACTTTCATCTTTTCATTATTCACTGCAGAGTCCTTTCTGTCTTTAAGGCTGGAATTAAATGTGGAATTGTACATTTACTTTTAGCTTCATTTAGGACATCCATCAATGTACCAGCAAAGTACCTGGAGAATATTAAGGCGTTTATCTCCTTTTGACGTACAGGGCTGCTATTTCCATCTTACAGAGGGAGACCTTTAGGAGAGGAAGAAAGGTGTTTAATGACATCAAGGCAGATTTAACCTGGCTAAAAAAAAACATAAAGAGAGAGAGAGAAAGAGAAGATGCTTAGAGGACAGAGTATCTTAAATTCAGGACTGATCTTCATTTCCTGGGATGAAACAGCATCTATTTAGAGGTGTGTGTGTTTTTAGTAGAAAAAAAAGCAACTCAGTCTGGACAAAATGCCATTATCTGCAAATGTAACAATGTCACTACACAGCACTGTGAGGGATTTGGCTGAGAAGAATTTTTACTGAGCTGTCAAGCTGCCTTTTCTAAAGCTCAGTCTCAAGGGATGTGGCTGTTGCTGAGGTTGGCCATGAGACTGAGGAGCTCATTGCCCTCCTGCTGATGAACACTAGAAATTGTGGACTTCCTGACTGAGGTCACAGCCCCATGAGCTCAGGAGGTTTTTCAGACCCAAATGAAATTTCACAGTAGAAGGGAAAGGCAATTTTGTGACCTGTTTGGCATGACTCTCTCCATGCCAAAAATTGAAAGGATTACTGCAAACAATGAAAGTGTTGAACTTGAAATAATTTTGTATGACATAAAGTATAAGACAACCCAGATATCAAGGTGTATTTTAACTACTTAAACACTTTTTCACCAAATATGTCTTCAGCTACGTGTAGTGTAATAGCCTTGGTATCAGATGCCTAATTCAAAATGCATTTCACTATTGGGACAAAAAGCAGAAAATCATTTATAATAAAGAATTCTAGAAAGTAAACCAAGATAATATTTATCATTAGTTGTCCTGTATGATCTAATAGTCTTTTTGACTCTTCAGATTTTTTATTAGATGGGTAATAAACAGGTATTTATTTTAAGCATTAAACACCTAAATTTGAAGGGAAAACTTGGATATGCTGTTATAGTAAAAAGTGCTAGTTGGTGAAGTTTCTACTCATGTTGAAATATGAATTGTAAGCACCCTTCTTTAAATATATTGTCTCAAGATTTTATATTCCTGATGGTCTTGTGTTACTCAGCCCACCATATATCTGTGAAGAGGTTAGTATTGAAAATCATGTCACTGTAGAGGGTTCGGATTTTTCATTATTCATTCTCAGTTCATTAGTATTACAGGTGGAATTATAGTCAGATACTTTTGTTGCCTCCATGAAAATGAAGAAATTTAATAAACGTTCTTTTCCTGTGATGTATATCTCTTGCAGAGAAAGCCACCAACTTGGTTGCACGTGTGATAATTTAGTAGAACATACAACAAATAGTAGCTATCGTGCATGATGATTATCAACACAACCTGGCAGCAGCTGAGGATATAAAAGAGTGTCTTAATTCATGAAATATGTAAACAAAACATTGAGCTTTATTTTACATATGGATCCCCTACACATTATTTTCCCATTCTGTTGAAAACCATGATTATATCTGATGTGTACTAATGGGAAAGAAATGCATAATCTAACTGTAAAGCAGGTGGAGCCATGGGTTTTTCACATGTGTGGCATTAAGTAGAGAGGAAAGCGGAGCAGTGGTAAAAATCACAGAATCACAAAATTGTTAAGGTTGGAAAAGACCTCTAAGATCATCGAGTCCAACCACAAGTCTGAGCTTTTGGTGAGGTATGGAGTGAGAGAAAGAGAAAAAAGGTGAGGGAAAGGGCCCAGGAGGAAACTCAGGAAGGGAAAGTGAAAGATGTTATCTGGTTGTTATTGGTATATGTGTCCCTTTACTTCAAAGCCCTTTTTGAAGCTGGCAGTGATTTCACGGCTTTCATGGACCCGTGACTGCGATCAGTGACAGTCTCGTGCTTCTGCAGAGGATTTTCTTTCGTATGACAAAATACCCAGTGGGAAAATGGTACTGGAGAGCCAGGTGTCAGCTACAACAGTGCTCTGTTTTCATCCCACGTGAAGATCTGCAGCTCCTGCTCCTTGCAGCCAGCCCGTGGGCTGCCCTAATTGCTAACATGCCCCGGTAGCTGTGCGCGGCGTGCCAGGAGTGAAACCCTACCTGTGATCTCTGAGAGACAAAGTGCAAGGGAGCAAATGCATGAAGTAAAGCTTCAGGAATTCTAGTAAAGCCAGGTGAAAACTAAGAGAAGATGAAATGAGAACTAAAGTGAAATTGGGCCTAAACCTGAAACGTTGAGGCACATGAAAATGTGTTTCTTCTCTCTCAAAAGCAGAGGTGTGTGGAAGAATATTCTGTTCCCCCCCCCCTCTTATTAGCTCTGTTCTTTTCCAATCAGAATTACAAGGAAGTGGTAGTCTTCCTGATTCAGCCTTATTTTAAAAAAACTTATTTTAAAATCCCTTGAGGAATATGCAGCAAATCTGATGAGCAGGATTCATGGAGCAGCTGCAGAAAAGCACACTGCAGGCTTGGTGAGCCTGGCATCCCCAGCACACTTAACATGCAGAGCTCACTTTGTACTTGGGTCAGCTGTGTGCAGTACCTGGTGCATCAATCTGGCCAGGATCAAATCCTTGTATCAGTGGGAAAAGAAATACTCTGTAAAAGTCAATACTAGTTCTCATGAGAGTCTAAGAGTGCCCTGATTCCCTGATGTGGTACAGGTTGGATCATGTTCTGAGACTTATAGTTTGTTTTAGAGCCCTAGCCAAATTTGGTTTTTCTCATTCATTACGAAGGTGATTCTTGGTATCTTTTAACTCTCCAGTCTTTTCTGGAATGCTCTTAAATTCTTAGTTTTGATGCTATCTGGCTGCAAATAAACACTAGCTGTGCACTGCTTTAAGGAGTGTTTACTTTTGTCTGTAAAGCTACATCATATGGGCAGTCTAATAAAGTTCTGTCTCCAAAACAGTTTGATTTAAAAAAAAAAAAAAAAAAAAAAAAAAGTAGTTATTGGGTTTTTGGTTGATTTTGCTTTTTTACGATCTGTAGGAAAATAGCTAAGAAAAACCTTCTGGAAGCACATAAGGGAATTGCTGAGGAAATTCTATACTATGGGTTGTATTTTTAATGTATCAACCCCAAAACACAGAAAAACACAGATTTCTTGGTTAGGTGTTGATATTTGCATCTCTAGTTCCAGTTTGTTTCTTTGCTCGTCTCCTCCTGTGGCTTATGGTGGCCCAGAACACCATTTGTAGCTTTCCTGGGAAGGAATCAGAAGAGCAGAAGTTTGATTATCTTGCTCCAGTTTATTGGGGAAAATTTAGTTTAAATGTTTGGTATTTCATCTCAGAGCAGTATAGGAGAAAAATCAGCTCTCTTTGGCCTCTCCTTACCTTTAATGCCAACATAGTGAAATACTGCAGTCATGTAGCATTAACATAGTAGTTATGTAGGAAAGAGACATGGCCTTTGTGCATAAAGTACAGTTCAAATTATTGAAATTATGTTTCTTCTTGCAAAGAAAGTTAATGTATTGTTGAATAGCTCTCCAGTATTTTAAAGAATTAAACCTCTCATTATTGTCCTCAATAACATTAAGCTGGAGCATTGCTTTTATAATTAAGTGGCAAACTCCACTTTTAATATAATTTTTATTAACTTTTTTAACTTAAAACTTTGACAGTCCCAAGGGTACTCACGTAGGTCACAGTTAGGTTAATACATTACTTTTAAAGCATAAAATTAAAATTATTTTTCATTTAATAATGAAGAAGAGTTGTATTGCTTTTTCCAACTGACACAGCTGCAGAGAGATATCCTTGAGAATAAAAGAGAGAAGAGCACATTTCCTAACATTTTACCTGTACTGTGTTCTAAATTCTCTTCAATGCTCAGTTGCCAGGGATAACTTTGTAGTGCAGGCAGCTTTCATATTCACTAATATGATTGTAATCATAATCACTTTAATGAGATAGCTGCAGAATGAGTTTAGTCCTGAGGGAAACTGTCTATGTGACAGATATCAGAGTTGTTTCCATGGTGCAGAGGGAGTTGTATATCAAAATATAGCATGTCTCTCGAGGAAGGCTTCTACTAGTGTAGCTGGTTGCATGAAACGACAAAAAGTTTGGACAGTTTCAGAGCTGTATTTTTTATATTAGTGACAATTGACAACAGTACGTGTTCCAGAAAATCTTATATAAGGTAAAGTTTGGCTGGTGAGTTCTGCCTTTCTGTCTGATGTAAGCATATTAATCCCATGGATTAATTATTTATGGTCCGGCCTTTCTATAAAACTACTGTTGTATTTCTATTTACTGGTTTTAGAACACTGTCTATGTGGGTGGGCAAAGTGATACTGCCGTGCTTACCTCCTGTGCCAGCTGGCCACCTAAATGTCTGACTGTGTGTGTGTTCAACTTTGTTCAGCTGTCACATGACATGAAGCAGGGCTGTGACCCCGCTGATACTCCTGCTTGTAAATGTAAGCTCAGCCATAAAAATTGCTGTGATTCCATCAACAGTAGGTTCCTCTGCGATGTTTTCTGAGCTCCTCTGTTTGCTGAGAGTAGTAGAAATAAAGCTTTTCGCATCTAGAGGAGTAAAATGTATTTGGAATGGGACCAAAAATTGTCATGGTTAGAGCTGAATGTGAAAATTTTTATGTCTTGCTTATAGTGTACCTAGAGGGATAACAACTATTGTAAAGCCATGTTATTTTTCAAACCCCCCACTCCTCCTTTCATGTTTCACATACTTTGCTTAGAGGTGCACAGAAATGCAGAGTTTTGGGGCTTCTTCTTGTTTGGTGTGATAATGTATGTTAGGCTTCTACTGAAATCCTTCCAGCTGGGGAGAAGGAACACTATGATGTGTCTAAGCTCCTCATAGCGTTGAGTGCCAACGCTGCGTTCCAAGGAATCACTTTCTACTGGTGTTTTTCCTTCTCTCTAGGAATGTTTGGAGGTCACCATCAAGAATTATGGCTTGTCTTCAGCAGGGACATGGCCCTCTGCAGAATACAGCAGATAAAGGACCAGAGGACAGAGAATGGAATGGGCTTTCTGAGGAACTGCTGCAGCACACTTGACTTGTCTACATACGCTTTCTTAAGCATTTGGTGTTTGGCTTTTCATACAACCTTGAACAAATATATTTTATGAAGACTGAAATAATAACATCTGGTGTGCAAGTACAACATTTTGTGACCAGATATTAGTAAGAACTGTACAGAAAGAGAGAGAACAACATACTGGCAAGTGTTTTCAAGTACTGCTACTCTTCAGAACCCTCAGGATTGGTTCCCCACAGCCGGAAAAGTTGGAACCTTAGTGCTGTTATCCTTGCTCTCACTGCTTCAGCCTCCTGGAGAAGGTCTCCAGCAGCAGCACTTGGAGACCAGCAGAAGGCAGAAACAGGAGGAGCTAGAGAAAGCATGCGATAAAATTAGCAGAGGTACCAGCAGCAAAACTTCTCTGTGCCTCTGCTGGCACTTGCACAGGATGAGCCCCTCAGAGGACTTCATGATACCCTGCTGAGTTCACCTGGTGGACTTTTGAAAATTTAACTTAGTTTGACTAGAGGCTCTGAGAATTGGTTCACAAAAGTATTTCTTCTTTCCCTATTCCCTTTTCCTTTTCCCCTACCCTTCCCTTATTTCTTTCCTTCCATTCAAGCCACCACAGGGACAGATAGGGCGCCAGAAGGCTTGAGTTGCCTTGCTGTAAATCTCACCTTTGACTTCAGCTCCACTTTTGGCTGCAGGGCACTCCTGATAAACTCACTGCACACCAGGACCTGGCCTCTCATGTGGGCAATGGAATCGCAGGATGGCTGGTTTGGAAGCACTAAAGTTGTTTACAAAACCTCCTGCTTATCTCTGCTGGTCTTTGTAGTCAATTACACTTAAATGGGTCTGACTGGTTACACCAGCACCAAACTGTTTCTGGCTGCTTGAGTCCAAATAAAATAGACAGCAGGCATAAGGCATTTTTTTCTCAGAAAATAATACACAATTAAAAAGAAAAAAAGAAAGCTGAATAATCTAGAAGTGATGTCTCAATTTTGAAGTGTGATGAAGAATGACAAAATAATCTGGAAAGAATTCAGGAAAGATATGCTCAAGTTAAAAGTAAAGTATCATGCAGTGTTTTAAGACTAACCTCAGGGTTCCTTGAGTAAAAGGTAGTGGTATTTATCAAAGAGAGATTTCACTTTATTTTGGATGTGATTTGATTCTCTGGCTTTGCTGTAACACATAAAAGGCAACTTTCTGTTTCGACCACAAAGGCCACGAGGTGTGACTGGAGGCAACAGCTCGTTCCTCTGATTTCAGGGAATCGAGTCAAGGGATTTAATCCACTCCTTAAAGGTGTTCAGGAATAGTTTATGCCACCTGAGGTTGTGCTCGTTCCCAGTTGGTGCAACAAACAAAGGATGTACCTCCTCTTACAGATTTCTTCACTTAGATGAAAGTCATAGGGTGTTTATACATAGAATTACTGATCCTTCTCATTAAACATAGTTTTTGCTTACATCACTACAGAATTCCTGTTCTTGTTATCAATGTCTTTTTATTCCTAGAATCAGCAGAGAAGCTTTCCCTTTGTATTCATTTCTAGAGAAGTCAGGGATGTACAGGGTACTGGTATTGGCATAACAGATATTCCTATTTATATTTATATACTTTTATATATATATATTTGTATTTGTATATTGTGGTAAATCATCAGTGGAGAAAGAATATTTTTGGGGAAGCCTTGATATTGGGGAGCCACTTCATCTCCTGTTTCTATGTCTGAATCTGCTTGTTGCTGTATAAACATGTTAAGAGCATTAACTCTGGCATCTGTGTACTGATTTCATTGCACACTTGCATACAAATTCTACCAAGACATATAAAGATATGTAAAATATTTGCAAAGAAACAAAATTCCCTTCCTGTGGAGGTCCATTACTGTTTCCTTTTCCCAAGAGTAATAGTAGAGAAACTTCCATGTCTTTAAGTAGCAATCGGTGTCTCAGAGTCAGGAAGGAAACATTTTGAAATTTACTCAATGAGATTTTCCTCTCTTTTCTGTATCGTCTGCTATTTGCTTTATTTTACTTGTGTTTTCTGTTTCTCTTTTTCGGGAAGAAGACCAGACCCCTCCTGCCTAGGCATGATGACTCCTCATCCCTACTTTTTGCCCTCTGTTGCCCTTCCCTGCCCTTCCCAGCTCACCTGCCACCCCAGGGCAGGCTGCCATACTTTTGTCCATTCCATTTTTGATTTCTGGTGCGCAAAGAGGCAGCTGCCTGATCAGACTGCTAAGGAAACAAAAATATCCTAATTGAACATAGATTTCAGGAAAGCTTCCACTTCTATTTCTTGACATGAGCTCTTCCTCAGTGTTTAGCTTTACTGCACTCTGCTTCTGAGTAATGATCAATCTTTTGTGGGTGGAGAAATGAATCTTTCATATATGAGGTTTGAAAACACCTTTGAAATCTTTTGAGAGAAAAAAGCAGCAAGTAAGCATGAATATATTCAGGCATTGGAAATTGAAATGGAGGTTCAGCATGTGTTCACAAGAATAAAATGGCTGAATTGGTAAGTGTTAAAGATAAATATAGCAGAAATGATAATGAAAGAAAAAATATTATATAGGGTCATCTTAGATTATCAATGTGACACTTGGTGTGAACTGCAGGAGATACGTTCTTAAAGAGATTATGGAAATGTATGTCCCACCAGAGATTGCACAGAATCAGGCACTTCATTCTGGACCCCACAAGTTTCGTAAAATTACAAATTTAATAAACAAACCATTTTATGTCTCTGTAAGAAACTTAGAGGGGATTTTGAAAGTCAAACACTGGAGACCCTTGCTTTGACTGTGGTGGTAAAAGTAACATCTGCCTCAGACATTTTAACAACAGACTGTTCAGATCATTCTTTTCAGTTATGGTAGGAGACTTGACAGACATAAGCCATCCTACCCCTCTTTTCTACACTTCTATCTCTCAGCTAAACTAAACATTACATCAAAGCACTCCTATCAAGGGCATTTAGATTTAATTTTACCTTTCTCTTTCAGATGTTCAGTTCATTACAATAACTTTTGTGATTTCCTAATTAAAACAATAACACAGAAATAAAAGAAAAACAATCATTTTTTTCAGGCTCATCCCTGGGATGCAACAAAATCTTTTTTGTTCTCCAAATCTGAGACAAAAGTCCTGTCAGAAATTTCTGCCACATGCATATTTACCAGTACAGACCCAGGACCCTGTGAGATGTGGCTCTGAGTGTTACCCACAAGTAAGTTATCCCAGTGATTCTGGCATTTGTGCTGCTTCTTCTTGTGAAGAGTCTCCAAATCATCAAGGAAAAAGCATTTACCCCCAGGATGGGTAGTCAACATGAGGTCATAGAACAGTCTTTTTCTTTTAAAAACATGGGATTATATGTCCATGATGACATATCCCTGGGGTAAATGCAAATAAAAAGAACCAAGAATCTTCATTGCTGCTTCAGTCAGTGAGGCTCCTTCTTCTCCCACTGCTCTATTTCTTTGTCTCCTCTTGGGCATACAGCTCTGCCCAGTGTTAACCCACCACCAGAGACCTGCCATTTCTTCCAGGTTTGCTGATGTCCTTCATGCCAGGCATGTTTGATTGTAGGATTCTTATGATTCACAAACTGTTACAGGAGCTTTATCTTCTTTTCATGCTTTCAGTTTAATTTCATTAAAGATTTCAAGTTCGCGGTTGCAAGAGTTCTGTGAAAGCTCTACTCTACAGGATTTCCTGAGGAAAGTTAAAAGGCAAGTCTCAGACAAGGCATTCAGAAAACAAAGCCAAACAAGGAAAAGACAGAAACAGCTTGAGGAGCATCGGAAACTATGTTTTAGTATGAAGAGATAATAAACAATAGCTTTCAGGGTCTTATCATGATGTATTGTCTCTATGTCAACACATGGTCTTTGTAAAGTAGACAAAACTGGTTTTATTAAAACATCAATGACAACAAATAATGCATTTCCTCAAATCATCTCTTCTCCTTGTCAGAACTCATTCTGCCTGGCAGGTGTAGCCCATTTACTGCAACAAAAGGTGAAAGGTCTCATGTTGTGATTGTGGAATCTCAGGGAGACAGCACTCAGCTGAGCACTCAGTCCTCTTCTGTGAAAGTCTGAGAAAGTTTTCCTTGCAATCTGCTTCCCAGATTTCCTGCTGCATTCACAGCTGTATTTAGCATTATGGTGGCTCATGACCCTGTTTCATGTGGAAAATATCTACTCCACGACAAAGAAGTGAAGTAAAGAGTTTCTTTGGTGGCTGTGGGGTCCCTTGAAGTTTCAACCATTGGAGTATTTGTTTGCTAACTTTTAAACCTCGTGTTTGATCCAGAGATACAGATGCCTATGCTGCGTCCATTTTAATTTATTAGAGAGACAGGCAAATACTCTGAAAAGGTCTCTAATCTTTGACATAGTTGATGAAATATTTATCTTGGTACCCAAAGTTGTTAGTGATATTGTTTCCAAGTTCCAGGGCATATATTTAGTGAAGCATCAAGAATTTGGTCCAAGAAAATGATTAATTATGGTCCTAAAGTAGTGCATAAAAGCCACCATAGGAGTTAATTTAAACTGGGTTCACAAAACCCCTTTAGTGGTCAGCAAGAGATTGCCTAGAGATACAGAGAGTATTAAGAATATTAAGAGGGTGATACTCTTAATATGATTCCACTCTGGAACTTAGGTTCCCTGAACTGGATCCCAAACCCATTTTCTGAGGTTAAACTGCTCTTTAAAATCCTCAGCAGCTTATACACTCTTCCTTCTTAAGCACATGAACTGAGTGATGCTGTGCTGGATGACCAGCAAATGGTCAGTGCATCCCCCAGTCCTGTGCTCCTGAACTGATGTTCCTCACAGAAGGGCTTCACAGTCCCCTACTTTCCTGACCTAGTGGCACTGTGACAGCTGTGCTTTTCTCTGTCCTTCTCCTCTTCCTCTTCCCATCTCTAAGTCTAAATTTGAAGTACAGGTAGCTGCAGTATTTTATTTCTATTTCTCCCTACTCCTTGAGCTGATGTAAATATTTTCATTTGTGTTCAGCCTCCCCAGTTCTTGGAATGACATGTTTTGCAGCCATCCATACTCAGGACATTAGAACTGATCCCCTTGTTTTCTCATCAGGCTCATGTCCAGCCCTGGTAAAAAAAAGGCAGGTGATCTGTGTGCCACTATTTTACCTTATTCATACTCCCGATTCCTCCTGAGTCCAGAGGGGTCCAGAGAGGAGTGAAACACATTCATACAGTGATTCATACAGTTTACTTTTCCCTCAGAATTACTGACTCTGGGGAAAACTAGCTATTATTTCAGACATCTACCAGATCATTTTATACAAGTGATGCAAAGCCACAAAGAAAAGATTTTCGTGACTCAAGAAGTCTTGATGATGACATAAGCCTGCTGAGGGTTTTGCTGCTGGCCATCCTGATGGTGGTTTCATTTGATACCACAATTCCTCACATATATTAGTGCTGGAGGGACAGTCAGGACCAAGTGACTCACACAGCAGAGAGGGGAGTTCAGCCTGGGAAAGGGTAAGGGGCTTTCTCTGAAAAGTGCTGATGTGGCAATTTAAGCTTCATCCCATAATTTTAGTTCTTTATTTCATGCTTTCACACTCTTTCATTTCTGCCATATCCAGTGATCTTGGGACAATATTTTCTTTATGCAAATTTTCATCTGTACAGAATATTAATCTCTGCCATTGGCATTGATGGACAAGAGTTAAAGTTTCATTTTAAATATAAAGCTCTGTCAGAGCACACTTAATTCTCTGCTGTGTTTATAAGATAGTTTTACTTAGTGACATTTAATTGTAGAAGTTGCAAACTCCAGGCATGCTAGTCCCTTCCACTGTGTTGGTTTAGGAATAACCATGTAGGAATAGTTACCTTTCTTCCCAAGATACTGTAATAGCGGGTATTTTGGTGCAAGGTTGATTTACCTTATTGGATTTCAACTTGAAACAAGAGTTTGTTATTATCTCAAAGCAGTTATTTATTACCATAACCAAAATGAATCCCCTACAAACAGTAGCTGCCAGCTGATACCAGGTTTTAAAACTCTTATAAATAGAGATTTCCAATAATTTTGGCAAAAGCCAAGGAGACTCTGATTTTTTTATATGCTACTCTGCCTGTGGGAATTCACAGGGATGCATTCCACCTCCAGTAGAATTTTACATTAGGTCACAGGTGTAGAGCAGACACAACCAATAAAATAAAAATCAAAGCCTCACAGCTTTCAGGCTTTATCCATTTTTCATAGCTTTCAGTGCTGGCAGGGAGGGTGTGTTTTAAACCAATATTGGGCAAGATATCCCGTTCACTTTCAGATGAAGAAGTGACCAGTTTTAGCTGATAAGCACAGATTATCTCTTCTCCAATTGCCTGAGAGGGAGATGCTGCATCAATGCACAGGTTAAAAGAGCAGTGGGAGTCAACCCAACAGGCTCATCTCCAACACCATCCAGCCAAGTCCCACAGAGAAATAAATCTCTGCACAGAAAGCAGATACAGGCTCAGCGTTTCCTAAGAGACTGAGGCTGTGATTCCAGCTCGCCTCACCCCGGGAAAGGTCCGATCCCAATTTCTGCTAAAGGTTATGGCTATCTGAATACTTCCTAGCTCCAGAGTTAAGATAGTGAAAAGGGTTGTCTGCTCCCACTTTGTTGTCTTGAGAGGAAGGGTGTTATGTTAGTGAATTTCTATTTTCTGCAGTCATTTCACCACTGTTTTCTCCTCTCAGTTTCCACACCGAGTACCAAAAGAGGGGCAGGCATCAGCTCTCGACAGCTTTGTAAAAACAGGTCAGCACATATTATTTATAAATTGTTCAGTGAGAAACTGTAAATTAGCCAGAATTTTAAAAAGTAGATTGACAGGGTACCTAGATTTAGTGTCTGACTAAGTGAACAAAATTGGAATTAAAATTGCCTGTGAGTAGAAAAAAATCAACATTCACTTGACTGCCAGCTATTCAATGTTTGCTTTTTCCAAATTTCTTGCTTCCTTTAAGTTTCCATTAATTGCTTAGTTAACGTGAGCCACTTCCAATGAAATAATTGGTCAAGAATGCCCCAACAAGGGCTTTTCAGGTATTTGCAGGGGTTTGGGTTTTAATGTAGTTCATACTGTTTAGCAAATCACAGGAGAGAGAAGTGTGGCTGCTTTCTCCCAGGAAATGTCACACCAGTAAATTAAGCAGGGCTCTAAAAGGAACTGTGTTCTGTAAAAGAATATTTCCATCACCCTTCATGGAAAGCCCAGGCCTCAGCACCAGGGAGGCACAGCCTGTGAGTCATGGGGAGCTGCAAGGAGATTTTCATTTTGAAAATGCACTCTCTCTCTTAAGAAGCACAGCCTGGGAACTGATAAGAGCAGGAAGGGAAAAACAACCTCTGGAGTCTGGGGAGGAAAAGGGAAAGGAGGGGCAGGATTGGTGACTTTCACCTTTTATAAAACTGTGCTGTGATTGCATTGGACCACTTTCTTTTCCCTCCTGCTGCAAATCTATACACAAGCGATTTTTTTCCCTACCTTGAAGTTTGCCCTCCTTCATTAGCATGGAAAGGTGATCATTATTCAATCTGACAGGGACACGGACCCAAATCTGATCTAAAACATTTGATAGTGGTCCTCTTGTAAAATACATGATCTGTAAAATAACAGCTGCAGTGATTCTACAACAAATATGTTAGTGTGTTAGAGGACTGGGACACAAGTTTGTTTAAACAAATCCAGTGAAGTTATCATGGGAAACTGAAGCAAGTGAGTCACCATTTTCCTGATAATGGTTACACCAATTCATAGATAAGAGGACTGGAAAGAAGGCCCCTGTTTCATCCATAGTTTATTCACATGGTTAATGCAGAGAGATGAATTGTAGGATAAACTCTGATGTGATGTTGTAGGATAAGGTGATGTGATATGCTAGCTTTGTTGCTCAGAGTGTGTGTGCAGAAACATGCATAATGGTGTGCAATTTGCAGCAAACACATGATGTTTAAGGTTCTGAAGGAGAGAAGTGAAGACAATGATAAATTTATATAACACGTATTCTGAAGGCAGAAGGGAACCTGTGAACAAAGAGCTTTGTGCTCTCAGATCTAAGAATTATTTGAAGTAGTTCCTCTGGCTCAAATGTGCAGAGATATCAGGCAATTGAATTCAAGATCTGAAACAAAGATGTCCTGATGGCTCTGGACTTTGAAATGTTGTACTTTACTGTGCACACAAGTGGTGTAGATGCCTTCAGCAGACAAATGTTAATGTTAAGGAAAAGTAGTTCTAGTGCCAAATGTTAACTTTAAAGAGAAGTAGCTCTGGTGCCAATAGCAATAGAGACTGATGTTAACAGTGGTGATTTTCTCCTTTTCATATGTGGAGCCATATGCAGAAGCGTCAGGCCGTGTGTGAGCAGCATACAAACCCCATTATACACCACACAGAATCTGAGAAGCCTAGGAACAATTTTAATGAAATGACAATAGTGTCTAAGCTCCTAAAAACACAGATTTTTGCTTCCATGATGGAAATGAGCTATGGGCTGGGAAGTGGATGGCTCCAATTCTTCCTGACTTCCAATTCCTTCCACGTTTCCATGGAAACATGACACAAACTGTGCACATACCTCATTTTTGATTAGCAAAGTAAACAGGCACAGTTACTGCTCAGCTTCAGTGGGTATGTCCCACAAAGACAATTTCAGAAGTGTCTAATTTAATGGCAGCAAAAGTTAATTAGGGGATAAAAAGGCCCTGATGCAGCTTGATCTACCTATTATTCTGAGTTTCGATAATGCAAGCTGGAGTCAGAGAGGTGGTCAGCTGGAGTTAGAGAGATGGTATAATGAGCAGTGACCCATGGTGAGGGTAGAGGCGTTTGAACTGCAAATACAATTTTTTTGGTCTCCAGTCCTAGGGATAGTAGTGGTGGCCTTTCTATGGGGAAAGACACTGGTTCATTTGCAAGGAATACACAGTGAAAAGGTAGGACACGAACCTCGTGTAGATTTCATCTTTGTTAACCCCTGTCTGCTGTGTGTTTTCATGACTCTCCATGTGGTTTTGATTTCAGACCTTCAAAATATATTTTGAATTCCTTCCCCGGCCTCCTTTGCTAGACCTTGTTTTGCAAAACAGAAAATATTTCTTGAGTTTATATCTTTGTCAGTAGCTTGAAGTGAGGAAAGTCCTATTCAAAAAGCTCAGCACTTGTAGGAAAAACAGCTCATTTCTGATTGTTTTCCATGCCAGTGTATCTCTTCTCTCTGCTTGTGGCCCAGAAAGTCTTGCACTTTTGTCAATGTTAATTGTTTTCCTTCATTGCTCTATTTCTTCGTTTAAACCGTTTAACCTACGCTGAAGTTGCATCTCATTAACAGTGGCCTTGTGTAGCCCATGGCAAAAGGCTTTGTGCACACGTGGTTAGCAGTGTCACACACCCCAGGGATGAGGAAGATCTGCTACCAAGCCTTCTTCTGGTCACCTGGTGCCTGCCCTGTCCAGAAGAAAATTTTTCTGACAGATGAAAATTGTGTTGTAAACCCGATTTTATTTCTCTCAGCCTTCTCAGCCCTTGCATGGTGGAGCAGGGAATGTAGTGGGAAGCCGGCAATCTCCTAGGGCTGCTCCATATGAGCTATTCTTGGCTGTCAGTGATTTCCCTGTGGCTGCCCTTGGTCAAGCTGAGGCATAAAGTAGTTCTCGAGTCATCCAGGGTTTGAGAAACAGCAAAGTTTGTGTGAAGCCCACCATTTCCCCTCCATTCCACACTGAGAGTAGCTGGGGTGGACCAGAAATAACAGTGGCAGGTTGGGTTTCGGTGTGTCTGCATTAGATCTCCAAGTGAGCCACTGCTAAGTCAGAGACCCAAAATTTATTGCTTTAGCACTCCTATGTGATGATACATTTGGGGTAATTTTGCAGCTCCGTCTCAGTGTCAAATAAAGCCTGGAGGAGACTACAGTGACCTGAAAACTGCCCATGGGTGTGCTGCAGGGAGGAGAGGGGAAGCTAAGGTTTGGAAGAGAAAAAAAAATGATGAAAGAAAATATGAGCCAAGACATAAAGTCTCATTTCGCTCCCATGTGCTAGTGCTTGAGCAGACTATTGTTCTGGACTCAGAGATTGGTTCTTAATTATGTTGAGCAGTGAATGGTTTAAATTACAGGCGCATAGTTTGGTGAGCACAGAGCTGTTAAGAATTTTGGCTGGAGAGCAGCTGCAGGGCTGCTCTGAGATCTCAGGAGGTGGCTGTAGCTGGAGGTGTTCTCCAGAGTTAGGAGGCCTGCACGCTGCCACCTGAAGTCCCATGCTTGAATGCTTTATCTAAATCTGCCCTTGTCTTTATTCTGCTATTTCAATCTAAAACAAAACATCTTGTATTTATTGTATCATCGCATTTATACACTACCATTTTGGAATCTCCTGTGGACATCATCAGATCCAGATGTTTGCAAATGTCATCATCCATACACTAAAATGATTACAAATGGAGATATATTTCTGTAAGCTGTTGCTACACAGTGAAGATTGCCAATTTCCACTGGCTTGGAGGAGACTTTTCTTTTTAATGGGGTAGGGATAGCCCCAAGTTCAATATTGCAGATTTTTAAATTACACATATTGTTGCATGAAGCACAAGTGGTTGCAGTCTCTGTTCACTCATAAATTTGGACTGATTTCCTAAGAGGTTACTAATTTTAAGATGTGGAGGACGATTTCAGCATTGGGATTACAAAATCTGATTACCTGTCTTTATCTGTAAAGAGTGTGATGTGAGTTCATTATGCTCAATTATGATCAAGGTATTAAAAATACAATTCATTTCCAGGGAAGAACTGTTTTTCCTTCAACACACTCCCTTTGCCTAAATTGTCTGACAACTGCACTGGTATTTATATGTACTGTACACAGCTCTGTCTGGCTTGTGAATGAATACTACTGCCCTCTGCTGCAATGAACGCACTCTCCAGTCTAAAAGTACACAAAGTATGGGGAAATGATTTGTATGGATGCCCAGACAGAAGCAGAGACACACCCAACACCTCAGAAGGGGCAATGGTTTGTGCTGACCTCTTGGTATTGCTCTGGATGTCACGGCAAGATGGAAGACTCTACAGCAGGGAAAAGAAAACACGTATTATAACTTGGTCTTATTGTACCCTAATTAGTAAAGTCAAGCTCCATTTTAGATTTTCCCGTCTCTTTACTGATTTGGAAACAATAATAAGAAGTCAGAGATTCTAAATTCATAGCTTTGGCCACCAGAATGATATCACAGAGCTAAAATTTTAGGTACTCTCTTCTGAAAATGGCAACTCTGTATTAGGTACCACAGCTTTCAGACACAATTAACAAAGTTAGTTATGCACTCAAGAGTGAGACTCTTGATCCAGGATTCTGGGGGAAAGGTTACCTGGTTTGACTCTTGGGAGCACAAAGGAAAATCTCTGTCTTCCCTAAAGCTTTGTGCTATGTGAACATTGTGTTGTGGGAAAACCCTTATTTTTGCTAGGGAATTATAGTCCTGTAGTTTCACTGGGATGGATATGTCTTGTTCTTTCTCCATTACAAAAAAAAAAAAAAAAAAAAAGAAAAGAAAAAGTAATTTTTATTCAGGAAATAGAATGAGAAATGGTAATGTACATTAGACTTTACTTTGGAATTTGAAGAAGTGGTGCTTCAATTTTATTGAGTGGAATGGAAGTTTGGTTTAGTAGCCTGGCTGATGTTAACAATTTCAGTACCTCAAGATATGAAATTTTTTAAATGGCTGAAAATTGAAAGTCAAAATAGATCCAAATAAAGTTAATATAGAGTTAGATTTTTTTTTTTTATTAGCACATATTATGTACTATTTCCAGTGTATTTTCTTATGAATCTTGTGATGAATCTATGGCAAACTCGTGCAACTTCAATAACTAAAAAACTCAGCAATATGAGGAGCTGCCAGATTCCAAAAGCAACTGATCCTTCTAAATTGGAAGAAATTGGAAATGGGGTGTAATAGTTATCATAATTATATGTGCCATAAAGATATTGTTTTCATGAGTACTTACTGCCAGGTCGGCCAAACTACGCTCAATAAACTCTGGGCCCAGGGGACTCATGAAACTATTCTTCATGAGTGGTCTTCATGTTGTTATTGGACAAGGTACTAAAGCTCTTGGGGAGGAATGGCTGTTGATACTGAGAAAAATATTTCGTTTAGCATCACATGTATGCATCATACAGCGCTGTGAGAAAAGAGCTTGTGTCAATATATTGTTGAAGTAATACTATGAATATACTGAAAATCATATTCAAGGATAATTGAAATTAGGAGGATAAGAAACATTATATAATAAGAAGAAATTATCCCTTGCTCAATTGGAGCTGAAGTAAGAAAAACAGAGGTTTTGTGCCTCTAGCATAATTGATTAAGTCATCTTTTGGGGAGTATTTGTCATGCGACAAAATGAAATTACCCGTCATGTCTTTGCTGGAGACTTGATTTCTTTCAGTTGGTCTTGGGTAGGAAAGAAGAAAAAAAACCCAAAAAAGTTTGCTGAATCTCTTTGTAAACTCTTAAGCTTAAAGACTCAAGCTAAACCCTGACTTGGGTTTTCTGTTAATCCAGCACATGATTTATTTACTATAAACAAGCCTGAAGCATGGGAAATGGTTTCCAGAGAACAGAACATGAGTTTTCTGGACAACTTGAAAAATCTTTTTGTAGTGAAACCTGTGGATTGAAATTGTTAAAGGATATTTTGTTTCCAATTTAGGTATCTGGCTTGATGGGATCAGTCGGTCTTCTCAATCCAGTCCAAAAACACGAACCACTGAGCATACATACATTAATCAAGGCTTATGTGTTTAGTAGCTCAGAAGGCTGTAAAAGGAACATTTCTTTCCTTTTTGGACACTGAAGCACAAAAAGCAGGCGAACTGTGGTTTCCTCTCACCAGCCATGAGCTTCCTGTATTCAAGTAATAGTGATGGTGAATTGGGTACTGCAAAACTTGGCAGCATCGTTCTGGCTCTACAGGTCAGGAAAGCTGCAGAATTTGGTAGGTGATTAAGGAAAGGAAAATTCAAATGCCTTTGATTCCCCTGCTTTATTTGAAAAATGCCATCTGAACAAAGGACTTGAAGAGCTCTCTAAAAAAGACTAGGATAACTTTCCTTTATAACTATGCATCCAAGTTTTAACTGGAGAAGGAATTAATTTAACCAGCAGGCTCAATGACTCACAAAGAAATGGACATGGACATTTTGAAAATGATCTGCTCAGTGACAATTAGATTGAGACATCGCTTCCTGTGGCACCAAAAATTGTAGTAAAAGCTTTATTCTGCAAGATACACTAGGATTGCACTCCAGGAGATGGTACAGTAGATTGTAAACATTGCTTTTAAGAATGAAACACTTGTTCTTAGTCTATGCTGATCAAAGTAAGATAAACAATGTACAGTTTAATAATTTCTTTTTAATGAAAAGATCTTAATTGAACAAGGCTTTTTTTCTGTAAGATCTACAGAGTTCTGCTAGGCAGTCTAAATACGCATCATAAGAAGGCAGCCTCGGTGGTTTCTGAAACAGTTGATAAAGTTTTTTAGCATCTCTTCTGTTGAGAGAATAGTATTGTTTCTCTGCTGTAGTATTATACCTGAAATATTGCCAGATATATTTCCACATGAATTAACGTTTTATTGTCATTACTAGGCAATGTAGAATTTTTAGTCTTCCCCTCTTTCTTTCTCTGTCCTTCAAATGCTGCCCTCCCAGTGATTTTGGACTATTTTTTGCACACAAATGCATGATTAGAAAAAACATCCAAGGTTGTGTACTAGTGCATAATCTGTTCAGTAGAACCATAATTCTGTTCCTTCCATTTCTTGTCCTGCATTGCTTCATTTCTTCATGGAAGTTTGTTGCCTAGCTCTGAAGAGAGTGGTTAGGAATGCAGATATAAAGCAAGTTTGATGCTTGGACCTTTCTTCTTTTTAAGTGACCACTACCTTAGAATTTTGAAAAGATTGCAGCTTAGTCTTATCTGGCTAATGAATGTGTGAAACTGAGCTGGGAACGAAGCACCAAAATTCACCAGTGGTGTACTCACCTGTGTGGGTCAGTAAATGTGACATGAAATGGAATGTTGGGTGTCACATACAAGGCATTTGGGGCCTCAGGTGGCTGTTGGGCTGCTCTAGGAAAAATGTGTAAAGTTTGCACTGGCAGATGTATGTGACTCTAAATAAGTACCCAGACCTAAACTGGGTAGAAGAACTTGAGCTGTTCTGAGAGTGGTATGGAGCAGAGAAAGCCTGTAAGTCCCACCACTCTGGACTTGCCCAAGGCATGTTGATGCTCACTGAGGATCAGTTCTGACTTCAGCTCCTTTTGTGATGCCAGCTGTTGCACAAATGCTAAACCCCCATGTAAGCATAGGGCATAAAACTGATAGATTCATATTTGAATTAAGGCTGTAGGGGGATTTCAGCTTAATATTTAAGATGAAGTCAAGTATTTGTACAGGAAGCTGGCCATTTACCTTCCTGTGTTTATCCCTCCTTACTGCCTGGTTGTATGCAGCAGACATCGAGTTGGCAAACTGCAGTTTTTCAGAATTTTTAAGTGAACTTACTTTGGCACTAAAATACTATATTGCTTCGTTTTGCATGCTTGAGTTGTACAGTTCCTGGCAGTAAAAATTGCACTTTGGGTTTTTTTGTATTCATTCTACTTAAGAAACTGAAATCATAAGTGGTTATGTCTCTCCTGGAAAACTGTAAGCCAAGTGCCTGATTTCCTCTTTTTCATACATCACCAGAAGGTCTCCACTGACCTCCAGTTAATAGGATTCTGTTGATGTAAAAGTGGTACAAGAATGGACTGAATCTCAAATTTTTGCAAGTTTCTTTGAGATTCATCAGACTTGGGTCTAATGAACTAAAGTAATTGTGTGCATGTTTGGCAATATTTGTCTCCTGATTAATATTTTTATGTTCAGATGTTAGATTACTTACAGATGCTTTCTTTTTGCTTATTTAGCAAGTTTCCATTTTTAAGTGATTTTGTGTGATTTTGCAAATATTTACTAAACATTATAATATTGTCATTTTACAGGTGGGACAAAACTGAAATGGCTCACTTAAGTTAAAATCTTACTGCACTGTAAAGTGCATTCCTTCTTGTTGTTTTTAATTAGCATAATGTTCTTCAATTTAAAGCAATTATGCATTTTCTTGCAGATCAACTGCACAAAAAAACCACTGCTAAGTTCTTTGCTTCCATTACAGTTTACAAGATTATTCCTAATGCCATAGGGTAAATATTTTAACTTTGTGTTCAGAAAAATGAAATAGTAATCATCAGTACATCTTATACAAATATTTGGATTAGTCCATTGTAATACCCTACAAAGTTTTACTAATGTCAGTGTATAAATGCAGGTTGTTAATTTATTAAGAACTGTGGCAGCCTGGTTGTTTAGCTGGTGCTTTTGTTAAGATATATTCTGTGTATTTGAGTGATTAAACCAGCACTAAAATCACATCTCTCTCTATCAAGCCTTTCAGGTTGAGAGCATTTGGGATTCATTCCCAACTCCACCATGTTTTTTTCACTTGAGCATTAAAATGTCAGATAGGAAGAAAATAATTTGCAGCTGTCTTGGAACTTGATTCACCCGCCCCTGACATCAAATTTATGCCAGCGCAACTCTGTTGAAAACCATGATATTACTCTGGTGTTATACTGGTTTAATGGAGTTGCAAATCGGGCCTTAGGGGGGTTTCTTGGTTACTTCTAATTTTCTGATTAAAGCAGAGTTATTGAAACTCATAAAATCCACGGAACATTGTTGCTCTACTGTGGGCTATCTGCATCAGAAACCTCACTTCATTCTGG
Organism: Coloeus monedula; assembly: GCF_965178545.1. Lineage (NCBI taxonomy): Eukaryota > Metazoa > Chordata > Aves > Passeriformes > Corvidae > Coloeus > Coloeus monedula. The sequence continues at coordinate 5,765,849 of NC_138785.1, read as the reverse complement.
GCCTTAAGCAAATTCCCAGCTGGCCTTAGCTCAGTGAAGGTACATTCAGTCAAAGTTTCAGCAGGATTTTTATTTTTCAATTTGCGTATTATTTTAACCACATTCCAGAGCCTTGCAACCACAGAGGTTCAAAATATTCCATAGATTCTGGATTCTTAGGCAGATGTGAGGCACCATCCCCAAATTCATACTTCTCTTTCCTACCTCATCATTCCTCTTCATGCAGCCAACAAAACAGCAGATTGCTACCCAAAATATTTTACAGGATCAACCCTTTGGGCAGGAGAATTTCTTATTCACTCACTGTCTATGGCCTGTGGGGCTCAGCTTTCCAGCACAGCATCCAAACCTCCATTACAGCAAGGAGATAAAGGAATGCAGAGAAACAGAAGTGGAGAAACAACGAGGGGAATGACTACATGGAATCATTTCATGTCTCAAAGAAGGTCCAGTCAGGTTTGGTCTGACTCATTGCTATGGTTTGTAGCCCTGTCTGTGCCATTAGGCAGAGGGAAGGGGTCTGAGGGTTCAGTTCTGTGTGCAGGCAGTCTGGGAAATGCTGATGTCCTCGAGTTCTGTAGATTACTGTAGTGACCAGACCCAAGGAAACGGCAGGAAGCTGAGTCAGGGGGGATTCAGGTTGGATATCAAGAAAAGTTTTTTCACCCAGAGAGTGGTTGGGCACTGGAACAGGTTCCCCAGGGAAGTGGTCGTAGCACCAAGCCTGAGAGAGTTCAGGAAGTATTTGTACAACACTCTCAGGCACATGGTGTGAGTCTTGGGAATGTCCTGTTCAGGGCCAGGAGTTGGACTCAATGATTCCAGCGGGTCCCTTCCCACTCAGGATATCCCATGAGAACAGAAGTAGTCCTGCTACCTTTACTGCAGGGGCAGAGAGGTTGTTTGCTTCAGGAAAGTCAGTCTAAAAGAGCTCCTGAAGTGTGCTGTGCTTTCAGGAACAATATCATGCATAACTAAATGAGCTTTTTTGATTATGCTTTAATCAATATCTACAATCCAAATGGCAATCAGAGAGGTCTTTTATTTCCAAAGAGATTAAAATTTAGCAGTGCAGAGACCTAGGAAATACAGAAAAGACCCCTCCAAACAAAACATTTAGGGGGGGAAAGAAAAAGAAGAAAGAAAAAAGCTTATTTAATTTCAGAATAATTCTTGGTATTCTTAAAGCTCTGAATGAAGATTTATGTTGGTCTTTCTTGATCCAAACGGGTTACCTCTCTTTAATAACAAAGCTTTCTTTGAGAATGTTTAATGCTTATTGCTGCTGCCAGATACAACCTCCCACTTTTTCAAGGTTTTGAAATATACTGGGCAGTTCCTAAGCTTTCTTTGGCATGTGGAGGTAATTCATGTGTTGGACTACAAACCAACTGCTCACCCAAAAGCGCAGGAGGCCCGGATGATGTAGATTAGGAATAAACAAAAGGAACTGGAAAATTCTGTAGAGGTAACATTTTAATAACTGTGCTTCCACGTTATATGGTGGAAAATACCTTGTGAAAAGGGAATAGTCTACAGAAGATCCTCTGCTGCTTGCTGTAAAAAGGTTCGTCCTCTTGTCCCCTTACATGTGTACTCAACAGATAACACAGGAAATGCTAATCCCAGTCAGAGGCTGGTGAGAGGGGAAGAAGAGGAGGGAGACTTAAGTAATAAATCTGGGTCACATACTCAAAGAACATTGGCACAGCAATGGAGGCAGATGCCCTGCTTGAGAGAGGGTGTTCAAGCTGTATATTGCATCACACAGAAGCATCTTCAGAGAACAGCACACATGGTGGGTTTGTTCCAGCATTTAGCATTCCTGCTGGAGTGTCAGGGGCTGCAGTGCCCTGGAAACACCCTTTAAAAGCCACAGGCATAATTGCTGCCCTCGAAACTTCGTGCCAGTGCTGATGTGAATGGAGGAGATTCCAGCAATATGCCCATTTCCATGGAGTACATCGAAGAACAATGGAGCAGAAGGCAAAACTTGGATGAAGCCACCCCCCAGGAAAGCTTTGGTTTTGTTTGAAAACTGAGACAAAATGTACAAAAATGAATAAACTGAAATGGCTGTAAATAGCCTATGAAAACATGCTACAGTAAAATTGTTGAGAATTCTTCTTCATTATCCCACTTCACATTTGAGGGGATGACTGGAAAAGAGGATCCTCTATTTTTTTAAGAAATCCACAGGCCTTACAGCAAATGAGCATGTTTTCCAGTTCAAATATTATGAGTATGTTTTAATGTTTGCACAGACTTGGGATTTCTGAGCCCATGTAATAATCTGCAAAAAGATCCCACTTTTTTGCTTTGCTGAGACTCCCACATGGCACGGAGCGGAAAACACTTTGCTGTGGCACGTTTAATAGGTTGCAGAGTAGGCAGTGTGTGGTTCCTTAGAGCAACTGGGATGGGAGAAGATAAAATACATCCTGCTTTCCCAAAGCAGATTGTATGACTCTGTGGCTACCTGAAAGGAAAGACCACTTCCAGTTTAGCCACACAGACGTAATCCGTGTGTATTCTTAGACTTATGAGTGGCTGCATTACCGTGCAATTAGTCTGGATTACCGAAATGTGGGATAAGAAGGGGGGAAAAAAGGTTTGCTTCTCATTATTTTTTCCTCTGAGCATTCATCTGCTTTACTCAGAGTTTCCTATACCTGATTCTTCGGTGTCTGTGGCCACCAACAGAGTTTCCCCCAGCCCTAGCAGTCTGGTTTGAATGTGTGCGCTGTACATTCTCCTTGTCCGGAGGGTTCTGGTAAAGGCATTTATCTGTTGAATGACGTGCAGACTGCCAGATTCAACAGATGACAGCTTAAGCACAGCACTAGTGACCACCAATGGTGTGGTTTTTACTTTGGGATCCTGCTTTTTCTTACAAAAAAAATATGTTGCCATTATTGACTTTTTAAAAAAATTCTTTTCTCAAGCTGTTTCTTGTGTTTTGGTGTATTCTTCTGCTCTGTCCCATATTAAGGACTGATCTTGATTTCATGTGCCCTAATTTCATGCTGCCCCTCCTCTAGCCTTCAGCAGTTGCTTGTGGTTTGTGCAGGAGTTTGGGAACAGATGTGACCAAACAGGCACAGGCACAAATAGATGATGCTGACTCTCTCCCTCCCTCTCTCTCACCTGTTGGCCATTTGCTATCTCTGATACATTTAAGACATAAGGCAGTTTGGAAAGCACACAGATCATGACTCCTTTCTTTTTTTCTTGCCCTTTTTTCAGGTGGAGGTCTGTACTGACGGAAGACAGAGGCAACCCAGGGACACAAAACAGGCAGATGGAAAGCACAGACCGGAGTCCTCCAGCTTTGGTTAATTTTGCTATCAGCAGCAATCTCATCATGTGGGTCCTGCTCATGGGTGCACTGATTTGGGAACTGCTTGGCAGCATTGTTCTGGGATGAATACGGTCCTGTACTGATGAAATGGAATGCAGTTCAAGGTAATCTCTTTAGGGGTGTCATGCTGTTCCCCTAGGAAGGGTTTAGAGACCCAGGAAATCAAAAAGTCAGATGGATGCCAATGGGTAGAGGGCAAATGCATCCTAACACAATTGTGCATATTGCTACAGTGGTCCTTAACGGGGATTTTCTTAGGAAACAACATATGCAAAGATAATAACCTCCCTGCTGGTACTGGCAGATATCTGCCTTTCTGACAGACTCAGATTCATTCATATGCACAACAGGAGGGAAAGGATTATTTCAGCATAGTTATTTTCTCTCCTAGTTCACATCATCCACTGACTATGTACAAATAGGAAGGATGCCAAGTTGTTTACAAGAAGATCAGCAATGATTTGAGCCAAAACTATCAGTTCAATTGCCCTCAAACCGTAGGGACTTTCTGATGTGGCTATGACTCCAAAAGCTGTGACTCAGCTCCATCTCTGTGCTGGAGTGAGTGTCAAAATGAATATTTAAGCAAAAGCCCCATTCTAAGTTGTACAGAGAGCTCCCACTGAGTGCCAGACATGAGAAATCACCCTGACTCTGTCAGCATAAAACTTTCAAGACACAGGTAATGTACATCATAAATTTGAGCTGAGAAATTCCCTTTTAAGTATTTTTCCTTTGAAAGTCTTACTGAGCTCCTATCTCCTTCCCCTTCCAGACCACCCGCAGATACCACCCACAGACCAGTCACCCCATGGTCTTTAGAGGTCATCTGTCATTCTCACTATCTTAATCCTGAGAGCATAGGTGCTCAGTCAGAAAAATGACTTTAAACAGGTGCTTAATGTCAAAAATACAATTTGTATCATTAGAATATTATTAGAATGAATATTGACACCTAAGTGTTTATTTCCTGCTGAGTGCTTGGATGTTGACTGTGTGTGTAATAACAGAGGAATGGCTCCAGAGAGGCATGGAGATTGGACATTTGAGAGGAGGAGTTTTTGCTGTAAAGAAAGCAACAGGAGGTACAACATCAGCTCTGAAACACCAGCATGTTACCAGGAATGTTTATATAAACACTCAGGCCAGTATCATCATCCAAAATGAAGCTGTGAATCAGGGTATATTTTAACAACATTTTCAGTTCTCCTTGTTTTCTTTTTTTTTTTTTTTTAATCCTCCCTTCAGATTATATATTGTATGTTGGTTGAAACGGATTGAAACTGCAAAGTAGATGAGTGGTAAGGAAGAATTTTCCAATCAATCAAAATGAAGGAAAAGATTTTGGTGATTTCTTATTATATTCATCCTCAGTCTTACAGTGATGTAATTTTTTTTTTTTTTTAAGTACTCTTGAGTCTGACAGTTTCATGCTGAGAGAGCTGAGACATTCACCTATGCCTTTATTTGCTCTGGCTTTGACAATAGTCACCTCCTCTTCTCTGCCTTCTCTGATGCTCGTTCAGATGCAGCTGCCATACGTGATCCTCCCTCCTCATCACTCTGGTTAAGGTCACCTCTCCACTGAATCCTCACACTGGCTCATCATTGGCAGTGCTTGAGGAGCTGGCTGCTCGTCCTCAGCTTCAAAAGACAAATTCAAATTCACCTCTTCCTGATTGTTTGGTCATCTCTCACACAACTTTCATAACACCTTTGTTATGGAGCTGCAGGTCTCTAACATTTTGAGGTGTTATTTCTGTATTGTAGAGTGAGCATGGTATTTGAAGGGTTATCTTTCAACAGCCTTTCTAAAAATGTGCTTTCTCCTCATTTGACTCTGTCCTTATGACTCTGTGCCTCTAGGTATCCCCCTCTAAGAAAAGAAAATTATTTTTGATTTGGAATTCATTGTTACTTTTATTTTTTGAATTTGAAATGCAATGTAGTGATGCTCATGACACACACATGTCTTAGGCTGACTCCACGATATTATTGCTGTTTATTGCTCCTGTCATTTTTGATTTCCCCTTCTGTTGCAGCTTTCACTTCTTGAAGCTTGTCTTAATTTCAGACCCGGATCCCACAAATTACACATCTGCTTACCTTTAGTCATCTGCATATTCCTGTTGATTCCACTGAGAATACACACACACTTTAAATTAACCGCATGTGCAAGATTTTTGGAACTAAATCATGGGAAATGTAGTGTACTTGTTGTTATTTTTCCCAGCTTCCACAGCTAGTGGCTTCTGCAGGTGGTCAGACCTGCAGAGATTTAAAACCCACTGTTGATACAGAAAAGGCAGTTGGCCTGAAATCAGTAAGATTTGAGAAAAGGTCTTGACAATATTAAGAAGAGAAACTTTTTTTGCAGCAATAGTAGTGGTGTGAGCTTTCATAGCAAAGGTTGCTCCAAGACAGTAGGGCTGACAAAGACCCAACATTTTATTCTCTTCTCTTGAGGCTATGCTCAGATCAGGGACAGTTTTCCTCAGATAAATTTTTCCTCCTTTCCTTATGTAAATCGGTGTTGTTAGAAGCATGGGGCAGGAGGGATAGGGGAAGTAGTAATTTGTAATTTTTGTTGGGGAAACACCCCCAGCATAACTGTTGTTGTGTTGTTTGGCAGTTGGGAATGACAGCAAAAAAAACAAACACCAGAAGGACTACAGAAGTTTCTGGTAAAAAATAAGGAGGAAAACCAGACTGAAGGGCAATCTGTACTGGGAAGATTGACAACATTATGATAATTTGGTTTTCTTATTTTGTTTCTTTACTTCATATTTCAAGTATTGCAACAAGGGCTGAAAATAACTCATATTTCAGTTTGCATTAAGTGGTATTGTAACTGCAATTTAATTAAAAAAAAAACAAGAAAGAGAAGTTATAAGTTATGGTATCTAAATCACATGCCACATGACAGCTGAAATTATTTGAATTACTTCAAACTATTACAATAGTTACAATTATTTGAAAAAATATATATTTTTTATTTTATTCCCATAAATGATACAAGCTAGCTGTGGCAGAGTAAAATATGAGAGAAAATGAAAACTGTAGGAAGACAATATACTGAGAGCTTAAATTTGATCTAACATTTCATTCCTCTAGAAATGCAGCTTTCAAAACATCATTCAAGATGTATGGAAATTAAATATAATGTTTAATTCTGGCATACCTTAAACACAGGTCTAAAAATAGCATCATTCCCAAAAGACAGAAATTCTGAGCTACCACTGTCTCTGCAGCTCTGTTGCCAATATCTGCATTGTTTATTTATCCTGGGAAATCTCTGTGAAGGAGCAGGATCTCAGGGCAGCTCAGATGCAGCCAGATGGGAGGAGGTGGGAGGTCGAGCTTTGCCTCCAGCCCATTCCTCCTGGCTTTCCCCAGGAGGCTGCTCTTGGGATGACAAAGCCCCTGCAGCTCTGGGTCCCTGGTGGGAATAGGAGCCCAAAAGACAGAGAAAAAGTCAGATAAGAGAGAAAAGCAGACAGAGCAAAGAGTGTAGCCTAGTGCTTCCTGGCATTGCATCCTGAAAAGAGCCCTTCAGTCTCAATCTTCTGCTACACAGAAGGGCATGAGGTGATCTTAGCTTTGGAAATTGGGTAAATTAGATAAGCTAATTCATTTTTCTGCTAATTTAGAATCAGTTTTGTTTGCATTTGATTTGCCAGTTTTATTCCTATAATCTGTTGGTAACTTGATACCTTTGTGTTTTAGAAAAAAGAATATTTCCTCCTTGTCTACATTTCATCTGTTAAATAACAAAGCAGAAATTCATAAGGAGCATAAGATCCCACAGTGGTGAATGCAGTGAAGACCTGTAGCCAAATTTTTTCACAGCCAAATTTTTGTCCACTCCTCTGCTACCTTGCAGGCAGGGCAATAGTAATTAGTATGGTCTGTTCTTTCTTCAGAGTATATTGGTGTTTCCTCTGCCACAATTCACATCTTTTCATTATTCTTTGGATACAACACTCTCTGCAAACCATCACTGTTCTCCCTGATATGTGCTAAACATTGACAAGGAAACAAAGAAAATATGCTTGTTGAAACAAGCTGACCTCTGGTGCAAGAAGAGCAAATAAGTGAGTGCCCTGGGATATGTCTTTTGTTATTGCTAATGGTTTTTTAAACACCACAAGTCTCCTCTCAGTTTGGAAGACAAAGACCCCTCCAGTGCTACATCAGACTGGGGGCAAGACCAAAGAGCCATGTGCTTGTCCAGACTGATAAATCCCTAAAGAGATGAATCAGGCTGGCTGTGTTGATAGCAGCTCAGGTTTTACTGGAGCTGGTGGGGTTTGGAGAGTTTTCTTCAACCCTCAGCACTCATCTGTGTCATGTGTCAGGGAGAGCTGACTGTCTACTCAGATATTAGGTAGTACCTGAAAGTATTCAGCTATTTTGGATGGTGTCTGGAACCTTCCTCTTCATAAAACTCATCTTCAACAAGGCCAAAGAATCTTCCTGTGCTGTTTATCCAGAAACTGTCCATGAGCCAAGAAGTTCAGAACAACCAACAGAGTGAAAATGTAGTTAAAAATGCACATGGATGCTGTACAGGAAGAGGTCTTGGGAATTGTGAGGCTTGACAGAAAAAAAGCATCTTGCCCCAGGTTAAGGGTATTTGAGGGGTTTGTTTAACCTTCATTTTAGCTATTTGGACAAAATTCCATGTTATTATTTACAATACCATTGAATCAAAATGTGAATTTGCCATAGCAGCCCAGGCTTCAAATGGGGCCTATGTTGCTTCCCCCAAATTACACCACCTCCTTAAAAAGGAGGAAAGAAGAGTGCACTGTGTAACCTTGAACTCTTGCAAAATGCTGTAAGCAAAACATGGCTTTAATAAGCAACACAAACAATTCTTAGAGTACGTTTTGTAAGAAAAGATTGCAATTATAAAATAAAAATTATAAAATTATAAATATGTAAATATGAAAAGAGCTATTTCAGCTTAGTCCATTTTTCAGAAAAATGTTAGCACTGGGGACATACTGGCAACAGTAAGACCAAAGTAGGACATTGACATGGTGTGGGTGAGGATTTCTGTGTCACTGCCTGGTTTTTTTCACTGTGAGGAAAATAAAACAGTGACAGGTCATACATTCATTCATGCATTTTATTCTTTCCATTCAATTCAATTCGCCAGAAAAATAGTGAAGCATCCAGCAGATGACATGGTTGTACATAAATAAATATATACTCAAATCCCCTGCTTGCAGTCACTACCCACTAACAAAATACCAGAGTCAGCTGGATTTCTGGAAAGCAGAATACATCCAGAAATTTTGCTTAGGTTATGCAAAATAATGCTTGTTTAACTGTGCTTTGAAAGTCTCATGTGGTTGTACATGTTTGTGTGTGAGTACCTGTGTGTGTCTGTTGATGTTATGTGATGTAAAGCACTTGGACTTTTCACGTCCATTTAACTTTTCTTCCTGTTGTTCTCAGGTAGACATTACTGACAAGATTTGTCCTAAGCACACATGAGGTTTTCTGTTGTGGATATCAGTTTTATATAACTGATGCACATCCTTTTTTTTCTTAAGCAGAGTTTGAAGAGGTTCAGCTGCATGTGTCTGCAATGAGAAAAGAGCTGTACTAAAAAGAACAGTCTTCTCACCTTCTTCACAAATTATTTCCTGTGATTTTTTATTCCTATGATTCAAGCGGCAATGAAAATAAGGAAAAAACCAGCTATTTCTTACTATTTTTAAAAGCAAGTCAAAAACCCAAGCCTTGTATCGAACAAGTAGTACAACAGGTGAGATAATCCATGTCTCTCCAAACACTTCTACAAGGTGTTTAGGAATTTGTTTTCAGTAGGAGATAAACGGGAGCTTCTTCTGCACCTAACAGAAGAAGCAGCCCCAAACCTCTATTTATTAATTGCTGCACTGCTTTTACAACACAGCCCAGTGTAAAGGATTAGAGGAATCCCGGGGCACAGATTCACTTCTGTGCATCATTAGTATCTGAGCTAATAGTATGGAGAGAGGAGAAATGCAGCTTCATAGCTTGAAAGATCAGTGGTGAGACCCACTTTGGACCTTTTGATGCAATCCACATTGCAACAGGAGCCTTTTCTGGCAGTGGGGGATGCCTGGATGCCAGGGCTTGGAAGAGCTGACTGTTCCTTGTACACACAGGCACAGCAAACCTATGGTGGGCACACCAGCCCTGTTGGAGATCCCCTGAGAGTCAGGCTGGTCCAAATCACCTGCTTTCGAGACTTTTGTTCCTTGTGAACAGACTCCTGGAAAACTGAACACAGTATTTTTGCAGATAACTCCTGTCTTTTCCACTTTATTGCTACTTGTCTCTTTCAGGATGTTCAGCCTCCAAGATCAGCTTTCCATTTGCAATTCATGATATTAGCTGGAAAATTTACAGGACAAAAGCAGATCTTATGGATTGGCTTAATTCCACTATCCTTTTTTTAGATTCTTGTGAGTTAAGGAAAACCACAGAAGGTTTGAATCTTGTTTTGCTTTTTAATCTAAAGATACTATTTGTTTTGGCTTAAAGGGAGTTGTGAGAAATACCAATATATTTAAAGGGAACACATTTAAGTGCTTTCTGAGGACAGCAAGTGAACCTTAGCAGTGAAATCCTGCTGTATGTGAGGTTTTAAAATTGCAACGCACAAATATTTTACTGAGATGTAAGAATGTCCAGGAATGTGTGTAGTCCAGGATGATATCCAGTCAAAAATAGCTAATGCATAAGGAAAAAGTTATTCTCTAAATTTAAAGGAGTCACTTTATACTCACATCCGAAATTTCTAGTGATATCACACACCATGAAACAATGAAATCTAATAAAACTTTTCACTTCAACAGAAGTTTTAAAATATGTTCAGAAAGACTTCACCTCTGCTGCCTAACTTCAGCCTTGAAATCTTAAATCTGACAGTTGGTCACTTCCCTTTTACTTCTCTTTTACTTCTCTTTCTACCACAGAACAGCATCGTGGCTTTGCCTTCCCAGCCTGAATCAACCATACCAGCTCTCTGAAATGCTTCATGTAGAGCATCCACCATATTCACTGGAAAACACTAGAAGTCCTGATGTAAGTTTTCAATAAAATAATGAAATTAGATCTTAATGATCTAGGAACAGTGGACATTTGATTTCAGAGCTCCACACCGCCATGGCTGCAGGCAGTATTATTTCATAGTTTTCAGAATATGTGTAACTCAGGAGTTACTCAGAAACATAAACTGCGATTCCTGGAGGTAAAGTGAAATATCCATTAGTTGCATATATCAAGATGTGGCTACTCAAAAAGAATATACATTACAGACAGATACTCCTGATGCCTGACATATGGTTTTCTTTTGGAGAATCAGTGCTGTGTAAGTATTAAAAAAATTGTTCCATTCTCAGCTTTATGCAAAGGCTGAGTCTATTACTGTCCTTGGTCTTCACAGAGTAAATTCATTAGTATGAATTGTGCTTTTATTAATGCTAAAAGTCTGAAAAAACCCCAAAAAACTAGGGCTAAACTCAATGATGCCTTGTTGTACCACTTGGAAAAATTTGCTTGTCCATCCTTTAAGCTCCTTGTGACGAAGCCTCTCTTTGCAGCGGTTTCAGATTGTGTACAAGACAATAGAAACAATGCGGGAATACAACAAATTCTTAGTGCTATTAACAGTGCCAGTGGATGCAGTTCCAGTCCATGTCATTGCAAAGTGTGGCCAGATGCTGCAATGATGCATATCTTGTAACTGCTTATAATGATAAACAGATAATAAATGTTGAATTAAACAAGTCCATGGTTTTGGCCTTGCTGCCGGCAAGTTCTGGAGTGTATGTGAAATAAACCATCAGCACAGCTAGCATTGGTTGGCTCTCTACCATCTCCAAGGACATTCAGGATGTTGACTCACTTCTGGGAATGGTCCCTCTGGGGCTGCATTTCAAAGCACTGACAGGTTGGTGCAAGTTTTAATGTGTAATGCCCAAACCTCTTATGATTTGACAATTTCAGATTCGGTGGGTGGCAGTTCAGCCCTTTTTTCAAAATGCGGAGGAGAGAAGGGTTTGTTTGAATGGTTTTGTCGGAAAATAATTACAGAAGAATGGCCAGTTCCAACACAAGACCCAGGCACAGCTCTACTAGGTACCTAATAGGAGATATAGACCTTCCCCCTAGTTTATCATCAATGTGTTTATTTATCTCATGATGTCCCATGCGTCAGGCACTGCACAGACCAGCCTCTAAGATAAGTGGTATATCAACCCTGGAGAAAGCTTTTTAACTCTATTCAAGTAGAATTCGTTTATAAAAACCAGTTTAGCGTTGAGGAAAGAAACGCAAGGTAACTGCATGGTGGGAATTATCTTGGCTGTGTCAAAGGATTTCCTGTGTGTTTCTTAACTCTTTGTATTTCGAGTTTCTTCTGTCAGAAAATTTGTCTGTTACTCTGAGACTATAGAGGACAGGGTTTCCACAGGGGTGTATCAGTGCCTACCTAATGGTAAAGATGACCATCAGTGCTTCATGAGCACGTGATGCACTTGATCATAGGCTTTACCGAAGTTCCTAATGAGGCCCAAAGATCCTGTGATGGAAGGTGTAATGACATTTCAAGGGGTTAGCGATAGTCACTTGGCAGTATTCCCATTTTCCTGCTATCTTTGAATCACAGTGAATGAAGTTAATTGAAATTAATTTCTGATATGGAAATGTTCCTTTCTGTTAAGGCTGGGTGTTGATGGGTAAGAATATGTTACCATAAAGGGAGCTAGAAGGCAGTTGAATGAAACCTTAGACAAAAAGGAAGGGTTTTTTGTGCTAAATGACTAAAACTAAGGCACTCTGCCAAGGCATGCGTGCATCATAACTCACTACTTATTTGGGTGAAGAAATGCCCCAGCATTTCCACTTCCAGCACACTGAAATATCAGCCCTGAGCCATCAATTATCCACAACAACGTGCCCAGGACTGGTGCTGCCACATGCACAGTAAAGCCTGCTGCCCACAGAGGCCCAGTTTTGGATCTGGGCACAGGCTTCTCCCAGAATTATGTATTTAAATGTGTATAACACAACAAACTGCATCGCAATAACTGCACAGTTCAAAACTTGGCACCGGTGCCTGCTCTTTTTCCAAAGTCAAGTGTAAAGTCTTAGGGCCCTATTAATGAAAAATCCATCTGATGGCTGGATCAGAGAAGAAGGAGGGCCCCAAATTATGAGCAGGATCTGTTCTAAAAGCCATGTGCTCATGTAAAAATGTGATGGAATATGGGCACGGAAAGTTCCGTGTGGATTTCTCTAGATGCACAGAGATTCCTGGAATGCACATAAATTTATATGTTGTACTTAGAGACATGGTACAAAGGGCCACGAGGCTGTAAATAAGTTTCCTTGCAGCATGAAGTAGGGAGATAAACAGTGACATGTCAAAAGCCTTGAAAAGAAGGGTTGGGGTCAAACATGATATTTAGCAAGTCTCAGTTTTCTTTGCCCTGCCTACATGTTTTTATTTCTACAGCGTGAAACCAGCAAGTCCTGTTTGACATATCAACCGTGCTTCCTAAGCAACCTGGGAAACTGTTAATGGCTATACCTATCTGAGTGCTTGACACAAGCTGCAGGCATAGTCAGCACCTGTTATTTATAGAAAAGCCAGTGAAACAGTCCTAAAATACAGGACTACAAATGCGTACTGGAAGGATGTTTTACTTCTCAGGAAAAATATTTGTTTTCAAATTATCTCAGTGAGTGGATATACTTACTTTTATTTCTTTTTACTGTTGTAATCAAAGAGCTCAGGAAAAGATAAAACTGAAGAATTTTCCATCAGAAAATATCTCTGTATTATTATTATCTCCATCCTTAGCCAACTTATGCAAAGCAGACTCTTTTACTTTCTGCAGTATGTTTAATTTCCCATTGACCTGGATGACAATAACTTTTTTAAAGTTTTGTGGGGTTTTGCTTTTTTTTTTTTTAATAAAAAAGCAGGCTGCACTTATGCTGCTCGCTTTCTGCAAGGTGTACTTGTAGTTTAACCAGCTCAGCTCCCTTTCTCTCACAGCTGCTTGTGTGCAAAGACTTTGTTCACCATTAACCCCCCAGTGTGATGGGCTTTGTTAAAATGGCAATGCAGAAGTCATGAGATGACTCTCTGGGAAGATTTGGCTTTTGTAAGGCTGCCTTCAGAAGAGTTTTTCCTCCTCACGAAGTTCATTATCCTGTCAGGAAAGTCACGGAGAGGAGTGAGGCCAGGTCCTACGGCAATTCTGGATTAAACCTTTAATCCTTGGACTACTTGAATGTGCCATAATTCATGCCATACCAAAGCTCCTAAATTATGTCTAAAGCAGCTCTATCCTCTCATGTTCTCTTTAGTTTTAATGTTTCTCATTAAAAATGATGAAACATGAGCCACTCTTACTGAAAACTCATCTTTCTCATCAACAGGAAAACCTCAACTGTTCTGTACATGAAACAGTCCACGTGATGGCAGGTTTTGGCTTTTTCCAGTGTGAGCATGGCATGGCTGATTCAAGCAAGGGCATCCAGGATCTACACAGATCATACAGATCTTCAGCATTGCTGATGCTGCTTAGATTTTACTCGTGATTATGAGGACGAATTTCAGCTCTAGAAGCAGAGTTTCACATTCTGTCATGGCAGCAATGCAGCCAAATGCTGCTGGTAAAAATCGGTTTAATGCTAGGGAATTAGTTGTGTCCAAGTATAAAGGCCTTCAACAAAGGAAAATGAGAAAGAAAGCACCTTTGCTCAGATTTTGCTTCCATACTCCCAACAGTCTTTACACAGCATGTGTGAAGGAAGAATCTTGGGAGATGAGAAATGCAGGGCAGTAGAAACTGTTGTCATAGTCATTGTCTTCCATATATATCATGTTCATTAAGTGGCCTATTAATTTCTGGTGCCAGTAGAACAGAGGCAAGAGAGTGAAAAACTGACAGTCTGCCTGAAAGAGCAGTCAAAGAGAAGGAAAACAAATACCTCCAAAGCTGTAAATACATCACAAAATGTTCAGAAAAAGTATGTTTCCAGGGCAGGAGAAGGTTTCAATAAAATTATGACTTTAGCTCTGGACCATAATTCAGTTAGAGCACAAGTGGTTGTCATAAAAATTGTGTATATTAGGAAAAATCACTGTTGTCTGTTTCAAAATAGGAATAATACCTTCTAAGCATCTCAAATGTCAGGTTTTATTTAATAAACTTGGGTAAGAAATACTCTGTATAACCACATGATGTTTGTGGAATGTTGCTATACATGTAAAAAATGATGTAAAGGGGCTTTGTGTGTGTGTTTCTCTGTGAAAAGCCCACTCCATCCTCTGAGAAAGTTTATCATTGAAAAGACAAGATAGGTTACAACAGAATGACATAAAGCCCAGCTCTGCAAGATGTCACAGAGCCTTCTCTCTTGCTATCACAAGGACTGCAAAATCCCTGAAACAGGCACTTAAGCACTTTGCAGGAGATAATATTCCTTGCATCCTTAACATTTTTAGGAAGCAGAATGAGTGTGTATTTCCATGTACAAATGGCTCAGACAACATAGCTAATCTTGTTTGGGGTTTATGTGGGACAGCAGGATAGGTGAGTTCCCTTTATAGGAAAGCTATGAAAAATGCAGAGCTTTGGAAGGGCTCATCTTGCATAGGGGATAAGAGTGAGGAGTTGATGACATTTGGGTTTTCTACTAAATGCAGCTGCAGGCAGGCTGGGAAGCTGCTGCTTCTGCATGTGCACTTAGGAACACACATAAGTACATTTTTGTCTCAGTTACTAGGTAGGTGTTAACAAAACAGCAGAGCCATGTATGGAATTGGTTTTTATCTATTTTTAGTCCTCCCTTGCACAAGGTCTGCACATTCTGTTCTGTGTGCTGCCGACGTTTCAGCTGTGGCTCTTGGTACAGCTCACACTTCTGTTCTAAAAGCGGCTCGAATATTGTACCACTGTTGTCAGGAGGTCCTAAATGGAAAACAAAACAAAACAAAACAAAACAAATAAATCAACAGTGATAGAAAACAACAACAACAACATAACAAACAACAGCACTCTTCTCTTGCCATCTTGCAAAACGAAATCCTTCAGGCATGATTTATTAGTAAAACTGACTATGGACAGTTAATGTACGTCTGGATCTAATAAACAAATGCACAGCTAAAATACCCTTTATTATTTTTTTTTCTCACAGGGTTGAAGTAAAGTAATTCATCTGTACTTTAACAAAAGCTTTTATTTCCACATGAAGAGGTGGGCAGCCATTCAATCGGACATGACTGAGATTGTTTCAGTCAGTTAAATTGCCCAATATTTTCATATTACCTTGAAAAAAAAAAATAGAGAAGGTCATGTGTGTGCCATTTTGACCTAAGAAAGTATAAGTCTCTACCTACAAGATGTATAACATATATAAATTTATATACAAATATTTATGATTCTATTATACACAGAGAAAGTAATACCCTTGCATTAACATGACACATCACAACGAATTAGGATCATAAATAATAGAAAGTGCATGTGGAACAAAAAGTCTGGGATATTCTTTACTCATCTCTGTAGCCTTTGTGGGCAGAAAAGCTCATTTTGAAAGCAGATGCTCCTGTGTACTGTAACAGAATTGAAGTTTTGCAGTGGGTGTTCACTGCTTTCAGCTGGCAGTGAGGATTTTTAGCAATACCTCCCATCCTTATTTGCCCAGATTTTGATCCGTGAGTGTCAGTAGAAATGGGTGGACACGTTCTTAAGGAAAAAGCTCGGTAAGAATTCCTCTCAAGCATGTGTACAATATTTCAGTACCTCTAAGTGATGCAAGTCAATAGCACTACTGGCACGTTTAAAGGAGAACACGTGTGTGATTGCCTGGAGAACTGGAGTCCACAATTTTAATTCTAACAGTGGCTTCACTCTTAGTGTCATACAGCTATCAGGCTGCTTTTGTTTTACTCCATTGTTTTGATGTTGGAAGCAGGTCATGATCCCTTTAAAGAAGCTTTTGAGTTAGTTTAACATCACTGCTAAGCAGCCCAGCAGAAAAACAAGCACTGTTGTGGAGTTCTTCCAATTAATTTGGGATTTGCAGTTAAATGTGGGTGTCACAATTTAACGAATGAATAATTCATAAACCATCAAGAGGAATATTTCAGTGGAGGGGTATCTTAAAAAAATTTTTTTTAAAAGTGTCAAACATATGCCAAACATTTACAGGATTGTTAGCAGCAAGTGGCTGAAGGAAAGCTGAAAACTGCAAATAAAGCAACTTAGCTGATGGGTTGTTTAAATTCTCAATTAGCAACTGATGACTTCTCCCTTTTCAGGGAGAGTATACTGACTTAGTTACATCCTAACATTCATTTTTGTTTCTGAAAATCCCTTATAACAAGAGAGCAATGATCTCTGAAGGACATGGACCAAATCAGTAATTTTTTCTTGTTCTGGAACTTAAAACTGACATTTTTTCATGCAAGAAATTCTGCTAGAGCTTGCAGCTGTAGGGGAAAAATAAGACATATTTTTGTTGGCAATTGGCATGACTCTTCTTGCATGTTATTCATTTTCTGTAAAGGATAAATTTTTAGGTTAAAGAAAGCTAGTTAAAAGTCCTTTCATCCTTTTAGTTTAGCTTCCACAAGTTGTCCAGTGATCAGATATGATGACAATTAAGAGAAGTGGCATAATAAAGGGATATTTGTATCCATCTGCATGCATAGCTAAATGGGTTAAAAACTGACTGCACTGTCTTTACTCTGCCTAAATCTTCCCTGGAGGTGACACACAAGACCAAGAATGATTCAGTGGTCTGATAATGGGAATTCTGCATGCCTCCAGCCAGCCTTCCTTTGTGAACCAGTAACTAAAATGGATTGCATTTGGGCACTATATTTAATTTTTCCCATAATTTATTATGTGACCTTGGCTAGTACCCCAAACGTATTTTTTTTAGCATACCGTTTTTATGGTATATTGAAAAAGTCTGCAATCTAGCTTTCCCTGCCACCCAAAATGAAACTAAACCTATGAGTAGTATTTAAGAGGACTACTACCACTCAAAGGACTGTGGTTGGAGAAGTCTTCCTTGTTCCCAGACTGACATTCCACAGAATTTCCTTAGGTTGTATTTTACTTCCTTTACCATATAGCTCAGTAACTGAGATATGACTATCTAAGGTATATGAAATACCAGATCCAGTTCCTATTTGATGTACCTGAAGGTACTGAAATGCTGCAACACGTAGAATGTGTTAACTGCTTCCAGCCACTGCTTAGGCATCTGGTGATCACAAAATCATCTGATGCTCTCATGGAAGTTCATTTATAATGAATCCCCAAAAATGTTTAACATACAATTGCAACACTTTATATTACTTTTTACTTAATAACCAGAAAGAAACAATCAATGATTTTATAGATGAATGGACCCTTTTTTTTCCTCCTTTTTTTTTTTTTTAAAAAAAAAAGAATCTTTTGCATCATTTTCAGTTTTGATTGCTTGAAGGACTAAATTAAGAATGGCAGGTATTTTAGTGCGGGCTCAGCTAGTGGTATATCTGGAGATGTAATGAAGCACTGAGGTATTCTTTCCCCTGAGAGTTGAGAGTGCTGGCTGCTACAATACCGTACTTCTCTCATGCTTGACAGTTGAACGGCTTTTTAAAATAATGTCAGGAAGCCCTGAGCTTTTCTACATTCTCCTTTCCTTTCAGTGTGCCGGATGCCCTGGCACCAGAGAGCCTTTGAAACCTTCTCCTGTTTCTTCAGCACCTGATGGTGATTGTTTGACTGGAGATTTATGGCTGGCCTGAAACTCAAAGCTTCCAAAGAGCTGAAGTTACAGAAGCTTGCAGTGATGCTGAATTCCCTGGAGTGGTGGTGCTATCGTCATCTGATGGCTGCTGAGCAGTGAAGTGAGATGGTAATTTCTGCATTCCAGTGGTTGAGAGCTCTACCACCAAAAATACCAACAGGACTCAAAAGAAAAAGCTGTTTAGAGATCTTATATTCCAGACATGTTTTGTGTATGTTTGAGCTCTAACCGCATCAGTGGCACTGCTGGTTTTAAGTGAGTATCTCCTCTGATAGTTTATCACAGGCATAAGAACTTACAGAATGGAGATTCAGTTACTTATCTCTGGGGGGAAGCAGCCAGGAAACCATGATCAGGAAAGAAAAGACTTCTGCACCTGCTCTCATCCTATCAGCACTGAGAACTGACAAAGCCAAAAGGTCGCGGGGGCATCTCTGCAAAATATTTGTGGCCTGGGTAGTGTTTTCTTCCATAGAATGTCAGAATCACAGAGTAGCTGAGGCTGGTGGGCACCTCTGAAGATTGCCTAGTCCAATCTCTTGTTCAAGCAGAGTCAGCTAGAGCAGATTGGACCTTGTCCTATTGGGTTTTGAATATCTCCAAGGATGGAGACCCTACTAACTGACCAGAAAATCTGTGCCAGTGTTTGATCCCTCTCACAGCAGAACAGGTTTTTGTTATGTTTCAGAAGGATCTGTCTGGATATCAGTTTGTGCCCCTTGACTCTTGGCCTGTCACTGGGCACCAACGAGAAGAATCTGGGTCTGTCTCCTTTGCTCCATTAGATATTGATAAGGTCCCCTGAGCCTTTTCTCCTCCAGGCTGATCTGTTCCAGCTCTCTCAGCCTCTCATGGGGAAGATGCTTCTGTCCCTTCATATCTCTGTCCTTTTGGAGGCTATGGTTGCTGCAGCATTGCAAAGGTCTTAAATTACACATAAAGCTGTAAACCCCCCCTTTTCTGTCCCCTTGATGCCTCCTCATCCCCTGTTCTTAAAACACAAGTGGTATGGGAGAGCCAAGAAAAAAAATGCAAGTTCTTTGTAGGAACAACTTTGTATCTAATGCTCAGAAATTGAAGGTTTCATTCCTGCTTCGTCCTTTAAAGTCATGATACGACATTTAAGGTGATGCTGCAAAATTACAAAACAAGTGTTCCTGCCAGTGTAAATAAAAGGGGAGATAAAGCTGGAGATGATTTATGTCTGTGGGAAGGAGAAGTTACTATAGATATCTGAAAGGAGAGCCATGAAGCTTTATTAACTAAGACATAAAAATATCTCATCAGGGATAAAGCTCCCTGATGTAATAACAGTGAAAAAGAAAAATTTATTCTGAAGATGGAACTAGTTCAACATCTGAACAATATTTTCAAACTGTGAAATACTCTCTGGGTAGTGATTCTTCCTCTCATTAGCCTTTTACTCATTATTCTTGCTATTACTACCATCATCAATGTCCCTATTCAGAGGTAAACCTATACTGATAGTAATTCCCAGACATGTAAGAAAAGGATTTATGTGGAAAAAGGAGGAATTAGGAAAATCCTTTGGCAGCAAATGTCTTTTTTTTTCTTAAAAAATAGAAAAAAAGGAGAATGGTGGAATTACACTGTCAAACAACGACCCCAAACCTGGGCAAAGATGGAGTATAATTTATTTTGTGAAATGCTAATAGGTAATAAGATAGGTAAAATAGAGATTAGGAATGTCTTTGAGAACATTAAATTATGTTATTAAGCCTTGAATTATCTCCTTGAAATTTTTAGGAAAAGTGCATATGCAGTGTTGCCTAGCTTTTGGGTGCCTTATATCCTGGAAACATAGAATGTTCCAGCATAGTCCTATGCATAAAAGTTTTCTTGGTTTTGTTTTTGTTTTGTTTGTTTTTTCACTAACTCAAACCTTAAAAATTATTTTTGCTTTAAAAATTTTTTTCAGTTTAGCAGGTTATACTGAGAGGAATGTTTTTACTGCCATTTTATGAGTCCATAAAAAAGTTTTATAAGACAATTTTGAACTAAAGCATCTTCAATAAAGCATAAAGTAATGGCTTTTTAGGATCAAAACTCTATAAATAATAGCTACTTCTACAATGCCTGTGAACAGGTTTAATGTATCAATCGTGAACATAATCATAATACAGACCAGTCAGTAAAAGAAGGAACCTTTTACTTTTTCATGCTCAAAAAGTGTAAATGTTGCTTTTTCATAGCTTTTGACTTCTGCTTTCTCTCTTCACTCCTGTTTAAGAGGATAGGAAGCTGCATTATTAATAATTGATCTTAGAAAAACAGAAATAAAATATTTTTAGTCTAAAACCAATACCTATTTTCAGGTAGAATGTGTTTACCCAATCACTTTTTGTGGTGAGTTTAACACAGAAGATGGTAGAATGCTTTTGAAGATAAGATGCTTAGAAACTTATCCCAATTTCTATTTGTAATGCAACACTTGTGTTTCACGAAACTGCATCAAGAAAAATATCCTTTACAATTTTCTGAACAGAAACAAAGTATGACAAAAGATGCCCCATCCCTGAAGTGTTCAAGGCCAGGTTGGATGAGGTTCTGAGAAACCTGGTCAAGTGGAAGGTGTCCCTGCTCACATCAGGGGGTTGGAATGAGATGGTCTTTAAGACCCCTTCCAACCCAAACCATTCTGTGATTCTACAATTTCATGATTCTACAATATTATAAAGGGTATTCTTACAAAGCAGGTAAGTTTCATGGAGATGAAATTTATACCAGGTCTTTTAAAACCTGTGTTAAGGAGAAGCAGTCCTTTTGGCACCTGGAAAGCCATGCTGATATCTGAAGCCACAGTTTGCTTGTGCTTGCAGAAATTGGTGCAGCTCTTCTCTTCACTTTGGCAGTGTCTAAATTACCTTGCAGCAAATGAAAAAGCATTCATTTAATTAATGGCTGGCAATAGTGCAGTTGTGGCTCCTGAAACCTGAAAAGCAGAGAACCAGCAGCTCCAAAAGGAATTATGAAAATACCTGAACTGCAGGACAGCTTTATCTGAAACTGGGATATTCATATATCATCCATATACATGAAGGATTTGTCTGAAAAATAGTCACTTTCCAGTGCAAACAAATTGAATTAGCATGGATTATTACAAGTAGGGCTGTCATAATGACTCACTCAAAGATCTATTGAAACAATAATTTGTGACTAATATATCCAATTATTTGCTCAGCTATAGTCGTGACAGTTCCAACCCTTTGTGTTGCTTGAAATTGATGACTTTAATGGTGCTAGAGATTAAATTTAAATACTAATTTTAATATCAATTCTAGATATTTTATCAAAAGTCATTAGATCATAGCAGTGGAGAATCAAAAAGCAGATATATATTTGTAAGAAAGTCCTATATCTTTCCTTAAAATATTTTAAAAATTTAAAAAGAAATGTAAAAAAAAAATTAAAAATAATCAAGCAACAAATTACTTCTTTTATCTTCTTTTGTTGACCTTCATGTAGAATGTAATGTTGCTGAATGTCCATAGCAAGATTCTGAAGAATGATTTTAAAAAATCACATAAAAACATATTCAGCATTATTGCTATTTGCACATTTTAGTAGGATTTCTGTGAAACTCTACAGACTTTTTCTCCATTACATTCTACAGAAACTTCTTGAACATGCATATTTGATTTGATATATATTTCTACATGTATTTATACGTGTTCTTTTATATAAATATATTTGTGTGTTTATGTGTACTTATGTGTATTGCCTTGAGGATTTATGCTGGAACTTATTTGTTTTAAGAGATTAAATACTTATACAATAGTCATGAAAGCCTTATCATGGACCCACTCACCATCTGTTCACTGCAACTGACTTCCAAGAGAAAACAGAGGGTAACACAGAAAAGGTTTATTGTAAAGAAATACTGCATTTCATTAATCATATGAGCAGTGTTCCTTTGGTTAGAGCTTTAGTGTCCTACAGAAAGATTAGCTGAGTATAGAACCTATTACTATCAGTCGTGAGCTACAAGATAGAATGGCTGGTTTTCTCATTTTGTCCTCTGTAGACAATTGCTCTTTTTCATATTATTTACTCGAAGAAGTACATTTTCCTCTGGCATCCTGACAGATTAGAAACTTCCTTCAAGCATGTGGAATCTTGTTTCTCCATTTCATCTAACTGCTGCATGAAAAAAGAGCAATAGTTGGAGAGTTTTTCCTTGGAGAGGGAATTTTTCTGTCTGCTCATCTGAAAAAAGCAATCTCATGATGCAAGAGATTTGTATGATAAACACTATTTGGAATGAAAAATTTAATGAGCACAGATATTATCAGAGTTGTTCTTTAGCCCCAAGTGAAGATTAATGGCATGTGTTTTGTATTTCATGATACACTTTTTGAGAACTCCTAATTAATGGAAAATACTTCCATTCTCAGAAATACGCAGTGCTTGCTATTGAGTAAGATTTTGTTTAAAACTAATGTGATTTGAATAAATATTTCTTGGCTGTCACTTTGAAGTTATTTAGATGACCTCAGCTGGTACCTTCATGCATTCAGTACTTGTTGTTTCAAAGCCTTTGCTATCTTCAGGCAACCTTCCGTATCTACGGACACCTTAAAAACAAGGTGAAAAGCAAGAAACAGAAGCAAACAGCAATGTTTTGCTGTCAATATCTAATAACCCTACTTGTGTAGCCATTGGGTGTTGAGTTCAAAACAGCCTCTATTTGCTAAGTAAGCCTGAGATCATCAAATGGTCCTCTCAGTCATGCATTCCTTTAGGCACAGTTTGCTTTTGTTCACTGTTGGGTTGTTTTCCCCTTAAAACCAGAGCCATGTTTTTTTAGATCATATCTATTTTCTGAATAAGCACAACATTATCAAATGTTCCTCTTTATTACGGGTTCTGAGAATGAGTCGATTACAATAACAAATAAGAGAGTTTTTTAAACAAAACAGCAGAGAGTGACAAAGTGATGGGATGAGTTAGAACAAATCTGTGCTACTGACAACACAAATAAGGATGTGGGAGCTCAATTCAGGCAGACACAGATAGAGCACGAGACAAGAAAGCTATTATGAAGGTCCTCTCCTAATCAATGGATCACTTTTCTTTTGAATAAAATCTATGAAAGAAATGGAAAAAAAAAAAACCCCACAAACTACCACCTAGGAGTATATTTTATGCCAAAGCAACAGGGTAAGATTCAATTTTTTACTTTCGTATTTGAAGAACATGACTTTCCTTAATTACTTTTGACAGAGCTCTTAAAATCTCTACTTACATTTCTAATAAGTTACCTTCTATTGCTTTAATGTGACAAATCCATCTAGGATTAATCAGAGTGATGCTGTTCATGGCATCATATTAGGGTGTATTTAGTTCTCTGGTTATGCAGTATGATGCTGTGAAGGTCTATGAGTTACTCCTTGCCTTGACTGGTGTCAGAGTACACAACAAACTTCACTAGAAAAGCTCATCTAACTCACTTTCTGAAGTCCCTCTTACTTGCCATTGATGGTGAAGAAGTCCAGAAAAGTTAGTCTAAAACATACTTGCTTATTTCTAGGATTTTCAAACTAATTTGGCAAACCATGACCAGAAGGTATCAAGGCCAAAACGACTCACATTAAACAGACCTTATTTCACTGAGTGACTGACTCATTTTGAAAAGTCCTTCAACCACCTGGAACTCCACTGAAGGGAAGTGCTTTGTCAGGAATTATGTCTGCTTAAGATAGCTGCAACCCTGGCTTTTGATAACATGGGCACAACATCAGTCAGTACCTGGATACCAGATAATTGGAATTATCCACTAATCCAAACACAGCAAATTAAATTGGTGTGTGCATGCACACATGAACACACAAAAATGGGCAATACTTCACCACAAAGAGTTTAAAAATTAACAATGTTTCCCCTGGTTTACTTTCCATTCAAAATGTGCTCCCTTGCTAAAACTGCTCAGTTAAATCACTACCTGTGGCTCCTGTACTTGGGAGGAGTCATGCTCTGCAAGCTGCCCAAGGAAAATTATAAAATGTTAAACCTGTACAACATATTATTTATTCTGTACAGTGCTCTTTTATAGATGCACCAAACCCAGGCTTCAGGGAGAAAAGATGGTGTGAGTGAACACTACAGCAGTGGGACATGCAAAGTTTTCAGGCAGGTTGTATGGTGACAGACTGTCACATCCATAGTGGCGATTCCACACAAATAAAGTATGATAGACAAGTGGTCAGTGTATATCTGCAGGAGAACCATGCTAAATTTAATCTTCTCTCCTACTACATTCTATTCCTAAGCCACTGCCTATAAAACAGCAGCAGCAGCAGCAGAGAGAGCCATTAAAATACAGCAGTGTAAAAGGAATTTCTTTCATGAACATGAAAGGGTGATGCAATCTGTATCATTCATCAGAAAAACAATACCTTTCTGTAAATAATTGTAATAGATACTCCCAGACTAATAGAAGAAACAGAGGGTTAGGGAGCAAGATAGGATTGAAATGCCCTTTTATCCTCACATTTTCAGAAGGAAATCTGGAGGTCTCTCAATCCTCAAATGAAATGAAGTTAATGCTTAAAAACCAGTGTTTTTTTGTTAACGGAAGAAGCTCTCAGCTTCTTAACAATATACCTACTGGAAATTAAAAACTGGAAAAGGCCTCCTATATGTCAGCCTCCTCTTTGGTGCAAAAAGAGAGAAGGCCAACCTGTGGCCATGCATTGTCCCTTGACATCCTGCTGGCTGGCTTCCTGGTGGTACTTTTAAAAGAGAATGATTATTGCCTGGTCTCTGCCCTGGAGCTCTGCCCTGCCTTAGGCTGCATGTGGGGGATGAATTGAAGTTAAACAGACTGTCTAGCAGGAGGCAGACCCCACCCGTGGAGCTGCTCTTGGCCACCAGTCACTGCAGTGTGACAGCAGGAGCAGAGGAAGCTTGGAAAGCTGTGAACTGCCCCTCTGAGACTCAAAAACACCTTTATAATAACTCTGGTTTTCTATCACCCGCCTGCTGCGCAGGCTAATGGAGGCTGCTCAAACAAACAGAAATATTTTTATGGACTGTGAAGTCAGACTTGTGCTATAAGGCAGGGAAATAGGGAATATTCGAAAATGGGGACGTTTCACGAAGCTGCAGCTGATTATCTGTTCATTATCACGTTTTCCAGCGGTTTCTCTCGATAAGTGTGAAAATGTCGGAAGTGTTGTGGTTCTCCCAGCTCTTAGTCACTGACGGTCATGATAAACTGCATGGCATCTCCCTCAGTTCCCCAAACTTTCTCTCCACATTTATGCTAGCCAATTTGAGGGCCATTCTCTGTTTGCAGCAAAGAGACTAAAGCTCCAGGTTATGTTTATGGAGTGCAGCCAGGAATACAGAGGGAGGAAAGACAACAGTCATGCCTGGGAGTTTTTGACATTAAAAGTCTTACACAGGCACACAAATTACTGATAGATATTTAATTTTTTTAAAAAAAGATGTTGTAACCATACCAATGGCATTTTATCATCAAAACACAAAGATGTATGTTTCAGCAGTGATACAAAAATGCTGACTGATGTACAAAAAATGTAAGAAATCCTTTAGTGTTTGAACCAATCCAAAAGTCATAACTTTTTAGGTTTCTTTATGTGAGTACTTAGAGTAGTTGAAAGTCAACAGTCAATCATAAGAGTGAAAGTGCTGTGTGGCTTCTCTTATGCAATTTCAAAACTGATTTTTGGAATATAACTAAGCTTCAGAATGTCTGAGCAGTCGGAATACATAATACAGGGTATATATAGAATCTTTGGCTGAAGCACTACAGCTTTATGCAGTCTGAGATGATGGAAGGAAAAGGCTCTGTAGAGCCACCATTGAAGCAAAGCCTACATTACTTGAAACACACACAAAAAAATGGATTTTTAAAAGTGATATGAAGAAGCTAAGGCATTTTTTTTTTCCAAGCTAATCCATATTTTTTTTCCCTAAATGCAACTCTGAGGCATGTCTTTGCTAATCAAAGTTCCTTCTCTCTGCTCTCACCCACAAAATTCCATTCCTATAATCCTTAATTTGTGCCAGATTGGCATTAGATGAATGCAGCATTATCACTTGAATTTACTGAGCGACAGCAGTATTTGCTGACGGATTAAATTATCTTCGCGCAGTCTCACACTTCTGCGTGGCAGATACTGCTGCAAATGAGGAGATATTTCTCAGGGATCTGATGCAAGACCCTGTGCTAAAGGAGCTAAGGAATTAGCACAAACAATGTGTGTTAGGCAGTATATAGTTTGTATAGCACACATTTTTCAGTCTTTCTGTACTTTTCCCTGTAAGCCTCATGCCACATTTCTTGCGTGCTCCTGCTGAGACAGACAGGCTATGGGATTTTCCCTCCTCCACCCCCTACCTGTCAAGATATTCTTTGTTGAGCTTCGTGTCATGTGGCATTAGGAAAGCTTTGTTCTCAGAGCTTAATTCTCTTTCTCCAAGTCTGCAGCGGTGTGACATTTACAAACTAATGCATTTGCCCTTTAGGTAGCCCCTAACAGAAATCCCGTGTCCAATAGGAATTACGGATCATTTTGCTCTGAGAAGGAGTTTCAGCTGTGCTCAAGGAAATTCAGAAATAAACATGTACCACAAGATTCAGTCCCTTTTTCAGCAACAGCTTTCTCCACGTATGCAACTGTTCACTTCTTCCTACTAACGTGTATATTCAACATAACATTTATGGTTTAACTGAGGAGTAAAGGCTTTCTTTGAGTCCTCTAATTAAAGGTTGTTTTAAAAAAGTTTGATAATAAAATTAATAATATATTTCTGTGTGTCAAGGCCAACATCAGCCTCATCCAACCAACAACTTGTTCCTTTTTTCAATTGTATTTTGATTCATCTATTTACAACTACTCACTTTCTTCACCTGAGTTCTTTTGTACTTCTCTGAACATGTTTAAAACATGCTACTGGTACTTTCTTTGTACCAGTATTACTTTCTATTTAAAACAAGAGCCCTTATATAGCAGTAATTAATGAAAAAAATTTCCCACACAAGCTTTCAGTTGGCTATTCTGACAATATTACTTACATGTATGACATAATGCTTTGTGTCATTAGAAATTAAGAAATGAAAGGGTGATGCATGTACAGTACCATAGCCAGAGAGAAATTCCTAACAGTGTTCTCTTCTACATAATATCATTCCCAAAACTGAGAAAACAAAAAAGAAAAAATTGTTTTATTTTAAAAATATGCAGAAATAGGATAGAGGAGTGAATCGTTGTACAAACAAATGGAAATGCTTCTTGGGAAATTAAACACTCTGACTCCATTTGAAACCTAATTGTTTGAAAGAAGAAGCAAACTGTGTTTAAGAAGTGTTTATCCACAAAGCCATGGTGAGTCTCCTCAAACATGATATTAAATAGCAGGACAGCTATTAAAGATTGATTAATTGCTGTAAGTACATTTTTTTTCATTTGAGAGTTTGGATTTATTCCTCCTTGTAAATGCCTCCTAGAAAGATCACTGTAGAATAAGTAGTTTATGTCTGATTCTTACAACCCACAATGCAGAATGACGACTTGTGATTCAACTTCCAAGTAACCTCCATATGGAAATCTTCCTTTGACGTTTTCCACTGATTTTTTGCTGAAAGAGCAATTGGCAATTTTTTTGCTCTTTTTTGCTGTTACAGTAGAAACTCAGCAGTAGGTAACTACTGAGATTTTTCCCCATGGTGGAAAATGCTCAGCTTCAAAAGAAAATAACAAAGGTCTTGTAAAAATGGTCTGTTCAAATAAATCACTAGAGCAACGCTCCCACAGCATTTCTAGGTCATTTGTGAATAGCAATGTTAATCAAGCAATATTGAAAAAAAAAATCATTCAGCTTAAAGAGAACTTCCCCAAAGCCATCATCAGGCTTGGAAATACTGTCTCAGGATGCTCTCTTGCCTCAGCTGAGCTTCCCCACCCCATCCTGTGCAACCATGATGCCAGCAGAAAAGAGCCGCTACTTCCAGAGTTGTTATGACATTAAAATCCCTTCTGGTGATTTGTTGTAGCCACCTATGAGTAGAGTAAAACTGCTGAGGCACAAAGCTGAGCCCTCTCCTGTGACAGCTCATCAGTATAAAGAGGCTCTTTGGCCACGCAGTGATGGATGGCAGCTCACAGCCAGTCTCAGGTTTCATGAGCTGAAACAGACAGCTCGGACAGAAGCACAGCTACTGTGGGAGGAGAACAAGGTTCAGCTGAGCAGCTGGTTAGGATTTAGGAACCTAAAAGTTAGACCAGCACGTGTTTCAGGTGCCTGACATCAGCCTGAGTCTCCCTGAGGTTGGAGTTGCCATGCAACTCTGGTTTCCTAAGACCAGGCTTGTGTGAGGAGAGAGGGACACGGCGAAGTGGGGATCCAGGGCTGCTCAGTTTTGTTTACTGTTGTGGGTACCCTGACTTTCCTGAACATCTCCTTGCATCTATTGTTGCTGCTGCATGTTGCAGACAATCATCAATTGGCCTAATATGTCCCCACACCGCCACAGATGAAGTCAGGCATTGGAACATGCTGCCCAGGGAAGTGGTGAAATTACCATCCCCAGAAGTTTTCAAAGGTCATGGGGATGTGGCACTTCAAGACGGGCTTAGTGGTGAGCATGCTGGTGCTGGGTAAGTTGTTGGAGTCAATGATCATAGAGGTCTTTTCCAACCTTAACAATTCCACGATTCTGTATTTGTGCGTGCTTGGTTTTATAAAGGTACATTTTTCAATGAAGAGAAGAACTTTTAGTGATGACGCAGAGACTGTTAAAAGTAGCATTAAAAATCTGCTCAGGATTTACCTCCCAATTCTGTTGCCCTCGCTAAATAATTCTTGTTTTAAAGCCCTGGTGACTCCGATGGGAAAGAGAACAGGAACATCTTGTCCCCCAACACAGTTACTCTGGTTCACGCTCTGTGAAAAGAAGGGATGCAGAACCCTCAAAGGGTGTCATGATGCTTTTGGTGTGACTTTTGGAGAAAGAGGAGATGTAAACCACAGTACTGATGCAGGTATTATTTAGTGCTGCAATTATGAGGTTTTGACCAGTTTTATTTACTTCTATAAAGACAAAACCCCCAATAACTTCTTAATAATTAGCATTCACTAATTATTTCCTCCATATAAATATACTGTCCTTCAGATGGTCTCTGCTCCCACGCTTCAGATGAAGACTGTTTTCCGCTCTGATAACGCTGTTTCCATTCTCTCATTCATTCATATGCACATGCCATTTGGTATCAGTTTTCTGTTTGATGGCACAATAAAAGTCACCTAATTAGGTAACAACAACTTAATTTATTAACTACATCCTTGTAAAACCACAAGAAATTTGTGAGACAGGTTTACTGCTGATGTTTTACTACCATTTGCTTCCATTTCCTTCAGTTGTTTTTTGACCCTGAGCAACATTAAAGGTGAAATTCTGATCCACTGTGGAAATCAGTAGCGAACCTGAAATGACTTTAAGAGCCTTGGGATTTCTCATCCAGATCTCTTTACGGCCATAACAGGAGCTGTTCTCACGAGAAAGCTCGACTCAAGCAGCCCTCTGTGGGCAGTAATATTTTATACACAGGACGTGTGGATACACTCCTCTTTTAAACAAAGTTGGAAGAACAATAGCAGCCTAAGTCAAGCACTCGGAATATGGGAAATGCTGGAAGGGAGATTCTCCATATAACTTCATTTCAGCCCCCTTGTGTGCTTTAGTAGTCAAACCTATTGGTTCCCGGAATATTTTTGTTTTCCCTCAGACCTCACTGAATCACAAGGACTCTGACAGAACAACTCCAACGTCCCTCCCATCTTTAATGCTATTTAAACACAGTTGAGAGAACTATTTATCTTCTCAAAATTTATATCATGGCACTAGTCATTTCTTCAGTGTATTTATCCTCACAGGACTCATTATTCTCAATTTGCTCTCAGAAGCTGGATATGCAGAATTAAGAATGTCAGGGGTGATAATTTAGGGCATAGGCGCTGAAATACCTATTCCAAAATATCAAGACCCTGGTTATTAGAGTTCAGCACCTCATGGCAAAAAAAAAAAAAAAAAACAACTCTCAATTAAAAGGTTCAGTGACTTCAGATGTGAATAGGGTCCCCGATAGTGTATGTTATGTAGCTGAGCTCAGTTGAAATGATATCATACTAGAAGCCAGTTAGTTAAAGTAGGATAGAGTTGAGCAGCTTCTCTGTTATTCTTAGTTAATTTTACAGCCTGTCCTCTGAGTGAAGTGGTAGAAATGTAAGTTTTGTGCAAACAGATCTGTAGAACCAGACACCTTGTAAATATGTCCTTGTAGTGACAGTAATTCTTTTAGAAGAATGAAGCACCTGTATTACAGAAAACCCCC
Source organism: Coloeus monedula (assembly GCF_965178545.1). NCBI lineage: Eukaryota > Metazoa > Chordata > Aves > Passeriformes > Corvidae > Coloeus > Coloeus monedula. The sequence goes on along the minus strand of NC_138785.1, from coordinate 5,735,279 downwards.
CTCCAGAGTTCTCAAAAATTCTTGTGACTCATTATTTCTTCTTGTGGGAATGTTTTGACTCTCTAGAGTACCTGTCTATCAATTAAAATGTGTTTCCCTTACCCATCCATTTGTCAATATATTCTGCTTGATAAGTATTAAACATGGCATTGACTGGACACGTGATGGATATCTAAGCGTTGGCAGCTCCTCCTCCAGCAAATTGGGATATGGAGATGGCAACAAAAGTGTTCCATTTGCCTCAGGAGAGGTCAGAGAGGTCAGCCAGGATGCTGATGGGAAAGGACAGCTCTGTGAAAGCTCAGTGTCCTGTGGATGTTCAGCCTAAAATATGCCATTCCTGAAGATCCAGAGCTTCCCAGACACCTGAAATGGATACTCTCAGCTTCTGATGTAGGACCACAAAGAAAAGGTGGATTTGTTAAGGGCTATTACCTATAAATATCTATGGTATTTCACATATAATGATATATTTAACATTTAAATGCAGAGTTGCGGGATTTTTTTATTTTCTATAAACATGTCACTGAAGTTTTGGAATGAAAGATCTACAGCAAGAACTGAAAATAAAACAAAGTGAACTTTACTAAAGTACTTTCCTGCGTACTAAAGCCAAGTGAATTACAGAAAATAAACATGTCATAAGTAGCATGAAGTAAATTAGATTATAATAGGATTACTGATATCGTTTATGAACAAGATTTTTTTTTATTTTTACCAGAAATGCAAGGGAAAGGAATGCAAAAATGAAGACCAAAACCCCAGTCTCTGTACAAATACAGTTTAACATGCATTTAACTCTTACACAACTGGATGGTCCCTTGGTTTGACATTTGGGTTTAGATCTTCAGGACATCTGAATGCTGTTTAGTTAAATGCTGTGTAAGGGTGGAGAGGAGGAGGATTTAAAGGCATTTATAATGAACATGATCTTGATGTTAGATGAGTTCACTTAAGGGTAGATTAGATTAAGGAACGGGAACCTGAGTCCACTCCCACAGAACTGTCAGCCTATGTCCCTTTGACATTAGTAGGAGCAGAGAAGTGACCCAGTAATTGTCCTGCAGAAGTCAAAAAGTCAAATAAATTTGTATACAGTTTGCATCCTGTTTATCATAATCTCTTTTTATTTTTGGTCACCAGCTCTCCATTTTCTCAGACCTGACATTCTCAGCATGAAAGATGGCATCATAAGGTCTGAAGAGGCTGAACATAGAGTAGCCTCCCTAGAATGTAGTGTAGCACAGATGCCTTCAGCATGTCACCCCTTCAATTCACTACTGAGTTTTCCCTGAACCTTGAATGTAGTCTAACCACTCATTTCAGGCATCTGGGTAAAATACATCTTAAATTGAAAGTTGACCTCATCAGCAAATGTCATTTATTTACATTGGATTTCATCTGTTCGAGTGGCCTCTGTGTACGTATTAGAGGATGAACAATTAAAGCCTTTGGTTCAGAGAAAGGAAGGGCATTGGAGGTCGCCAGCACTACGTATCAGATTTTAGCCAAGAAAACTTCTTTAAGCACGTTATTAAATCACAAAAATTACAGATTAATGCTCCACTAAGAAGGCAAAAAAAATGCTGAGCTTGCTTCTGGACTGTTCGCTGATGCACGGGAAGTAACGCTGGAGACTGGAGACAATTAATCTTGGGACTGAAATTGAAGGGAAAATATTTATGTGAAGGACCCTTAAGACACATTTCTCTAGGTCTTTTTTTAACTTCTCCAGAAGTTCTTGTAATACTCAGAAAAGTCTTTTAAATCATATTTCTTGTCTCATACAGCTGTAAAATTATTTTGTTCCTCTTGGATTGCATAGAGGAAAAATGTCTTCAGCATCAATAAGAATTTGACTACAGGGCTATTCTATAAAATAGCCCTTCCCAAACTTTTTTTCACTCAGTGAATTTTCTAATCTCTGGGGAGAAAATAATGCAGGTAATCTTACAAGGTACTATTTCTGCTCAGTGGATGAGCGGCAGGATTGGGGTGGTGAATGACCGATGCATTTGACAATAACACTGAACATTTTTTCAAACTGTCATGAGGGAAGTTCCAGAAACTTCAGATAAGCCTTGAAGCCATTAGGAACTGGCTCCCAACTAAGCCTACAGGTACTCAAACCACTGGGTGGGAATAAATGTGTGCTTACAACATTTGGATTTTTATTTGCTGCTGACCGCCTCTGAGCAGGCCACATGTGGAGATCCTGGAGGGAAGAATATGTTAACTGAGCGTGATGATGAGCATGGTTTTACAGCTCACTAATATTCTGCATTATAAAAATGAAAGAAATTAACATCACACCAGTTAGAAGTCAAACTTTACAGGGAACAACAGAGGCATGCTGCCTCAGGACATGAGAGACTCTGCCATAAGACATATGTGGTGTCTCTTCAGGACTGGAAAATGACCTTTTCACATCAACAAGTTATGCAAGGAAGACATATCCCAGGGTAGGCCTCGTTAGCAGAACGAGGAATTGAACCCAAGTCTGATTCCTCTTGCTCTTTGATGACTTGCTACCCACAGAAAGCCAACAGATAAAGAAAGGCTGGAAAATTTAGCTCATTTTCAACCACGTGGACTTGTTCTTCGACACTGTAATCGTGGTAACTGTGAGTAGGTTAAAACAACCAAGTACTCCCCTCTGAGCTGCCATAAGCTGTTTTGCTTCTGAGCCTCTTTCTCTTTATCATATGTAAGTCAGAGAGGTTGTGAGACTGCAGCAACTGGAAGCCTACAGGTAAAATAGACATATTTGGATAATCCTATTAAGTAATATTGGTAACAACATTTTTCCTGAAGGCCCTTCTGGTACTGGAATACTTTGGAAAGCCAATATATTAGTTTATTGTGTAACTCTGTTAGTCTTTTTGTGCACTATGGCTGCAAACCAGCTTACTTTCAAACCTGAAAAAGTATGTTACTCTCAGTGAAAAGGATCACTCAGAAGCTGAGTTCAGAGGCTCTGCCCTCAGTTCATGTAAGTCACCAGCTACTAAACCATTCTCTTCCCTGTCCAAATGTGTAAGGTCTTCAGTAAATAACAACTTGCTCTTTGTTCTTCTTAGACTGATAAAAAAGTGAAAAAAATCTTCCAGTCTTTATAAAATAGACAGGTTGCTGGCAGAAATCCTGACAGTTTCTTATACTGACCCTAAAATGATTAAAAAATAGGAGAAAAAAAGATTTAAAGTTTCCTTTATATTAACTGAAAACAAACAAATCCTCATCACTAACTTCTAGGCAATATGTAAAGGACTCCTGTGCATGTCAACTAGACACAAAATTGCTGTCAGTGCTAGAAAATCTCCTGGACTTTATACATGATGATGCAGATGTACATGAAAGCCACTTGAAAATCAAAGGAGTTTGAGAACTGTACAGTTTGTCCATATAAACATCTCTGATGTGCAGCTAAAGCTGAAAATGCACTTTTGGATTCAGTCTGTGTTCAAGCTTTCGAAGAAAGCAAAAAAAGCAGTGAAGAGCTTCAGGGAATTACTGTAGTTGTTTGAGGCTTGAAGCCAACTCATCTTTAAAGTGACCTAAAACCTATTCAGTCTCTCATGAGATATGAGTTTTCAGAACTCTTCTGTGGCTCTCAGATGACACAAAGTCAACTTTCTCAATAGTGAAAGGAATTTCCAGGAAGGTGTGAACATGCATCGTGTTAATTACATCTCTAATTAGGACACAGCACATGCAAGTACAACACAGGATCTCTCTGTCCCAGCACAACCAATTTCATGCACTTAACTGAGCCCCAGTGTGTACCAAACCAAAAAGGAGTACAGAATTTAGTGGCTGCAGATTATCTGTCCACAACGTTTATATAATAGCCAGAATTAAGCAGCAAGTAACTACAGCATTATGTGCATGAAAGCTGCCACAGGCAGATCCCATTTCAGCTTAAGCACTGCTCACATCTCACATGAGCAGGTCTGAGTGTTGTGTGGAAAACTGAAGTGTGGAGTCCTGGCCCCACAGACACACTGGGAAATTTGCCATTGGTTTAGTGGAGCCTTTATCTCACCCCAGATCTTGAAAACATTTGCTAGACGCAGTATTTCCCAATGTGTTCTTTGGGGCCAGGCAGCACACTAAACATTCCACAGCTTCAGCAGGAATAGCTCTTGTGGGGTAGCCGCCCCTTCAGACACACTGGAACAGCCTGAAACTCCACCAGAAAGGAGCTACAAATTGCTGCTCTGGTAATGGGCATAAAGCTCCATTTTCACCAGGCAGAGGATGAGCCATACTTCTCATCTTTTTACTGTTGTGAAGAGAACATTCATAATGATGCAGCAGCTATGGATGTAGCTTAAAGGAGGAGTGAGTAAGGAAAGCCACTTTCTCCTTCATAGAATCACAGAATGGTTTGGGTTGGAATGGACCTTAAAGATCATCTTGTTCCAAGCCCCCTGCCATGGGCAGGAACACCTCATACCTCTCTATTGGGATAAAGGAGGGTGTTCATGAGGTTTTCCCCCTTTCACTCTAAAGGTATCAATTTATAAATCACAATTCTTGGCTGAATAACTTCTTTTCCTGCACCATTATAAATAACTTGTAAATAGATATCAACAGATAAGTATATAAAAAGGAGAACACCACCCTTCTTCCTTGGTAATTTAGATTTTAGAAGTATTTTTAGCTAACTCTGTGGAGTTCTCTATTTAAACATTGACTGGTATATCTCATTCATCATCAGAATTTTATGACAAACAACACAGGTGTCCCTGGATACCTGTGAAAACTTGTGATTTATTTGTTCCTTCAATTCTCCAGCCTGAGCGTAAATACACCAACCGCCTCAAACGCTCATGGCAGCGAGTGTTAGAGCAGCTGTTAAACAGCACTTAATTAAAATAAAATGCTAACTCTACTCATCCCCCTGTTCTCCTCACCCCTTTTTCCTCTTAGGAAACTTCAGTGAACAGGACAATCAGACACATGGCAAAACAGCCATGCAAAAGCCACTGCAACTGCAGAAGGGAATTTAGGTGTACCTTGCCTGTCAGTCCTGCACGGTCTCAGGTTCCATTTATGCCCTGACCCTCTGACTATTATCCAAGCATCCACCAGAAAATCCTGCTTTTTCAGGCATCCAGCCTTGATTTCATTTGATTGACAGAATATAGATTTCCAAGATATTCTTGGATATATGGAGGATCTGTGGCTGCAGCATGTGCAGTGGGAGGGGGATGTATGAGGTAATCAGAGACAGGGAAAGCCACTTTCTCCTCTCGCATGCATGTGATGGGATCAGTGAGCACAGCAGTGAGATGTTTCTTGTTTCTCCCAATGCTTCAACTTTCTCCCCCTGTGCAGGGGTGTGTACCAGGATTTATGTGTGTCCACAGGACCCTGTTCCTCTAGAGGAACATGAATTCACCATTTTTCTGTCTGCCCAATGTGCACATTTGGGAAGCTTGAGTTTTCTGAGTTGGTATCTAAGAACAGAAGCACAGACAAAGGAAATAATGTTAGGAATTGGGAAGGGATTTAGAGAAACACAAACTTGATCTGCAGTGCTCCCAAGTACCAGTAGTGAGAGAGAGAAATGTAAGAATTATTTGTTGGAAGGAAAAGAGCAATTCTTAATTATAATTTATTCATTTAAGTCTAACAGTTTTCTGGGTCAAGACACATCTTGAGGAAAGTGGAGGAGTTCACACATCTTATGGAGCAATCCTCCAAAGTGCTGGACAGTTCAATTCAACATCTCTGTTGACTATCTAGTGAACATAGGTGACTATCCCATGTTTATCTTGACTTCCAAGATAAACATGGGATAGTCATCTAATCCCTACCTGGAGACATTTTGAGTCAGGGCATCTCAAGACAAACCCATCGTTCTTAAGGTGAACTCACGCTACCACTGAATTCACTGCTGGAGAAAAGCTATTAACCCAAATCTCATAATAGGCCGGAAGCGTTTGTCCAACACTCACTCAAGATAACAAATGACTCTTCTGGGAGGGAATACTTACTGTAGAATGAAACTCACAGTGTTGTATGCCAGATGCACTTATCAGTCCTTCTTCTACTCTCTCAGCTACAGTCAAAAAATACTGCATGTAAATCTGTTAATAGCCGAATGTGGGAAATACAAGATACTGCAAGGAAAGTGCTTGACAATGAGATTCATTCTCATTGAGATTGTAAAGTCAATATATATTTTCTTAACACACATTTCATTCCAAAGGAGTAAACTGGCCATTCAGAGTTTAAACAACAAGCTGGGAAAAAATCACCCCGTGACTTTTTGTTCAGCATGGCTTAAGCGTATTGTTTGAGTTGAAAATTTCTGATTTGGGCTGGGTTTTCACTTCTTAATTTCCAACAGGAAGCGGAAAGCAACCTCACCCAATATTGTTCCTATGACTATGTAGCAAACAAGGGATTTGAATTACTCCATCATGGTGTTAAAAAATGGGTATAGGCTCTGATGTTACCACCGGCAATTTCAAGTATTTTCAATACTTGCAAAGAAAATAGATCTGGATTTTAGTTGAAACTTGGGTCAATCTGACAAAAGACAGGTAATCTTTGTGGCTTTAATGCATACCTTTGGCCTACATTTCAAACAAATATGAGGCAGCTCGAGCTTTGGATTTAAGTGGTTTCATATGTCTCTCAAGTGCAGGTCATTTTCCTTAAATTTCATTTGAGAGTCTGAGTTTTCTCAATTCTGAAAGTCAAAGTTAAATTTAGGGGTGTGAACCCATCTGGACTAAAACTGAAGGAAATATTGGCACAAACCTCAGCAAAATGAAACTGCCAAAACTTGAAACAGCTCTGATATATATATATATATATCTACTCGGAAAGACTTTAATAAAAGTCAGTAGTTTTTCAGAATAATAATCAATTTAATATGGTTTATTCAAATTTTGAGGGAAAGGAAGTAAATTTAAGTTGCTTGTGGCTTTAGGAATATTTTGACTAATTTAAGGAAAGCAAAATTTAAAAATTTAGGTTTTTTGCTAAGCTTTTCTGCATGCTAATCAACCACAGATGAGGTCAGGAAAAATTAAGATGCATTTGCGCAGGGAACAGAAAGCAGAGAGAAGAGAGGACTGGAAAGGAAAAATCAAAAGAGAGAGGACAGAAAAGAAGCCTAACATTAAACAGACTTTGAAATCCATTAAAATAGAAGTCATGAATGTCTGAAATGGAAGAATTTTGATGGGTATTGTTAAGTTTGGAGCAATTTTCTGGCTTGCATAGGTTAATTTGCTCGTCATTTGAACTGTGAGCTCAACCCATGGTAAAACATGAGACTGAACTGGATTATTAATGTCATGAATTCTTTCTATTTCAAATTTATTTGTAAGGGTTAGGGAGCATTACTCATATTATAATAATGCATAAACCAATACTATTTGTCAACCACACAGAATTTCCCAAGTGCTCTAAATAGCTGTTTAAAATTAAAGTGGATTGCAGAGAGTGAATAGGCTGTCTGATAAAGCAGTGTATGTAACAAACAGCTCTAACTGAGCTTTTTTACCAAAAAACCACCACCCTCTTCGCAAAAATGTCTGTGTTATAATGTGACCATTGTTTCTATGGCTAATTACTGCTGTCTATGCCAGTGGGAAGCCTTGCTGTAAAGCAGCAGGAGTGTGCACCTCCCATCTACATGGACTTTTTGGAGATTGTATAAGACAAAAAGAAAAATCTGGGGGAAAAAAAAAAAAAAAAAAACAAGCCAACAAATGAAAACAAAGGTCTAAGTTTATTTTTCTGGGAACAAAACCAGTGGAGTACATAATACACTCTCTGTATCTGTTGAGTACGCTCTGATACATGAGTTACTAATCATGGATTGCAGTGTCAATGTGATAACCAGGCTCATGTGCCTGGTGCCCCTCAAAACAGCCCCTCTGAACCCTGAACCATTTCCAGATTGTTCAAAGACAAATGTGTTTTGATTTAGGCCATTTTGATTTCGTGCTTAAAAAGTATTGTTCCATTCCATAGCTGAGCCAGTCACATGGCCAAAAGCTTACAGATAGGCAGAGGAGAAAGTGAGCAACACCTGAATGAAGTACAAGGAAAAAATACATGGAGAAAAATTAAATTCCCGTCATTGGAAACAGAAATATTTTAGAGATTTAAATGTGTTTGTTAGAACGTGGAAAGATATGCCCACATAGTCACAGAAAGATCACACCCTTCTTGTTCTTCAAGCAGCAGCAGAGGTCCTCAATTTTACCTGTATATTTATGGTGTTTGTTCTCTACTGTAGCTCTACTATAGCACTGGCATAATGGCAAAAATAACTCCTCAGAATGAGCATTTCCCTGAATAGGCTTCATTGCAGTTGGAATTTGAGACAAACTTTCCACGGAAAAAATAGGGGGCGAGACTGAATCGTTTTAAAACATAAATCCCACAGCAGTGAAATAAAACAAGCCTTAAAGGCTTTAAAATGGAAATGACAGAAAAGCTGATCATTGAAATATAAACCCTGTTTTTATGTTACTTGTATTCATTTAATTATGTATGAAATATAATTTTGAGGGGAAAACCAAGAAGTTAATAATATTACAAGACCATAGATTTTAAAAGCTGCCAATTAAAGGAGACACAAATCATCAGCTTTACCGATTTGTTTTGATCCCTTCCTGCTGACATCAACATAAATGTTGACATAATCCCTGTTGGGAAAAGGAATAGGACACACATAGAAGTACAGAAGTTTAGCAAAATTCCTGAAGACCACAGAACATATTTGTTTTAGAATTCAACACATTTTTCTTGAGCATGCATTAAGCACGTATTTTATAGTTCATTATTAATTCAATCATCTCACTATTTATTTTTTCAATGCAATCTTCTGCAGTGTTCTTTGTCATAAACTCTACAATGTTGCTGCTTTTTGATCCAAAAGGAAAATGTTACTTTTGAAAATATACTGCAAGTAATTATAAGTGAAAAGTTTCTTCAAAGTTTAAAAATGCTACTTCTAATCTGCTAAAACGTAAAGCAAATCAAGTTTAGCAACCTAGATGATGCTGATAAGAGAAGATACAAGGAAGGGGTGATTAATATGATTCTCAAAGGACTATCTTTGAAATCCTACTGTAAATAAAGTTAGAAAGAATTACCCCATTTTTTTCCATTCCAATCCCTTAGCTAAAGGTCTACCATAAATTTCAATGAACTAGTTTGAAAAGGCAGAGATAATAAGAAAATTGTCCAGTATACTTAGTAATTTGGGTCTTTGTATACTTTTCTTTCCCAAATGTTAGCTATCCTTATTTTGTCCCAAGCAGTAAAAAAGAATAACCCTCACACACTATTTTTTTATGATTACTACAGCTGTGCAGACTCATCATGAATATATATCCTCTTATAAAAAGTTCACTTACCTACAGATTAGCAGCATTTTATTGAGTTTAAATGCCTGCTGACCCTGCACTAGCAGCCTTTTTCAAGGCTAAAATGTTTATCCAACAATAAAGGATGGTATGTAAGCCATAGAAGATGACATGTTCCCTGAATATAAGTTCCCTGTTTACGGATGAATAAGTATGTAATCAACAAATCAGCTTCCTGAATAGCTTGGTGAGGTTGGATTAACAGAAGAGAATTTCAAAAAAGGAAAGAGCTGTAGTTCAGTACTTAGTGCAGGAAGGAGTTTATAAAGAAAAACAGAAGAAAAAAGAGAATAAAAAGGATGGAGAGGAGATGAAATACATACTCATAGCAAAGAGATAAAGGAGAAATGAGATAATTACCAAAGAAGAGAAGAACTTGGGAGTTTTGAGAGGCCAGAGCAACAACAGGAAACATGGAAAATTGTGTGAAAGAAAAAAGTGAAATAATCAGAGACCCACAAGGGGCCAATTGGTTTTTTTTTCATTGATATGTACAGTGAAAATTGCAGTTGTCCATCTACATAAAAGAGTCATAAATGTGGCTTTAATTCTGATAACAATGGATAAATACTACAGTCACAAGTGTAATTGTCTGTCATACCACTGCTGTTCTGCTCAGCCTAGGTTAGATGTCTCAGAAAGCTGTTTAAAACAATACTGACTTCTATTTGCAGTTAATATACTGATATAGATGTATGTTTATTTTAAATTGACCAAAAATGCTCTTAAAAATAAAAGTATCTTTTTAACCTCACTGCCTGGTTGGCAATGGCACTGTTATAATACGTGCTGGTTACTTTTCCTCCAGTGCCAGCAGAATTTATTTGAAGAGGAAGGGCTGTGATAGAGATCATGCAGTTTACAGCCTTTCTCCTCTGGCATAGCCTAGAATAATCTAAAAACTCTAATCCAAACAGCCTGACCACAAAGCAAGTGTGGATTTCAGATCACACTCAAGGAATGGTATAAATCTATCCATTTACTTCAGGAGGCTTTCAAACACTTTTGAGTATCCCCTCCGAGATTTTGTAAATAAGCCTTTGAGCTATGTTTTACATGGAGAATATTATGGAGACTTGCTTTCCACAAAAAAAAAACGACCCAGGCTTGACTTTATGCAGTCCTGTGGCAGCTGATGTCTACTGAAACACACGCATGAATGAAGGTGTGGAATCTTTAACAAGTCTGATACCCTTAAAAATGACGTTTTTCTTCCTCCATGTCTTACTTTCTGCATGTCTTCACCATGGACAGAAATGATCTCATCCCTAAAATTATTTGTTTGTATATGAAAATATTAGATATTTTAGGCCTATTCCAACAGTATCTCAGCATATAAAACTGCAAATAAAATCATATATGCTATTTAATTTTGATTAAAAGTGGGACCAGTGTGCTCGATGATGTGCTGGAAACCTAAATCATCATATCTCATAGGCTTTGGCATATTTCTTCTCATTATTTTCAACCATACTGCCCATTTTCCATTTATGATTTTATAATCTCTGTAAACCATCAGCTCAGATATGTTATCAATTATGGAATTAATCCCAAATCCACTGATGTGCTTGGAAAAATTGCTCTGATTTGAATTAATTTTATATAGTCTTATAACTGTAAGTGTGTAACTAATTGTGTCAATTCCTTTGGCTACTCTTAATATAAGCCTTGCCATTTTTGTTGGTAGATGATGCTGTTCTGGACAAAAAAGGAATGGAAAACACAAATTTTCCCCAAGGGACACAAGTAAATCCCCCTATTTCTGTGTTTTGTCTTTCAAGGTGTTTCTTTAGATGAAGGAAAAGTTCTTTTTCTCAAACTACAGTAAGAAAATTGGAAAAAAAAAAAGTATGTAAATTTGCATAACTGATTTTTAGGCAAAGTGTCAAGTATTTATGGTTGACACTCACAGATCAAGGTAAAAAAAAACCACAACAAAAACAAAATCAATCCAGACCCATGGCAGATCTCAAACAAGCATAAGAATGAAGATTATCATGTATTTCTAGGTAAATTATCTTGTTTCATTGTGTTCTGTCCCACATCTTTTAATCATTCATGTAATCTAGCATTATGATTTTTAGTCATCATATTGTTGACATAACCAGAGGAAATTATGCTCAAAAATATTAGTGACCTTTCTTTTTTTGATACAAAGAAGATGCTTTTAACAGTTGCCTAGGAAGGCTGAGTAGCTGACTAATAATTGCTTGGAATTTAAATTGAAGAAATACAGAGTTTACAACTCTCCTGCTGAGCTCTCTCTGGGCATCCCAGTGCAGCCACTGTAGCCACCCTTTTAACCATACTATTTAATGATATACAGGAATTTTGGCTGATTTAACTAAGGTAGCTTATTCCATTTTATTTTTTCTTCTAATATTGCTTTGGTATCCCACATACTATGTGTATTTTTCTTCTCCTCCAGCATCTGATATTCTAGTTAAATTAAAAAGAAATTAATTCCCACTGTGCCTAATTTTCAAAATGAAGCTGAAGAAAAGTGCTTCCCTTTCACATCCCCATTATGCTAATAGTGACTTTGGGGAATCACCACAGCAAAAGTTGGGAAGTTTTTGTGGAAAACAACAAATCCTTTGCCAAGTGTGTGGGATATGCAAAGAACCCTTGCAAGTGAGAAGAGCTGAGCAGAGATAAAACTATTTTTCACTGAAGGGATTCTTTCTGCTCCTTCACCAGGAGAAAATGATCAGCTCAGGTATGGGAAAGCAGGGAGTGGAAAAACATCTTCGTATAGCATTCAAACCTAGACGTTTCTTCTTCTTCTCCATCTGTTATTTTCCACAAGAGGATTTCATTCTCAGTTATGAAAAACAGCTAATATCCAGAAACTCAGCATCTTAACAGCACTCACTAATGTACAGACTTCTATCACACACCCCTGCTTTCTTTCCTCTTTCTCACCAGAATTCCATTTCAGCTGCTCCCTTTGAATTTCATTTCTTTTAATTAGAACCTACTTACTTTACAAGACTTTCTTTTGTGGAAGATATTTTGGGGCTTTGGTCATAATTGTTATCTTCTTTATGCCTTCTTAGCTTTACTATAGCATTTTTGACATAGGATTCCAGAGCCTGGGTTTCAAGCCTTAAATTAATTTGGAAATTTTCTTCATGGGGTTTTTTTCCCTTTTCCTCATTAAAAAATAATTAATTCCTCTCAGTTTCCTTTCAGAGAAGAAAAAAGCATAAAGGATATTTTTGAGCGTCTGAGAACCTCTAGAAAATCAGCTTTTATAGTGAGGTGACATCCAAACAAGCTTTACCCTTTCCATGGCTTCTTCCTTCATTCTTGTATTTGCTGTTTGTAATAGGGCAATTATTTCTGCTACCATGAACAGGGAAACATTTAGATATAAAGGGCCTACATTGGTTAAAATAATTCCTCAGGTGGTTCTGTTTGTCTGGAGACTCAGGTAAGAGCCATGAGGCTAGCAGATTTTCTTCTTAATTTGTAGTGTAATTCAATTTTAAGGAAGTTATAGAGGAAAATTCAGTTCACATGTACTTTACCAATACATCAAAAGAGTTTCAGCTACAGCACTTGCCAGCTTCACCCTACCAGGTTTTATTTAAGGAAGAGCTTTCCAAGTAATTTCATTAGTTCCTCTATCTAGATACATTTGGAGAAAGACAGATGAAAAGCATTCATTTCTCCAAATTTTAAACTGAAGCTTTTTACTGCTGTGACCCATAGCCACTAATCTGACAGCTGCTAATAATCAGTCTGTCAATAAAGTGTACAAAAGTTCAAGCTGATTCTGTTCTAAATCACAAAATCACAGAATGGGTTGGGTTGGAAGGGAACCCAGGATGCCACTGGCCTTCCTGGCCGCCAGGGCACTGCTGGCTCAAATCTGTTGACTTCTGCCACAGACCTAAAAATGATTGACTAAACAGCATGTGTGTTGAAGAGTATCAGCCTAATAGCAATGAAGTAACCTGGAGTTTATAGCATTTTTTGGCTGGATTTGAATATGGTATCCAGATCAGGGGGTAATTCAATCTGAATTTCATTTCATTTGAACAGAAGTTTCAAGAGCTGGAGACAGGATAAACAGCTTATGGTTTTTTCTCATCCCTGTGTAGTAAAAGAAAACCAAAAAAAGTCACAAACACAAGGCAGACCCCCCAGGTCCCCCTTTTAGTTGTCAGATTGCATGTTCCAGAATTGCTGGCCCTGTCTGAATTGGTTCAGTTACTTTTTAATGCATCGTATTTAAAACAAAAGAGAGAAATATGGATCTCCCTGCCTTGATAGAAATAGAGTCTCAAAGTCAGAGGCCATTTGTATCACTGAAATCTACTGAAGTGTATCTCATCAGGTTTAAATTCTTCTTTTTTAATCTCTCCAGCTCAGCTTCACAGATTAATCTCTGCTTCTTTTATTCTAAAGAAGGAATAAAATAATAGGGGGAAAAAAGCCCCAACAACAAAGAATCTCAACTATTCATCCCATATGGGTCTTTGTCAAAACTTCTGTATGCTCTAAACTTCTGTAAGAATGGTACACAGTCATCAATTCATAGTCCAAAAGCATAAGAAAATAAAAAAAAAAAAAACTTGGGAAGCTTTGGAAAATAACATAATGAACTTAGGAAAAAGAAAAAGAAATAACTTGTGCTATGTTAAGGACATTAAAAACCTTTTATTTGACATTATAACTAAATCACGTTATAATTGCCATCAGTTAAAGCCTCACATGACATTTTATCCTCCATGGAGAAAAGTATTCTTTCATTTTATGCTCTCTCTTTTTTTTTTTTTAATCTCCAAACCATGATCAAAAGCTGTATATCTGTCAACTTCAAACCATATCTATGAATTAGAGTAAGAGAATAGAAGCCATCACCCCTGGGAGTTTTTCAATGAGAAAGAGCAGATCAGAGAAGTAAGATGGAAATACATATACTTTCCAGGATCTCTGGCTTTAAATCTGCATGATAATTTAAGTTATTAAATGCACAGAGAGTATTAAATCATGGTGGTTTACTTAGAAGTGTTTTTAACTTTGAATACATGGCAATACAGTGCCTGATAAATGCATTCATCTGATAATTCTTGCTGATAATTCTTGAGATGCGCAAGGAAAATGGAATAATGGTTTGGTTTTAGATGAATTTAGCAGTTTGTCCTAGTAAACCAATCCTATGCAGTGAGAAAGGACAGCACTTGGATTTACTTCCCAAAAATTCCATACCAGCTTGGTATCACAGAAGGGAGGATATTTCAGAGTTGCTTTGCAGATATAAGTTACTCACATTTTTTCATGTGTACATTTTTTGTGGTTAGAAACTTTCTCTCCCAGGAACGGCTAGAAAATTCCATAAAGGGTTTCACTGGAAGCTAGACATTGCTAACGTAGGTCTGTGTCTACAAAGAGGACAGAACTCTTCTCTCCACAAAGTTGCCATGTAGAAGAAAAGATTTTATGGTGGGTGTTCCTTGGAAAAGTATGATTGATTTTGAATCTTCCCTTGGGAAGGTAACACAGAGATTCAACACTCCAGGTTGATTCCATGGGCAGATTGATTTTTCTGAGGTAAAAACCACCTTTAAAACAGTTTCCTTCTTCCTCAGAACCAAATATTAATTACACATTAGTTCTAGTATATTTTCTTGGCTTTATGAAATAAATTTATGAAACAAAGAAAATAACAAAGAATTGACTATCCTTTTCCTCCCAATTTACCTCTAATAGAAGCTAAAAACTCCCTAATTTTAGCATCTTCTGAATGAGCTTGAGTCAACAGAGAGATGCTGTAAAATTATTTGAAACCAGTAATTCCTCGAAGTAACAGAAGTGATCTTTGAATTATTTTGGGTGGAAAGCTTGAGAGGCCTGACTATAGATGCAACAAAGCTGGTAGATGGTGTTTTCATGGAATGATAAAAAGTGAAATGTAAAAGGGACAGTGCTGAAACACTCCAGCAGCCGGAAACACTAATATTATTTTGAAGAAATATCACAGAAAGAAGGTTAACAAGCATGTGGCCAAGATATATGGACGTTTATAAACTTTTTATAAGAAATCAGGCTAGAATATTCCAACATTTAAAAAAATTTAAACCAATGCATCTTTACAGATAACTGAACCAGACCATGCCTGCCTGATGTAAAATCTAAAATATAGATTCATATTTCAGCAAATTCCCCTCTAGAGTTGCATGTATTATCTGTAGCAGATGTTGCCCGTGTGACTGCCCACGCTGTTTGTGTTTGGCTGAACATTCACAAAAACGTCTTTGTGCCACGTCAGAGATGCCGCGCACGCACAGAGAGTCGCGCGTTTGAGCTTCTCAGAGCAGACAATGAGGGTAGAAGGCAGAAAAAAACCCACCAGTAGTGACTGGGAGAGAAACATGGGGAGTTAATATGTGGTTATCACTGCAGAGGCTTCCCAATCAAACTTGTCAAATGTGATTAGATGACGGCTTAGATCTTGCATTGGGTTCATGTTTGCCACCTTCCATGGGTTGGTAGGTCATTCAGATCCCTACCTCTCACCATGAGTGCATAACTCCTCTTTTAATGATGCTTCATTCAGTGACAGCAGGCTGTGGGCTTAAAAAAAAAGCCAAGTAATAACAAAGTCTCCCGAAAACAGTGTCAGGACAGAACCAAACTCTGGGTGATATCTGGACCAAATATCACTGACTTAGTAAAATAAAATAGCAGACAAGAAACCAAGTGTGTTGTTCTGAAGCGATGCAGTTGCCTGTAAAATAGTTACAAGTTTTTCATTATCACACAGTCATCATCAAAATATGTGCCTTGGCTTAGAAAATCGGCCCACCAGCGAAATAAAAAAAAGGGAAGGGGAGAGAAAAGCTCTTTCCATTCCTCAAATTCAGTGTCTTTGTGGTTGTGTCCCTGGCTGTCAACACTTTCCTTCCCTATTGAAAGGTTATTAGAAAAACAGTGTTCTGCCAGTGCCAGTGGCCTCAAGAGCCTCATTATATCATAAGGATAACCCCAGGGTGAACAGAAAGCCTAAACATGGAGTGACCATTCAGTCCTCTACAGCCAGGGTATGCACACATGCTCCAGCCAAGTTTACCAGCAGATGAAGCTCATGCAGCAGCACATAGGCAGAATTAAGAAAAGAATAAGAAATTTGGCAGCTTTAATCAGTTTCTCTAGGAAAAGAAAGCCAAGTGCAGGCAGGGGAAATGATCTGGACCCAAATTCACTCCCTGTATTCATTTTTCTTCTGGAGTTTTGTCTTCTGGAGGGGGAAACTGGAGGCATCAAGACCCATGAGAGGTGAAAAAAGGGGATGAAGATGGACTCATTGGAAGCTTTCTTCATGAGATAATGAAAGGTCTTGTGGTCATATCTTAACCCCATCCCTTTGGAGAAAAAAGCTTAGAATGCTTTTATGGTTTTTTACTCTTGGACTAAAAGCCTGCAGCTGTTTTGAAGCTTGACATAGTTCTAGCATATAATTAATACCATTTCCATTTAACTCACCAGCTAAATCTTAAACAGAATGCACAAGCTGTGACATATTAGTGAAAAGAAGCAATGCATATTGGACAATTGACTTGGTGGTGGCCTTTATGCTGTGCCCTGTTGGTGTGGTGTCTGTGGTTACCATTTTTCATTGGAGAAATGTCAAACAGTTCATGGGCCTGGCAAACATAACTATCACAGGCAGTCCTGCTTCTGCTGGCTTTCATCTTGTGAAGCAGTTGTGGAGTATCCATAGATTTATAGGCATACATGGGACTTACACTCTGCATACATCCGTATCGATTTTTATAGGAATAGATATTAGGATATAGATCAGGTCAGGTCGCTGTCTGGGACATCACAGAATCATGGAATGGTTTGGGTTGCAAGAGACCTTAAAGACCATCTTGTTCCAACCCCCTGCCATAGGCAGGGACATCTTCCATTAGAGCAGGTTGCTCAGAGCCCCATCCAGCCTGTCCTTGCATACTTCCAGGGATTTGTAGTTTATCTCCACCAGGTAGCCAAGTAACAGGGAAATTAGTGTGCTCCAGAAGCAGCTGGTTTTAACCTGCCTTGGCTACCTGCTTTCCTGGAAGTCACTCCTGTCACTGCAGCGTGGCTACACCCTTCAAATGACAGATTCATTGTAAATACTAATTCACAAATGTGCAACTTATGGCTTATATGAATTCATCTCTATTTGGCAAAATTGTTTTCTGTGGTCATTTCTGTCTCTCAATTTTTTTCTTTAGTGTATTAATGGGAAACACTCATGGAAAGGAAAACAAGCATAAGCAAAATATTGAGTAAATAGTGCAACTTTAGGGTTTTTTTCATTTTCCACAACTCTAGACAACCAAATTTACTGTAAATTTCCCTATGTATTTGAATCACAACTAAGGTTTCTCCAGTGAAAGCTTCTCCTAGCAGAATTCCTGGCTGGTACAGATTAGAAATACCACTTAATGTCATTAATCAGTTCTCACTAACAGCAACCAAACAGCTGGCACAGCCTATATCACTGGTAGGCAAATTTGTAACTCCTTTGCTAAAAGCAGCAGCAAACCAGGACCTCCCAGTCAAAAAAGGAGGGATGAAAAGTATATCAGCAATACCTTCCACCACAGGGAAACTTTAAGAAACTTACTGAGGAAAGTTTGTTGATTCCCACTGTTTCTTTTGGCATTTTTTATTGTGAGTGTACTGTTTGAGAGAATTTTTCCTCTTTCCAAACCTTTGATGGGGCTATGTCAGTGATTGGGTCTTGCCCAGAATGCAATCAATGCGTGCAAGTACAGCTCTGAGCTATTGTAACCACATTATGCTCCCCTTATGTTCTTTCCATCAGCCTGCTATAATGTGGCTGCTTGGCTTTCAGTTGGGATTATTAGTTTTGAAAGCCTTGAAGGTGTTGGGCCTGGCTGGATTTTAGACACAGAGTAACACAATACCTGCTCTTTCAAGAATCTGCTATCACTTCTGAAATTGGCAGGTGATGGTATTTTTAACTGCGGGGGGCACTACAATCCCCCTGAAAACTGATTCTACTTATTCCCTTCTAACTTTTAAAACCTACCTCTGTATCTTTTCTTTAATTTCCAAAGGTGTTCTCAGATTGACTACTGTTGGCTCTATATTATTACTCTCCTCTCCAGTAGTTTTCATTATTTTTCTGACTGGATCTCTTACACTGTTTTTCATGTTTCTGTCTTGAGAACCTGGCATTATATTTTCCTTTCAGTGTTTATAAATTTGTACAATTTTTGCTCTGTTGTACATTATCGTGAAGACCAAGCAAATATGGTATGCTGAAAATTATGTTTGGAGTAGGTAATTAGGGATTTTCCAATATTGCCTTCTCTCTTGGGTTCCAATATAAATCTATATGTTATTTCAAACATGAATTATTGGAAGTATTCAGACGTGTAGGGCTTGAGAATTGACCCTCTTTACCTCTCTGCTGCCACAGTCAGAAAATGCCTCCCTGAACAACCCAGCCCACGTAACTGCCTTATTTTAAATGTTTATTGGTCTTTAGTGTGAGGCCAATACTGAAAGAATGACAAACATCCTTCAAACTGTTTATGCATGCCTGTTGCACACAACAGAGCTGGCACTGCTGACTTCATTTTTTAAGTGGTCTGACTCCTGAGCTCCAAATGGATCTTTTTGGTTGGTTTCTGGGTGCAAGCTGGAGTAGGATTTGAAACAAATGATTTCCCACAAAGAAATGAATTGAGAAAGGCAGTGTTTGTCAAGGAAGCCCCAACATCTGGGAAAATACACACAGGTTAGCTAGTTTTACTTGAAACAGGGAGTATGTAGCTTTTGGTTTGTTTGGTTTTTTTTTTTTTCCTGTGGCAGAAGGTCCAATTGGAATTTTTTGTTGAGAAGTTTCTTATTACATCATACAAATTTTCAAATTTAGCACGAAATTAATGAATCATAGAAATATTGCTTGGGAGGGACTCCTGACCACAGTCTACTCCAACCTCCTGTCCTGAACAGGACTAAAACCAACCTTAAACTGAGTCAGAGGTGGCTTTGTCCAAACAAGCCATGTAAACCTCAGAGGAAAGGCAAGTGTGAGCAGCCACAAGTGGGGACAGTAGGTATCACCCACAAAATTAAAAAAAAAAAAGGGAAAAAACCCCCAAAACAAAACCACCCAACAACTTATAGAACACTATCAGGAAATCAGCCCTTTGCTACAAGATTGTTCTCTCCACCCCCTTAGCCTCTGGGAAATGCTTTTTCTACTGAAAACCACAGATTTTTTTTCTTCTGGTGTGCCACCATTTTGCCGCCAAGAAAAGAATGCAGCAGCAGCACAAAGTGGTTACTACTGTTTTATTAAATAGACATCTTCATAAATCCCAGCTGCTGACCATGTGTTCCATCTTTTCATGTCCAAACTCATACTCATTTTAAGAAATTCTGAGCACTCATGTGAGTAAATGCTCCTGCAAGTCCCCAGGCTTTATATTTGCATTGAACATAAACCTTCAACGTGTGACTTTAGCCTGAAGTTCTGTTGAGCATGACCCTTCCACTTCATAATTGCTCTATGTTTTTTCTAAAAAGGAATCTGACTTTAGAAACTGATCAGATGATCATTAGACTATTTTACTTGAGCATTATCTAGCATAGATAATCTGTGGAGATAAACGAGGAGCTAGAGATTTCAGCCTGTAATCATAGCAATTTGAAGGGGAAAGGATTTTGCCCTGACATCTGTGGCAATGCAGGATTGGAATTCAGAGGGAATGATGGAGGGAAAGTAGGGCTTTGCTAAGAAAAGCCATCAAGCTTTTCACAGGGCTTTTTGAGTGATGGTTAAAACCCAGCAGGCATGACATTAAACCTAATATCTAGCTAGCATTGCTTGTGAATGCTAACAACTGTTATCCCTCAGGAGTCACACAGGAATTTCTTTTCCTAGTTAACTTCAGTGGAATTTGGAGGAGATATTTCGTAAGGGGATTTGATCCATTTATTAGTTTAACATTTCTAAATCCACCTAAAGTCACCAAATCCTGTATTTGGATACTGCCTCCCCAATGAGAACAGGAAGAGAACTTTGGAAGTTGTGTTGTTTTGACTCTTGTATTAATATTACACTGTAGACAATTGCGAGATCTTAAAGGCAACCTCGAGGAACTGGCAACGAGCGACTGAGGTATGAGACCCTGAGCCTGAGGAGCTGAACTGAACTGTAATCCACCAGAGCATCAGCCACAATCACAGGAATTGTTCATTTAATCCTTCCACCTATTGCTCAAAAAGGAGAGCCTATTCCAATCTTATCCTTGCACGTACTCAATGAAGTCATGTGTGTCAGGGCACGTCAAAGAAAGAATTGAGACACTTAGACAGGGAGTCATCTGCAGGCCACCATGGCTGGAGCAAACACAGCCCCATACAGCTCCAATGCCAAAAAAACCCGCTGCTTTTAGTACCCCAAAGAATATAGAAGGAATATGAATGTATATAAGGAAGGGAAAACACACAGTGCAACACTTGTGTAATCCATTAAATGATTACCTGCCAGCTTTCTAATACAGTAACAAGCAACTCATACGATCAGAACATGATTAAACCAGACACTCAGTACTAGCAGGGCTTCTAAAAGAAGGGAGATAAAAGTAGATTTCTCCTGGGAATAGGCAAAAAAACTGAGGAAGAAGGCTACATTCATATAAGTGACAACCAGAGAGAATTTGCTGTTTGTCTCATGAAAATTATTTATATGTAAGGGCAATATTCTTCTTGCAAGTTGAAATACTGGCCTTGAGAAAGGGTTGGTTAGTAAAATGCAGCAAAATTCTTCAGAAAGCTATTTACAGATCTGTTTCTGTACTACTGATATCTTGTTTATATACCAAAGACTGAGGCATTATGGTTAAATTGACCACTACAAAAGATATATTGAAACACTTCATACCGCATTATTTTCAGCAGGATTGATTTAGGATAAAGTTGAGTGTTGGATCTTACAAGGAAAATATATTTTAATAAGAAAAAAGAGGGAGAGACACCCCTTTGATTAATACCAGTACAACTAAAACTTGGCCAGGACTCTGTCATTCTGTGATAGTAGCAGGACAGGAAAGGTTTGAAATACAATATATTCTGCGGAGAAAAACAAAACATTTATACAAATGGCTGGTTTTGGTTTTCAGTCTTAGAGTGAGGTTTCCAGCAAGGGCACTGGATATTTGTTGCAGCATGACCCATTGCTGGAGACCCTGGGGACAATGACAATGGTGTAGGATATTTCTCATCCCCTGTGGAAAGGTGTATCCACCAGCCTGTTTCTGACTCCTAGCTGTGGTGGGACAAGGTCACAGGCACACAGGGAGTAGGAGAGCAGCACAAAAGCTTGAAGGGAATGAGTTAGGGCATGTTCCAGCAACTCCATGGGGACCAACTTCAGTGGGGACTTACCAGCCCTGCTCAACGTAGCCCAAAGTTCTAAGCAAGCTTAGGTCTTAACACCTCTGAATTATAAATTATTGTGTGAAGGAATAGCTAAAAGCCCACATACCAACCAGTCTAGGTGAGGTCGGCTTCGGGATAATGAAGTCCAGCCATTTAAAACAGCTCCTTCTGCTCCATTCTGAGTTATTGCTATATTCTGGAAAGGGAAGCAATTTTCTGGCTCTTCAGAGTGGCGAGGTCAGAAGTACACAGAGACAAAATAGTATCTAAATGCAGTGTAAACTTCTGGCATGTAAACCAGGACTGAAATAATTTAATGTGGATGCAAGGCGAGGACTTTTCATCTCCTCATTATTTGCCAGAGAGGTTTGTAAAATATGTGACTATTTGTCTGCCAAAACCGTGTGCATCTGTGACAGAAATCCCATTATGTTGTGTCTTTTTTCACATAGACTGATAAATACAACCTTCCTCATTGCTGTTCCTATAACAAAACAACTTAAATTGGTCAGTATTTTTTGAAAACCTGAGACAGCTCCATATCTCTTTTCATATTTAAAAAGAAATTGAAGATAGATTTTTTTACAAATATCTTTTTTTCATTCTTAGCAATTATGTGCAATTTCACTAATTAGCTCTTATTTTTAAGAGAAGTGCAAAGGAAACAGTAACTTGAGTTTAACTTATAAGCTGAGATAAATATTTTTGCTTAAAAAGAGGAGAATCTTAGGCACTTTCCTAGAGAAATCTAGCTCTGGAAAACATGTAACTCAACCAAATAGCTATGGTTTAAAAAAAAACCCAAACAAACAAAGAAAAAAACCTAATTTTGGGGGATCCCCTTTTCCATATCTTTTCCTTTCAAATATGGTTGGACAACAAAGCATTACTGTCTTACTTGGCTCATGTTAAACCAGATCAGATTTCAGTCTTGTTATCTGTTTTCTTCTAGTTCTCTTACAGACATGAAAGATTTCCACAACTTGCTTTTGAGACTGTTGTTTCTTTTGCGTCAGTTTTTCAATCTTGAAGCATTTTAAGCATGAGCACCACTGGCATTTGTTTGTCACACTGGACTCCCCGTGTACACTCATGCAAATTTGTTTAGTCTTGAGGTAGGACTGAGGAGTGCTAATTCCTTCTATTTTCCTGGTGTGCCCTGAAGAGCCTGATTCATGAACAATTCCTTAGGTCCCTAGAAGGGAAACCCCTCTAAAACAGATCATATCAGAAAGCACAGTTAGAACTGCTGTTAACCCCCAGCAAATTCCCCGAGACTTGGCTGACATCCTCACATTCCAAAAATCTTTAAGAAATTTGTTCTCTCTTCCCCTGCAGAGTAATAACTTGTTTAGGAGACCCCTCATATGAACCAGATTAATAAAAACAATAGACAGATCTTTATTTATTGGAAAAACTGAAAAACACAGGAAAAGAGGTGCCAATATAAAAGAAAGCTTAGAAAATATGAAAAAAAAATTGAAGGAAATGTGTGTCCTGTTAACCCTCCCTCATTCTAGAATAACATGATTTCCCTCTGTAGGAATTTTGCTGAGATAGAAAAGGTTGATACAGAGCAACTGGGCACTGCATAGGGGTGTGAAGGCTCTGGAAACAGCATTTTTTTTAGCTGAACTTAGCGCAGGTAATTTCTAACCAGTGGTTAATAAAAAATATTAATAAAAACATAGCTTGCATGTGTGTGTTGCTACCAAGACAGCTTCTAATAGTTTGGGGTAGTAATAGTGCAACATGTTTGTTTCTTTCAGGTATGCAGTGAGCACATTCTGATTACAAAAATAAACCCATCAAATCCATAGAACTTTTTGTAAAAAATGACATCTCTGTAGGGGGGCAGTTTTTCATCAAAGCTGCATTTTCGTATCGCCATCAATAATGGTACAATTGACTTCAGAATTTCAGGAGACTCCTAAGTGAGGGTTCCTACCTTGCCTCAAAACGCAAATCCCACTCCAATTATTATGATTTGGCTTAAGGTTTTGGGAAGAACAGCTGGACATCCAAAAGATGCTACAAAATGTGGCTTGACAAGAGAGAGGGAGGGTGTATAAAAACACACATGTGTAATTTATACCAGGAGAGGAAGTATTCCTGTAGCGCATATCAGACATCTGATTGCATCTTTCAAACTTATTGCACCATCTTAATTTTCAAGCTTCTAGCTCAAAGGAACTGGGAGAGGTATCATCATCTTTTTTTATTTATTACTTCTTTAATTGGGAACTGTTTCTCTGTTCCTTTTTTTAAAGTGATTTAGTGCTCGAATGACAGCAGAGACTAAGCGCAGTCCCGAAGAGAAAAGCACTGACAATCAGTTGTTGTTGGCATCATTCTTCCTGCTGTACAGGAGTTTAACTAATGTATCCAGTTCTCCTGCTCTTGGAATAACAAATTCAACATGAGAAAATTGCTCGGGGAACTTACGAGCCAGAGTAACAACGTACAAGGCGAAAGACTGAGAGGAATCTAAATGAAGATGGTAATCATTAAATGATCCCTTCTTTGAGGGTTTACATTGGAAAGCCTCAGTTGGCTCAGATATTTGAGCCAAGCCCCTTCAGCATAAAACTCTCTGGTGACTGTGAGGAAGCTGCCGGTTTACCCTGGAGTCCCTTGAGAGAAAGTAGAATGTAAAGGAAAGTGGGGTTTTTTTTTCAAATGTTCCTGAAGTAAGTTTCATAACAGACCCGAAGAGGTAGCAAAGTTATTGTTCCCACTTGGCAGATTTGGAACCTAAACCACTAAGCAATGAGATCATTTCTGTGAGATCAGGCTGCAAGCAATAGCCCTTGCCATCTTACCGTGGAGCCCTAGCAAACAACTTCATCCCCACAATTATTCTTTAAGGAGAGATGATATCATCCCCCACTTTATAGCCGGAGAACCGATGCCCAAAAGATTTAGCAGCTTGTTGGAGATAGTACAAAAGTTCTTTGACAGGTTTGGAAACTGAAACCCGATCTGCCAAGCCTCAGTCTGATACCTTAAACACATGCCCATCCTGGTTCCTGTCCTACTGGCTGTTACTTGAGCCAATTTTGCCTGATTTGACTTTAAAATATTGACATACAGAATATAGTCTGCTCATTGCATTCATTTTAAAGTAAGGTGCAGTAATGTGGCTGGTGAGATAGCAGCAGCAAAGGCTGTGACAGTCTACAGCACAGGTGTGCATGAGGAAGCAGAATTTTAGAAGAAGTATGTCCAGTACCATATGTGATTCCATCAGAGCTGCGTACCAAGGGTGTATGCTACATACAGGTTCTCTGATTAGACAGGTCTGATTGCTGCTGGAAAAGTGAAAAGGACATTTGATTCCAAAGAGAATCTCTGTAACACACCTTGTAGATCTCATCCTACAAGGAAACAAACAACAAAATCCAACAAACTACTCAGAAAGGGGTTTTTGGTTTTGGCTTGTGCCTATCACAACAAAACCAACATGCTGGAGGAAACAATCTCTTTCTCTCTTCCACCTACCCTGTCCTCCCCCCAGGATCCCAAAGGTTTTCTGGGAACTTGCCTTCATAGCCCAGTCAACAAATGTAGAAAATCATAAAGATGTCTTAATTGAAAAAATAAATTACTCACAGCCAGTCTGGGCTATCTCAATCCAAACAACAAAGTAGTTCAGTTTATTTAGGGAAGACAGAATAGTGGAGAAAATTGTTATCAAACCACAGAATGACTAACCAGGGACATCCCTGCTAAGAGATTTACTTTTCCAACACAATGGCCTGCATTGTTTGTTCTGGTCTTTATGCTCACAGAGCAGTGTGAGAGAGGGTGTGCAAAGTTAGGATAAGGCACTTCAATTCCTCTGTAGTTCTGGTGCCAGTCAAGTCATCCTTTGTGCATTGCCAGGGAACTCTCTGCATGTTCCCTGAGCCACTGCAAGCACCCAGGCTGACTGAGGAGCCAGAATTCTCTGGGCACACTACCTTCTTTCCTGGTCACATTCCTGGTACTGTAGCAGTGATGAAAAGCATCTGCTGAGGTTGTTTCCCTGAGACCAGAAAAGACCCACTGAACCATGGCTGAGCTGGATGAATAAACCCTGTTTGTGCAATTGTTTTATAAACTTTCAAAATCAGTGAAGGAATTTTTTTGTCATCTTGCTTAAAAACTGGCAAAAGCAAAAGAAAACAAAACAAAAGGAACCAAGAAGCAGGTACAAGTGGACGTAATGAGAAATCCCTCTGGCTTTATGATGTGCATCTTCTCATGCTTTCTGAGATCAGTGAATTGCTTTCCTCTGGAAAAAAAATACTGTCCCTGGAGGGATGATTTTGGAAATCTCTTTATTCTTTTACGGTTTGACATCCGGAATTTGGTGGCCAGCATTTCTTACCAATAAAAGAAATGCAATTAATTTTATGAAATGCTGTGGAATTATCATTTCTATTTATTGAACAGTCTCAGTAAAATACTATGAGCAACAAAATAAAATCTGGGGGAAATTATGTAATTTAAATAGAGCCTATATTGCAATCTGTGGTAAATTCACATCAAGCCTTAATCTAACTTGGAGATTCATTACCAGTTCATCATGCAGAAAAAAAACCCCAAACTCTACAAAGATATGCTGTCCTTTTACTGCACTTCACAAAATACGTGATGAAAAGCACAGGGTAAAAATACGTTTACGAAACTGCTCCACATAATCCAAATGAGCAAGTAATACAAGTATCCATAAAAATGAAGGTCAGAAGAGAATTGTTCCCAGAGTAATTTGTCTGGCATCAGCTGACCCAGGACAACAGATGACTATTCAGTGTGCTGCCTCATGTAAAATTCAACTATTTCCCAAAATATAGGAGGAAAAAAAAATAAATAAAAACAATATGAGGAAGCAATTGATATTATCATTCCCCCATTGTTCTCTACCCTGCAAACCAAAATAACTCCAAGGACAGTATGAAATCCCCTGGTAAAATATCAAGACACAAGCCTCCAAGAAGCATTTTGCTACAAAAAGATAAAAACTAGAAAACATTCAGAGTACCACACAGTCTGTTTTCCCAGAAACAGCTCTGACACTTAGGAGATTGTCTTTGGTGGCAAGCTTCATACACCAGCCATGTCAAAAACATACAGGCTAGAAGGAATTCTGCTAAGCCCAGCTGGGCTCCAAACTTACATCAGGATGAGATTTGCCCACAAATATTTCTTCTTTTCCTATGCCTTGCCTTCCCTGGGAAGGAAATCCAGGCATCCAGAACGAAGGTGTGGAGCTGGGGCTAGACCTCCAGCAGGAGGTAAGACCTCAGGACATCAAGGGACACGTACCCACCATGTGCTCCAAGTTAGGCACCAGCCGCTCACAAACATTCACAGTCGACAAAAACAGAGCATTAGACCACCTTTCTGTAGCACCTTCTTTGGCCCCCAGTTTGTCCCTGGAAAAATGAACTTTTTGGTCTCTAAAGGGAAAGTGAAACAGGTTCCAGGGCAGCTGGGAGAGAGCCAAACGCGAACCTTAAATAGGCACGTGCGATGCCCTCGGTGCAGCGAAGGGTGCGGACGCGCTACAGCCAAAACCACAGAGCCTGCATCCTGCCAGGGAGAGCAGGATTTCTGACAAGATTCATCATTTCTCTTGTTATGATCTAGTACTGCAGGCATTTCATTTTAATACAAAGTAAGCACTTGTGATGATTAAGGGAAACGTAGAGTTGGATCACTTTGTTGTTCGGTGGCCAGTCATAACACAAAATCTGCTGGTTAGTGCAGAAATACGGTGTTCCAGGCTAAGTGTGGTTACCGTCTGCTCCAGCATCTGGGCTGGTGCAGGGAGCTCTTTGACACAGACCAGCAGAGCTGTTCTCTGCCTCCATCAGCTCCCTTCTCGCTGCTGCCACCAGCGCTGCACATTTTTCTCACAGAGACTTTATATGCCTGAAGGAAATGCAAGGGTTTTATCAATAAGGTTCACATGGGCCACTCTTGTCTGTTGTCATTGAGGCCCAGAGCACATCCCTCATCCTGGGGGTGGCCCTGACACACCCCATGGGAGAGGGGATGACCTCTTCAGGGCACAAGCCCCTCCAGATGCTTCAGTGGGATTTCACACCGGGGATCTCTCCAATGGGAGCGTAAAAATCCTTGCTCCTGCTGTCACTTCCATCTTCATTCCTGCCCTTTCGAGGCTGGTATCCATACATGAACTGCTCTTTGCTGTTTGCTTATCCCTTCCCCTGTGCGAGCTGTAGGACCTACAGTGCAGACATCTGATTTGAATAAGTGTCCAGAAAGGAGGCTGGAAAACTGGCACAGCCATGCACACAACAGCAAGCTCCTGGGCAGGAGACAGACAATGTCAGTGAGTTTCAGCCTGTGCCGCCTAATCAAAACCAGGGAACAGGGAATCTGAGCAAATGCTGCTCTGCACACTGTCCTCTGCACATCCTCTGCTGGTTTCCGAGCCGGTTCCAATGGCATACCCAAACCCACTTAACCATCAGTATTGCCCTGAGCAGTGACATCTCTGTGACTTTTTTAGAGAACAAGGCACTTGGCAGACTTGTTTCACAACCTCTTAATGACACGTAAATGGCTCCTCTGGCTGTTTCCATTTGTGATGCAGCTGGCAAGAAGAGCCCGAACAGCACTTGAACATGGAAGGGGATGATGAAAGGAAACATTTCCCCTTGGCAGTGTAATTAATACCTAATTGTGTTCAGTACTATCATTTCCATTTGTATAGATGCAAATAAATATCTTTATATAGATAGAAAATTCTTGGGGGCATATAGGTAGAGAGAGGGGAAAAAGAAAGATTTGAGAGGTACTTGAAAAGTAACTTTTAACACTTCTGAGAATTCAAGCTGAAAAAACAATTGAAGGGATTCTTACAGCTCACAGTTGACAAATGGATTTTTTAGACTGAATTAATGCTCTGCTTTCGTATTCACTGTCTGCACAGCCTCCAGGAAAAACACAAAAAGGACAGAACTCCAAATTCTGCTATGATAACCCCAACGTGATTCTTCTGCTTTCCTCATGCTTTCCCTTTTATATTTTCTCAAGTTCTTTTTCATTATTATTGTTCTGATCTTCTTGCTCTTGGTTTGGATCCCACTCTGCAGTTCTTCCTCTTATTTCCCTTCCTGGCATATTCAATGAAAACACGCTCGTTTCTCCACTGCCACTTTGAAATCAGGAGAGCTGCTTTGGGTTGGCCTGAAATACAGATGCTCCTGTAAGTACGGAATGAATTCCCCTCGAGATGTTTCAGTCCTTAATTACGCTTCTACCTCCTGTTATCATCTACAAACAGGTATTCCTGGCGAAAAACTCCTACAGTGCCTGGTACTGGTGTAATACAAAAAGACAACTCGTTCCTTGGCTGCTCTGTGGCTGGGTGAAGGTGTTAGATGCTACCCACATGTAATATACATGAAGTAGTTTGGATAGACCAAATATACACCATTTGTTTTTCCTCTCTGTGGCTGGTGAAGTGATTTAAGCCTTGTGTAACACCTTGTTTCATTGAAACGGGAGCTAACACTTTGAGATGGTGATAGATGATAACCTTTTACATGTAAATGTATACTTGAAACCACCCCCCCCCCCCAACAGCGTGTGTTTTTATACCATTTCCCCCATGGGAAGAAAGTAAAAGCTCTCAGTAAAAGCTTTTCTTATTAAAAAAAAAAAAAAAAGATATTTGGAAAACCTTGGGTAAGTACTCATTTATACTTTAGAAATACGTGGCCGGTGTAGGTGTTGATGGTGCCCAGGAGTTAAGAGGTATGTGTTAATACCACTGAACCTGCAAGATCCTGCAAGTTGTTTTTGGGAGTAGAAGAGGAGTTCAGATGTAGGAAGGCAGACAGCCCCAGTGCAGACGTGTGGGCAGCACAGTAGGCACTTTGCTGAGATTCATGATGGCATGGCAGTACCAAGGAACTCCCCTTTTTCCTTCCTAAGTGTGTCCAAATAAACCGTAGGGCTTCAGTTCTTCTCTGACACTGTTAGGGATGGATTTATTCTTCCTTCTCATTCTTGGGAGCCAAGCAAACACAGACAGGCTGAATAGATTTCCAGGTTCACTAATGACCTCACAGGAATTGACTAATGAAATCATATCTGTGTCTTTACTGAAGAAAGACAGCCCAAGCTTACACAGATCTAATTATTGTATTTCTTGAAGATAAATTGCAGCCTTGATGGCGTCTTGCAATCAGTTATCAGGCAGAGCTCCATGGGCACCAACTTTCATTTTTCTCCAGTACAGTGATGTACTGCCAATATTTAACAAGGGGCTCCCACTAAAATTTCCCTATTAATCTGTTCTATGCCCTTGTGTCCCTGAGGTACACATTCTTGCAAGGAAAGAAAATAGTAATGAAGAAAATCTATTCATTTATTTTTACATTACTGTTTAAACATTTTCTGAAAGTCACAGCCAAGGAGGAAAATAAAACCACTTGGCAAACAAACCTCTATTATATGTACTTTTGCAGGAAATGTTTATACTTCACTTCATTCCTGTTTAAAAAAAAAAAGAAGGAAAACAGAAAAAAAAAGCTGGAGCACTTATAAAGTGCTGTTTGACTTGTGATATTAAACTTGGTAGCAGCAAAGATATGCAGTTGTCTTTCTGTGAAAAATTGGAGAATTCAGGAAAAGCATCCTTTTGAAAAGTCTGAAAAGGAACAAAACTGGTATTCTCAATTATGGCAAGAACAACAAATGGCTGGGTGGAGGGGAAGAGATTTCTTCAGGCAATGAAGTGATCTCAACATGACTGTACTGAGCAATTCCATCCAGTCCGGTGCAGTGGAGGAACATACAACTAAGAAACAATAAAAGAGGCTGGACCAGTCTGTATTTCTAAATAGAAATAATTCTGCTCTTGATTTTGTACAAGGCCTGGTCACTAGATAATATAGTTACAAGAGGATGAAAAGAAATAGCCAGATTTAACAAGTACCTAAGGGGTGCCACAGCTCCAGTAGTGTTAGGAAACCATCCCAATATTCCTTTCAGTTTGGCTGCAAAACCATAACAAGGCTTTCAAGGAACACCAGGGATTTGCTCCACTGATGTGCACTTTTCTCCTTTTTTTGAACCAAATCAGACTGTGTTTTCAAATTGGCTAATCTTTTACTTGAATTTGTCTTAACAAGTGACCAGAGATACATTTTTAGGTTTTTATAGATTGATTCCAAATGTGAAACAATTGCTACTTTATTTTTACTGTTGGTGTAGGTGGTAGAAGTGTTAATGTCCTTATACAGATTATACAGGAAACTGAAATTTTAATTCTTTAGTAATTAAAAAAAAACAGTTTTTTTTTTTTTTACTCTGAAGTGAAAAAAAAACTTATTTCACTTGAAAGTTCAGAGCTTGCATGAACTTTCTTGTTATTGTTCATGTCTTACTTGACTTTTTCAAAGAACTGATGTGAAAAATATTGGGATGACGTGACTACTCATCCCAATAATGAGCCCAGCTTCCCCACCCCAATAATTAACAAGTAGCCACCCGTTATTAAGCAGACCAAATATTTCAATAAAAGGTCCTGCTGAGTTGTCTCTGTTCTGAAACAGATTTCACTTCAAAATTGAAATAATGAGGTTCCCCTAAACTGATAAGGAGCCCAATCAAGCCCACTGGGCTGGGTTCATAAATCTTAAGTAGGGTTTAATTGCGAGCAGAGTTTTCCTGACAGAGCCAATAATGGGGCCTTTTCCTCTTGCCTGCTGACTAGTTGTGGTTCCCATGATTCCAGTAAATCTCTGCAGACCTGCCTGCAAGGAAAACAGTTTGAAGTTTAGACATCACTTGAAAGGGAATTTGAGGGAGCTGCGAGAACCATGTCCTGATGATGATGGCTGTTGAACATTGGGGACAGACAGCTGAAAACAAAACACCCAAGCAAGTAATTAGAAAGACCAAATCACTTCCAATTAGGCATTTCAACAGCAATTTTATGTGGTCCCAGAGGGCCATGCCCTTTGAAAGAAGAAGATCACCTCTAAAAATGTACCCTTTCCCTTACCTAGTGGAAGCATTTGAGCAAGTGGAAGGACATAGGAGGAGCAGACTGTGATAAGGTGGGACCACATGCAGCTTCTGCAGTGGGCAATATACTTCTAGTGCTATGGGAACATTCACAAACCCTTTGATTACAGATATTATTCAAAAATCCAGATGTGGCCCTTGGGGACATGGTTTAGTGGTGAACGTGGTAGTGCTGGGTCGTTGCTTGGACTTGGCAGTCTCAGAGGTCTTTTCCAGCCTTAACTATTACATGATTCTGTGATATCCTGATCCCATCTGGGGATACCAAGAGCAAGATTTAGTATGTGAGAGAAAAAGTCATGCTGAAATAAATGGGATTAGCCAGTGTTTCTTCTTAGCAAAATCATAACTCTGACTGAGTTGGCACTTCTGTATGACTGCTCAAACACAGCAGTAAATTGGCTTTAAAAATTTTTGGACTGGAGAGACTGGTAACTGAAGCACTTTCTGGATCAGAGAAAAGTCAGAACTCTAGAAATTCAAGTCAGTCAACCACTCAATGCGGAGATCTTTGCCTCTGTCTTCTCTGTTAAGAAATAATGCAGGAAATAATGTTGGTTATTGTCAAAATAAAGGTATCTAACTGAAAAATCCTATTCATACTATCATAGACAAACAATCAAGTTGTCTCATGCTCTTCAAAAGGAAGAGAAACAAAAAGACAGGTTCCTCCAAAAGAACTCAGACTTAACAAACCCTTCAAATACATTTTACAGCAAAGTGATACAGCAGAGGTTTCACTCTTTTCTGTACTATCACCATTGTTTTAGAGCTACCAGAGTGTGGAAAACAAAGCTCAATGAAAGCAGTAGAAACACAGTGAAAGATATCTGAAAACTTTTGTAAGTTTTACTGTGTATTAGGTTGAAGACTTAAGATTAATGTGTACCTCTTACAAAAACAAAACCATGGCACATTCCATCTTTGCAGACAGTGTATTAGATTTTAGCTGATTTATTGTTGTGCTGCGCGGACTTGAGGGAAATCACTGGGCTGTGGTGTTTCACAGATTACGCAGGGTCCAAGCCAAAGTATTTGTTATGAAAGCAACCGTTTGCTAAATTTGCAAATCTTTATGGGCCCTTTGTTGGCGAAAAGCAGATTCAGTCCTGCTGGAAACATTCCTGCTGTACAGTGAGGGGCTGGAGCACAAAGGTATCCCCACTAAACGGTGAGCCTTGTACCACTTACCTTCAGCGCTCAAAGCTGTTGCGTGTCTAACACATACCAAACTCATTTTGGGAGCTCGTGTTTTACTAGGTGGGATTCCAGTGAGCTCAAATGAGCCATGAAAAAAAAAAGCAAACATTATGGAAAGGCTTCCAGTTTCACTGGAAATGTAAACTGTTTACATCTCCCCTTTCAGATCTCCTGACTAACCTATTTGTTTAATAACCAAGCCCCAATTTTCAGCCTCTGTTTGTAGTCTCAAAATATTTGAGGCTCTTTCTTCCTGAAATTATTAGGACTCTTGTCAGTAATTTAAGTATGAATAAGAACAGAGAGTGCATATACAGTGAGGATGCTGGAAGGAGCTTCTTCATATCATGTGTGTGCGTGGTCTCCACTTTGTGAATTTTACAAAGCATTTTCGTTTCCACATGCTGTTTCTAGGATTTTGCTGCATATGAGGAAAAAGTTATTTTGTATGTCCATTTCAGACTTTTAAAATGTCCCTCAAGTGCTTACCAAGGTGTGGTATGTGCCACATTTTCATTTTGAGAGAAATTCAAATTCCTAGATCTGCTCCTCCACACATCCCCCCTTCCCGCCCCCCCCCCCCCAATCTCTTCAGGATTTTCTTATGGAATAAACATGAAATAGAAAAGTCAGGGTTGTTCCTTAATGATTCTTTACAATTGACTAAAGGGAAGGCATATGTTTAATCCATCCACTCATACACCTTTCATCTCCAATGAGCCAAACAGAAATTATTCTTGCAACACCATACCTTCTAAGATTTCTTCAGACCTTTTGTCGATGATGTAATTAAAAAGGTACATTGGAATTTACTGAGTGTCCTCTCAACAGTGGAAAAGTCCTGCTGTCTGTGAATCCTTTGGTGGCTGTGAATCTGCAGGAATGTCTTTGTGCTTCCCAGAGACTAAATGTACCTTTGGCTTGAGGAGTGTACTCAAGCCTGAAGCTATCTAACTTTTGATGAAAGATGAGCATGTAAAGGAGTGGAACAGAGCATAAAGAACCCTGCTTTTGCATAGAGGGAAAAAGAGAGTTGTGTTGGGCTTGTGGAATGAGCATGCACAGTAAAACTCTCCCAACTTTGTATTTAAATCCTCCCCTATGCACAGGAATGAAAGCATTAACTAATCTACCTCATGTGATGTTTAACATGAAAATTAACTTCAAAAAAGGACCCAAACTCTTTGGTGATTGCCATTTTAGATCACAAGCCAGAACACGAGGCAGCAGGATGATATTCCAGTACTCCAGAACGACATCTCTGGTTTTGCCTTCCCCAGAAATAGGCCACCACAGCTCCACTCAGTCACACACTCTGACATGGCCGGTGTTTGCACACACATGCACTACTGCCTCTCTGAGCATAATGGCAAAAGGCAGACTTAGCTGGTTAATGCCATAAGATAATTTAGCTGTGTTCATTATTTTGATGTAGTGTTCCAAGCTGTGAGAGGCTCATGACCACTAACTGCATCGAAAAGAAATTTATGAAGTCAAATGAACTTTAGCACCCGAAACAAGAAATCAAAATATTAAAACTTTGCACTAAGCAAAACTTCTCTTTTTTTCCCCCAAACAAAAAGTATTTTTAGTGTAGTTGTAGGTATTGCAAAAATAACTGAAAAGGACATGAGATAAATCTGGTGTGTCATTTTTCAGTTTCTTCTACTTTTGATTGCACAATTTAAAAAATTCCTCTGTCGCTTGCCACGTGACATTTGTGTGATATCAGAGCCACCTTAAATCACATCTGAGTTAACACTTGAACTTCCTACAAAGCATAACACTTAAATTTATGCAAAAGATTTCCTCATCTTTACTTAATTCTGGCCAGCTAGCGAAGTTTTCTTCCAGGACGAAATGTTTAATCTGTCACAGAGTCATCCAGTTGCATTATAAATGGTTTCTTAAACGTCAGCTCTGTCTTTTTCTTGCTGCTTTGCAAACCACAAATATTTGTAATATGTTTCAGAAGCTTTATTTTTTAGGCAGCTTCTGCTACAGTCTTTAACCTTGCCATTTGCTTTCCAAACGTCGTGCTGTTATCAGCAGGTATTGGTGTGTAAAGTCTCACTGCCATCCTGGCATAATAAAGAACAAAGACAAAGAATGGACAGTCTGATTAATCCAGGCTAAATCCTATGCAGATTGCAGAAAACACTGGTGCAGTTGCTGGCGCAAGTGTACATCAGTCTCAGAAGTGAATCTCCCCAAGATGTGGTTCATCACTTTACACAAGGAATCTGAGACTCAGATGGCAGGGGAAAGCTTACACCAACACTTTCCTGACCCCTGAGCAGATGAAGAAAGACCTCAAGATGTTCACAGCATTGCTGGAGTTCACCTTATAAAGCAAACTCCTCAGGAACTGAGCCTGAAAATCAACACCCTCCTTCACAGGAGCTTTCCCAGAGCACAGAAAAGTGGTAATAAATTAAAGATGTAACATTGTTTTAAAAGAGAGAGGGAGTTTTAGCTGACAAAGCACAGAATTTTGCCCATACACTTAGCCTAGAGTCACTTGGCACACCACTTGAGTGGGCCAGCACAGCATTCAATTTAAAAAAAGCAAGGAGAGAGAGCCACAACCACAATTCTCCGTGTCTGGATGATGCAAATTATTTATATATTCTTTTGTGGAACCTGACATCCTCAGCCTACAAACAGAACACTTAAGTGGCTTGATTTGTTGAAACAGTGTAGTGTTAGTAGAGCATTACATAAATATGAAGTAAGTAGCTCTCCTAAACTTAGTATATCTTGAAAGAGAGTATGAAACTGAGGATTTCCAAGTCCCAGATGAACTGCAAACCATTTCTCACTTCAGCTGATGAAGTTCAGTTCCATTCCTTACTGTTTCAACCCAGCAGGAAAGAAATGTAATTTCAGACAACAGGGACAAATTCACAGTTGAGGAAAATAAGTATGCAGCATCATGGACCCTCTGCTCTGCCTTTCTAAGTATCCACTAAGACTTGTGGTTCCAAATACAGCGGAAAAAACAAAGAGCCCTTCTTGCTTTCTGCCTTGTGAACAGTGGAAGATCTGGCTTCCACATGTTCCTGTACCACAGTCAACTGGGAAAAGTTGTAGGTTATTTTGTTTGTGTTTTTCTTTTGTGGGACAAAACCTGCAATTGAGAAAGAGTGTTTTAGAAACAGTTATTGTCCAAAAGATGAAATAAAACTTCCATGAGGTGCCTTGGAAGTGAGTAAGAACACCTTTTTTTTACTGTTCTTGGCAAATTGTCTCTTCCAACCTGGCATTCTGTTTCAAGCAGGAGAACTGCAGACCCTTCCTGAGCTGTGAGCCCTCACAGCGAGTGTGTTCTCTGCAGCCCTCTGGAAAAGTGGAGTCCATATAATTCAGAGGAAAAGGCTGTGCATGCTCACACAGGACATTTACTCAGCATGTTGGAAGCAGCCCCACAGAGGAAATCCCATTCCCATTGTGCAGGTGTAATTCTTCTCATTTTTCCTCCTCCTCTGACTGTACCTTTACTGCTGTGTATTCTTTCTCCAACCCCAAGCCCGTCTTCATTACTAAAACCACTTCTCTGATTCTCAGCAAGCTCTGTCATTACCAAACCAATCTTCCTAATCCAAAATAATTTTTCCAAGCTCATTTTGGATATCCACAGAATGCTTCCTGATCTCTGCAAAGAGATGATTCAAAGAGCACAGAAAAGAGCCATTTTTTTCATGAGCAAATTTAATCCATACTTCAAAACCTAGGAAATTTTTGCCCGATCTTAACCAATGCCTCTTCCATTTCTCACACAGATATAGATTACTGTAACAATCCCCAACACCCACCACGACTTTCTGACTCAAAAGTAAGTGCATTTTGCCACAGCTGATAATAAGGAGGCCTTTGGTGTTTGGTATCATACCCTTTGGACTTTTCTAGGTCACCTCAGTGTTATTAGGAATTCCGAATAAATTTTACATCCCATACCTTTTTAGACAGCAATTTTCTTTACAGTGTTTCCTAATTTGCTTTATTTACGCCTCTGGTAGCTTTATTTCAAGTTCTGGACAATGACTTGTGCCATTGTAACTTATTTGAGCATTTAGAACTCACCCCTAAAAAAAATAAAAATAGAAGCATTCCAAGAAACTAATGCTGTACATGCTGTCTCCTTTTTTTTTTAAAAAAAAAGTGCTACAAGAAATATTAATGCTTCAAATGGGATTTTAGAAGTCTTAAGAGCATATAAGAAGTGCAGTGCTCTTAACTGCAAGAAGAATAATTTCAATTTTATCTCTCCATTCTTTCTAAAGAAAATTAAGTTGTTTAATTTTAAAGCCTGGGATGCTGCCAAGCATTGGTGCCCATTCATTTTGCTGAACTTCCTTTATGCAGTGTATTATTTCAGTGGTGACTATGTCAACAGATTTCTGTTGTCCTCATTTTATTCAGCAGAACAGGAAACTTTTTTTTCTCTTTTGTATTGTATTTTGAAGGTTTCAGCGTTGTAAGCGCAGCTTCAATACTCAATGTGCTGAACCAGTAACAAAGGGTAGATGTTAACATTTTAAACACTGCAGGTAAGGAACAGGAAGATAAAGAGGCTATCAGATTTTGCAGTGCCTGGTGGACTAAGAGTAATGACTACAGCTACAAAAGATAAATTGGGTTCTGTCGTAAATAGCCTTGAAATATGGGGCCCTACACAACTGGTCAAAAGTAATTTCAGGAGGTTGGTGGTTTAAATGCATTAGCAGAATATTCAATGCTGGTTATTTTCTTTATAATATTTACTGTTCAGTACAGCTAATGCAAAACACTGCTAGAGTCACAGTGGGGGGATTTGGCAGCCACAGAAACTTGGAGAGTCTAGCAATTACAGTTTAGGAATGTGCCATGCACACAGAAAGAAAAAATGCTGTCCTGTGTACACATATAGGAGCATGAACCCAATCAAGAATTACTATTCCATCACCCCCATCTACTCTGTGTGTTAGTTTTCTAAAGACAGCAGCACTTCTTCATATTCTTCACATTCTAATAATATTTCCAGCTGATAACCAATACAAAACTGAACTCTATTCTTTTTATTTCCCAGAGCAATTTATTTTCCATACACCCATCTTTGCCATTCACACAGACTTCATTTTCCACATCAATCGAAGACCATCCACTTGTAGACTTGGCTTGAGTATCAGTACAGGTAATATTTCAGCAAAGTTCTAGGAATTTCCAGGCTAAGTCATGCTTGGCTGGGAAGGCTTGGGCACAAGGTATTACTGATATTTAGCATCCTTCTAAGAAGTGCATGAAAGAAGAAGGTGGAAAATGAGAAAAAACCTCCTATTTTAAGTAGCATTATTTGATGCATATAAAATCTGAATGTCTGTCACAGTTTCTTGAGAACACAGTTTCTTTCAGGAAGAGGTACTTCACAAGGTGAATAACAGCATGAATAAAATTCATACAGTCATTTTCCCAGCAGGGAATGGAAGAACATAATCCAGGAAAGACTTTCCTCTGAATGATGGCAATGACAGTGACAATGAAAGCCCTGGATATTGGTACCAGCCCAGAAAAGCATGTGGCACTCATAGAGCATTTTGAAAAGAAAACAAAAGAAAAATAAATCCAGATGACAGTGCTGTGAAGACATGAGCATTTGAAGGATTACCTGTTTGCTACTAACTTCACAAGCTCAGTGAAACTCAAAGACATGCTTTTGGAGTAGGCTCTGCTGCTCTGTCCCACATCTCACCACATCAGTGATGAGAATTTGTTCATTGGTGATTCTGTGGTAACACCAAAAAAGGCATGAGCAATCTGGGATGACCAAGGACAGTGGTAACAGTTGGGTTGGTGAGACCTGGAGAGATCATGATTCCAAAAGGTCCTGAGCTTTAATTTCTAATCTTTTTTTTTTATTATTTTATATATCTATTGCATCTAGTTGGATGCAAGCACAGCTTGGAACTGCACAGCCATTTTTGGGAATTTTAGATGCAGAAGTGGAGAAGCCAAAAAGATGAAAAAGAGACTAAAAGGCATTTTAACATTTACCAGCATCACACTTTTAAAAGAAAATGTCTGAGTCAATAAAATACGTGGATATCCCATAGAAGGCAAATAGGTTCACTCCGGAAGGGGATGTCATGGGCAAGACCATTCACCTGTGAAAATGCGCTAAGAAAAACTAAACTAAGATACAAAATCTCAACTGGATTTCATTAATTGTGAGCACAATTTCCCGCTTGGCAGCCGGTAACTGCGTGTATGATTTGAAGGTGGTTTCTTATTTGGGAAGTCACGGCTGCAGAGAATACATATATTTATTCAATGCAGAGCCCTTCCCTTTACCTCAGCTCCAAGACATGAGACTGCTCAAAGCCAGTGCCCTTCCACAAAAAAAAATTCTTCCTTGAAGTGACACAGAGAACCCAGTTTCTTTTGGATATCATATACCATTCACATTTGCTGAGCTTTATACTTGGAAAAGCTCTCATACGGAAATCACTCACCCTTGAGTGACTGCATGGTCCTGCATGGGGGGGCTGCCATTGACCCCATTCTGTGTGGCAGACAAAGCCCACACAGATAAGGGAAAGAGCGTTAATATGTGGAACACTTTGTCTAAGTAGCCTGAAAAGTTCCTTTTCCCCTTTCTCATGCACAGCTTTGTCCCCAGTGCATAAGTGTTGATGATTTAATGGATTCTGAGTAGTAACTTTGCCACACTCAGAGTTGTAAGCAGTGGTAAGAAACACAAGATCAATTTTAATTCTTATTGGAAATGCACACTTCACACATTCATTGATTAAGGATCATGAAGTCTTACAAGGAGAACTAAAAATACCAAAACCAGGCTTCTGCTGTTTTTTGCTGGGGTTTTTTTCTTCAGTTGTGTTCAGAAAGTTATCCTTCATTTCAAGTTTCAACTGTATCTTGAGTATTTCGGACAAGTTTTGTGCTCACAGAGTGGAGCATGGACCATGCCTTTAACTGCAGGAGGGAAGGTTTGTTGTATAACCGAATAAATAAGTTGTGTCTTCTCCTCAGGGAAGGCAGTGGATGAGCCCATTCTTGCTGTGCATAAAGTAAGCCCAACACACTGATCTATCTGTGAGCAGCCGATTTGGCTGAGAAGGACAGGGAGGATCAAGTAATGTTTTAGATCACGCTTTCAGGCACTTTGAAAAGGTAACAGGAGGTTTTATTCACCCAGAGAAATCTGTGGTTATTCAAGTAACTGAAAGCATTTGAGGCAGGAATGCCACACAAAAGAGAAACATTAATTAGGCTGATCATAGCACTGTAGATCTATTTTTACAAAGCCCAAACACATTTATACATAGCTGTTCCTTTGAAGCATTTGAAGGCACCATTTCTTTCTTCCTTATCAGTGTAATTGACGTCTTCATTCAGCCCCAGCCAGCTGTTGTGCGAATTTTTAATCATTTGATTTCTTTCGGGGAAAGGCTTAGTCTTTTGAACTCTAGGAATAATTATTATTGCAAAGCAGTTTTCCCTTTCCAAAGGGACTGCTTTGGGGTCACCACTGCTTCCAGGCTCTCTGGGCAGGAGAACAATGAGGCTTTGTTGGTGCAGGAATGCTGTCCCTTCCAAGGGGGCTGGAGCTCTTTCTTTCTGCGCTCGCCTCTGCATGTTGAAGTGAATTGTGCCAAATCAAAAGGCTTTAAATTAGCACTTCACTGCTGGCAAGTGCCTGGAAGTTAATGCTAAATCCTAAGGGGCGAAGAACCTTTTCTATACCCTTATACCCAGGTATAATCTTCAGAGTGTAAGGTGGTTTAGGAACCTAAACAACTCACTTATGGTTATTTTCTCTCCTTGTTAAATAAAATTTTTAAAAAGCATAGTTTGCAATTTTCAGCTAATCACCAAACAGAATATGTGTTGTTGCATTTCGTGAGAGAAGAACAGCTATATTTCTGTTTGGGAAAAGTCTAATTTTCAGTGGCAGGACCAAGGATTCTTATGGAAGAGGGATGGAAGCTGTAGAAAAAAAACCAGGAGTGCTGCTGCCAGTAGTAATCTTGCAGGTAAATGATCCAACCAACTATCAGACATGCAAATGGACTTAGCAAATCCAAATGACTCTATAAGCCTTACAATTAGCATAAAAAGTAGATTTTTAACTTTGCATCTTCACTGCTGGTTCAAAAGCTTGGCATGTAATCTTGAGCCCTACAGAACCTCTCTTTATCCAATCCCTTAATAGAAATAACAATTAATTAAAGCTTATAATTTAAAGTGTTCTTCTTGACTCAGTGAATAAGTGAAATGGGTTTTTTTTTAAAGTTAGAAGAATCACATCTTCATGATTTAGCTTCACAAGAACTTTGTTTTTATAAAACACTTTTACACAAAGCGAGGCAGAATCTGCTTGCAGGAGACCAGAATTGACACCTGCTTTGCTGTGCCCTTTGTTGCTGTACACTGGAGATCAAATACAGATTAGAGCAGCCTTGAGGCTCAGCCTTAATTTCTACCCTAGCTCTGATAACCAGAATTGCCTCACCCAGTGACTGCAGTAGGGTATTTCAGAGCAGAGCTTACAGGATGTGTGACATCCTCTGATCTGCCAATGCCCAGGCCAAAAGCAGTCTAATAAGGGTCTGTGTGAGGAGTGAGTGCTGCTCACACCTCTGAAGATCAGCAGAGGTTTCCATGCCATGGACAGCACCAGCTACGTCCCAGTCAGCAACACTGGAAAGGAGCTCTATGGTTTTCTTACAGGTACAGAAGATACAGAAGATCTTGTGAAACACATAAATCATGTTTGCATCCCGAGCTGTGTCTCTAAGGGACGTGCATAATGCACGTGACAACACGATGGGGTGGAAGGAATGGCTGAGAGGCAGCATCAGAGAAAACGCTGCAAGGAGCAAAAAAAGGTCAGGGAAACCACACGATTCCTTGTGCTCCACAGCTGTATAGAGAGTACCCAAATAGGCTCCTAGACACTAATTGAACTCAGAAGTGTAGTTTGAAGAGCATCGTGCCGGGCCAGAGACAGAGACACTGCTCTCATTCATTAGCGCCCAGCACAGCCCAGTAAACGTGACATCCACTGGGTTCACGGGCCAGGGGAACTCTGCGATTTCTAGGCACAGATGTCTCTATTTTCCCCTTGGTCTGTTTACCTGACAATCACAGCTGGTGAAAGGAAGCCCAGTCAGATGCTAATTCCAGTCAGGCCCTAGGGAATATGAAGTTGGTGGGACTGCTGGATTATTGGATTCTCCACTCTTTTCTGTGTAGAGGGCAGTTACCATTCTCAGGATTCCTCTTCCATCTTGCAGTATTTTTTGGTTGTTGTTGTTTGTTTTTTCTGAAAAGCCTGACCCGGTCTTGTCCTTGACAGCTTCTTGGAGAATGTTATAAACCCCCAGTTACACATCTCCTCTGCATAGGAATGATAATAACTGCTGTTAAATTTTGCTACCCCGCTGCACAAAA
Organism: Coloeus monedula; assembly: GCF_965178545.1. Classification (NCBI taxonomy): domain Eukaryota; kingdom Metazoa; phylum Chordata; class Aves; order Passeriformes; family Corvidae; genus Coloeus; species Coloeus monedula. Next base: position 5,692,752 of record NC_138785.1, on the reverse strand, counting down.
CATACCAGCCCTGATGAAGTGCAGACATAAAACTAACTCTCACAACCCCAGAGCCATAAGTAAGCAAAAGAACAAAATGAGGTTTTAAAGTGCACAAGCACTGCCTTTCCTCAGACTGTGGATTTGTGGAAGGTGGAAACCTGCGCACTGTTGAGCAGCAGGAGATGCTCTGAGGTGCCTCAGTTGTGGGAGCAGAATGTGTTCTTGTCTGTGTGCCTGATTAAGGTTTTTGTGGCCAGATTGCTAATTCATTTGATATTCCTAATTAGAGCTACATATAAATTGCCAAAACACAATTTGACTCCAGATACATATTTTCCAATGTCTGGTTTACCAAGACAATAGGGTTAGCCCTAAAACAGAGAATAAATTCAGGTCAAAATCTTTTGTAATTTTAAGACTATTCAAGACCAAAGTTTAAAGTTAGAATTAATATCTTTTTTCAATCTTTTCTGATAAGAATAAAGGGGGAAAAATGGGGCTTTGAGCAGCCTGGTCAAGTGGAAGGTGTGCTTGCACATGGCAGGAGGGTTGGAAAGAAAAGATCTTTAATGTTCTTCCAAAACCAAACCATTATGGAATGGGAATTCTGTGATAAAAACGTCTAGACTATGAGTGAGATCTACTATAAAGAAAGACCCAAAATTTCTTCCATGTAAGAACAGCAGCATATAGAGGAATACAGGTTCCTCTGCACACAGGTAGAAAGGATTATATTAAAAATTAAAGTTATTTTAAGACAAATAAGATCCAGGTTTGAGAGACACAAACCTAGTGTAACACTAGTTTACCTTTTAGGCAAATCTCTCTGCCTACTCTCCCTGTTCTGGCTCTCAGCTGGTTTCTAGGTATCTTCCCAGCAGGAGGTTGGAATGGGAGCAACCATTTTTTCTTAGCAATTCAACAATAATTGGTGCTCAAAATAAGCTGTAGGTGCATGGCACAGTATTGTGGCACTTGGTTAGTTTTGGAATGTTTTGAATCCTAGGGCAGGAGTCACTTGCCTCTCAACTAGGTCCTCTGTCTCCACCCTTGAAAGTGGGAACAGCCTGTACAGTCCAAATCTTTGACAAAGGTCCTAATTTTAAGTAGGTAGATGAAAACTGGAAAGGAAATGCTAAGTGTAAATGAAATCCAATACCCCACAAAATGTCTAGAGTCCCACTGATGTATATGTGACATGTTCTGAGGAAAAAAAAAATTAGAGAAGAGCAAAGAGGGTCATCCATTAAGGTTCATTTTTATAACCTTTGTATAAGATTTCTGTTTGAGACTGAAAGTACATTAAACAGTCATGGTCTGTCAGTGACCTTATATTTAAGAGCAGAGAGGTAATATGGGATTATTGGTAACACATTATTTTACAGGGCATCAATAACCATGTGTAAGAAATTACCATAGAATTACAATGTTATTACATGGTTATTTGTGGCTTTGCCAAATGCAATGTTACTTGATCATCCTTGGATTAATGGGGTGTTGATCGGGTTTGGCCATTTACCTCCATCCTGGGTCATAAACCTGATGTTAGCTGAACTAAGTTCCCAGTCTAGCAGTCATAGCATTTAACATTTCTTTCCCTCTGAAAAAAAAAAAAGTTGCTGTTGGGAGGTCGAATCACAAAATACTCTGATTCTTAAATGCAGAGGTTTTCAAAAAGACTTCATCAAGACCTTTTCAATAATTGCATGTTATTTTATATTCCCCACAGTCTGTAAACAGATTCTCAAAGTCTGGAGATTCATATTTTCCCAAACTATTTGGATTTTTCCATCAAGAGAACACTGCTGGCCGCCACCTTTCCCTGCATTGTAAATGGCTCACAGACTCAGAGAAAACTGGAGATGTTTGAAATTACCCTGAAGATCATCGAGTCGAACTAACCCAGCACTGCCAAGCTCACCACTAAACCATGTTCCCAGCACGAGGAACACTTCCAGGGATAGCCACTCCACCACTTCCCTGTTCCAATGCCTGACCACCCTTTCACTAAAGAATTTTTTCCTAATATCCAATCTAAACCTGCCCAGCACAACTTGCAGTTGTTTCCTCTCGTCCTGTCTCTTGTTACTTGGGAGAAGAGACCAACCCCCACCTGGCTACAACCTCCTTTAAGGTGGATGCAGAGGGTGAAAACATGCCCCTGACACTCCTTTTCCTCAGCCAAAACAGCCCCAGATCCCTCAGCTGCTCTTCACCAGACTTTTGCTCCAGGCCCTCCATTTGCTGGTGGATGCTATAAGAAACCATAGGCGAGCCAGAAATTTAGACCAATGCACTGCCTTTGTGCATTTAGAAATTTTTAAAAGAAACATCAAGCTGTGGACATGAGGTTTTGGCAGAGAGGCTGGCTGTAGCCTCTGCACTTTTAAACACTGACAGCAGCAGGCTTTTCCCTCCCTGCATTTCTGTTTTCCTAGTCCTTCTCCTAAGGTTAAGGCACACTGAACACAGCCCTGACACTGGCTATTTTCATTTCTTTGTATGCAGAGATCAGCCACAGAGCTCTCAGCCGACCAGGCCTGAGAGAAGCCTAAATACTACCCTACAACAGTCTAGAAAGTTCACCACGGTGAAGGCTTTCTGTTCCTTATGAGTGAGAGTTTCAAGGAAATTTAAATATTTTAGGGTAGATGCAGAGTTGAAATTCCTATGTGCTTAGGTTGGCTTTATTGGTATCCCTCACAGCAGCAATAAAAAATAAAACAATTTCAAAAAAATGACTGAAATTCTAAGAGCTTGACCTTTTCTTCCACCTCTTCGAGTAATAAGGGAACATATTGTGGTCACAGTGCCTTATGCTCCGTTTGTAGTCACTGCATAGAGTTGTAAATCGAATATATTGCACAGTCATGGTCATACATAGCCCTCATCTGCTGGTCAGCAAGGGTCACCCCATGCTTTGTATGACCCTTACTACAGTCTGACATGTGAGAAAGTATTTTTTTTTAATCAAAGACATGCTGTGAAAGACTAGGAAAGACTAAGAAAGAATAAGCAACAAGGGTTCAGTAACACACACAGTCCTCAGGGCTTTATCCCGCTCTGCCACTGATTCCCCCTGCCATCTTGAACAGACTAACTCCTAGATATCTCAGTCTTCCCCAAATCCCAAATGCAATAGTAGTGCTTCCTGTCTCCATGAGTGATGGAGGGAATTTGTCAGTATCTTCAGCCCCTTCAGCTTCTCAGCTGAAAAGTGCTATTCACACACAGATTATTATATTTGGAGCTGAGGATAAGGGGGATATTCAGCTGTATGGGCTGTCCATAACTGAGATGCCTTTTATTCCTTGCTTGAAATGTAGAGCTCTAACTGAACACCTTCCATCAAAGTGACTGTCATTTTTTCATATTGATGCAGCTGTAATTCACAATTTCTTTTCCATAATCCTATGAGAAACCAGAAAGGGTAGAGGAATTCCCACAGCCTCTTTGTCTGGAAGCTGCTGTCTCCTCAGCCAGGGGGCTGCTGTGGAGGGCAGGGGCTCTGGTAGGACTGGCAATGAAAGCTCTCATCACCAGCTTTTAATCAAACCCACCAGCCCTCCTGTTAGAGGTCTGTCTGTCAGCAGCTCCAGCAATTCAGCGCCCAAAGTGCTCCTTGCTCTGTAGCCTAATTCAGGAAACAACTTTTCTTTAGGAGTGTTAACATTGGCATCCACTACCTCATTCCAGCTTATATTTTAGCAAATAATTTCTCTTTCCTTTCACCAAGTTCATCCTCAGTGGAAATTAGAAATATATATTGCCATACTCTTGAAAATTCCTGAATAAATCAAGGGCTGGGTGATTTGAATTTATAACAGCACTATCCATCACTCCTTGAGCCACACAACACTTAATCCTCCGTCTTTCTTCCATCTGAAAGTAACCTTGGGGATTAAGTACTATTGGATTTAAAATCACCTCACCTTTCTTATGAAAAATATTTGTAAGAAATACTGAAAACATGACAATTTCACTGACATAAATTTGTCATTCCAGACACGGAATATTTCTACCCATTATTTGCATTGTACAGATCTTGAGACTGTAGCACAAAAGAACATACGCAGTTTCCACAACCTCTCACTCCTCCCAAAATTCCCTGTTTAATGACTTTGGGTTTGAAATTGCAAACCTCAAAATGTTAAGGCATTGCTTGCTGGTGTCACCTGAGTAGAGGGCACAGGGATTTGAATGTGGCCTGAGCAGATTTAAACCCCAAATGCAGAAAGCATTTGATTTTGTATCCCAATTAAAAGAGAAGAGAATAATTTTGTAGTAGAATTCTAGCTCGATAATTAACTTCCAAATACGGGAATTAAAAAATAATGATGCAAAAGAAGAAGAAAAAAAGACCAATAACTTTGGATTTTTGGGTGGTTTTTTCTTTTTGGAGATCAGGTTAAATAAAAATTTTTAAAAGTTGAACTGTAAGTTAGAGCTCCTTAAAAAATAAATGCATCCATAAACACCAATTACAATGGGGCAGGAAAAGCTTGTTATTATCCCAGACCTCCTATGAGGGAAGGATCACCTGCTTGTGCTCTTTGCCATTGTGTAAACTCTAAATTGCCTCAAAATGGCTCAGCAGACCCTAATTTATATTCTATGATAACCATGCATTGAGTTCAAAATTCACCAATATTAATGTCAATAAAACTATAGCCAGAATTATATGCAGAATTAGGGCTCCAGCCTGGATGAAGTCTGTTGTAGTCTCTGCTTACATTATTTTCCTTTCTGGGAGAAAACCTTTATCTGGAAAAGGAATTAAAAACTGCATGTCTTGTAATGTAAAAATGGAATAAACATCAGAAGACGTGAGGAAATTAAGCAAAGAAATGCACAGAAGTTAAGTACAGTTTTTCATGGAATTCCCTGTAACTTCATATAATAATAATTATACTTCATAATTTTGCATAGTGATAAATAAACATTTTCCCCAGAAAAAGTAAATATTATTATTTCTTGAACTCTGTGTAAAAAAAAGAGGGAAATATCTAAAATGAAAGCCAGGCATATTTTATGCTGATTGCAGTAATAAAATCTCAACCTCTGCAACCATCAGAATCAATGTTACTGTAGGGGTCTGACCCAGAATTCACTGGAGTCTAGGGAGAGATTTGTCCTGACTTCAATGGGCTTTGGATTAGGCTCTGCAGGAACAGCCAAACCCTGCAAAAAATTTGTTCTGCCAAGTTCAAAACCAGATCTTTGAATACAAATAAAACTGAACCTCAATATCATCTCTTCTTGCAATAAATTCTTCTAAGTTCATTGGGTAGAAGGAGCTGAGATTTCACAATACCTAAAAGCTCAGTTTCCCACATTCCAACAGAAATAAAGAAACCTGATGGGGCTTTACTGGTTCCATCTTTTCTGTTCTCCAGGGAATACTGAAGACAAGACTCCTCACTTGTTGGTGAAACTCACTCTCCGTTCCCACGTGAAAGTTGGTAGGAACCTCTGCCACAATTGCAGTTCTCAGGATGGGAGAGGGATGAAAAATGCATCCTTCTCTTATTTGGTTTCCTCAGAGATTATGGATATAAATCCCATGCCCAGATGGAAGAGATGCCTTTTTTTTTTTTTTTTTTTTTTTTACCCTCTCCACAACTTCTTGGCTCCCATCACTGACTTGGAAGTGAGTTTTATTTATTTGGGGGAAGGTGTCGGCTGGACAGTTGCGGTCGTATTTCACGTGTGTGCAGTCCTATGACTTTAATTGCTCTGCTTTTTCCGCTCATCATTTCCCTATACATTCACTCTTCACTGCAAAGCCAATAAATCCCAATAAATCCCTTGGCTCTGTAGCATACTGAATGCACTTAAGAGTTCTCCAGAGAGGACTGGCCAGCCATCACACCTCCCTGACTGCCTGCTGTCTGCTTCATTCCCATCCGGCATTTGCAACCCAGTGCTGGACTGACACAGCCACGGAGATGGGCTCTGGCGTGGCTGGCAGGTGGCCAAATGCAGGTTTATTTCAATATTACAGCCCTGATTAATAATGTGGGTCAAGGGATTCTGGGGGGATGGCTGGTGTCTCTGTTGTTGCTGGTGTGAGGTTTAGGGCTGGGTTGGAAAAAGAGTGATCTTCAGATTTTAATAGCATTTTCATTAGTTTAAGAGTAACATGTATCATTTCACCAGGCAGATTTTTCTAAATAGCTCTTCCTGTGGTATTTCTCTGCCAGTAGTACATTAAATTAAATAACGTCATGAGAGCTCAGTCACCTGGCTCACCATGATACACAAACAGTTTTATTTAACCAAACAGGGACTTCTGCTTCTGCTTCATGTGTCACAGTTCAGTCTGAGCATCACCTGTCTCTTATCATATATGGAAACCTCTGCAAAGCAGCAAACTGCAAGGAAACCTGCAACAAATCTTTCTGTTTTCAGGAGAACCTAATACTGACTTTTCTTCACCTGTATCTGACAAGACAATGTCTTGATTTCCTCTAAAAATTTAAGCATGTGAAGAAATTATGGAAAAGCAACCACTTGGTTTCTTCTCCCTCCATTCATTCATTAGCTGTAACTAAAACTCATAGCTCACATTTACTCAGAGTAAATTGTTTTGGGGGGCAATAAGAGCAGGAGAAGCTCTATATAAGGCTTGTGTGTCATTTGGTAACAGAAATGTGTCGGGAGTATGACAAGTCAGTTTTTGTGAGAAAACCCACTGTCATGACTATTATTTTAGTTGACTCCAGAAACATGTATAAAAATAAATCCCACACAGGATCTCTTAAATGTATGTAATACTGCAGGTCCATAAGCGAACACCTGGATTTAGCAGTCATAATCCCTACATCTCTTCTGTTTAATGTATGCATATAAATGCATACACACACAGAGATTTGCTGTTTTAAACACAGGCCATATTTAAGCTTCCTTTCTGTGTGTCGGGACAGATGGATTGAAGTCACAGCAACAGTAAATATAATGTTTCTGTCTGGTTAACATGAACAAATATCTCTGCATGCAACGTTCATGAGTCAACTTCAATGCACTCAGCAGAGCAGCTCAACAATTTTACCAGCTCTGATGTAACACAAATTTAAAATACATGGTCACTTGCTAAAGAGCTGCAGAACAGATGACTCTTCCCAGCTAATGTATTCACTGTCAACTTCCCCCAGTTTAGTTGCCAGCTAGTTTCTCCTATCCATCAAAGATGTTTTCATTAAAACTGATTAGCTGCTGAAAGCAGAGTGAAAGGGGATACCAATGATTTTTATTCTAAAATTAGCTGCTTTTGTATTTTCGCAAATGTGTCATTGGTTTCACTCACAACTCTTTACTTCCATTTCAAAAGCAGAACCCAAACATTATGTATAAGCCAAAAAAGGTGGAAATAGTGGGAGAAGAATTCTGATTATGAGCATAGCCCCTTACTTTCCCAATACATCCGTAGCAGGTTTCTGTTACTTGCAAATTCTAGTTAAGAGCTTTTTCTCCCAAGACCTACATATTTGTATTACCAAGCATTAAAAAGCACTTGAGAGTCTTTTTTTCTTTTTTTTTCCCTTGAACAAATCTTACCCAGGAGAAGATATAACCATCAGTTTGAAGGCACTTTTCAGACAGCCCCAGGAGAACAGTGAGGTACCTAGAGCTGCTCCCTGCTAATGCTGCCAGTGTTCACTGCCTGACAGACCTCCTTGTTCTTCCCTCATTTACTTGCGGATAACTCCTGCAATAAAAAGAAGGCAATTCCTATAGGAAAAGACCCTTATTTGGTTAAATTATACTGTTTGGAGGGGGGGGGGGGAGGGGTGTGTGTGTAACATGGAGGCAAGCAGTGCACTTTTCAGGAAATCAAGATTTTTTGTGCAAATAGCCAGAGAAAGCATCCTCTTGACAGCAGATTGCTTCTTCCCTGACTGCATTAGACTGGTGCAGTACTGGTGTGTCCTGACTGCAGCTGCTGCTCAGCACTGGCTCTGACACATGGAAGTAGCTCCATGCAGTAATTTGCTCAGAATTAGAAAGAGGAAACTCAGAACAACACAGCAGACAGAGATGATGTCCAAATGTTTGGAGAAAGAGAGCTTCTTATGGGGATTGAACTTTCTGTAACTTGGTTTGCTGTGAAGATTGCTGATTCACTGACTTTTATTATTTTAATGTGTCTCTGTAAAACTAACCATTTATTAGGAGCCAAATCCGCAGCTGGAATAAATTGTCTGATTTATCATCCTACCTTCACAACACCCTTTTTGCTCCGGCCTTTAGTGTTAAATCCCACTTCAGCCTCATCAGTAAAAGCCTTTCCCAAGTTTAAGTGCTGGAGGTACAGGGAGGAAAAGCTTTTTCCTGTTGTTGCTGATACTGCTCAGAGGCTTCGCATGGATTTTTCAGGCTAAGGATTTAATTGCAATGCTTAATCTGAGTTGTCTTTAAGTCTTGGATGCTGTTCATTAGACAGATATTTTCTGCTTCTTCTTTCCAAAACTTAAGCATCACAAAAACAAGACTGTATAAGGCTGGAGCCTCAAAAACCCGCTCTAGGCAGCTCAGGGAGACAAGGGTGTTCCTAGAGGAGGTCTCTAAAACCGGAAAACAGTGCTTCTAGGAATCTTTGCCAAAGCACTTTGGAACTTTTTTCTACAGATGTGACAAACAGGAGGATGTGACTGAAAGAGATTAAGAAACAAAACGTTCAGGACATGAGATACTTTTACCCCAAACAGCCTGACCAATTAACAAAAGAAGTATAGGATATTTGTTTTCTGAAGTGTTCAAAGTGTCGGAGGTGCTTTTCCAAGGCAGGAATGTGCAGATCCTGCCCAGAGACCCACTGTATCTGTCTGAGAGGCTTTCACCACCCTCTGTATGGTGGGAACATTTCTCTCTAACATTTCTCTCTGCAGAGCAATCTGGCTAAAACAGTTTTGTCACTGTTTCATTCCTTTTTATACTTCAAGGGCTCGTAAAAAATGTGACCAAAAGATGCACATGAAAAAATCTTGCCTGACACACAAGTGGGCAGCTACATTTTTCTGTATTAGAGTGTATTCAGAATTTCCTCCATTTATTTTAATCCTGATTTTATATAACAAAATGCAGTAAAACATCTGTTTATTTTTTATTTTATTTTTAATAACAAGAAAAAATTAACTTGATAAACTCATTTCTCTATCTAGATTGCGAAATGCCACATATATTCAAGAATTATTTTTCAGCCAGTCAAATTGCTAGCAGAAAATCCTTCATTTTTCTAGTTTGCTTCAAAAATCTGAAATCAAGTTCTCTCCATATTTGCTTTATGCAGTGGAACACATCACTAATTTCAGATGAGTCTCACAGGTACTTGGGGTATACTGAATGTACTTTTAATCAATGGATATAAACTGAGGTATTTGATATTTCAAATCATCCAACACACAGGCTTTATTTCTTAACTTTTTTCCTATGCAAAGCCCTTTACATCTCTTTTTTTGTGCCCTTTCCCTGACATTTTTCCTCCCACAGTTTCATAGCTTTTTTAAAGATGGTGTGTCTCTCTGCATTTGAGAGAAAATCACAATTCCTGTAGATTTACTGTGGTATAAACGGTGGGAATGTCAGAACGTCACCATCTCCTCTCAAGCTACTGTCCTTCATCCTCCCTAATGCTTTGGAAATTACACTGTTTTCTGTGGTTAAGTCTTATCCATGTTCCCATTTGACACAGAAACAAACAAAACCCAGTTATCTCTGGTGAAGCCCTGCAAATTACAACCTTCCAGCCCAAAATGATAACTTAATCTTCCAGGAAACAGCACAGACAGAGAATATTTGAGCTTTGGGGAATAGTAGCTCACTGTGGCATGTGAAGCCAGAGCTTCATCCCTTCACATGTCCTGGACCAAAAGATATGTGAAGGGGCGCAAGAGCTGAATAATTTTGCTTGTGATTTTCACACTGATTCACACAGAAGGGTCTTAATGCATCTGGCCTCAGATTTTCACTCTTGAAGATCTCCCTGACGTAAAGATGGGGTTAATTTTCCACTTTTAGTGCAATAAGAATGTTGGATTAAGACACCAGTGGAGCAGGTGTTGGTACCAGCTCGGGGACGCTGCGGAGGGGATCCGCTGCTCCCGTAACTCGGTGGTTGTTCCTATGCTGTGGAGGAGCAGCTTTCTGTTCCTGTTTCTCTGGCTGTTTAAACATAATGCATCCCTGAACTGAGGGAGGGAAATTGCAGGCGCTCAGCCGGCCCTTCCTGGTGCACAATGGCAGGAAGACACTGCTATGGGTTCTCTGGGGCCTGTGTGGCCTGATATAACTCTGCCAAAGAAATACAGTGAACCTGTGAGGCAAAGCCACACACAATATGTCAGCTCTCTCTGAAAGGACAGATAATGCTGGATATGGTAGCAGCTGTGCTATGAAAATGTCTTGTCTGCTGGTAGCAAATGCTGCCTAATCCTTGTCATCTTCATGCATAAGAGCAATTTAGCAATTGACCATTAGTCTTATGTATTCATGGTTTTTTCTTCCCTCATGTGTCATCATACTGAACAACTCTGCCTGAGAGAACACATAACCACGGCTGAGAGAGCTGGGGGTGTTCAGCCTGGAGAAGAGAAAGCTCCAGGGAGACCTTAGAGCCCCTTCTGGTACCTGAAGGGGCCACAGGCAAGGGCCTGGAATGACAGGACAAAGGGGAATGGCTCCAAACTGACAGAGAGCAGTTTTAAATTAGATATTAGGAAGAAATTCTTCACTGTGAGGGTGGTGAGACGCTATAACAGGTTGCCCAGAGAAGATGGCCCATCCCTGGAAGTCTTCAAGGCCAGGCTGGATGGGGCCCTGAGCAACCTGGGATAGTGAAAGGTGTCCCTGCCCATGGCAGGGGGTAGGACAAACAATGCTTAATGTCTCTTCCAAACCAAATAATTCCATGACTCTTGCTGCCCATAGGAGAGCTCATAACACTTCAGATCACAGTCGCAAGTGGTTTTTGGGGGGTCAAAAAACATCACTGAAACACCCAGAATAAGGCAAGTGATTCCAAATCCTTTCAAGTCTCAGTCCCCTGCTCCTTCTGACACTCAGTGACAAATAGTATGTGGTCCTGCAATTAAAACTACTACAGAGACAAAGCAAACAAACCCCAGGGCCTGTTAGAAACATCTAATCACGACAGAAAAATTGCACCACAGAAGTATGCTAAACAAAACACTTATTATGAATACCTCAAAAAACAATGACAAATGCAAGGCTGTAAAGATCAACAATAAAAATTAAAAGCAAAAAACCCTCAAAACAAATGTCTCCTAAATTAATGACAATATTTATAGAACAGATCTAAGCACAGACCTAATATTTAGCTTTATTTAAAATTTGGCTCCCAAGAGAATTAAAAAAACAGCTGGTATTGTTGATCTAATAGCGCCATGTCGTCCCAAGCAGACGGTGTAAGGACTGTGTGAGGTTCAATGTCAACAAGCCATAGACTCGGAAAGATTGAGTTTACTATTTTATTTTACGTTGAAATGTTGTGCTGCAATGAGAGTGGAATTAGATGAAATTCTAGAGCAAATATACAGTTTGAACCCTAATTCATTTAGTCAGTTTAAGAAAAGGGAGAAATAAATATCACCCCGCTCAGTACAGCCAGCTGAACTGTACACTTCAACATCCACAGACAGCATCAGCTGGCTTGGGAACTTTGTCTTTAGGAGTTCACTTTGTCTTTCAGGAGGGATCTGCAAGACTAAATTAAAAGCAACACAGCAATCCTGATTCAGTTCTTCATTAGTCACCTATAGAGAGGAAGCAGTTTCTTGTCTGATTTTTGAAAACCTGGCAAAAAATGAGCTGTCTAGGTGTTTGTTTGTGGATTATAATGTCTAACATTTGGCAGTGGAAATATCACTTAGGATCCTTTCTCTTCTAAATAAATATAATTCAAACCATCAACAAAAAACAAACTCAGGAAAGCATTTTGACCTGATGCAGTTAGCCAAAATGATGATTATCTCCAGTGTGACAGTGTGTTCTATGAAATAGGCTGTTCATTTACAGCTTTCCACTACCTTTCTACATGCTATACCTTTATTCAGTGGTCCTGAGAAAATGTCTGGGGCTTGTTCAGCATGAAAAGACTCGTGTGAAAGCAATGTGTCTAGCTGAAGGTGTCCCTGCTCATTTCAGTGAGGTTGAACGAGATGACTTCCACTGGTTTCTTCCAACCCAAACCATTCTGTGATCAGTGAGAATTAATGAGGACGTTGCAATTGCTTTAAACAGCTCCATAAACTGCCAATAGGTATTTATATTCCCAAATTTACACACACAGATATATTAATATGATGCTGCTGAAAAGCTAAAATGTATTTGTTGCTGCCAAAGCTGATTCCATACTACACGCAGAGAGCTGTACAAACCCCTCACACGTCTAGAGCTTGTGGAATGTGTAGGAGGGCAGGAGAGCAGCCAGCTCCCCCACCCAGCCCAGCACACATATGAAAAACACCCAAGGGACTCTTTGATTTGCACAGCACGGGCAAAAATTATTGGATTAGGGTGACAAATAGGATGAGCGGGTTGAGCCGTGCCCCCTCCTTCTCATGTTAAGGGAAACAAAGGAAAGTGCTGGGCGGGCCCCTCCAACGCCCCAGATGCCTCCTCCTGGAAGGATGTTTCTTCCCTCCAGCTTTTCCAGCCTGGCCCTTTTCCATCTCATGTGGAACAAATGTCAGAATAATCCTGACACGGAAATCTCTTAACCACGCTCTAAAATCTGTCTGCACATGGGAGGGAAAAAACCCAAATATCTGATACATGCATCAATATGAGACTTCCCTAATTGACAGAAACCTGGGGATAAATTCCCTGCCAGGAGTGTCTGCCCAGGTGCATGCCCAACACACTCATTTGACATACTGCCTGCTATCAAAATCTATCTAACGTGCCCCTTTTTCCTCTTTATTCATACTGAGAGCCCATAATCTTTTACTAAGAGGAATTTTTTTAAGAAATAACAAGAAAAGTACTTCCTAAGCCTGTTTTACAGGGAAACTTTCTCTTTTGTTTCCAATCCTTGCATATCTTTATCCCCTCTGGAATGATTTCTCAGTGATATATGGTGCTAGATGCTCTTTACCATCACTTTCTTGGCATTGACTTGTACTTGGTTTCATTTCTGACACATCCGGTTGAACAATAAAGTTTTTGGAAAAATTTGAGCCCTGACACACAGGAGCTGTACATAAATTTCCTTTAATGTTCCTAACGGCATCTTTTGCATTCAGGAGACCATTTAATATCACCAAACTTCTTTTTTTCTTTTTTTTTTTTGGACTCTTCTACCTTCTGGACAAGGTCAGTGAGAGTAGCAGAAAGCATGGAAAATCTCTGGGTTACATTTCCTATAATACCCTTGCAAACCAAAAATTTAATTTTTTTTTGTTATTTGAATAGAGAAATGGCCTCTAAAATAGCTTAGAAACTGGGTTTAGCCTTCATTCTTCAGCCTAAAAGTCATGGATTTGGTCCTACTTCAGGAACAGTTGCTGATTCATATAACCTCAGGAATGATCTGAAATTTCACTCGAAGTCATTTTTTCAGGTCTGATAACGACTTCAGTGTATCTCGATATAGAACCTGCCATATTTGCTGTAATATGACAGAGAAATTAATTAGGGTAACCCTAATTCAGCCCAAACTCTTTATGTTACAGCACAGGGCAAGCCTCTGAGCCAGATCCAGCTCCCACCTGGTGGCATGGAAGATGTTTCCACGCAGCATTTTGTTCTTCTCTGGACAGCTGGCACCATGCCTGCCCCCTGCACAGTGAATATTTTTAATATCGAAGGTCTCCTCCTCCTTGCTAGATGTTGGACCACGCAAAAGCCTACATTTGTTGCGCACATTTCTAATGCATAATTTAAAAAAGATAAGCTAGCATGTTGCCTGCGAGCTGTAATTAAATCAGTAATTCCTTGTGGAGTTCTCATTAAGTCGTAACAGTAGGAACAGTCGTAGCCCGAGGTAGTCCTTCCTGCCTGCAGTTTTATTTTGGTTTTCTGCACATCTGCTTCCTATTGTGCCTTTTAGTACTAACACCTTGAGCATGAATGATTCCCCTAGGCTTTCTGGCTGGCCACCTTGCGATTGTTTTTCTCCTTTAAAAAGGAATAGTGAAAAAAAGATCCCCTGACCTAAATGATTCAGTTCTCCACAGAGCACTACTGTCTTCGTGGAATCTTTGTGATAGGTCATATTTACATAGTTAATCCTTAATGATGGGAGTTCAGTGCTTCCTCATGAGTAATGCTGCACATCACACAAGAAGTAGATTTTGTTTTTTGTTTTGTGTATAAGCCATAAATTTTCTTGTTTAAGATCCTCTGTGTGTGTAAAGGCAGGATGGTCCAGCAATATAAGCTGACTTCCAGAGATCCAGGCTCAATTCTCTGCCCTAACACAGAGTTTACATGAAGGCAGAATGGCAGAATTTGTCTTTTCCCTTTGTTTAGGTCCCTATTCCCCGAAAAAGGTTAACCTGAAGTTTGGCACTGGTGACTCACCAATGAGGACGTGGAGAGTGTGGTACTTCCCAGGGCATGCACAGGAACCAGCCCTCAGGGCTGGCCACAAAGGAGCAGAGGAGCAAGGACACATCTGAGCAGCTTCCTCCAACACTGCTATCTGGACTGGACTGCAGGGAGGTGTTCAATGTATTAAATCAATTTCTATCAGATTCCCAACCAATTTGACCATTTACTCTCTTCAGCAGTGGATAAGAAGATAGTTCTGGATGAAGGTAGGCACATTTCAAGGCAAAGGCTGCAGCAATTGCACAGCATGTTGAAGATCCTCTTGTTGATTCTGTCCAAGTTCTGTTAAGACCTACAGATGTTTCTGCTAACACCAAGAAATTGGCTGCTGGGCTTTCTTCACCTTACTATTGAGCAGTTTTTCATCATAAAAAAGACAGGTTTGTACCCAGAAAAGAGAGTAAGGCTTAATACAGCCTCATAGGACCCTCACTAGAGAAACCAGAGTCACGAACAGTAGTTGTTACCCTAAAAAGTGTTTACACTTTAAGTGAGAATTTAATGGAAAAATACATTGACCTGGTTTGAGTGCTTCTGCACCCATGTGCTAGGAAAAAATTAGACAACTTTGTGTGTCCTTTCCCTTTTGCAGGCATTTATGGCTTGCTTTTTAATTAAAAAAATTTAAAATTAGCTCAGGTCACTCTTTGCATTTTTAACTTTGGCAGTGTGCACTACAGACAGAGAACTTTCAGAATCTGCATATAGCATTTCATATCAACAACCAGAGCCAGAAATGCTTTAGACTGTTCAGAAACTATTTATATTTTACAGATATGGTTTTCACACACTTACTACTTAATTGCATTATAAAAGGCTTCCTCCTCTGCCAGGGCTGGTTGAAAAGCAGGCAGTACCCAGATGTTCTGCTCTCTGCCAGACTGTGATGCTTCTGTGAGTGAAGCAGAGAAGCACTTCACTTCCAGACAGGCACAAATTGCATCTGTCTTGTCTTTGTTTTTATGAGATCTTCTATATCAAACAGGATATGTCGGAGGCCCCAATTCAAGTACACAACTCACTTTATGCAAATGTTTATGAGCATGACTGAGTAGGAATGGCTTTGCCATATTAGGAGCTAGGAAAAGGGAATAGTTTGAATAGTATATGTCCAAAATCATGAAGATTTAACTACAGATGTCCCAGCAAAACTCTTGAAAGGAAAACAAAAGTCCAGATAGGAGAAATGTTGTTTATCGATAAAGTTCATGAACTCATTTGTCCCTTAAAGGGAGGCAAAAAAAGAGGGTCAAAATATATTTATAAGGGGGAGAAAGGGGAAAATGTTTTACTTTATGATCACAGTGGTCAGATTATGTGTAATTTAATAGACTATACTCATACAAAAAGGCTTTTCATAAAAGGATGGAGTCTTTTTGACAAAGTGTCTCCTACAGTAGTTTGTTTCTTTTTCTGTCATAAATTCCTGGTAAACTTAGGAAGGCAAGATCCTATAGATAGTGTGGCTGCCCTATACCAGGGCTTTCAAGATAATGCCAACCTTACATGGAGTTCAAGGCTCCATTTCCCTTTGTTTGCCACTTCCTGCACCACTGTCCCCTTCATTCTCCGTGAGGTGCCAGAGCTTTGTGAATTCCACACCAGCAATGCTGTGAGGAGGTGGATAAAGCACAGACCCATGAAAGCAGCTCTCAGTAGTTTTATAACTTTTTTTGTGAAATATTGCTTTATCAAGACAGAAGTTTCCCTTGGCTAAACAGGGAAGGAAGACAGGCTGTAAAACAGAATTCCAAATCCACCCCACTTTTTAAAAGAGTCTCTTCTACTAGTCCCTCCTTCTGTAAAAGTAACAGACAAAGTGCCAAGATTATGAAACCTTGGTTCAGAACACCTTGGGTCTGGCTGGTTTCCATCTGTAAATCACAATAATAGAAATGTTGCAAAAGAGAAAGGACCAACAAGCTGAAAATTAGTGCTGGAACTTGCCTGGCAGCAAGTTCTGGTCCCAGTGACTTGTGAGCACTTACCCAATAGTTCTTCCTTTTCTTTCCACCCCATTCCCAATTGCTTACTGCTTCCTCCCATCTGTTTAGTTTTACAAACTAAGTATCACCCACCATTTCTACCAATTTAGCCCTCAACCCTTTCTACCTAACAGGCCATTCCCCAAATTCTTCATACTTTCGCAAGGTCTCTTTGAGGGTGCATTTCTAGTCCCCCGAACTTCTTTATCTGACCAACTATTCCAGATTCTTACAAAATATCTTCTAAGAGATATTTGGCCTCTTAGATGCTGCCAACTGTTGCTTCTCTGAAGCTATTTTATTTAGTTTGATTTCCAATGCACTTTTTGAAAGCTTTTAGTTACAGAAACTTCAGAGCTTTTCCCATTAGGTTTGGTATTTGAGCCCCCAGGCCTGCAAGTAAAACAATACATGAAGGCATATTCAGATGCTTCCAGACTTAAATTCTTGTAAGATTTCCTTCATTTTAGAGCAAAAATTTATTTTGCATAGTTTTCTTCACTAATTTCTTGTACCAGCAGCCTGGCTACACTGTGTTTCCCAGCAGTCTAGTTTGCTTTATCACTTAAACTTGGTGAGTTACTCATATAATCCTCTGTGAAATAAAATAAAAAAAAACCTACTCTGTAAATATGGCCCATAATGTGTACCTTGTTCTTTAGGAATCTCACAGACATTAATTATTCTGCATCGACCATACCACACTGGAGAAATAAAAACATTGGTTTCAAGATTTTATTCCCAAGGCTTTCTGATTTTTTTTTTGCATCCACAAATCATGTGACAGCTCTGAAGTCCCTCAAAGTCTCTCAAGAAGACATGTAAAAAGAACTGCAAAAAAGCAAGGCTTCAGAAAACATCTCATTCAATATCTTTTCATTTCACTCCCTATTCTCCAACTGGGAATGACATCCTTAAAGGATAAAAACCAAAGACCAACTGCTTTTTCGTCCTCAGACTCTTTTCTAAAAACAGTGTTGTAGTGTAAGCAATTTGGGGATGTTGCACATGCTTTCCTTAAGCTTTCTGCCAGAAAATAAATTTAGAAGTTATAAATAGCACATGTGTATATCGAAAGGAGTTTACCCTATAGGCTTAATGCTATGTACAATTTCAGTTGTTTTCTGTGCTTTGTGTACAGTAGAAAGCAAGTTGCACACAGCGTATGGTTGACATTCTCAGTTCTGATAATGCATGAGGGAACAGCACTAAATCATTTTTATTTGCTGAAATATCAAAAGGCCTCTGGCTGACAACACCAGGGAAGAAAGGCTGTGACTCTCAGCGAGTTAAAAGGTACCATTTTCATGGAAGGATGGCAGAGATGAGAAACTCTTTGCCTCCCTCACACTGCTTTCTTTTTCCTCAGCTGCCTGACAAGGCGCTTTTTGTTCAGCTAGATGTGGATGGGGAAAACTTGCAGACTTGCAAGCTTTCAGTAGGGCTCAAGCAGCAGCGAGTGCTCAGCAGCACACACGACTGGATGCTGACCTTAATCAAGCTGCCTCTTCACAGGCAGCCCCCAGAATTTGGCAAGCCCTGCTTCCAGGCGTTAATTAAAAAGGAGCAGAGCCAAATGTGTTTGCACAAGTGTCACGGTCACACTTCTGTCTTCATGCTCGTTATGTGCTCAGCATCAGAACTGCTCCTTAGAAAGGCTTCTCCAAATGCTCTAGGAACCCAGTTGTGGCAATTTGGGTGACAGCTACTTCAGCTGTGTGTGCAATTAGGGGATGCATAAATGAGTAGGCGGCTGATTAATTTTCTCCATGCCTGTGAAAGCAACGCTAACCAAGCACATAATGGATGCTGAAGGAAAGTGACACTCACTGTTTATGTATTTCTGTCAGGATGAAAGATAACACTTCACAGCGGCCGTGGCATGTCTTGTCCTGAAAATCGGTCCTTAATTATGTTCCTGGCACTGCAAGTAACCTCAGACAGGCAGAGTCAACATGCTGTACAAGAAGGGATCTTCAAAGAAGTGTTGCTCCAATACCTACCCCATGAAGCCTTTGTGGGGGCTAAGGCCCAGCAGGAAGGGTCCTGGCTATGCTAGGTGTGCACACCAGTAAGAGGATATACCTCTGCATCTAGTTTAGTAGCAGAAGAGTGGAGGTTCAGGTTGTAAGAAAGGTTTTTTAGATCCTCCTGCCTGCCCCAGGTAATTTCACCTAACAGATACAGTGTGCAGTAAATGCCTAAATTATAAAGAGCATTATAAAATGTCACATCATTCTTATTTTCAGAAGTAGCATGACTAGCCTTGGATTTTAGTCACAGGTATCATAAATTTCCCTTACATTTCCTTACTGGTGTCCACCCCTGCTCCTTCTGTGCAGGCCATGCTGGGAAATTTCATTTTTAAGAAAGGTATTTCTGTGAATCACAAAAATCAAACCTTCATCTTTGTGACAGGCTTGTAAAGATCTGACACCAAGCTGTGTGAGGGGGCATGAAAGGAACTCACATCTTGTGACTGAAAAATGTGGAAAGGTGGATGGATCACTGGTTGTCCAATCTGACACCTCTTACATTGAAGCATGTTGCAAGCAAAAACAGTCTTTGATACGGAGATTTAACATCTGAAGGTGGATGTGTTGCACTTTAATCTGTGGGAGATCAGGTCCCAGTTACACCCTTTTTAGAAGAAGCTTGATACACAACCTCAAACTGGAAGAAATCCTCATATATCTGTTAATATTTTTAAAAAAGGAGAGAAAACTACATGATGAAAGCTTATTTTTGCTACACTCACAGTGCAGACAGTTTCCTGATGGTCCTTTCAAAGGTGAAAATTCAATTTCTACAACTCATCAATTCTAATTAAGAAACAATTAGGAGACTGACCACCAGACAACTTCGGGGAGAACAAACACAACTTCTTCCATCCATCCATCCATCCATCCATCCATCCATCCATCCATCCATCCATCCATCCATCCATCCATCCATCCTTGCCTTCAGAAAAGTTATTTATTACAGCATTGGAGATTAATAACTCTGACAATAGGAAATAAGGAGGGAAAGTATAAGGATATGAGTGATGAAAAGACAAAACAGCTCAAGGTTTTATATTCCTTGCAGTGAATTTTGTGATTCTGTGGATCAAAAAAGAAGATTTACTGTGATGTTCACCTGAATCCCGTACTTTTGAATAGCCAGATTTTTGAAAAGCTTTCCAGTAAGAGTTTCTGTTGTCTCAAAATAGCCTCGGAATGGGCACCTTATGCACCATGAAATGGAAGAACAGCTTAAAAATGCTTTTTGGTAGAATCTGAAAAGTTACTCTGAAGAGTAGACATCCACAAAAAGTTTGTACAAAATGACTGAAACAACTGCCAGTAAAACTGAAAGCAAATGAGATCACTCTGCCTTCTGTATATGGCACTTGTTTTATAGAACCCTTATTTTGGATGCTCCTTAGAGAACTCAAAATACTTTTTATAAGCTCCTGCTCTCCATCCTTCTTTTGTGATGTCCTGCACCACAAAACCATATGAACAGACTTCAGAAAAACACGCAGAGCTGACATAACCAAGCCTCCTTTCCAAGCAGTACTTAGTAATTAGGAGCACCACTGCACGGACCATTAGAACAATGACTGAGATTGCAAAGGATGATCATGGAAAGAACCAAACGATGTGGATGAGAACCAGGTCAGGATGTAACACATTCCTAGCACTGAAAGCAATGGCTTGTTGGATCCAAAACCTGTAATAAACCAGCGCCAACTGTTGCAGCAGACTCCAATCTGGAGCAATACATTTATCTTAAATAAATACCTTGTGTGGGAGGGGGCAGTGAGCATGTTTTGGTTATTTTTCCAAGGCAGCTGTTGCTAGACAGAGATTCTGAGTGCCCTGAGAAGTATCCTAGTGCAAAAATATTTTGTAGGTGAAGAGGTCAAAAGTGGGGTGCCCTTAAACAGAGGAGGGCTCAGTTTATCAAGTGACCCTGCAATTTGTCATTGTGACATCGTTACCCCACTACATCTGTTTTAAACACTGATGTACTGTACATAACACATCTACATGCAGTGAATTTCTTTCCCCAGTATTTTGTACTGTATGTGCATGTTTATAAACTTAAGACAGAATCACAAGGAGGACTCTGCTCTTTTTCTGTTTCATTCTCCAGAATCACTTACATCAAACACAGAACAAGCACTGGCAATGTTTGTTTATATATCCAGTTTTAACATCAAGAAATTAGGTAAATTAATTGTTATTTCACAATATTCTTAGATTGCCTGTGGCCACGCAAGTTTGTATGTAAACATCTGGGTCTGCAAGCATAACTGAAACTGAGATTCTCCTTTGGGCTCTTTGTCTCAGGCCTCCAAGACTGAGAAGCCAATTTTCTCCATAAAATGTCTCAGATCATCGAGGAACCACAGAATGCACCGGGTTGAAAGGGACCTTAAAGATCACCCAGTTCCAACCCCCTGCCAAGGGCAGGGACACCTTGTGCTGGGCCAGGCTGCTCAGAGCCCCATCCAATCTGGCCTCAGACACTTCCAGGGATGTGTAGGTGTGGATTGATAATGCCAGCTTACCCCAGGACATTCCAAGACAGGGAACTTTGAAAGGAAAATGGGTGCTCCTCTTTTAGCTCTCGGTCATTTTGCTGACTTGCTGAATGTGCTTTTCTTTCACAAAGCAATTGGACGATAATGATAAGAAATTACCAGATGCCACCGAGTTGCATACAACCCACTAACCCAAAGAAATATTGGAAGACATTGTTTTCATTTCATTTGATTACAGGGTGAACTTTAAAATATGATCTGCACAGAGAAAAGTCATCTTTTGATGATCATCAAGCTACCCAGATGATCATGGACGTGTGAGAATGTTTGCTTCAGAAATTCAAACCAAGCAGGGCTCTCTGAGAGGACGTTTTGGCCTTTAAAAAAACCCAATTTGTGGATTGATGATAACTAGGCACAGCACTGACAATAGCTCCCAGACACTGCTAGACAATAAGAAAGTACAGGAAATCCATAAGGCGGATCTTTCTCCTTGGGGGATACACTTTGTCTGACCTGGAAACCACACACTCAGCCCTGTCCAAAAAGGAAAAGATTAGTCACTGGTAGGTGGGCTCTCAGCCCTACCTTGCAGGAGCCTGATGGCAGCCTGTCAAGGATGGGTCCTTGGCTAGGGGGACTTGGCTTCAAAACAAAATATTACAGTGGGAACATTACCATTTGAGCTCCCTCATACTTTCTGTCTAAAAGCAGGGCCACATGCTCAGGCAGGATGCAGAATTAGCATCCGTGGAAGCAACATTCCGCCCTTAGCCATTAGTATGTGACTGTGAATTCGATGATCTTCTTAGTAATCTGTATCTCACCACATTCTCATTAACATTGTATCTGAGAAATCAAGAAATAATAACTGCCCGTGAAATTACTGTGAATTCCTAAATGCTATGCATTTGCAGAGTGTCTACTTTGTCTCTTCCAAGTCTCCTGTTAATGGAGAAGAAAATCCATCAGTACATTAATTGGATTAGCATAGTCCCAAGATTTTTTTCACTTTGACAGTGTTTGAGTAATATGGTTTGGGGTTAATAAAAATAGTTATTCTCTGCATTTCTAGTCACCTCTGTAGGCTGGTTACACACCACCAGCCTCAGAAACTTCCAGTATCACTGCTTCAGCTTCATTGTATGAGGGAAGCATCCACCCTCAAACTATTTTAAAGTGGGGTTTTTTCACTACACAGGGCCCCTCTGCTCCTCACCTATGTTTTCCAGTTATTCCCTCTGCTCATGTACATTCTCCATCCCACAGCAGAGTAGTCCCAACTCTGCATAGATAGGCAATCAGGCATTTGGGCCAGAGTAATGTGCAAGAGACTCCAATGTACTGCAGGGACAGCAGTGAAAGCTTCAGCACAAAGGAACCTTCATAAGCAGTGCTGTCTCCTGTGGCACCCCTCATTCTGAGGTCACTCACTCACAACCCAGTGCCAGAGGTGCCTCCAAAGGCAGGTGGTGTTAATAATATTAATCACCACCCCATGTCCCGGTGCAAGTGGCTCCTTATCCAAAATTCTCTCACTGAACAGGGTTAGGACAATTACTGAGACTTGCACACCTTAAAATGGCAACTTGGGTTTCTCCTCTGAGATGTTCATGGATTTTATAGCAGTTTTCAGCCACCATTTCTCCTTTACTGGAGCTTTCCTGTCTCTCACTGCTGGCTTTCACACTTTCTCCTGTGCTTTGGCCCATGAGCTCCTTTAAAGGGACTGAATAACGTTTCCCACATGACAAATTGGCAGCACTGGATCATTATTATTCTTTAGGTTAAACAAACAGTTTGGGTAGGGAACAGGTCTAGGTTAACTGAGGTAACAAGAGGAAGGAACAGAGCTGCTGCTGAGCCCAAACACTTGGTGGGTGGCATTTGCTTGATTCACTGTTGCTGCTCTGAATTGCACGGAATTGGCAACCCAAGTGTTTTGCAATCAGGAATCAGGACCAAAAGTCTGTGCAGTTTTGGCACTGAGGTCACAAGTTAGAATTTGGGTTGGGTTTTTTTTTATTGCTTTTCTCCTTAGATTGGAGATCTAGCAATTTATTGTTGCTTTTTGTTTTCCTTTCTTAAGTGGATCTGCTTTTCTCATGAATATTTGGCTTTACAAGTCAAGGCTTCGATAGAAACACCCAGTGCAGAAGATCTGTGATGCCACTAAAAGCCTCAATCTGCTCCAAAGGGGACTTTCCACTGGCAGCTTGGATAGATCTCTGTGGAAAGATGAGGCATTGCCTTCTTTTCAGGACTGCCCTGATCTCATCATCTGTTTATTTGGGGGAATCTCACAGGATTTATCTCAGTTATTGCTTTGCACAGGGACAACCTAATAAAAGATACAGCTTTCCTATTCAGCAAATCTTGGTGTGTGGTATGAGACCTGCTGCAGTGTCTGGACCAGAAGGTAAAATTTCATCTTAGTCAGGCTTTTCCAAGAGACAGGTAAGTCCCTTGGTAACTGCAAGGAAGAATGGTTGAATTTCATTGTTTGTACAGAAGCCCATACCCACACTTGCAAAGTAAACCAACCTAGATCCCCACAAGGTCTCTCAGACTGTTTACTTTTAAACTCCTGGAAAATTTGGGGTGGTAGTTTAATTGACTTGTTACGTTACTCTCCTGGCATCTCCTTCAGTACCTTTGCTCACTGTACTGTTGCAAAAAGGAAAACAGGAAAGAAAAGGGAAAAAAAAAAAGAAAAATTCAGTCCCATAAAGATAACACAATAAATGTTGCATCAGCAGTTTTCTAAAAGGATTTTGTTGTTATCAAAACTGGCAGACATTAAACAGACAGAGTCTCAGAATAATTGATATGGGCAAGGGGGTAAGCATTTCGTCTCCCGGTAGGCCAGCCACCTGTGCAAACAGCACTTCCAACTTCTATTTCAGCTGCTGGCTCCTGAACAGTCAATTATTTAGGGCTTTCCAGAGATTTCAGTGGTAGAGAAAAAAAATATCCAGGCCTGTGCTTGAAAGGTAGCTTTATCAGCTTTGCTCAGTCGTGCAATTACAGCCTTTGTTCCTCTGTAGGTGACCGCAGGTTCCAGCCAGACCCTGTCTTGTGTTTAACTTTTAGGGAGCAGTGATAGCACCACTCATAATGTTCCCATGTTCTTCATACCCTGCACAGTCCCTGCAATCTCCCTGCAGGAGACTGGATGGACACTGCAGGAGAACAAGATGGATTCAATGAGACACTGAGTGTTTTATCTCTTCCTTTCCTCCTGAGATAAAAATTCCTAAATAACTTACGGGTGGTTTCAGTAATGACTAAATACCATGGAAAATAAACTGCTTGGAAAGACCTTTTCCTGTAGTTGAAGCTTTCCTGAGCCATCCTTCAACAAGGCACAATTAAAGAATGAAGAGATGAACAGGTTTATCTCACTGAACTGGATTAGACATTGGAGTATATGATACATATTTCTTAGGTAAGGCTAATAATAACAACAATAATAATAATAATTATAATAATAGTAAAAGCAACTGAAAAGAGCTACATTTCTTCCTATTTTTGGGAGGAATAGAACCACTAACTGCTAAATTATACATTGGTTAACCTGGTTTACGATTTCCTAAATGTCTGTTGTAAGGTTTCTTGTACACACAGCAAAGGAGGATTTTGCTTTCAGAAACCTTTGATGATCTACATCATGCCTTGCTCTGCACTCCCACGGGGATTTTGGAAGAAACTGTGCTACTTTTATTTAATGAAACGAACCCTTTTACACAAACATAAAATAATTCATGTGGGAAAACACATTCCTAAAGTGATGTATAAAATTTTTGGCTCTGATCTGCTCATTAGCACCCAGGAACAAGGTTTAAGAGTCAGTGCTGACAGCTCAGTTTTCAGTAGTGGTCACGAGATGAAATATCAAATCATCAAATATGCTCATACAGGAAAATATTTTCCCTGTGTGTTCTTCTCCTTCAAGGATTGTTTACAAGCCCTGTATTTGTAATTCTACCTTCACTATTTACTTGGTGTCTCTCAGAACGAATTGCTCCAAATTCTTCAAGCTGTTAAACACTGATGAGCAGGACCCACCAATTCTTGTTTTCTTCCTGTTTCATTTGCCCAGTAAGGTGCATGAAAAGTCCCTTTAGGTCCTACAATGTTAATGTTTTCTTGCAAAGTTTTTGACTCCAATCCCAAAGTTGCCTTAATGAGTATTTTGGGACCAAAACTGGTGCCAGTTTTGACCAGCCAGCATCCTATTACCCTTCCACTATATTCTTTATCAGATTCTTCACAGCTCACTTAGCAAAACAGATTTATCATTTTGTCTTTCTGTTAGGCTCCATATCCTATTCCTTATTTCATCCTGCTATTCCAATCAAATGGCTATGTGCCATGTTCTCCTGGCAATGCGGCATTTAAAACTTTGATCTTAAAGCATCTCCTGTTATCACCAATGAAAGAGATTGCACTGCATTATGCAAGCAAAGTTTAAACAATAAAGCAAGGTTTAAACACCTTTTAGCTAAAATTTACTTGTTTTTTTTTTTTTTTTTTTTCATTGAAATGTTTTTCCCTTGAAACACCGAATCCCTCCCAGCCTAGGGATATTTCTGCAGCCACAGCACTCTGGATGCACTTCCCAGTCTCCCGGGGTCCTACCCAAAGTTCTGCTGTGATGTCCTCCTCACTCCTGGAGATCTTGCAGATTCCTTCTGCTCCATGCTCCATCTATGAAAACAATGCACACAAAAAATGTGTGGTTTTCTAGATTTCCAAACTGTTCCCTCTCAACAGGGGTCTCAAAGGATCTGTGCTTTCCACCATGACTGCTCTTCTGGGGGGTGGCAGGCCCAAGTGAAGTGCTATTGGACACACAGCTACGACTGCAGACAAAGGGCTGTGAAACAGCATGAGGGAGTTAAACTCTGACTTTCTGCTGAAACTCGGCACAGTTGTTTTCAATAAGCAAGAAAAGCATCAGCTGAAATATCTGTTTTCTGCTAAGAGAGTAAACTAAGATAAAACCTTTCCAGCAAAATGAACCATTATCCACAAAAGTAAAGGGAGGTCAAAGTGCATTGGTTTTGTTTGCTTCATATGTCTTTTTTTTGGGGGAGGGGGTTGGAACATCAGGCAAATGCTAAAGTATTCACTGAGCCCAGTGTTAATAGACATTTGGCATCCATCCTGCATCAGCTGGACTTGTAATCACCAAAGAGATTTACATGGGCCAATCTGCCTTGTGTTGACTGGCCAACATCAATCTTAATGCAGGGTGCTGGCTTCTACAAGGTGCCATTCATCCCTAAAGTACATGGTTCTAGGGCAGATATGCTAGGAAAAATCACAGTAAGACGAAGACTGGAAATTCTATTTTAAAAAAAGTCACCACATCAATGAGATTCAGTCTCCTTTAGCTTCCTCATCCCATCACTGATATTGCCCCTCATAAAATGACAGCTATTTTAATCACTTTACTGCTAACATTTCTGTGGTGCTTTGGGTTTGTCTGGTGGGTAAACAAGTACTCCCCTATTCACTCCCTGATGTTTCTGTAAGGGCCTTTTTATGTGTTCATGTATGTTGTAAACTTAACACAGCTTGGCTCATTTTAAACTGTATAGTGAAAATACCATGGGTTCATTTCAGAGGCTACCAAATGGAAAGTACAGCTTTACAACAGATGTTATCTTACACTCTACCTTTTTTTACTCCTTTTTGAAATTTTAATTTAAGTTCTAGACTTTGTGTCCCTTTATTGATTTTAGAAGACATGGTGTATCTGCACCTTCCTCTTACTCAAAACTCACTTTCATGAAGATCCAAACCAATATTTGCCATCAATACAATTTGTTTTCCTTTCTACCACCAAAACAATTGCAAAAAAATAAAAGTCTGATGAAACAGCTTTGGATCTGTCATGTCAATGGCAAAACTGTGAAATTCACATCAGTTATTCACACAGGTTTCCAATTACTGGAAAATAAAATGGTCAAAAGCATAAGAAAGCAGGCTTACATGTGGAAAGATTAATTTCTAGATGTGTTTGATTACACAGAGTTGCAGATACGCTGCTCCATATAATACTGGCAGATTATTAAAGCTTTGTGTTTGTTGTAGGGACCCTTATCTCAGGTGTACAAGACTTCCAGTCCTTTTTCCTAAAAATGGAGTGAAGGACCTTGAAACACCTTTCAGGATATTCATTCTCAAGGTTTTCATATCTTATGCGAACCCTCACTGGGAACTGATGTTCCAAATTCAATCAAAAAGTCCTCCTCAGTGGACTCCAAGTACATATGCAGAAGCCTTTGTGTCTCCAGTAATTATACAGAAAGACCAGGCATTTAAATTAGACTCTGGGAATTAGACTTCACGGAAATCCTTAGCTCCCAGATAAATATCACAAAAGAAACAGATTTCTGCCCCCTCGCCCTAGCCCCAGAATTTGTTAATTCACCTTCTTCCATTTGTGAGGCAAGACTCACTGTTTCAGCTTTACACACATTCCTCTGCCACATCAAGAGAAAAGACATTAGAAGCACCATTCTGTCATGATTCCCTGTGAAACGTATTTTAACTGGATTTGTCACAGTATATACGCTGTGTGCCCCCAGCCAGAAATGGTGTGCTTGGCCCCTCCCCCAGGTAGCTAGAGTTAATAAAATAAGCAATCCTTTTCTGCATCCTTATCTGCCATCTGGGCATTGCTAGGGTCAGTAATTCCCTATACCAGTGTAAGCACAGATGGATTTGGGGAATTAGGGCTTCATACAGATTGTGATGTAGATTCCCTCAAAATAGGAGCTTTTGTTTTTAAACAAATTAAGTACCTCCTCCTCTGCTTGGTTACAAAGGCCCTTTTCCAATATCCAATCACATATCCATGTAATCCTTTTGTTATTGCAGCCTCAGTAACTACATCATGGGGAGAAATTAAACCAAACCCCTGTCTAGAAATGGTGGGCAGGGAGGCAGCTTCACCAACTCGCCGAGGCACCAGGCTGGGAGCCTTTTGAGCAGTATCTGACTTGACATATGACTCCCAAAAGGACCACAGATACAATATTTCCACTATTTTTGCCTTTCTCCCATTATTTCCTCATCATTTGCCCTGCTGTGCCTCCTTCCCTGAGTCTCTAGAAAGTGCTTGAACCTGGGAAGGGCTTTCGGAGCAAGATAACCAAGACAGAAAATTAATCCTTGGCCAGTCCTTCACCTGGCAGCTGTTTGCCATCAGTTCTGCTTGGACACAAAACTACTTTCAATGGGCTTTTCCTGCATGTCCCTTCACCACTGAGCTCCCAGTGAGTGTCACTGAGCGCGTTGTGTTTTTAAGGAGCTAATTTCACCCAGTGTGTGATGTCTGCATGGTTTCCAGAAAACTCATGGAACAGAAAATTAGCCATATTTTTCCTGATGATTTAGAGTGGTTATTAAATTCTACTTCCATTTCTAATGAGTGCTGAAAAAAATCCACCTCTTTTTTTTTAATTGTTATTTATGACATCCATGGAAGAGAAGTAAGCCCACTAGACCAGAAACAACCTCATACTCTTCATTCAAGTTACAAGTTTAGTAGACAAAATGTATTAAAGTCATTAGAAAGCCCAGTAAACTGTTTTTACAGTAAGCTAAAAAAGGTTACAGTCCCCAAAGTTTGCCTTGTTTAAACTACATTCATCACCACTTTGGAGACAAACATGCATTTAGACACTTTGTCTGGCTGCAGAAGTATTTTCCAGCATCTATTATTTTCTGTCAGCTGACAGCACTGAATCTTCCAAGTACTGAATTTAATGCTGAAAGTGGAAACACTATTCCTGCTTTGCTTTTGCTGTCCCAGTGCACCCTCCAGGCCCCAGCCATGCTGCTAATCCTGGGCTGGGATTCCAGTTGGTGTCGTGGGCAATGCTGGGGTCTCAGGGAAGGGGAGGTGGCCACCTCAGATGATTCCCTACATCCTTGCTTTTCTAAATAACTTTGGCTCCAGCTGGTTCCTCACTTGGTGTAAAAGTAAATTTAATTTTTACCAGGCCACAATGAGTCAAAGAAGTGAGCACAGAGGTCATCTGTGATGTTCTGGCCTTGAACTCTGCAGATATTCAGATCTGGGTGAACGTTATCATGGTGATCCAATTGCAACTGATTAAGTTAAAGGCTGCAAATTATTTAACCCTACTGTTTGATCTATTCCTAGAAGTCTTATTCAATATGCTAGGAAGCAGGGTTTTTTCTTTTTTTATACTTTTCCATTACCTGCTGAGTAAGGAAAGGATTACAGTAATGTCGAATTCCTCTCATTCTTTCTATTGCAGAAGGCTGAGAAAGAAAACTCACCACAGGTTTTTAAGAAAAAAGTCCTGAAAAATATATGTAAAGCAGAACTCCAAGCTTCAACCATGGGAGATGATAATTTTTTGTTGTTGTTATATTTGAAATATTTTTATATAATTGAAAGCCTTTGATTGAGAATGTAAGGCTGAAAATTAGATCATCCTGATAGTCATCCACTTAAAGAGGTGGGAAGCATATCTATACAGGCATTCCCAAAGAGGAATGCTGAAGGTAAACTGCAAATGTAAAGAATGATTCCTCTCTGTACACATCTGTGCATTAACTGTGATTAAATCTTGTCCATGAGAGCTCTCTGCTGAGGCTGAGAATTATTTTTGCTTGTGGAAAAAGCCTGCTTTGTTCTTGCTTCCCCAGCATCAGCAGCAGACAGCAGTAGGAGAGAAGGTGCTGGGCCCAGGGGACAGGGTGCCCTGACATCACAGAGAGCTCCCCTGGGTCCACTGAACATTTAGTGCCTCTTTCTCAGGACCTCACCTATCTGGGAACAGAAGAATGTTTCCCACCAGAGAAGGGGAAACATTTCTGGATTTCAGGTTTCTCTACAGCATGAGGGTGGAAGAAAACCCTCCAGAGGATCCCTGTAGCCATCCAGCCGTCCTCCCAGTGGGGTCTTTACCTGTGGAGTCATGTTTTATGCTTTGAACACTAACACACAGACTGACTGAAGCCTTTGGTCTTAACACAGAATACTTGACAGATGCATAATGGTGTGTTTTACAAGTCTGTGCAAGGTGATCTTTTGATCTCCCCTTGGCCTAAGGAGCAAATATTTAGGCATGAAAACCCGCTGACTCCCCAACACATACTTCCTCCAGTGACCTATGTGCTGTGAGCAGAAATACCTCAGGCACTTATTCTTTATGAGCCTTCAAGCAATTTGAAAACATCACCTACACAATTTTTCCAATCTTTACAAAGAGTTTGAACCCAAAAAAGAGGCGAGGGGATCGTTACTAAAAAATAAAACAGGCGGTGCTTTAGGTAACTGCAAGGTATACGGTACCTCTGCTCTTCAGCTGCACGGTAATTGCTGACTGCTCAAGCTCATGGAAAATGTTTGAAGCCAAGTTGCATGAACATCTCGTGTTTTTAAAAGGCATGCATGCAGTACTTTCATTTGCTCTAGAGCAACATGAGTGTTTTAGCATGATCTCCTCTTCTCCAGTTGCAACCCCACAGGAGAAGCGCTGCATATTTAAAATCAGTCTTAAATGTGGAAGGCTGGCATGTGAATGTATTCCCATGGAATCAATTTCAAACACTGAAATAGGATGCCCTTTACACTTATTTGTGTGTAAGGAGTTTTGGTTTTAAGGGATTAGGGTGCAGCAAATATATTAATCAAATCACCCATTTGATTGGGTTCCTCGCATGATCACCAAGTGTGCTTTCTCTGTGAGTAATAAGAGAAAATAACTTTTAAAGCGAGCAGTGTATCTAGTATAGACTTCAGGAAACGAAGTTTGTTTCCCCAGTCTTAACATGTGATGAATTTCCCTTTTCTCTTTGGAAATTCTTCAATTATTTGTCTTTCCCCCCCCTAAATTAACACTTGGTAACTTGATGTGAAGACTTCTAATAGCCTCTCCTTTTTCACAAAGATGTCCGTGAAATTACAGGAGTAATTTCTACCTACTCAGTGTCCTCAAATGATTTCTGTTTGATTCCTGTGAGCAGTTTCAGCTACAAGCTCTAGTGTGTAAATATCCACCCTTTCAGTCAGAGCAAAGGGAAAGCAGTGCAAGTAGAAACGATGTTTGAGGACTGTATGATTTACTCTACTACCTTTGCAGCAAAGAGAAACAAGAACTGCAATATTTTTATGGCCATGAATTATTCAGATGCTCCAATACTTCATTTCAGAATAGGTTTAATAGATGTTGATGCAATCTACTAATGACAGTGAACTGGAAAAGGAAGGCTTCTTAATCATATGCCTTGTTTCAGCTCAAAAACTGCTTGATTTAATATGAAAAACCTACAGAGGCCCATGCTTTCAGAAACAGCATGTAATTTTAGATTTACATGGGTATAATTTAACAGATTTTAACCAGGAATTGCAGCAATTGCAAATGCAGAGTCACAATTCAGTTACTTTATGCCCACAAACACTGTTTATCTGTTAAAACCATTTAATTTTTGACATAAGCATACAGACAGGATGGTGTTTGGAAGGTGAACTGATAATTTTGTCAGGTTTTTTACCCAGCTGACATAGATGACACTTCAAGATGACACAGGTGACCTCTTCAGTGAACTGCAGGAAGTTGTTTTCAGGTTAGGTTTCGGATATTGCGTGAAATGCTGGTCTTGAGCCATTTTCTTTATCTGACATGGCCTAAGCCCATGCAGAAAGGTCAAGTGACTTGCCCTAAGTGACAGAGTGATTGAGTGGCTCCTAGACCTCTGCTCCCAGCTCCTAGACCTCCCATGCTCCTCAGCCATGTCACACAGAAATTCAACAGCCTCTGCCTAAAGTGTTGCTGCCTCAAGTCATGTCTTGCTGAAACTGTGTCTGGAGGGGGAAGTCAATATCTAAAGGTGTAGAAAAGCATGACTTTTGCCCTCATCAACAAGCCTGCAAATGCCTGTTTTCCCCCTTCTTTCCCCCTGTCCAATCTGGTTCAACATCAGTCAGTGCATCTCCCCTCTCCAGCAGCCTGCCTCTGCATCAGCACCTTTCCAAAGAGGGCAGATTGCAAAACACACTTCTGCTGAGGGGCTTATTTCTTCTCACTCGTAACCTCCTGACTCATTTAATAGACTAAGTATCTGGGATGGAGCCCAAAACTTTGTAGCTGGATTCTGTTTTCTGTCCCTTAGGGCAATTCAGTCCTCCAAGCAGTGTGAGCTTGAGACCCCTCTAGTGTTGCCTGCTTGATGCAAGCGAGGCCACTGAAAAAGAAAGAAAAAGCCCAGTCTGTCGAAGTCCTTATGTTCCCAGCAAAATATTGTTGCTTTGTTTTAACAAATGCTCTTAAAAAGCATGCAGATATAAAATAAAGCAGTCGGCCATCCAGCCCCAGACCTGAAGTGTGTTATATGGACAGGCCGGCCACAGGGCTGCCATTGACTTTAATGGGAGTTTTGGTACAAGACCTATTTGCAGGGTATTGGTAATCTGCACATTCACTGCCACTAGAGAAAGCTGTAGAGAAGTAAAATGTCTTGAGGTGTTCAAGATAATGGAAAAACTCTGTGATGTCATGACAGCATGTCTCAGATCTTATTTTACTCCTGAGTGTCTGAGTGGGTTGGTGACGCCATGATTCCAGAGCTCTGCAATGAGATTTTACATGCTGTCTTATTTCCACATGTCTGAAGGGTCCTGAAGTTTCCCCTGCAGTATATCACAAGTCTTTCTAAATACAAGGATACAAGAGGAAAAATTCCTTCCTCTTTCTGAAGGTAAAATGCTATACTACTTTTTTAATTAAAGCTTTCTTTGAGGGAATTTTAACTTTTAATGCTGCTTTGCCACATATAGATAGAGGCTGTTATTTTTCTAACCCCTCTGAATATTTAGCATTCCACCAGAGGTATTTTTTTTTATTGGCTTGTGCCATAAATCTCAGTGTCATGGGTCTTTTGTGCATACTAAAAAGTTAAAGAGGTTCACCAACTCAGCAAAACCATGCATAACTGAAAAGTTACAAAAACAGATTGTTTCTGAGATTTTAGGAAGAAAAAAAGTGCCTAGAATTATGGCTTGATGGGATAAATCTGCAAGGAAACAACTGCATTAGCAGTAGATATTTATAAGTGATTAGGTATGCTTGTTAGAGTGATCCTTTGGAAGCCAAACATATTGCAATACATCACTTTTTCTCTCAAAGGATTTATGTCTTAATTTTGGACTTGACGCTTTAGTGTGTGAGTGGATCAGCTCAAAGAGCAGATGACTACCAGTGCACTTCCTTGTGCCCTCATTGCCTCTGATTTTGGAGATAATACAAAAGCAGTAAGATTTTCTGTCAGTGCTCTTAAAAGAGAAGGGAATCGGTGAGTGAACTGAATTTAGAAATCTTTTCAAGCAGTCTGTCACCTGCAGAGGATTACGAAGAGGCTGCTGTACAAGGAAGGCAGGCAGCTATACCATGTCAGTCTAGATTGCATAAGAGACAATAGAGGTAGCTGAAATTTGATAGTGCGTGAAGAAAGAGCTGGTAGATTTATTCAAAATGCTGAGCAAAGTGGCTACGCAAAAGGAGGAAGAATAATTTTAACAGATGGTTCTTCAGGAAGGCTCAGAAGAGAGAAAGTCACAAATATCAGAGTGGGAGATGCCCAGGAGATAAATAGATTAAATGGAAACAGAATATGGATTTTGCTGCTCTGTAGAAAAAGCAGTGACAAAATATTCGATGTCATGCAGGAGGGGCGAACAAAAAAAAGCAGATGTCAAATGGGATCAGCTGGGAAGAGTGGAGTCCGTTCTAATCACTTGAGAGAAAATATAAAAAAATACATAGTTTATATGTCTGTGTCTAAACAACTGATATAAGGAGCAGACTTCTCCAAGATTCTGTTCACTGATTATCTGGACAGGAGACCTGGCCAAAATGTACTGCACTGAGGCTCCTTTTTGGCCAGTATTTCTGCCCTTAGTTCCACGGAAACTATGGAACGGACAGGTAGGAGGAAAAGGCCTCAAGTGAACATCCAGATCCCATCCCAGCACAGATCTGGGATGTGTCCAGGACCTGCACTTGGACCTAGAAGCCAGGGAGCACTGCCAAATCCCACAATATTCACATCATCTTAGCAGAGCGCAGGAGGAACGTGAAACCATCAGTGCGATGCAGCTGTGAAAGAAGCAAAGCATTCTCCTGGGATGGAGCAGGGGTGGGATTTCCAGCAGAGATAAGGAAGCATTAATGCCTTAGAAGGCCCTTGTCTGGCACAGGGCGCTTAGTGTCCTCCACACTGGAGGAAAACTAACTTGTGCAGGAAGATGTAGAGTGAGGAGCTGCCTGGGTAAAGGAGAGACTGACACTGAAGAAATCAGTGAAAGACAGAGCTGGGTGGTTTAGTTTCCCTGTAAAGGAGAAAAAATCATTATATTTTGACACTTGGGGACATAAATGCCAGCTAATTCCCATCCACTTACTCCTCAGAGTTTTCCAGCACGTCCTGCTTTGCCCATCTGCAGGGTGACAGCATCACCACCAGTGACAACCGTGGCTTGCTGCTGCTCTCCTCTCCACGCCATAGCTGCTATTAAGGTGGAGGAGAACTTTAAGGTTTTCCCAGGTGGAAGCATTGCTGTTTGTCCAAAATAGCTGTGTTGTTCAGGTCCATATTGCTTGCTCTCTCCATAAATTTAGTTACTTGACCGTGGTTTTGGTTTTAATTTTTTTTCTGGCACGTGGCATTTGGTCCCACAACACACCCAGTGGCTCAGGCCAAGAATGACACTTAATTTTCAAGCAGCCTTATTGATGGCATTATAGCTAATATAAATTATACTGAAATATTTTAAATTGCAGCAAGTTCATTTTGTTGCCCAAAAATAGTGTATGAAGGACTTTGTATTTTCTTTTAATCATTTTCATTCAATAGATAAACACTTTGCAAGCAATTGTTTCTAATGCAAAGCCAAGTTAGGTATTAGATAGCAGGGGTTATTAAATATTTGAGTTTGGGAACACTGAAACACTGAGAAAAAAGGGGCAAACCAGCCAAAACCACCCCTCTCTAATGAGCCTGACAAGAGGTAGACACTTTTTTTTAGGAGGACGCACATCTGGGGCAAGATAATCGATTTGGGCCCCCAGCCCAGACTCACTCAGGGGCCGCCAAATTTGCCCATCTGTGCACACACTCTGTGAAGCATTTGCCCTACGCAGAGAGCCCTCGGCACAGAAACCACCATCCAAATTCCACTTGAATCCTCAAAACACAGCCCAAAAACAGACTTAAGTGACACAGATCCATGTGCAAACCCTTTGTGGAGGAGTAAACTGGGCCATTTTTCAAGCATTGACACCTGTGTGCACAGCTGATAGCTTCTCACACCTGGCTGAACAGATGATTGGATTTGCACCTGGAAAATCCATTTTGAAATGATTTTTGCACGTATTAACTCTATGATGTTTCAGTCTCTATAGGAGTTTATGCTTGGAAAAGACCATGTGCAGGACTGGTAATTTGAGGTAAAAGTTGCCTCTCAATGCAGAGAACAAAAGAGGAAAAAAATGGGGATAAGAAGCAGAATTTCTATCCTATGCTCTTCAACTATTGTTAAAAAAAAAATCTGGAAGCATGTTTTCCTTCCTTGATTCCATCAATACTTGAAAACCACTTAAGGCTACAGCCTAGCACAGGAATGTATTAACCTCTCTGTCTTTTCCAGGCTTTGCCAAACTTTTTAAAGTCTTTGCACCCTACAGTTTTGTATCTCAGATTTCTCAGTCTGAGTGGAGCAGACAAAATTACAAGCACTCTGGTCCCTCACATCCTTCCTCTGACTGAGCAGCCCCAATTCTTCCCCCCAGATCAATGAGCAAAAGTCAAATGGAGGGCTAGGCAGCGATCCTGAAGCCTGCCTTCCCTGCTGCTGCTGGAAGCAGAGAGCTGTGATGGGATACACAGGCGCATCCCCACAGTGACTGAGCTGCTGGGATGGAAAATTAATCTCACAAACACCAATCCCAAAGATCCTAACTCAATAATCATCAACCATGTGCTGTGTCCATGGACCATGGGTGAGGAACCATGCCTACTCTAAACTTAGATCAGAGCAGGCAGAACATCCTCCTCTTACTTTGGAGCCATTCTTTTCCTCACCCTCGCCATAGAATTGAATTTATATTTTCATCTGTCAACAATAAGGTGCAGATAATACCACGTGCCTCCAGGATTTGCACTGAATAACTTTGATCTTGAAAACATTATCCAAAACATGCTGCTGGCAGCAATGCCTGGAAACAGCCCATGCAGGAGGTCCAAATAAAGCTGGTGACATGTCAGAAGAAGGAATCTATGTGTTTCTGCCATTGCTGTTGCTATAAGAACAGTAGGAGTCAAACAGAGATGAAACAGAGCAGCTGAAGGCTATGGCAGGCAAGGAGCACTGGGATTGCCTGGAAATGCAGCGAGAAGCGTCTCCAAGAATAATTGGTGAGTGAGACTATGCCACACTGGAGAGCCATCACCATCCAGAGCCTTGCTCAGCAAGCTAGGAAATGCCTGGGTGCAAGCATCAGTTTGGAAATGCCGATGGAATTTTGCTCGAGCAAGACAAAATAGGACCGACCCGTTAGGTGTGAGAATTGGCAGCCCAGCTGCATGGAAAATGAGGAGCTGGTGGAGACTGTGGATGAAGCAGAAGTTTCTCCACTGTGCCAATCAATCATTTAACACCTTGGTCAGTTTGTGCTGCCCACATAACTTTGGTGGGATATTCAAGCACAGGGGCTAAATATACATTTACAGGAAAATGTGATGCCACGTTCAGCGATGTCTCACTCAGGTCTGAATAGGTCCCTCATTTCTAAGCTCTTCCATCCTGTTACTTCCCAAAATAACTGCGATCATGACAAAGGATGAAATAGCAGAGAAATAGGAAGAAATGAAAGAACATAGAAGAATAAAAAGAAATATCCTTTGTCATTTGTTGGTTGTGACCGTAGGAAAATGGACACAGCTCCTTTGTCTACCTGTGAGTTTCATGCCCAGATTCTTAGAGGCAGCAAGAAGTACAGCAAAAGACTGCAACAAAGAGATGGAAAGGAGTTTGATTCCCTTTATTTCACTACATGAAATGATTGTGCACACCTGTGGTTTGAGGGAAAACAGGAAAACAAAAGATCCATCATATCCAGGCGTGATACATAAACAAAATATGCATTACTCTGAAAAGTGACTACGAATGGAGTGCCTTGGGAGTAAGCACTACACTAAAAACTATTCCTATCTGCCATTCATTACTGTGTCAAAATTGCTGATTTCTGGAGCAGTACTTCCTGTCAGTCCTGAGATGCATCCAGAAATTTCAAAGTAAAGCTGAGTTTATTTTCTCTAATGAGTGCAGCAGTCTAAATTAAGTCTCCAGTGGATTTGCAGAAGGGAAGCTTACTCAACATTTGTGAGTGGTTTTACTGGTATTCAGAAGAATTAGAATCATCTCCTCTGCTTTTCAGCAAAATCTGAAAGGCTATAGGGGAATAAATGTCACACCTCTCTCCCCAAAAGCCAGCAGCTACGATTTTGAACAAAACCCAGGAACAAGTCTGCTGACAAAAATGTCAATAAAGCTCAGGATGTTTACATTTAGAACTAGATTTGTGTCTGAAAACAGTAGTTACACTTCACTGAGCTTCCATGCCCTGCCCCCTGGACACTGAGTCTTCCACACAAGATCTGCCCCACATCTGCATCAACCCAGACCTTGACACCTCTCAGGGAGGATCACCACAGTCTTGCCCAAGGAGCCCATCCAGCCTGAGTCCTCTGCAACTTCACACCACTCAAGTCAGAGGGATTTTTTTTCTCCATAGTTTCAGTGTTTGCTTTATCTAAAGAGGTGAACACCACTGGCTTTGCTGATGACACCAGGCAGGAAGCTGGGAACATTTTTTCTCCCACCCCTTTTTTACCCTTCCCCCAGCACCTCATTGGATTTTGGCATCAGAGAATCAAACTGCATCATCAGTTTCTTACACCTGATCCCTTGATTTTTAAAAGTCCACAAACACAAAGGGCTGCTGAAGTTTTTCCAGCTTAGCATCTGTGCCCATCAGCTCCTGTGTTTCTTTGTAATAAACTTATTAAAACTGTGTATTTTGGTTCTGTGGATTTATTACTTGGATGCTTTTCAAAGACCTAATCTTGTGGTTTTTTGAGACATTAAAATGTTAGAGAGTTTGGGTTAATCTTTTTGCCTTTTATATTCTCATCATTTTGGTCCACTAAAAACAGAGTATAAATAACTGGCTTTACTCCTATCTGCTCTGCCTAAAGTTTTGATAACTTAAATGCAGGCAAATTCTTCCTTGAAGCCAATTAAACTGAAGACTTTTGTAAAGAACAGGACGTGAAGTGGAAAAAAACAGATATCATATATAAAACAATGCAGGATTCCATTCCTTTTACCACAATAACAGCCTTGAAGGGTTTGCTTTCACAAATAATTCAACTCCAGTGAAAGTGATATAACTCAGCTGAAATCAGAGGAACGGCCCTGAACTTTGATTCACTGTTTTGCTCAAATAGTTTAAACTTTCAGTGACGTGTGATTTAATAAAGACAAAATGGAACTGACTACCCTAGCTGCTACCAAGTAATTTAATACACCCTCTTCTCAGCTGTAGATAAACAGAAAATACCATGACAGGGCTACATCAGCTATGGAAATATTCACTTGAGAAGGAGACTGATCTTGGAAGTCCTTCTAAAGTAAAGTGAGAGCTGTTGCTCCCATGAGCTCATCCTCACCAGCTGCAGGGCCAGGAGGAGGTGTAGGATCAGCAATGGGGACCAGAGGGGACTGCCAGGACACAGGGCTGTGTGACAGTGCTGATGTGCCAGCCAGGAATGTGCCATCAGACCCATTAGAAGAGTCTATGCCTTACTTATGCAGCTCAAAATGTAAGAGGAGAATAAATAAAACTACACAAGAACTGAAGGAGCTGAAATCTTAACATTTCGATATTTCTGAATTATTGATATGTGCTTTATCCCTCCGTGTTTATTTGAAGCTCAGGAAACTGCTAAAGAGCAAACTGACATGCCTTATTCCCAGGTTTTATACCCAAGACTGACTGACATGGGAAGTGTGATGCCACTCAGTCTTTCTTCTCACTCAGTCAGTTCCAGGCTGGTACAGAAAAACCTGGAATAAACACAGTTTTTCCTTCTTCAGTGCTGGTGTGGTTTTCAGAGGTGTGCAACAATTATTTCTGTGCCTTTTCCATTCAAAGAGTAACTGATGCAAGCAAAGGGCTGGTTATAAGTTTATATATGATATTTTAGGTATAAACCACTGTGTTCTCCCATGCCTGCCGTTAGAAATCAGACCTTAGGTGTTAATAATGAAAGAGCCAACACCTTGGGGCAAACCAGACATTACCAGGAGCAGGACATGAACTTTCTAGGAATTTTCAAATTGAAAATGCCAGCAATAACAGAGGGACTGTTAAATATACCACACTTTCTCCCTTGCTGCTACCTTTACTCAAAGAGAAATTCTAGAGGTACGAATTCGGGTAAACGAAATTTAGTTTTTGAACATTAAATTTGCATGGTAGTTATAAGAATGTACATACACAGGCATTTTGGTCAGCAACCAGTCATCTTATATTTCATTCAGAAACATACCTCTCATATCAGAAGTATTAAAAGCAAGAAACAAATTACTCTTTTAATTCTGGACTCTATAAATGAAATGAATTGATTGATTTTGATGGACTTATGGTCAGTACAGGAAAAATCGGAATCAACCCTGAATTTGTTGGGGTTTTTCTCAGAATATACCTTTATTGAACAGTTGGCAAAACTACATATCTGTAGTCATTTATTAAACTAGTGTCAGAACTCGTATGAGGCAATTCCTAGGAAATGGCACAGGACAGACAAGAGTTCTTCAAAGGATGGCTAAAAATAACCAGTAGGCAATCCCAACTGTGATAATAAACTTATGCAGAAGATTCTTCAAAGAACAGTGTTATTAAAGGTTTCTCCTAAATGACCAGAAGCAAGACCTGGCCATTAAGACTGCAGTTATTATTGCTGAGATAATTAGCTCTTAGAAAGCTTCTTGGAGTGTATGTAACTTCCTTTCTTCTAAGGAGAAATAATATTATTTCCTCTCAGAAATTAACTTCATTTGCCTTCTTTACATTAGGGCCAAAGTAAATATATAATAAACCTTGGAGCCGAATAATACTTTATATTACAAAAGAATACAAAGGCAAAAAAGGACACCTATTCTTTAAATTTTGGGGGTTTGTTTACATTTAAGACCATACAATTCATCATGTTCTCCTCATGGAGGAAGAGGCTCTAGCTAAGCAGAGGGGGCAGAAGTTGCAGAACCATATTTCCTTGTCCTTATTCTAGAAGACATATTCAAAGACATTCTTCAGTCCTGAAGTTAGAAGAAAAACCTCCCTTTCATTAAAGGGCTGAGTCAGTAAGAAAGAAGTTTTACTTAGGTATTAGGACAGTACCTGGGATAGAGAAACTCCTCCTCAGCCTCAGTTCCTATTTCAAGTTCAATTTATTCCTTTTACCCACTAAATGTGGGAGATACGAGGTACATTTTTGCACACTCGGGCAGGATAATGAAAGGAACACTGGTATCAAATATTTGCAAAGTGAAATCAGAACATGAGGTTCTATAACCAAAGAACATCTGGATTGCAGAGGTTTAAAGGACTGTTAAGCAGTCAAGTCTGCTTTTGGAAGGCTGGAATTTCACATTTGGCTACTAAGACATGGTTTTATCTGGATGCACACATCTTCTCTGTACCTGGAAATGTTACTTCAGTGCCCGGATGTTAAGCTGGCACTCAAGCCATAAGCCAGACATTTTATTTCAGAGTCCTTTATTTAATTTTCCTTGTCCTTGTGTGAGGATATTTCTCCCTTTCAATCCCTCTAGGGCTGGTTCACCCAGGGTTATTTGCTCTCCAAACACTCTGCTTGGAGAAGGTGGTCCAAGTCTGTCTCTGGCTCACTCCTCCTCAACCACCTCCCTGCAGTTCGGGAGGCTGAAATCAAGGAGAAACTTTTTGCCTGAATGTCACCAGAGGACAAGTAAAAAATGATGTAGATGTCAAGGGTGAGGAAAGGCAAAAATATTGGGGGAAGAGGGGATAAGTCAAACTGCAGGGAAGTGAGTGAGGCAATCAGCCTGGCCACTCAGCTTTTCCTATGGTGAGCCACAGGCTATGCTTCAGGCTCTTCAGAGCAAGAACAGGCCTCAGTTTGTCCTTAATTTTCATTTCTCACCTCTCTCATATCTTTCAAAATCTATATTTTTAATGTTTTTTCAAGGGGTGAGAGCAAGGAACAGGCAATCAATTGATCGTTAATCTCCCATCTTACTGTCAGGAAGGAAAACAGTCTTTCGACAGAGTTAATTTAATTATTTTTATGGGAGACTTAAATATTATTAAGAGCATTATTTAGTAACAGGAAATCCCCAGGAGTGGAGCCACTGGAAGGCAAAACTAAGACTGTTTTCACATGAAAACCTGACCCTCTCTGCACAGGACTTGTACAGCCACTGCCACTTCACGTCCAGGGACAAAAATCACACCAGATGAAGGAAAGGAGAATGGGGCACTTGGAAACAAAGCAGCAGAAAGTGGATGTAATTTAACAGCCATGTTAGAAGTTTGTCTGCCTGATACTCAGTTAATTTTCTTCAGCTGGATGAATCCATGGGCTAATTTGTGTGCATCTTCCAGGTGCTACAACTCTAAATTTTCTAAAAGCTCAGATGCCTGTTGAGGTCCATGTATGCACAGAAAACAAAGAACCTGCA
Organism: Coloeus monedula; assembly: GCF_965178545.1. NCBI lineage: Eukaryota > Metazoa > Chordata > Aves > Passeriformes > Corvidae > Coloeus > Coloeus monedula. The sequence continues at coordinate 5,650,850 of NC_138785.1, read as the reverse complement.
AATTCTGGGTTTCTGGGAGTCCTGGAAACACAGAAGTGATGACATCCTCCAGTCTGCCAAGAGAGCCTTGACATGGACACCCATATCTACAATCCCTGAGCATTTGCATTGCGATGATGAAGGGCATGGGGAAGGCATGAGGGCAGTGGGGAAGCATGGCTGCATCCTGTTAGGATCTGGTGGCCAAGCACTGAAAAGCAGAGACATAAAACAAGGAGTAATGTGCATGAATAAACCCTTCTGGAGGAACAAAGAAACCTCTGCCTGGAATCTGGCCCTCATAACAAATCCTTAATGCCTCAGCCATGTTCCAGAGCTGGGTTTATTGACCTAAAATTCTAGGCACATGCGAGAGCGTTTAAGAGAGGCATGTGCTTCATGTCACACTTATCTTTCAGAGCAGGAAAAGGAGGACAATTGGTTTTCCTCCATGTTTCGGTTCCAGCCAAAACCTGAAAGGAATAATAGGCTAGTATCGAGGTCTGTGCCTTTAGGCAGTTTTTATGCTAGATAAAATTCAAACCAGAAACTGTCCTACCATAAAAACAAATGCAGAAAGATAAAAACTTTGTAGCAGAAAGTGGAAAATGAGGGTTATACACTGGATTTCCCTGTAGCTGTTTAAGTATCAGTAGGAAAGTCATGAACAGAAAGAAATTGAGCTGTAACATTTGGATCTGGATCGACTGCGCTGAAAGTTTTGATTTGGGCCCCGAAATTCTGGGTCGTTAATACAGGATACTTTGAGGCTGAGAAAATCTCACACTGAAAGAATGCCAGATCAGGTCAGTAAGGGAACATTTCCTCACATGGCACAAAAGGTGGAATCTGGAGGCATTAACCAATTCAAACACAGAGCTGACCTGGGGCTGCAGTAATAGCAAAGCCAAACGTGTCCTCTTCAAAACCAGTTGACACACTGAAGCTTTCTGTTCACTATTTTTACTATGAAGAAACTGAGCTGAAATCCAGAACTATGATGTTTGGTTTATCAATTTACTCTGCTTTACTCAACCTCATATGTCAGGAATCTCAGAGCATCACCAGGAGTACAGATGTCAGCAGTTGGCAGCCAGTGATTTCTGGCTGCTCAGAGGTCATTTTTCTCTTGGATTTCCCCTGTGAAAGGTTTCAAATTCAGCATTAAACAATATCACATTTCATGCCTGCTTGCTACTTCAGGTCCAGGAACTAAATTTCTTCTAAAGTGTGTAACAGTAAAAGCCAGAGAGGCTCTTCTCTTTTTGATGTTGGATGTTTCCAGGTATGACTGCAGTGCCATAAACTGTTTGTACCTGTGATCAGATCACACATTGTAAAATAGCCAACACACACTTCTACAGATGCATCAGAAAAAGGGGGGAAAAAACCCCACAACTACATGGCTAATTTTTTATCAAAATAGGAAAATGATTAAAAAAAATTTGCTGACTTCAGATTTCATTCCACCACAATGTTTTGCAGTGATTTTATTTTTACTAGTAAAGAAGTCTTTTTCATCCCTATATTATCACTTCATTACATTTATGTACTTGGAGCTTAGCTTGAATGGGCAGGATTGAACAGCAATAATGGTACTCTCTGCTCCACATTTCAACCTAGCTATAAAGATGGGACATTCTGGATTTGAAGGGAGTGAATCTGGCTTATGACATAAAAGGAAAGTTGGACTAAAAATAGTTATTTTGCTACACATTGAATAATTTGCAGAATTGGGTTAATCTTTTTGATTGAAATGAGGAATGAAATGAGGAGTTCATGCCACAGATATGGAAAGAGAAATCCCTCAGAAAGGTGAAAGGCTGTGCTTGTGCTGCTTTAGTAGCAAGCAGTGATAAGGCAAGAACACACACAAAAATTGTTAAACTTTGTTTTAAAAAGGAAAAGGAAAATCGTGCTTTTAGCAGAAGATGTACTGCCTTTCCTAAAATGCTGCTACTGGAAAATCCAGCCTTTTGAGAAGATCCCATTGCATGTCAGTGCCACAAAACCAAGAAATATAAAATAAAAAAATCTATAGTGAGTAGGTCTGTGTGTCTAAAGACTCAGGAATGACTCGCAGCTCCAAATATAAAGTTCTTTTCACTCTGAAAATCTATTAACAAGCACATTGAGTGCACCAGAGATCTGTGATGTCACCCAGACAGAAATGTAATGGACACTTTTCATCTGTTCTGGAGACATGTTGTAAAAGAGCAACAATATAATTATTAATTTTTTTTTTTCCAAAAGGTGGGGAAATCTACAGTCACTTTTTGGACATCTAACCAAAGAGCTCATCATGCAGATGAACTTAATAGTATGGGGCTATGAACTGATCATCTGAGCTATTACTGCTGATGGGCATATTCTACAATCAACAATAATTAATCAGTTTCCTTAAAAGAGTTAGTATACAGTTAGTTAGTATACAGTGGGTTTCACCTCCAATAAATCAAGCTGTATGAAAACATAAACACACAAGAGAATGTTTACAGATGGAAACTCTGACCTAAGGCTTTCAACAGACTCAGACCACCGGAGTTTTGTCCTCCTGGGGTTCACATGCCCGATGCAAAGTGCTGCCTGCATGGCACTTGGGACTCCTCAGAGCAAATCCCAAGCAAAGCCCATTGTGTCAGGAATCCTTAGCAAAGAGAGTGACATTCAACGTGGCAATGATGTGTCAGTGAGCGAAATTTTGGACCCCAAAGAGCAGTGTTGCTCAATAGGTGCCAGAGATAAGCATTTGTGAGTGGTTACACAGACAAATGCCCACAATTCATTTCTCAGCAGCAGCATTCATTCCAGCAGATGTTTTTAACTGAGAAGACAAAAAAAAAAAAAAAAAAAAAAAAGTAATGGAGCTTCTTTCCTACAGCTATTAGTTGGATGTTAAGGATGAATGGAGGAGGAAAATTAGGGAAAGGCCTGTAGCAATCAACTAAACTGAGCTGCTGAAGTCAGAATAGACATTATTGCAGTGGGGAAAGAGCTTCCATACAAGCTACACGAAACCAGCTTGCAACTTAAGGAACACAAAATGCACAAAAGAGCAACAAAATGTTATGATTTATATTATTAGTTGTTTTCTCAGCTTCCCTTGCAGGGGGACAATTAATCCCCCTGAAGGAGATGACAAGCTCAGCATATCAGACCTTAAGTGCTGCACTAATGGGAAGGGAGGGGGAAGGAGAGGTGAGGCAAAGCTGATGAGTCCCTTTACAACTTTACTTCAAAAGTTGCCATGAATGCATTTTAAGAAAGTATATGTTTGCATTTCTCACTGGAGAGTGGCTTATACAGCAAGCTTCAATACACACTTCCATCAGGGCAAATCAAATACCCAAACATAAATAAACTAAAATAAATTAATGAAATGAAATAAAACATAAAATAAAATAAAAAAATTAAATAAAAAAATAGAATAAAATATATAAGTATGTTTAAAATGCTGTTAAAAAGAAAAGGAATGGAAGTTCCACAGATAAGTGCAAAGTGAAACAGTGCAAAGTGAAAGTATTCTATTTTCATTCACTCATTATGTAATGAATGATTCTATATGATCTTATGTTTTCTCAGTGGGCCTTCTAACATAATCTGTATTACATGGGCTTTCTAATAATAATCACCTATATTATTAATTCATTGTGTAATCATTCCATGATTCTGTAGCATGTTTTCTCAATGGGCCTTCCAGCCTGTGAATGAAAATTCTCACATTGAGTGTCTCACGGCACCACTAAATTCACAAAAACCATTCCCACCAACTTTGACTTAGGGTGGGAGCAGACCCACACTTGCTGGATGAGCAGCACTCCAGGAGAGGATAGCTGCATCCAGGGGATGCTGCATGGGCTCCTGGAGCAGAGGGACATCAGCCAGCATCTCCCTGTTGATGGCAGAGACAGCAGCACAGGCACTTGCCCATGCACACCTGGCTGCAGTGGCAGAGGCAGTCCAAATCACCAGCTAATTTTTTTCCCCCTGGTCCACTTATAGGAACATAGATAGGTGATTACAGGGCCTGTAAAAGCTGTATACATGGCTTTCATGACTTTAGTTTTTAATGGAAATGGTATATTCTGTCATTTCAGCCAAAAAAGCTCAAACATTTACTTTGGAAAGAAGTCATAAAGAGCCAGAGCTGCCACTGAAATGCAGCAAAGATAAACATTATTTTATGGTAATTAATTGATAAGGCAGATTTGAAAAGTTTAAAACAAAACAAAACAAGAGCCTTGCAAGCCTGAGGTAATTTTTATTTATTTCTCTGCCATGAATTACCTCTTTATCCCTCGTGCACAGAGAGAAAAAGTGGATTCTTTTTGGTCTCTGGCACAACGCACATGTTATAAACACTACTTTTTACAGTCTCTTTAGCTCATTAAGGTATCAAAAGTTTCCCTCCGTTTCCTTCTGTGTAGGATGCTGGGCACTGTTGTACATGGGCTGCTTGGCAGAGGCTTCAAGTGTTTTACTTGCCAAACCTCTAATGCCAAGTTTGCCTTTGAAGTTTTTGCCTACTTGCCCGAGGACCACTCTGTCCCGTGGTAATCCCATTTCCAACCAAAAGGCTTAACCATGAAAAGGTTCTTTGACCCATCTAATTCTTGGAGACAGAGATTCTGTAGCCATATATCAGGGGAAAATGCCCCAACAAGTCTTTGATTAATCTGATACCTTGTCAGGGAATGGGTGGGTTGTTGCTCTTCCAGCAGCTGTCTGCTGTGGAAAACAGCTCTAAATCAGTCAGTGACATGAGTTTCCTCTTTCCTTCTGATCTGAAAAAGGAGCAAGAAAGAGACCCAGGTTCACAGCTATATTCTAGAAAAATCTAGCAAGACCTTCATCACAGGGTGGCAGATTTCTACGGCTGTGACAGAGCACTGAAATTATGATCTTGGAATCATGCTCCATGGACAAATATGGATTAAAATTTGGAAAATTTTTAAATCTTTTTCAAGAAAAATCTTTTTTTGTAGGCTGTTAACAACTAAGTTTCAAATATTCCTGGCCTGGAAAAGAGTAGTTGTACTTCATACCTTGCCAAAAGCTGGGGGAAAGCAGTTGGTCTTTTCATGTACTGTGAAGACATCCAGGAAGACAAGGCTTTTGAACGAGTTTGCTCTTGAATCCCAACAGCAAACCTTTTGGTGATCCATACTAGGGATGAAAACACCATAATATTGCCTGAATAAAATTCACATGGCAGCTCATTTCAAGGAAATTCATGTCAGGTGTGTCTATTGACTTATCCACGTTAAGAACGATGGCTCTGTTGGTTTGCGCTGAAGATCTGGGTCACCGCTCATGTCAGACCCAAGGAATTGCAATTTATGGAGAGTGGACTGCAGTTAACCAAGGAAAAAGAAGAAATGTGCTATCCTGTGGGACCAGCCCTTAAATAGCATAATTGAACTTTTAACTAAAACCTGTTAAATTGAAATTATGAACTGATTATTCCTTCTCTATTCTGATTGGCCTTCCACAGAAATTTTACCAATTCTTCTCTAATCATCTCTGCTTATTTATTCTGTTGACTGCTTCCCATTTCTTTTTATAGCCTTTTCCTCCTTTCTTTAAAACCATTTAGGTCTCAGTCTTGTTCTACAACATGCAAACTGGTTTGATTTACTTAATATCCACTTATTTTTGTGCTTCTGGATAGTCTCATGTGGAAGCTTACTGAGGATCCATCCTGTTGCTGTGCAAGATTGTTGCACCTATATTAATGGTTTTCATTTTCATAGTATTTGAAGGTCCTAGCAAAGTCAGATTTGTAACAAATAGGGGTTATTCAGAATTCACTGAACAATGGACGGTAAAGACTCCACTGTTTTAAACGAGGAGATGTCCCTTGAATAAGCAAAACATTTTGTGCACTGCATCTTGAGAGAGTTTGCCATGATTTTTTTTGCCCCAGGTGTTGAGTATGGAGCCTCTGGATATTTCCTTTCTGGACCTACTCTGCACCTGAGGCTTCAACTGAATTCCTTTATATAAAGACTAAAAACCCAAGGCTCCTGTTGGCCTGATCACTGTCTTTCAGAACAGAGCAAGCATCAGCAAACTTGTCTTTAAAGCTTTACATCAGTGAAACCTGAAGAAATTAATTTAAATCATATTCATGGGAAAGACGTATTACAAATGGAATTTCACTAAATTAAAGAGCAAACATTAATAAAACTCACATGAAACTACATGAATCGAGAACATTTTCCTCTCCCATTCATAGAGGAGATAATAGAAAAATAATAATAGAAGAATAAAGCTAAAAATGAAAAAGCCAAAGGTTTTGTTTGCTCTCAAATTAGTGCATAGATTGATGCACAAATTTATATGAAATCATGACTATATATCTACATATCTATAAATAGTGTCCTCAAAAGCTATGGGAAAGCTGTACTGTAACAATTATGCTTCTCATGTAGCAGTTAACCTTTTTCTGTTTCACAGACAGTTAAATATGCAGTTACTTCTCAGTCATCACATTAACATTACTGCTCCTTCAGAGCTTTCTCTCTGGCTCCATACACTTCATGCTCTAGATGCTGCAGCTCCCAGTACTTACAAATGATTTACACAGATTACACAATGCCTCATTTATGTATAAAAATTATACAAATGCACTGGAGTATGAATTGGCAAAACAGAGTCAGCTTTATGCAGTACATTTTCCAGTTTCCATAGTATTTTCCTAATTTTGTCAAGTTAATTCATGTACTGCAAGACACTTGACTTTAAAACAGACTCTGATTGTTGGTTCAAGAGCATTATAATGAATGTTATTTGTTCCCCTTCATTATTATGCATTTGTAAATGCCAAAAGTCATATTCCACCAAAGGAAAATAGTTTCCTACCATAGGAGAACCCTGGTTCTTTCCCTCAAATCTGTGTGTTTTCCTTCATGAAGACAAGCCTCTTAAAACTTAACCATCAGATGGCACCAAGACATACCACAGAATTTCTTACACTGATCCTGATACTATTTCTGATACACATCCTAGTTCCCCAGTCATATCTTTTTACCAATCCTTTCCTACTCTTCCATTTCACCTCCTACCATGCTGGGTTTTATACTGCTGCCAGATGGTATTTCAGTTTAAATCGCTGTACTAGCCAAAGACTTGACCATCCAGGTCATGCTGAAAAATACAGGAGGCTGTGGTTCACTGGGATAAATAATCACCAAGAGCTGCACCCCAGTATGCAAAGTAACAACCAGCAAAGGTCTTGGCAGCTGCCAGCCTCAAAAAGAAAAAAAATTGGAAGAATATCCAAACTATTGTTAACAGAATCTGAATATTTCCCAGCTTTTCCTGAGTGATTGTTATAAAACTGACATTTCCCTGAGTGACTATTATAAAACTGACATGTCCCTGGGTATTTCTGCCCCCTCTTTCTCTGGTACAGCCAGGAACAGCAGGATGCTCACCTGGCCACCAAAGCACCACAACCTGAACAGCATCAGGACAGAAATACTCCTCTTTCTCCTAAAGTTTGGTGTTTTCTTGCTGCTAAATACCATTGAAGCTCAGGGCTGGTGGTTTCACCACAGCTTTTACCCCAATTCATCATTAGCTGCCCTCTCTATTGGTCATTACTCTTTAACTGTGTTCAGTGGTTCCATCTGTGAAAAGCACCCTGGGTGCATTTTAAAGCATTGTAGAAGTATGTCGAAGAAAATATTAGCAATGACCTTTTTTTCTCTCTCTCTCTCTCTAATGGGTGCTGTATGCTATTTGCACTTTTAGAGCAAAGGCTATTTCAACTTTTTTCCATTATATAATTCTCCTCCCCCCCCTCCCCCCCAATGGTTTATAACTGTGCAATAAAAATTCACTCAGTTTAAGTCTTGGCAAACAAGGTTTTAAGTTGGGAAAAAGTCACTAAAGCCAAGCTGGAGCTTAAAGAGTGTAAAATATGAAGGAAACCAAATTTTCTTAAATACATTTTTGTGCTTACACAAACGAAAAACAGATTAATTTTTTGTATTTATTGAACTTTGATTGCCATACACAAAATAAGTTCACTGTTGAGTGTGTTTTTCTTGGCCCAAAAACACAGGCATGTTAGGTACATTATTTATTGTCAGACTATGGAAAAGAGAAAGGTGGTACCTAGGAAAGAAAAATAATCATATGAATAATTAACTTAAGCTTGAAATAAAGCTCATAATATGAGGTTTTCCCAAGGTTGTCTACTTAAGTAATGAGCCAAAGCATTCATTTAAATGAAATGCAAACTATGTACCAGTCTCAAAAACTCTGGGGCCCATTTAAATGCACCATGGATGGTGTATCATATTTTTATCACAGTCTTACTCATCACTAGGATGCCTTCAAGGAATCTACTGAAAGAAAATGCTCTGATACGTCTCTTGGTTGCATTAGAAGAGAGATTGGTGACACAGACTGAAAACATCCAACAGCACTGGATGAGTGCACCAGAATAGTCAGAATGGTACTGTAGCTAAAAGGAAACCTGAAACACTACATGCTGTTCACAAAACCTGACTTTTTGTGACTAAACAAACCCTTTTTGAGGCCACAAAAGGCAGAATAATTATTTTATCACTTTGATCTCAGTGAGGCAAGGTGCTGTCACCAGAAAAGCACCTCAAAGTGCCCAGAACTTAGTCATTCAGCTGTGTGAAACAGGTGAATGAAGTTTCAAAGCCAAATAGATAAAAAGAGTCTCAGTTTGAAAACACAAGAAAGGTGTCTCATTTGATATCTTTACACAGTCTGTTTTATGGCTTTTCTGTATTTAAGCACAAGGAGCTATAGCTCTGGAATAATACCTGAAAGGATTTTACCTGCAATCATTGTAAAAAATTGCCAGACCAGGGGCTTAATTAGAGATGAAAAAATTATAAAGCATTTAGTTCTATTAATAATCTTCATATATAAAAATAAAAGTGTCCGAGAAAGAAGATGAGGAAAAACAGGGACAGAAAGCCAAGATCCAAAGTGAATCCAATGGTGACAGGTCCCATATGGAACTCCAGAAGTATTTCTGCTGTGAAAGATGCTCTGAACTCTCCTCTGAGTGCAACAAGCTCCCCTCTGCCCAGTCAAATGCCGAAGACATAAAGGATTCCCCCCATCCGTTTGCTTGCCTTTGTCAAGTAGTTATATATGTTTCTGGTAGCTATATGGTTCTTTCAGTCAAAATACCTCAGACTTGGGGAGCTGAAGAACACTTCCTCAGTGCAGTTTGATTATTTTTTTTCATTTTCTCCCCAAAACAATGCCCATGTAGAATTAAAAACTAGTGCTTAATGGTTAGAATAAAGGTCCAAGAGTCACAGTTTCTGATTTTTATTGCTAATGTTTCCACACAGTTTTTCTCTGGCTGTGGCAAGTCATTTACTTAGTTTCTCCTGATTTCTAACTTTACACTGATGTAAGATGTATAATATATCTAATATATATTATGCAGCATACATTCTATGTTCTATAAATATAGAATAAATAAATACACAAGGTAGACATTGCAAAGAACTTTGAAGGCCTTCAGTACAGGTGCTTAAATGACATATTCAATAAGCACAACTTCAATAGCTCATCAATGTATTTCAAGGCATTGTGTGCCATGGATAAGAGTTTTAATCTCATATAGAGATCTCACAGATTTGGTGCAGTGTTGCACCAAGAACGAGCTGGTGGAATATAGTCTGTACTTCTCTTCAGAGATTAATATTCATGAGAAACTAAGAAATGTATTCCATTTTGTACTGTTTCCCACAACAGTCTGACACAAAATATATCAGGAGAACTTTGGCAAGGGTCTCATATAATAAAATATTCAGTTTACAAAGCAGAAAGTGTGCCCCGCGCTCTTCCATAAATCTACTATAATAGGCACTTGTGGCAAAAAATACATTTCTGAACACATAGAAAACACAGATTACCGCATAATCATGATGTAATTGGTTGAGAGCCACCACGGCTGTTTTCTGCTGCAAGCCATATAAAAGCTTTCGGACTATTTTAAGTTCAGGGCGGAATGAAGTGAGAGGAAGCCTCCGCAGATTTAACTTTGCTGGAAGTCACATGAGCAGATGAAATGAGATCAACTTGTAAAGTGGAGGCAAGCTGTGGCTGGAAAGATTTCCTCATGGCTTCTGCCTTCATAAGCTCAGAGGAGAGCTAAAGCCATGTAGACCATTACCGTGTAGTGAGCACATCATCCTTATTTTCGACCGTGCTGCACTCTTCCATCAAGTTAATAAGGTCTGGATGGGGCTCCTTCACTGATCAGCACAGCAACGTAACCCTGAAATGTCCAAAATACCAGTGCAGGAGTTCCCAACCAGTCCTGTACATCTGGCTGTCTCTATGAGCAAACAAGGGGATTTTTTTCCAGGAAGAAGTATTGCAAATCACTCAGAAATGTGCTGCATCAATCCAAAACATTTATAATCATTTGACTTTGGTTTTTGGGCACATGATTTACATTTGCACATGCACACAGGCAGACAGATCCTCCCTGTCTCTCCCTCCTTCTCTCATGCTTTCCTATAAAAGCAGTTGCTATTTCCTGACTGGCTTCCTTCCAAATTTGTGAACTAATTTAATTTGGCACCTTTTAACTCATTCCATTATGCCCACCACAAACCTTGCCTAGGAGAAAAAAAAAAAAAAAAAGAGAGAGAAAAACCCCATGGGATCAAAGAAATGAGGTGGACAGAGAAGAAAACTGAATGACCAGGGAGCCAAGCATATCAATGCTGGTGTATAAAACATATGGGGCTACCAAAATTGTGCATCCTGTGTGCCATGCACTTCTACAGAGCCAAAGGTGTGAGCTAGGAATGACAAACTCTGCAAGTTTCCCAATCTGAGCCCACTGTGGCACCTAGATGAATTACTGCTTTAGACCCCCAAGGCAACATCTGCACACAACCTTCTTTGGAAATGCCTCTCCAAGCATCGTTACGTGGATAAATCCCCCACCATCAGGAGATGGTCCACGCCATTACAGGATACTGCCACACTCCCACGAGAATAGGTGGGAAATCCTGGGACCTTCTGGAGGTTTCCAGGTGCTGTAGGGAGGCAAAGGCCCCCACACCTCTCTGCCAGGTGACAGCATCCCCCTGAGAGCAGTGAGGAAACGACAAGCAAAGTGTGACTGTCACAGCTGGGCTCCGGCACCGGTGCAGTGTCAGCACAGCTGTGTGCCCCCCCCCCCTTCCCACAGCCCAGCTGTGTGAGTGAAGTGTCCCAGCATCACCATCAAGGAAACGTGTAGCTGCACTGGAAAGACATTCTGCTTCTTTCCCAGGAGCTCTTTGAGCAGCTCAGAGCAGTCCTTCAAAAGGTGTAAGACATTTGGTAACTGACATGAATAGTGCAAATTTTTCTCATACTACCAGGAAGAAAATAACTCCGCTTTTAGCTCTTGACTTCCTAAAAACACCTCAAGAGAAAGATTCAAAATACTTAAATTAGATCAACCCAACTGCCCCCTCTACAGCTAGTAAAGGATCAGGATCCCTCATGCAGCAGATGTACAATTTATGTGGCACATCCACAGATCTTTTAAACACCTCCAGGGCTGCTGATTCCAGCTCCTTCCCTGGGCAGCCTATTCCAATGTTTGGCAACCCGTTCAGTGAAGAGATTTTTCCTAATATCCAATCTCAGCCTTCCTGGTGCAGCTTGAGGCTGTTTCCTCTTGTCCTGTCACTTGTTACTTTGAAGGAAGAGACCGATCCCTTCCTCCCAGAGAAGTCTGGAACCCAGCTAAAAGGACAGTATTTGGTTTCTCAGAGTTACTACAGCCCTGTACTGAGTCTTCTGCACAGTCAATGACTTTGGGGTCAGGAGTGGAGTTACTCAGTGTGTCACATGACAAATTCAGGATTTGCAGCTGAAGTGGCAAAAAAAAACCTGATCCACCCAGCCAAAAGAGAGGCTTACATGGAATTACCCATGAGCCCCCACCAGGATGAGGGTGGGAAGGTGGGCATGGCTGCAGAGGGGGTAACAAGTGTTCCAATGTTCTGCAATGATATTATCTTGTATAAACAGTCACTTGAGATTCATCTCTGCATGTTATCATTCTTAGTCTTGTCAGAAGCAGTGTCTGAGCCACTGCAGTGATGTTATACAGGACTTGCACATTTTCACAGTTCCAAAAATCCCCCTCTCCCACAAGGACAGCTCCCAAATGAACTAAGATTGTTGTCAGAGTAAACCGATAATAAACCTAAACAAAACTCCCCAAATTGCTGCTGCCTTGTGACCAGAATTTCCCAGCATTATTACCTGTCAACATTGGGGATGGCAAATCCTGAAAGTTTTTGTCTTTTTCTTCTCTGTATGGTGCTAAAGAAATCTGGGAATGGTCCCACCTCACCTGTTGAGCATACAGCCATCCCACCTCCTGTCTGCACCAGCCTGACAAGCGTGCTTATCCTCTTACAATGAGGTCCTCTTGCTGTTTCTGTAAATTATTTTTATGAGTTCAGAATAACAGAGTGGACAGGTGAAATGTCTCAGGAAAGACAACGCAGCCTCTCTGAGAACACATTTTCCTGCTTAGAATATTGAGAGAGTTGGAGCACATTGGTGACAGTAGGAGCATAGGAAAATGGTTTTTCACTCACTCAGGAGAAAAAGAATGCAGCTTTCAGTCAGAGTATTGACACCACTACAACTAAAAGCAAACACTTTGCAAATTGTTGACTATATTTTTTCAAAATCTTGATTAAGCTTTGTTCTCAGAGCTTCATCCATTGAAACCTAAGCTTGTGTAGGTTATCTAAGAAGGAAAGTTTAGACCCATGATGCCATGATGATTTTTTGCCTTTTCTTTTATACCCCTTTAATATACCTTTTTACAACTTCTGTATTAGTGTTTTTTGCCTACATTCTTAGACTTACTTGTCAAGCTAGGAGAGTAAACATTTTAGAAGCTTCATAGCTAGGGATCAGAATGCCCCAGACCCCAAGGTCCTCTCCAGAACACATTCTGTAAACCAAGATAGAACCATCCAGGGGAAGGTTCCTTGGGGAGGAGGGGCTCATTCAAGCCTCTCACTGGGGAATTTTTGATAGATATGCTAATTAGTAAAACCTATAATGTTATACCAGATCTTTTGTGGGTGTGCATTGCAGGGTGCATTTCAGTGCATTCCACCTGGACATAGTGCACCTAAGGATCCTGAAAATAAATACAGAGGTAAAATCCTTTTTTCCCTTCTAACCATGTTTGACTCTTGATTTTAAGACCAGGAAAAGGCATCACCCACTTGCAGAAAAACAAAAAGAAGTGGAAATCTCACAATGTCTGGACTGCCTTACTAACAAAGATGTAAAAGTAATTTTTTCAATGTATATCTGTAACTTTTAAACTCACTTAAAGGAGATCCTATTTAGGGAATGTCATCTGAAGCTTACAGAATTTTCTGATTTGCTTTAATCTGGAATGCCTACCTGAAAAACAGACTAAATAGAAGCTCAGTAGAATCTCTAAATAATGTGTTGGTTAGAAAAACTTGTTGGGTAACTTTGCTAATTAACCTTACTAACACTTTTTTCTGAAGACTTACCTCTTTCTTACCTACACTGACATCCCTCTACTTTAGCAACACACCATTCTTAAACCTGGAAAAGAAACCCCAATTCTAAAATTCCTCTTCAATAAAGAAAAACCCACATATATCTTAGGCATCTTTTCCAGTCACCAGCTCACAGTTGTTTGAGTCCACTATAACCAACTCCTTCCATTAATCTAGTGGCCCTAGTTTAATATAAAAATTAGGAAAACTTTCTTTTTTTCTCCTTGAATAGAAGAAAAATTGTAGAAACAAACAAAATAATTACAAAAAAAGATACTGTTAAAACAATATGTTACTACAGGGCTGTAATCTAATAGTTTCAAATTATATCTTGTAGAACTGTGATACAGAGGCACCTCCTGATAAATTTGTTAGAGGTTATTAATAATCATAACTGAATGCCCATCTATACATAAGGACACAAACTAGGCAACCTTCTCCTTTTCCTCCACTTGTCAATGCCTTTTCAATACCTTGTCTCCAAAGGAAAGCCTCTATACACAGTATCTTCGTATTGCTATATGACTAACAAACACTTTCTGCCACTGTTCACGTAGAAATAAATTTAAACTAGATTTCATACATGTATGTCTCTCTTTGAAATGAAAACTGAAATTTATTCCTCTCCACTTTATTTTGAAACTGCCTTTTTTTTTTTTTTTTAATTGTGTCTAGAAACAATTCTGCTTGAAACATTCAAAGCACAAGGCTGTTTTCAATAGATTGACAGAAGCTTTAGGGGGAATTCTCTGCCTTTACTGAAGCCTGGTAGTGCTGGCAAAAGAAATTAGGAGCAGCTGCAAAAACTACTAATGCAAAAAGAGGCAATTCATCCTAAAATATGAAGTCAAATACCCCCTCAACTTGTAGCAGTTGAGAAGAAGCAGTGATTTACCCACACCCCCTCCATCCAGACCAGCTCTGAGAAAGAGGGCATTGCAGTCACACAGACCTAAGGGAGATGAGAGACATGAGGTTACAAAAAGGAAGCATGATCACTTTTCTCTCTAGTCTGAGTACAGTCTCAAGGTGTTTGGTTACAGCAAAAAACATGCCAAATCATCAGAGGGAACAGACTATGATGAGAGTCATAAATCTATTTAGATTAACTGAATTTTTCACCATTTGGTTTCAAGTAGAAGAACTAAATATTTTTTCTTGCAACTAATCTGTTTTGACTCTATGAAAAACATTTTCATTGCAATGAAGTTATTAAAGTCTTAGCACTTACTGTTTTGTAGTTAATATAGGAACTTTTTTCTCCTGGCCTGCTAGCTCCTCTGCAATAAATTTCTTTGCACAGGTCGGCTCTTCACTCTACTTCTCTTATTACTTCATTTAAGAGAATGATTTATTTTAAACCCCAAACCAAACACAGGATCGAAGCATAGAGGTTAAGAAATGAAATAAAAAGAAAACAGACCTTCACCTTTCATTATGCTTGTCTTAAGTATCCGCTTTATTAAACTTACTCACTGTTTAAGTCTGGTTTATTAAAAACCATCAGTGTTTAGCTTATGCTATTTTTGAAGCAGTCTGCACCGTGTAGTGTTTAATAGGCTGTCCAAAACCAGATTTTTGCTGTTGTTGTTTGAAAAGCAAACAAATTTAGAATGCTCCAAGATATCCATTTGTATAATGCAGTTAGCAGTCACACAAGCTTGGCTAATATCATACCAAGTTAATTTTATAAACCAAAATCTGAAGCGTGTTTATTGCCTCTGGTAGGGCTACTCATTGAAGATATAATCTGGTTCCCTATTGGAAATCTCAGCACAGGTTGACACTTACATCAGTGTTTAACCACACTCTTTACCCATATGAAAATCTCTTTACACTCTCAAGAACATGTAAAGAATCACCTGCCAGTAGGAAACTGATTTTCTGTTCCACCCCTAAATCTTGATGCTGATGGATCAAGAATCACTTACAATCAGCTGCACTTTATTATTTATAATATATATAAAATATAATTTTATATATATTGCACTTGGTATAATCGGTAGGAGCTCTGTTCAGAATTTAGATGAGAGGAGGATTGATATGCAGTGAATTTAGAAGCAAGATCCAGTAGCAGACACTACATTTAAAATGTTACCTCTGAGCCGTTGCTCCCATGATGTCCACAGAGAATGCTGTCAAAATAAGGGACAAGATTTTGGTTATCAAGTGTTATTAGCTCTGAAGCAGTGCAATTGTATCATCTGCACTGTATCATCATTTTTAGAAATAGGGAATTTGGTATGAATCCTGTGCATCTCTTTTTTGGTATTGTTTTTCCCTATTTCTATGTATGACACAGTTTGGACAGCTACAGCAAGAAACATCTTCATCCGGCTGGGAAAGTCCCACTTTCTCTGGTCCTTTTAAAACAAGAAGACTGCTTAAACCATGATAAGAACAGCTATATATGGTACAAGCAGATCTTCATAGCACAGGATAAATTCATCTGTCTAAACACAGGCACCTTGTGCTCTTTGAGATGCTCTGAGTCATGGCTTCTCGTGGCAATCTGACCAAAAATACAGAGCAATTTTTTAAACCATTGCCCCAGTGAGGTGATGATGAAGCAGTGTCAAACCTGTATCCATGGAAGGCAGACAGCTCCTCCTGCCCTGGACACAAGTCCCTCTGCAGCCACCAGCGAGGGCCAACAGTGTCCCCAGGGGCAGCATGATCCATGTACAGGCAAGCCCATGTGCTGTCCTTTCCTGTAAGGAATGAAGCACAGCTTGCTGAAAGGCCGTTTCCCGCACCCTGGAAAAATATATCAGCGCTTTGCAAAAGCAAACAAAAAGCCCCAAACTTTGCTCCATGTCAGAATGAAAAGTGGACATTTTTAAATTCCCAGTAGGTATGGCTGTGTTTGAGCAAACCCAAATTGCTGGACCTCACAAGTTGCCACACAGCAGAGCTGTTGTTGCCCTTCAGTCAGCTCTAATTAGGAGCTAATTGAATGAGTTTTTGCCTCAGACATTTCTGCGAACAGCCTCGAACTACAGAGTCACAGCCAAACGTCTTCATTTGAAAAGCTGCTCCTGCCTCTAAACTCAGACATATTGCACACCCCTTTGGAATGCCCTGGAAAGCAGGTAAATAACTCAAAATCTGTAGCTCTCCAGCTTATCCCAAATGCAATGTCTAGCACCTTATAGAAATAACAGAGAAGGGAAATAAATGCAAGAGAGAGAGAAGTAATAAAAAAAAAAAGCTCTAGGAGGTTCCCATGTAAGGTCACCAGAAGAGTTGAGGGGGTTGTTTTTCTTCTCCCTAATAGAGCGGCCTAAATTTAATTTCTCTTTTCATTTTCTACTTTACTCTGCTCTTTTCCTCTCAATCTCCATCCTCCTCCTTCTCCTCCTTTCTTCTCCTCCAGTTTGAAATTCCATTCCCAGCCATATGTTTCTCATTGTGATCCACCTTCCATTTTTGGTCATACAGCAGAATGTGGTTTGAAGATCCAAGAAAGGCAGAGCGTGTTGACACAAGGACGTTGGATTCTAGGTTTTGTCAACACTGAGCTGAAGAGCTTTGGGCCTTGAATCAATTTTAGCCCCCTTGACCAAGGAAACCCTGCAGAGAGTCAGACTAAGATCAACGAGAACAGATTTCCAAGTGAACAGAGCCATATAAGTATATCTTGCACTACAGGGGAGTGGTTTTTATTTTCCCTATGATCTGCCCTTGCTCCAATATTAAATTCAAACACTACTCAAGTTTGCTTGGCATGCAGCTCTTTGCAATGAGACCCTAAAATTTTCTTGTAGGTAATGTTCAGTAATGAAAGCCTAAAAAAACCTTGACTTTCAAACATCAGATGGAGTTTTTCTAGAAATTGAGACAAATATAAATAATAAACCCAAAACTACTCCAAGCAAGTGATGGAGAGCCTCACTCTTCTCCCAGACAACCTGGGGAATTTCCTGCTAAATTACTGTGCTCCCAGATGTCTGGGCATGTGAAGTGGGTCCACCAGCTAAATAAAAGTCCATCCCTGACCTTGGGATTCAACTAAAAACATGTGTATAAGGCTAGGTAATGGAAGAGGGTGCAAGGGAAGGAGAATTAAACTGATGTTGACATTATTTGAAATGTGCTTTAATTCATGCTCTGCCAGATAGCTGCAGATTAATCTCAAACTGTTTATTTTAATGTATCATATTTCTGACTTGCAGCTAGCTATCAGCTGCTGTAATATAAGCTTTAATTTTGGCACCAACGAGTTCGTCATTGTGTTTACATTTGCACTCACACTTTCTTCGGTTTTATCATAAGCAATTTCATGATTTAATGGCACTTACTTTCCTGAATAAGAACTGGTGTAGTTAATTTTTGGTGATGGGAGAGAGACTTTTTATAAACTACCTATTTTCCTTGTGTAATTGCTTGCAACAACAAGGTCTTGAAAGATCCCTTAGTTACACGGCCATTTCTGAGGGAAAGTGGAAATGAAACAGAGGATTATCTGGTCTTAAATTCTGGATTAAGGATCGGGCTGATCTGAATAAATCTGAAAAGTTTTAATCACTTTTCTAGCTAACACACCAAACTCCACATTGAAAATATCCCGGTTTCATTGAGCTCAAACAGAGCTATATTATAATCCAGAAATAACCAGGAAAATGCTGTCAATACAAAATCATACCAGCTAATGAAAATCAAGTAGGTCTTTTGCTGAACAGAGTTACTCTAGCCCAGTGTGGGAAGAAACTTGGATTAATTTATTTGATTCAAATATTTTTAACCACTTAAAAATATTGCTTCTTTAAATTAGTGTAAACTTGGACCGGCAGACACTTGCAGATCCTGATGGCCATGGATAGGAAGTGCTCACTGGATATGTAGTCAAGAGATGCATTCCCATTTTTCTGAGGATAAGACTGGGTTCTTGCTCCCTTCCTCCTGCCAAAGGACGAGCCCAACTCCATACTAAATTTACAAGTGGTGGTCTGGTTTTAGGATCTGTGGCAGGTTTCCAAGATGACATAGTGGGGTGCGCAGATGCCTCCAATGAGCGGCAGTGACACGTCTGAGAGGAATTTTTATAAAACACATGGATGTAAACCTTCAGGATTCATGTTTTACATGAGGCAGCGCAGTCTGAAGTGTCAGCCTTTATAACTGAGTAATGCCGAATAGTCCCAAGCTGGGCTCCAAGTATTACAACTTGCAAAACACTGCAAGACCTCACAAGTGTGGAGACACACAAGCAGGAGGCAAAACACATCATGACTCCTAGCCAGATTTCTTGGCTTGAGAAAATTTCCCAGCGAGAGAAAGTTCCTCTGATTCTGGAGCATGCTAGAGAAATTCAAACAGGAACCATACATCTTGAAGATGCATAAAACTGTGAGAGCAAAGACAAGAATTTTGTACCTATATCTTCAGATTTTGTCCTCTGGGGACAGAATTCGCATATAGCATCTCTGGGAGAAAATTAACTGTGGCAGGGTAACAAAAAGAGAGAATGAGAAATTATAAAGAAGGCAATAAAAAGAAAAGAATAGGAGACGACTCCTAGACCTCACACAGCCTCTGTTAAACAATGGGGAGAAAATCTTCCAGGAATTCAGTAAGACCTGAGAAGAAATAGAGGGACTGCTGGAACAAATGGCTGCTGGCTCCAGTTCCACTGAATGACCTTGACTGTACACATTAGAGCTAGTTGTTACATCAGGCACTGAAATAGAGAACAGACCATAAAAAACTCTGAACATTTCCTCCCATAAGATTCCTTTGTTATAGGACTCTTTTGTAGCATTTAGTAATAATTTCCTCTCTGACAAATGTTCTTGTGCAAATTATAATGCCATTATGTTCTGATGCGAGCTTTTTCCCTCGTTTCTTAGTTAATTCATCTTTATGGAAGTTCTTCAGCTGCCAGCCAGTACTTGAAAGTTATTAATTCCAAGTGACTTTAATAATGCATGGGAGCTGAGAAGTTTAGCAAACTCTCAAAATATTTCTTTACCAACACTTAACTGAATATTATATATTGCCCTCTAATTTCTTTTTCTTTGCTGGAAAACCCTCACCTGGATCTCTGCCATGCTCCATGGTTTTTTCAGCTCTGACAAGGTGGGTTGCCAGTAGGAAGCACAGGAAAGATGGGGAGTGAATCCTCTCTTTATTCCCTGTTTACACGGTAGATTGACCATAGAGTTACCGTAAAACCTCTCCTCTATTTCCTTCTGCACTAAATGTGAATTTTGTTACACACAGAGCAGAGCCAGGGAAGTCAGACAGAGCAACTGAGAAGCAGAGTTGCTCAGACTATTCCTTCCTGTGTGGCTGGCTGGTAAAGGTGTTTCAAGACACCATAGACTTATTGCTTTTATTAATCCTCTTCTGACTGTCCAGGTTACTGCTCTCACATTTTCTCCCTCCATACTCGGGTATGTCCATAAACCCTAAGCTGCACTTTAGTGGTGCCAAAACCTTCATAAATTATTATGTTCTCCCCTTCACTAGCAGATAACTTGTGCTCAGTCTGAATAAATCTTGGCAAAAGATGTAAAATGGCTGATGCACCAGAAAGATTGACCTTGGGAATTCATCTAATGCTCACACAAAAGGTGGTAAAAAGACGTTCATAAAGGAATTTGTAGGAAACTCAGATTGCAGGAGGTACCGCATTTTTGCTTTAGTAACACTCAGTACCTGGCAGCCACTCAATTGATCACGAAAAAAGATACTCTCTTGTTCTGAACAATCTCAGAGGAACCCCACAAATGGGAGCTTACTCATCCTAAAGAATTTTTTCTGGGGAAGGCAATATTTCACCCTTTTGTAAATTTCCAAAAGGATTCTTCTGACTGGCTGTGAAAATCAGCAGGATCTCTCTTTTCTTCTGTTTAGCTTTGTTCAAGTTTAACACAAACAGCTTAAATTCTGTGTGGTTACTGGAACAAAATATATTGCCAAGGATTGAAACTATTAAATCTTCTCTTTTATCTGTTCCTCATGGATATCACATGCCCAGACAAATTAGATTGTTCATAACAGTCTGAGCTTAATATTTTCCCCATTAAAAGGGAAATCCTTGTGATAACATATGCAGAGATGAATCTCTCCACAGTGATTTTATAGTATTTTTTCTCAATGAGGCTGACAAAATAGATTCATAAAGCTGAATACTTTCAGTCTTGAAAGACCTAGGCGTTTGCAGTGATGCTGTGTTTAGAAGCTTGCTCAGGAACTTCAAATCATAAAATGATGCATCTTCTTTTTAAGAAGTTAATTACACCAGTTTTGGTAAAATTCAGGTAAAAATACAATATCTAAATGACCAGTTTTGATGAGGAGACCAGGAAGGGAGAGGGAGTAAATTAAAATGAAAAAGCTTGAAATAAAATAGGTGCAAGCCACTAAAAACATTATGAGAAGTTTGTATGGAATACCAAAAGCTCAAAGTTTGCTTCTCAGCTGAATTATAGCTCAGCCTGGCTGACTAAAGACACCTTCTGCATATAATTACTCCCTAACCACTCTTTGTAAGACATTAGCATGGTCTTGAAAACCTAAAGGAAAAACAATAATTGCCTTTAACACTTTCTCTATTAAATAAGCTAATTATTCAGATTCTTTTTAATACCCATCACTCCAGCCAACTGTCTTGTTTGCTTTTGCTGTGTTATTTGTGCAAACCTGAAAGTCCTCACAGCCTTACAAAAACCTACAGCTCTCAATCATCAGTCACACCACAGCTGAGTAATAGCCTGACACACTGATCTCTTCTTTCCTCACTCCAAACTGTGATAAGAAAGGACCATCTTGTAGTTTCTTGCTGTTTCTCTTTTTGTGGCAGACAAAAAGCCTGCCATCTAACCTGCTCTCTGCTGGCAACTCAAGCGTGGAGCAGACATCTTCCTAGCAGGAGAGCTGTAGTTTTTAACAATGAGTACATCAAAGTGTAAATCTGACTGCTCTGAACCCACAGCCAAACAGAAAGCCTGTTTATGGTGTTTTCTGTGTTACATAAGAGAATTCAGGCAAATCTCAAATGTATTTGCAAGTACCCTGAAACCTTGTGTTACCCAAGGTTTGTCTGTCATAGTGATGTCAGCTCTTGTGCTTGGATTCTTCCAAATTTTATCACGTCATTGTAGCACCAAAAAATCATTCCAGCATGCTGAGCCATCCCTCCATGACGTCAGGGCAAACAAAACCTGGGGTTTAGCCCCGCAGAGGAGGGAGGGAGCAGATCTGCTGATGAAGAAGAGACTAAACTGCCCTCTCTTACCCGAAATCACATCAACATCTGGAACTCTGCCAGTGACCCCTGTGCTCTAGAGGACACACATTGAAAACCTGAGCTCTGCTTTTCAATGGCAATGTTGCTGATTGGGATCATTTTAGGATGAGCTTTAGGATATCTGGAACAGAGAGAATATCTGCTGCCCTTGTTTAATTTTGTAACATTTGGGTTTTTTGTATTACAGCTTTACTTTATAGAGATTAAAATTTATAATTTAATATTTATAGGGTGTTTCATTAACATTTCTTAAAGACCACCTACTTTTGCTTGCATAAAGTAATATGAAATTCATTAGTCTTTCCTAAAATGGCGAAAAAAATCAAAGTGTTAAATTGCATGAAATAACGATTAAGTTACTACCTATCCACAGAATTACACTTTCCTAAAGAAAAGTCTGTTTGCCACAGCAAACTCTAATTCCTTTTGAGAAAAACTAGCAAGAACAACAAAAGAGATGCATGTAAATATTTTAATAGCAGTGGTATTGTTGCAGCTGTAACAGTCTAAAGGCATAGGAGAGGAATCACTAGCAAGAAGATGCAATATTTTTTATTAGACTGACTGACACAGCTGTAAAACACTGGAAAATAGTGAACAAAGCTGAGAAGAAAAAGAAAATCCAGAAATATGGTAAATCAAACATGGATGTCCCCATGCCTCACAAAGGACATCTTCGGACAGAGCTCCATTGAGGCTTCCAACACCGTAAGGTTTCACCCCTGCTGGGGTTCAGACGTTGCACAGAGCAGTGTGACAGCAGGGACCTAACTAAATACAGCTGTACCTGGGCATGCTTATCAGCTTAAAAGGAACACACTGATACATCTGTTAGAGGATGTTATACACCATCAGAGGCAGGACAATGAACTCCAGGGAACACGCTAAGAGATGTCACTCAACGTGATTTGTTCTCCTGGAACTTTATTTATGACTGCTGCACTTAAAAGCACACTGAAGTGCTGGCCAAAGCAAGACTTAAATTTAAATTTGGATTAACCCTGACTAAAGTTTATCCTGAAGAGGATGAATTCGTATTTATATCCAAGTCACAAGTAAACTGTTTTCTCTCTCATCCTATTACTGCACTTGAGCCACGTGGGAAAAAAAATGAAGTTTACTCCTCTGCTAAGGAAGGAAAAAGATTTGCAAAGATTTACAATCAGACAGTCCCGTTGACTTGTAATGAAATGTAGGTGCTTATTACTGACATAAAATTTAAAACCTGAAACTGAGATAAAACACTTTATGGGCATATCCAACAGCTCAAGCACTTTGTGCATTAAATCAAGATGGCATGCTAAAAAACAGTGGCCAAAACCAGGATTCACTGTGGAATAAAAACGTGATGAGGGTCCATCAATTCCGTCTAACATTACAAAAAGCCTATCTTTGAGTTCAGTTGGCCTTTCCTTTCCATGTGTGACTCCAGCAGGACTCAGCTCCCAGCTCCTGTGGGTTTTCCAGTCAGTTTTGACACACATAAACCTAAACACTTGTAGTACCAAATCAGATGTGTGTAAACTTAAAAAGCCCAACTTTCAGTCAGTCACATATTCAAAATAATTTGTTAATTTCACTGTCTCTACATATATACACAGACACAAAAACCCCACCCTATTTAACAAAATTATACAGGCACATATTCAGTGGTGCAGCTCTATTCCTGCCTTTAATTCTGGCAAAGATGACAGAAGAAACAAAAGAAAATAAAAGAGTATTCTCCTTTCAAAGAGCCAAATGGAAGAAATGCCTCTGAATACCATGATTAATTTAACCCTAATTGTTTGAAATGCTCTTCACAAGCATCACGTTGTCTCCAAAGAAACAAACGGAATTGGGGGGTTGCCCTGAAGCACATTGTTTTTCAACTTACAAAACCAGAAGTTATTGAACGCAATTGAACGTGTAAGCTGGTCACCAGGAGCACAATGGAAACCTAAAACCAGGCCAGAAATGGGGAATTCAATTGGGGAGCTCGCCAACCATCCATTTCCATATAAGAAGGGAAGATTCACAATGGTTTTTGTTAAAATATAGGCTGGACTGGGCCTCAGTGTAAAGAGCTCTTTTAAAAACATGTTCCTACACTTCTTGTTGAATCTGTGGAGACAGAGTTCAATAAGAGCAGTGTCCAAGAATAAACCACTCCTCTAGGAATGCCAGGTGCTTATAGGTATTGAGATCAAGACAGCTTTTCAGACTACTCAACATCATGAGTGCAGAGAAATGGTAGAATATTAAGTTTCTGATTTTTTTTTAAAATACAGTTTTGGTTTTGTTTGGTTTTTTTTTTCAAGTTGAACAGAGAGAATAGAAAAAAAAATACTACTGTAAGAGATGGAAAGAAAACATTTCCCTCTGAATAAAAATATTCAAGCAGCATATCTGACTGAAGCATTAAGATTCACATTTTTTTGTGTGCTGCAGTGGCCCCTCTGTTGAAGAAAAATGAGTTTTGTCCTTTGTTAGATCATCACGAGTTTTGAAGTTTTCCTCAAAAAGGAGTGTATCACAATAAGAAACTTTGTTCTTTTCTCTCTCTTGACTTAACAAGTTTAAGTAAATCACAATTCTTCTTGTTTTATTATTACCTGCCATGTCAGGGGAGAGAAAACAACAGAGGAGAAACACAAAAATCTCATTTTTGTATACACAGGTGGGTTTATGTTTCAGCTGTAATATACATTAATGTAGTTTCTGTGGAGCAACACATTAAGCATTAACAGAACTTTTCTAACAGTCTTTTCTGTCAAATAACTACAGCTGTAGCAACTTTAGGTTTTATTGTTCATGACTATGCAAAATATGACTAACCATCCGATAAATCTTCCTTTCTAAACTTCTGAGTTACAAAAGAAATGGTTTAACTCTGTTACCTTCCTCTTTCCTACTGAATATGTTGTAAAATGCTTAAAAATGAATTATTGTGTAAATTCTCAAGCTGAAGTTTTTATGTAAATAGTCCACACACAATTTATAGCATTCTTGTTTGTGTAACGTTCTAGCTTATTGGCATTTGTCCTATGAATATACCGTTTTGGAAATTAGGCACTAGGGTTATAAAACATTGTTTTCCCAATACACTGTTTTAAGAAAAAAAAGAAATAATAAAAATCAGCCTTGAAAGACTTGTCTGGTAAAATATTTTAAATTTAAAGATCAGGGTGAATATGTACTTTCATGAGGTAAGGAAAGAGTAGCTCGTTATTAGAGTAATGACCTTTGCAATTGTACAGGCATCTAGTGAAGGCCACACGGCTTTGGGACAGGCATGGATATTATTTATATCACAGGCACCTTGGAAGTACTGACCAGCTCATACTGACAGCAAGAATAGCCATGGCATGAATAAAGAGATTCCAAGGCAGAAAAAAAGGGGTGGTATTGAAAGAACCAACCTCAGGGTGCTGTCTGTGAAAAGCAGAAAGCTTCTTCATTCATATAATGGCAATTTTTTTTGTTTAATCTCTCAATCTTTCTTTCTTTGTATTCCCTCAAGTGTATCCTAGGCCCCAGAAAAATGAAAAACACCAGCAGACAGCCCCACCTTCCCTCAGAAGGAGGAGGTTGAAAGGGAAAAGAAGGAGAAGCCCTTATACTAACTCAAACCTGGACATAAAGTGATAAGAATGAAATGATTCCATATACACAGGATAACAGGGGCTCATTTGTGTTCTGTGAGGTTGAGATTTGGCCACAGACTCCAACTGGATTGACAGGAGGTAATGTTTTATCTTCCCAGTATATTAAAAACACATGTATCAGACTTAAAAACATACAAATCCACTCCAACAAACAAGCTAAATAATGGATGAAAAGGCAGTAAATGGGGGAGAAAAGTAAAATAAAGGCTCAACTAAA
The DNA here is from genome assembly GCF_965178545.1 of Coloeus monedula. Lineage (NCBI taxonomy): Eukaryota > Metazoa > Chordata > Aves > Passeriformes > Corvidae > Coloeus > Coloeus monedula. Next base: position 5,625,176 of record NC_138785.1, on the reverse strand, counting down.
CTTTACAGCAATTATAAATGTCATTACCATATATAAATAATTTGTCAGTTTCAAAGTCATATCAACCTCATGATTATTAATGCAAACTTAAAAAAAAACCAGTGATGTGGCATCACTGATTTCCATTTGTTGGTTGTTTATTATCTTGTGTTGGACTTCTGCTTTAAGTGCTCAGTACGGTCTTGATTCTGCAACAACAACAAAATAAACAGAGAAACTTTCTCATTCTTTGCTGATTCCCTCCCATCTCTGTACTCCACTGGAGATGGAAGATGTCAATTTGGATAAGGTGTTTTCCCCCAGAGAATATAAATTTCATCACAACACTGGAGAACCCTATAAAACAATGAAACTATTGAAATACGTCATTCTCCAGATCCTTACTAATGCCATGTAAACAACTCAGGCAGAATCTGAGTGATGCTACAAGTCATGTGCTGAACAGAGGCTTCTTAAACCCCCAGTGACACTCCACCATCTGCACAAGGCTGGGAGGGAGCAGGATTTAATTAGGAGTACAGCAGACATTGAGCCAGAATTACTAAAGCATTCAGGCCCTAGGCTTCCTTCGATCACCTTCTTCCCCTCCAAATCTAATCCTTATGACTCGAACTTCCCAAATACTGACACTGCATTTTCCACATCCAATAGCCTACTATGGTCTCTTCACACTATTGCTTACCTGACATTCATAGGGGACAGCTGCCAACAGGATGCCACATGATTGAAAGAGAATTCCCTGGTCATGTAATGAAGGAGTTATTGCAGACAGGCGTAGGAGGGAGAGTGTGTTTCAGATCATTACCCCAGAACAGTAATTTGTGTTTCCTCCCAGCATTCATGCTACAGTTCAGAAAGAAATCCTTTATAACACCAACAGACTACCAATAAACAAGACTTGGAAAATCAAGTAGACTCTTCTTTACAGAATAATAACCAGCTTCTGAGCCACATAATGAGGGGAAAATGTTTCCTCTTGTACACCACATCAGAATTTCTTTGGGATTAGGTGTGCAGAAGAACCTTCAGTTTTTATCCCAACCTAGCCTAGCCTGTTGCATACATTTGCTTTCAAAATGGATGGTACCTGGTGTTCTTAAAGACTTTCTTGAACTTCTCCAATTTCTATTGATCAATGATTTATTGCATCACTACTGGCTGGGATTTCACGTGCATCTGATATTTTGAGTGGTGCAACATTAACTCTACCTTCTGAGCAAACCAGAGCAATCGAAGTGTCCCCAGCATCTGTAAATACGAAATTACTCTGGGAAGTCAATTCAAAAAGTATCACCATCAGACCCCTTTTTGCAGTCTACCATATCCATAAATTCTCATTCCTCCCTGGGTCTCCCGGGTTTTCTCCTGCCTACCCTGTGACCATCACCCCCCACCACCTTCAGTGGGGCTCTGTACCTGTAGGGTGGAGCAATTGGCTCTCAGCTCAGGAAAGAAATTATCCCATGCTCTGACTTGGTTTTCAAATCCTCACCTTAAGCTAAGCCTGACCTACTGTGGCCTGACTTTCTTGTGTCTGCCCTCACTCTCCGGGGTAAAACACATTCTTTAGCTCATACTCTTTATAAATATCAAGAAACATAGAATGGTTTGGGTTGGAAGGGACCTTAAAGATCATCACATTCCACACCCCCACCATGGACAGGGACACCTTCCACTAGGCCAGGTTGCTCAGACCCCCATCCAGCCTGGTCTTGGACACTCCCAGGGATGGGGCACCCACAGCTTCTCAGGGCAATCTTTCAAATGTGAACCTTGAAGGACTGGCTTTAAAACGCCTTCCCCAGCAGGCAGGGGATTAGGCCCGGGAGGAAGGCATGCAGACAGCAGCACGGCAGGCATGGCACAGCACAGCTTTCTGCTCCCTTGCTCTGATCAGCAGGCATGTTACAGACATCTGCTCAAAGGCTCCTGCCTGAAAAGAGAGCCATGAACAGAGTTTTTCTCTCTTTCACAGTCAGCTGTTCTTACTGAATCCAGACTTTGTGGCCTTATGCTCTTTGTGAGTGTTCTGACTGATGTGATGAGGCAATGTGGTGCCTTCTCTGTTCACCTCGCAGTGCTTAACATCTGAATAAGCAGATTGAAGAAGTCTTCATTCTTCCCAGACATCAGACAAAATGATATCACCTTCAGCCCATGTATAAACAGATTTCTTAAATCCTTTCAGAAATTAATCAGCATCAGTAAACACTTAATTTCCTTCCTCTAGGGAAGCCCTCTATCTCAGACTATGCTATTTGCAATAGGAAAGGCAGCCAAACATGTTCTTGGGTTTAGTTTTTGTACTATTTTGTCTGCCCAAACAGCATCCGGATTGTTTGCTCCCTCCCAGCTCAGGAGCAGCAGCGCTGGCAACCACCACAGCCCTCAGCAGCAGATTAGACCCAGCCAGCACTGCTGCTACAGCAGCACGTTGCTGCCTCCATGGTCTGATTCCTCAGCCAGCCTTCAAGGTGATGGCTTTGGGGCACGTGTCTGAGGTGCTTGTAAACTCCTGCCCCAGAGGTGTAAGTGCAGTGCCTCATCAGCACCTTTGATTTGATAAAGACACACCAACCTTGGTAGCTAAGATTAAAACCAAGCTTAGCTTAAGTCGGGCACCATGAAGGACTACAGAATTATTCTCCCCTTCAAATATCCCCTTGTCCAAGTTACAGAGGTACAAATCCTTTTATTTTAACCTGTTCTTAAAAAAACCCAATAAAACAAAACAAAAGGAATTCTGGAAGAGAGGAAAGAAGTGAGGAGAAAGAGTGCTGGAGTTCAAGAAAATTCCCAAAGTGGAAATAAGCAAAATATACCTATGTAAAGAAGATATAATAATAATAATTTAACAATGATAATAACAGTAGCAATAATAAGGTCTCATTCCTTACAAAAGCTTAAGACTAAGCATCTCCCTTCTGAGGTCGTTCTGGCTCAGCTTCATAATCTCCATGGAGGTGCAGCTTTTTGTCACTTCTCAGAAGAGCCACTGGCCTTCATCACCCCTTCCCTCCCATGCTGATGAGGTGCAGGTGGCTCTGCTCCCTGCCACAGGCAGTTGTTGCCAGGGGAATTTCCCTGAGAAGAGCTCATTTTTTAACCCTGCCCCTGCCAGACCCTTCTGTAGAGGAATTTGACCCACCACTTCCTCAGAAGCCATGTACACCTGGACAGCACTTAAAGGGAGGCAGAAACTGCAGTCGAGTACCTTTCAGTGTTTGTGCTGCTCTCCTCAGTAGCAAGGCCACAAAATGACAAAAATTACCAAAAAAGTGGCTTTTAACTGAAAGGGTGTGGGTTTAGATTAGATATTGGGAAGAAATTCTTTACTGTGAGGTGCTGGAAAAGCTTGTCCAGAGAAGCTGTGGATGGCCCATCCCTGGAAGTTTTCAAGGCCAGGTTGGACAGGGCTTGGAACAATGTGGTTTACTCCCTTCTGACACTCGGGGATGGCAGGGTCCAGCTGGCTGGAGGTGTCAGCAGGATTCACGTCTGTCCATCCCCAATTCATGGACTGCTTTTAAATTTGGCCATGCCACGTACCATCACCTGAGCATATCTGACCAGGACCCCGAATCCTTTATGCATTAAAGCTGTTTCCATCCTGTTGCAATTATTAGGTTTGGGCTGGCTCCTAGAGGGGTGAATAAAGCCAAAGTATTTTTAATTTAGAAAAATAAGGCAGCTGTGCCCACTTTCCCTTTCCTCAATTAACTGAGGAGCTCCCATACAGCTTATGAAACACCTAGACAAATTTACTCTTCTCCATTCCTGATTTTGGAAACAGCCTTTTATTGGTAACATCCAGCACTTCAAACCCGGTTCCTCACAGTCAGCAGTGATGCTACAATCGATGACAAATACTCAGGAGTCAGCTGAACCTTTTCATCACCAGGCACCACAAACAATGCATCCCAATATTTTTCCCACAATCCCATAAGCTCAGAACCAAAACTTATGTGACAGCAGTGCTTTCACACTGAGCCACTGAAAATCAGAGTAAGGCCCTCCCACTTTACATGAAATTAATTACACCACCAGAGGATGGAGTGCAGCTCCATGAGGCAGGTGTCATGCCTCGAGGGCAGATAAAGGCAATTCAATCCCTTAATCCAGTGATTATTTTATTTTTTATAGTGTTCAAAATTCGCAGGGAGAGCTATGCTGAAACATCAGCTCCTGACTGGCCATAAGAGAAAATCAGTGTGCCTTACTAGGACTGGAGTGACTGGTCATGCTTGTGAGCATCGTTTCAAGTATATCTGGAATTTAGGCCTGGAGTCCTGGCGAAATACAAACCCATCCAATTTACAAATGCAAATCAAATGAAATTTTCAAAACTCTGCTCAAGGTGGGTTAAAAGTCCACAGTTACATTTTTTTTAATAAAAGAAGTGTTTATTTTTGCAGAACTGGACTCTTGGCAATGGTATTTCTCTGCAGCTTTGGCATGTGTTTGGTCTGGAGTAATTTGGGGGATCATGCAGCCCACAGCAAGTCCCTGACACTCGTTTGTACCTTTCCTGTGCTGCACCAGTGCTCCAGAGCAAGTGGAGAAGGAGGTTTGTTCACGAAAATCAGTATTGCCTTGAGGGGTCTGCTCAGGCTGTAGCACTCATTCCTAACATAAATCCCAATGCCTTTGGAATTGCGGTGAATGGGACCAAACTCTGGGAACTCTCGCTGCAGCTGATTCTTTGTGTAGCTTCTGCCACTCTCATCCAAATCAGGAAAGTGGAGAGTGGGAGAATCATCTGAAATATAGGCATAGAAATTTCTATACTGATTCAGAGTAGTGAGCCACTTTATCCTTTCTCTCAAAAAGAGATCTCAAAAGGAGAATAAAAGTGGAAAAAAGGTCCCTGGGGAAAAAACTGTGAATTAATGGTTGGTTTATCACACAAAGCATGAAGATCTCTTATTCTTTTTCTCTTTCATTCCCACAGTGCTTTTTAATCCTGCATGATACAGATGGGAATTTAAATAAATTCCTCAATTCCTGTTAGGTCCTTTATATCGGTTAGTGACTTCTGAGAATGACATTGACACATTTCTTACAACCTGCCAGTACACATAAGAGTGTGTTTGTGTGTGCATATTTTCTAAGTTTCTGAAGTGCTGTCACTGTGTTCTGCAGATTCTGCTAACTGAGCCAAGAGAAATAGCAGCAACCACCTATTTAAGGAGAGAATAGGAAAAACACCATTGATATATAAATCTGGAAAACAAGGGGAAGGATTTATAGCTTTATGCTGCAAATTACAGAGCCATCCACCTTGGAGGGAATATAAATATTAATACCATTCTTTCAGCAGTAAAGTATCCCTCCCTTTACCTGTTCCTCTGGAGACTGATCAGCCATCTCCTCTCCCTGCACTGTTTTAAAACTTGGGTACACTGGACACAGCCAGAGCTACAGAAAATTACCAGCATTTACTTTTCACCTCTCAAGTTCTGAAGAAGAAAAGTAGGAACTTAGGTGTGCTCTTTCTCAACAGCCATGTCTCTATTTCTGAATAGATATCCCTATCTGGTAAGGATTCCTGCCTGCTATTCCTGAGCAGTGGCTGAAGCCTGGCACATCAGCATATTATCAGTTTAAAAGTACTATTTTCTCTCAGGCTTTTGGGGGATTGTTACTGAAAAATCCTTTGCCAGGTTAAATATTTGTGTTTGGCTTTGTGAGGCCAGAGACCCTATTTGCTAATGTCTTATACTGATCCAACTCCCACAACCAAACAGAGATTAGATTGGGACACTCTCACAGAAGTATCACAAAAATTTTCTGGTGTTCTCTCTCCTTCTGTTATCTTTGAAGATCATGTTTCCCATACAAAAGAAGGCTACCAAACCCCCCCCCCACTCGAATTTGCTGTGCTTGAATAATTCCTATAGAATGAGCATCCATCAGAGAGCTCCGATGGGACTGGCAACAGTCACTGCTCTCCGCCCACTGGGAAGTTAATGCCAGATGAAAACTTCTCTTTATCCAAAACTCAGATGTTCAGTTAAATCATTACATATGTACTTTATATTACCTATTACACACGACACAAAATATTCGCCTGATTTTAATTAGACCGATGTTATTTGACCGTCAGGGGGAGACCCGAATGAGATCAGAGGACAAAAAAAGAACAGGTAGCTTTTAAGCAATCTCAGGGTGTGGCTGTGCTGTGGCTGAAGTGTCTGTCACAGTGCAAGTGTGAAGGTCTACCCTTACTATCTTCCAGCATTTTCACATCAAATTTGCTTGCTGTAAAGAAGAAACATTTAAAAAAAACTATCAAACTGCTTCTAAAATGGAGCTGGACATGCTCAAGAAAGATATATTGATAACCCAACCTTATGACAGCCCATCCCACAGCTTGAGGAGGTCCCATATAGATATACAGATCTATGTACATGTAGCATAAGGTAGCCTGGCTTTGCCAAAATCAATGGCCTTGCTAAAGTCACAGCAGAAAAAAAATTGCCACATACTTTTCCTAATTGCCAGGTGTTCAAACCATCCAGCAGCAACTCTATTTCTGGAATCAGGCAACGATTACTGAAATTTTATTAATATGTTTTTATAGTGTGAATTAATTACTTATTCAGTATCTTCCATGAGGGAAGCAGCTTTGTTTTTGTTTGTATTGCCCCAGTGTCCATTCTGAAGCTGACAAGCACAAAGACTTTCATCCAGTGATTGCCGAATTTAATCCATCCAACAGTTGCAAAATTCTGATTTTCAATTACCAGAAAAATATGTTCCCAGATCTACCTGTGTACTTCAGTGATTCCTGCTAGATTGGATGTAGGATGTGCTTTCCTTTTCCCCTACAGACTACAGTCATTTTCGTTCTGTTTAGAATTGAAGTGGTGACCTGCAATTAAGTGCTAAACAAGAAAGGATTATTTTTGTTAGGCTTGAGATTCACAGACTATTGTTTTACACTGATCTATGGAAAGCCTTAATGGAAGATGAGCTGGCTGGGAAGGAAGAGCATAAGCATGAGGAGCATTTGGGTTGTTGACAGCTTTTGTTTCTTCTCGCCTCCTTTTTCACTCTTTTTCCACGTGCTTTAAAGCTCCGTCTGCAGAAGATCAAAGCACCAGCAGCAGAACTGATGTTAATGGGTTGGGCCACAATTTAAAATAAAACTTGAAAACTTTACTTTCTTTGTTCGCTTGTTTGTTTGTTTTTCCCTTCAGAAGAGTGCCCAGCTGACAGTGTATTTGACACTAGCAGAATTTCCATCTGCCTTTCCTAGTGAACACAGTTTAATATTCGTGGAGTGGCCACCAAACACCTCATTACACAATATCCTCGATCCTATTGCAAAGTAGGTACTCCAAAGCAGGCAACTTCCACAGGAGTAAAGCAATACTGGAGCCATAAGGAATTGGTGTCCAAATCCACCTGTAACCCTCCAGCCCCAGAGCCCCTCCGCCAGGAACAGCCAGACCAAACCCTCCTGCTTTTTTTCCTTCATTCCTCCTAGGCGATAGCGTCATCAGATGATGTTTCTCATGTCTAATTTTGATGGACAAGGACAAAGCTGTACAGAGAAGCAGGGCTGAGCGGAGCAGGGAAAGCGCCCGGGGTCAGGACGCATACGGGGAACAGCTGGATCGCACACACGGGGCAGGCTGCGAATGAGCTCATGCAGCTGGGGCCGGGGGAAGGCAGCTCTGAGGCTGCCCAAAATGTCACTGCAAACAAACCCTCTCCATTCCCAGCTGAATCACAGCTGTGTGCGTGGGGACCGTGGTAGAAACACAAGGGAACGCACCAAAATGAGTGGCTTTGGGCATGAAATCACTGCAGCACCTCTGAATTCCAGCCCCCCCAGGGCAGAACACCTCGGCACTGCATCCAGACCTATTGCACATGCAGTGGGTAAACCTTCCAGTGATTTGTCAAAGGTTTAGGGTTTACATTTGTTTATAGAAATGGGTAAATGCTGGAAAGTTGGGAAATTCTTTCCAGTCTTATCTGAAACATCACAAACTTCCTTAAAAGGTAAGTTTGGGACTACACTTTCATGATGAATTCCCAGGACTTCAAAGATCTTATTCTGCTTGGAAAGGTCCAACAGCTTCAGGCCTTACTGAGACACGGCTTTTCTCACTATATTCACCATATTTTGAAGCATTTTCTATAAATTCAACTAATTTAAAGTAATGCTGTCATGCCAGAACCTTAAATCACTGCAAATGGTCAAGAGCAAAGTCATACTTGTTCAGAGTGCATATATATATAGGTAAATGTACAGTTATTTGGTTTTATAACATGTTCACCTATTTAGCAAAAGCAGATTCCCAAAATAAAAGAATAACTTTTGGCATTCTGGTTTTTAAATATTTTTCGCATCTTATTTCCTTCCGATTTCCTGTTTTCTTCTGATGACATTGAATGAGCACAAATTGAATGAGCAAAACAGCACAAATTTTACCTGTAGCATAACTAAAGGTTTTTGAATGACATTCATGGCTCCACTACTGTAATTCTATTTTTATTTCACTCTTAATTTTTAAATCAGATTCTGCTCCTGGTTACTTCCAAGCATATCTGAGATAGTGCAGCCTGAGACACTCAGAACTACAGAGAGGCAGATTTAAAGCCCAGCAAAACCCACACTGTGAAAATTTCGCTGCCAGCAGAGAGATTTTGGAGCTGCCACAGAGCACAGTGAGAGTGCCTGGCTTGCTGTGACCTGCTGGCTCTATCAGGTTTCAGTTCTTCTGCCTCCTCCAGATCTGCTCATTTTCTCTCTGATTAAAATGCAGTCAGTGTAACCAAGGTATTGGGAAAAAAAAAAAAAAGAAAATAAGGAATGGCAAAACCGCAGAAATGTTTGGTTAAGTTCAACTGGTACTGACTGAGAGAAGTCAATGAACCTCTGCAGTGTAAAGGCTGTAATGAAAGAAATGTTGTAGGGAGAAGCTGAGCCTCTGTCCCTTTAAATGTTATTAATTATGAGAACAAGCTTGGCTGCTGAGTGAAGACACCTGTTGGAGAAATAGGGTTTGCAGGACCAGCAGTGCAGCTTGTCCATAGCAGATAGACTAAAACAAGTACAAATAACCATGGCAATGGTGGCCTTCAGCACCAGCACAAACCATTCAGCGGCAAACTGCATTTAGCTGAACGAGCAGCTTTTCTTGTGGGTAAAACACCTCTCGAAACAGAGATTATTTCTGCAGATGGGCTTCCCTCACCTCTGTGAAAAAGGCATTATGTGCTTGATGGTGATGCCCAGCAGACCAATGGAGTTTGGGATGATGCAAAATGTGTCAGTGTTTTCTTCTCTTTTGTGAGCAGGGTACCGTGGTGCTGGATGGTGCTGCAAGGCAACCCAGGAAAACACAGCATTTTCCAGGCTGTCTTCACAGGATGTCACACAACTGTACACAAAAAAAAAGGTTTCAATACATCTTGCATCCGATTCTGAGCTCAGTTATCTGAGCATCAATCAGAAATAACTCCCGTGAAGCCAATGGAGTTCCACTAATTTAAAAATAATGAGAACGGAGACTCGAGCTGAGTTCTCCCTCTGCCTTATTTTCTGCCAATTACTGCCTTCTGTTGGGGCATATTTTTCCTTATGAGGCTGCAAGCCTGGGGTGGATTTCACACACCAGCACTGCTGGGTTTTGTCTCTCTCACTGCGAGCACCAGTGTGGCTCTGCAGCCATGGCCCCATCACTCCTGCCCACTGCACCAAGGTGCTATCAGCCAGGGGACACCTAGAAATGGATGCTTATCAGCCAGGGGACACCTGGAAATGGATGCTATCAGCTGGGGAGCATCTAGAAATTGATACCACCTCATGCTATCCAGATAACTCAGCCTAAGAAGAAAACCTGCAAACACATTTTCCAAAGCACTGAGGTCTCGGTAGGTGGTAGATTGTTCCCCTCACTCAGTGCCAATGTCAGTTTCTCTCTCTGGAAAGCATTTTTTCACTTCTGTTTGCATTTCAAGAGTATAGAAATGCAAGGCACTTTGGGATGGTTTTAGCTTGATTATCTCCCTCCCTCCTGAAAAATGCAACATTGGAGAGGAGAAAGTCACAAAAAATAAGGCAAAAATGGGAAAGAAAGGGGCCATCTGAATAAACTCACTGCATTTTGCTAGTTCCTCGAGAGACAAAAACAGCTTCAAAATACTGTTTTGGATGGTTCAGTGCTGTTTTCTCTCATCAGCATTTTGTGGAATGACTAGCAGAGTTTTACTGGTCAGACTGTCAATATATACAATGCTAATACAATAATAAACATCCAGAGTCATGACTCCAGAGCCAGGCTGTTGATAGAGGAAAAACTTTGGAAACACAATGGTTTACTGAGAGTAGACCCCCTTCCCCCAGTCCCAGCAAGCTTGTTTATTTTTTCAGGGTCTTCTTATCATGCATTATTAAAAACAACCCTTCCCTTCCAAATAAAAGAACCACCCAGCAACACAAAGAGGAGTGTCCTTGTAAAGACAGTGTGCAGATAGCAAGAATAATATTGCTATTTTTTGCTGCTTTAAGGTTGAGTGTTTGCTCCCACTTAATCCATAATAAGTCTATCTTTATTTCAATGAACTCATTCACCATATAAATGCCAGCAGACTCTTCCAACAGCATTTATGGAAATAAGCCACTTTGACAGTGCTGTCACTTCCTGTTATTATGAAAGCAAACTAAAGTAATTAAGTCTTGATAACTCCATACTCTGGAATCACTGGATGCTGAGTTAGGGGTTTTGATTGTATAGAACAAGTTTAGGCAGGAATGATATAACTGGTAAGACAGGGAAGGGCCCTGCTTTACGTACTTAGCTCTGGATGCCCCAGCCCAGGAAGCATCCAAGGCCAGGTTGGATGGAGCTCTGAGCAACCTGGTCTAGTGGAAAGTGTCCCTGCCCATGGCAGGGGGTTGGAACAAAATGATCTTTAAGGTCCCTTCCAACCAAAACCATTCTGTGATTCTCTATAGGGTCCATGTGGACAGAGCAGAGGGCTCATGCAGGGCTGCACTGAGAGGGTTAATTTCAGTTTGGCTGTCCCTCCATCAGCACTTTGGTAAGTGCTCCATGTTCTCTGAAGTTTTTCCTAGATTTACAGCTTCTGGCTATAATTGATCATCCATATATAGAACACATAAACTGCTAAAAGAAGTGTGATATAACCATGGGGGAAAAGTCATCCCAGGCCAGGAAAGACTGAACAACAAACTGTAGATTAACTACCCCAGTTTTGTGCAGACTGTGGAACTAGGAAATGGGCCTAAGTACTACCCACATATCACTGCTTATATCCATGATGTGGAGGATAACTCTTTAATTTGAGGAGAAACCAGAAGGATATCCCAAAAGGGCCCCATAGCCTGAATTCTTCTAGAGGAGACTTGCTCTGGGAAGGGCTGCTATATCCTTCTCAAGTGAGGAAGATTTGGTAGTTTTTGAAGTGTCAGTAACTAAGGATTCCCTTTGCTTTGGGAATGGAGTTTTCAGCAAGAATGTAGCACTTTTTAAGAAGGGAGAGGAGAGGAGGAGGGGAAAAAAACACAGCTGGTGTCCTAAGGGAAAAAAAAACCCATAGAGTGGCAAGTCTGCACTGGGGAGCTCCTTAAAAGGGTCTTTCATGTGGTTCTGCATCAGAAAAACTCATTTACTAAGCTATTTCAGCATTTTTGGTTAGTGGGTGACCGGATCATTACAGCATAAAACATAGCTTATATATATGTTTCTCTTTGTTCTTTATTCTTGACCCCAAATCCCACTGGCCCTGGGGAAAGCTAATTAGATATATTGATGAAGGCTACTGCGGTATTTTTGTGCAGAGCTTGAAGATGAGAAAGTTTTGATGCTTTAAGTTGCATCCTACTGTTTAACCCAGTATCACTTCTCGTGTGCTTCTGCTTCAGCCTATGAACATTTGTGGCTTCCCTTATCCCCAGGAGGATGTCTTAGCACCTATATTCACCTATAAACACTGTAATGTGAATGCATCTCTGCTTTCTGTGCCCAGGAGCCTGGGTGTTTGATGGGGGTTGGCACTGCAGCCCACTGCAAAGACCCCCAGCCACTGCAGCACATCCCAGAGAGGCAGACCTTGGTAGAGCAGGCACTGGTTTGTGGAGTAATCAGAGGCAGATCTTGGTAAAGCAGGGGCTGGTTTGTGGAATAATCAGAATTTCCATTAAGGTAAAAGCAAATGGCATCTGTTTTGATTTTTTTTTTTTAAACAAAATACAGGTTCTCCTCTGCCTGTTTTGCATGTGCGTGTTGTCTTCTTGCACACAAAACTGGAGTGCAGAGTTTGTCTGAGCTATTTTTATAGCAGCTGCTTATGGAGAAACAGCACCAAATGAGAAGCAGCACTCAAAGACACCCATTAGCCAGTTCTGCAAGGCTGAGAGCCCAAAAGAGACATTTGCTAAGCATGGTGTGTCTTTCAGCACAGGCCTGGTGGAAACATTAAAACTGGGATCAGCAACTGCCATAAACACGTGTTCCTTAAAGCATCCCAAGACAGGCAGTGTGTTTGCTGTCACTCCCAGTGCTGGAGGTCCTTCCACAGACATGATTTTTGGGATAGCAGACAACTCACAACTTCAGGAACATCGTGTGGTATCTTGTACTGAATGAGATCCCCATGCAGTCTGAGCGCGGGTGCACCTCCGTGCCCATCTGGTATTTTCGGGGCCTTATCATGCAGCAGCCTCAGCTCTGCTTTATTTCTCTCCTTGTTCTGCTCTGATTCCACCCAGCAGCAATGCCCTGCTCTGCTGTGGCTCTCCCACTAATACAACCTGCCTTTTCCCACCAACCTGGCACCCCCCTTACTCTGCTCTGAGATCGGATACAGCTCTGGGCAGTCCAGGTCTGGGAATGAGGAGCCCTGCTGGTTCTCGTCTGTTCATTCCTCTGAACACCCAGGGTCATACAAGAAGCCAGGTTTGATTCTCTTCTGCTTGATTAGCTCCTGGGAAGCCAGCTGGGAAACAGGGATGTGGTCATGTAAATGGACTCCAAGTGGGCTGCAAACATAAAAGTGCTGCACTGGCTCCAGAGCATCACAGAGGCTGTAGATAGCTGGACTCAAACTGTCAGGCATAACCTAAAACACTGGACTGCCTCATGGAAGTTCTAAACACTTGGGATCAGCAGAGTTTGGAAATGACCAGATTTTATAAGAAGGACAGAACATCCTCAAAACATAGCACGGCCTCACCAGATCCTCATCAGCAGGAGACCTCACAACTCAGCTTGTGCTTACTGTTTTATTACTATTACTTTAATATTACTGCTATTAATTGTATTGTTATTAACTTTATTATTATTACCTTTAATTCTGTGGTGGGCAAGTAGGTCTGGAGTGCTAGTTTAACACAGCCAGCTGAAGAGCTGCAAGGTGATCCTGAGCCCCAGGAGCACCCAGTCACACTCTGAAGGGCAATTTCCTCGCCATAAATGCCAGAAATCAGGACTAAAGAGGAAGGAATTTGTCCTACCGCAGCCGCTCCCAGGGCAGCAATCCTCAGTGATGTATGGAGTGGAAAATATGTCAGAGCAGTTTAGCAGGAACGAAAAAAATCACGATGAAGAGAAGGGCGGCTGAGTGACAAAAGAGTCATGAAACAAACATCCAACCACAAATAATTTGTTGGTTTTATTTGTTCACATTATCCTGCTGACACGGCATGTTTTCCCCTGCTGACTGCGCTTGCCGTATCGGCGCTGGAGCCTGGCAAACGTGGAGGCTGCTTTCTGCAGAACAAAAGTGATCAGAATCCATGTGCAACTCCTTGTGTGTCACCCGTGTCTACACGTGAGATCAGCAGAACCAAGGAAAAGGGACCCCAGGATGAAGTAAAAAGAAGAAACAGAGAAGATCTGTGTGACAGTTGACTATTTTAGCAGCAAATTCAGCCTAGAAGAAAGGAAAGCAAAAGGAGAGGCTCACGCTGGAAGCAGCATCCCAGTGCCTCTGAAAGGTGGACAAGGATTTCCCTCCTCCACGTGGGTTATGTCAGTATGGAAGGTCATCTGGGAGTCACGTGTGACCCTCCCAACCACTTCCTAATCCTCAATAACAGAGGAAAGAACCCACTAGAACCAAAAGAAAGCAAAGCACAATCCGTTAAGGCCATAAAGGGCCACAGAACCCTTAAGAGTTTAGGAAAATGTGAAGGACCCCTTGAAAACATTAGGTTGCCTGCTGCTTTTTGTTTAGGAATCTCCATCCAGCCGTCACAGGAAAGATACACAGGCTCTTGGACGTCTCCCTAACAGTTCTCATTTTAGGTAATGTAAATAACATTTTTTACATTAACATCTTATTTATGTAGGATCTTCTGTCTCAGCAGATGTCCTACAGCTGTAGGTGTATAAAATATAAAGCAGGGCTGGGGGCGGCAGGGGAGGATTGATCTCTTCCTTGTACTCAGGCAGCTGAGGAGGCAATTTAGTGGTGCCATGGAATTGTTATGAGCTAATATCACAGAAGCTGGATATCAGGCCACTGCTGAGTAAAACACAATTTGTCTCATCCCTTGATGTCCCACATATTATATATTTAAGTCAAAGATGTAGAAGAAGTGTCATTATTTTTAGAGAAGCGATTTCTATTTTTAGGTAGAAGTGAGTATGTAGAAGAGAATCACAAAATCACAGAACATTTGGGTTGGAAGGGACCTTGAAGCCCATCTCATTCCAACTCCCTGCCATGGGCAGGGACATCTTCCACTCACCCAGGTTGCTCCGAGCTCCATCCAACCTGGCCCCGAGCACTGCCAGGGATGGGGCAGCCACAGCTGCTCTGGGCAGCCTCTGCCAGGGCCTCACCATCCTCACAGAGAAGAATTTTTTTTACTAATGAAGATTTCCCCTACTGCAACTACTCACAGATGTCTGTGGACCTGTGCTGCTGTTCCTAACTAACCACAGAGAACCAGCTCTTCAGCTGCTGTAAGCCAGCCAAGTGCCCTTGTTTTCAGCAAAAAGAGGCCAGTTTTGCACCAGGACTAAAAACTCTTCAGAGCAAAAAAAACCACGAGGCAGTCAGACCCAGGAATCTGCACTGTTTAATCCTATTAAAACCATTTATCAAAGGCAGATTTTAGCTTCACAACCTGTTGCTTGTTGTTCAGGAACCCCACAGTTTTGCCCATTGCCTTTTATTTTCCAGGCACCATAAAATCTGCAGCTTTGTTTTCCACCAAGTGACAGTGTCTCCTGCCAAAGGGCAGGGAAGTGCTGATCAGACAAATTGGAAAAGGTTCTCTTAGTTTTCATACCACAGCTTTTCTCTTGTCACTGACATTTTCCAGATTAAAAACTCAGTGCTCTACAAGATTCATTTATAAGTGTAAAAAAAAAAAACCATTTCAAAACCAGCTACAGACAAACCCTATTAAAAATCCAGGACATGGTGTACTGCACGAGCAGAACAGTTAGATATGTACATGCCTGGCTATTTCATGGATGGAAAAAGAAAAATTGACCCAATTACAGACCTGTCATACTCCACTTCTCTCTTCAGAGTATTGAATGTCACTTAAACCAAAGCAAACAGCCAAGCTCATTTCCCGTGACAAACATCCAGGGACATCTTAAAGTCAAAACAGAAGCAACCAAAATCAGAAGGCACAGGCAACTTTGACAAAGCTTCAGAACCTCGTCAGATGCAATTATTCAGTGAGTGCACTCAAATCAATGAAAAAGAAGGGCCCCCTTTGCCACAAAAAGCATTGAAAAGTTTCAGGGGGATGCTATTTGCAGCATTAGCTTCATAAAAAGCTGCCCTCGGTTTTAATGCTAAGAACAGGTGAATAAAACCAATGCTGAGAAAACCAAAAGGGGTACAGAACAACAAACAACAACAGAATTTAATATAATGTGCCTCAAATAAATTCCCACTTCTCTGCAATTAAAAACTTCAACCACAAAAATCAGTTCTGTCAAAGTAACAACAATATTTCTTACCTCCTTTACATGGCTCGAGCTGCAAACTACTTTGGGGGGAAAAAAAAAAGGATCAAACCCTCTAAACATAACAGGATTAGAAAAGCTCCAAGTGACACCCATACCTGGTGCATGCTTTACCCCAGCTGGAAAGTAATTTCCTAGTAAAACTAAGGCTACAAGTTTTGAGCATCACTGGCACTTACCAGGAATGACCTCCCTCACAAGCAGTAGAGAGCAATTGTCATCCTCAGGGACCTATTTGTTCCATCAGGATCTCTTTTCTACTTCTTGTGCTTTGAGTGATTGGGTGGTGCTGTAAGTGCAGACCAAGCACTGGAGATTCTGTGGGTAATTTTAATAGAAGCGTATTTGACATGGATAAAATAAGCTGGTTATTTGGTTTTTCTGTGGCATTTCTGAGAAGCCAGAGTTTTATGCAATTCCATAAAACAATTGCTGAAATGTCAGGGTGCTCCAGTAGATTAGATACACTGATTTTTGGCTTTCAAAGGATTGCTTTCTTGCATGCTGTTACCTTTGAGTGCTTTCAGCTTTGATTAAATCTCAAAAAAGCCCCCCTACTTTCCAGTCTGTGTTGCCTGTATAGACTCTAATTCAAATCCAGAACAGGAGTCAGATGAAACCATGATGCCCCATCCCTGGAAGTGCTCAAGGCCAGCTTACAAATGGGTAACCTGGGAACAACCTGGTCTAGAGGAAGGTGTCCCTGCCCATGGCAGGGGGGGCTGGAACCGGGTGATTTTTAAGGTCCCTCCTAACATAAAGCTTTTGCTTGTCCTTTTCCTGGTGACAGTAACGGGCTCAGACTGAAATACCAATCAATTTCCCTTTTACAAAAGCATTTTCTCCCTTGTAAAAGAGCATTTAGGCAGAAATTCACAGGCAGTTAGGAATGTTGTCCTGGCAATATCAAAAGCGATGGCTGCCTTGGGACACCAGCCTGGTCCAAGCATTCCAAGGCTGAGGGTGGGTTTTCTTTATCAGAACTCACTGCTCTCTTTCAAAACTAGCAGGCTGCCTCTGGCAGGAGTTCAGAAGAACATGGCATGTTGATTACAGCCCCACCTGCAAAGCAGGGAGGTGTCACCATCACAGAAAAGGCATTCCCTGCCACATGGGGCTACGCAGCTCTACAAAGTCCAGCCTCTTCTTATGATTGTGATGAATTCTACAGGTGTAAAAAAAATTCTATCTTAAAACATTATTCATTTTCCTTTTTAATATGCTTAACATCAGTTGCTTTAAGAGAGACAAACCATTCCAGCTCTCACTTAGCTTTCTACGAACTACAAGGAATTCTTGTAAAACGATGCTGTCACATAGTTTCTTTGCCAAGGTTTAACAAATTGTTTTAATAAAGACTTGCATTATTGAACAAGAGTTGTATTTTAAAAGAAATTACAATGCTTATTTGTAAGGATTCTAGATTATTGCACCAAAATGTGCTTTTTGAATGATTCATCAATATCCATTTCTCATCCCCTATGTTCTTCTATATTAATGTTTGTTCTCTATATTAATGTTTATTTCTTAGTCCCTAATTTGCTGTTCTAGCTAATTGCACAAGATATGCAAGGAGAAACACTAATTACTAAATCAGACTCTGGCTTTTAAAAGGCTCAGGGGAAATAAACCAACAGTGGGAAGACAGGGACCTGTTTATTTTCCCTGCTCCTTGTCTGACGTGCTGCACAAAGAGTCACAGTGCTTTAAGGGAACGCACGGAATCACACGGTACAGCAGCTTGGGCTTTTATGGCTGGGGGGAGGCAGGTTGCTAATCTGTTTTCCAAGCCTGGAGTCCTGACAGGGAATTTGCAGGGTATTAATTGCCACGTGGAATGAATGTCCACGGATGTGTGTTGCTATGCATACGTGTCACAGAATCATTTAGCCTGGAAAAGATCATCAAGTCCAACCATTAACCCAGCACTGCCAAGCCCACCACTAAACCATCTCCCCAAGTGACACATCCTTTTCTGAACATTTCCAGGGATGTTGATTACATCACTTGCCTTGAAAGCGTCTTCCAATGTCTGCTCCACTTTCTTCTCTTGACTGATGACACAACATGTAAGTTATCTGAGATATCACACATCATCCTTAGGGCTCACTCTAGAAACACCAAAATGTTTTTAACCCCTTTGCTGTTACTTTGTCCCAACTGACAAAATTTTCTGATGTGGGGCTTTCGTCCTTATTTTCTTCTAGCTGACACTGTTTGGTGACTCCCTGAAAACGCTCCCTCTGAGAGGATGTAAATTAAAGTCAAACGAATGTAGTTCAGCATTCCTGTTTCCCAGGAGTTAGGAGGAGCCATTTCTAGTCATTCTCCATGTCTTGCCAGGTGTGCTTGCCAGCTGTAAGAGAGGAAGGAAAGCAACACCTTGCTGCACCCTCATTTTGCCCCACACTGAAAGGAGTGGGAAGATTGTGTAAGACTGGGATGAAGTCAAGCTCCAAGCAGGCACAGTGTGATCCCTATCAGTGCCAATGGAATGCCGCCATTTGACTGGCCCAAGGCACCACGCAGCCCTTAAGCCCTTTGGGTGTTCTCAGTGGAAAAAGTGGTTGGTGGAGACTTCTGAAAATTGCAGAAAATCGGCCAGAATTTCTGAAAATACTTCCTTGGATTGACAGATGGAGAGTCTTTTTCTTCCCCACCAATAATGGCAACTTAGAGGAACAGATACAGGTCATTCATGTGGAAATTGTTATTTTTTTATTTGGTTTTTTTTGTACATGCTCATTAATGAAATACATGTGGCCCTAAAATTGACGAGCGAGTCTCTTGAGGATTTACTTTATGAAGTCCAGAGATAAAGGTGCTGTTAAACTCACAATCCAACTTAGAAAAACTCTATGCACTTCTGATCATCTCAGCACAGAAGGATGATGAAACCTAAACATCACTGGAAAAAAAGGCTGTAAAAATTATGAAGAGTCCAACCATATTTTATTGCTGGAAAAGGCTCTTGTAAGATGGCTGAATTGAAGGTGAGGTTCATGCAAAATGTAGGAAAGGCCAGTTTAGTGCAAATATCTAAATTTTAAAAAGAGAGGTTGTGATGCTGACTGGCAACTTAACCACGTGCTGTCAGTCATCCTCATTAAGTGCTATTTATAGAAAACCAAAGTGAGCACATTGGGATGAACAAAGAGCTGGTTTCACAGAGCAGAGGGAAGGCTGGCAGAATTAATACATAGATGGTCACGGAATGGTGAACAGTAAAACGCTAAGATGATAAAGCAAAGAGATCAACCTCTTCACTTTCTTCCCTCAGTCCTACTTCATAAAATAGCAGACTTTTCTCTTAATCAAACTCCTCATTATGGATCCTTTGAAATTGGGAAGGAGAATGAGGAGAAAAAGAAAAAAGATTTAATCATCTTTTTCTCCTCATTCTCCTTCCCAATTTCAAAGGACCCATAATTAGGAGTCTCGTCTAGAATTCAGTTAAGAAAATACCATTTACACATCCTAACACTGAAGAATAATACATGAATTTTGTGCTTCAAAAACACAATCTACAACAAAAACACACTACTGTGAAAGAGCTTCCACCACACCCAATTTACCTTAGGAACACACTGGAAGCTCGAGTCCTTTGGCTGGCTCCATCTCCTGCTTTTGAAGACATCAGTGAGATCCCGCAGCCCCTTGCAGCCCCAAGCCTTCTCATTCCCAGACTGAAGCAATGTGGCTCCAGCTGGATTTTGCACTGCTAACTGATACTCCCTGACACAGGTTGTGGTCTGCAGCATAGACTCACAGTCTGATCCTCGATGGGGGATGTTTTCAAAAAAATGCTGGACTTTATGTTACTTTTCAATGTAACTCATTTTATTATTAATTTCGTGGTTTTAAAGCTGCAAAACTTTGATAAAGAATACTGAAACCAGATCAATCTAGATTTCACTCCTTTTATTAATTTATTCCTCTACCACAAATTGCAGTATTCTTATATTTTCCCTTTCACAGATAAACAAGAGAATGCCAAGTACATCTGCCATTTCCCTGTCCATTGTCATCTAATTAGTAACATCATCAGGAGAAAACATCTCCACCTGAGATGGCAAAGACCCTTCAGCAATCTACCAGCAGAAAGACAGGTCAGAGACAAATTGCTGACATGAGATGTGTTTGGAGGCTCCTGCACACTGCAGCGAGCAGTGCAGACTGTTTTTCTTTCCACATATTTATGACTTACAATACGTCCCAGATTTTGAAATGGGACCATGTAGTTCTAATGATGAACCAGGGGAATTATGCAGCTCACTCCCTCACAACTGGTAACTTCGGATGAGTGCTTCCCTTGGAATCCTTTGCTGAACCTCATCATGAAAGAATTATAAAAATAGGGCAGAAATGGATCGTATGTTTAAGTGTCAAAAACATCTCTATGCCTTTCGGAAACAGGGAAACAAGGAAACCAGTAAAATATACATTTGTCTACCATGAAGTGTCAAAATTTAGAGGAAGGCAGTACTACTTGATAAATTGTAAACCTTGCTAAAGTTATGACATACATTTTGTGTAAGTCCACATTGTATATTATTCTCCTTTAGCAAAACTTTTTGATAATTTCAGAGTGCTTAACTGGCATAACACAGCCCTCAATATGTTTGGTGTTACATTTAAAAGCTTTCATTTGTTAAAGTTTTCATGTGTTATTAAAATCACTGCTTGGATGTGGTACAGTTTGTATTAAAGGATAATATTGAAACTAAATATACAGCTTTTTAACAGATGTTTAATTACAGCAGCTCCTCAAACTCTGAAATCACTTTGTGGATCTCATGCTATTTCAGATGAAATGACTTACATACTAATGTGGGCTACTTTGGCCCATTATCTTTTCACTTTAGAGGGGCATGATGAAGTTGGGAGTGCTTTTAGCCAAAAGGAGTTGGTTCCTAATTGGCAGTTTTGAGACAAAATAAACCCTAAACCAAACAATTAACACATAAAACCCCCTTGAATTGTTGTCCTTTTTTAAGTTCTTTACACTCACCACCAATTCGAATTGTAACCTCAGAACTCACCTCTTGCCTGTAGCCTTAACTTTTCCACTCTCTGCATTCTCCAAGAAGTTGTCCAAGCTCTGATTTATCCCTTTGTAAGTATGAAAGAATGCAGTTATTTATTGTTCAACTGCTGCTTTATGACAGAAAGCTCTTGTTCTCACACTCCTCACTGTCTGTGTACTGGAAAGCTCCAGCTTGGAGCAGAGGTGGAAATCATGGTTAAAAAATGTGAAACCAGTTGCTGCTGATAAAACCCTACAGACTAAAATACAGTTTTTATTATTTTATTAGAAATGTGAAAGTAGATTTGGTACTTTTGGACACTATCTTAGGCTCAACAACCTCATGATACTCTTCTCCATCTTCCTGAGATAGGTACTTGCTTCTCAAAGACTGTTTTCTGATTAAAAAGTTTATATAGCTTAAAAACCTTATAACTTAAACCCAAAAGCGAAGATCAAGGAGTGGAAATTAGAGAGAAAAACAAAAGGTTTCCAATAACACACACTAAAGATTTTAAATAAATATTTTAATTCTATTATTGGCATTTACAGGTAGAAAGCATACAGTATGTTACAATTTTATCAAAATGTGAAAAATATGGATGTTACATAAGTAACAAATGTAAAAAAAGTATTTTTCTTACCTTCCCTGAAAGTAAGAAAACTATTCAGCATAGGAAAATATTGATATAAAAACACAGCTTAGGTAAAAAAAAAAAAAAATTGAAGTTTTTACACAGTACAATAGGTTCATCAGATCTGCATGAAGACGTAAGAACTTTGTGAGGTTCTATTTTACCTACAACTTTAGGGAACTGGGGGCAACTGGTAAGCTACATTAATGAATCTACAAGTAGTTTTCCCTCATATCCGCTCCAAAATGCTAGAGTGCAGTAATTTTCTATACAATAAATAATTCTTCAAAGTTTCCATCATAGAAAATCATAGAATGCAGAAAATGCCACTCCAAGGTCACAGAGGCTAGGCAGTGCTTTAATAATAACTATGATAATACTTATTATAGTGCTTTATAATGTTGAAGCACTTCAGATGAGTTAACTAATTAGCCCTCACAACACCCTGTGAGGCAGGGAACTAAGTGTTTTTCCTACCTTTCCACGGTACAGATGGGGAAATGGAATCAGGGGAGAAGCACAGGCTGCAGCAGCAGCACAGCCAAGCTGAGAGGCCAAGAGATGTGGGAATGGAGAGGTTTGTCCCTTGCTGCTGTAAGCCAGGGGGCTGGGCTGACAAATGACCATCAGGAATCACTGAGGGGGGGGATGGGGGGGAGCAGGAAGGGACCAGGATTAAGTAAGCATCCCCAAAAACATTTCATAGAGATTCAGAAGCTCTCACACAACTTTGTCAAAAAAAACCAAACCAACCAACCAACCAAAAAAAAAAAAAAAAAAAAAAAAAAAGAGAAAGAAACCTGAAACAAACAAATAAACAAACTGAAAAGAAAAAAAAAAAAACTCCTAAAGTGCTGACTGGCTTGAGCTGCTTCTAGCACCTCTTGTATGGAATAAGACTTACAGCAAGCACTGTTGCCAGCAATTATTCAAGCTGATTTCATCCATAAAGTCACATGTGAGCAACTGCAGGATATGGTAACTACATTTTCTGAGACACCTCACTACTGTAATTCCTTCATTCACCATCTTACTTCCATGCACTTCTTAAGGAAAATGAAATCCTCAGTACTCTTGCATCGTAAAACATGTTAGTAGCTGGAGACAATATGCACATCCTTCACAACTGGAACAAAAAATTAGTTCATTTTCAGAACAAAGCATTATTAATTTAAGAATCACGAACCAAACAATGGTAAATAGGAAACCCTTTCCAAAGGCTGCATGCCGAATATCTGGTTTGCAAATACAATGCATGCAGGAGAAATAAATTCATCCAAGCATAATTAAATTAAAAATGTCTTAAGTCTCTTTCAGCAGCATAATGGTTATTATTTTTAAAGTCTCCTCCAACCAGACTGGCCTGGGGTTCAGATGCTGACCTTGGCTTTTCTACAACCATATAATGGTTTGAGCAGGCCCCGCGGCTTTGCACTGTGGCAATACCAGGAGACAAAGCCTATACATACTGTTCTGCCTCCCCTTCCTTGGGAACAGGCTTCGCTGTACCACCTTTGCTGTCTTCACTCACTGCTGCTGCTGCTGTTTTTTCGGGAAGCGATGCCAAATCTTTGAAAACATCCACATAATGCCCAAAGCCCGGGCCCCAGTTCAAGAGGTTGTCCCAGTTGAAGCTTCCCGCTTGCTGCCCCAGCTTCCCGGGCAGGGAGCTCTCCCCGGCGCCGGCTGCCTGTGCCCCCACGGGCCCGCCCTCGCCGCGGCGCCCCGGGTACCGCCGGGGCTTCAGCCTGGAGCCGTAGTTGTCCTCGTCATCCGCGTCGGACTCGTTGACCTGGGATAACTTGGGCATCCTGGAGGTGTACGCCACGGGCTTATCCCGGTCGTACTCCATCTCGGAGCAGGTGAAGGACTCGTGCGAGTCGCTGTCGGAGGAGGACTCGGGAGCGGGAATGCCGTCGGCCGGGTTCCTCGTCCGGGACAGAGGCCTCCGGCAGTCCTCCTCCGAAGAGGAGCGGCCGTGGTCTGCGCTGCAGATGCTGGGGTTCCTGGGGCGAGGGGTGTTCAGTCTCTCCACCTCTTCGATGGACAGCCCCACCGGAGGAGACGTCTCCAGCGGGATCTGCCCTATGGGCTGCTTCAGGCGGCTTCCCGGGCGGGAGCTGTGGCTCGCCATGGTCTGTGGGCTCTTGCTTCTCCTCCCCAGCCGAGTGGCGTAGTTGAAGATGCCGGGCTGGCAGACATCGCCGTGCATCTCCAGCGGGCTCCCTTCCCTGATGGCGAGGTGCAGCTCCCTGGCCGGGCTGTGCCTGTAGAACGTCGAGGATTTGGAGAAGGGTGCGGGGCTGTGCCGAGACAGGGGGTTGGGAGTGGGGCACGCCGAGTGGCTTAGGGACGTTGTCCTCAAGCCCTGCCCGTAGGCGGGCTGGTAGGTCAGGCTGCTGGCGCCCAGGGGCATGGGGGACTGCCGCGCGAAGCCCAGCGGGCTGTGCCTCTGGATGGAGAACTTGGGAGTGTGGCTCCGGAACTGCTTGTAGTGCTGGATGATGTCGGCGTCGGAGGGGGCGATGCTGCTGGCGTTGTCGATGTCGTAGTGCTCGATCTCGGGCTCGGGGGAGGCCAGAGGGGCGCTGGGGATCGTCTCCGTGGTGTGCGGGATGTCCGTCTCGTCGTAGATGAGGTAAGGGTTTTCCCTTTCGATGATATCAGGTTTCGGGTTCCCTTCGGGCTGCTTCCTGACAGTCATGTCATCACCATAGGGCGGGATGTTGTCAGGGTCATCAAACGCCACATTCTCGCTGCCTTTTTTCTTCTTCTGCTTTGTTTTCTTCTCCTCCTTCGGCCCCTTTGCCTTCTTCCCCCGGCACTGGTTGCAGAGGATGAGGCTGAGCACCAGCAGCGCCAGCAGCGTGGCGCAGCTGCCCACGATGGCCGGCACGGCCCAGAGCGGCAGGGACAGCTCGGTGGGGTGCGGCGACGGCAGGCACACGTGGCCCCCGCCGATGCCCGCCCGACACTCGTGGCCAGGGGCACACAGGACGCCCAGGCAGGCCACCACGGTCTCGCACGTCCGTCCCGCGTACGCCTCGGGGCAGCTGCAGGTGAAGCCGGCGTGGGGCCCGGGCTCGCAGCTGCCCCCGTTGTGGCAGGGGCTGGAGGCACAGGCGCCCGCAGGCACGCACTGGTAGGCGAACCAGAGGTTGACGCACATCAGCTCGCCCCAGCAGGGGCTGCTGGCGCACACGTTGGGGCCGCGGCAGCCGATCTTCACCGAGGGGTCTGTCTTGGACAGCGTGGCGAGGCTGTGCTTGCCGGCGAAGGGAAGGCTCTCGCCGCCGTACTTGATGTAGGAAATGCAGCCGTCGAAGCCTAGGAGAAAGAGGGACAGTCATGCTGGGGGCTGAAGGCTGAGTATGCACTGTCAACAGCACAGTACAGGCTCCGCTGTTCAGTATATGAGCCAAGAGTTCACATGGTTGCTATAGGGAAACATCTATTCTAACAGTACTTAATGTCTTTAAATGGAATTTGAATAAATATGCCTTCTAACGACTTCATTCAATATACTGAAATGCTTTTGTATCTACATCTTCCCATATTTCTAAAACTTCTTATCATTTCCACAGAGAAACCTGTGGGCAGCTGGTTTGGCTGTGCTAGCACCAAACATTATTTGAGTTTGCCTATCATGCTATTGCTAAGTCTCCTCTTGTCTTACCATCTCCTAAATTCACGACAGTGCTTTTATATCCCTGAATCTTGAGTGGCCTTTTCCCAGACTTCCCATATCTTGGTTCCAGTTCTACCCTACAACAAGTTTTAGTGCTGTGAGAGCCCAGGGAGATGGAATTATCCCCAGGCTCTGTGCAGTGGTTGAGTGAGGTCACAGGAAAATCCAGTCTTTTGCCAGCCTAATAATTCTCTGTGTTCCCCAGACTAAATCCTTTCCGGAAGGGTTTTGAGGTAGTGCAACCTTACAGTGATCCTTGCTTGGAGCTGTGGCAAAATGGTACAAGAGATTGGTACCACTCTGTCATGAAATAGCAAATCCACTCGAGTTGTACGAGATGGTATTAAAGGTTTATAATCCTCAGAGCTGAAGATTTAGGTTCAGGTGGGAGTCCAGGCAAAAGTGATGATCACCTTGCTGCATGCGTGGTGGTTCCTTGCAGTAGTGATGTGATAAACAGCAAGGGGGAATTTGTCACATCTACCTGGATTTGGAAATTTTATTGGACACACCAAGTTCACAGCCCTGTCACCCTCGTGTGTTGTCTGCCTTTAACAGCACTGCAGATATTTTTGACTCTTGAGTTCATGAAGAGTTTTATACCAGCGCCTTGTAAATCCTTGGTATGTCCTACACAATGTAACCCAATATTAAAATAAAATAAAACAAAATCATATGAATAAGAGCTTTTGGACTGTGTGTGCTTAATGGAAGCCAGACATTTCTAATTTGTCTGCCACAGCATTGGGCAGTGGTGAGAGGTTAGTGTCCTCAATTTTCCTTGTTCCAGTTTTCCTACAAGCCTCTGCTTTTTCCATGTACACGCTGCTCATAAAACATACGTGTAAAAAGGATAAAGGTCAGCACAGCATCCACGTGATTTCGTACCACATTTCATACATATTCACAATACACTAGTGTAAAGTGTGAACTTGCTCCACTCAAAAATACTTTGTCTGGTCACAATTCATGAAGCCAGGAAGATTTTTCAGTATAAAAATATGTGAAAAATACATCTGTATTGTCTGGAGTATCTCACGTTTTGCAGCTAAAAATCACTTCCATCTTTACTTAGCACTTGGGAAATTGTATCAAATATGTGTTATCTACTTCTTTTGCCAGGGTTTGAGACAGTAACTTTAACTCTTAAGGGAGACTGATTTACTTCTTAGCAGCCAGACATCAGTCAGAAGGTGATTCCTTACTGTCCTTGGTTTCTGCTGCTCAGAAATAAATCCTGTTCTTCATTTGACAGCAGGATAAAGCAGGAGGAATTTGGAGTAGCATAAAATATTTAAATCATATTAAAAACAGGCTAAATCCTTCAGTACTTACCAAATCCCTGTAAAGTTTTTGTTTAGCATTTTTGCCCAAATGAAAGATTTGCTTTGATTTTCCACATTCTGACTCAGGTAAAGAATAGATCCTTTCTTCTCCATTAGGGGAACAAAAATATAACAACTGATGTACAGACAAGCAACCTCCCTGTCTCAAAGAAGCCCTGCAGATGGAGTGCCTGCTTTTGGAAACAACAAGCCTGCAGTGTGCACTAAAGGAACAAGGTCTGTAATCCTTGCTCATTCAATTTGCAATTTTTCTGCCAAAGGATGGATATATACTAATTACTGATAAACAGTTTGGGCAACCTTAAAGCAAACAGAGACTCTGTTCAAATCTGCTTATGTGCACTCTATTAAAAAAAAAATTTAAAATTACCTGCAACTGTGCTCTTGAAGGGTTGGCTGGATGGAATTCCTCCCAGAGAAATGGTGAGGACATTCAGCCCACCGAAGTCTTGTGTGGCAT
Organism: Coloeus monedula; assembly: GCF_965178545.1. Lineage (NCBI taxonomy): Eukaryota > Metazoa > Chordata > Aves > Passeriformes > Corvidae > Coloeus > Coloeus monedula. Next base: position 5,598,047 of record NC_138785.1, on the reverse strand, counting down.
GGAGAATGTCCCGGCTGTGAGTCCTGTCCACCGACAGGATGGTGGCAGAGCCGTTCTTCTCCAGGAGGACCGAGTGCCACTGGCCATCTGCAGCATACACCTCAGGGATGTTCCTTTCCACTTTCCCAGCAACTCCAGCATCGGATATGTAGTGCACCTTCCCACCTTTTATCTGGTCAGAAGAACACAGGATGTGTAATTTTAAGATGGTGTCCCGTAACAACTCCTACACAACGTAGCCAGTGTGATGCCTACTCAGTACAGCTACAGTAACATGTAGCCCTGGTGTAACAGAAAGCTGGGGGTGGGTATATTTTTCCCCAAATAATTGCTTTGTACTAAAAAGGCATTAATTATTTAGTACTAAAAATTTGGCCAGAATTAAATACATCACATTGTAGAAACTTCTGCAGAAAAACTGCATCCTAGAGAGCTGCCACCCACTCATTCCGTGGCTAATCCTATTGAGAAGCCAGCTATAGGGCATGCACATGACAACACATTTTAATCAGAGAAAGAATAATTCTTCCTCCTTCTTCAATGCAAGTGTGGAAAATGCTTTGCAGAGTGAACAGATGTTGTCCTTGCCCAAGAAAATTGCATCCAGTTTTTATTACAACACAGTAGGAATGCATAAGGCATGGCAGGGCTTGAGCAAGAGTCCCATTTCATATCTGCTTTTTCTGTTAATTGGCATTTTGCAGAAAACCAGTTGTATTTCAGAAAACTTTCTGAAGAGTTGCAAAGTGCATGATTTTGTAAGAATTTTCAACTAGTGCTTTCTTGAGCAAACTGCTTTAAAACTTGTGAACTGCTAGGGGAAAAAAGGAAGAATATTTTGGCTTTTTCTCTTAAGAATGATGCCTCACAATTCTACTGAATCATGAGATGCGGGATTTCAAACCTCTTATTACGATCCCAAAATGAGATTAGTACAAATTCTGCATTTAAGATGTAGGAGCTTAAAAAGAATCCCCAGCATCCAACCTTGCTGGTTTCTCAAATCCTGCATGAATTTGGGTATGCCAGCTGACCTCCTGAGGGTGTACAGACTTGTGTAAGCTCACGTAGGGTGGCTCTGAAACTTGCTGCAAGTTTCCTTCCGTGCTCTGCACGTTTGGTCACACCTATTAAACAGAACAAGTGCTCTCCGTCCCGTGTTCCCCACCGCGGCTCGGGCAGTCCGAGATCCGCACCACGAGCGTGCGGGACGTGCACAGGCAGAGTCCAGGAAAGGTCAAAGCCCCAGGTTTGCTGAAAGCTCTCAAAGCCTTGCGTCCTTTGTTCCAGGAAAAATAAGGTTCACCTGGGAAGAACTGCGAGGTGACACACCGGCTACAAGAATGCTGCTCTCGTTTCCAGAAACTGTTAAATGTTCTGGATTTGCTTCTCCGGTGATGCAAGCTGAGGACTTTGTTCAGACACTCCAGCTTTAATAAGGCTGTAAGACCACGCTCGTGTCTTGGCAGCAGCCTGAATGAATGCATCTAGCACGTATTCCATTTGGATGGAGGATACAATGGTTAATATGTGCATCCACTTCATTTCTGAAGGCAGTAATTTGGACTATTTGAAAGCGTATTGTTCGATAAAGCTGCCCTCGGAGACAGGATGCTTTTGTTACTGATAGAACACAAAGTGGCATATGTCTAAACTACCACACAGCCCAAGGAAAATCCCACATTTACAAATGCAGCCACACAGACTATTAAAACATATTAAACACCATTTCCCATAACCACTTATAAAAAGGTTGACTGAGACGAATATATACATATATTTATGTCTGCAACCTGTAATTGGTTTGTTATGTCTTACTCTGTCTTTAATGCCCCATAAAAAATACTGCCTTGTATTTTGGTCTTTATGTAAACAGAAAGGAAAATACCATGCCAGACAATACCCTCCAAGCTTAAGGGAAGACTGAGCACAGAATTGAAATTTTTAATTCCACCTTAAAAAAGAACTGTAGAATTATTTACCTGTCAGCAACTTTACCTGTCAGATACTTTTCCATACTGATTTATGATTCTTTAACCCTATTTCTCTGTTTCTTTTAATATTGCACGTGACTAATGCTAACAGACTCAATAAATAACATACTAGGGGAATTTGGAAAAGAAAATTTCCAGAGACAAGACTGGTCCATGACTGCTTCAACCAGGAAAAGATAAGGAATATTCTTCTTGGTGCCTTGAAGCAGAATATGTTTCTAAATTTGAAACAAAGGCTGATGCTAACAGTATTGAGTAACACGAATTTCTGGGTTTTATTTAAATGGCTGAGCAACTGACAAGTAGAATATAATGAAAAGAGAACCACTAAAGCAAACATATTCCTAACTACAGGGCTGATTCAACTTTACTAATATTCCGAGTCTCATTTACTGAACAAATTGGTTTTCATTTGTCTTAGAACTGAGCACTAGCCTTTACAGATTTATAGCTCATCAGATGGGATGTCATTTAAAAGGGTTATGTTCTGATTAATTCCTACAACTTGATATATGCATAGAACCATGGAATGGCTTGGGCTCCAAGGGGCCTTAAAGATCATCCAGTTCCAGCCCCTCTGCCATGGGCAGGGACACCTTCCACTAGATCAGGTTGTTTAATGCCCCATCCAACCTGGCCTTGAGAACTTCCAGGGATGGGGTATCCACAGCTTCTCTGGGCAACCTGTGCCAGTGCCTCACCACCCTCACACAGAGATCTGTTAGCTCATGTAGGTAACATGTAATCCTCATCCTCCACCCGTACAATTCAGAGATCTTAGAGCTCCATTTATGCTAATTTAATCTGATTGTAGATGACATTTCCAGACAGAGCAAGACAAGACAGGCAATTTCACCTTTAACCTGCTGTATTTATCCCATTTCTTCTAACTGAATTACTTGCAATATGCACTTGTAGGAAAATAAGCTGTGACGAAGAGCCTTAGTGATAAGGAATCATTCACCTTCTTCCTTGTTGTGGATTTTGGAGGAAGCATTTTCCATCTGAATTTGACCGTTATTTAATGTAACCTGAAATATTTTCTATCTTTCATGGATTAAGGATGCTTTTATATCATAAAGCCCCCTCTTGGGTTCTTTGGGGGAAGTTTATATCCATCATTTAGTGACTCAACTGCTCACAGTCTGAGTGGGTCTGAGATTCTCTAGTTTTACCCCAATCCCAGCTACACCAAAACCAATTAGCTACAAGAGGAAAAAATGTGAAGGCATGAAAGTAGACACAGGACTCATAGCTTTTCCCTAGCACAGTTTAATATTAAAAACACATGGCGGGTTTTCTCTGAATGCTAATACTTTGGATAACAAGCATATCAAAAGACCCAAAAATCAAGTTATAAAATTGTCTGTTTTAGAGACTGACAAGAATTGTTACAACAGGTCCCTAAAGCCCAACTTCTGCACCGGGAGCAGATGGAGATGACAAGAAGAACTTTGCTGGGTTGGCTTCACTGGCATCTCGGGCCACCACTGAGGGAAATACTCATCATGATATATACTCTGGGAATGAGGAGCAGTGCAGAGGCCATACTGTACTAGCTACAGTTAAATTACTACAGTTTTACTAACTAGCATCACCTGGGAACTGCTTGGCAACAACCGGCATGCTGATGTTACCTCTCCTTCCTCAAACTTCTGCATCTGGTCCTAGGCAAATCTCTGCTCTCTGCCCTTGCACAGCTGGGGCTGGGACTTGACACCCTCTGCTTGCTTGTATAACTTCACCAATATTAACAATAACATGAGTGTTTGCATAAACACAGCACCAGTGCTTCTAGCCAGGAAAGGCAATTAGTTCTCTCTCTCTTTTTTTTTTTTTTTTCCAATAATGCTTGGAGAGCTCACCTAGCAAATTCTGCTAGGGGGAAGAAAAAAGTTTTTTCTCTCCAGAAGTCAAAATAATGAGATCTTATCTGCTAATATGAGCGAGGCAGAAACTTCCTATGAAATGATGTGGTAAAAACATATGCCAGGGAAGTAGTGCAGACTTGCTTCTTAAATGCAGCCGGTGTGTCAGGACAGCTTCGTAACTCTTGACTAGGCAGGTGGAGAATATCCATGGGGCTGAAGCTTAGAAAGTGTGAATTTCTGTATGAATTTCTCTAAAAGTCAGGGAAGAAAAACTTGGAAAGCCTTGCAGCAGTCAAGGAAACTTGGAGCTTACACCAACCCAATAAAGGGGCTTGCCAACATCACTGCTGTACTCATTTAGAGTTATGAGTAAATGGACTGAGTCATCGCCAGGAACCGAACCGTCGCTTTCTCTTGAGAAAGGTAACTCCTGCAGCAATAAGCTCTTTGAGGAAAGAAGAAACAACAAAAAACCCCAAAACAGTGTGGCATTTGAATCATTAATTCAGCTATGTATGCCAAAATAATTTGATATTGACACTAGTCTGTGAGTAAGCTCATGAATTCAAGTTATCCCTCACTTCCTAGTTTGATAAGCTTGAGCCATGTTGGTAGGAATTAATGAAAACCTTTTGGCAATCATTTGCTAGCTTAAGGAGGGTCTGGGTTCAAGGCTCAAAAAATCAGAGATAAAAGGCCAATAACAAAATGATTTGTTCTGTAAAGTGTAATGATGATAATAACCATGGCAATGAGCACCGTTCTCACTGCCTTAAAGCAGTCACTATTTGGAGTCTAGACAAAACTGATTATATACAAAACCATCAAGATCTTCTGATACCTTGGCAAATAGGAAGGGAATTGCTGAGAAGATGAATGATACTGGAGCAGTGCCTAGGTTCAGTTAAAGGCCTACTATTTTATAAAGGAAACAGCAAGAGTAATGGAAAAACGCGATTTTGATCACTGCACATAGGCAGTCCAATCAAATCCAACTCGGCATTAGCTGTAATCTTACCTTCACGGTAGTGAAGTTGCTGCTTTCTTGGACGTGGAGTAAAACTCCGTTCTCGCTCCTTGTCCTGAACTTCACTTCCAAGCGCTCCACGCCGGGGGGGCCCTCGCCAGCGCCCCGAGCCCCAAGTCTCATCAGGTAGTCCCGCTTCTTGTTGGGGCTCATGTGGTAGTCGAGCCGTCCCTTGCCTTCCAGCGACAGGGCCGTGTCAGCAGTAATGTCTGGGACAAGGACAGGGAAGCACTGAGCATGCAGCTCATCACAGCTCCAGCCATCATCTCTACCTAACCGCGACCGCTTTCCCTCGGAGCAGAGATCAAGTTCAGAGCAGGTCATTGGGGGAGCAGGAGTGAATGGCAATTGCAGCCCCTCTGTTCTTTGGCTTCCACCAGAACGTGTGTTTGAGAGTGGGAGTGTGCGAGTAATTTACTGCTGCTATCAGTCAATAGTAAATTAAAACTCACTAGGGAACAAGTGAGGGAGTAGAGAAAAAAATTTGGCTCTCAGAACTGTAATTCCTTCTCAGGGATGTTACTGTTTCCATTACTGCAAGCAGGGTTTCATGATATATTGAACTCTAAGCTCTTCAGGGCAGAGCTAATGACTTTCTATTTGTTATGGCATAAAAAAAAAGTGAATAAAAAAGGCAGAGCATTGACTACCAGATGCTGTTAAAATTATGGCTAAATTCTTTTGTAAACTGGTGCAATAAAAGCATATAAATCAGCTAAACAATAATGGGACATGTAAAAAAACAAAGCCCAGTCATTATACTACAACTACACGTAAATAAATCACTTTGCTCTCCTGGACAATCCTGTATTGATTTACAGGGCTACTCCTATGAGAGTTAATCACCCCCGAGCGTAAATGCCTTGTTTTCATTTACATTTACAATATTTTCTTGCATATAATCCACAGTAAATTTGATGAAAAGGACTTTAGTTTGGAGAAGCCATAAGCACATGAACTCAGTGTTTACGTGAAGGGGTTTTCACTTACCCTCTTACCTCCCCATAGCAGACAAATCCCTCCTATGGGATACCTTTATTTTAGTTATGGATTATATGTTATTGGGAAGCAGGACTTTAAATGAGTGCAAGTTACCAGAAATGTGATATACAGACCAGAAAATATTATGTATTTAAGTTGTTGCCATTTTTAGCTCATGAAAGGACAACAGTCCATTGTGGACTTTTAAACTGCTTAAGAGGCAACATGGTGCTTACTTTCATTATTTTACAGAATTCATTATCCCATGGCCATGAAAAGAAACTCTTAATGGCCTTTGGCTGAGCCACAGTTAGATGTGTGTTAAAGACAGTGAAACCTCCTCCTCACATTTTTCACAGTGCTTTCCTGTCAGTCCATCCTTGCAGTGACACTGCTGCCACGACCACTGATCCACACAAGTGCCACCATGTTGGCAGGGGCTGGTTGTGCAGGCACCTTCCAGTCTGGGACACCTGAAAGAAATCAGATGAGTAGATGCTGAAGGATGTGCACACAAATAAGCAGAGCAAACATGCTGGGAAGCATCCTGTGTTTAAACGGTACTGCCTTTCTACCCCTCAGAGATTCAAAAATGGCTCTTCTTCCCATCCCTGGAAGTGTTCAGGGCCAGTTGGATGGGACTCTGAGCAACCTGGTCTAGTGAAAGGATCTTTAAGGTCCGTTCCAACCCAAAACCAATGTGCGATTCTAAGGACCTCTGTAGACAGCTCAAGTTTCTAAGCAGATCGCAATTTTCAGCATCAAGTTATGACAGTCTTACAAAAGAGGAAGGAATTCAGGGACAGCCAAACTCCCATTATCTGTTATGCAAGGGAGATGAAACTTTTTTAAGGCATTTTTTTATGCTGCAGACAGCCAGAGCCTTTGCCTTACAATGAGCAGGGCAAACATGGGGGTTGAGAGAGGAAGCGTGAAGGAGGAAATCTGGATGGAAGACTGACATTGCTACAACTGTGACTTCAAATACTGAGGTGGAAAAAACAATAGAATCAGATAGTTCAGCATTTCTGAAAGATCACTTAGAGGATATGAGGGAAATTCAGTGACACTTGAGAGGCAAAGTGAGAGAACAGACATGGTGGATTAAGAGGAAATAAAAGGGAGTAGAGGGTTAGCAAACAGTATGAGTATAGTCAAACCCAGGTGGAATTTATAAAGAAACCCAAGAACAGCGGCTACTCAATTTCAGCCTGCAAAGCAACTCGAATAATCATTGACAGTAGAAATGTAATGATGTTGCTTTTTTAAAGACTCTGTAATCTTTAGTGAACCTGCCACCCAAATTCACTTTCTTCCTACATTTTTCTCATTTTACAGTAGGTTTTAAAGTAATTTTTTTCTAACGTGAAATATCTCTTGGTGTCTGAATGGAACAGCATTCATGACAGCTTCCTTTATTGCAAACGGGGTCCATTTGATCCCATATATAGCAGACGTACTGATCTGAGATTCCTTGAGCTGCCAAAGCCTGGCTGGGCTCCAGGGGACGTCCGTTGACTGCAAACTCCATTATGCAGCCCACAAAATCATGGCTTTCCACCTGTCCTCTCCTCTGAAGGATGGGCTCTACGGACCTGATGCCACCTACAGTAACTCGATTTGGTTGTACATCAAGTGTCCTGTAAAAGAGAAAAATAACTAATCAGTACCAGACATTAGGATAGTGATGACAGCACAGGAACTGCAACCATCAGCTACAGCCTGCAGCTAAAATTCCTCTTCCCAAATTGGTATTTTACATTTAGAAGGGGAGACAGAGAGATCAATAGCACTTGAACAGTTGTAGTGGGTATGACTCTAAATTAACATTCAGTTTGCGTGTCAAAATTTCTATTCACTTGACTGAGCAGTGTGCTTGAGATCACAAAGAATAAGGCTTTGTACCCAACTATAATTTAGATATTAGGTGATACTTAAACAGCAGGAAGACAGACTCATTGTTTTGCTAAGATATAATACCTCTGCTGGCAGAGAAACCCTGTGTGGCAGGAAACATGACTGTGATTATTGTAAGAAATTAGCCAAAGTGATTTGGATTAAAGTTATTGTTATCTCCAAAGATGCAACCCAAAGGCTACTGAGTTAGTTACAGTAAATACAGAATAAAGTTTGTTTTCTTTACTGGACACTGTTTATGAACTCAAAACTGTAACAGAAAACACCTGAAAACAATGTCAAAGAAATTACTCCTAGTATTTTTTTTTAAAGACAGCAGTAATAAGGTGATTTTATTTCCTATGTCTTTATGAGAAATGAAAGGTGCAATTTAAATAAATACATGACCCCAAACCATTAGGCAATAGATCTTATCCTCATTTACACCACAGTACAGGCTACTCATGGCCATGCATTTCTGGACTGCCACCAGAGCCTGGGGACAGAGATGGTGTCAGGAACTGCGGATTTCTGAGCAAACTCCTTGTTATGATCCAGTTCCATGCAGAAATGCAGCCTGACCTAACAAGTAGCAGCACACATATAAAATCCAGTTTGCTTCTGCAAAGATGGAAGAAACTGACTCTTGGGAGCCTTATCATTACTCCAACTTTCTCTGGCTTTACAGGGAGATTTCTTTTTAATTTTACTTTTAATTTGACTCCAAAAAAATCCCACCCAAATCCCAAACTAACCCCACAAAAATGAAGAAATATTTACCAGTCAGTTGAAACAGCAACGTTGCTAACAGTGCAGTAGCCTGGCTCCTGATCCTCAGAGCAGGAATCCACTGTCAGGGATGCTGCCTGCAAAAGGCACGCACACAAATATGCTGAATGTTACAAGGCTTTAGTCCCCAGCCAGATGAACTATCTATGCTTAAGTGTATCCTATCAAGGACTTGTCTAGAAGGGAGTACTTGTATATTATGATGTCACTCAGGATTGCAGGGTGCTTCAGAGCCACTGCTCAACTCCATACTCCACCAGCACAGCGAGGACACCACCAAGGTATGGGTAAGAACAGGTGTGGAGCCAACTGTCTGCTTCATGCAGAGAAGCAGTTAAACACCAGTTTTTCACATTTGGGGAGGATTTCTTTCATATTTGTTTGCTTTACTCCTTGAAAGTGCAGTTACTTTGGCTTGTACTGTATCCTATTCCTGATATGGTTCAGATAATCTGAGCAAAAACCTGCTCCCTCCAACCACAAAGGGTGTTCTTTCAGGGCCTTCACCATGACATTAAACATAGTGAGCTTGATAAGAAGCATGTTACAAAAGCTGGGAGTACAAACAGTTAGATTACTAGTTAAAAAATAATAATCCTGGGAGTAGGAACACTGAGATTACTAGTAATAAATAATATCCAACCACTTAATAAAACTCAAAAAGTAACCAAATGGACCTGCTTAAAGTAACCCCTTGACTAAGAGGTCATGAAGGATCTCAGCTTTGATAATGGAGAAGCATCTGGACACCGAGAGTGTGACTGAGCTGATGTTTAGAGAAGTACCAGGCATTATCAGTACTTACAGCTGTCTTACTCTTTATTATTACTATTATTATTTTTATCCCCAAGCCATCAAGTCCCAGACAACGAGGTTGCCTCAACCTGGTCTAGTGGAAGGTGTTCCTGCCCACAGCAGGGGGGCTGGAACCAGATGATCTTTAAGGTTCCTTCCAACCCAAACCATTCTGTGATTCTGTGACTAGCCATCCAACTTATTTACACTAAAGCTACTCATGGCACTTCTATGTGTAATGTATAAAAGTCTAACCAAAGTTGTCCCTAAAATCATGAAATAACTCCTGCTGATTTAAAAAGAAGTTTTTATTTTATTCCTTATTTAGCAAAGAATTGTCCCCACAGTGATTTATTAATAACAGATGCGCTGAAAGAAAAAAAAAAAACCAACCAACCCTGAAGGTTAGTTATTCTTTAAAACAAATTTTCAGAAAAATAAACATAATCTCCACAATGTGCATCTCCTCATGTTTCAGCTAGATGTGTGGTACAGTTTTACAGCAAATTTAAATCAAACGCCACCTTTAAAAGTGCCTGGGTTTATATTTTGATTTAGATTACTCTATGGGAGCTGAGCAAGCAGCACTGGCTATCAGTACATCATTACTCTGCAGAGGTTTTTTCTACTGCCTGCAAATAAGTTTGCTAACAACAGCCTGTTGAAATCCCCACAGATTGTCCATGCTAGTTCCAAATACATGCTGCAAGCTGACACACTGTATTGACCAAATAAATTCAGAGTTCTTAGCCCTAAATCATGCCCTTCAGTACGATTAAATTGTTCAATTTGCTATTTTTAATGAGAGCTTATCTTGAATTTCTTTCCATACAAATGAGCAAAGTGCTTCTCCCAAGAAATGTCAGTCTGCAGTTCCAAGGCAGATTATAGCCCTGTGTAAATGAAACAATTCAGAGGAAGAATAATAAGCTGGCTGCTCTGTATGCCACCACATGCATACATATTTTCCTTCAGAACATCAACAACAAAAACTGAAATGAGTTTTTTGTTCTTAGCTCAATCAGCATAATCTCCCTAACTTACATTGCTATGTGCTCTGCAAGCCAAGCTCCAACCCCAGCTGAAGGGCTGGATATTTGAGAATATATTTTACTTGGACCAGAGTTCATACAATCTATTTTCTAATGTTAGTCAAATGTTCCTGCTTGTTACTTAAGCATTACTCTACAGTTACCTTGCCACATTATGAGCCTTTCTATCCTGTCACTCTGCAATAGCTCAGGAGTGACAACTTAATGATTTTACCAGTTTCCGATAAAATCCCACTGTGCTGTAGGAAATGACAGATTTGGAATCCTGAAGGGGGCCTATTTTATACAGTTTTGGACACCTGGGAAACATTTTTCCTGTAGCAGAAATATCTAAGACAAAGGCAATTCTCTTCACATACTGTTTGTAAACATTACTGAAAAGGTTTAAACATTAAAAACAAAACAAGCAAAAAAAAAAAATCACCTAAAGGTATAGGTTGCCTTAAATGTTTGCTTTCAGCCTGAAGCATTCATAGCTGAAATTTTCTATAAATAGCCCTTTTTATGTTCTCTCTTCTTCTATAGTCCTCTGGCACACTGACAAGTAAAACATTTTCTTTCCCTGTTTTTTTTCTTCAGTGTACTTCATTTATTTGTTGCAACTTTTACTGTGTGCCCCTATACTTAGCCATTTAAATCTTATTTATAGAAGTAACATTCTACTTTAGTTACGAAAATGGGAACCTGGTACATCTCAAAATTAAGGTGCACCTTTGGGCTTAAGAAGATGTGATGTACATTATTAAATTTGCAAGATGCAAATTGATATCTGATATCAAGTAACATTAAATCAAAGTCATTGCTCAACACCACAATTACCTTTCATCTTATTTGGATATGTAAGTCCTACAAACACACACAAATTGGATTTGGAAATCCAGCTGAAGAGGGGATTTCACAGAACCATAGAATCCTTTATGATGGAAAAGATCTCTAAGAATCCAACCACTCGCAAGCACTATCAAGGCCACCACTAAACCATGTCCCCAGCTGCCACATCTACACATCTTTTTAATACCTCCAGGGATGGTGACTCAACCATTTCCCTGGGTGGCCTGATCCAGGCATTGACGACCCTTCTGGGGAAGAACTCTTTCCTAATACTCAATCTAAACCTCCCCTGCTGCAACTTGAGGCCATTTCCTCTTGTCCTGTTGCTGGTTAACTTGGGAGAAGAGACCAACAGGCAGAACAAATGGAGATATCAGATCTTGCACTATGAACTGGAGTTCCAGGCTCAAGGACTAGAGGGGAGACACACTGGGTAGAAGAGTTATTGCTTTTATTCCTTTCATCGCTTCTAGCTTGAAATACACAAACCCAAATGGGGAACCCCACCACATATTACTGTTCCATTACTTTAATTTCAAACATGGGAAGAATATGGAATTCCAAGTATGCTGGCCATTTCTGCCTGAGAAGGGAACTGTTGGGCAATAGTTACTGATTATGGATGGCAAATAGATTTGGTTTCATTTCTAACTCAAACATTGTGGAGTCAAAAAACTTGGCTTGGATTCAAAGAGCATTTGGTTTATGTTCTGCTTTGGAAATAGTATTAAAAAATGAGAGAAGAGGAATAGAAAACATTTACTGGAGAAAAAAATGAAGGCAGGAGAGGGGTCAGAGTGCCAGGCATATGGCAATCAGTTGTCCCAGTTTTTGGCAGAGTTCCTCACCTCAGATGCATTCTGGGAGACAAAGAGAGAAGTAACTTCCCTCCTTCGCCTCAAAAAATTCTCTTAATGTAGCACCTTTTAACTCTTTACATGTATGCTACAGAGGAAAACCAGGCTCCCAGTCTGATGAGATTGGTAAAATCTCTGAATTAGCTCAAGAAGGTCAAGGATGCCTGGAATTTTAAGTTTGTCCACTTCTATTCTCCAAATGTTGAGAAAAATTATTTTGAGGCATTTTGCAATTACTGTGGTTAATTAGCATTCCCTGATAATCATCCCTGTAATCTACACCAGTTAATTAGCCCTGTGCGTAGTCATCTATGTCATTAATTATTCCTGGCTCTCATTTTTCACATTGAGAGTATTGGGGGCATTTTGCACATGTTTTTTTCATTATACTTTATCATCACCATACTAAACAAACCACCATAGGGCTTTGAGTCAGTTGGAATAAGACAGAAATGAAGGAGGTTTTTCCCAAAGTTGGACTTTCTGCTAGCAAACCCAATGTCACTGATTTACATTTCTCTGAGTTCCCCTGGAAGCCAAAGTGATTTGGCTGAACTTGCCTCAAATGCTCATTTTAGCGTTCCTTACCATTCCAGCCCGGCGGGCAATGACGGTGTGGAATTGTCCATCAGACACCTTCTTGGCTGTGGTGAGCTTGTATGTGCCACTGCCCAGGTTGTAGGAGAACCTCAACCTCCCTTCTGCTATTTCCAGGGCCAGGAATTCTGCCCGCTCTCCGGTTTGGTTGTCGTGGTTATACAACAGCAAGGCGTTACTCTTTATAGTGGCAAACTTTATATAGATGTAATTATTGTTGGGATCCATACTGGGGAACTCCATGTAGGACAGCTCTTCAAATCCATAACTGTTCAGCTCGCAGTGATTCCCAAAAACACCTGCAAAATGAAAAGCAAAATCTGGGATTGGCGAGTTTTTCCCTCACCGTGCATTCTCCCAGGAGCAAAGTATGGATGGGCGCTCGACATGGCTGTGATGCACAGGCTCCTTAAGGAACCTCTGGTGTAAAATTAAAAACACACCGCCAGGTGCTGAGGTACATTGTATTTAAAGTTAAAAATTCAAGTTACAAAGGACAAGTTACAAATAGATACAACTATTGAAAAACATTTCATTGAGCTCTATGGCTTCTTTGGAAAACACCAAAACAAGCCAGTTTGAGAGCTCTGTCAAGACATGGTTGTTAATTATCATCAGGCATTTATTAATCCAGTTATGGAAATAAATGTGCAAGTTGAGTTTATTTTTTGCTCTGTGGCTGTTATCTCAACTGTTTCTCACTGGGTGGTTCATTTTTCATACTTAAGAAATAAGCATGTATGATTAAAACATTATGCCTTTTCATGGTTTTACTGATATGAATATTTTGGTGCATTCTACATATTTTTTTTTCAGATCTCTGTCACATAATTTCCCTTGATTTTTCTTTCACTGCAGTGACAATAAGAAAAAACCCCTGATTTTATTTATGAATATTAGTTACATTTACAATGGACTATGTCTGTAAGGGAAATTAATAAACCCTGAGTAAATGTACAGTAAAGGAAATAAAAGGGAATAGAGAAATTATTCCACATGTTAATAGAAAAACTTATTCAGCATTAGTTACAAATGCATACTGAGAATGATACTTTTGTGAGAGGGTTTTCAACAACCTTAAAACATTGTAGATGATTTCTGTACCTTTCTGGTTTCTTTATTAATCTGTTAGGTTTACTTTCATACTTTTTCATATGAGCAATGACAATTTTGGATTAATCTGTATTCAAAATCAATCTTGTTGCAATTGTGTCATGATACCTTAAAATATCCATGTTGTTCTATGTTTTTTTTGGGTTCATTCCACAAACCAAATCTGGGATAATTAAATTCTAAAAATTATGGAACTATTTTGGCACTACTATATGCTTCTTTGATGTAAAATACTGATGTTATTTACAATGGTCTTACTCTTGAGCTCTCCTAAAAGGGCCTGTTACTCATCAGGAGAGCTTTGTTATCATCATTCCTCTTCCTTCACACTGAACTTTGGATATTCTTGGTGGTGAAGGTACTTTAACCCTGCTCCAGCTGTGGTTGAGCTAAGCTTCTTCTTTAGGAAGTCAGTGGTCGTGGATCTAAAGATTTGAAGCATCCATTCTTACTTTTGGTTACTTATACGTATCTATTACTGTATCCTGCAGCCATAGGGAGGAGAGGAGAGAGATCTAGCAGGCAGGAATGGTGCAGCAAGATTGATCTATTTAGTTATTTTACAAACTCTTTTATAGACTTTTTTCTTCATAGTCTAATTGGTCAAAGGATCAGCCACCCCTTGGGGGTGATTGGCTAAAATCCTAAAACATCCATTGTCAAAATATTTTCCTACTGTACCATAAACAAGACTCTGCAAGGTCGCAGGTGTTCATAGTTTACAGAACTTTGCAACTATCTTCCTGAGAGAGAAAAGTCTCTCAGAGCCTTAGAAAGAAGCAGGAAAATTCCTTGCTAACAGCATTTTTGTATCCACATGTATCTATCTATCCACCTATATCACTAGAAAGACTCTTTCTAATTTTTAGGCTGGATCTTGTTATGTTTTTGTGTGAGAGAGAAAGGAGCTGCTACCAGGAATGACAAATAAAATACTGGTAGTGACCACATCACTTTTTAAATTTTCTTTTAAAGAAGAAACCTCTAGTTTTTCCAAACCTTGAATCATTTTCAAACCAGAAATCATTTATGCTGGTAAAACTAAATAGAAATATGAATAGGGAAAGGGGAGATGAAGAGGAAAGGAGGAGAAGAGTACTCACCGAAAGGACAGTGGCAGAAATACCCCTCCAGCCCGCTTTGGCAGGACCCACCATTGAAACAGGGGTTGCACTCACAGTAGTTGACAGTGGAGTCACACGTTTTCCCTGTGATGAGGGAACAAAAGCAATTTCCAGGTCAGACTATTCAGGGCACTAGGAAAGTCAGGCTGGTGTTGTAGGTAATGAGGTTATGAACCGACGCTGAACACATGGCCAGGAGAGAGGGTGCCAGGGACTGGCTGTGGGATGGAGAGAGGAATCACAAGACAGGATGCTGGGCTGCTCCCAGCCCTGTCACAGGCATAATCTGTGGCCCAGAGAAAGCAATGTCACTTTTCAAGTGTCTCATTGTGATTATAGGTACTGGTGGACTGTTGTTTTAATTTAACTGAATTTTATTATTTATTTTATTAACTGGGGTCTATAAAAGAGAGATCATGAAATTAAAGGCAACGATGAACTAAAAAACTGTAAAAAGGTGTCTTTTTTCCCTCCCTATTGAATGCAATATACTCATGAGTGCAAAGGAGATACAGATAGCCCTTGCTGGACCCTGTACAAGCAGGTTGTGCTGAACACAGCCTGCTATTGTACATTATATGATTTTTCTTATTTTTCCTCATCAATTACAACCTCCTTCCTGACTCAGAGAGACCACAGTCCTCTGGACCTAGAACAAGCTACTCTGCATACAGTCCTTTCCTAAGCAGACATTGTCACATGTGGTACATATTGCCAGAGAACAAACTGAAATCATGTAATTAATTTCAGCAAGGAAGGGAACCAAGAGAAAAAGTGAAGATTTTAACAGATGCCAAATATGGACACAGGGATTCTTTGTACAAAACTAAAATTTTCTTTGTATGGAAACATTAATTACAAAAATACTGGTCCTCATTTCTAAGGTTTTCATTGCTTGGCTTTGATGAGTTTAGCAACACTTCCACTACATCTCACTCTTGGAGCCTGTCTTCTTTTTGCCAGCAGTGCCAGCCTGCACTGCCTATGTTCAGCAAAAACTTCAAAGTATTGTTACGATTGTCCTCCCTGCTTCAATGCAAAAACCTCACAAAACCAGCCACAGTCTTCCAGACTTCTCCTAACTTCATCTCAGCCAGGATATATGCACAAAGCAAGGGCTAAGACTGCCTTAATGCTTGTTTTTGCACTGATAATGAATTATTTTATTTCTTATGCCATATGTATATGTTTAACTTAAAAGTACAACATGAGCTTGCACAGAGGGTGTCCATTCTTGTATGGCACATATATCTTTTAATTTTACATCTCCCATGACAGGGATGCACAATAGCAAGTCCTTAGAGGTTGCTGGTGCTTAGAAGTGTAGAAAATCAGGACTGTGCTTTATGAACTCTGCTACCTTTTTCAGAATTTCACAACTTGAGTCACCTAATGAAGAAAACCTCTTTTTTTTTCCCCCTCTCTTCTACTTTTCAGTTTAACCTACAGTTTGCAAGCAGCTCTTCCATGTGAGCAGCAGCTCTCCATGTGTGACTGCAAGCAGGGTGGAAATGGAGCGCTGGAGGATTCCTGTGGTTAATACGTCACTTGTAGATGCACCATAAATCCAGGAAACTTTTCCAGTGTCTGAATCTAATTATGCTTTGGGGGTATTTATTTATGTTTTATTCTCTAATGGGCATGACTGAAGGATGAGCTAACTTTTTATGTGAGATTTTGCTGCTTTCTTTGTTTTCAATTTATGGTCCGTAGTAGAGATCTTTGACTTATGAAGGAGAGCACACAGCAAGAGTGAGACAGACATGCTTAAAATAGCTCAGTGATGTTGCTTAGTTTTCACAAAAATCAAGTGCAGCTAATAAGGCTTACTCAGATTTTTGCAGTCCAGTCTAACTAAATACTCTTCTTTTTCTCAGCTAACAGTAAAGCTGGCACATTTGCTGAGTCGGCAAGAGAATATGGATGTTTATTTCAGCTGCACTTAGTTTAACCAGTGAATAACAGCATCTTCTTCATGCTTAACTATTGTCTGAAGAGTTCTTGAAACCAACAGAAGTGTGTTCAGAATTACAGAATCATAGAATAGTTTGGGTTGGAAAGGGCTTTAAAAGCCATCTTGTTCCAATCCCCTGCCATGGGCAGGGACACCTTTCACTTGACCAAGTTGCTCAAAATCCCATCCAAGCTGGCCTTGATGAAAACTGCAGTTTGCTGAGTTTATAGATCAATTCTCAGCTGAAATTCTGAAAGATGCAAGGTATTCACTTCTGCATCAGAAAGATCTTTTTCTGAAGACCATGAAAATTAGGAGAATGCTGGATAATTGGTAACAGACAGCATTCAACATTTATCATTCATCACCTCCAGCTGATGCTATCACAGGCATGGGCTTATGCAAAAATGTAAGTTCCTCAGACTTTTTAAATTGAAAAATGTAACAGGAACAGATACCAGCTCAATGCTCTTAAGATTTCAGCTGATTTGAGAGTTTTAGTTTTTTGTGGTTCTCTGTGTCCATCTTTTAAAGTGGTTGTTCTAATATTCTAATCTTGCATTTGAAACAACTTCACAAACCTACATTCCTTCATCTTAATGAATCCTGGAAAACAGGAAATGAAGGGTTCAAAGGAAGGGCAGACAACTACTGTAAATCACCAAGCATATTCCCCCCAGAAAGTGATTATTTTAAAAACAAAACCTGTTCATCATTAAGAGATATAATTATAACAGATTGTTTAAACCCTAATGATGCTCTGAGGTAATCAGTCTTTATAATCCTATCCAGTGAAAAGAATGACATTACCTTTTGCAGCATGATGAAGTGAAATGCAGCTGACAAAACATAATAAATCAAAGAAAAGTAAGACTCCGTTTTCAGGTACACCATTATAAAGGTCTGCAGCTCATGTACTCTAATTTTACAGTGAACAGAGCATCTGTCTCAGAAAACACTAATTTCTACTTGCATGCAGTACCATGTAAATATTATTTTATTACCAAGCATGCAAATTCAATTATGAGACTCTATTTTCATTCCAACAGAAGCAGCAAAGCTATGTATATATGGCAAACTGAATTAGAAATTCACTATTTTGGATGCCTCTTTTTTGTTGTTGTTGAAGCACTCAAGGCTTATATTCATGAAGAAACAGTTTGAGGCTTTATTTTTACATCCACTGTGGCTATCTTTGATCACATATGAATGCAAATTAAGAGTCCAGGCAGCTGTGTTCTCTTTCTGATGGCAGTATAATAGTGACATAATAGTCTCTATGTCAAGCATTCTCAAACAATCAGTACACTGACATTTGTTTGCAGAGCCTATTGAATATTTAATTTGCAGAATTTCAAATATGCTTTTGCAGACATAAAACGTCTAAATATACTGTGTGTTAATTGTGATCTTATCTAATAAGCTGTGTTGATATTAAACTCTAAAGATATTTTGTCTTTTAATTACACTGGTGCCATTTGTTTTCTGTCTTGATCAATTAATCTCAGGACACTTTAATAACTCTTGATTCTGCAATGGCCAACTGATTAAACAACATCTGACTTCCAAATAGAAACGTCTGCCTCAGTGGCAGTCTATTTTAGGGTTATTTGTGTTGACAAGGAGTTTAAGAAAGCTCCTATCAGATGCCACATTTAATTCATGGCATGAAAGAAATCCAACACTTCAAACTCTAAGAGTATCTCATCACATTCTCTTAGTAAAAATAATCATCTTTTTTTTGAGCTTGTCACATGCAGAGCTCGATTTTTAGCTGACATAAGGGTTGAGCATTAAAGTATGAGCTTTAATACCAGAAGAAATCCACTGGATGTTTCATAAATGTTTCAAATTACAGTCTAGAGGCATACACTGTAGTTTGCTTGCTAGAGTTAATGAAGTGTTTTGCTTCACTGCAACAGCAAACATATGCCCATTTACTCTCTGGTGCTAATGACCGCAAGAGTTACAGGGCATAGGTGCCCTAGAATTATTTTGCCATGCTCCTGGCAAAATAATTTGATGTGCTAATACAACATGAAATAAAATCCTGGACTGGTAACTTAATTAGAACTGCTTGTCAATTAACAAACAATTGCTCCTGACCTGAGGCTCAAGAGCACATTTGTGAGGTTCACGCGAAAGATCTCATCAGGGTCCTTGATATTGCACTGAATATGCACTCACTGCTGCAGCTGTGATTTAAATTTAAGTAGTTAAACCTTTACTTTGAGATTAATTAACTTTCTCCTCCATACTCTCCTGCACTGATCTGGTGTAAGAAAAAAACTCAAAGGAACAATGGATCCCCCAGTCCCTCCATGGGTTACTGGTGAGCTGTGGTGGTGGCAAGTCCCACACCAGAATGGACACAGCTGTGCTGAGCTAGGCTGCCCTGGGGCATAGGCAATACAGAAATACCCCTTAGAAAAGGCAATGAAAGCCTTACCTAATCTCCTCAGGTTGGATTTTTTTTTCTGATTTCTATAAAAGGTGGCTATAAGCACTGGTTAAAATTGTTCAGACCTTCCTTAAATATCCTACTCATGGCAGAAGCAAAGACCAGCCTGCTTTTCTAGGGTTGCAATGCTGCTGTGTTTGAATGTGTAATAAATATTAGAGAAAAAATAGTCAGAAGGGGTAGGAATGCTGCAGACATTTCTGTGCTTAATGAAAAAAAAAAATGACAAAGGGACAAAATACAGAACAGAACAGAGAGGTTGGCCATTTTGCCTGAATTCTGCTTTTTCCCATATCCTTCATCTGTTTTCTGTCCTGCAAATAATTTCGGGCAGAGGCTGATTTTCTTGCTTGGCACACTTCTAGCAGACTTGAAATGCTCCCACAATATGCATAACAATAACATGTACAGAAAAATCACACTTGAGCATTGGAATAGTTTCTACACATTTAATAAATTTAAATAGCTCTTGTAAAAATCTTTCTGTTCTAATGCAAATCAGGTAAGTGAGATTTGCCTGGGGACAGACCTAAAATAAAATAATATTGAGGGCACCTGATCTTCTGAGTTTTCACACTATGAATACCTCATTTTGCATGACATCTTCATCCACTGGGGATGCTTGCATTCAGACAAGCTTGGGCTAAGAAGGCACATCTCCACACTCTCGCCATCTTTCCTGGACTGTAAGGTATAGAGGAGTAAAAGCGTACCTGTGTACCCGGTTTTACAAACGCAGTTGAAGCTTCCTGGGAAGTTCTGGCAGGCAGCACCATTTTTGCAGGGGTTGGAAAGGCACTCGTTGATGTCCCTCTCACAAGCCATGCCAGTGAAACCCTCCGGGCAGCTGCAGGAGAAGCCCCCCACCAGGTTGTGGCAAGTGCCGTCATTGTGGCAGGGAGATGGGAGGCACTCGTCAATGTCGGTCTCGCACAGGCTCCCATCGTACCCTGGCAGGCACCTGCACACAAAGGGCCGCAGGGGCTCGTTGGCCACGATGATGACAGGGACGCTCTCGTGGGTCCTCAGGGCCGGGCTCACCGCCAGCCTCCTCAGGCAGCTCCCTCCGTTCTGGCAGGGGCTCTGCAGGCACCAGTCGTGGTCCACAGCCTCGACCCGCACCCCACTCTGGCGGAAGAGAACGTCCTTGATGCTCTCGAAGAAGGTGGCCACGCCGCTGGGGTTCACGTACTGGTTGTTGCCGCGCTTGACGGCCGCCATCAGGAAGGTGTGGTTGCTGTCCTCGTACAGCCCGTAGAGCTGGATGGCCGTGCCCAGCCCCGTCAGCTGGGAGCTGGCGATGCGCAGGAAGTGCAGGTAGTGGTTGGTGAGGAAGTCGCGCACGCTGTGGGTGCTCAGGCGAAGGAGGATGCTGTTGTCGATGGTGGTGTTGCTGAAGCCCGTGAAGAAAATCCGGACGCTGCTGGTGACAGCGCCGTGTAGCCCATCATTGCTGAGGACAGCCAGGTCAAACGTGCCATCTGTGGACCTCGCCTGCGAGTGCAGCTCACAGGTGCCCCCAGGAATGCTGAAGAGGCTGGTGACTCCTGAGGTGAAGGAGCATTGGAAGCTGTCTAGCACATCTGGATCCTGTGGCTTTACATTGCCCAAAATTCCACCTGGGAAGAGGTTGCCATAATAATGAACAAAGATTTCCACTGTTCTGGGCTGAGATGGGTTGTCGTTTTGGTCTATTACCTTGATATGCACAGTTCCTGTGGAAGACATCTGAGGAATGCCAGAGTCTCTCGTAATCACTGAGAGGTAGAAATCACTGATTTGCTCCCTGTCAATCTCCCTCGTCGTTGTCAGGACACCAGCGGTGCTGAGGCTGAAGTAGCTGGTGGCAGGGCCAGTGCTGAGCAAGTAATATGTGAAAGGACCTTGGTTGGGAGGGAGATCAGGATCTGACGACTGAAGCGTCATCACCAGAGTTCCAGCACGGTTATTCTCCTGGACTTCTCCTTGGCTGGTGGACAAGGTAGGGCCATTGTCGTTGATATCTTCCAAAGTTACTAATAGAGAGGCACTGCCTGTTGCAGACGGTGTTCCCGAATCGATGGCCAGCACAGACAGGTTGTAGACAGGCAGCGTTTCTCGATCCAGCTCTGCAGTGACCGTCACCTGTCCCGTCTGTGGGTTGATGGAAAAGGCGCTGTTCTCATTGCCAGACCCGATGAAATAGGAAAACCTGCTCCAGCTGGGGACAGAATCTGAATCAAAGGCACTGACGAATGTGACGTGGGTGCCTGGAGGAACACCCTCGCTAATTTGTATATTGTAGGTTCCCAAGGTAAAAACAGGAGGGTCGTTGGCATCCAGGATTGTGATATTAACAGTTACTTCATCTATATCTGCACCACGAATACTCCCCAAATTTTTTGCAAGGACTTTCAAAGAGATTCGTTCTTCTTTTTCTCTGTCAAGAGGTCCTGAAACATAGATCTGGCCACTTTTCTCATCTACCTGGAAGCCCTTCTTTCTGCTGTTGCCGAAGATGAGGTAGTGGACTTCTCCATCAATTCCCATATCACGATCACTTGCAAAAACTTCACCTACAACAGTACCCTTGGAGGCTGCCTCTGAAACCTCAAAATAATAAAGCTTGGACACAAAACGGGGCACATATTCATTTGTCCCTTCTAACTGGATGTTGACAGTAGCAAAGCTGCACCTCTCTTCATCTGGAACATTAAAAGCCTTTACTGTTAAATGGTAACTCTGCTTTGTTTCGTAATCTAAAAATCCCTGGGTGGTGATGGTTCCCGTGTTGGGATCAATGACAAAGAGGTCGCTGTCTGAGGACTGAATGGCATATGCAATCACAGCGTTAGATCCGGAGTCAGCATCAGTGGCGTTTAAACAAATAACAGTTGTCCCACTGGGGGCGTTTTCTAACACGGTGGGAAAGTAGTCCTCAGGGCTGAACGTGGGCGAGTTGTCATTGACATCAATGACATTAACAGTGACACTGCAGTAGCCTGTTCTGGACACCCATCCTCCATCTGTGGCAGTAACAACCAGCTCGTGCTTTTGGTGTAACTCAAAATCAAGTGGTTTGGCTAGCGTCAGTGTACCAGTGGTTGTATTAATAGCAAAGATTCCAGCTTCATTTCCAGAGGAAATATTGTATCTGATCAATCCGTTCATAGCAGCATCTCTGTCTCGTGCTGACACCGTTCTGACCACTGTTCCAACAGAATGACTCTCCGGGATAGTAACACTCATACGGCTTTGGGAAAACTCAGGCGTATGGTAATTTTCTTCTGTCACTACGATTTCAACAGCTACCTCAGATGAGAGTGGGGGATTACCCTTGTCCTTGGCTTTCACTTTAAACAGGAGGTTTTTGTTCAAATCAGCCATTAGTGAAGACGACACAGAAATCCAGCCTGTACTCCTGTCCAGTCTGAATTTATTAGTTTTGCTCTCATCAGAGATGAAGTACTCCACTTCAGAATTCAAGCCAAAGTCCTTGTCGTCCACTGCAGTGACTTTAATTAAGTTTGTGCCAACCCTCACGTTCTTAGTAACAGGAGTGAAATATTTAGGAGCGAGGAAGAGCGGTGCATTGTCATTGCTGTCTACTATGTTTATGGTGACAGTGGTCTCGCTCACTAACGGAGGACTGCCCCGGTCTGATGATGTCACGACGAAGCTGTGCCTGTTGATGTTGACATTGCTGGAACCGCTGGAGTTTTGGTACCTTAAATACTGCTTGTTGAAAATCTCCCCCGTGGTTGCGTTAATGCGGAAGAACTCGGACTGGGATTTTATGAAGTAGAAGACTTGGCCATTGGACCCTTCATCTGGATCAGTGGCTGAAACCTGGGTAACCTTTAGCCCAATCCCAGGAAGCTCAGGACACTCCAGATAATAGGATGGTTTTGTAAACCGTGGGGCGTTGTCATTGACATCCGTGACAAATATGGTGACATCTGTGCTCACCGTCCACCCAGAGTCATGTGCAGAGACCCTGATTCTGTAGCGGTCAGTGTCCTCCCTGTTCAGTGGTCTGCTGATGGTGATGTCCCCAGTGCTGGGATTTATGGTAAATGGGAGACTCGTATCCCTTATGGAGTACCTGCTCACTGCATTCACCCCGATGTCCTCATCTGACGTTGTGACTCGGGTTACTGTAAAACCCAGAGGTGCGTTCTCAGGCACAGAAGCACTGAATATCTGGGAAAACCTTGGAGCATTGTCATTTTCATCTAAAATATTAATGATAACTTTGACAGTCGTGCTCTGGAGCGGAGTGCCTTTATCCGAAGCTTTTATGGTTAGTGTGTACTGAGACAGTTTCTCCCTGTCCAAGGGCCTGATGCTTCTGATCTCACCAGTGGCTCGATTGATACTGAAACTATTTTCAGTATTGCCCTCGATTATTTCATAATTTAGCTGTCCATTTAGGCCACTGTCTCTGTCGACAGCAGCCACCGTCAGTATCTTCCTTGGGGACAGGTTCTCGGCTATTTCTGCAATGAAGGGATCTTGCTCAAACTCTGGTGCGTTATCATTGACATCAATCACTGACACTTCCAATTTCTTGTATGAGGAAAAGGGGGGAAAGCCCATGTCTCTGGCCTCAATCCACACCACGTATTTCTGGATGGCTTCAAAATCTAAAGCTTGCCCAACAGAAAGCTGTCCTGTCACCTGGTCCACCAGGAAGGTGCTGCCCAGGTTACCGCTGGCGATGTAGTAGGACAAAGAGCCTCCTCTGGCTGAAGATCCAGAGACCGTGGTGACAAGCGTCCCAACTGCTTGGTTTTCGGGAAATGTGAAGGTCTCCTGATCCGCCTGAACACGAGGAAATTCGGCTTTGTCCACAAACCTCACGGTGACCGTGGTAGAGTCTGTCTTGGGGTACCGGCCGCCATCCCTCACGTGAACAGAAATGGTGACTTCGGACTCTCCCACCAGTGGTTTTGCAGCCAGGATTGCGCCCCTTGCTGGATCAATGTGGAACTTCTCGGAGTTCTTCCCCATGAGGGAATAATGGAGCTCGGCATTGGAGCCAGCATCTGCATCGGTGACGGTCACAGCGAACACGAATGAGCCTGAAATGGAGAACAAAGGTAGGTCAGTCCTTTAATGAACGCACTGACTGTGAGAAACGTGACACCAGGTTTTCACTCGGAAGCGCATCTTGGAGCAGCATGCTCTTCCTTACACTGCCCTGAGAATGAACTGCTTTTTTCACAAGATGCTGAGTTCAGCAAGGGGCAGGTGAGTTTGGAGTCCACAAGACATGCATGCAGCCAAACTATGTGGAGTTGGAAACTAGGACACTGCATTCAGAGAGACGGATGTACAGATCTCAGTAACTGCACTGGGAACTGGACCTGCAGCCTTTTGGAAGCCTACTTCTAGAACATTCACAGTATAAAAGCCACAAATCCACTAAGATTGAATGCTATTTTGATTTTTAAAATTACTCTTAGCTTATTTATCCATGAAAAAACTCCACCCTGGAATTCAAGGACTATTAAAGTTATGTAAGTGAACAGACAGTCCCCATGGACATTTACTCTACACACCCACCATATCCCTTGCAGTCCCTCCTCTTCCTATTCCCCAGGTACTGCTCCTTTCTCCCCACTAGCCCCTTACTTCTAGTTTTCTAAGAGTATTCCAAGGACAGTAACTAAGAGGACTGCATTTTTAAAAGCACACTGGTCCTCTGAGAAAGGGGAAAAAGATAAATACAAAACTATTGCGCCCTAGTACAATAACATGATTATACTCAAGACTTTTCAGGTCTTTTGAATTTATGCTTTACAATAAGCTTGACTGATGGGCACCATTTGCATTGACCTCTGTATTTGCCCATCTGCAAGGAGAACCGAGGGCATTCTTCCTCACCGGACTTTACAGATCTAATGCGCGGCATGTCTTTCAAATTTGACACTGTTCAAACAATTTGCAGAACACTGTTGATGTTTTATTGTTACTAAAATTTAGAAAATACCCAGTTTTGTACAAAATCATGCCGTTTCCAACCTCTTAAGGGAAAATCATTTACAGGCAGGAATGGCTTTGACAGCATCCCTTAAAACTATACTTCATGTTGCTATTTGTCATGTGCAGTGATTTGTACTCCAGGGGCAGGAATATTTAGACAAGAACAGTATTCAAATCCATGTGAGAAATGGGACAGGAAGAAATGAAGACTTTTTGCTTCACTTATTCAAATTATATTATTATTATTATTACTAGTTTCCCCTTTTAAAATTCACTAAAAAATACCAGAAAGAAAAGAAAGTTGTAAATAAAAAGGTGGATGCATCCCTAGGTTTTTGCTAGGTTAAAAACAAAGTAAACATAGCTTAGGTTCCTAGTTGTACAAGATTTTATACAAAAAAGCACCCAAAAAGATATTGCCAGAAAACATCAGGTCAACCTATGTGTACTTCTCGTGAAAAGAATTTAAAGGAACACCCCAAAACCAACCAGACAAAGTCACTGTGCCCTAGTCAGATTACATGAAGTTTCACCAAGGCAATAATAAAACAATTTCATAATGTTGTTCTGGAAACAGGGAAGAATTGTAAACAAATCTATTCTTCCATGAAAAGGAGAAGTATTTGCAATTGTTTAAAATTTAGACAAAATCCAAGGCATGGAAATAAGCCTTTTTTTCTGTTAGAAGAAAATTTGTTTTGTAAACCATTTGTCATGGAATCCTCTCTGTAGGCATCACATATCCATGTATGCGTATGCATGTGAAAACATGAAACATGTACTGAATCAGAAATTAACTCCTGTGTTGAGTGAAGTAACTTTAATTTGGGTGTAGGCTCCACAAAAGGAAGATTGCTCCTTGGATTTACTTTTATTTTATTTTACTTCGCCACTTGGCTCAAGGAAAGGCAACGTATTTAACATCTGACACAGATACTGAACTTTTGGAAGAGGTTGTCAAAATCCTCTTTAAGAATTGCTCAGAGGAGACTTTCAGAAATAAAAACAGGCCATTGTCTTCCTAACCCTGGCAAAATAATCACGTTTTTGAGTGGGTGCTCATTTACAATATGTCTACTTTACATAACTACAGGAACATAATTGAATTTGGATGGGAGGAACAGAGTAGAAAAAGCCTGCTAAATTGTGGATGGTAAATTCAGGTTTGTTTTTCCTCATTCCCATGGAACACAAAGATAATACCAGGAGAACAGCTGCAGAGGAACATCTCAAACATTTCTGGTGGCACAGATTTGCATTTCATTAAGATGTTGCCCGGAGAAGCTATGGATGACCCATCCCTGGAAGTGTTACAGGCCAAGTTCAGATGGGACTTAGAGCAATCTAATTTAGTGGAAGATGTCCCATGGCAGGTGGGTTGGTGCTAGAAGATCTTTAAGGTCCCTTCCAATCCAAACCATTCCGTGATTCTCTGTTTATCGAAGCGCTTTTATGCCAAGCACTGCCTGTGACCAGGTTACCTGAAGCAGCGGGCGATGGGACGTGGGTGACGTAGGGGTGGTGCTGGAATTTGGGTGGGTTGTCGTTCACGTCAGCCACGGACACCAGCACGCTGGTGGAACTGGAGAGAGCCCTGGGGAAGCCCCCGTCGCTCGCCACCACCACCAGGGTGTAGTTCTCCCTCGCCTCTCGATCGAGGAGCGCACTGGTGATGATCTGTCCCGTAGAAGGGTTGATGGTGAATTGCGAATTGCCGCCCGTAAGCCTGTAGCTGTTTGAAAGGAAAACCAAGGAAGAAAAAGTGGATTAGTATTTCAAAAGGCAGCCTGCTGCCTTAAGATAATAACCATTTTCTATACTCTTCAGACCACCATGCTGATGGGTATCAATACAGTCAGATTTTTTTCTGACTTTCCACCTGTCCCCACTGTTTTTCGTATTTCAAGGCCTGTCATAAACGACATAAACGATATTTCCAAGCATAGTTGTTTAACACACATAGATTTCTAATACATGAGTAGCTGACTGAGCCTTTGGATATTTGAAGATACCATCAGACATACTCTAAAACTGCCTACTGGAGGCATCCTCTAGGGCTGATTTTCCTGGGCATTAATTTCCCCGCATTAAGTGTTACTCCAAAAGGCTGATGTACCTCTTAACTGAATCTGCAGAATATAACTAGAAAAAGTACTGTTTTCTGAAACAAAAGGACGACAGTTTTACAAAATGAAATGAGGATTTAATATCCATATTGTTTCCTGATGCTAAGTTTTGCTATTCAAGATTTCAATGTTAATTTACAGTAATTCATAGCAAATTAATAACCAGAGAGCTCTGGTAACAGAGACTAATTGGCACCAGAGTTTGACTCTTGGTGGGTGTATGTGTGTGCACACATCCCTGTGTGATTTGATAAGAACTGACTCTGCTCACTGCAGCACGTCGTAGGGGCTACCTCTGGCTCCTTACCACACCGAGTTTGTCCCTTCTCTTGGAATGCTTATCCAGCTTGTGTTCACACAGAATGAATCTCAAAGGTATATTTTTAAAGGTACTTGGTTAATATTACCTTTTTAAATAATTTGTGTAATGGATTTTTGAGAAAACAATGGAAACAAAAACTGGCTAAAATGAACAATTCTCATGTTCAATATTATAACCCAACACAGCTGTGGTTAGCATTGCTCCTCTGGTAGAGCACAGTAGCAGCTTTTTTAGGTAATTCTGTGAAAGATTCAGAAGAAAGTGCCTTTAATGAAAGAGATTAATATTCCTATCTTCACCTCTTTAAGACCAGAGCAGGTTATGACAGCAATAATAACACAGCCCAGAAGCTGCACCAACAGGATTGAGAGCCAGCCTGTGTAAAAAGCTGTGGCAACTTCTCCTGCTCAGTCATTAATCTCTACACAATGCCATGAGCACACTTTAATTGCTTAATTATGATATAATGTGAGGGCCATATGCAGTTATTCTCCAGCCATAGCAATGTGCATCTAGAATAGAAAGAATGTGCACAAAGCCTAAAGCACCACTTAAATCTGCCTAAACGGCAGCAGCACAGGCACATTTCATCCGTGCTTTGCAGTGATTTAACCCTGCGTGAGGTGTTGCAGAGACAGAAACTTTCTCTTCTGTGTTTCCACATTTATGTAGTGGCTCAAATGTTAGCACTGGCAAGATACCATGATTTTTTTTTTTTTTTAAAGGAAATAATAAAGACATATTGTATTTGTCATAAGATTATTTGAATTATATCTGCATGTAAACCAACTGGACAATGTAAATGTGTCTCAACATAACTGCAAAACATCCAGACTAAACACAAAAAAACTAAACAAAACAAAAACCAAAAACCCCTTGAAACTCTAATGGTGACAAGTGGCATAAAAGGAATTTGATCCAAACACTTAAAATCTGGCCTTTTGACTCTTATGTCTGCTATATTTAACAAGACTGCTCAAGTGTGCCTTGCCATTTACAACCCCATCGCCCTCCTTTAATGACTTCACAGGTTATCACCAGAAACAAGAGAAGAAGAGTTGGCACATATGGACAGGTGACAGTTTTCCAGAAGATTAACTTCTTTCAAAACACAGTACATTTTTTGACCTTAAGTGAAAATGTTAGCCAAGGATTTTAAATATCCCTTTTGGAAACCAAAGGTTTAATTTTGAAACAGACTTTAACAAGACTGAAAAGAAGTTCTGAGTGCTCAGCACCTCTGACAAGACGACCTTGCATGTTCTGGTCCTTCTGGCTTTCACCAGGTTTGTAATACCAGTCATATTTTAAGATCTACTTTAAATGCTGAATCTGGACAAGTTCTGTCCAAGAAAAACAAAGTCTGTTCCTGAGCCTAAAGAGTGTAAAACAAAACCTGAAAACAATTTTTAATAGCTACTTATGAAGGGGAAAAAAAATTATCAACTAATTCTATGATGAGGTACTGAGTGAATGACAAAAGACTAATGGCAGAGATATTAAAGCAATTTAACCACACTAAAGAAATCCAAGAGCACTCTGATAATTTCTGATTATGGGATGCAATCATTACAGTCATTTATGCTTTGCATGAAATTCTTTTTTTTCTAAAAGAGCTTGTTCCAGAAATAGTTTTTTAGACTAAGAGTGAATAGAATTAAAAGCTTCATTGTTCCACAATTTAATAAATTTAAATTGTGGATTATTTTCAAATATCTAAAGATGTCTAAACGTCAAGTTTCTATTTTAGCTTGTAGCTAATTGGAAAGAAAATATTTCAGTATTTTATAGACACTGCTTTGCCATAACATAGTTCTGTTTTATTTTGCTTCCTTTAAAAAAAAGTGACACAGAGGTATTCCTGTGCTCTTTGAAGAAGGAACTGAGGTACTAACAAAAGGTAAATAAAGAAGCTACTTTTATATCCTGCTTTGTGAGTTTGGAAACAGTGATGTTTGCAGCCACAATAGTTAAATGTGGTAAGATTAAGAACTAATAGAAATTTGCTTTGCATTCCATTCACAATGTATCTGTCCTCAGTGGATAATCTTCAGCTTGTCACTGCCACTCAGCATCTTCATTACTCTTGTCTGTGGAACTGGGAATGGCCAGTGTTCAGCCCAGTGACCAGTGAAGTTCCATCAACTGAGCCCTGAAAACCCTTTGGCATTTAGTGCAAAAATGCCAAATTCTAACTCTCTACTGGTTTTCTGAATGACATAAACTTTATGCCTATCTTTGTGTGATTTTCATGTTAAACTGAAGACATTAACTGACCAAAAATTTACTCAAGGAACATGCTGGCTTGCAGTGAAAATTGCTCACTTCATGAAATGTGTGAATGCAGCAACATGGCAGGTAGAGGGTGCAGGTGCAAGTTAAACTGGCTTGCTTTTCACTCAGTAAAAAAATAAAGTAACTCCACAACTCTCTTTGTCCTTAATATAACTCTAAAAGCCTATGAACAACAAAAAGACAGATTTGCCCAAGTAATTTAGTTACACACATAAAGCTGTTCTATTTTGCCTTACAGCTTTAAGGCACGTTGGTGATGGACACTGGGGAAAAAGAAAACTTCAGGCAAGATATGAGGCAGTATTCCACGGAGCAACAGTAATCGACCTACCTAATAACAGCATTTGTAGAAGCATCAGCATCTGAGGAGTTTACGAGCAAAATATCTGTCCCCGTGGGAGCATCCTCCGGAACAGTGGCAAAATACACGTTAAAGGCAAACGTGGGGACATTGTCATTGACATCATCCACTGTGACAGCAACTGTTCCAGTGCCAGTGAGGGCAGGAGATCCTGCAGGAAAGGGGGGATACAAAGTGCTAGAGGTTACAAACACCAGCATGCTAATCGAAGGTCTGCCAGCCCTGATTTAGAGCCGAGCGCTTGAGCATGTCACAGTTCACAGAGCAAGACAGGCAGCTCAACACAGAGGACGGGGTCAGGTTTGTTTCAAAGTCGTCTTGACATAAAGTACAAGTAGTGAAAGACAAAGAAAACAAAAAAAAAATTATTTCTCTTGCTCCATCTAATTCCAGAAATATTTTGTAATACAAGCTCAGTGGAAAAAGATGGTCTTGGAACTGCTCAGAAAGCCTTCCTGTAACAATTAGGACCAATTTGGAGATGTGGTTGACTTTCCTATTTCTCTGCGAGAAGACCTTCAAAGGTGGCACTCTGACAGCCGTGAAGACTCCAGCCCTCAATTTATTTGTCCGCAAAACAAATGGAGTGGAAACAGTGGCAAAACCCAGCTTTCCATGTGGTTTTTCACTGCCAGTCACAGCCCTGACCTGGGGAGACCTTCTGGGAGTGGGTGAGAAGGCTGCAATGAGTCTCCAGCCCTGCTCAGACTCATTTTCTCCATAGAAGCGACCATCTATAGCAGCAAATAATGCTTGCTTCAATGGGATACTGGCTTACGAGAAATCAGGCTGAACTTATTTAACCCAGGGCTTTCATCCTCCTTGTTATTCTAAACTTAACTCTGATGAGCAGCAACGAGCATCAAGTAGCATGTTTATTCATGTGCAATCTCTCAGTATTTGCCCTCTTAAGCTTTTCCTTTGTCAAATGCAAAAAAAGACAATGGAGACTTTTACAAGTTCATGTTAGTTTTGTCAGTCCATTCATTACACTTCTTTTCAGCCAAGAATCAGCAACATCTCCTGCTAACCAAATTCTTCACTGAGGGTCCCCTGGAAAAAAGGGATTATTCCTTTCTTTGAATACACAGGAAGGAGAAGGAAAAAGTGATAGCAGAGCATGAAACACTTAAGTTATGGCCCCTTTTACTCAAGAGACAGATGATGACCATGCCTGTTTTACCCAAGACTGCATTGCTTTCCCCTTCCATCTCAGATACAACAATTCAGCATTTGCTGGACTGGGAAAAAAGCAATGATAATGAAATGCTTTGGGCCAGAGGCTGGTGGAGTCCTTGCCGTGAGGCAGGCATATTACACGGAGCTGTCACTTGATGGAACGCAGGCTGCCCCGTGTGACCGCCCCAGTCCTTCCAGCCCGGCAGATGATTGGGTCACTGCTATCCAAGGTTATTGCTGGAGCTCAACCTTAGGGCTGGGAAGGAGGCAGGCTCTGCTCTTGGGTCTCATCTGCTCCTGGCAAGGGCTCCAAACACAAAGTTCTTATATAAAAGGAGAAATAACAACCCATTTTCCCACATGTTAACCCTTGAAGGCTGAAGAAGCACCGCACTGCACTGCAGGAAGAAGCTGGGAGCAGCTTCTGCACGGGAAGGAGGATTTTTCACCACAAAATGCTTCACAGTAACGTGGTTTAATGCCCAAATGGGCTGAATGACAGAGCTTCCAATTGAAAGGTGTTATAAATCTCACAAGGCTGGGTTTGGAGGCTGCTGATCAGAGGGGAAGGATCACAACGCCGAGGAAAGAACGTGCAAGCCAAGGAGTATAGGTTTCACATCACACAATAGAGGCCTTTCTCAGCTCTAGTCTGAGGTAATTCACTCTGCCAATTAATACGCTTTCAGCCAGGAAAGTTACATTAAGGCAATAAGTCTGACTCATTTTTTAGCCTTTTTTTTTTTTAACTCACGATTTTGTCATTTAGCCAAACACATATAGATAGAAAAGCCTGCAAAAGTGTTCTTGATTGCTGAAATATTGCCTGTGAAGTGTTTATTATTACTGCATTAAACGAAAGAGAGTCCTCAGTGGCATTTGCTGCGTGTGTCATCAAGCTCTGGCCTTCCAAACGCATTTTATTGACATTCATCTTGCAGCTAATGAAATGAAAGGTTGAAAGTTGTAAAGTTTTGCAGCTGATTAAACAATTTATATATAATTCAGAAATTAATCTTGGGTAAGTCACATTCAAAGAGCATCAGTAATGCAATTCAGCCTGGAAAAGAAAGTTAGCTCACAGCTAAAACCTGAAACTCGCTGTTTTAAATGTATTTGCTAAGTCAAAGCCAAGGCCAGAAAATTCGCTCCATGGGTTCAGTCACAAAAATGAACAGAGGTGGCAGCGCCTTTAGATCCCAACCTTTGCCTCATACCCCAATCCCTTATTCTCCAATTCCCCTTCCTCCCTGGAAGTGTGTCCAAGGCACCATGCAGTGCAGTATGGGCTCATTTGTGTCAGCCTCAGAGAAGGGACTGTACCAGCCAAGGCTGAGCACTGCACTAACAAAATTAGCTGGGGTAACATTAGTAACCCAGACCTCATCAACACTAGCTTGTGGCTGCAGAGTGCTCACAGAGATATCCCAGAAGTCCAATATTAATTCAGCTGTTTGTAACATCCCAAGTCACTGCTCCTCAGCTCAAAACCCCAAGACTTTCTCTTCTTACTTAGATGGAAAAACTCACGTATTTACATTGGTTTCCTGTCTGTGTACTTACCCAAATATGCTTTTTTCCCTCTAAGTAAAATATCACGTCCACAAATTTACTCCTTTATTCTATTACACCGAAAGATAAAGTTGCAATTTCACTGAGAGTCCTCAAAGCTTTTACTCAGTTGAAATTAAACTACTAGCTCACATTTCTGCAGTTACTGAGAAATGTAAGAAGAGGAAATTACAAATGAAGTAATTTCATATGGAAAAGAAATAGCTCGGGGCCAAATTCTACCGTCCTCAGTGAACTTCCAGTGAAAGCTGTGCTTGCATAAGGACCACAGAATTTGGCCCTTGGTAATAAGCAGGTTTCATAAAATGTACATGTCATATTTGTGGTGAGAGAAGTAGTTTCCATGGTCAGGCTGAGTTCCCAGATTTCTTAGTTTTGCTTCAATAGCAAATCTCCCCCAAGTCAGTTATTCTTATTATGGTAGAGCATCACCCCTATTTTATTCAAACTGCTCTTAATATTTTGCATAAATAAGGGCAGTAAATTCAGTGTAAATTCTGCAATATTAGCCAGACACACAAGATGACCCCAAACCGTTCCTAATAAACCAGACATGTTACAACCTATCTAAAATTGCTGTACACAGCTACACAAGCCTCTGAGTACTTTTAAAAACAGCCCTGAGGGCTAAAGCCACAAACATACACTTCTCCCTCAGTGAACTTCCATTAAAAATTTCTGTGATTTTTCATGATAGCCTGGCTATGTTTCGGAAGAAGTAGCAACTATTTCTTTGTCAGACACTCCTCATTTAGAGCATTTCTCTAGTGTTATACAACTAGCAGGTTTCTTCCCAGATCCCAAAATACCATGTCTCACAGAGGCTTGGAATATCCATGTTGGAAAAAAAGTTTTCTAGAAGGATTGAGGAGTGAAGGAACCATCAAATGATGAATAACCAGAGAACATAAAATTGACTATGTGAACTAAATGGGAGAGATCAAGTTGGCTGTTCCTGTTCAGTGAGTATCAAATCTTTAAAATTTATAAGATGGTGCTATTCATGTATTATCATTATTATTCTGAATTTCCCATCTCTGTGTGCTGAGGTCTGTTTCTGTGAACTGCACAGTTTATTTTCTAGGTGGCAGCTGTACATATACACTAAGCAGACGGTCCCACAGACGTCCACACACGTCATTGTTGAAACAGAGATTAACCTGGGACAGTGTCAAAATAGTAACACTGAGTTCAGGGGGAAAACTGCTTCCCACGGACGCTCTCCCAAAAATTTCAGCTTTTTTGCTTACATCTGCAAGTAAACATGTGTCTGGGGATGAAGAGAAGGAGCAGACCTTGGGAGCCTGCTCCTTGGGGGCCCGTGGCGGAGGATGAGTTACAGAGAGAGGTTATGAGAGGCCACCTTGGGATCGGCCAGCACTGGGCTGTGGCTCTCCTCTCTGCAAGAGACACTGGAGGAAGTGACAGGAAGAAACAGCCATGGGGAATGTGGGTCAGGCAGAGGCACGGGGCACGATCTCTCTTGTCCCAGCAAGGTGGCAAAGAACTACAAGCAGGTTTTCTGCTCCATTCACCTATGCTTGCTTGCAGCTGATCACCACAAAAAATATGATGATATTTGCAATTTGTCACCTTAGAAATGGTAACAAGCCCTCTCAATTTTTTCCTCTCCCTGTCCAGGAGAGGTGGGATGAAAAATAATGGCTCTGTGCATCAATACAAGTAGAAGAAAGGAAACAAAATGCAGGAAGGTGACCGTGGGGAGAAATACCATTTACCTGACAATCTCTATTTCTCAAATGCTGGATAACCAGCAAAGAGAGGACAATACACCTTTCTGGATGAACTCATCATAAGCCACTCATTCCCCCCACTTATGCTGATGCTTTGAACCCACAAAGTCACCCACAAGGGATGTACCTAAAGGCTACTTTCACTTTTGCCTTGGTCTATCCACACACCCTTGGAAGAAGGGAACACTATGTGCTTGTCCCTTGTCCTGGGGAATGGGAAAGGGAAGCTGTTTGGGCTCCCTGGAATCCCCAAACACATGGCAGTGTCTGCTCTGGTACATGTTCACCTCTCCATACCACATCTGGGTGAGTGAGGAATGATCAGAGCACTTAGTGCACTGGAGCAGCAAGAAAAAAACCATGGGAGGAAACTTGCAAAGCCATTTAGGTTCTTCAAGAAAGCTCAGGAAAAGATGATGCTATTGGAAATTATCTCGGCTGCATGGTGCTGTTTGGCTCACAGCAAAAATTAGAAATAGGAGAATGTGTCCAGCACACCATCCACATATTGTTTGAAGCCTTAATGGCTTCTAGGTCCTGTCTGCACCATGGTTAGCACAGCAGATAGTAAAACCATCATCCCTTTCAGAAAGCAGGAACTCAAAAGTTTTTGCCAGCACTAAGATATCTAAGTCACGTGCTAGAAAACTAACAATAAAGTTAAGCAAAAAAGCCAAGATACATTTCACTAAAATGAAAGAAAAAAAGGATTAAAATGAAATAAAATGAATCTAAATGGCTAATCAAGACTCATACTGCAGGCAGTTTACCATGTTTTGTGGTAAATTAAACACATCATTATGCTGAAAATTGGAAAGCGATTTAACAGAAATGGAATTTTTGCCTCACTGAAATGTGCTGCTTTGCAACAAAGCGGATTTCACTTCTCCAGTCAAACACTGTGAATGAGTCCCAGGACTAGGACTTGTATGTGTTATCACAGAGAATTAACTTTTACACTCAAGTAAACAAGGCCTTTCTCACAATAAAGTGGCCAATCTTTCTAAATGCATTTAAATGCAGAGTGTGCTGAGCCTCCCTCAACTGGTGAGTCCTAAAATAAATATGGAGCTAGATTAAGTGAAAATGCAACAAGCCTGCATTACACTTTGCATTCCTAGTGCACATGAACCTTGATTTGGAACATGGATGACTTTAACTTCTTTTCCAAGAACAAAGAAGAAACTGCGTATGTGAAATGAGAAAAAGCAGCAGCTCTTTTTACAAGATTACACCACAAATATTTGTCCTGGCTGGGTATGTTGACTGTGCTTTGTTTTCTTCTTACTCAATTTTTCACCACAGGCTGTCATGCTAAGTCTTAAAAAAACTGGTGAGCCTAGATTATTTTGAGACAAAAGCTCAAGTAAGTGGCTAATAAAAGATATTAAAAAGTTAGAAGCTGTACTCTCAGTCAGGTCAGCTGGTGACTGTGGTAAATGAGACCATGCAGGAAACTCAGATTTTCAAAATTTCTGAGTGTGTCAAATTTGATTTAAAAGAACTTGTACTTCAAAACCCAAGGGAATAGATTGATAGCTGTGACAGATTTGTACTTTTGCAGGGATTATCTAACAAGAAAAAAAAAAAAAAAGAAAAAGGGACTCTCTGTACTACATCAGGTACTAGAAAAGTCAGTATCATCCCCCATCTAGCAGCCTAAATAAACTGGGAGCAAACGAAACTAAATTTGAGAACATCAAAAGTGAAAACAAAATAATAAATTAATCACTGGATCAGAGTCCAACCTTGTTCAAGCAACAACATGTCCAGCCATACTTAGGCTGATGCTTGTGCACAAACACAGATACTCACACTCGTTTTGAGAGTGCAAAAGAAAACTTAGTCCCAAAACAGTGATGCACAATGGGATCTCTCATCTGGTTTTATCCACATGGGTTTTAAATTTGGATACCAAAATTCCTGACTGACTACATCCTATGAATTCATTAAGCTTTGGGGCTTCAGAACAGGGGCAACAGCACATTATGATTGATTTAACATGCTGTTGTAAGAAAGGGACACAGAGGGGCAGTTTTAAGGCCTCTGGTGTATATGCACATTTCCCTATCCCTGTTCTCCTCCTCTGATCAGGAGCAGTTTCCTGCAGCTGTTAACCCAGAGAGGTAAAAAAAAGCTGGAGCACTGTTACAGACCTACAGGAACACAGATACTGACTGAGAAGAAAACACATGCAATAAAGTATAATATATATTTAGCACAACTTCACATGTTTGACAATCTCACATGTACGTACTGCACGTTTCTTAGCCAGAAACACATTTATTTCCAGAGCAACCAAATGGTTCAAAACAAGAACAATTAAGGAAAATGCTGAACTTAATGTTCATAAAAATCATGGCATATGACTGGTTGTAAGGGTGCAAGGAAGAAATTGTTCCCTGTGAGGGTGGTGAGGCCCTGGAACAGGTTGCCCAGGGAAGTTGTGGCTGCCCCGTCCCTGGAAGGGGCCCAGGCCAGTTTGGATGGGGCTTGGAGTGATCTGGTCTAATGGAAGGTGCCCCTGACTGTGGCAGAAGGTTGGAATTCGATGAGGTTCAAGGTCACTTCCATCCCAAACCATTTTATGATCTCCCTGTGCCCGCAAGGCAGGCGGTGCTGGGAGAGTGGGCATGTCCATGTGCCCCACCCACGGCCTCTGGCGACCTAAGTGAGATTGAAAGAAAGTGGAACTGCAACTCAGAAGAAAGGCAGAGCCATTAAAAAAATATTTCCTTAAAACCACCAAATTACTCCTCCTTGTTATAAGTTATTGCTGTAAACAGAAGAAACAGAGAAGCTGGCTCCTGCAGGAACTGCTGACTAAGGCAATTTTTGACGGCTTGTGACTCCTGAATATCCCACAGCGAAATTCCTGTAATGCACAATTTTGAATTACTCTTTAAAAACACCCTGTATAAATAGAAAAGATTAACCAGCAGGCTAAGTGTTCAGACAATATGTGCATGTTTTACTTGTTTTATCCTTGCAATTAAGGCTTCCTGAAATTGTAGCTTTGTATTTGAAGATTGAGCTAGCAGATTTAAAATTTATAAGGTGCAATGTTTAATTTAAAAAAACAGTTTAAAATCACCAAGGCTGGAAAAATCTTAGTATTTGTCAAAGGCTGATAAACTGCCTAAGAACTACTCTAAGTATTCTTCTGCAAAACAGATTACATCCAGAGATCTCATTAGCAGATATGAAATAGAATTTCACAGGTAAGTGATGTGAGCAGAACAACAATTTAAAATTAAGTTAGATGTAGAAGTTCCAAACTAATCAGAGCAAGATGGATGAATGAAGAGGTAAGAGAGAAAGTGTAACAGCTTGAAAACCGAAAAACAGACAGTTCTTTCTAACCTGAAAATTTTTACATATTAAGCATTATGTTCTAGCTTCTTTTCCAGTTTAAATAAATGAGCCTGAATCTTTTTTTTTTTTTTTGAAGAGATATACCTGGATTTTTTCCCCCTGAAACTAGTCTGAGTTGGTTTGAAAATGAAGTGCTGTGCATTATTTTAATCTGAGTGAAAATCTTTTGTTGTTTTCACAGATACTTCGGCTTGAGCTGGCCAGTCTGAGCCCTTTGCCAACCTGAATGTAAGTCTCTCCTGCAGCCCACCCCAGAGAACTTATATGCTTGGATTTAGCCCAGAGACTCTCACTGGGCTATTTTGAAAATATTGATCTAATAATGAAGGTTTAAGTCCAAAAAGAGGACGAAATCCAGCAAATGGCATGCTGGGGCTGTGTTGTGCATCTCATGGGGCGGTTCTCTGAGGGAATGGGCTAAAGCCCTCATCTCCTTTGGGTAGGAAATGTGTCAAATCCTATAGACACTGATATGCTCTCTTCCCTGACAGTAATTCCTTAGGGAATATTGGACTGACTCTGCCACAAACTCTCTTCCTAAATAGTTTTTGGAGCTTTTGTCTTCTAGAGAAAAATGTCACAGGGCTAACAGTTTCTAGGCTCTGTGATAGGGCAAGACCCTGCTATTAAGATTCCCACAACCACAAAATGCCACTCTCAATTCTCTTGTCTCCTGATTTTGGATGATGGTAAGACACTATGAACACTACGAACTCATTGATGAATGTTGCCATTTCAGTTCTCCTATGGTGCCATTTAGAAATAAATTTAAAAATTCTGCAGAACTACTGCAACGATAGTTTTAGTACCAGTATTAAAAGAGCAAAAACAATAAAGCCAGTGAAATAGAAAACCACTAAAACTAGACTAGAGTAGACAGCACTGACACAAGGAAGAACTTCCATAAAGACAAGGAAATAAACAGAGCTGGGACAGAACCCAATATTCATTTTGAAACAGCTGTGGCTATAAAACAAGGCCACAGAAGAGAGCAATCCTTCTGTCAACTGATAAGCACCAAGGTGAACAGACATCAGCTCCATTTAGCTCACCAAAGCCTCAGCAAACATTGCACAGAAAGTCTGGCAAACAGGACATCTCTAGCTGAAGTCAGTTGCTTGTTTGTTTTGACAGCACCAAAATTTAAAAATAGCTAAATTTGTTCTAAAAATAATATTCATTTTTTTCAGGCAACATCTTTTCACACTGTAGACTCTGTGTTAGGTAGAAATACAGTGTCTGCTAAGGAAACAGGATGAGCACAAATGTCTTTAAGCTCAGCCACTTAAATCTCACACAATGTTGAGCCTTAAGACTTTCTCAACATTACTAGAAAATACAGCTGTCCTTCTGTTGTTACCCCAAACTGGGAAATATCTTGAAATGTGTTAAAAAAACAACACAACTGCACTGTCATCTTTCACTTGATTTTAGGATTGAAGGGAACCAAAAGCCTAGCTCAGAAGAGAATTCCTGAGAAGTATATAACCTCTCTGCTTGGTTGCCCTTCTACATCCTTGAAGGAAACAATGCATAAGTCAGGGACCAACATTTTCTAAAGAAAAAACATATGGTTGTTTTTCATCCAGGCCAAGGATGTATACAAAGAGCAGCTAACTAAATATAATAATCAGTCCACTGATTCATTTCTTTAGGGACTATTTATCTAAAT
Organism: Coloeus monedula; assembly: GCF_965178545.1. Classification (NCBI taxonomy): domain Eukaryota; kingdom Metazoa; phylum Chordata; class Aves; order Passeriformes; family Corvidae; genus Coloeus; species Coloeus monedula. The sequence continues at coordinate 5,558,082 of NC_138785.1, read as the reverse complement.
CAATAAATAGATTATTTAAGAAAATAAAATTTTAAAAACCCCAAAACACAGGAACACAGCTTCTAATTAGAAACATCACAACTTGATTTTGGTTTCATTGTGGCAATATGGCATTCTGACGAACCCAATCAAGAGATGGTGGCTGCAGTTTATTTAAACAGTAGTCCCAGGCAGTGAGTAGGTTTCCAGATGTGCTATTCCACATCCCTGCAATCAATAAATAAGAGGAGGAGGACTGTTGGAATGCTAACATTTGTCCAGAAAATTGCTCAAAGAGTTAAAGACAGGGATGATAAAAGCAGCTGCACCAGTTCTTGTCACGCTGCCAGAGTTGAATGTTTACCTAGTGCTGCATCCCCACCAGATGGGGTGAAAAAACAAAAAGTAGCAAGTCTCTTTTCCCAACCATTTTGCCATGAAGAAAGGTAGAGCATAGCAGAACAGATTTATGTGGTAGAAGCAGACCCATGAAGACACATTCAAATAGTTGCATGTAGGTTTCTTGGCGTTTATGTTAGCAGACATTCTGGGGCAGCATCTGCAATCTAAACACTCTCCTGTTATTCCACAGTCCATCACCTTGCCTGTCGCTCTATTTATAATTCATGCAGTCTGGTCTTAGAGCTTGTGCTGCAAGAGGGTCTCTAAAGCGGGATGGCTAAGCTTCGGGGTTGAATTACATTTTATTTCTCGACCAAAGCCACAGGTGTACAGCTCTGGAAGATGCTGAATGTTCCCAGTGATGGATGCTTTGCGTGTCCTCATAAATCCCCCCTGCCTGGAGTGGCGGTCTAGTATCCGAGACCCAGCCATAGTGAGAGCACAGTGGAAGTGCAGAAGTGAGAGAAGAGTGACGATAATCCAAGGTAGGAATCAAAACCCTTTGTGCAGACTGTCCTATGGAAACTGGGCACGAGACAGGCTGCATGGACACAAATCACTGAGCTGAGCGCCAGAAGTTGTTTTGTCAGTCTCTTCCCTTTCCTAGCACAGAGGGAAGACTGCACCAACCCATGATCCACCCTGAGGACCAGGCGGAGGATTAGCAGCCAAGGCCAAGGAATAGTTGGGCCAGAGCCAGGACAGTGCATATATCATGACTGACTTCCCTGGGCCTGAGGGGAGCTCTTGCTTGGGAAAGCATTTCCTCAACAACCTCCCGGATTTCCACTGCTGGCGCACGTGGTCCCACCAGTGGTCCCGCACCTGACGTGTCCCCAGTGCTTACGAGCAGCTGAGCTCTTCACTACTCACAGTTCTTCTCACGTGCCCAGGACTAAGATCTGGGCTCTGGGAGAGCATGCCTGTGTGCAGTGAAAGAGCACAAAGATCCCTGATGGCACAGGCACTGTATCCCATGCAGCCCTGCTGGCTCCACACTTTACCACCTCCTAATCCTTCCCTTGCTGTTATACTCAGTGTACCTGCTGCCAAAACATGCTGGAAAACCTATAAAGGTGCATTGGATGGACACTTCAAGATAAAAATAATGAAAAATTACAAGTCATCCTTCTTCCAGCAACTTCCCCTTACACAGGCTAAGGTAACACTGCAAGAATCCACAATCACGACTTGATGAAGTGAAAATAAACATAAGAAAAGCAAGAAATCCTTGATTATGGATAAGGATACCAGGAAAACAGCCAAAACTAAGTTGGGAATCCATTAGTTCTTATGTCTAACAGTGCTTCTAAGTATGTATTTGTGTCTGCTTCCTGGAAAGAACAGGAAGAGTTGGCATAGACTTCTATAGGAGCAGGATATCATCTCTGAACACTTTAAACCAGCCAGTGCAGCCTATAAAAATTCAGATGCAGACCCTAAGAAAAATGGGAAGAGGGTTGGACAGACAGAATTTTCCTCTTGATGGACTTTTCCAGAGTTAACTGCATCTGGATGTGTACCATGATTTTTATCTGTAAAAAACCCCCCAAACCTTAAATCAGATGCACCATATATGGCAAGACTGTTCTTTGGGCTGCTAAAGACTACTTGAAAGACTGTTTATTACAGCTATTAAAAGCCAACCTCAAAGTGCAAAGGACAATACCTTTTCCATGATTCATTTTCAAATATAACATGTATGTGGACAATTTCAGACAAGTCTGCTTTCTTCAACACTTTGTCAGGCACAGCTTCCCTACCTGTTTTGCATGTATATTTCTGGATAAATGATCTGTATGCAAAATCCTTCTTTCTAGGAATTATCAAACAAACACAAACTGAGAGACTCAAAAGAAATGGTTATGTTAGGCAAAGAGCTGGACACACCTGTGAGAGTTTCTTTTATAAACATTTAGCAGCTGCTCAAGAACATAAATACTCCAAACACTTTTATTATCCATTTCAAGATTGTGTTATTCCCATCTTTTTGCCAGCATGGCAAGAAATACCTCATTTAATGAAGCAGGCACTGACTAGCAGCAGCCAGTGTGGTACCACCTGGATATCTACCATGCCTACAGTTCACATCCCACTTCCATGAAATCAAGTTAAGTTTTGCCACTGACTTCTAAGGAAGACTTCTATTTTCCTGTGATGTCTTAGATAAATCGTGGCTAGCATAGTTTTCAATGTATTCTTAGCTGGTATGAATTCAGAACAAGTCTTCAGTGCAACCAGAAGATGATAGCTAATGCTATTCACCAGCCTGGCTGAAAACTACCCCAGATCACACCAGCTGTGGATTAGTCAGGCTGTAAACTTAAACACAGCAGAGCAGTTACATTTAGCTTAAAGTTACTGCTGAACACACTTGTGAGTACATTTTAACACTAGCAGGAGGGCATGGGAACTTGTGCGTTAGCTTTACAAGAACATAGCAAATTTAAAAAGGAAGTTTCAAACAGTGTTTAATCAGTGTGATATCTACATGTTTAAACACAGGAACTCATAAAACATACTGCTGTTCTTGTCAGCCACTTATGGCAAAGGTCCCATGCACACTTCATGTATTAACATCTCCCTGGATTACCTGAAACTCGGAGATCTCCCAGCACAAGTAAATATTTTCATTTGGGACTGCTGGATTTAACTGTTGGTTAAAACTCCTAGATTTTGTATTTTTCTTTAGGGACCAGAGTCTAGGAAAAGCCTATGCTCTGGTCAAACTCTTGGCTTACACACAGTGCTAGGAGCAGGGTACAGCTGAGTACTGCTCCCCTCCCTCTTCCAAGAAGGACAATAATTGCTGGCTGCATGGCACCCCTTTTATCAGTTTAGTCTTTGGGTACTTTGTTCTGTACAGCCCTCACTGACTTCTGCCAGCTTGGACTGAGAGACCAAAGAGACATCAAGACAAATCCAGCCTCAGCTTCGGAAGGAACATGAGGACATTCAAGCGAGTCCAAGTCACAAGTGAGCAGTTCGAGGCTACAGAGTAATGGAAAGCCAGTGTAAAAACCATAAAGCACACAGCATCTCTAGCCAAAGTACAAGACAAATGATACCTCAAGCCCTAAAATTGTGTTTTGCAGCTTCGGCTGTGCTCAGACTGCGGAATACCTGAGCACTGCTGCAATAGGAAAATATAAGCCATAGCTATTGTCACTGGCACAAGATACTACACACAGCATGGCAGAAAACAAAACTGTATTCACTTGTCAGCAAGTCGGGTTTGGTTCTATTTTTACTGCTAGAAAGCAGGAACAAGTTCTGCAGTGAATTAAATCCATCAAACCATGGGAGACCGGAGATCAGTCCAAAGTATGATGCAGGATGTCTTTGTTAATAATACTCACACCAAAATCTGAAACCAAACTTTTGTGCTTGGACACCTCAAGTGAAAGTGTAATTAATCTTCATAACAAGACTTCACGTCCTGTTTTAAAATGAAAAAACTTGGAATACATTTGGTACTGTGGAGCAAACATATGACTGGATGCTGAGCAAAGCAGAAAATTAAAATACTGAAATGCAAATTCTTGTTACTTTTCAGGGCTAAGATTTCAGTAAGATTAACTGGGTACTCCATAGCTGTTTTCTGGCCACAGGTGTGACCTCTGCACATTTGTGATGTCAACATTATACAGGGTTTTATTGCCATTTGAACTGGTTTTTTGTAGTCATGCATGAAGTTCTTATGACTTAGGTAGGACCACTTACTACTGCAGGGCAAAAATCCACCTACCTAAATCTGTAGTGAGTACAACTAACAGCAGAAAACCGGACATAAAATCCTGATTTCCAGAAACCAAATTCCCTTTGACATCAGGTAAGCCCGGCTCTCCTCACAGAAATCTCCATTCAACACAGCTACACAATCTCCATCCACTAAAGTTTCAGACCACCACCACGAAAACATTTATGTTTTTGCCCAGAATGCACTGTTTTCCACGTGACCTCAGCAGAAGAGAGTTTTTAGTTGCCTCACCTGCATCAGCAGCCGTGACCAGGAGCAAGTACTGCTCCTTGGCCTCCCGGTCCAGGCTCCGCACCAGGCGCAGCTCTCCGCTGCCCGAGAGAGTGAAGGCTTCCTCTTCATTGCCAGCCACCAGCACGTAAGTCAGCTTGCTGTTCAGCCCTTGGTCATCATCCCTTGCTACAACCTACACAAGCAATGCAAACAGAAGAGATATCAAAGACCTGATGAGCGCAGGAGGTCTGGAAAATTATACTGGGATAGAGGAAACATTCTCTGTGATAATAATCCAAATTAATGGGTTGAATTAATGCAAATGCTGCAAGTATAAATGAGCTGTAATTGTAAAAAAAAAAAAACTTAACACAGTGATGGTGGATTTAAAAAACATAGTTTGAAAATATTAAATAGCTGATTACCTATTTTTCTTGAGCATAAATACAGAAAAATTGTGTTGGGGCTCTGTGAAAACCACAAATGACCTGTATAGGCTAAGCTCTGTATGAGAGCAAGCACTGCATGTCCTGCTGTCAGAATCCATCTAGTTCTCTCTCAGTATTTGGCACACAGCCTCATCCCATGTAGGCAATGACTAGATTGAGAGATTTGTTGCATGGAAGTTGAGAATGAGATGAGAGATAGAGCAGACTCTTAGAGTCCCAGTGGAGGCGTGAGGATAGGTAGGGAAAACACAAACAGAACTCCAAAGCATAATATTAACTTTTGGTCAAAAAAAACGCACCCATACAAACAAAAAAGGAAAACAAGCCAACAATGACTGCAAGTTCAACTAAAGCCAAAAGGCAGCTTTTCCATGTTTTGCCCCTTTTTAATTTTGGAGGAAAGACACTGGGCATTAATACCATGTAGGCATGCTACTAATTGTCAGAGACACACATTTATTGCTGAATGTACCCACCTGCAGAATAACTTTTGGGAGCGTCTCCAAATTCTCGGGGACATTCACAGAGTAGGGAGAAAGCTCAAATGTGGGAATGAAATCATTGACATCCTTCAGTACAATACTGACTGTTGCGGTATCGGTCCTGGGGCTGCTCCCGCGGTCAGATGATTGAACAGTCAGTGTGTAGGAGGGCTTCTTCTCTCTATCCAAAGGCTTGGCCACAGTTATCACCCCTGTCACAGAATCGATCCGAAACTCACTGTTGGCATCTCCGCTCACGATGGCGTAGCGGACCTGCCCGTTTGTCCCTTCATCTGCATCTGTAGCCAACACCTGGATTAAATCCGTCCCTGTCAAAGTATTTTCTGACACCTCTACCTTGTACAGCTTTTGGGCAAAGAGGGGGTTGTTGTCATTAATGTCCAGGACTATCACCACCACATCCGTAGACGAAGAAAGGGATGGCTGGCCCTTGTCTGTGGCTACCACAGTCAAGGTGTAGTTGGCCACGGCCTCTCTGTCGAGCTCTCCAGTGAGCCTCACTTCCCCATCGATAGTGCCGATGCTGAACTTGTTTCCCAGAGGCCGGAGCAGGCTGTACTCGATGTAGCTGTTGGGACCACTGTCGGGATCAGTCGCCTGTGCTTTGAACACCACCGTATCTATGGGCGTGTTCTCCGGGACGTAGGTCAGCTTAGGGGAGATAAAGCTCGGAGGGCTGTCGTTCACATCGAGCAGGATGATCGAAACTTGGGCTGTGCTGGTGTACCTGGAGGCTGGGAGGGGAGCCATGTCATGGACTTGCACGACGAGGCTGTAGAAGGACTGGCTTTCCCGATCCAGAGGCTGCCGGATGCTCAACACGCCGCTGTTGTCGATGCTGAACTGCCCCGCGCTGTCCCCGGACGCGATGCTGAAGGACAGCTGAGAGTTGGGGCCTGGTTGGGGAGGGAGAAGAAAGGTAGATAATATGAATTCATCCCACTGACCTAGGTATCAATATTTCTAGCCTTGTTTCCACAGGAAATCTTCCTTCATTTTCCTATGGAAATGAACCACGTGGTTCCTATACAACCACATGAAGTGTTCAGCCTCCTCATCACCATTTTTGAATCCATCTGCTCATTTCAGGCAAGTTTCAGAGTGGAGAAGAAGCCTTTGAAATGATTATTTTCTGACATGGTAATATTCATGAAAGAGAGAGGGAGGATGTTAACTGGAGAGGCGGCAGAGGGAATGTCTGGCAGGGTTCATCTCTGCATTTCATTCAGCAGGAGCTGCACGGTGGCACCACGAGTAATTTTTCCCCATCTAAAATGGTTGGGGATAAAGGATTTGAAGGGTTTTCCTTCAGAAACCAAGACTCAGTAGTTCTGCTGCTCATTGAACATCTGGTTTCCTCCATTATTCCCAGTTCAACCAAGCAACATTATTATTAATGTAATTATTTCATGAATTCTTCCACTCAATTAAAAAAGCCACAAGCAGAAACTCCCAAGCCTAGCTGGAGCAAGCCAAGAGTGAATAGTGGGGAAAGGTATGCTTCCCATATATGGCATGGTATTCCAAAATATCAGATGAACAGCCCTCACTCATCTCATGATCAAAACATAACTAGCAATTATGGTCAGGGGAGAGATTTATCATTCCAGTAAGGGAAATACATCCTGAACCTGGACAGGGCTGTGAAATATCCTTACATATTCCACATAAGAAACAATGTGTGTTTATTGCTTCGATTCCACAGTTCACTCTGAACAACTAATTATTGGGAACATCCAATTGTGAGACAAGTTTCTTCTCCTCTATCTTACTCCTATTTTAATTAATTTAAAATTTTTTTCTTGTTTTGCATATTCAAGACTGTGTTTAGGGTCAGTAAATTAACCAACCATTAGCTACTAATTTACCCCTCAAACTAGCTTGTTCATGCAAAGAAACCAAGCTGCCCATTTCACTGATTGCTGTGCATTTTGTCATTTTTACTCAGAAGCTCTTTTCTTTCCGAGTGAATTGCTTTGATAATAAAATTATTCCTGCATTAGACTTATTAATCTCTGCTGTTTATTATGCTCAGACTTGAGAAATCTAGTCTTACATGTGGCTACTCTAATTGGCATCTTTCCCTCTCTTTTTCCTCTTGTAGGAGTTAAATTATAAAATGAATAGAATGAAACATGAAAGACAAAATATTTGAATGCAATTTAAAACATTAATACATTTATCTGCCAGATATTAGTGTTTCTCCATTACTTTGATCAAGTGAAGGATGGTGAAAGTTTAATGCTACTCTGATTTTTGTTCAGTTCTATTTTCAAATGACTAATTACATGCATAAAAGTCTTGATTTCAGTAAAGTACTTTCTGGCAATTCAAGATTTTTGCTGATTTTTGGAGATGGGTAGGATTTGGGTCCTGCAAAAGAAAATTACTTTGAAAAATACTCTATTTCCTCCACCCCCTCCCACCCCAGTGTTTTTATGGTGTTTATTCCTAAGAAAAAATTAGTTTGCTCTTCCTTATCACCTCCATGAACCTTTCATTCTTTGTCCTGTATTCTCATGGGTTTCCATGCTGGTAATACTAATATAAATTAAACTGTGAAACGGAAGATTTGCCTAAATATCAGTGGAGCCAGGAAGGCCACTTAGGGAACTATTCTTTTTTTTAACAGCATGCCAAGCTGGCATTGTGCACCTCGTCCATCCCCCCTTCCAAGGTTTGGAACTGGGCTTTTCTTAGGGAGACTGTATAGACATCCTCTTTGTTGAACTTTAGGTTTATTTAATCTGATGCTTAATCTGATAAAACACTGAAAAGACAGACATGGAGTCACCAATTTCATGATAACACTCTAAAGGGTTTTGTTTCTATTTTTATTTATTTACTAATGAGACTAAAAAAAGACCCAACAAAACTACTTCCCCTCTGCCATTCTATAAATATCTATAGAGTTTAGCTGAGAAATTACACCAGCTTTGCCTGGGGGAATACCTTACCATACTTTTTAACAAACTGACAAATGTGTGTGCTTTCCTGGGATATTTTTCCTAGTAATTCTTTGAAAAAAATAAAATCTGAATCTCAAAATGAATGTCTTTATGGTAACTGAGTTCTTTAGCATATATTATTATATTACTACATTATTAAATATCCAAGAGCTGTAGCTGATATTTACTATGGATCTGTACATGAAACAGTCCAAGCTCAGCTAAACAGCTGCTGTTTCCCAAGGGGTGTGCTGAACAAGAAAACGAAAATTGAAGCAGTTTCACTATCACCATATTTCTGTCCTTTATCAGTGTTTCTCCTAAAACAACAGCCATGCCTCATTATAAAACAATGTCTTTTCAGAGCTCCTTCAAACTGTGGGATCATGTAACATAAATAATCAACGAAATTATATTTGTATTGAGTGCATTATCTGTGAGCACATGAAGAAGAGTATAATACTAGCACTAGCTATTTCAGTGCTCTAGATAAATATAAGACAACACAAGATAACAAGTCTGAGCTTGAAACAGAAACAACAATAGATCATAACATTTGCTTAAGTTACAGTCCTATGGGAGAACTCAACCTGGCACGCTCTTGAAATGATATTTCTGCCCTATTAATTTTAAATCCAGCCTGCTAGAAAAGCAAGTGTGCCAGAAAACATAAAAAGCAAGATATCTGACTTCTCATTGCATTGCTCCTCAAATACTCATTTGCCTCCTTGATAACTGAGTGTGTGATGAATGTGAATTGATATATCAGTGCTATGATATAGTTCCCATCCACTGTGCACAGATGGAAATTAATGTATGAGGTGCAACAGAAAAGGAAAACAGACCCATAAGGGTGAAGTGAAATTAACTTCCAAAAGGATTTGAAACCAAGTGTTGTAGTCTTGACAGGAAAGTAAGAAACAAAGGAGGAGATGGACACAAACCCATTTATCTACAAGTCTGAAGGAACAATCCCTTCCCTGGAAATGCACGACACAAGCACAAGTTCCTCCTCCAACTTATGCTTAGTTTACAAAAAATAAAAGCCTTAACAAGTGTGGTGAAAGAGAGATTAATGCAAGAACAGCCAGTATCCCAAAGTTTTGACTTCTGATTTGTTGGCTTATCTTATGGAATCTCTTCTCCCTTCCTCAGTCTGATCTCAAAACCAGTTACGCAATTTTTACCATGGAAAGTTCCATCCATCAGGCAAAATTTATCTCCCCACAAAAATGTTGGAGTTCAACAACTCAGCATTTCCTGAGGAAAAACTGCTTTACTGAGTAATCTTGATAGGGTCAGTCAATTTAGGTGCACAAACAGGGATTCCTCGAAGCATGTAGGTGGCTTTGTCCTTGAAGGACATTTCAGTGCGAGACACTTCTGTGGGCTCCGCTGAGCCCCTGTCAAGTTGAGAGGAGACAAGGTTGCTCAACATGTCACAAAAATAACCTTCACCTGTAAAGTCACTGTGAGTGTTATGAATGAAGAGTTTTGCATTAAGTCACACTGGGTAATGTCTGTGGACACTTCAGAAAATGCGGTACACGATGGAATGATGTTTACATATTTTATGGTCATCTTCTAGAATTATTCTTGCTTGGGTACAAACTGTATGGCAAAATGGTTAAGCAAGCTATAAAAATCATACATTTTACACTCCAACACATTAACACCTTCTGGATGCCATAAACAATCCCAAGATTAAAGCTTATTTTAATGAGAAGTTTTCCCAAGATCCCTTTCAACAAGTTTTTTTAACCTCCACTATCAATACCTTGTAGATGACAATTGTCTTCATGATAGACTTACAAGTTACAGTACGTTTATGATGGCTGCAGATAACATCTGATATTACCACAACCCTCTTTAGAACTTACAATGAACTTTCAGAAAAAGAGTTGCCAGACTTAGGTCTACTTTAAGTGTGAATTTAAGCATATGAGAGCAGCGACTTACGGGTAGTCCTAATTTTCCCTCTTTAGGAAGTCTTCTAATAGGTTGCTAAGGTGAAAGACAGCTTTATGATCACAGATACAGAGTGTGAGGGAACTCCTACCATCATCGGCATCAGCGACGCTGAAGTTGAGGATGGCGGATCCCGGGGGCAGGTTCTCCATCAAGGAAGTGCTGTAGGAGGCCATGCTGAACACGGGCGCGTTGTCATTGACGTCCAGGATGTTGAAGTACACCCTGATGGCCGTGGACTGGCCTCCCCCATCCTCAGCACGGACAGTGAGGATGTAGTACTGCTGTGCTTCGTAGTCCAGGGCCCGGGTCAGGTTGAAGACCCCGGTGACAGGGTTCAGGAAGAAGATTCCCTCTTCATCATCCTCGCTTACGGTGTACGTGATCTCCCCGTTGACACCCGAGTCATCATCAGTGGCAAGAATGGCTGCTACCAAGGAACCTGCATGGCACAACAGCAGAGCACCATCAGGCACTTGCAACAGGCAGCTCCCTGGGCTGCCCAGAGCCAGCTCACCATCAAGCAGATCCACAGATGAGAGATGTCCTCCAAGAGAAATTCAAGCCTCAACACTGTGTGAATAACCATTGCAAAAGTTTTTTCAAAGCTGAAAGGGACAACATATTGTTGCTTTAAAGGGCTACTCAAACACCATAAGCAATGGCCAGGAATGGTTTTTTATCTTTATGCAGATTAGACATCAACAGGGGCAAAAATATCTTTTCTCCTGCTAGGTATTGTCTTTCTATGACTCAAAGGACCCTCTCTTTGACGCAGACAATCACAAGTTCTGGAACCTTCTAGATATTTCTTTCCAAATGCAGAAACCAAAATATGAGTACATACCACATATCCCAGCTCTGCTTTTTGAAACAGTGCCTTTGCAGGGTAACTGCGGTTAGAAAACTAGAAACCTTATAGGGGTCCGTTCTCCGCTGTTTTCTGAAATTCAACGCCCTGTGAATTTGTGCCAGTGTTTTCATTTCTGCATAGCTGCCCTCGCATGACTGACCTATCTGACTAGAGTTTGGAAATCAAGTGTCACTTTTTAGTATTTCGAACACTAATTATAATTAAGATCAGCTCATTTCCAAGAAAATAAATCATTAAATTTCCTTTCCCTGGAACCAGATGAACTACGTGCAGCACAGTTAACTATTTTCAAGCAATGAAAACTGCTTATATCATCAGAACAAAGAAGAGTGCTATAACCCCCTTTAATCCAGCTGGATACAGTGGTATCTTTCACACCCCATTGATTAGCTCAAGCTCTAATGTTCCTTTAACAAGAGGAATGGGGATTACTGCCTGGGATAGAAAGTGGAACCTCGAAGGGGAAACATCAGGGCCCTTCCCCTCTGGGTGAGCCTGCCAGCTGCTCCAGGACTGCTGGAGAACAGAACAGGAGAAGATGCAGTACTTTAAGAGAAAATCAGCCTATTTGTTCCTTCAGCATCCATCACTGCTAAGATGGGTATAAAGCACTAATGTACACCCTAAAAATGATTAACGAGAGAAGTCTCATTTTAATGTGGAGGGAATTAGGCTTGCCTTTTCCAGGGTCATTCCTGCTAGAACAGACCAAGACTCAAGGCTCTGAGAGAAAAGAGAGAATGGCTGGGGATCAGCAACCAAAGCACTCTGTGCTGTAGAGACATCTCAATTACTTCCAGATCAGATTCCTGAGGCACAGCTGATTACTCTGTAAACCTTTAATGCAAAACAACACCAAATTTTGGGACAGGGACTGTGGGGCAGAGTGCAAAAGTTTGAGGCACGGGGGTGATCTTGGTTATTCCAAACTGAGACTCCCAAGCTTATGAAAGCCCTAATAAAAGCTTAAAAGCTATCACCATGTCATTTGCATCTCCTTGGTTTATTCATGTTTTACAATAAGCTTCTGAGATGCTACTGGCAGATACTGCTTTTCTACTAGCAATCTGTATAAAATCTTGGAAGTAATATTCATTTTTCACCTGGAGTCATGTAATAGAGCACAGTACTTGAAAACTCTTTTCGATCTAAATATTTTCTAGTTTATAACCCACCTTTTAAGCAAGAAAACCTCTTGCATACGAAACCACCTTAAAAAGAAGAAAACAACCCCTTGAGAGGTCAGTGGTGGTATTTCCATTTCCTGTTTACCTGGAGTGGCATCTTCTGGGATGTCAAAGGAGTAGACTGGCCTGGAGAACTTGGGGATGTGGTCATTAACGTCGCTGACAGTGATGTTTATCCTCATGTCCGAGGACTGCAGGCCATCGTCAGCACGGACCAGCAGGGAGTACTTGGAGCGGCGCTCCCGGTCCAGGCGCTTGGTGGCTATCAGCTCCCCTGACTCGGGATCAATGTGGAAGCTATCATCTGCACCGCTGATAATGGTGTATGTGACCAGGGCATTGGCTCCCTAAGTCAGAACAGAAGTGGTCAAATCACGTCATTTGCCAGGAAAACCACATCATAACTTGCAGTAAGACAAGGATCGTTCCAGTAACTACACTTGGAGATTATTTTTCCAAACAGTTTCCTTTAATAAACAGCCTTCCTGCCCAGTCCCTGCTTCAGTCCCACAGTAAAGACACATATGCACACAGTTTTTATTTGTGAGACATGAAATGATGAGATTACCCAGATACTTTGTGCTCCACTCTTCATAAAAGGATTTCATCCAGTCGATACCAAAAACCTCTGTTACCTGTTTTAGTTTCAAGCCAGCATCGCCGAGCAGTGTGACATCTTAATAAGGATAAATGTTTATTCTTTTTTTATGTCTGAAGATTAAATTAAATCTCTGGCAGTGGGATCAGCTCTGCCTTTCTTGCTCTCTGGAGATGGCATGAAGCAAGCAGGAGAGGGAGGGAGGGAGGAATGAAAGGAGGGAAGACCTGAGGCAGCCATGTGGCAGCTCTTCCAGCCGCCATGCATGGCAAGGGCCACAGCTCATGGTCAGGAGAAACTCATGGAGGCCGTGCTTGCAGCAGCCCTCAAAGGTCAGTTTCTGCATGGATATATATTTACCCCCCTAAATAAAAAGCCCCAAAGTGATAAATCACACATCATTAAAATCACAGTTCTGATTTCTTGGGTTGTGCTGCAAGTCAAAAGCATTTGCTTTTGGGTCAAAAAATTTCATTTGTTCTTGGGGGAGGAAAAAAAAAGCATTCATGTGGACTTTGAGCATTTTGGTTGAAAGGAAAATTAAGAAAAAATAACGTTACATAGAAAAATGTCATGTCCTTCTTTTTCCAAGACAGGCTTAAGGATACTGAAGGTTTGGTAGCCTCTAACACCAGATAGAGTACCTAAACCCTGTGTGCTGATGGTGCCTGGAAATGCAAGCAGATATTTACTGTGCCCTCCTCTGGTGCCAGGCCAGAGCTCAGGTTTCACAGCTGAAACCTGCTGCTGACATGCCAGTGGCACTAGTGCAATGAACAGCAGATCAAAGAGAACAGGCAGAAAGGAATTCTATGGCTGTTTCAAATACTCCTGCCTAAAAAAGCAAATTAACAGAGATAAACACCTGCTCCAATTTGCGAGAGGAGAGACAAGCAGTAGTTACCTGACCTCACCAGAGTGCCCCGTGCCAAACTTTCTCTCTGGGGTGTTGTTTCAAAGAGCCAGGCAAAGCTAACTGATAAAAGGAAATTTAGAAAGAAAACAGGCTTCTACAGGTGGCCAGCCCTGAAGAGCTGCATGCAGTGCTTCAGCTATGTGCTCAGGTGTGCCTAGGGGCTGTCAACACGCTTTCCTCCAATTGTGTGGCTTAGCCATCACATCCCATGAGCATTTTCAGAGGTGACTGCATTCTTCACCCTGTGTTTGACCACCCAGAGTCCTAACAGAGCGCAGCTAAAACCACAGCCATGTGTGATACTGGTTTATACTGTGCCCTCAACTTCAAAAAGGGGGACGGGGAATAAAAAGGTATCTTGACCCTAAACTGCACATCGCTAGGAAAACTTGGGCTCTTTGTAAAGAATTTGAGTTACAAATGTTCTGGTAGGGAAATTGAAATCATTCCTTTTGAGAAAAAGACTGACTGATTTCTCTCTAGGGTAACAAATCCCTTTCCACTGGATGGAGTGCTTCAGAATGGGTAACAGATTAGGTGCAGTTCAGGAATGGTTAAAAAGAGGCTGGAGCATAAGATACTGCTATAATCTTATATATATTTGCCATACCACATCAGAGAGTGGTAGTTCAGTATTTACTGCTTCCTAAAATAAAGACAAACAGCTAAAATTTTTGTTACAGATGTGCACCTTTCCAAAATCCTGGGTTTTGTCCGTATATTAGGCTACTACTGGAAAATGAAGAGAAAACCAAAATATTTACAATCACATTAGAACCATTGCCGGGGGTGTTCCCGTGGTTCCCTCTGTAGTAGTAAGATTAAGTACACCAATTAACAATCACAGGAAGACTAACCAAGCTAACACAAAAAAGGCCAGGAATAAAATTCTCTTGAGGAGGTTGAACTGCCCTATTATTTGAAAACAAGAACTGCTTGTTGTTTTCAAGTGTAACTTTATAGTTTAACGATAACACGAACTTTTTGCACGAGTATATTGACTTTTTAGGCCTTTCCCTCATGGAAAGAAACTGTTCAAGTAAACAAAAATAACATGATTAACATTTTTGTAACTTAAGTTTCTAAAATAAATGAATGCATCAACAGCATTTTAAGTTATTCATAGCACCTTAGTTGCATCATTCTCCTAGTAATGAATCTAAGTGGGCATAATTATTTTGCAAACAGGTTCATGTACAGAGCACGCATTTAAGCATTATTTCTTTTCCCCTCTTTTTGGTAAAATAAAACATTCTTTTGGAAGGGATAATATTGATCTTTGTCAGGTCTAGTCAAAGGGAAAGCAGGCATTATCAGAATTTTTCTTGTTCTCCAAGGCTTGTCTCAGAATAATGTTATTGCACACTTTGGAACTGGGCTCAACTACATCATCTTGGTTTCAAAGCTGGTTTAGACCTCCATGACACTGGACAGAATTTTGTGAATGACTGCCATGATTCCTAAGGCCAAGCTCACACAAAGGGATGAAGGGAACAGGTAAAAACATGTCCAGAATGGCACTTCTAGTACCAACATTCAAGACTGAAACCATGCTCCTACCTCATCAGCATCCATGGCTGTCAGCTGCAGTATTTTGGATCCATCTCCTATATTCTCCTCTACTGTCAGATCAAGCATGTCTGTGGGGAATACTGGTGGGTTGTCATTGATATCCTGAAGTGTTATTTCTACCTGTAAAAAGCAGGAATGGGAAAAAAAGTTGAGTGAGTGCTGGATGCTGATAGGACCTGAATGTTACTAAACAGATAATTCTGAAAGACATCAGGTAAATTGCTCTTAATCACATGAATTAGCACATTCCCAAATCACACCAACAATAGGAAAAGCCCGTCCGGATATTAAAATTCCACGCTGTTATAAAATACTCCTAGGAAAACCTCTAACACAAATAAAGTTAATTTGACTTGTTGATAGCAACTGATTTTAAATGGTCCTAGTCTAGTTTATATTGGAAAAGATCCACTGATAGACTGTCATTGTAATCCTCAAAGTCAGCCCCTGGAGAATAACTGCCAAGTGCTGGGGCAGGAGATCGTTCAACCATTAAATGCTGCCTGACACGAAGATGAGGTGGTGTAAAATTCTCTCTGAAATGTTTATATATTGGCAACTCTCCGTTCTGAGAGGGGAAAAAACACCCTTGCACTTAATATATTTTATAACAAATAATCTGCTTTTCTCTCTCTCACAAAACTCCCCTCTAATTGCAAACATAAACGTTACTTAAGGAGCACCCACTAGCATCTACTCTCCTTGCCTGTCCAAAACTCAACAAATGTTCTTTTCACATGCCATATTTGTATGCTTTTCCAAGTAAGAATGATAGTTCCTGAAAGGTTGTTTCGTGATCTTTATCCCCAGTTTTTCATAAGCAAGATTGCTGCCCTGCTGATGCTAATTCAAAAAGATGCAGAGCTACGTTTTCTCTTGTTGCTGGGTCTGGAATGTGATATTCCGAAGTAGAAAAAGAAGACACAGCTGTTTTAGATTGATCATGAAAAAAAATGTAAGGTTTTGGACCCAAAATACTGAACAGTCACCAAACTCTGAAGACCCACTAAGGAGAAAATGAGTAGCTGAAAGAAGTCTTACGAAGGAAAAGAGAAAGGTAAAAGGTAAAGGTGTGGATAACTTCAAGAAGGTACCAAACTTGACAGACGAAATATTATTTACACTACAGAATCTCCTATGCCCTTATCGAGAAGGACTCTTCCTACACTTAGATGAAAATATATGGATTGGGTTGCTCTGTATACACCTAACACAGACATTGCTGGTGATCCAAAGTCTATGATTTCAACTGTTTCTAGTCCCCCGTCATAAGATTTTCTTCTCTGTTCTGTTTTCATAGGGACCACCAATTGCCAAGCTCTTCTGACCTGATCACCAGGATGAACCAAAAACCAGAGGAAATGTTACATTAATATTATTATTAGTGTAATATTAATATAGTAGCTGTATCTGCTTGAAGGGGAGACAAAACAGTGGTCTTTTATAGAAGGCCATTATTTATTTATCCCCTATTAATCCCTTTGGCCATTCACAAGTGGTACACAACACAATTCACAGCCTGAGACAGATTAACCCAGAAGGTTTTGTCATTAAATTTATATCCCTGACAACAGGGACATAACAGAAGCACGAGGAGTGCTGAGCAGAGCACCATGAGCAGTGATTGACAACCACCTCACCAGACACAAACTTCCAGAGAATAAACCAGCCCAGGCTGGTTTTCAAGGAGAATGCTGCATCTGGGTGACAATTAATCACAGAAATGGGAGGGAAGTGGTAGAAATGACAGATGAAGGATTTTGCCAGCCCTCCTTGCCCATGGACTGGCACAGCACACTCTTCCTGCTTTCCTCCCCAAAGTGCAGCAGTTCCCCAGACAGGGTTTCAAGGCAAAGCAGCTGCACAGCTCTGCAGTTCATTTATTCCTACCATACATGTCATTCACAGCTAATGCTTCAGCGGTGGGTGACATTTCACCACCAGAACCCATTTCCATGATGAGAGATTACCCTTTCATATGAAAAATATGTACCAGCTTCTGGGGGGTTGGGGATAGGAGCTGTGCATCACCTACAGCTTGAATGATGCAAAATAGCGAGGATCCAAGAATAAGATGGCTAAGTATTGGGGGACAAATAAATTAATTATAAAGTCAGATTCCAGAGGACTGAAAAAAAGGAGAAGAATAAAAGAGGCAATTTTAATCTGAAAAATCAGTTCACTAGGAAACAAAGAAACTGTATTTTATACTGAAGACGTGCTTCAGATGGTATAAAAATAAGAAATTCTCAAATGAGAATTTTTTAGGAAAGAACCCAACATTTTTTAAGAGCATTTGTACCATGATTTATTACTTATCCACAGGGCTTATATAATGTGTATTGCTTCATTATTCACCATTGGCTAAGTCTAATTAACATCTGCATCTAAAGCTATCTTTTTACTTCAGCTTACACACAGAACTAGGGAGTAAGATCCTTGGATGGACCTATTTGCAGAAATTTCACTGAAGTAATCATGGAATCAGAGAATGGTGAGGGCTGGAAGGGACCTAAAAGATGATGTAGTTCCAACCCCCCCCTACCATGGGCAAGGATGCCACTCACCAGACCAGTTTGCTCAGGGCCTATCCAGCCTGGTCTAAGACATCTTTGAGAAATATTTGAGAAAAAATGTCACATTTTCCCCAAAACAAGAGTCTGTTACATTTCATTTAAGAAAGCATAGATCCTGAATGAGATCTGATGTAAACTGAATGTCCAGGAGCTCAGAAATTAATTTCACTTTGAAATTATTCCACAAGTTCCAACACGAAGCAGAAGCCCACAGGAGAACCACAACCACAAAAATCTTGCACTGCCACATGGCACTGGAAGATTGCAGCGTATCTTATCACATCTCTACTGTGAAAAAGAAAGAAAAAGAAAACTCCACCAAGCTTTAATCAAAGATCTAAACTAAACCTTTTCCCAACCAACTGCATCTTTCTAATCCCACTTCACATTTGCATATAGATGTCAATGTGTGTCACTTTAGGAAATACATGGTTTGATTAACATCGTATGCTACCAATTAAAAATTAAGTGTAATTCTGCCTTGGACTTAACAAAGGCAAGACAAGGTGGTCCTGGAGGTAACACCAGCTGTTTGCACCACAGAGTCATGTTCAAAGGGTCTACAGATCATGTGCTGTGCTCTCAGCTCACACTGATGGCAAACCACCCACCAGTGAGAGCAGCAAGTACAGGAATAAATATCTAGGAAACCAAAGGCCTGAAACCTCAAATACACCACAGGATGGAAAACAAGGGAGCTGAAGGGATTTATCCAAACCTTGGAAGCAAGGAACCATTACATGCTAATGCCTGTAGAACTGCAGGAAGCAACATGCCCAGGCTCCACAGAAAGGGAAAATCACCACCCCCTTCTCCAGATTTATCCAAAATGGGAAATATTCTTCCCTGACCTCAAACTCGTCATTCAGTGCAAATCTAGGATGTAAGACAGATACAAACCAACCATCTGAGAGCACTCAAAGTACTGCACTATGCAACAAAAACTTCTGCAACTTTCCATCTGACAACTGCTTGATTCCTATTTGTATCAACAGCTGCTTTAATACAGGACCCAAAATTCTGACTGTCACTCAGAGGACTCACATATAATAAAATACAGGAGCAGCAAAGGTAGTGAAGCTCCTTTTGAATTCTCTAATTGCTCTCTCCAGTGGTCCAAGCACTGATGGGGGCTTTGCTCCTCTGAAAAGCCTTGAATTTCTGCAGAAGCCATGGGAACACAAATAGTTACAGACTCTTCTAAACCTGTTAAGACTGGGAAAACTGATTAATAAGTTCATAATACTGTCTTACTTTTATTGTTCAAGGGAAAATGAAAAAAATCAGAAAGCTTTGTTCAATTCACTTGCACTCAAATCTCCACAAAATTACTCTACTTTTGTACAAATTCTAGTATAGTGCTTTTCATTCACACATTTAATACATCTAGAAAAAAAGACTGAAAATCAAAGCTTTCCCTCAGAGCTTATTCTTCAGACAAATACGTGTTGTTTATTTACTAACCCTTGTAAAATAAACACAGTAATTTTAAATATCAATTTCTATGCAAACCATCTTTGGGTGGTTTTTTTTTAGTAGTTTTGTTTGTGTGCTTGTTTTATGTTTGACTCGAGCTAAGATGCAAAAACACGGACACACAACAAACCACAGAGATCAGCAATATAGAAAGCCAAACAATACCACAAATTTCCCCGTGCACGAATCAAATTTCTCCTCCCCAGGCTTAATAACATTCTCACAATAATGCCCTGCCTCTGCCACAGTTACAGATGGCCAGCCCATCCTCATCTGTGACAATTCGATTGCTGCAGCCTGTTGTCACAGACATTTTCAAAGCAGAGGAAGTATTAATTGCCTTGATCTTGTTAGGATTCTTATTTGCTGCTCAAATTAGCCTCTTGTGGTTTTTTCCCCCCCTAAACATATTCAGAACAGATTAAGGCAGGGCAGCACTCACCTCAAACGGTTCTGCCTCAATTTACTCTGAATGTAGATGTAAGAAAAATAGTTCTTTCTCCATTTAGACAAACCTCAGTTGTTAACAGATACAGGAATCATACCAAAGACCTCAAGTTTTAAAGCACATAGATCTATTAAAGCATTTAGGACATAAACTATTCTTAAGCTTACTCAAAATAATTTGTTGGATTAGGAAACAGTTGGTAAAAGATGAAGTTTCATTTCATAGAGCAAAACCACCAATCCCACTTCAAAAATATTAGTACCCCAGGTAACTATTACTGAACGGGCTAGACAAGTTCCATGCTCAACATAAAAAGCTTAAAATGAGAGTTTTATTCTGGAAAAAGAAATTATTTTAGTGACTGGGTTTATGAGCTACAAAGGCATGTAAAATAAAACATCGCCCTGCAAGGCAACGAGCCAAATTCTAACCAATCATAGCACCTTCCATAAACCAATGGGCTCACTTGGCCAGACCGTAGCCTTCTGTTTTATTACAGTTATTAACATTTAGTTTTCTTCTGCTTCAAAGTCAGGAGGGTTTACAGACAGAACAGTCTTCTGAAGTTCTTCTACCTATCAAACGACAAGGAGAGGAGGAAAAAAGATGACAGGAAACATGAATGAGCTCACGTGGCAGCAGCAAGTTTCCCCAATTTAAGTTGGGAGTCCCAAAAGAGTAATTCTTGCCTGGAGCCACGCTATCCATGGCACACACTTGATCAGAGATCTATAGATAGAACATGATCAGAGAAGGGAGGAACTCCCAGATGCCTCCCACGTTCGATACCTCTTCAAACGCTACAACTATTTGATTAAAGATCAAACAGAGTGGAAAGGCAACAGCTTTTCTTTCAATTTATATGGTGTTGAGTCATTCTTCTTCCCTTTGCTTGCTGCTGTGACGTTCACTGCCTCTCTCAGGAGATACCATCTAACAATCTACGAGCAGCATTGGCACGAATCACCCTGAAGACTTTTGTTCATGCTTAAGTCATTAGATGATCCTTCATTTAAAAAAAAATTAAGGAGCTTTTTCTTCCTTGCTGGAGACCATGGCAGCACATTATCAATTTGAACTGAATAAAAGTGAAAGGATTTTATTTCCCCTCCCTTGGTAAATGTTCTAAATGATATCGTTCATGATCATAAAAGGAAAGAATACAACTATTAATTCGCCCCATCCATGTAACTGACTGAAGAACTTGGCCAACACTAGTCCTGCCTCCATCACTTCAGCCTCTGCATCCAGCAAACAATCCTTCCCTAATCCTGGAAAACACACAGGCATGTGTTGATTCCTTTTTTTATTGTCGTGAGTGATCACACTGGCCACGCACATCAGTGAGGTTGTGGTTACACTCAGTGCTTGAGGACTGGTGCATGTGTGCTTCCTCCAAACTGGAGAGGCAAGGGACTGGGGAGATTAAGCATCAGAGCACAGTGAATTTCTGAAAATGCATTTTCAGAAAGAAAAGAAGAAAAATGCTCTCTAAAAGAAATATAATTTTATATACACACACACACACACACATATATATTCCTAGAAAATAGCTATAGCAAAATTTCTAATAAGATAAACTCCCATAGCCCATCTGGAACCAGCTTCCCACCTTGCTCTAAATCACTGGGAAACAGTAAGTTTGAGGGTAAAAAATAAACACTTACTCTTTAAAATTACTTCAATACCCAATAATAGCAGAGCTCAGGAAGGTGAAAAACCTGAACTACAGATCACACACATTTACAATTTTCACAACAAGATGGAAAGCCCATTTATAAAGAAAATATCTTGGGACAAGGCAATCACTGAGGCTGAATGAGGCATCTGAATATCCCATTTTCCAGGAGGCAAACAATCCCAGCGCACGCTAGCACAATAAAAATCACATTAGTCTCTTGTGCTGCAGGCCAGGAAACCTGTTAAATAGAAATGTAATGTTGTTAAGAATCCCACTATTAACAGGGTGAAGATTGCAGCTGGGGAGAAAATGTGGGGGGAAAAGTGCTAAAAAGGCACTGTTTGGGAAAAAAAAAATAAAGAAAGCCAGGTTTAAAAGACTTAATTCTGATGTCTGAGGTCAAGCTTAATGAAAGACAGGATGTGAAAGCTGTCCTAGGCCCCACCACTGCCCACTGCAGTCACCCCAAAGCAAACATCAACCCTATCTAAGACAGCAGTAATTTAGAATAGGGATTATAGAAATATTTCCTTTTTCCTCACAGAATCAGGAATTACTACTGATTACCAGCCTTGAAATTGTTTTGAAACTTAGGGCTCAATGCATTTTGGAAACATGTTTTGCTTTGTCCATTAAACAAATGTGCATGGAGCCTTAAATATCTTATTATGATTAATATGTAGTGCTGGCATTTCCTGGGTAATTTTAATCTGCGGGCTCTAACTCTAGTATTTTAACACTGTGTAACTTTCCTGGAGTTAATATCATATTATGTAACGTTCAGTAAGGTGATTTGATGTTTTGCAACCAAGACCCTTTTATAAAGCATCCCTATAAAATGCTGGGAGATCAGAGTGATCAAAAACTCAGTGATTTAACTATTAGAAAAATCATAGAATCATGGAATAGTTTGGGTTGGAAAGGATCTTTAAAGACCATCTAGTCCAGCCTCTCTGCAATGAGCAGGAACATTTTCACCTACATCAGGTTGCCCAGAGCCCGATCCAACCTGGCACTGAATGTTCCCAGGGATGGGACATCCACCACCTGTCTGGGCAACCTGTGCCAGTGTTTCACCACCCCCATCATGGAAAATGTCTTCCCTACACCTAGTCTAAATCAGGTGTAAATCTGCTTTCACCATCATTTAAAATTAAAAATCAAAAAGAAGCTACTTCCCTCTGTTGTCTCTACCAAATATCAATCCTAGTGCTAAAGAAAAGGTGTCATAATTGTTCGGTTTTCGCTCCCTTTTTTTTTTTCTATCTGTTAAGGTGACCACTGGGAGTTGCACTGCCTGGAGTCTTGATTAAATGTTTCACTGCATCCAGAACACTTCATCATGCAGCATAGCCAAAATCTATTATGGCTTGCAAGTGACTCATGCTTTAGCTATGAAAAAACCATAATAAAGAGCATTTTACATAAAAATGCCCAAAAGGTTGGTAATTTAATCTTGATTCTAAGTAGTATGCAAGGTCTCTGCGTCCAGCCTGTGCAGACAATAAGGCATTGTCTGGAAATGCGTTACCTACTGTGGTTACATCTAACTTTTCTTGCAAAGGCCAGATGAAAGACATTGAAAAGAAACAATCTTGTCCCAGCAGAAGGCCACCAGCCAGGACAGGACATTGACATTTCCAAGCCAGAAGATAAAAAAAAAAAAGTTTTTCTAAAGGCAAAGCAAGCAATGCAAAAATTCTCATTCTTTCCGAAATCAGTATTTTAAGGTGATTTAAGCACTACATCATTTTCTGCTCCCTCAAAAGAGACACGGTCTCACGTGCAACAGAGGGAATTAAAACTGGCTTAGGGAAAGCCCTACTCAAACCTCGGCTAATTTAACAAAGTAACAGCACACTGACTTTGAAACACACATCAAAACATACAGAATCATAAACATGGAAACCCAATATGATCCAACTTCACAGCAAGTGAGATAAACATCAAATTGGTACAAGGGATAAAGCTGATAAGAAATGCCACAAGCAGTTATTTTTTCCCTTCCTTCACCACCAGAACCATAATGAAATACAGGTTATTTTGTCAGTACTGGTTAATGAGTAACATGTATAGCTCAGTCAATATTCAAACAGTTTAAAAAACAGATTGATTGTAGGAATGAGTTATTTTGAATTCCATTTCAACAGGCCTAATTAGCACACCAGGACCTCTCCCAGGTCTGCCCAGAAACTGCAATCCAGTGGCACCAAGGCAGAGCTGGGCTGGCACTAAGGAGCATGAAAAGCTCCTTCACCCACCCACCCACCCTTTCCATGGATGCTGGATATGCACACACACACGGCCCTATGGCATTTCCCCAGATAAAAGGGGTGACCTTCTCATGAAGACATTACTTGTTCTGCATCTAGTACTACCTCTGGTTACAAACTCAACTCCAAATACCTGCCAAACCAACACAAACACTTGGCAAACACTTGCTAGTGAGGGTTTTTTTTTTTTTTCTTTCTTTTTGGATATTTTTTTTCTTAAATACTCAAAGCAGTATACATTTGGGAACCATTTGGTTTATAACTTTGCATTTAATTAAATGAGGTCTACTGCCATGTAATAAGAAATGGATTGAATCGGTAAGAACATTTCAGTCCATGCCAGAAAAAAAAAAAAAGGATAAAGTCAGAAAATGCAAGCAAGCATTAGAAGTTCAAGAATGGGAATGTCACACCTCTAAATTAAATAAATCACCTAATTAAAGTTACAGGTGTGACATTTAAGACACATGCAGTCATCAGGACAGTATGATAAATCCACCCCATCACTTGAAGGCTGCCCAAACAGCAAAAGAAAAGCTCTTTACCCAGAGCCATGGTAGAAAAAGCATTGCTAGAGACACTAAAGAAAGCACAGATTTTTTTTCTGTGAGTGGAAGGGAATTAAAGATACAGGACTGAATGCTGACTGATGTTTTGCAGTTATGAGGGTTTTATATGTGGCACCTTTCTGAGAAGAATCCCTACAAGAATCTAAATAGACTGTAGCCAATAAAACACACAAGGCCAACGTGTTACTTTCCAGTTCCAGGTTTAGAAGTACAAGGCCATTTTACAGAAATGCCTAGAGGTTTTTTCCCCCACAGCATCAACAGGGTGCTAGCAAGGAACTGTTGAGGCTAGAAATTCCAAGTATTTCTGCATCCTCGTACAAATTTCAGGGAAATGCCTTCCTCACCATATTCCTCTTTTGCAGACTGCAGGCTTATGCAGCAGCTTCACATCTGGTGTCAGGGAGGGCCCCTTCCCTGCGGCCACAGGCCACTTGAGGCCAGAAAGGCTTTTTTCTGTGGCCACAGAGGGACCTTTTCATGTGGCTGCCCTCAGCAGAGCCAGCTGACAGTCGAGGCTACGGTGGCAGGGTTAAGAACTTCAGCTCACTGGGCACACCAGCCCTCCTTTATCCACTTTCCTCCCATACATCAGAATTTTTATTTTGGCAGCTCTATCTTCAGGCATATCTTTCCCCAGTTATCTTTTTGGTCCACCTTGCCTGTGCAACCTTTACTACAATTATTAAGAAAGTCCTACACGATAACAGCAGGCTGATGCACTGGGTATTGGACCAACTCCTATACCTGGACAAAAAAGAAAGTCCTGCATGCCTCCAAAATCTAGTTTTTCTGCCCAACTACGTTCAACATGCCTATGTTATCTCTTCTTGAAAAAATTGCTGTTTCTGGTGATGAGGTTTTGCAACAAAGCCCTTCTTGAAGCCAAATAAAAAGCCCTATATTGGTTCTTCACCAAACTATGAAGATTCAAATTTATATGTAACTACAAACTTTCACCTCAAAAAATATTCTAAATAGCTGAATAACATACATCTTTTGGCCTAGGAATGTGAAGGGTGGCTGAAACTCAGTTTATAGAATTCTTCATGTCAGCCAACAATACTTGTTTCCCTCACTTATCTATTGAATTATCTTCCTCAGCTGTTGGACTTCGGATTTGACACAGCAAATTTAGAAAATCAAGCATTAAAGACTAATTAAAAGTTCTTTAAAAAGACCTTCACCTTTTGAAATTTATCATTTCACCACATCTGTAACTACATACATGACCTTGTGCACTGAAGAGAAATCAAGTGAAAACCCCCAGATTTTCACAGAAATAGCTGGAATAGCTGGAACAGTGTGCTTATGTGGGATTCTTACAGTCATCTTCCTTAATAAAGAATATGGAGTGTTTTATTTGAGCATAAATTCAGAGATTTGACTTTTATTGGTTCCTAAACATCCACTACATCTTCCCTAAATGCAGAACCTACATCAAACTATGAAGTTGCACTCTCTGGCTGCTACAATCAATAATGAGAACT
Organism: Coloeus monedula; assembly: GCF_965178545.1. Lineage (NCBI taxonomy): Eukaryota > Metazoa > Chordata > Aves > Passeriformes > Corvidae > Coloeus > Coloeus monedula. The sequence continues at coordinate 5,532,200 of NC_138785.1, read as the reverse complement.
TTTAACAGCCCAGATCCTGACATATTCCTCTATTTCATCTCTCTCCCCCAACACCCGACTTTGCACCACAGCCAATCTCTCACTGACTTGGTTTTATTGTGGATAGTCCTAAGCAAGCCCTGATTACTGGGTCAGAAATATCACCAGCATCTGACAATTGCAACACAAACACAGCTGTCAGGAGGGCTGCTTGATCTGCTCCACACAGAGACTGACCAAACTAAAGCCTCCCTTCAATCAAGTAAAAACTTTGAGTTCTGATAATCTTAGTAAACCTTAAAAAAAAAAAAGGAGAAAGAAATACACTGGCACTTCTGCATATCTTAATTTCAGTGTGGCAGGAAGCAGATGTACCACAGGAGAATGGTTCCCATAGTATTTCGAGAATAGGAGAAACCAAAGGACTTTTCCTTGCTCGGGTCCCTGTCTGATGTCCCAACTGAAGTGACTCAGCTAGCCCTTGTATTATAGCACTTGGGTTTTCCAGTTATTATCCTGATCATGCCAGATCTTTGATCCTTTGGAAGTTTACCACCACTGGTCATTACTACAAGTCTCTGGATACTTAAAATGTATGGGAGGAATTTTAGAAGAGCTGAGTTCCCTTCTGAGGAACACAGGAAAAACAAAACAAAACAAAACAAATCAGAATGAATGTTCAAGTGTAACCATAAAAGATTCAGAAACTCTTCACAGAGTTCCAGAACCCCTAAATACACAACTAAAAGATATAATTCTGTCTTTTGAAGATTGAACCTAAGATCAATTTCTTTGCGTTTTCCCCTTATTTTCCTTCCTTTGATTTGCGTCTTCAGTAGGGTGTCCATGATGTGGCATGAGATTTTTTTTAAAAGTACATTTTTTCTAAAGACCTTGTAGGTTGCAACAGTCTCAGTCTTCCTGGTTTTAACTGGATTAAGAAGTGCTGTGTACTGGATGTACAAACTGGCCCACTATCCATGTGGAACAGATTACAGGATGATCATTCATTGTATGCTCACCATTGAAGCATTTCAGTAATTTTATAGACAATTGGGAAAAAAGAAAAAGTATTCTGAGGACAAACTTTGAATGGCTTACAGTTAAATGGTTATATGATATTAAAGGACAGGAAAACAGAAACAGAGTCAGCAAAATTTAATACAAAAAAGCAAAGAAAGTCACTCATTAACTCTTAGTAAGAAAATTACAGCAACAAACCTGGGCATCATGGAGAGGTCTAAGAAACAATGCTGAGGGGTTTTGTTTCTGGGGGTTTTTTTGTACCATTTCCTCCCCCCCACCACACCTAAGATTCCTGAATCTCAGCCTGGTTTGATCCTTCCATAGGGTGTGATGCACCTCCTTTTATTTCCTAAGTATATAACACAGAAGAATGGCAGAGCAAAACTTTTCTGTAAAAAAAGTATTTTCTAGGTACAAGTGTAATAAATCTGAAAGATTTCTGAGAAAATCATCAAACAGTGGAAAGAAGAAAAATAAGGCAGGCAAAGACTCCTGAATAATTTTAAAAATGGCAACAACTCAAATGCCTCCCCTAGCTCATTGTGTTAATGGTGACAACAACATAATTACCAACATAATTTCATAATGGACAGATGGTGATAGGGCAACAGGGACAGCACTATACCCCAAAACCACCATGGTGTGCTTTACCAGGATTTGTTTCTCTTACAAGTAATTGCATAGGAAGCAGAGATGCAGCTGCTCTGTTTAAAACCATTCTGTAGCTGAAAATATCCACACCTATCTAGAAACACATTGCTTGAAATATCAGCATTTGTGAGAAATTAATAACAGCATCTTCTGCATTTATCAATAGCTGCCTTCTACAAACTTCCAGCAGACTTTCTCCAACACGATTAAAGGCATCTTTACAGTAGTAGAATATTAATGTATCAGTCTTCTGGGGGGGGAAATAAGAGACAGAGATATAAGGTGATATGATTGGTACAGTGCAGTTCAAGGCAGATCTGGCTGCCAGCCTAAGCACTCATCATTCCTTACCTTCAGTCAGAATGTGACGTTATGTGAAAGCTATATGGTCACTAACAACAAAAGAAATCTCAGCCCCCAAAAAGCATGTGCAAACTAAGTCACTCTTGCAGTCTTTTCTATGACCAAACTATAGTACAGAAAAGCAGAAGCTGTTATTTACCTTTCCTTTATGGTTTATGAATCAGTGACACACTCCCTGCTGTGTGCCATTTGCTGACATGGCCTGTTTTGTCTCAAAAGAAGATATTGTTCAAAATGACGAATTATAGGTTGCTGGTGTATTTAACACATCTGCTGATAACTATTAATTGTGCATTGTTCCAAATGTATTTCTTACACAGGTATCACCAAACAACACCCAGCAGCTTTCTCACCTCTTGAAGCCTAGTAAATCACAGATGCCCTCCAACCAGGCCATGGCAATTCCCTGACATGAAATAATATGCAAAATGCTGTAAATATTTGCAATATGCTTCGGGGAGAAAGTTACAGGTTATGATTACAGTAATTCAGGTTCAAATAACAACAGTAAAAAGAAATGAAGGGGGAATATTTGTAACAATGCTAACTGATGGCTGGATTTGCATTCTGTTTTCAGTTACCCCAAAACAAATCCCAAGAGACTCCAGCAAGGTCAATGCCTTTCTTTGCACATCTATACAGCACAGACTAAGGTACTTGGCAAACACTGCTGAGTGAATTTAAATGAGCCTACAATACAAGCAAGTTAGAAGGGTTAATTGAAACCTCTTTGTGCAGAAATGCAAACCCCTCAAATCTGTCAAAATTAATGACAAAAGCCAGAAGAAACATTATGGTTCTGTCTAGACTGCCAGAACCTACAGTCTGCCTTGTATTAATAAACGCTACAGAAAAGAAACTCTGCTGTGAGGGTGGTGAGGCCCTGGACTGCCCAGAGAAGCTGTGGCTGTCCCATCCCTGGAAGTGTCTAAGGCCAGGTTGGACAGGGCTTGGGGCAACCTGGTCTAGTGGAAGGGGTCCCTGTCCACAATCTTTATGGTTCCTTCCAACCAAAACTATGTTGTGATTCACTTTATATCCAGCTCTGGTGTACGGGGCAACAAAAGCACAGGGAATCCTTTTATTTCTCTGGGCTTGATACCAATGTTATGCTTGGATGGGGGAGCAGCTCCAAATGGCCTTGTTGTGACCATGCCTGAGCTACAGAGCCACCTCTCCTCCCCAAACCCATCCTGCCCACAGAGCCCTTGCTGCAAACTGGCTCTGACCCACAGCTGGAGGGAGCCAGGCTGAGCAAAACCCCCTTTCATTTCCCCCATGATCTGCTGACTTCAGAAAGCAGTACAATTGAGGCCTTTGATAATTACACCCTATGTCAGCTCTACGGCTCTACAGCTTCTCCCATCTTAGCCCTTGGAGAAAAACAAGCAAAAGAAAAAAAAAAAAAAAAAAATCTTACCAAGAAAAACCTTACAAAGCAGAATAAGCCTCCCAATATGAATTTGCAAGCCCAGACTGACAGCACAGCTTGGAGGGGCAAAACCAAGCAGAGGTGGCCCTGAATGTGCCAGAGGGCCCCAACTGCTCCAACATTCCTTCAGTGTTTTGGGGTCTCCAGGTATCCTGGACATCCCCATGCCCAGGACACATGAGCACCTCTTGGCACCTCTGGTAAATCCCGACCTGCTGCCTCAATCCACTTCCTGTTTTTCAGGCTGATGAACGTGTACCTAACAACCAGCAGAAATGCAAATAGGACTCCCAAAACAATTTTCCACTGACCTGAAGTAGTTTGACACTTATGAAGACATCCTTCTTCCATTTATCTTAGACAAAAGTCTTTTCCTATGTTTCTAGCAACCCCCGGTAAAACACCACGGACATCAGAACAGCTTTAAAAAGCAGCTTACAAAGTACATTATCACTACTTTCTTTGCACAGAGGGTCATTTAAAATATGCAAGTAGCTTCAAAATCATATTTATTCACTGCCTTTCAGCACAAGCTTGATGAACATTAAACTTTTAGTTCTTGGGCTTAGTATATGTTGGTTTTTTATTAACTTTGTACTTTGCATGTTTAGAAAGTAAAACCATGCAAACCATGATCACCAGTATTTGTGGCTCTTCAATTTAATACACAGCTACATTATAAATAACATTGCTGAACTAATAAAATCATCACAAAAACAACAAAGAACATCAAATTCTGCACTAATTTTTATACTATACAGTCATTACCTCACCAGTACTTTCTAATCAAGCTTCTTGTACCACACTTGTATCATAGTAGCTCATCAGATTTTCTAATTTATGTACAAGGACAGCTCAGCTCCTCTGGTTTCTGGGTACATTCATGTATGTGTCTTATTAAGACTAACTCAATTAACACCACATATTCAATAATCAGTTTGACAAATAACAGCATCAGACTACACAGAAACAGAGCAGCACTTTAATTTTTTTTTTTCTCCTTAGCTTGAGCTTATTTCCCAGCATTGAAATCATAATTAACTTACATCAAAAATCCTGCTGCTGTAAATCCTACTGACTCCAGTAACTATGCCAGAAAGTGGTCCATCATGTGAGTCACCTGCTACAAAACAGAAAACAGCAACCATGCAACAGAATAATGCCAGCTGAAAAGATTTATGCTACTCTCACCACATGCCCCTTCGAATTGTGTAACTCTGCACAATGGCTACGATACCATCTTGTTTCTCTCAAATGTGACTAAGGAAAGGTGACTAACCATTTCAATTGACGTGTTTTTCTTCCTGTGGGCCTAAAAAGCAGCTTATTTGTACAACTCAGGCACCACAGCAACGAAAGTTGTGTCTCTTTTGGCATAGGGCCAGGTAATGCTTGCCAAGTGCCAAATGCTCCAGTAACCTAGATAACTTATACAGAGCTGATGCACAGGGGAGAAAATCAGATTATTACTGCATTTACTACCAGATACAGCCCTAAATTTCATTGTATACAGGGCTGTGCTTTAGGGTGAGCCATCCTCAGCAGACACTTTTGGCAAATACACTTGGCACTTACAGAGAACAGTTTAAAAAGAGAGAGACATAAAAAAAGAGGTAAAACTAAAAACAAGAATTAATGAGTACCTCTGTAATTCTGTAATTACAGCATCTGCTCTTAAGCCTTTGCATCTGCTTTTGTACAGCTGCTCAGCACTGTCAACAAGAATCTTAAGACCATGACCAGATATCATCTCACAACTCCAAGCCAAGCAAAAAAATAAAAAAAAATATTTTAAGTTCACATAGTGGATATGAACTTAAAAGTTTTAAGAGGGTGTCTGTAGGGCTTTATGTTTTCAAATACAAAAAGGCTTGTGTGAAACTGAAGAGCTGCCTTCCAGGAATTAGCAAAAGGAACAATCTCCATGGGAGAGGCTTCATCACAAGAATTCATTGTCTAGCAATTGTGTTTTGCAAACAAGGACTTCAACAAAAATGTTCTGTTAAGTGTATTTTAGTAAAAATCTCCTCGAAATGAAACATCTATGGTCAGGACAAGCAAAGCACCACATTTTAAAACAAAGAGAGCTGTCAGCATTAACCCTCCCATATATTTTAGGAAGAAGGTCTCTGAAGGTGTCACACAAATACTTAGTTCAGAGCAAGCCTTGGCCAGCTCTGGGGGGATCTCAGTAGGAAGGATGGATAAGCAAGTAATTTCAGTGGGAATTCAAAATGGGACATACCACAAAGCTCAAAGCTACTGAAATCCTCAAAGCCTACAAGAAGTCTCAGAAGAATGCTAACAAACACAAGGTAAGAAAAAAAAAAAAAAATCAGTATTTAATAGAGACCACCTCTTTATCTTCTGTGCAGAGCTGCATCCTCTGGGAACGGCTGTTCCCTCTCCCAGCGTCCACTGAGATTATTCCAGGCCTGGCAAACAAGGGCTGTTATCTCAGTTTCAGTCTCAGCTCTGCCAAATACATGAGAACCAAGTGGAGGAGGTCCAAATATTTTTGTAGATGTGCAATTTTTGTCTGTCTGTGCTTTCCTGTCCTACTTGAAGCAGCGGTGACACATTTGGGGTGCAACTTCCACGTGCTAATATATCCCATTTGTTGCAAAAGGCTGCGAGGTCTCTTCCATTGTCTGTAGCTGCACAGTTATAAATGGGTTGAGTTACCATGATTATGGGTGTATTTATACAAAAGTATGAATCAAATATTACTAATTTATGAAGAGCCTAAAATTACTTTTCTTGGCAGACTATTCACCTAGCAGTGCTGTGGGATTTGAAAGGTGTGACACTTCCTTAGGGAAAGGAGAACAGGTCATCTGAGTTATCATTCCCAACGTCACCCACAATTCATCCCCTCCTGTACTAGCTACTGGGGCAGTGGTGGTGCCACAGAAGGTACAGTTTTCCAAAATCCTGCCTATTTCCTTTTCTTAACCTTGCTACTTTGATTCCCCTGCCATTAGTATCTGTCTCTCTCTGTATCTAAGTAGGCAAACTAGGAAAGAGTCTGTCTTCTAACCTCTGAAAAATTAACTAACTCTCACAGGCTTCCTTTGCTGGCCTTATTCTCTACCTGCAGTCATCTCATAGCTTTTACTGCTCTTCTGTGCACGCTTCAATATCCTTCCTGAGTAGGCAGGCAGCGCTGGGGGCGACGTGCAGTCAATATATTCTGATGTTTTACAAGCAACCTTCCAACCCACGCTCCTGACAGGGGAGCTATGAGCTGTTTAATGTGTCCCTTCTGGTGAGCAGTTATGTCCCAGAGTTGTGTTCCCTGTCATGATCACTCCTGAAGGAGAAGCAAGGGAGGTAAGGAGGAAAGATTATCTGCTCATTCCAAAGCCATTAGCAAAAGGTTTTGTGACACCTTTTTTCTAGAGGAACACAAAAGGAGAGAGATACCACCTAGACAGCCAAGGAGAGGGTTCACAGGCACCTAGAAGACAACAAGGAGAGAAAAACCAGCCAACTGTGTACAACAGACCTCATTTCCTGCAGCAAGGGAGCAACAAACACTTGCCACAGGGGAAAAGCCACAGATGTCACATCTCTCTGTGAGAGGGGGGGTCTTCCCATCTGAGCACAGGCCAGCAACGTGCCCCAGGTGTAGGAAAGGCAAGCCACATGCCACGGCATGAACCAGGAGTGCCACGTGTATGGCATGGGAAAGAAGCCTTCTGTTCTGCTGTTCACAGGCTCACCTTAGCTACAGCCCCTGGATCAAATTCCAGTGCAGGAATCCAGGAACTGTGTGGAGCCAAGGGAAAACACTCAGAAAAGAGGAGCAATGATGACTACAGTCACTGAACGTGACCCATAAACTGATAGTGAAAGAGATGAGATTCAGTCTCGGAAATGAAGATGGGGAGAAATTATATGTGCCTTACAGCACAAAGAGAAAGGTAATAAATTGTCTAAAAACCAAAGGACTTACACAGTAATAAAAACAGGCTAGCATCTAGGAGGAAATGCTGCAGCACTGGGACAAAGGAGAGTCTAGGAAGAAGCAGGAAAAGTCACTGCCAGAAACACTGAAGGCCTGAGGTCCTGCCCGCCTCTGTGCTGGAAAACGTGCAGGTTCCTCCCAACCTTCTCTCTGTTGATACCACAACAGTTTAGGAAGCAGTTTAGGTGAACAGTGACTGCCAGTGGTTGGTGAGACCTGCTAGAGACCTCAGTGAGAAAACAGGATAACCAAAGTGAAGCTTCAGCCTGCAGCTCGGCACCATCCATGACGTGCAGGACATTTCCCTGCATCCCTTTTAAATGACCCCCATTGCAAGCCTTTTTCCAGGGATAGGAGAGTATCAGTACCTTGAGCACTATCACCAATGAAAGTCAAGCCTTCATACAAAAAGCATCTGCATTTGATTTGCTCTTCCTGCTGCTCTGCACATCAGCACCACAATTACAAACAGAAGTATTTGGCTCCACGCCTTGCCCTTTTATTGCTTTACTATGCTTCACTGCCAATCCTTATGGCAACAGAACCTGCAAAGTCATGGACTCTTATAAAAATCTTATAATACTAAAACCCTGTACAGCAAGATTTCTCCTACTCTTTGGACACTGTGGAGTTTCCAGGTATTGTTTTTGCTCTCATCTCATTTTATATTTAATATAATAGCCAGAAATATGAGTCAACAATAATAAGTTGAAGATTTTTCTTTTTTTTTTTTTTTTTTTTTTTTCAATCTTAGGTATTTCCTTTCTGCTTTCCTCAGTGCACTCTGCTCTGATTTTATTTATACTTCAAACTCCTTGGGGCAGAGGCAGTCTGTACATTCTAAAGCTGAGTTCACAGAAGAAGGTAGCATACTGAATTGTCATCCTTGCTAGCACACACTGAATGCTTCCTCATCATTTGACCTAAGTGTTGTCCAGGAGGCTGAGCCCACTGGAGTAAAATGTGTCCCTACAACCACAGTCTGAAAATAAAGATTACTGTATTTATCAAAAAACAACAGAGTTTGCATTAGCTCCTGTTCCTGCAATCTTTCTTTAAATCAAAGAAACAAATCAGAATCAGCAAGATAGGAAATACATGGATTCAGCTTTTTCCTCTCAGGCCAATATGCCAGTTATTACACTTGGTTAGGAATCTGAAAGCTAAAAGGTGTTCCCCTGGGTGTGTGCATTAGCAATATGGCAAAAGTTGGAAATAACCAAGGTAGCTCCACAAACTAACTGACCACTAGGTTTACAGTGGTGAAATAGAAATATTTTTGAGCACATGGGTGTGAAGTGGATCTGTGCAGCACTGGGATGCTACTTCTGATGGCTTATGATTACAGGATATTGGGAGAAGAAAAGAAGTCTGTTAATTTTCTGTACGTTTCCCACAATATCACAAGTTTGGAGTGTTTCTCACAGCATTAGACACATGCCAGGAACTCACCAGCTCCAAAGCACATGAGCTGCTGCCTGTGAGCTGCCTGCAATGGTTTGATTAAGTGCAAGGTGATGGGAGCAATAATAATAACAGTTCAACAGATTATAAGCACGTTCAGAGTGGAGGGATAGACTAGGTCAAAATCAAAGAGCAATAAAATTTGAAAATTCTCCTTAACTTTACCCAGAGCTGCAAAATGAAAAAGGCTGCCTTGTGCTGCATTCAAGTTCTGTACCATGCAGTGTTTACTTTCAAAAAACTGTATCTGATTTGTTCAAAAGCTGGACTTCATTGCAAGAGAAATTTTTTTTGGGGGGGATGTAATCCTTATGCACACAATTACTTAAAAAGATTTAAAATAAATAAGAAAAATTCTACAGAGGGACATGTAAGAATTTATGTATTCCTCACATTTTTTATTCAAGTTAAATTTGAATAATGAGGAAGCAGCCATTTAATAAGAAAAGGCAAATCTCAAATAGGCAAAAACAGTTTGGAGGGCACTCATAGAGATTTTTCACTGTGAAAAACAATGAGATTCAGATGAGACCCCAGCAAATAGGAATGCTGCTTCTGGGAAAGGAAAATCACCATTTCCAGTATGATGGTACAGAGGCAGGGTCCAAGGGCATTGCTTCTCATCAGGACCCACCAAAATCCAGCACTGTCCTTTTTTAGCCCAAATAGCCAACCTTTTTTCTGGAAGACTATTTTTTGCAGCACTGAGAACTGATCATCACCTGAAGTCTTGGAAGAGGATAGCACAGTAGGTAAATGCTGCCATCTACACATGGCCAACTGAAGGCAGCTGTGCCAGGCTTGGCAGGGAAAATGCAGGGAAACACTGCTCTGCTGCCCTCCACAAACAACTATCAGAGGGTTTATACAGGCAAACCAGCATTACAGGCAGGAGGCACATCCTGGACAACATAAGTCCCACAAGAAAAGTTCAATATTATCTAAATCTGTAAGCAAGAAGCACACTGAAAGTTTGGATTTGCAACTACTGTGTCAAAAAAGTCTCGTCACTGAATTATCGCTTTCTTCTCCTGACCCACGTGCACAGATTACATTCTGCAGTATCTCAGCTGTCAATTAGACGTTTATATGACACTCACAATATATTTTAAAATAACATTTCATACGGCAGCTGTGTTTACAGAAGGAAATATTTTTATAGGGCTCTTAATAACAAATGTCTCCCCTTTCTGCAAGGCTGTCCTTCATTCTAATTACCCCTTTCACTCTCTTGATGAAATCTGTCTCTGGTAGACACATTATCATCTGTAAAGTTCAGAGAACATTAATCATCTCTTTTGGCATGCCACCTGTAAAGGACATTAGGATTTCAAGCTTCAGTTACATCATGTGACAAAACATTCACAAAAATACAAATCATTACCTAAGATTGAAATTATTAACCCTATTTAGGTGACAGAGTACATGATGGAAGATAGCTTCTTCAACTTCTAATCAACGAAACACACCAAAATACAATTTAAAAAGAATAACTAAGTAATATCTCAGGTTTGGTTGGGCTTTTTCCTTTGTGAGGTTTAAATCTATTTGCTGTCTTTCCCTAATATATGTATACATACCTGAAGGAATGTTTCAAAATCTGTGCTTTAAAAGCAATATTAACACTATGATCTACACACTGGTCTAATATTCTTATACCAAAAAAGACAGCAAGAGGTGAAAGCTCTCCCACCTTAGACTTCACAGATTTGATCAGAAACTTCACGCTACCTGAATAAAACCTATGGCTCACTCAGCCTTTACTTAATGACAATGGCTTCTGAATGGGCATTATTTATTTATTTAACCCCACTTTGACTTCTTTGGGTGATGTATTGTTTTCCCTAGTGTTACAGTGGTACATGAATATTTTAACAACCCTTGGTGTATTTTACACTGAAGAAGATGCTCTGAGAAAGGCAGCCAGCTAACCAGCTTCTGCCCAGGTTTTTGAAACTGTGAATTTCTGTTGTACCTCCCACAATGCTGTAAAATTCAACCTCTTTTACCGATGCACAGATGCAGCAGCTGAAGAACCATAAATTAAAATAAAAAGAAATATTTGTGTGAAGCTTTCATTATTAACAGAAATGATAACAAAAAAAAAAAAAAAAAAAAAAAGATTCAGAAATGAACCCGGGGCCAGAAAAACACAGCCCTTCCTGAGACTGTGAGACACATCCTCTTGACTGAAAAAGGGATGGACATAAAGAAAGCAGTGGTGGAGAAGGAATGAATCTGAAATCTCAGCTCAATATTGTTTTTGGCAACCCTTGTTCTTGCCAGAACAATGCACTGCCCTGGGCTGCATGTGCCTTAACACACCACCAGAATATCCCAGGTAAGTATTTGCTAGAGAAGCACAAGTGGCTGGAAGCAAGCCATTCCTTCTTCTTCAATCTTCTGGAAAAGAGGAAAAAGGGGGAAAAAACATCTTGTCTTTATTTGTTTAAACCTACCTAGAAGGTTTATAGGACTCACAGCTATTAGCAGGGAGAAAGGTAACACACCACAAAAGAACCTCCTGCAACTGACAGCAATTCATTTGTAAACACCTTAATTGATTTTCCAGCTTAGAACACATTTGTTCCTATTTTAGGGCACTGCAGCTTGAATTGCAATTTATTAATTGTACTATACCATGGCTCGGCCTGAAATTTCAGTATGTCTGAGTTATTCAACCCTGCTAGGATTAGCAGTCCTCAAAGCAATGCCAAGGCATTACAAACACAAAAGAAGTAAGACTGGAAAAATCTGGAAATCAGCTAGCTGGTTCATCCCCATGCCCAAAGAGAGGATCAACTGTACCTGTGGTATCCCAGACAGGCACTTCTGCAAGCACTCTGAGAAATATATATGCTAAGAACTTTTTTACAAACTCCCTGGACATGTCTTTACAAAGCATCAGTAGCTTTGCCATTAAAAAGTTGTCCAAGTGACTAAGCAATCCCTCCCTTGATGCACCAAGCCCAAAATAACATTTATTTTGGTGTCCAATAAAGAGATGGAGCTGCAGAAGCCATTCTTTCATTGCTTTCACTGCTATGCAGCAGCATGAGAATGCTCATACTCAGACCAAAGGTTCACCTGCTCAGGCCTTCACTAGTGCAGTAAGAAGAGCTCAACTTCAATTCTGTACAGCCACCATTTGTGAAAGAATTTATGAAGAGCATGTATAGAAAAAATTCTTAAGTAAAATATATCATATTGCTGGGGTTTGGGTTTGTTTAGACATGGCACTGCTGGGTTAGTGGTTGGACTCTGTGATCGTGGAGGTGTCTTTCACCTGAAATGGTTCCCTTATTCTGTAATTAAGAGTGAAAAGGCAAGTGTAAACCATGGAAATAACAAAAGCACTGGAACACGTGTAAGAATAAATCCCCCCACACTTCCCAGCTCCCAGCCATTTTCAGTTCAAGGATTTTTTGAGCAGGATGTGGTTTCTATACATTGTCCAACGTTCCCTTGAACCCATCTTGACTTCCAGCACACACAATGCTTTTTGGCGGGGAGCTCTACTGTGCAGCTCCATCAATTGTGCAGAGAACCACCTCCTTCCAGCTCTTCTGGAGACAAAATAAGTTTCTAGCTTCTTATATCACTTTTTTTTTCTTTAAACGCACACGGTATGTGCTGTTTCAAGTACTGCTCTGATAGATCAAGTAGTCTTACACTCATCTTGATTTCCCTCAAGACCCAGGAAAATGATTTTGAAAACAGGATCAATGCCTCAGCAGAATTTACTAACCGAACACTGGATTAGGGTAAACTCTCCCTGGATCTAAGGAAATGAACAAATGGATCTACCAGGTGTACAGCTGTTCAGTTCTTTGCTGTTTCTTGTGATAGGTCCCCTGCATCCACAGCCTTGACAGAGAGGCCAACCTACCAGCACTTAACACCCCTAAGCAGCACCAGGAGGGACACTGCCAAACACTGCCCATGAGCAGAGCCCCAGAGGCCAAACCCTGTTCCTCAGGGCAGAAAAAGAAAAATGAAAAGAAATGAGAAGTGACAAAGCCAATTGTCATTGCCTCGTTATTTACAGAGAGGTCTTTCAATTGCAAAAACGTCTGTGTAAATGCAGTCCCAAAGCTCAGAGGGTTTTTTACATCTGCACAGGTGAGTATGCTCATATAATGCTTTTTGTGCTGTCTACCTCAAAAAAATAACTTAACTCACAAATTACAATGGTTTTCTGTTGCAAATGGGCATTTTTCTCTCCCCACACAGGATATTGGTAAGACAGGAGCACATATGAGGAGAACTACCTTCACAGCTCACTCACACAAAAATGCCACAGATTAATCTCCAGCTTCTATATTAAACAAACAGGAAAGGTTAGAAGCAAAACCAGGCAGTGCTGGAAGTTTATAGATGATGCTAGAATTTTGCTCTTTGGGTGCTACTTCTCTCACTTCTGAGCTCTCCTGCTGGTGAAACAAGATCAGCTCTTCAATAAAAAACAGCTGGCTAAAGCTAAACCAAGTCATGACAAATTATATTCATACAGCCAACATCATTATATAAAGGAGAAAACGAAAATCTACCTCCCCAGCATCAGCATCTGGAGGTTTTCCTTAAAACTACTGTGTTTAAGGGTATGATGGGTAAAGGACCAACACTGGAAAAAGTCACCTTTCTACCAATGGTTGGCAACAGCAAAGGCCATGGTGATGTCAATTTGTGGCTTCCTATTTTTAGTTTCCTGCTTCTGGTAAATGAAAGGGAGTCACGTAAAAACACAGACTATAACAGGTTGCCATGTTTTGTAGCAGATATTCAATGTCAGAGGTCTTGCACTAGACTTGCAGTGTTTTTCTAAGCAGATTCTTCACACAAATGAGTCTGTAACTGGATCTCATCTTGTTCTAACCTACTATGAAACTGCCCATAAGGAAAATAACTGATATGAATAAAACCAGGCAAGGTTTTCCTACTTGTGCTGGAGGTAAATAGCTTTTTAGAAAAGATGAGGTATCTCTGGGACACATTTTAATAAGCAGAGGAGCCCTGTAGCCTGTGAAAGCCAGGGATGAGGCTGGACGTTGCGGTGGTCTCTTTCAGGCTGATGCTATTCATTGACTAATCCCTTCGTCATGGCCATGGGAGATGGGCTCCTGGGCAGCAGTAGACCACAGAAAACCAACCCTAAATAAATTTGTGTAGAGCAGTTTACGTGCTCAGTACCCAGCTGATCTTTGTGGAGATTCACAGGAGAACTATGAATGAGATACACCAGGGAATCTTCTCCAAAACCCAAAAATCAATACTTAAGAGAATAAACAGCCACTTCCAGAAGATATTTAAAAGCAGCTATCAAGCAAATTACACATTAAAAATCTATGGAGCTGGTAATTAATTTCACAGGCAATGAATACTTTAAAGGCCACCATGTGTGCACCCAACTTCTGAGCATTGTGCAACTGCGTGTTGGACAAGTGTTCCTGGAAAACAATGCCCTTGCTGCCTGACCTGCTCAGATAACCTGCGGACTCCTAGCACCCCGTGCCTATCTCCAGTGTACAGTCAGCAGTGGCCTCAGAAACAAAGCAGACTGCTGAATAAAACAGCAAGGTGCAAAGGGTGAATTTGTCAAAGCACACCACTGCTTTTATTTTAGCTACACAAAGACAATTCTGTTCTCTGAGACCAAAACGGCTCCTGCCCCCAGCGCTGCCAGGGCTTTCTGAAGTTATCACTCTGGGTCTCCAGCCATCTATCTGTGCACGTTTCAGTAACCTTTACTTCTGCTGAATAGCTCAACAAAGCAAAGATTTGCTATTGGCAATCTCTAATCTAAAGGAAAAAACTAAAGCCTGCATTTGGTTTATTAAAACTCCCAGAGGGGAAAGAAAATATATTATATATCTCTCCTCTTTGACCTTATTTGGGACTTTGCTTTGGGAACTGGCAGGAAGAAATCCAATGCTGTCCAAAGTTTTGATTATGGGGAAAACAACTGACAAAACTGCACGCCTAAGGGTTAAGACAACAGTGACAAATAAGAGCTGGTGACATTGCTGATGACAATCCACTCTGAAAGCCCTGGCAGGATGGCAAGGACTGCATGGACAAAGAGAGCCTACACTGCCCAGGGTTGAAAGGACACAATGGACTTCAAGGAAAAGATGTTTATTCTTTGAGCATGATTGTAAACTCAACGAAAATGGAGCTCTGCTTTAAATCCTGCCTGGAGGCCAGGTCAGGCTTCAGTGTGCTGAAAGAACCTGACCAGCTCATGACTCTAATCTCACCCACCAAAGACAACTCGGCCAGTTGTTTGCCATCATCGTTTTCCTTTTCAATACCTAAAACTATTAATCTGCTGCTTCAGGTCTATCAGGAGAACACCACAAGGCAAGGCAGGACGGCACCACAGCCCTCCAAAACCACACAGCATCAATCTTCCCTCAGCTGCAGCCTGGCATGAAACTGCACTGACATCATGCAACCTGGAGCTTCACAGAGAGCATAAAATTTAAAACAGAAGCCGTAATAGGATACGTTTCCATTTGCAACCCCTCCGCATTTAATACAGGGGATATTATCCTCCTATCCTGTGGCAAACTCACTAGGCTGGGGTTTTTTTTCATTCTTGATCTTCATCCATCGAGCAAAATGTCATCAGTGATGACAGTACAGCTCTTGGTAAAGGAATGATGTGTTAGCTTGTGCTCCCTCTGCTGCTCCTGCTGCAGCACAGCAAAGCACAGCTGGATCCGACCTAACGATCCCTGGGGGTTCTGCCCATGGCTTCAGTCCATTTCACTGGTTTTCCTGCACTTTTCTTTTTTAAAAGCGGGAGATTTTAGAACAGAGTACTGATGTACGCAAACATGTAGGGTTTTAAACAAAGCAATCTCTGAGATGACAGATTCAGGCGGGACTCTAAGTCCCTTGGGATCCCAAAATCCTTCTGGCCCTGCTGCACAGAGTTATCTCCTCTCAGCGGGATGCAGAGCCAGTTGAAGGGTGTATGAAGGACCAGCACTCACAAACCCTTCACCCTCTGCAGGCTGCTGCCGTGCCACGGTGGCACATTCCTAATGTGGCAGTCACAGGCAGCTCGACTTTCTGCCTTTGCCAAGGACGCGCTCCCTGCAGGGCTGCTGAATCTAAGGGGGAGTGGGGAGGGAAGAATGAGTATGAAACTTTAGACAAAGGGTAACCATAAAACTATGGTTGGCCATTAAAATGTAAAGATCGGTAACAAAGTGTAAGGAAAGAAACATTGCTCCAGAATTACAGCTCTCTCAACCCAGGTACAAACAAAGCCTTGGAGGAGATAGTTTGGTCACTGATGGTTAAGCAGGTCCTTGGTTTTTACAGCTTGAACACCACCAGTTAAAACAAGTGGTACTAACTAATACCACCAGCATCCCTCAGACCCACAGGAAGACTAAGATCAGTAACATTTTTTCCCCTTTACTCATAGTACTTTATCTAGAAGTACCCAATTGTGTCGATTGTCATAAAAAAACTAATTCTAGGAGAAACACTGAGAAGGAAACAGGAAGAATGTCCCCGATGAAGAAAGGCTGGGCAAGCACACATATATACATTCATTTGCTTGGAAACTGACATCCTGACTGTCTTGGCAAGTTCAACAATATAAATAGTCTATGTCTAGTAAGCCTAGCAGTGAAGGACAAACTTTCTATACATATATTTTTGCTTGGTGTGGGGAAAAGACTTCCCTCAGTATCTAGGATTTTTTTAGGATTGCAGGTTGGATAGCATTCATTTTTTCCTTGTTTGCTTGCATTTTTTTAAAAAGTAACTCTAACTCACAATTCTGATTAATAACTCATAACTCACAAGGTGCTGTGATGATGGAGAAGGCAGCAGCAGACCTGTTTGTGCTTCGACGGGGTGGAGAATGACAACCAACCCTATTGCCATTGTCACCATGAGCCTTATTCAAGTAGAAGCAGGCAAAAAGACATAGAAACGGTCAAAGTTACAGAGGTAAGCCAATAAACAGCAAGGAACATCCATTACAATCAATGCACATTAAACTAAGTAGGAAGAAACTGATATGCAAACTATCCACAATAAAATGTGAAATTCACTTTATCCATCTTCCCTTCCTGGAGAGAAATTGTGCTGACAGAAAAGGCTGGAGGTTGTGCCTGAAGTTTCCTAATCTCCTGCTTTAAACTAGATGCTGAGCCCTTGCAATGACCCGGTGATGCTTCATATTTTTTAAATGGAAGTGTATATAAATAATTTCGCTAGAAATCTATTTGGCAGTCAAAAACAAGGGAAGGAAGCCTATCATTTACTGACCATAACTTTAAAAAAGAGAGGGTGTGTGAATGCATGCTTCTTTGATAAATCTTCCTCCCAAGTATACACCCATATCAGCATTTCCTCCTCCTGCCGATTTCAGAACAAAAATGTGCAGTCTAAGTGAACTTCTATTTTATGCCACAAAAACCTATCATTCAGTGGTTAACAAAGACCACTCGGCATCTGTTTTTTTAAAAGACAGCTAACCAATCCCTGTAATTCAAAAAGACTTTTTCTCATCAAAGCACCACAGGAACACCGCGGAAACATTTCAGAGCTCAGCATACAAGATGTGGGCATTATGTGCGACACAAAAGTATTCTGGAAAACTCAAGGCTCTGGTATGACACTGTACAATTCAACTTTTTGGCACACTCTCCTTCCACCATCATCTGAAAACCATCTGAGATAACCTCTAAAGAAGATCTGGGCAACGGTCTCCTCTTCCCTTCCTTTGTCCCAACAGAGAACTGTAATCTGCTCTTTGATTTCTTTTGTAAAACAGGACTACAAAGGAACAGCAAGGAAAAAAAAGCCTGTTTGAAAACAAGGCAGCCAGACACCCAGCAAGAGCTTCTCATCCAAGCTTGAGGGAATCTCACAGCTGGCTGCTGCCACATCTCCCTCCGGATGGCCATGGCTTCCGTCTGCTTTGGCCATCACCTCCATCTTCTGGCTTAGACAATAGCAACAGGTGCAACAACGCCAGCAACGTGAACAGGACAGCCCACGGAATGCGCGTGCTTTCTGGTGGAAGGCTTTAAGTGATATCCCAGAAGTGCATGCTTGATGGATATCGCAGCCCAGAGCCACGGGACAACACGCAACCTCCCGACACAACAATCCCTACGGCTTTTTGACCGTGATAGTTGGTAAATGCAGCCCAACTATCACACTGGGGGCTTGGCAGTGAACACAGGAAGAATACTTGGGGTGTAGGACCAGGCTGTTCCAGGGTGCCAAACAAAAATACAGTCTTCAGCTTTCTCCTGTTTCCCACTTCGGGGTATCTACCCACCCCCAAGTAAAATGCCACCTGTTGTCCCCACTCTTTCCCCACAGAAGCATCCCTGACAGAAAGACCAGACAGAGCAGCAGCTGGGGAGGAGCCCACAGCCTTTCACCTTTAGGTTACCACCTGGAGACACCAAACAGGTATCAGATCACTGGAAACCACCCCCCTCTGACACATGGACATGGGTCAGCCAAAGCACACCAGTCCTTAAATTCCAGAAGGCACTACAGCTACAAGGAACCCTTTTGTACTTGCGAGAAGAGCAGAAGACAATGTGTGTTTGCATATTTTCCATAATTCAACTGGCTAGTTTCTGTAGGTCGTTTGTTGCCTCTTTCCATCATCCCTGATGTGGACACAGCAGGAACATCTGCAATCCAGGCGGTGAGGGCTGAGAGTCAAGACAAGGGCTGGAAACACAAATATGAACTCATGCCTTGCAATTAAAAAGATAGATGATACCAACCTCACTCCTATATGAAAAAGACTGGTTATTACTAAAATTTTTTCCCCGTCAATCTGAATTTATTACTTAATATTTACTTTTGAACTATCATATTTCCAAAGCATATCTCACAAAAAAACCTTGCCAAATATTTTCTGTCTTGAATTCCTGAAAGAACACGTTTCTGTGCTTTCCAAACTATGGTCCCTCCTTAAAAAAAGTGGCCCATGCAGAAGGAGGAGAAATGCCAAAAGCATACATGGACCCAAAAAGAGGAAAGGTAGCATTTTCCTTGAAAATGAAGACATGTGATGCAATGCTCTGAGATCTAGAGGGGGAGAGGACTGGCACAACCATGAAGGGGACAGTAATTTATCGTACTGTTGATAATAGAGCATCAAGTGGAATAACAACACAGGGCCCTGACCTCTCATTCCAAGCATACATCTTGGCAAGAGGAATTTGTGTCCGGTTGTATTGTCCTGCTGATGGAGCTCAGCTTTACATAGGAGCTCTCTGCATTTTTGGCAGCCGCAAGCAAGTCATCCTGATTTTTCATTTTCGTAAGTGTGCTGTCAGGAAACAAAAACAAGCCAAAAGCCCAAGTGTCAGACTCTGTGGAGTAACATATGCACACAGAGGAGTTTGGGGAAGCCGGCTCTAGTCAGACCACCACACCTCACTGTGGCCTTCCAGGACTTGAAAGGGACTTAACAGGGAAATGGGGACAGACTTTTAGCAGGGGCCATTTCGACAGGACAATAGGCAATGGGTTTAAACTAAAGGAGGGCAGATTTAGACAAGGCATAAGGAAGAAGTTTTCACAATGAGAGGGGTGAGGCACTGGTAGAGGTTGCCCAGGGAGGTGGAAACATTTCACCCCTGGAGGCATTCATGGCCAGGTTCTATGGGGCTTTGAGCAACCAGGTGTCCCTGTTCATCGCAGAGTGGGTTGGCAAGATGACCTTCAAAAATCCTTTCAAACTCAAACTATTCTATGATTTTCTATGAGCTCATTTTGTGGGAATGACTGAACTCCACTATACCCCCACCAGGCTTACTTTACTTCTCTCTCAGGCACCCATTTATACCTGTTATTGACTTTATAACCCAAGCTTTGCTTTCTTTTTTTTTTTTTTCTTTTTGAAGAGGAAGTAGTAGTTCTGACAGGCCTTTAGTTGCTTTTCATTGTAGTTCTCCTCACTTATCTATTTCCAGTAAAGCTACATTTCTGCCTGTCTGAGCCACAGCTCACCCAGGCATCCAGCTGTCAGCAGGGCCCAGCTAACTAGGAGGGACCTCAGTGATGCCAGGGTGACAGGGGTTAACTCCTGTGGTCAGGCCTCTTTTTGTGAACCATCCGTCACAAGACTCCCTCTTGCCCACTGAGCTGCTTAAAATAACTTTTCTCAATTTATATGGGAGCAAAGATTAAATGACTTCAAAAGAAGCTAATACTAGCAGATGAAAGGAAATAATCTTATGGATATATGAAGGAACTAGCTGTTTCTTTGATTACTGCAGGGAAGGAGGTCCCCAGCTACATCACTTCATTAACATCTGAGATTTAACAGTGTCTAAAGGCCCCCCGAAGCCTATTCACACCCATCCCACAACAAACTCAGCAGTAAATGACAACCCCCCTAGGAGGAAGGTACATGCCTTTCAAAACCCAAGATGCAAACAATATTCACAGGATATGAACCCTCCATCTTCTACCATTTATATTTTATTTATCATGCTTCCAAATCCCAGCTGCAAAGCTGAAGAGAGAGAGATGTGGTTTCTCATTAGCGAAAGCAGTAAAACCTGCAAGAAGGAGCTGTAAAATAATGTCCTACATACCTGTCTGGAAAACCCCTGGGATACCACATAAACTAGGATTGGCTGGTATTTTTCATTTAGCTAAATATGAATATGAGTTTCCCTGATCCATCTCAGTTGTACCCTTTTGTTTTACTATCCCAAATTCATTCCTGCCTCCAAATTCTTTCCCCCTGGGGAAAGGTTATAAACTTAATCCTGGAGTTTGCTTCACACATCATTTGCAGCTTGTCAATGGGCTTTTGAATGTAGCTGTGTGCAGAATAACATTAGCTGGGGGAAGGGTCTAGAGAGTTTATTTTGCTAATGGAAAGGGGAATGACAGGACTAAAACCAAATTTTGTGTTTTGCTTTGTCTTTTTTAAATTAAGTTAATAAAAAAAAATTTGTATGACCATGTATTTTTTTCTGCAATATAAGTGAGTATAAAAATTGTTTTCTGGTCCACACTTAGTCAATTTTTCTGTTATTCCTTTCAACCTGTAGGATAGAATGAAAAGCCATTTGTTAAATTATAGCTTTTCCTCCATTTCTGACTCAGTTACACGGTAGGTTTTTCTTCTGAACAAATTACCTCATGGCTCAGTTCAAAACTGATACATTAGCAATGCGGTCTGCAGATACAATCTGCCATGCCATGGAAAAAAACTTCCTCAGAGCTTCAGTGCCTGGTAGCAGTTGTGTGATATCCCTGACTACAGGCAAATTACTAGCTGGAAGTACTGGGTTTAAGAAACAAATTCTTGCCTAAACTGCCTGCTAGTTATGTGATTTGGGGTTTTTTGTTTTTAATTTGTCATTCCTGAGAGCATTTGTGTGCCTTAACAGTTTGTACCATTAAGAAACCTCCTCAAGAGCAGACTGTTCTCCACAAACATTGAAGGCTTAAAGCTGTAATTTCTCTTAACATCACACACACTTCCTATCAAACAAATAGGAATTTTTTGGCACTCTCTCAGGAAACACCTTCCTTTAGGGGGAGTTAAAAAAAGAAGTTATCTTAATGCCCCTGCTACATGTAACTTCAGGAAGTGCACATCACATCACACAGACCAAAACCAGAGTGGAGTGGCATCTGATAAAGCTTGAGGGGCTGGATTACAGTGTCTTGTTAAACATCAGGCTTGCTTGTGCCTCCAGGCTGACTCCTGCTCTCGGGACCACAAGGAGCTGCTCAATTTACGGGAATTCCTCAGTGGGATTTGCCTAATTGCCCAGGGTCAGTTGCTCCTCTCTGCCCCCAGTGCTCCCAGGTTGGGTACCAGCCTGAGGGATGCAGGGACACCACTGGTGGCCACCTCCAAGGCTGATGGGCAGCTGATGCCCTGCACAAGGAAGGAGCTGTAAGCCACGCAAAGAATGTGAGCACGATCTGAAATCCCATTAAAATGGTTCCTCTAGCTATCATCATTCCCTCTCCCAAAGCTGTGGCATTGCTAAAGATTACACATACAAGTTCTTGTCTGTTATTCCCTCAAGCAAGGCCAAATTATCCAGTGACTGGTATTTCCAGTTCATTGCTGGATAAAACAGACAGGGAAGATCCAAGTCATGGAGAGGAGAGGGTGCAGAAGCAGCACCACCGTGCGTGTCGGCAGGAGCACCGCCACAGCACCCACCTCATGTCCCAAATAATCCAAAGAGAGAGACACTGACAAGGAGGCTTTTGATCCACTTGAGGTCCACAGCAACCACCAAGGAGAGTGTGTGAGACACACACAGACCAAAACCACTGCACGGTGCAAGCAGCCCGGCTGCTCCTCTCCGGATGCGACCGCGTCAATCACAGGAAGCAGCTGCGGCGCAGGCAGCTCTTTGACAAAGCAGCCCGACTTTTGCCTGCTTGCCCGTGCCAATTTTAGACTGGTTTACCTCCACAGAATAATGAGACATGAGAATTGTGCTGGGCAACACCTAAAAGCTGCTTTGATTTGTAAGGAAAGCCACAGTGGGCCATCGTTCACAAAGCACAGCCGGGCCGGCCACCCCGAGTGCCTTTGGCCAGACCTGCAGCATCCACCCAAAACATACAATACTTCAGCCTGCTCTGCACTGCTGTGTGCCTTCTAAAAGGCAATTTACACAACTAAGCCTTTCTGTGAAGGAAACTGGAGCACGACATGGTTTGTTAGCTTTCCCTTGTGCATTTTTGAGAAAATATATTTCCCATGGACCAAGTGCATGTGTGGTTAAAGAGAAGCTCTGCAACCACTGCATTGGGACCAAACATGGAATTACGTACAAGCCTGACAGAGACTCATTTTAGTCTTGAAAATGAACAGTGTGCAATTAGAGCAGCACTGTAGAACTACGAGGTGGCTCCTGCAGCTAGAACAGAAATTCCCCTGTCCGTACTGGACCACGCTCCACTGGTGGGCAGGCACTATCAGTAAAATGTCAGTAGGACTTTAAAATGATACAAACCTAGGGGACAGCACTGGAGTGAGACTCAGAAGACTCACTTTGATGTGTCTGTGTCTTCCCATGATGCTGCTCATCTTGTGAATGGTAAGGATTTTGGGATCATAACCTGCACTGTTTTCCATAGGTGGAAAGATCTCTCTCCCTGCTGGCAAGGCAGCACTGCCAGTTTGCTTCCCAAGGATTGCAACAAAGCGCAGCCACTCATACAAACAGGCTGTCCCATGCTAACTAACATTGCCAGGGAGAGTTTGTCTCCTCTTCTTGAAGAGATAACACTAACAACTTAATCCAATTAACAGAGCACAAAGCAAGAGTCTGTAATTCCAGGGTGGATGTGCTCTAATGCCTCCTATGGTTTTAGCGAAAGGAAAGTTTGCACTGGATTAAAGAAAATACTCAACATTCATTTTTGCTTATCGTGGAGCAAAGCAACATATAGGAATGCATGAGCCAACAGAGGCCAAAAGCAGGGATGATGTCTATCCCTTGTGCACAACATCTTTGCCTGCTTTGAAAAAATGCTACGTTTCTCAATGATATCACTAAATTACTGGCTTGCTTTCCATTTGAAAGATACTGCGGAGTATCTCTGCAGTCCTTAAGCAATCATTCTGACCAGCTGCCAAGCCACTTAATCACTTACATGCATTCGAAATAAAAGCTGTCTAACTTACAGGAACTACATCAGCTCAGTTGCCTATCCCAAATTGCAGGGAGCAATGTGGGCCTTTATTCTAATAACGCACAGAGGAAAAAGTTGAGAAACTACACAGAGAATCGGCTTGTTCATCACGATCACGAAATCCCAGTTGCAACCAACAGCAATGAGATTTTTACTGACTTGAGAAAAAT
This sequence comes from Coloeus monedula, assembly GCF_965178545.1. NCBI lineage: Eukaryota > Metazoa > Chordata > Aves > Passeriformes > Corvidae > Coloeus > Coloeus monedula. The sequence goes on along the minus strand of NC_138785.1, from coordinate 5,508,460 downwards.
TACATTTCTGCAATATCCAACCACACAACCACTAAAAAAAAAAAAAGTACCAAGAAACTTGGGAAAACCATCAGTACGAAAGTTGAAGATAGAGAATAGATCTACTTGAGGCCTAGCCTAATACAAACAATGGGAGTGATAAATCAGAGATTCCACCCTTTCAGTGTGCAAGAGGTTAGAAAAGGGTAGAAATACAAAATACCCAGGATTTCCAAAAAGTCAGAAAGCGTGGGGTGCAGGAAGGCCAGCAGTGAGGTCTGGAGCCTGGGGGCTGGCAATGAAAACTCTCTCACTTTTTGTAGTGGGACAGAAATGAAGGTGTGATAAATCACTGGAAGTCATGTTAACTAGGAATGTCTAGGAATGACTTTCCACCCTAACTGTCCTGTTGGAATAATTTCACTACATATACACAACGGGTTAGATCAGAAATTTTTCATTCCACTTCAGACAAAAGGGCTACAACTTAAGAAACACACGGGGTGAGAGCCACGATGTTATGAAACAGCTTGCTACAAAAATGGCAACTGCCTGAAGAAATACAAAATCTGCAAGAATTAATTTTTCATTTCTTGTGCCTTCAGTTCTTTTCAACTATTACTGTATTTAACACAGCATCACATTTGTCTATCTACACCACGGAGCACCACAATTTGTCATCTTAATACATTAGCTCTGAATTCAACGAAAGCAGATTTTCTTTCTTTTTTTTGCTTGAATGACCAGCAATAATACACAGCTTTCTCTGAACACTCAAACATCATCTTCTCCTGGCCTGATGTTCCTTTTTTAGTCAATTCCTTGCTGGGTTTAGAGAGCCACTGAACTGCCAGAAAGGAGGGAGGCAGCTATAGGAACGCTGCAAGGAGAGGGAGTGACCTGAGAGCATCAGGTTTGCCAGGACATGCAGGTCGCTGGCCCACAAATCAGCTAAAAATGGATAATCTGCCGGACGAGGTGGTAAGATTACAGATCAGAGCAATTACAGCTGGAAGCTGCTTCCCAGGACTAATTGATTAAGGCACCTTAGATCTAAGCTGAGGACAGCATTTGATCCGGTAGGTGCTACGGAGAGCACACAGGACCCACAGAGCTTTCCTTGTGGGATCCAGACTTGCTCCTGGGTCTTCCAGCTGAAGACACTCAGTAAGAGGTACAGCAGGCAGAAGGCACTCGCTGCCAGAGTCCTGTTCCTGTGCTGCCCATACAGTTGCCTTGAGCTTCCAGTGCACCAGGGCCTCCAGATACCTGATCCTTCTCCTTCCTTTGCATCCTTTCATCCCCACCACATCCCAAGCACAGAGAGACTCCCCCTTCCACCTGGACTGAGGAGCTCGCAAGGCACAGTGATGTTCCAGCACTCACAACTGCCACTTCGTGAAACACAGAACATTCATTAAAGCTCAGGAACACACATTTCTGTTTGATTTCGATGATGCCACTTATGCCTATTAAATTATCCACAAAGCACTTTAGTTTAGCCAAACCAATTCCCCACCTCTGCCGCTTGCCTTTTTTTTGGATTTTTTTTAACCTCCATTAAAACAAAGACAATCTGAAGTAAGTGTTTTTCCACAGCACCATCCACAAAGCAATTATTTTGCTGCAGAGATGCAGTCAGGAAGAATAACCTCCCCGCGGTCTCTTTGGGAAGGCAGGAACTGAGCGAAGCCCTCAGAAAGCCAAACTTTCAGCTCCCATTCTTCCCACACACATCTCAAATCATCTACTGCATTTCTTCTGCTCATTTGACTTCTAAAGCTCAAGCAAAGCGGGGATTCAGATAAAAGACAGCACTGGAAAAGAAAAAAGAAACAACTCAGCCACTTCCTATAGTGATCTTTGTGCAGCACTAACCCCAGGGTTTTTTGGATGCTGGGCAGTGTGGGTCGGTTTGCTTTCAGCCAGCATCAAAAACCATGGACTTTGCCTTGGATTGCTGTTCTGTGCCTTTGCACAGAACAGTTCCAATTCAGAGCAACTGTGTAAATTAAGGGCTGCATGTGTGAATAGGAACTCCAGCTCTCTGAAAAGGGAAATACAGCTGATGGACCTCACAAGAGTTTAAAAAAATGAAAAATTTAAAGAATACTTCCACAAGACCAGCTGAGCAATTAATGACAAAACAAATTTAAAAAAAGAAGCCCAAAAATAAACAGTAGTAAATATTGCTTATTAAAGGAAGTAGCACTTCCCAGAGGAACATCATATACACATCTAAACAAAGCAAAGAGCTTTCATATGTTTGCATATCTTGATACACACTCACAAGCCCACTATGGGCAATTGAAAAGAAGTAATGAAAATTTGGCTGTAAGATCAGGCTATGAAGATATACTTAACTGTATTGTCATCTAGGAAGTCATACTCACTGAAACTGTGCTAAATTGTCTGAAAAATACAGAGAAGTAGAAAAAAGACAGTTATTTGTTTGCAGTGAGACAAAAGCTTCAGGCAGACAGCTCCTACCTCCTTGCCCTTCCTTTGGCATCAGAGACTGGAAGGAAAAACCCAGCCATCACCTCTTGTCACCCTGCTCTCCAGGAGCACACAACTTGCAAATCTCATTTCCTCACAGTTTCTTCATTGTTTTTGGGTAAGGAAATTATTTCTCAGTTTTTTCCAGCTTCCAATCAGTTTTTCAGTTCTAAATGACCTGAACTAGCTGAATGAATTGAAGAAACTTCTGACGTAGCAGTCAATGCTTTTGCTATCAAAACTTAGTTAAGTGGTTAAAACAAAACAAAACAAAAAAGCAAAAAAAAAAAGAAAATTATTCTGACCTTTTAGGTGGTGATTTTTCTGAGTGCAGTGGTGAAACCTTTATGACTGAGTCACACAACCAGGTGTGGGACCCTGACCAAGGAGAGGGGTTTGCTTGGCTGCTCCGAAGGGTACTGGCTTTTTGGAGCCCAAAATAAAGCCTGGGTGCCAAGGTAAAAGCCAAAAGGAGTGAAAAGAGTCCTCTCTCAGGAAGCATTTAAGGGCCAGACTTGTTTGTTTTGGCTTTTTCCATGCTTCCTTTACCTACAGAACCACACACAATTCTCATTTGCCTTCAAGTTATTTTAATAGCTCATGAGATTAGGCTTTAATGAATTGCAACTTCACTTGAAGTGTGGACTTCTTAAGGGAAAGAAAATATTTACTTAGAATAACAATCTTGTATCCTGCATGTGATGCTCAAAAGGGACCAAAACCTTCCTGGGTAAAACATTGAAAAAACCATCGCATCAAGAGGGAAACTTGGCTGGCAATAGAGTTGCTGGCACCCAGAGAGGGTGAGAAATAATGGCAGAGGTAGAGGGAGAGATGAGAAAGACATGGGATTAATCGGATAAAAGGAGACGAATGACAACTCAAGGTCTCGCGGGCTGTGACTGTTTTGGGAATGAGCAGGCACGAGTGAAGGGAGAAGGAGGGAAAAGTCTGGGATGCGCTGGCAGAGGTGGGAGGGTGGCACAACAAGCAGAGGATGGGGAGTGCACTTTTCCCTCAGACGAGTGGGGATGAATATCCATGCATCGGCATCCAGGATCTGGAAAGGGGGAACAGGTGGATAATGTATTTACATGAACACACCTCAGCGTCCAGATTATTTTTAAGCACAGAGTACATGTGTCAGAAGAAAGAAATCTTGAAAATAATAATTTAAAAACCACCTTTAGTTATTGCTCTTAGCCTATAAAACTGACTAGGAAATCTTGGCAAAACACACCTGGATTCCCAGATTTCTTTAGCGTGAGCTGTCCTTCAGCAGGGAGGAGCTCTGAAAGGGCTGACTGAGCATCCTCTATACCCTTCCACAGTACGCATGGAGGGACGTGGCACAACTTCTTCGGCTCCTTTTACAGCAGACTATTTCTCACTTTCAAGGCAGCCCCTTTCATTATACTGATATTTCTCTACCACATCTCGTTGAGTCCAAGCACAACACATATCCACCGCCACGGAGCGGCGGCCCCTCAGCCTGGGACACTGCAGCTACTGTTCCCTCTCTCTGGGCTTTGTTTTCCATCTCCCCTTGTTTTTCCCCAACAAGCCATGGCGCAATCCCTGCTCCTGCAGGCCCCCTCCCCAAACCCCAGCTGTCAATGCCCCCTCGCTCCACTCCTGGATATGCGAGCGCTCCGGAGTCAATCTTCCCATGAAAATCAAGTCAATGACCTGCCCTTCCCTGTTCCTTAAGAACCACAAAAAAAAAAAAACCAAAAAAAAAAAAAGAAAAGCCCATAATTTTTCTTCCCCTCAGTTCTCACGTGTTGTTAATGTTCACTCGAGTTGTTAGGCAATACAAAAAGCATTAATTCCTCCAAAGTGAGTTCCCCATGAAAGATTTAATTGTTGCTGATTAGGCATAGTTTTCTCCTTTGCCACCCCCCCTTTTTTTTGGGGTTGGTGAAAAAAGAAGAGCAGAATGCAAAGATATTTTTCACTCAAAGGCCACGTTAGCCTTATTATCTAATCAAGTGGAAAGGCCTTTGTCTGTCCTGGCCCTGCCAAAAAAACAAGTGAGGCAATAAAAACCTTTAAGATTTTTCGCTATCCTTTGTTATCTCAAAAGACCCAAGTTTAGTCAATTGCTGTCACATCACTAGAAAGAAAGAGAGGAGGAAAACAGAAAAGAAAGAGAAAAGACACTGCTCTAGCTGTTTAAAAAAAAAAAAGGCGGGGGGGGGGTTCTGCAACCCATGAAGAAGCCTGGTACACAAAATTGCACAGTACGTTTTAAAAGATTTGCATTTAAAAGATTGAATACAGGTCGCTTCCCAGTGACCATAGAAACATTAGAAAAGGTGGAAAATTCAGTCTACTGAACTTCAAATGACTTTATTAAAGTGTCACTAATCAGAACCCAAGGACACAAGGTTTTAGTGTTTGGGCTAACAACGTGAATAACCCTCAAAAGTCAAATGACCTTCTAAGAGCATTACTTTTAAAAAAGCCACTTGTCGACAGCAAGTTAAGAAAAACTTGATTCCCTCTAAGAAATGAGTAATCCCATGCAGCTCACAAGAACACAACTGAACTACGTCTCTAAAACCAGGCTCATAAAATACAAAAATCTCCAAAGCTTTTAAAAATTATACTATGTGGACAACCAAGCATTTGGTTTCATTTGGGACAGTTTAAGACAAACTTTGAATAAAATACATGAGCTATTAATTTGAAGTTAATATCGACATGCAATATAACAGGGATGAGGACAAATATCTAACAAGCTTCATCAGGAAATGGTGTTTATCCATGTCAGCAGTGCCAGAATACAGGTATGGACACTGAAAAAACACTGAAAGTGACAGCACATCTGTCATTAATCAGAAGGCTACCTGAATCACAGCTCAATTAATGTATTTATGCACCTGAGGCACCATCACTTCTATCAGACAGGCATCACCTCCAATTCGGTTCTGTCTCCAGAGTTACAACAGATGTTCTGTGCCCAAAACTTGCTGTTCTCCTGATACACCCCCCTGCAGCTCTGGGCAGCTCTCCTGGTTCATGCAGCAAGGATTTCTCTCATAGACATCATCCTTTTGAATCTTAACTCGTGCATCTTCATTCCCTTTTGACTATTCAGGTCTTTGCTGTGTCTTTTATACCAGTTTAAAATCCTTTGGGTGTAGGAACCACCTGCTAGAAACAACCACTAGTAATAGGAAAGTATCCTGTAATACAGATTGAACAGTTTTAGAAGTTAACATTACGCAGAAAGAGCCAAGCAGGTCGCTTTCAGAACTAACATCACCTAGAAGGCAGCAAAAATTTAGTTTGCTTATTGTAGTGTCTTCATTATGCTTCAAAACAGTGCAGTACAAACATTACCCACACAGATTGTTCCTTTTCAGTAGCGAGGTTATATTCTAGTGATGTGGGCTCTTTAATTACACCAAGCAGCAAGGCAGCACAGTATCTAACTGATATGGCTCCAATCTTTAGGGATCCTTCAGTTCAACGTAGTATTTCAAAGTCAAATGGATAGAAAACTTCCTTTAGACATGACCATGGGCAACAAACACCGGGGAATCTCTAACCTTTAGCGACCAGGTCCCAGCAAATAGGGCAGATGCGGGGGTTTCAAGTGCTGGTACAGGTAACTTTGCCACAGGGTGTGCTTCTAGGTGACTTACCTCCCAAACTACAGGGGAAAAAAACTGGCAGCCTCTATTCCAAACCTGCCAAACACAAACGTGTAAAGCTCATTAATCTACACTAACAGGTGACTAATATTTCCGACACATTTTGGGTGAGCTGTCACGGCGCAGACTGAGTAATCCCCTTAGCGTGACAGAGCCCAAGTTGGGACTCATGCCCAGCATTGTAGACCTGCACCAGAAGTTTATCCTTCCCTACAGTCGCCTTTTTCCGCTTCCTTGGTAATTTTCCTGGGCTGTGACGCAAGGCTGTGAGGAACACATCATAAGGAATATTCAAGAGCTACCCATACATTATCCTTAGGTGGATATATCATCTTTTTCAGGGGCACAGCAGCAACACAAACTCCAGTAGCAGCCATGAAATATTTCAAAGGTGATGATACAACAATTAAACCCATTTCTTTTATTTCCTCTACGCAATACATAATGTACACTGCTGTGTCCAAGATCTTCCACCCCTTGATACTACCATTTGGATTGAGATGTTTATCAACATAAAATGATGTCTCAAACAGTCATCTGTCAACATGAAAATTCTCTTGAAGCCTTTAAGGAGAGATAGAATTCTTCCTCCTCTGCACATACTTTTTTTAGCTGACACAGGGGCACATGTACATGACAGACCCAAATGCAATGGCTGTCATAAAGGTTCAGCTCTCACAAATGCATGAAACAGTTATTTAGTTTCTTCTTCCACCCAACATGCATATTCTTATCCTGGCAGGAATGCCCATCAAACCCTGGTGAAGGGAGCAGTTTAATTAAAAATAAACACACACACACACAAAAAAAAAAAAAGACTCTTAATACATTAATCCAAATGCAGACAATTCCATGCACTCTATCCTGCATTATACTTGAGTGGCTGGGTTCAGTGTCTGCCCAGGTCTCACATAGCTCCATTTCCTTGCAGGCAAAACTTGGTAGGTGCACAAACTTTTAATAAGATATTATATCATATTAATAAAGGTAATTGATGCAGTCTTATTATTACTAACAATTGGCATAGAAATTCTTTTAAAGTTTCATTGTTAGTAATCCTTTTACCCTAACAATTAAGGAAATCTTAAATACCAAATTAGGTATCATACATAACATCTCCAGAATTAATCCTCTGTATTATAGACAAAACAACTGGTTGTTAAACAAGTGTTAAATAACTACAATATAACGAGCAGCTCCAAGCTACTTATTTCTTAAATGTCAGTGAACAAAGGTGAATGTTTTTCAACTGACTCATGCAAGTAATCTCACTGGAGATGAAAGCTCTATAAACATTTTTTTTTTTTTTAATTAGATCACTTCTTTCATGGGTTTACCTGATGAATATCCTTAATTTGAAGTATTTGGTAATTAGCCTGGTCAAGGACAGTGCTGCATTCATTACTACTTTTTACTCTAAAAAAGTTTCACTTTAAATAAATAAATAAATATTTGCTCTGAAAGGGTAGTGTTTATCCCATAAAGTCTCAAAGAACAATAAATAGACATTAAAACAGTTTAATGCCACAAGTGCTAACTCTAAATTCAGACCAAAGTAGGACGTCAGTTATGGGATTAAATTACAGGAATGAAACAAAAATAAAATGTTATCACAGGAAAAGCAGTGTACTTGTTATTGCAACTCGACTGTGCCTTTGATTAATGTAGAGAAGCTCCACAGTTCCAAACCCTTGTAAGATTTACAGCATAGGAACAAACCCTTATTTGTGCCACTGAAAGATCAGGCAGAACTGTCAGGAGCAACAAATTATTTCCCTGCTTGCAGTGGAGGCCAGGTGTGACACCAAAGGTGGAAGATCTCTTCCTGAGACCAGCAAATGTACAAGAAAAAACAATGTTGAACTGATTTGGATTTGGCCAGGCTGGATGGGGCTCTGAGCAACCTGGTCTAGTGGAAGGTGTCCTTGTCCATGATGGGGGAGCTGGAACTAGATGGTCTTTAAGGTCCCTTGCAACCCAGAGTGTTCTCTGGTTCCAATCCATAAAAATCTTTGGTTAATTACTTGTCCTCACAGTAGCCAAACACTCAGCTCTTTTTTTGCCTGTGCTCTTTTCGTGTCAGCAGGACAGTCCCATCTTGGTCACTCAGGCCCTGAGCAGCACAGTTATGTATGTAGCACATAAAGGGATAACAGCTAAGGCACATAATCCCTGGGTAACAAACTCGGCCGAGCAAAGGAGACCTTTCTGCTCTGCCTGTAAGAAACCGCAGGGATGCCCTGCGCCGCTCGCTTACCAAAGAGATGCCAGGGAAGTTTTTCTAAGAAAAGAACCCTGGTTCTTAAAAAATTGCACTGCTTCAGCAGTATACTCACAATGAAAAGAGAATTCTCATTTGCATCAGCTTTAGGCATCCATGTTCTGGCACTACAAAGCCTATGGCTGATAAAGTACTCTTTCTCCTTAGCAATAATTGTAGTGAAAATGCAAAGATCTGGCAAGATATTTGCTTCTGAAATACTTCTCTATTACCATGGAGAATTTGGAATATCCACCACTGCACTGGAACAAAATGAAGATAAAGGAGCTTGAATGCTACTATTATTGTTAGGATTTCTTTCTTCTTTTTTTAAAGGCTCCGTGGATTTCAAAGGGGCAAGAATTAATCACAGAAATAAATCAAATACTGCTGCCAGCAACAGAGCAGGAAGAAGTGTTAAAAAAACAATAAATGCAAATGATTATTCAGTCTCATAAACACATACATAGATAATTAACAGTTGGAAATTAACATGGGGAGTGTAAGTCCCATGGGTGCCACCAAAGACAGAGAAAACTAGAGGACAAGAAAGAACAGAAAAAGAAATAGTACCTGTCTGCTAAAGTAAAGGTGCTTAAATGGATCAGAGGCTCCACCTCTTTCCCTGGGGAAGGTGACACATCCCATTTTCTTGCCCTGACCTCGTCTCCCCAGCTATCCTACATGAGGGTCTCTACACTCTGTAACTGGATATGGGCATTTACCTGCTCTGCTGCCAGAGCTCTCAACCAGGAGCCCTCCATGCCTGGGGAAAATCCCTTTCCAATCAGCCAAGTGCTCATCCTCAGTAACTACTGAGGCTGTGGACAACCCTGACTTGTCCTGGAGCCCTGGGAGCTACATTCCTTCATTCCACTCATTCCTCGACCCCATTATCCACCCAGGCAGGTCTGTAATGAGGGAGCTGTTGCACCACTAACTAAGTCTTTAAATAACTTTTTTATATTTTTTCGCACATTTGTTGCAAGGCACAGTTAAAACCTGACCACTACAACATTTCTGGCTTCAAAATAATAGCTACTAAACACAGACATTATGTTGTTAAAAATTAAGTGCACAAGTTTCTGTTTGATTAAAAAAAAAAGTTGATTAACTATGAAAAAAAAATATAAGGATGGATAACAGAATTTTACAGACAAATTAAAAAAAAAGAATAGGTGAAGACTCAGTATAGAGAAATTTCTAAAGAAAATGGGGTTATTCTGTGGCTCCAGTTATGTCCAGGATACAGCACAGCGGCCCGTCCCATTGACGGCAAGGTCCAGCCTTACAGAGGTATCCCTTCCCACCCCAAAACAGGCACAAAAGAAAGGAACCAAGTCCTAGGAGACTGCCCAGATGCTCCAAACCTGTTGAATGCTTTTATACCAATGTCCAACACAGGCCATTTTCAGAAAATAAAGCCACTGTCACCATAAAAATTAATGCAAACCAGCCTGAAGCAGAATTTACATTCCTCAAAAGACAGTAAATCCTCAAGACAAGAGACCACCAGACCATCTCATCAGCACGTCACCATCCCACCAATGTTTTCAAAATCCAGGAGAGCCAGACAAAACCTAGCAGCCTGTAACACAAACAATCCCTCAGAAGTATATGTTATGCTCAGACTTGAAGCCACAAATCTTTCTGAGGAGATATTCACACGCTGTAAGAGACCTAATTCCATCCTCTGTCATGATAAAGCTAAATTTCAAATGCTTAGGTGTGCACAAGCTGGCACTTGGGAAACTATCACTGGCTGAGCTTAATAACTTCGAGGGAAAATGACTTTCAGGGGACTCATTAGATGAGAACATTGAGCTGGAAGCTACTGATGGGCATTGACTGTGTAAACCTACAACGGCATATTTATAAAGCAGTTCAGCATGGGATATATCTTTCAAAACACAAATTAAAGTCATCCCATTGAAGCTAGCCTGGTGTAACTTTCAACATAAATCTATACATAACATCTGTTAAATGGATTCGAGACTGCCACTACATTACATAAACTTTTGTCCTTGTAAAGCTGTGGTGAATCACACAGCTATAACCCTACTATTCTCCTTCACATGACTGGGGGAAAGACAGAAAAAACCACAGCAATTTACAAAGTGCTATCAGCTAACATAATGACAGCTCTTCCCCAAAAGAGCAGTTTCCCAACTTCTCTCGAGACCCCTGGTTTAAGAGCAGAGAATTGCAACTGATGTCGTTGAACAGGAACACAAATTGTGGTGTCCCACACATCAGGGTATCTCCAAAACACTGGATTTGTGTAGGATCCGTTCAAGAGAGATGTAATTACACCCTTCAGCAAGCTTCAATCATTGCTGGTGGTAACCAACAACAGGGAATTACAAGTGGAATATGATAGCCATTGTCAACTGCTTTGGACAAGGTTACAATTCCCTTACTTATAGGACAAAGTTCTTATCTCCCCAGATGACAAAAAAAAAATCTCACATTAGAAAGGGCATGTCTCGAGCCTCCTTACTTTTTACCAAGCACTTAGAAATGTCAAGCCAGAGCAACTGTCAATTGGCTTAGAATTGATAAAAACTTACCCAATCCCTGGTTTGCAATTTCAGTGGAGCAAAACACAAAAAGAAGTGTTGGTAAATCGTCCAGTGTAGGTGTTACTTAACCTAAAATCCATGGATTGTGACAGCTTTTCTCTCCCAAAACCACCAAATGACCTGCAGCACACACGATTATGTTAAGATCTTGATAGCTATCACATGGAAATTAATGTTTCTGGCTACATTTAGTATATTGTGAAATATTTGCCTGTTTTTATTGTGCACAACAACAACAACTCCAACTGTGCCTCTTCTACATTCTTTTATAACCATTTTATATGCTCAGTGGGGGAACAGAAAAAGAATTTAGTTAATCATTAAGCTTTTTCTTTCCAAAAGCAAGCCATGCTGACTGTCCCAATTAATCAATGTCTGTGGAAGTTGCAAAGGAAATTTAATGCACTGTTTCTGAATCCTTTATTCAAAGCACCAGCCTTCTGGTTTTCAAATGAAGAAATACACAGCCAGCCATGTATTTGCTATAATCATAATAAAATTGATTTTGGAGTGGTGGTGAAAGTTATCTCTCAGCCTACTAAAAGCAATTCTTTCGTTCCAATAAAACTTTCTCAAATGAAAATTAAAAAAAACTATGGAGGAGATTGCCACAAATATCATTAAGTATTATGAACCACTGAATTTCACACAGTCAGTTTTATACCTTTCCATCTGCAGGTGAAGATGGAGCCACAGAAAGGTGGACCTGTCACCACCAACCTGCTCTCAAGCACTCTAGAAGGATTTGCTGGTTGCTGCTCCCAGTAGAAACAGAAACCTGCATCTACTATGGGATCCACTACCAAAACTTAGCCAAATCCCAAATACAGTGGCTTACTTGAAGCAAGGCATGCAGGTCCCAGCATGGACATCAAGTACCTACCCCAACATAAGTCAGACAAAGCAGCTAATTTTTGACTTCTTAAAACTATGCCACAACAGAAAGCCTCTAAACTAATACTAAATTATTTTTAGCTATATGAGCAGGGAGCAGCATTAGTTTACAAATTAATTTCTAGAGTTCGACTTCTCGACCCAGGCTCTCACAAAGCTGCTCCCCATTAAGCTGCCCTGTAGCCCACTTCACAGCAAAATTTATCCCTAGTTCTTTTCCTTGGAGTACTGTGCTAATACCAATGGCTTCTATTCCTTTTTACAGACCTACAGCCATGTAAAGTGCCTAATTAGAGACTCCAGAACGTCTTGATGATTTCCTTATTTCCTTGGCAAAGGGCAAGCTTTTTGTTAGATGTTTAGTGTTTACCCCGTGTCACTTTCAATATAGATTTTAATTTACACAAATAGGAGGTCTTTCTCATGTACTCATGGCCTTATTTTCTGCTTGGTTATACCAATGTAAATTAAGAGCAATTCAACCAAATAAAATAGAGTAACAGCAAAGGAAAATTAGCATAACTCAAAGGAAAGCCAGTCTACTGTTTAGTAATTATTTCTTTCATATACTCCAGATTCTCATGCTCATACACCCTTTAGAGAGCCAAAGCTGTAATAACAATGTTATATTTTCACAGAAAAAAAAAGTAGCATTTTCCTACTCACACAAAGAAGCCTTTTTTTTTTTTTTTAAGATAAGGGAATGTAGCTGGGCTGCATTTATTTTTCTATTTGTACAGTGGTAGCCACAATTAATAATAATAATATTATGGTGTATTTTTAGAAGAGACTATTTGCACATGTGAGACCTCATGGCATCAGAAAAGCATGTTCATTTTTATTGCACTACATCTCAGAATGAAAGACTGCCTCCCTCCATCAGTTTTGGGCAGCTTTACTGTTGTAAATTGTATTTCCAGGGGTGTTTTGAAAACAGATACATGTGGGATGGTCAGGTCAAGGAAGGGCAAAAGGAATATCTAGAAGACAACAGACCAAAACAGCCCTGACTTGGATGCAGCTTAGTTACACCATTAGGAGTATGACTTCAATATCTTCACTTCTATGAAAAACAACTGTGACATTTCAACTTAATGACTGAAAATTTTAAAAAGATATAGAAAATGAAATTTATTTGCCCTAATGTGAAGTCTCATGTACCATTTTTCTTCCATGCTCACCAGGAAGAGCATCCTGCAGATTTCCAGCTGTCACAAGCAGGAGAACATTACTGCCATCATTTACAACACAAGAGTCTTAGGGCCCTCTAAAGAAATTGCCTCTTTTAAGACTTTGCTTTAAATAGATGGAGGGAAAAAAGGTCTTGCTTCCACTCCCTTCTCCTCAGCCTTGCCCTGATGAATGGTGTTGCTCATGGGTGGAACAGCTCTGACAGACTTGGAACAGCCATTGTGTCTGATGGCAGGGATTTATTTCTGCAAGCAGCTTAAAAGTTCAGACATGACATTTCCAGATAGCGGCGACCAGTTAATTTCTAGAACAATAAATAACAAATGCTAAGAAGAACAGGGCTTTGCTCAGATTAAGCGTCTGTAGGACTTGCTCTTCCTTAACACATTCCTGTCCTGCAGTGGCTTGGCCTCTTCCTCCAAGCAAACTGGAGGCAGAGCTGGGCACCACCTTATTGGAGGAGAAGGCATTATTTGTACATGTGTGTCTGTTGTACATACACATATATACCTGATGTTTATACACAGACATCATAAAGCAAGGCAGTAAACAAATACCCACGGTAATTAATCACCTGGGGGTCCAGGAGACACAAAGGGGCCATGTAAGAGGAGAGCTGGTCATGAGCAGAGGCAGCCACGTGCTGTCAAGGCTTCTCAGTCCAATTTTTTGGAGCTACTTTCAGCAGTGGACGGGGATTTTTCTATTAGCAGATAAGAACTGAAGGTTGGACAGCATGACATAAATCCCAGAAGATCCATTATTGTTCATTTGTTACAGAAACACAGAAACCTAAAAGGAGGGCTTAGCTCCAGCCTTTGGCGTCCTACCGAGAAGGAGTATTGAATTTACACAACTCCTTTCCTACGCTGTAAAATGTATCAAAATAAACATCTTATACAATGTAGTTGTCTTCCTCCCCTCTTACCTGTCCCTCACACACAAACTCAAAACAGTGCCCAGGAGAAAAAAAAGCCCAAAAAAACAACACAATAAGAGACACCTTTATCAGCCTCAGCCATCTGCGTTCCTTTAGTCTGATCCAAGCGTTTTGGCAGGCATGTGTGCAGCTTGCTCCTACCCCACATCATCCTGCCCTGCAAGAAACAGTCCCCTCCCTCTTCCTCCCCTCTCTGCTGGCGTGGGTCAGGCAGCCTTCTGAGTCCCTTAATTCCAGGACTTGAAATAACAAGGTATCAGTGCATACGTTTCACTAATTATGATCTCAACGCAATCACTGAACCTCATGCCGAGGAACTACAACCCCACTTGGTACCCTTGGCCCAAAAAACAAAACAGATGTCAAAAAACCCACACAACTTTCAGTGCTGACCATAGGACTTATTTGGAGCTTAGAAATTTATAGGTAAAAATAAAATAAACCAGGCTAATTCCTCAAAAGTTTGAAGTGCAGGAGTTAAAGGCACTGTTAGAGAAAGAAAACAATGGTAAGAAAATCACCACCACCATAAATCAGTTTCCAGACAATCTGACATGACCCTACTGGGGTTAAAAATCTGGATTTTCATTAATTTGTTCACCGAAATCATAAAGGTTCAAATTCTTTCCTCAAAGCAGACGGGCATAAAAACTTTATAAGGCAACTTTCAAAGGGAATAGAATCATGCTCAGAAAAAAAGAGTCATTTAAATACACACAGAAATGCAGGTCTCAAAAGCGTAAGACTGCAATAAACTACAGATTTTGCCTTCTGTTCCTAAACAGCCTTGTAATTGCAACGTGTCTTCAATATTTCAGGAAGCATGACATTTTGATCGATTAAAAAGAAACCTTGTATTGAAAAGAATAAAGAATGAAAACAGGGAAAACACCAGGAAACCTGAAGTGTAATATTACAGAAGAAAACCCCTATGGAAAATTCAAGCTTTAAGCACATATACTACAGATGTGCAGCACCGCTCTGGCATCTTATTTATCCCTCTGAACTACTTCAGGAGAATTCTCTCAATTTATCAAAAATGATCCAGAAAGGAGTTGACATGAAAAGCACTCAGCTCAGCTCTCTCCCCGGCTCCCCAAGGAACAATCTATTTCCTAGTACACTGCAAGGGAAATAGCATCACGTATTTCCCCATACACAGTGCCCACGGCAAACCCACCCCCTCCAGCTTCAAATAGTGGGGTTTTCTGTCTTAATATACATAGATGGCCTGTGATGTGAACTCTGTTTTTCCCTCTCCCCAGCTCCTTTGGGATGCTACACATCAAATTCTTTTTTGAAAGCCAATTAGCATGGCTCTGTGTAATTCAGTGCTATCTAGTGTTGGATGCTACTTAAATTAATTTGGTACAAGTAGGATATAAATTCTGCTCCATAGCTTAGAAAGAGGACTACACATCTGGGTAGGTGAAACATCATACACATGTTCTTAGAACTAATAGACTTCTTCTGGGTTATATGTCAGGAAATATTGCAGCTACCAAAAATAAAATATTTGCCTTAAAACCCAAAGACAACTAGATATGAAGCACTTGCTGAAAATCTTAAATTAATATGTTCTACTCATTCATATTTTAGACAAAAAAAAAATCTTGAAAAAGCTTCAGAAGCATTAAAATTCAAATGTCTCCAAAGAAACCCTTAAGGAAAAAAACTTAAATGATTTTATAACAAAAACTAACACTCATTAGCATAACTCATTGGGTAGAAAGTTGTCCTTTGTTATTTTTTGCTTCAACAGTAGATAATAAACTCACATAAGAAGCAGTATCAGAACAGAGTTATGAGCCAGCCCAGAGCAGCTCCGCATGCGAGGCCTGCCAGAAAGCCCCCGGCAGGATTGCACACCCTGCTTCCAAAGGCAGGACACACACATGGGTGCTGCTGGCCCAGCTCTGCTCTCCAGGAGAGACCTTGGGAATGAGTTGTGATGCTCCATCTGGTGATGGAGACCTCCAAAAGCAGCTGCTGCCATAACCCAGCTCATAAATCCCCTCTTCGTTCCCATCAGCGACAGAGACAGTCATGCTCAGTACTCTTAAGATGCCCCATAAAAGAGAGATCCAGCTAAGGGCCTGGAAAGGAGTCAACAGTAACTTGTAAAACACGAAGTCTCCAGCTCGTCAGTTTTATCTGTGCCGTTCATACAGAATTAAATAAGGAGTAGGCAGAATTAAATTCTTATTTACTACTTCTTAGTAGATGACATGAGGGCTGGAGCACCTCTTCTGTCAAGACAGGCTGACAGAGCTGGGGTTGTTCAGCCTGGAGAAGGGTCCAGGGAGACCTCAGAGCACCTTCCAGTTCATAAACGAGCTACGAGAGAGCTGGAGAGGGGCTATTTACAAGAGTTAACATATGGCACACCACAAACCTATTCCCATTGGTTTCACTTAAAGATCTGTGAGAAAAACGCTGTCTTCGTGTTTCAGCTCTGTTAGAGAACCCAAATCAGCTTCACAGGGCTCTTAGGAGTCATATTCCCTCACATGGCCACTGCAGGGAACCCAAACTTGGCCATGGGATGATGCCACCTCTAGGACCAGAGTGTAGAGGGGCGGGAAGATGACACACTGCAAGAAGATGCTCTTCTCCAAAAGCTCCTTCCACCTGTCTGAGCCTCAGAGCTGCTGAATGCCTTTCTGGCTGCAGGTCTGGATGGCTGCATTAATTGCAACAGAACCCTTACACATTTATTTAAGATCCCTGTGTCAATACAAGCCACAGCCTACCAACAGTGGGCATGTGTGACAGCTGCAGAATGTGAAAAAAAAAATGAAATGCTAAGGCAAACTCTTGTTTCCATTACTTTTTGCGTAGCTGCTGGCACATAAATTACCACTTCATAGCAGGCCCTTTGAAATTCTTTTGCATTAACTAATGCAACTCTCTATTTTTACAGTGTGATCATGGCTATCAGCTTCCATCTGTTCTACTGTCCTTTTGGAATGTTTTCGCTGTGAGGAAGTAAACAAAAATAGATCACTGTAAAAACAAACCTGCCTGACAGTCTAGACTGAGGGTCTAATTAAAAATAGGATTTATTAGAATAGAGAGAAACGTCGCAGTAAAACAAAGACACAGTTTCTCTAACATATCTGGTATTATTCTTGGCAAAGCCAAGTCAGGCTATAAATTCACTGAAACAAATCAGGATGGCACTAATGCACTATTCTGATCGAGCATCGCTTTTCCAGACTTAGGGAATGTGTTAGGAAAACTCTTTGTTTCACTTCACTTTTAGTCACCATAAATTCCTTTTTTAATTGGAACACGAGAGCGTTAGGGCTTGTCTCCACACAAGGTCTTGCACAGAGTAAGAAAGCAAACTGAGTTAACAGCAATGCTACTCCTCTAGTCTAGACACAGTTAAAACAAACTGTACCAGCAGAACTATGTCATGCCAAGGGCTTGCTTTGATATAAATTAGATGGACACCTTGCTCCTGGAGGGGTGGGAAGTGGCAATTCAAATTTGAAAAGACTCAGAACACGGAAACTCCTGCCAGTCAAAAGGGAACGAGCATCCTTCGGTGAGGTGCAGTCTCAGAGAAACCGCACAGGAAACAGGACAAAACAGCAGCAAAGATCTCAGACACCACCACCAACACCGTCTTGCCCCAGTAAAGACACAGGTGAGGGCTGGGGACACCAAGAGGGCAAGCAGGCATTGGTGACCAACTTCTGGAGCAAATGAGCAGCCACTGACTGCTTCACCCGACACATGGAAAGAACCCTGCACTCCCTCAGCCCTGGGGCTATCATTTTACATGGAAAAGGACTCACTTATTAACATCGATAGAGCCCAAGAGCCACTTGGAGATTTGTATGAAGAATTTAACACTTAGCAAAAATAAGCACATGAAAATTTTGCCCTCTTTTTTTTGGCTATTATTTCTACTGTTTGCATTAGAGACGCATGAAAAATAATATTTTCCGTAATAAAGAATGTTGTTTTTAGAAGTCTAGTGATTTTTACCATAAAAATTATGAAGTGACCTCACATGCAAAAATGCTCAAAGGCTGCTAAAATAGCAAAGAAATGAGAAATTCTAGATATTAAGAACACATAGCAAGACAGAATCATTAAAGAAATTAGAGAGGATTAAAAAAGGGCCAACTTTGAACCAAAACACACAAATTAGTTTTGAATAGTTTTCCACATAAGGAACATTCATCTCCCACTCTAGTTCAAGGACAACTTAGAGATCCTTTTTCAGATCGTGCACGTGACAGCAGTAACTTAAATCATTACACGTTTCTTGGAATCAGCAATATCAGCTCTAGGAAGAAAAACAAAAAACGTCTTTGGAGCTGGGACAAGGCAGCAGATTTTCATTGTTTACTCCAACATTTCATGAGCAGCTTCCTTTGTCAGGCAACAATTGATGTGCCATGTATCATTAAAGAATGAACCGATTTATAAATAGCATGAATACAAGGAGAACCCCATTGTTCTTATTTCTGCTGGTAAATACGAGACATGCCAGATAAGACTTCTCTGAAGTGGGTTTCAAATTCCCTTACTAAATTTAAGGTCTTCCACTAGCCAGCTTGGCTAGAGAAGTAGCACCTTCAGTGTCTGGCCCCACCAGGCCACCCCTTTTCCTCTCTCAATCAGATGAGGAGCGACACCACACCCCTGAAGCAGTACCTGCCCAAGGAACGCAGGAGTGACACAGAGCTACCTCAGCCACACTACGTAGCCTGGACTGAGACAAAAAGCTCCACATCAGCTATTTACACCATGCAATCCTGGGTTTGTGAGCACGGCTGCAGTTCATACTGAGTCAAGGCAAAATGTCCTGTGATTTTCTTCCCAGGAAGCCAGGGCCATTCATTCTGCTTGTCTTCATTAATTTCCAGATCTTTACTAAGCCAGCAGCAAGCATTGTCTGAAACCCCCACATCTTGCCTGAATAAAGAACAATCTCCCAGCTTGGAAGTCCAAGACTCCCAACAGTGTCAATCATGAAGTACTCACAAGATGAAGCTACAAATGCTCAAGTGCAGAAGAAAACCCAGTGTCTCATTTCTCCCTTTCTGCAAAAGAAGACATCTCTTTTGGGAGGGTACTAACACTCCCAGGTAAAAAGCACTAATGGGATCACTGATCTGCCTCTCCAAGTATTTCCATTTTCAAATCAATACCATCACTAAATCTTTCATTTGAAGTCTATTCACTCTCCTCATTTACAGCCTTCTCCTCCTTTCCTTGGAAAGGATGGACCTATTTAAAGTATATGAAAGATGTTGAACTGAACGAGGAGTTCACCCCCTCTCAATTGGCACAGATGATATATACATCACTACATATGATATATAGAGGGACTGTTGGTTCCTAGCAAACCCACAGCTCCCTTCAAGGAAGCCACCCACTGAAGGGTTAAACATGCTAACTGGAGATCCTGTCTAATTCCTCCTAATCCCTAGTAACACAGCACAGAAGATGAGGTATTGTCCCTGGGTTCCTGTTATTGCTGCCAGACACAAACCAGGGTACAACACACGGCCACCCAAAATATCCCGCAGCACACGGTCCTTGTTTGGGGAGGCAGGACTGAGGGGAGTCCTGTGGTGTGCAAGTGATGTCAGTAGGCATTAGTCATTCTACATTAAATATAAAATCATGATGGTGAAACCCTCAGCCCTGCCCAAGAAGTTAAAAGAGAATTTATGTTGGAAAGCCAAGAGAAAGGAGTTTAGCAATTGCTGAGGGGTTTTTTCCTAGCAGGAACATTTAAAAAGGTACAGAATGGCAGACTGAAGGGATCCCTTCAGGACACCTACACTACTCTTTTTTACACGAGATCAACAGTGATGACGGTATTAACCTAATTATTAATACAACAGGGGGAAAAGCTAAGACTGATCACAAAACACATTCACACAATGTCAAATATTATCTGACACTGTTATATTACACCATCTAGCTGTAAAATACACTGGAACAAGCACTTGGGTTTTCTTTACAAATCTCAATTATTTGGTATTTGAAGAAAACTTTACCTCACTACTTGCACTTTTCTGACACACACCCCACCACTTTTCTCTCCATGTAATAACAAACAGGGAAATAGACACAAGATAAAAGCTAGTGCTAAAAAAAATAAGCCACAAGTTGTAAATAAACCTCTTTGTTTCCTAAACTTTTTGCTGTTACTTTACTGAAAATAACAGAAACCTTCAGTTTCAAGGCATGTCAGCTGCTTTGGGTTCAGCAAGGGATTCCCCACAGTCCTGCCATTGCAAAGCTCTGCCCTTGGACACTTTGTTCACAAAGCACTTACATACAACCCTGGGAGCTGTGCAGTCAGTGGGTCTTTAGTCTGATCCCATAGGGCAAACCCCAGGGATGGATGAGAAATATTGCAAAGATACTTTCTTCTTCAATTAGAGCACTAGGTGAACCTTTTCCATATATTTGATATTATTTGAAAAAAGAAATAAAATAAATTAGTGACAGAATTTAGGGAAAAAATAATCACACCATTTCCCAAGGACAAGGATTAATTCACTTCTAGAGCAAGTGGTTTCACACAAGTCTGCTCTTCTTTTATACTGCCTGCTGGCAAGACAAAGCCTGGTCACTGTTTCAAAACTGTAAATATCTCTATTTCACACCAGGTATCTGTCACCCAAACCCATTGCTGGAGTCTCTACTAGACAAAAGATCTATTAACTTCCTTACTCCCTCTCTTTTCACCAGTCTTGGACAGCACATTTAGCACTGGGCAGCTCCCCATGCTCAGTGGTTCACTCACATGCCACGGTGCAATTAAGATGATTTCTGGCATCAGGGCAGAGAGTGTAGCAGGCAATGAAGAATAATCATGAAGACATTGTTAAGAATATCCTATCACAGTTTTTCCCTTTTCTTTAACCATAGGGAGACACAAAACCCAACATACTCTTCACAAGAGAAGGAAGAAAAAAGTACACAATATTCATGCTTTTCCCCACCCAAAAAAAAAAAAAAAAAATCCAAACCAAAACCAACAAACAAAACCAAAGAGAAAATAAACAAAACTTATACCCAGGTTATGTGCGCAGAGAGCTGTCAGATATGGTGACATCAGACCTACTGGGCTTTGTCTGCACACCTGCACTGATGTTTTACAACTTTTCTTGGGGGAATCTAAAGTCAGCCAGTCTTCATCTCACCATGTATATACCATAAAAGAGTTGAAGACATTACAGACCAAAGAACACTTCAGTTTAGTGGCTGTAAATACTCCACAGGTTCCCACACATTTTTTGTCTCTCATCAGTGTTCTTGTTACACCACCAGTCAAACCATCACCTTAAAACCCAGGACTGGAATAAAACACTAAACCTTCTGGATTACACATTTGATGTGCAGATGACACAGAGCATGAGTGTGCTTTAAGGTGGGTTGCTCACATACTTGGGCACTGGCTAATCTTTTATGAAATAAGATTGACAGCAAACTCTTAAGACCAAAACGTGTGCACCGCATACATCAGACCAAACTCCAAAAACATTTCCATCCAAAAGAAATGTGGAAAAAAAGCTAAGTTGCTTATTCAGCACCCACTGACAGTCAGCTTGCACAAAGAATGTCACTGCAGTAGTTCTTGTGTTGGACAGCAAAAGCCTTCTAGAGAAATCCCATCAGTTAAGAGAAAGACTGCATATGGTTATGTTTTTGAAAGTTGAAAGCTGATTATAATTTATAATACATTTATAGGGAATCACAGTAAGCTAATTACATTTGGGAGAAGACACATTTTAGCGGCTATAAAGACTCAACCAGTAATAGGAAATTCTAACTCCCAATTATGCCTCTCAATGTTCTTTACAGAATAAAACATTTGCTTGTGATTTCAGATGCTGTTTGTATTCAACAATATAAAAGTTGTTTGCAATTTCAATGGTTGTTCTCTTCCCTGCTCAGCAAATACTCATGTTAAGTGCTTCTACAACGTGTAAGAATACTGCAGCCATAAGGTTGGGTCTCCTATGAGTCTTTCCCCAGTCAAGAAACTCTGCTCACACTCAGGAGTTGAAGGGTTATGATCCAAATACCTACTGACAAAGGCCTGACCCTCAAAACAACTGTACATCAAGACAAAGTATGACATAATAAGGAAAAAATTATAAAGGTGTATCTTTTAAAAATTGCTGGCAGGTGTACAAAGACATGCACAACAGGAATATTCTCATAAAAGTGGCATGAATTATTTAAACCAGCAGCACTACTAAAACAGGTCATTTTCCAATACACCACTGTTTGTCAAAACATGACCATCAGCAGCACATTGCACACACACCAGGACGGGATCACATCTCTGACATGGAACAATGCTCAAATTCCCTGACAATCACTTCAGAGATATCTGTCACTGCCAGTATAGGAGAGCAAGGTTACACACCTACACAGATCATACTTAACCTGCAGAAGAAACAACAAAAAAGCAGCTATGAAGAGAAAGAATCCACAGCTGCCAAGTAAGAATCGGAAACACCGCTTTTGCTAAAATCAAACAGAAGAAAACCCCAAACCTGCAAACCACAGTATCAAAACTAAGACTTAAATCCCAGGAGGAAGTAGAGCTGGGGGATCTGTAGGGCTGTGCAGTGCTGCAGGAGTATGTTCAGCCAGAGAGGGAAATAGCTGAACCACTACACACTACCAGCATCCTCTGCTGGCTGAGCCACTCAGCAGTGCCAGCCCCAAATTTCCAAGGAATGGCAAGTCAAAGGCTCATGGTGAAGTGCGGAAGGCAGCTCCAGGAGATGCTGCAACTTAAAGCAAACACAGCACTTCTTTTCACACCTGGCTTCTCAGTATTGCCTCAGAAGACAGCAAGAATGGTGTGAATGATCAGCTCTGTGACTCAAGACAGAGCAAATAAAACACTTCTACTTCACAGATGACATTTCAAACCTCTTTTCCACCCTTTGCTTTTCAAGTCAAAGGCAGAAAACCTTTAAAGACCCTTCAGTCAAGGGTCTCTGATTTCCCCAGTTACTGTGTTCAGCTTCGTGATAAGGAAAGTTTCCAACTAAAATGTTACACTTTCACCACCTGTCACATCCAAGAACAGAAACAAGACCATTTTCATACTCATCAGTGAGTTAGGTAAAAAAGTAACCTAAACTGGAGCTGTGTGAGGAGACCTACTATCCCAGGGATTTAGCCAGGCAGGGATGGCAAGAACTTCCATGACTGGAGACACTACATGAGCTTTTCAGAGCCAGTTCTAGTGTCCAATACTGCAATGAAAGGCCAATCATAACCCCCAAATTACACAGGAGTAAAAAGACAGGCAAATAAGTACTGAATAAACCTTTACCTCTGCTCGTTGTGTGCGGGGCAAAACAGAGGACTTTTCAATGGCATAAACATCCACCAGGTAGAGTCGTGCTCCTTGCTCCCTGTCCAGAATGGCAGCAGTCTGGATGACCCCAGTGTGGCGCCCGATGGTGAAGAGGCGTCCAAGGCTCTTGTCATCACACCGAACGGACACAATGTAATATTCCACCTGCGCCTCAGAGCCCCGCGGGCTCGCCGCTTCCAGGGATATCACGTTTGTCCCAATGGGCTCGCCCTCTTTCAGGATGGTGATGTATTTGGGCTGAGTGAAAACAGGCCCGTCAACCCCTTGCAGAATTATAGTCATCTCAGTGGTGGATTTTCTCCTTTCGGGGCCGAGGTCAGTGGCAGAAACTATGAGATTGTAGATGAGCTGAGAAGGCACCAATGCTGAGGCTACTCTTAAATCTCCGCTGTAGCGATCCACAATGAAGGTTTCAGTATCTCCATTGACTATCTCATATTCCACCTCCCCATTGGCACCCTCGTCAGGATCCGCAGCAATAATTGTGGTTAGGATTGAACCGATCACAACCGAGGGGTCAGCTGCGAGGGCGTTTTGTGATATGAACACAGGGACATTGTCATTTTGATCTGTCACCAGAATGGTCACATTCTTGAGAGCAAATCGCCTGGACTCCACAGGAACAGCCTGATCGGTGGCTTTGACTGTTAACTCAAAGAGATTGGCAAACTCCCGATCGATTTCAGCATTGGTAAATATCGTCCCTCTCACTTCATCTATACGGAAGTGATTCCCCCTTGGCATCTGCTGGATGATTGCATACGTTAGCTGCCCGTTAATATCCGCATCAGGATCGTGAGCAGTCACAGATATTACAGAGCTACCCACAGGAACATTCTCAACAATTGATTTAAAGATGTCTCCCGGAGGAAAGTGAGGAGGGTTATCATTGAAATCCCTAACGTGTATTACCACTGACATCGTAGAGGACCGCGGGGGCCTTCCTTGGTCTTTTGCTGTTATGTTTAGCTTATACAGAGATTGCGTCTCAAAGTCCAGTTTCTTGGCAAGAAAAATACTCCCAGTGTTGGGACTGATGCTAAAGGTCCCGTGATTGTTTGTCCCTGTAATGCTATAGTGGAGGTCAGCATTATCACCTGAATCAGAATCAGTGGCAGTGACAGACGACACCAGTTCACCAACCCTCATATTTTCCAAGACATCCACTAACAAGGTTGATTTAGGGAAGGAAGGGCTGTTGTCATTTTCATCCAATACATCAATGCTCAACATGCAAGTTGAGCTTAGGGAAATGGCTCCAGAGTCTACTGCTTGGATGACAAGGGAATACGATGCAGTAGCCTCATGATCTAGTTTGCCTACTAAGGTCACTTGGCCTGTGCTGCTATCTATTGCAAACTGATTTTCTTCATTTCCCTTAATTACAGAGTAGTGAATCAACCCATTAACCCCTTCATCAACATCTGAGGCAGAAACTCGCAGCACCTGTGTCAGATTTGCTGCCAATTCTGATATAGTAGCTTGATAAAGATCTTTCAAAAATTTGGGGGCATTATCATTGATGTCTTTCATGTAGATCTGCACAGTTGCCTGATCTTTTAGGGGCTTCGGCAACCCCTGATCTGTTGCTATTACTGTGAGACTAAATACTGCAGCTCCCCTCTGTCTCATAAGAGCTTCTCTGTCAAACTGATGAGTGCTTCTGATTTCCCCAGTTACTGTGTTCAGCTCAAAATCTGGCTGCATATGCTCAAATGAATACCTGACCTCACCATTTGGCCCAAAGTCTTTATCTACAGCATTTATTTTACCCACATACGACCCGCCTCTCTGCTCCTCTTCAAAATAAAACACATAGTTGGTACTGTTGAACAGGGGCCTGTTATCATTTACATCCTCCAGAATCACAGTAACGTTCACAGTAGCATTGAGTGGTTCTACTGCTCTATCAGAGGCAACAACCAGCAAAACATATCTTTCCTGAAGTTCACGGTCCAGTTCACTTTTTATATACAGCTGACCATCTGGGAATATGCCAAAGGCATCCCCAGCATTTCCTTCAATTATACTGTAAGCTATTTCACCGTTCACTCCCGAGTCTTTGTCAGAAGCCTGTACCTTAAAGAATCTGGAATTTACAGGCTCTGACTCCAAAATAGTAATTTCATAGGAAAGCTGGTCAAAAACAGGCGAGTTATCATTTACATCATGGACAGAGACAGTCAGGATAAAGTTGGAAGACAGCTGAGGCACCCCCATATCCGAGGCCAGGATTTCAACCTGGTAAGACCCAGCATTTATGTCAAGTGGCCCCGTTAAGCTTATAGCACCAGTTTTTTCATTGATTGAGAACAAGCCCTTTGGGTTTTGCTTAAGGCTGTAAAGGACCATGCCATTAACACCTTCATCAGGATCAAGAGCTTTGGCCTGGAATATGGTATGCCCAGCTTTCCAGTTCTCAACAACATTTACACTTTCCACCACGTGAATGAAGTGTGGGGAATTGTCATTTAAATCTTTGACAGTTATATTGACCACGGCATCGCCTGTTATCGCCCCACCTCTAGCAACCACCTTCAGCTGGTAAAACGCCTGCTCCTCCCTGTCAATAATACTGGCTGTGGTGATCTGCCCCGTCACCCTGTTGATGGCAAACACGCCCCTCTGGTCACCTGTCGTAATGAGGTAACTGATATTGGTGTTGAGGTCCATGGTGGAAGCAAAAACAGTACCCACGTGGTAACCCAGGGCAACATTTTCAAAGACAACAAAACTGTACATGCCCTGGCTGAAAACAGGGGGGTTGTCCTGGGTGTCCAAGACAGTGATGGTGACAATGGCTTGGTTCTGTGACTGAAGATTCCCACCATCAGTGGCCACGATCTGCAACTGGTAAGCAGTTTTCTCCTCCCTGTCGAGGGCTATTTTTGTTGTGATGACCCCTGTCTGGCCATGGACCTGAAACCTGGAGGTATCTCCAGCTGAGATGCTGTACTTGACTGTCCCATTGGGTCCCAGATCGGGGTCCGCAGCAGACACAGTGGTCACATAGGTTCCAGCTGGCTCATTCTCTTGGATATGGGCAAAATACTGAATGGGGTAAAACACAGGGCTATTGTCATTCACATCCAGGATGGTCACATTAACTCGGGCTATCGAAGAAAGGGGAGGAGAGCCCAAATCAGTAGCCAAGACCTGCAGGGAGAAGTGAGACTGCTCCTCCCGGTCCAGCTGCGAGATGGTGCTGAGCTTGCCCAAAACCGGGTCCAAGCGAAACATCTGGCGAGGGGTCACAGAGGAGGGGCCAACTGCTGCCAGGGCTGGCTCAGCTTCCTGCAGGGAGAAGCGAACGGTCCCATTGTCCCCCAGGTCCCCATCGGTGGCACTTAGGACAAGCAGCTCAGTTCCTGATGGGGAGTTTTCAGCCAGGGACACCTGGTAGCCCTCAGGTTGACCGAAGCGAGGCTTGTTGTCATTGACATCCAGGATGGTCACAACCAGCTGTGCATAGGAGAATTTGGGCTGCACCCCCTGGTCACGGGCACTGATGTTGAGCACCACCTGAGAAGCAGTCTCCCGGTCCAGCCTGCTGGAGCTGGATGTCCCCGCAGTATGCCCAGCAGTGCCACCCTCAGGGCCGGCTGTGGTGACCAGCCCGCTGTGCTCGCTGATGCGGAACCAGCCCAGCTCGTTGCCCGAGACAATGCTGTACTTGAGGTTGGCGTTGAGGCCCGAGTCACGGTCTGTGGCACTGAGGCCCCGCACGTAACTGCCCAGGGGCACGTCCTCACTGATGTTCACCCTGTACACCGACTGCCCGAAGACAGGCGGGTGGTCATTGATGTCATTCACAAAGATCACCAGGCTGGCCACCGAGGAGCGGCTCACGGGAGCTGCCACCGCTCCATCAGGGGAAAAGACAGAAGTGGGGGAGCCTGGAGGTGGTGGTGGGGCCCCGTAGTTATCCGCCACTGCCACGGTAAGGTTATAGGCCGGGATGCGTTCCCGGTCCAGCGCGGCCGCTACCTTGATAAGGCTGAGGTTGGGTACCTTACTGCTGTGCACCTCAAAGTGCCGCTGCTCGTTTCCCGCCAGGATCGACACGGAGATGTTCCCGTTGGCCGCGGGAGAGTCGGCATCGCTCACCGTCAGCAGGGCCACCACTGTGCCAGGGGCCGCGTTCTCATCCACAGAGGCAAACCGGGAGGTGGCCGGGAAGTAGCGGAACTTCACCCGGGGCTCGTTGTCATTGACATCGAGCAGGCGAATGAGGGCCTCGGCCCGGCCACTCAGCGCTGGTACCCCTCGGTCCATGGCCTGGACGGTCAGCGAGTACTGCTGCCGCATCTCGTAGTCCAAGCGCTCACGGATGCGGATCACCCCACTCTCAGGGTCCACCTCAAAGGGGAGGCTGCCAGCCCCGTCCCCAGCGCCGCTGCCATCACCTCCCTCCAGGCGGTAGCGGATGTCAGCATTGGTGCCCTCATCAGCATCAGCTGCTGTGACCTGGAGAACGCTGGCCCCGACAGGCGCATCCTCAGGCACTCGTGCCTGGTAAAGTGTCTGGCTGAAGATGGGTGGGTTATCATTGATGTCCTGGACAGTGACGTTGACCTGAAGGTACCCTCGCCGACGGGGCTCGCCCTTGTCCTCCACCTGCACCAAGAGCTGGTAGGCGGGGGTGGCCTCCCGGTCCAGCCCTCCACGGGAAACCAGGTGCAAGAAAGCTCCCTCACCGCTGGGGTTGAGGGTGATGTTGAGGCGGAAGCGGCCCTCCTCGTTGCCGGCCACAATCCGATAGGAGCCGTGGTCCACACCATTGGTGCCACTGTCGGCGTCGGTGGCAGTGTCCAGGATAAGCTGGCGCCCGCTGCCCGTGTCCTCCTTGAAAGTCACCACGATGGAGGGGTCGGGGAAGACGGGCGCGTTGTCGTTGAGGTCGAGCACCAGGACGCGCACCTCGCTGGGGTAGGTGGGCTGGCTGGAGAGCACCACCAGGTCCACCACGTCGCTGGCCAGGCTCTCGCGGTCGATGGTGGCGCGGGTGTGCAGGGCGCCCGAGGTGGCGTTGATGGCGAACAGCTCGTGGTGCTCGCTCAGGCGGTAGGTGAAGCCGGGCCGGGTGGCGATGGTGCCCACCCAGGTGCCGGGCGGCTGCTCCTCCAGCACCCGGAACACCTGGCGCGGCTCCGCGGCGGCGGCGGCGCTCCCCAGCGGCGGCAGCAGCGGCAGCAGCAGCGACAGCAGCAGCGGCGGCCCGCGGGCGGCGGGGAGGCGGCCCATGGCGACCCGGGGGCGCAGCGCCCCGAGGGGGCGGCCAGGAGCCGCCGCTTGCCCCGCTCCCGCTGCCCTGCCCGCCGCCTCTCTCGGCACCCTCGGACGCTGCGCTCCGGACGCGGACGGGAGCGGACCCGGCGGCGCGCCGCGCTCACGGGACGCTCCGGCTCTGCCTCTGCCGCCGCTCCTCCCGCCGCCGCTCCGGGGCTGGGGGGCGGCCGGGGGCGCCGCGCCGCATCGCCGCTCAGCAGCCGCCGCCGCTACCGCCGGGGGCCCCGCTGCCCGCCGCTCCCGCGCGGTGCCCGCCGCCCCACCGGCATGCCCGGGCGCTCGGCGGCCGAGCCGGTCCGTGATCCGCGGCCGCCCGGACCCAACTTTGCCCGGCGCTCATGGATCCCGGCCCTCTTGACGCCCGGGCCGGCTCCCCCCACGGGCGCCCATTGGCCGCCGCGCCGCCCCGCCCCGCCCCCGGCCCGCCCCCCGCACCTGAGGGGCCGCCCCGGCGGGACCGGGACGAGCGGGCGGGGGGGAGCCCGGCCGCGCCGGGAGCGGGGCGCGGGTCCCCGGGGCGGTCCCGCCTGGAGCGGGGAGCGAGCCGGGAGCTCGGCGGGCCGGGCACAGCGGGTCGGGCTGCCCCGCACGCCGGGGGCGGTGCCGCCGCTTACTTTGGAGGCAGTTGTGGAGGGAACTTGCGGGACCCGTTATCCCGGGAAGATGCGGCGCTGGCCGCGCCTCCCGCGGGCTGGCAGCGCCCTCTGCTGCCCGGCCGCGCCTGTCACCGCCCGGCGCGGCTCTCGGCAGCGGGGGAGCATCACCGGCGTGCCGGAGCATCCCACGGGAACCGTATCCTCGGTCCAGCGAGCGACTGCCACGCCCGACCGAAAGCCCCCACCGTCCTCCATCCCAAAAAGCCTGTAAAACAGCGAGGAAGCTCCTTTTCCCTGCGGTGCTGCTGGAAGCAAAAGTTTTCGTTTTGTAGGCGTTGGCCGTTAAATACAAGCGGGGTCGGGAACACAAATCTATAGATAGCAATTAAAGTGACAAGGTAAATGCAGCATAACCACCTGATGGATCAGCAAATTACAGAGTTTATTTATCCCTGTGAGGGAGTTAATGAACATGGTAGTGTATTTTCCGGCATGGAAAAGTTGGAAAAGTGAGAAATGAAGTGAAAGAAAGGGAGGAGAGTGTAGAAGGATAAGGTGTCGAATGCAGAATACTAGTACCCTGGATATGATGAAAAAAGGGAGCACTAGCACCAATCTTGACTGGAAGCAGTAAGGAGGAAGAGGTGGTTCCTGTTCCGTATTGTCATCTAGCACAAAGAGATACCTCGGGCCAGTAACTCCTGCAAATCCTCTAGGGGTGGAGCCTTACGCCCGCGACCAGCCCCGACCCTGGGGACACTGCAGCCAGCTGTGAGGGACGGGGAGGTTGAAAGCCTGGTGCCCAGCCCTTCTCCCTGCATGGCAGTGCTGTTGTCGCAGGGAATCTTTCCTCTGGCACACAGCTGTCCTCAGCCTGTATTTAGTTTTTCGCTTTTCGGCGTCTGCTACCGACCGGGAGAAGGACTTTTGTGCCTCGAAGTGCTCTGCTTTTCCTAGCTGCACTAGTTCAGTAGGAGATAAGTTATCCACAATCTATCCTTGGTGTAAACACCTCCTCCTCTCTTGCGAGGAGCTGGGCAATAAATCCGTGGGACAGCTGAGAATGGATCGCCCGTGCTGTCGCCTGCCTGGATCCACAGCGCTGCCGCGGTCTGCACCAGTTCTTTGATATTTAACTCCACCTACAGGCGCGCATCGACCCTTGCCTGCAGCCAGCAAAAGTGTTCTCGAAAGGTGCTTTCTTCACTTGTATTACAAAAATGCTCGCAGTTTAGTTGATCCAGCAAAAGCCAACAGTGGTATTCACAAAGAAATAAGATTATATAGGCTGGAGGGGGAAGGATTACCCACGTAAGTTAACATCATCCTTCACTAGAATAGATCTTCAAGCATTCACCATATCTTAATCACTGGAGTTTTTTCCTCCCTCCATGGGATTTTTCACGTCTGCCAGGTAAATTTGACCTCCAAGTCAAAAACACAGCACTGAGAAATATTCTGACACCCCCTGAAAGAGATTTTGGTTCTTTCCCTAATGAACAGGTCAGAATAAATCACTAGCTGACTATTTTATGTGTGGAACAAGCACAATCTTTTCCTGACATTGTTCAAGCTTTGCTGTGCCCACAGTTTGTGCTTTTCTCTGGGCTCTTCTCTCAAATGTCAAAATAAGAAATGCTGCTACAAAAGCATGAAAATTCAAATATATGAAAGCAAAACACCAGCCTTTTAAATACTGTACATCAGAGGTAAGCAAAATGGCTAAAATTCTGTGAAAAGAAAATAATATCCAGAAAGGAGGAGAATATCTAGACAATGGGACTTAAAGCACCATTTTTTTGCTACTCTAGAAATCCATAAGTAATATCTGTCAATATTAGCTACCAGAATTATGATGTGTGCCCCTTCCATTATACTAACAGAAAATTATACATTGAAAAATTTTGCAACTCACATGAGAATGAATCAAAAAAAATCTATTTGCCAGTTTACAGGCCATGTAATTTAATATTTGCAATTATATCAATAATTTGATATGATAAATGCAAATATTTCTGAGTTTCTTCAAAAACATAGGTTGCTTAAGCCTTTTGCACCTGTAGATGTAAAGATGTTTTTCTAGATATGAGTCATTCCCAAAAGAAAAAAGAACACCCTTTGAATTTCTGAAGTGCTTCAATATATCAAAATTCCATTTCGTAGGATTCAGCAAGTGCTTTTCTAAATCCAAACGTTTATAAAACGTTATACAAAACTTTACAGACAATTTTCAGTTACCAAAACAATTACAGGCAATTTCTTAAAAATAACTTTCTCATTGCAGCTGTATTATATTTTTACTGTGAGCTATTTCAAATATAGCCAAACTTAGAAGGTGTTTTTAAAACAATTGTACTTTTTTAAAAGCTATTTCAATGGCTAAGAAAAAGCCCATTGAAATTATAGCAGCTTTGGTAGGTATTAAGCAATGCCTTTATTATAAGGTCTGCTCATGTCAGTGGAATTACTCTGGTGGTTCATCAGCATAAGTGGTTTGAGTTTTGACCCCTTTCAGATTAACACATTTAGACAGAGTTAAGAGTGTGCTAAGAAGCACTCCACCACTCATAACTTGCAGGCATGGAAATAAAGTGAAGAAAAGGTCATTTTTGCACTTTTGTCTTGCCTCCGGCTCTGTTGATAACACCTCCCAACACTTCATCAGGCTTTCACCTTCAGATATGGAAGAAGCAATCTAATCCCAACACTGTCCAGCTCACACTCCACTGCAAAGTCTTAATAACGACCTCAGTGTCCACTGTCAGCAGATCAACACATCTGGCTGTCACGTTTAATGTGCTTCCAGTGCTATTTTGCCTGAAGTGGGCCATGATGCTGCTGAAATGTTGTGCTGGGAGGCAGAGACAGTGCAGAAGCGGAGGGCTGATGAATGAAATGAAAAGTTATAGGGAAGAAAAAAATTTTAATCATTTTTTTTTTCCTTGGGTAAGTCAAATGAAAATTGAATGCATACCTGTTATCTCACACAGCCCTCAGAGGTCCCAGGGTTGCAACTGGATATCACAACAGGGAGAGAATTTTATTCTGCAGCCAGAACAGGAACTGGTTATGAATTCAGCAGACCTGGCAGGTAGGTTTCTGTGTTTTGTATTTGATGAGCTGAAGGTAAGGGCACAAAAGCTCTGTTTGATGCACTGTACTCCACAGTGATGCAAGACTTGGCACTGGGCATTCTCATTATTCCTTGAAGGCAGCTGGAATCCTGCCCACACTTGCATCATTACAGTTTAATCGACGATCTTAAAGGTCTATTCCAACCTGAATGATTCTATGATCATCTACAGACCCCATCTTCATTGAAGTCTTCATTGATGTCTGACATTTCTTTCTTAAGAGGGTGCAACATCTGTTCAATGAATGAGTAAATATGTTTTTCTTTGGTCCTCTTATTGAGCTTTTTCTCCATTGGCTCCTTTTACTAACTGCATTTGAATTGTTGACACCACTTTGTATTTCAGTTAGGGACAGATGGAGTGGAAAACACCTTTGCTCCACCACTTGCTCCTTTGATGCTCCAGGAATAAAATATTACTATAGCATTTTTCTCAGGATGCAGTTTAGCAGTCATTGAGGCAGAATAATGTTGATTTAAATCAATAGGTATTGAACCCTACCTTTTCCTTATTACATAGATAATACACCATGAGTCCTGCTGTTGTTGTTGAGGATTGAACATGCCATAACATGCAAGTTTTACTTGCTGTGACATGAAACAATTCAGACTGGGCTACTCATAATGTGTCACTGAGAATCACATCCTCCCAGACAGGGACAGCAGCATCTGACTTTAGTGCCTGATTCAACTCCCAGTTGCCTTCCCAGTCACACTAATGAGAGCTGAATTGGCCTTTTGGTATTTATCACTTAATAGACTCGTTCTGCTTGGAAAAAGAAAATTAAAGTGTTTTTCCAGCCATGTTTTATAGCCTAGAAATATACTGGTCTGAACTCGGTAGTTTGATTTTTTCAACACCTGCTCTGCAACAGCATGTTTTCTTTTTCCTTTAAGAGTTAGAGCACTCCACAGGGCTCTTAACTGCATATTGTGGCTGTGGCCTTTTTTTTTTTTTTTTTTTTAATTAAGGTTTGGGGTTTTTTTAATAGCTCATGGCCTGGCTGCTGGTGAAACCCTACTGAAGGCAGCAGCTGCCACATTTTTAAAGATTTTGAAAAATATCCTCTACCATTCAAGTGTTAAATTCAGCATTATTCCACTGAAAGTCAGATACCCATCAAATAAACAGATGAATCCCATCACTCCTGAAGAGAAAAAGAAAGTGAAAATCCAATAAAAAATCCCTACCACATAAAAAGTGGAAATCCTGCAACTCAAAGCCAAAACTACTGATCTCTGGTACTTAAGGATAACTTAAATGACCAGAAGAAAGAAAGGGGATCTCAAAGCAATTCCTTAAGTTTATTTTTGATTCACTTTTCTTTAAAGTGCTCTGATTTCCTTGTCACAAGATGCAAAAGCCTAAAATGCAACAAAGGGCTTGTATGATTCTCTTTTCTAGTGTCGCAGTAAAACTTCCACAGATCAAGTTGGGAGTGTGTAAAGTAACTGGGAAATACTGTAATATGTGGAATGCATACATATTGTTATGTCTTGGAAAGCTGCAAACTGAAAGAGTAAATTTAAAAGAAAAAGCTTTAATAGCATTTTGTCCATAATAGGCTACTTAGTAATAAATAAAAAGAAAAAAAAAAAAAGCAGTGCTTGCAGCTGTTTTAGACTGACAAATTTATTAAGACAATTTTGGTACTGAAACTGTAATTTCCTGGCAACCCACAAGATGGTAGAGTTCAGCTGAGGAGAGAAACTATGCTGAATCTTTTGCCTGGACCATGAACACGTAGTTACTAACTAGTTAAATGTGCTAATTTTGCTATGTCCCAGAAACTCAAACAATTTTGACCTTTTTCTTTTATTTTAATAATCTGTTTAAACATTTGGAGAGCTTTACTTTTCTGGCTTGGTTTTTGTTCTCCATTTGAAGGGAAGCACCTCATTTACTCCCTCAAGCATCTGCACTCCATGCTCTTGATGGAATTTAGTAATGGGATGTAGTTATTGACAGGGAGACGCTGGGAAAAAAGACTATTGTCTGGAATCCAGTAAGTCCGTAACACAGTGCAACTGTACACAGTCACTGTGAAGCTGCTGGACATTCACTCTGTCTTCATTAAACAAAGCAACCTAAAATCTCTAAAACCTCAATTTCTAAAAGTCTCTAAATCAGAAGTACCACCTACTAACCAGTAAAACAGCTCAGCAGATCCACAAATCTGGGAGTTAAATCTGTTCACTGGAGCCCAACAGCTTTGCTGGTAGTTTCCCTGATGCTAAGTGGGGCTTTAGTGACTCTTGTCATGGTGCCATTTGCTCATGGAAGAGAAATAAAGTACCTATGACATCTCAAATGCAGTTTTTGAAGAAGTGAGGCCATGAATGTGCAAATCACTTGGAGCTCAGAATAATAAAATGTTGATATGAAATTGGTTACAATGGCAACTTACTTCAGCATGGATATGATTAGAGGATAAAGCAGGAAAACCTAAGGAAGAGCATATTTAGAAGGAATTTAAGTAAGAGACAGTATCTGCATAACATTCAGAAATGTGTACTCTCTATAGGGGAAAAAAAACCCAACAACCTCCCTCAAGTTTTTTAAAAAATATTAGGAAAAACTATGAAGCATTCAAGGGCAAACAGCACATAGGCTCTGTACTGAGTAGTGTGAGATGTAAGTAGGCCTTATACTACATAACCTTAAAGTAAATTATTACATTTCATGCTTGATAAAAAAATTAAAATCTCAGACTTAAATCAGGCTCAGAATAACACAGAACAAGTCTATTACGTTTTTCCTTTTAGTAGCATATGGTGATTTATTAGGAAGACTTTTCAATACACCAAGGTGCACCTAGGAGCCTTTAGGCTGTACAGAATGCGAAATATATCATGTTTTATGTTAATTAAACGTTTAGTCTTTCACTGATTGAGGAACTATGGTAGAACTTTATTTTTACAAAAATTGCCAGTAATGTTAACATTCTAACACATTATGAAGGGACCCAAAGGGTAAGTCATAGTCACTTTATATCACTACTTAGTGTCATCCTGAAAAGTACTATCATTGCTCTAAGGTGAAATATAGCGCACTAAGTGCTGAATGGGAATTGGCAGTGAAAGCTGGGACTCACATCAGGTGACAATAAATGAGGAATGATTACTTGTGGCTGGAGAAGCAGCTGTAATGCCCCGTGGCTCCCCGTGATTTCAACTACCTGTAGAAAGGACAGTAATGGGGACCTGGGAGGGGGTACCTGGTGATGCCTTGGCAGTGCCTTGGCTCTTTAGTCTCCCTGCAGGGCTGCAAACATCTCTCTCAGGGAAGTGCAGGATTTTAGGAGCACTGCTTTGCCCTTTGCAACTGCACCATTGCAGCAGGATGGGGATAACTGGGCAGTTTGCAGCCCTGAAACAATAGTGGGCTTTCTGAGGAAGAGCCACACAACACCCTTTGCACTCATGTTCTCAAGGTTAACTCCATGAAAAAGGGAAGAAATGTTTCCTTTAAAAAAGGGGTGGCTAAATCCTGAGCAAAGGGTGATTGAGGACCACTTTCTCCTGCAAATCCTGCCCTGGTTGCAGCAGAAGCCTTAAAAGGTACTAAATGGCAACAGTCCCTCTTGGGAATAAGCTTCTGAGAAGAAATAAGTAAACTCTGGTTAGCAGAATATTTATTCAAAATGTTCATCATGGAGGTGATCAGAGGGCTGGAGCACCCTGGGTCAAATACAACAAGAGTCAAACCCTCCCTTCAACAGAGAGCAAAGTCCCTCCAAAGCTCTTTGATGTCCCAGGTTTCAGGTTGTTAGAAACTTTAATAATAAACCTTGTGGTATGCATAATTTCACATAGATATTTGTGTGTGTCTCTGTCCGTCTGGGAATGAAATAGCAATAGGAACAGTGAACCAGAAAAGAGAGAATGAGCGCAGCAAGTATTTCTTTTACACCTCTTCAATATTTGGAATGGTTTTTGAGTGGGAATTACTAAAACTTCTGCCATGATTTTCCTTAGGGATTGCCTCATTTACAGACTGCAGTGTACACTCTGCATCATTTCAGAATAGAATCCTAGAATATGCTGAGTTGGAAGGGACCCACCAGGGTCAGTAAATGCTGTCTTGAAGTTTTTGCTGCAGTGTGCAATCATTTATATTAGCAAGGGTGGTGGAGTTTATTTATTTGTATGCAAGCTGCATTTGAGGTTTAGCTGCTTCACCTTCTTGAGGAGTCACTAGCCATATGGAAAAGCCACTGTCCATTCCATTTGACCGATTCCTCTGTTTTACAGCTGACTGCTTCCATTTAATTTAGAGGTAATGAGGATTTACCGCCCTCCCTCCTCACTTAAAATGTTTCTGTCAGTGTTTCTGGTTTTGTGACCCTAATGAAAAGCTGAAAGCTGTTCACTAGTCACCATTCCAGGGCACGGCAGGAAAGAGACACAACAAGTTTCAGCCTCTTCATGAAAACAAACATAACCAATATAACTCTACAAACGAACATAACTAATTCCTTCGCACACAACGCACTGAGGATCCCAGAGCAGGGAGGGCACCTGCTTGGCCATGGGGAGGCACTGCAGGTTTCTACAACTGACTCTTTCTGCTTCGGCAGGAGTCTTCTTTCATCTTGTGAGCGTTTATTAGACGAACACTCGTAATTACCTGTTCTATAAATCCTGTTATGAAGTTGATCCAGTGTGCAACGTTAACTAAACAATTATTTGCTTTTAAAATGCTTGTCTTTATAATCCAAGCCATATTTCGAAACCAATATTTAAAGACACACTAAATATTGGGAAGGCTCGTATTTTCACACTGAAATAAACATTTCCATGGCTCTTGAAACCATCACAGTTTATATCACAGTGTTATTGTGCACCAGGCTGGTCTGGAGGTATATGCAGCATAATCATGCTTTCAGAAAGGCAGGTTTATCTGTGTGTTTCTGAACAAACCTTTCTTCCAATCTGGACTTCTGTTCTGCTGGGGGTGCCCCTGCCAGCCCAGCTCAGGTTTGCAGACAACGATGTTGGTACCCCAGTGAGGTTGGTACCCCAGGTGACAGTGCAGGCGACGTGGGGGACATAGACAAACATTAATTGCCTTATCGTCTACCTACAATTTTGGTTTATAATTTCCCTGACAGAGCACTGACCTTAAAATGGGAGGCAAAGCCTGGAAAAGATGCAAAAGACCTGTGAAGGCTGAGAAGCTTTTGGTTTAGCACAGCTTTCTTGCCCTTGCCAAGGAGGAGGCTGGCGTGCTGCACACCTGGTGGCCTTGCTGCAGCATGACCCAGGCCTTGACCAGGGAATAGACAAGATTCTGCTCCAGGCTTCTGAACCATGGAAATGTGGGTGATGGGGAGAGGGATGGAAGTCTGATGGGGCAGAGAACCAGGAGCAGAGCCATAGTAATGAGATAATTCCCTTCCTTGCCCTGGAGTTTCTCAGCATTGAACTCTTCCTGCTGCAGGTCATGTTTCCTTAAAATTCACAATAACTGACTTGACTTCTCTTAATGTCTGTCGTTTTCCATATTTCCATTTCCATATTGGGAGTGTGCAGCAGTAATTGTGCTTGGTTGGTGTTAGAGGGAGCTGCAGTGTTTATATTTAGGGTATCCCAGGGTAGATGGCTTTGGCAAGTCACTGCTCAGGGTGCAGGAGGCAAACTGTTCTTGCATGCAGTCTGTGCCCACGGAGCTTCTCGGGCTGCTACAAACCTGGACTTATATGTAGAGAGTTGTACTGGGTTTGACAGCTTGGAAATGATGTAAAACTCATCTCCTCATATTGTGCCATTAATACAGGGCTTTTCTGTTGCTTTTTTTTAAAGTATATGCCAAGGGGTTAAATCTTGGCAGGTCAGATTTTCTCTGTGGCAGGAGGTGTCACACGCCAGCATCTCGAATTGAAGATGGTATGTATTTCCCACAGCACAGTTTTCCATAGCATTGCCTCTACACATCGCAGTGATCCAAAGCAGTGCCAAACTCCCCGAGTGAAAAGCACCCACCTGTTCTTTGGCACTCCCTCCTGCAGCACAAGGCAGGGCATAGGCCAGCAGGATGGATGCAGGGAAGGAGAACCACAGCTAACCTGTCTGTTTACCTGGAAACCTGAAATTGTTGGTGGGCATTTCCCAGGAAGAAAAAAAAGTAATTTGATGGATGTGTGGGTTTATGTTTCTGTGGAATATTATGTGCACTAGGAAGCACATACAGCAATTAGCACTAAGAGCTGTTAATACACAGCCCTGGATCAGAATAATTTCAACAGAAGAATTTTTATTTTTTCTGCAGAAAGTTCTTATAGAAAGGTGTCTGCAATTGAATCTTTTTAACTCGTCCTCCTTTATCTTTCCTCTCTCACTGCTTACCTTGTTCATTGAGATTTTAGGCCATGAAGAGCAGGGACTGAACTCACACTACATTTCAACAACCCATATGAGAGTGGCATCCCTCTTTGCTGGAAGTCCTTTTCTTAAGTACAATCCCAGGTAAAAAAACCCTTTTAATTAGTAAAAATACCTTGCAAAAATATTCTGCCCCACTTGCCCAACTCTAGCTAAACAACAGAAAAAAAAAAGAAGAAAACCAGAATGCTGTATAATGAGCTCTTGGGGTCATATCATTGTGAATCAAGTTTTGATAAATCATTTCCTGTGAAATTTGAAGAATAAAACCCAAGGACTTATTCAGCTCCTTATTCTGTTGTCTTAGATCTGGCTTCCTACCAAAAGAGGTTTACAACAAAGATGTTAGTGCTGTATTTCAGATCCAAGTGCCAATATCAGTATTTTTCAGAAAACAAAACTTCATTGTTAACCAAATTTATTTAAAAACAAATCAGCGGGACCTCTTTGTAATTACGTATGTGCCTAGCTATTTGCAAAATCTTTTCTTTATCTGTAATCCTTCAGAGGATGTAGTAGAAAAGGGTCAGTTCCTCTGAGTTTTCCCCCTGCTCGGAGTCTAAAAGGGTTTAATTGTCTGCACAGATGTTGGTCTCAGCAGGGTACAGTAGCTCTCTGTTATTTTTTAAAAGGGGCAAGAAAAAAAGTTAAAGATTTTGCGAAAACTAATACCCTAAGTATTTTCTTGGAGCATCTACGTATATCCCTTTTGGCTGTCTCGGAGCATATGAAAAGATGGACTATATTTCCAAGCAGCTCTGGACACAAAGCCAGCTTTCTGTGTCCCCTGTGTCCCCCCATCCTGCCTGCCCTGCCCAGCCCAGCCCCGGCAGCTGCCCTGACCCCCAGCCCCAGCCAACACGCCCATGACTGCCCTGTGCCTGGGGATGCTGAAAACAGCTCTGGGATGCTTTGCCTTTGTGCAGGTATAGTCTCCCTTCTCCAAGAGGGGGCTGCATTATGCGGATTTGCATGAAATTTGCATATCTTTCCTAAGAGAAGCTGTGGCTGCCCCATCCCTGGCAGGGTTCAAAGCCAGGTTGGATGGGGCTCTGAGCAACCTGGTCTAGTGGGAGGTGCCCCTGCCCAACTGGTTTGGAGGTAGATGGTATTTTAGGTCCCTTACAAACCAAACTGTTCTATGACTCTGATCATTTTAAAAAGTCCAAATTGTCCTTTCAAGGAAGCATCTTATTTCTGTTACACATGTAGGAAGAAACCTTGAGCAAAGTGAGAATGACCACTGCTCAAATGAGAAAGAATGAAGACTGTTAATGAAATGGTTCTATGAATTTGTCCTACCTAATATAACACTTTTAAAAAAGTTTAATATTCAGCATTTTATGAATGTAATTTTGCTTTCATGGTTTCTCTTAAATTTAATACATATTGTGACTGGAAGTCATCTGCTATTATGTTTTATTAGTATTAAAAATGAATGCTCTTGTTAGTTTTACCACAGTTATCTGAACCTCATTTACCACAATCTCCTTGTTTTCCAAAATAATTGCATCCCCAGAAAGCTATTAATTGCATCTAAAAGCACTACCATTAGCCAAGGCCTTAATTATGCAAACATATTCAGTGTCCCTATGACGCTTGGATAATCAAGGTGGTATTGTCTATAAACAGCAGCCCTGCGCTCAGGTCTTTCTGCCCTTGGCTGAATAATCTTCCCTGCACCTGTTGTGCATCACAAAAATAATGGGATGACTTATGAAATAATAAAAAAACCCAAAATGATGGCTCCGACTCCAGTTCACTCCATGAAATAACATTCCATTTTTTCCATCAGCAAAGGACATGATCCGAAGTATCGATTGATTATTAGTAGGCTTTTTAACAGCAGAATTTTGAAAGATGAAAGCTCTCCTTGCCTAGTCTGTTTTCTTTCAAATGTCTGTTTATAGATCAATTATTTAAAAAAAAAGACAAAAAGGTCCTCCAGTTATATGGATCAATATCCAACAAATGATTGACAGAAGGGAATCCCCATAAGGCACAATTAAATCCTGCAGCATGCAAATTCCATGCACACTGGATTTCTGACCACTGTCAGATGGGATATTCTGGAGGATATGCTGACTAAATGTAGACAAACAATAATTCATAACTGAGCACTAGAACAATAGCTGCAATCCTTGATTAGGATCCTCCCATTATCTTTGGACTGTAGCAGTTTGCTGTAGAGCAGACTCCTTTTTCACAAGGAATTGCTGCCTTTTTCCACATGCTTTTCTTCATCCCCAAATAAATTTGTGGATGAAAATAAACATGAAATGCTGCAAAATGAGCGGGTATTTTGCTCTGGGATGGTTGCTTCAGGTGGATTTTGTGCATGAGGTGGACAAGGCAGCCACTGCACTGAAGCAGGTACCCATATTTTCAGGAATGCTGCTGAGGCTTGCCCTGCCCTGCTCTCACGGGAGGTACCGCTGGGACCCCATGCTGCCTGGCTGGTCCTGCATCCCTTTGTTCCTGAACAAAGGAGCCTCAAGGTAAAAACAGCACAGATCCTTACTCTGTTATCAGCATTAATTACAAAATCAGTTCATGCTACTGAGCAGATGCTCTATAAATTGCTTTCACTGAGGTGCCTCCTGCTTATCGTCCACCTGCGCTGTTCACTCATTTCCTGCGGCGTTTGTAAAGGCAGTGCTCAGTCCCTTCAATGCATCTTGAGTTCTTTCAGTTT
Organism: Coloeus monedula; assembly: GCF_965178545.1. Taxonomy (NCBI): domain Eukaryota; kingdom Metazoa; phylum Chordata; class Aves; order Passeriformes; family Corvidae; genus Coloeus; species Coloeus monedula. The sequence continues at coordinate 5,466,971 of NC_138785.1, read as the reverse complement.
CCCAGGTCGGTGTGTTTCCTTAGAGCCTTGTGGATGCCACCTGATAAGCCTGCTCTTTGGAAAAAACAGACATCAGTGATCATCACGTGCCCTGTGGACTGTGTGTTGGATCTGGGGAGCATCATCCTGCTCATGTGCCCCGTCCTTCCCGGCTTCACTTCAGTGCCAGCAGTGCAGCCACAATTTTATTCTTTTACAGAGCTCTGTTTCTGCTAACTGGACATCAGTGCCTTGCTTTCCCACTCAAGGCCATCCCCATTGAGCCAAATTTCATCTTGGATTCTGTTACTCTTTGGAATTCTGCACCACAGAAATGAGAAGCCCTGCTGCATTCACTCCTGGCTCTATGTTACCCAGTATTTTACAGCAGAGCTTTGTCATCATTCCTCTTAGAGCCTAAAATGATGTCTGAAAGCTTGATGTATGTCCACTTCAGACAACAAATACTTTGCTCACCATAGCCTGCAGAGCATCTCTCTATCCTTGTTCAGTAGATACCTGGCAAAACCAATTTTCTTTCTATCCTTTAAAGAACATAATCTTTTACATTCTTATTACAAAATGCGTGATTCAGATAATGAGAGAAAGACCTCACCATTGTTAATATTGACAGTGTTTTCTCCCTCCTTGGGCAAACCTGATTTTCCTAATTAACAAAGTGTTGTCAATTGCTGCATGGGAACATGGGAACCTGTGAAAAAATTTATGGAATTGGCTGTTACACACTTAGAAATATCAAGTGCTTTTCAGGATAATAGCATCTGGTGTCAGAACCTGGAACACAAATTTTACCTGGTAATAGAGGACGTAAGGATAAAATAAAATCAAAGTCTCTACTGTGAACAGAGAGGAATGGGAGTCTTCCATTTATTTAATGTAGTAGAATACCAGAGTTTATTTGAGCATGAATTTCACTGGCATATTTACTGCCATTTTTTTAAGTGGAGAAAATCTGATCTTAGGCAAATTCAAGTATTTCCATGTATCCAGTTACTGTAAATGAGAAAAAAAATACATAGATAAGATTAATCAAACCAGGAGCTTACCACAAAATGTTGTATATATTCATATGTGAAATATAGATGCAAGAGTTTCAAAATACTGAAAGATGCCTGAGGAGAAAAAATGTTCATCTCACTTCTACTGGATCAAAGTCAGTCTTGGCTTGGTTTGAATTATTGGAAAAATTCCCAGGATTTCACCTTGAGAGTGTGTCCAGTAGGTTCTTTTAATGGCCAAAATAGATTTGTAAGCCAGTAAATCAGCTAGTATTAAATTTCCATGCTAATTAACCAGCAAGAAGCATGCTTTACCCTATTTGATGCAAATACTGGACAAAATTTTCAGTGTTTTAGTTCATGTGTCATAGGTAGAAATGAGATGTGGCCTGGAGTGTGTCTTGCTCCTCCTCCTCCTCAGCAGGGGCTCTGAAGGACAGAACTACCTTTGGATGGGATCAAGCACTTGTGATCAGAGTTGCCCTGATCCTTTGAGCTGTCCATATCATCTGAAACCTTCAGTGATCGTTATTCTGTGATGATTTTCACACTGTCCATGACAAGTCAGTGAGAGATAATGATAAAATTAAGCCAGTTTTATCAGTCTTGCAGAGACTGATGCACTAAATTTATTTATGGCCAGTGAAGACAGGTAAAAGCCATCCTTAAAGATCACAGAATCATAGAGCCATTAAGGTTAGAAAACACCTCTAAGATCTTTGAGTTCAACCATTAGCCCAGCAGCACCATGTACACCACTAAATCCAAGTGCCACACCCACTCTCCTTTTGAGCAATGCCAGGGATGGTGATTTCACAACTTCCCTGGGCAGCCTGTTCCAATGCCTGACCACCCTTTCAGTGAAGAAATTGTTCTTATTATCTGATCTAAACCTTCCCTGGACCAACTGGAGGCCATTTGGGAAACCCTGGGCCTGGCAAAAGCCTCTCGCCAGTCTCCAGGGTGCATCCTCTGTGTCCGTAGCAGCGATGGTGAGGCCACTTCTTTTGGATTCAGGCAGGAGTTGGCAGTGGAAATGAAAGGAGCTGGCTGCTGTCATGGCAGTTTCAGCTGGGTAATGTCTCTCCTACAGCCAGAGACTGCAGTAGCATGTGCTTACCCAGAGAACTCTTCAATAATGTATGGTCGGCTGAGGAGCACATCATAATTCTGTCAGGACGGAAAGCGCAGCAGACAGGGGCTGCTTTAACATCCAAATTGGCTCAGGAACCTCTGCTGTGAGGGCTTCCCAACATGGCATTATTGTCACAGCAACCCTTCCATTTTGCACCCATTAACACTCCCCAAGAAGGAAGAGAAGAAGATAAAAGCTAAATTTTCATAAAAGAGGAGCACAATTTGTCCGCAGTAGTCCATGAAACTCCATAATAAATAGAATGAAAACTACAAGAATGCAAAAAAATATCCTTTTGCCTGACATAGCTCTAGCTATGGCTGCAGTTTGGCTGCTCTGGCTGGCTTGGTAGGGCAGGGACACAGTGTGGGCTGTCACTGCAGGGGAAAATGCCCACCCTGGTCAGCACAGGCAGTGCCACTCGCCAACCAGGAACCGAGAAGTTCCATCTCAGATGCAAACTTCTTTAAATGATGTATTCTGTGTCCCAGGGGTCGGATTAAAAGTAAAGGATGCGATTAAGGGATTTCCTCTCTGTGTTCTCTTTGTGCTGTTTCTCAATTCAGAAACAGCCATTGAAAAAATCCCTCAGGGACAGAGAGGAAAAAATTGCCTAAATATCACAATACCTTTTCTCCTTGACTTCTTTTTTTGATCATAAAACCATAACAACATATAACTCACTTCTATCTCTCTGTTTGTCAAGTGTCAAGCACACTGGAGCTACTGAGGTGCAAGTGGTGGCTAGCAAGTGTTTCTTCCCTGCTATATTTATTTATTTATTTATTTATTTATTTATTTATTTAGGACAAGGAAACATATGCATGCCTGTAAAATTTGTAGTTCTAAAACTGAAAATGATGTTGGTTCCACAAAGGCAATGAACTGTCCTCATGCTGGAAGGCAAAACTTGAAGAAGCTTCCTGTGACGTCTTTCATTTCTGTCTTCTCATTTTTGGCAGTAACCTGTGTCCATGGGTGCACCTTACAGAGAAAGAGGGAGGGATGTGGGGAGAGGGCTCTTGAAGGAAGGGCAGAGAAAGAGTGGGGAAAAGGAGTTAGAACAAATATGGACCTAATACTGGATATTATACAAATGCAGGATATGTCCCAAAGAACATGGTCTCCCTTGTAGCATTTAAGAGAATAATTATTAATAAAACTGAAGGATGTGAGATCTTTCTGCTTGGCTTGCAGATCTTTTAGACTCTGCTTTTAAGATTTAAAACAGAGAGCTCGAGGGTAGAGACTGACTATCTGTGTGTCTGTATATTGGAGGCACTTCTCTGTACAACGCTTAATTCAATTGGAGGTTGATTTTTTTTTAAATAGCTTTATTTTGTGCTTGTAAATTTTAAAGAATTTGAGAGGTATAGGGTGATTAGGAGATTTCAAAGGTATGCTTTCATTTAAACCTAAATACAAATATTTTAAAGTGGAAGGGCACCACACTATTCTGCATTACAGTTGTTGCTGAAAAATATTCCTACTGCTCTGCTCCCATGATTGCTGATATTTGCCTAGTCACACATCTACCAGAGGAGAGGAAAAGGGCATCTCTGGCACTCATATTAACACCTTCAGCATAACCCTGTTCTACCTACAGATGCAGGGAGCTTTGCTGGATCTGTTGACTCCTTTTGGAGGGGAAGGATAACAGATTCGTGATTTTTGTTCTTTTTTTTCCCCTTAGACTGTACTGGTGAGTTAAATAGATTTTTGTTTGCAGATGCCAATGACTTCTAAACAATGCCACCGTTGTGAAGGCCTGCCCTCCGCACTGCAGTGCCTGGAGTGGCTCTCCTTTCGAGGAAACCGCTCCCAACTATCCGTCCCCCTAATGAGCATTCCTTATTTCTGAGAAGCTGTAACCTAGAGGCTGAGGTTGCATTGTTATGACAGCACAACTGTGTATTGATGTCGAGCTTGTAGGTCCCTTATCAGTTGTCTGCCCCAGCGCATTCAGTCTAGGACAAACATCATTGAGGCGACTTCATTTACAAGAAGTCCCTGTAGTGCTCAGAAATCCCAGATGCTATCAGGGAGTATCGATGGACAGGGGTATAGCGTGACAAGCTGAAACCTCATACCCCAAGTGACTCTGCAAGGCCGAGGCCTGAGCTCCCCTCCGTGCAGCACAGCAGGGCCTGCCGGCCATTCCTGGAGGTTCTGTGACGAGGGCTTTCCCACAGCCCACCGAGAGCCGGCAGTAAAATTTCCCGTCATTCCCGAACGAAATTAACCCTCTTCTTGAAAGATGAGTTTTCAGCTTTAACCTGTGCTTGGCTACCGTGGCAAAGATGGGTTCTTTGGGGTCTTTAAGGCCCCTTCCAACCCCAATGACCCTGTGATGCTGTGGCCAAGGCCCACTCACCCAGGCCTTTTTGGTAGCCGTCCTGTATCCAGCACGCAGATGCAACTCTACAAATGTGACCGTGTTGAATACTACATTGAAAGTATATTTTTACATTTCCCCAGAATATTTTTTTTTATTACCAGTGAGAAAAACAGCTCCCAGGCATTTTGTGAAATAATGTTGCAAAATTTTATTGGTTCAGTCCCCTTTTATTAAAATTTTGATTTAAAGGGGTTTATAGTACAAATCCCTTTAAATCTAGCATAAAAGTACATTTCAAAATGAAAAGTGACTTTGAAAGAGAATTTCAGAATCATCTGAAGCCATCTGAAAAAAATGACTTGTGACATCTTGAAAAGAAGGTATTTCTACTTTTTTCTCCTAAATATAGGACTATTGTAGCTAATAGTTTCAGGCAGAAAAAACCTTGACTCTGAATGACATCGAGGTATCCTCTGTTCCTGACAGAGGACGAAAATATTTTTTCCTCTCTGCCTTTAGGTGCATGAATTTACATACATCATATGCTGTACTACACTGGGTTTATAAGGCCGATAAAAATGATGTATGAGGGTCACATTACATTTTGAAAAGGCTGCATGTGGAAAAAAAAAAAGCACACAGGAGGAGAAGGAGACAAAAAGGAAGTCATTATCTGTGAATACAGGCCCGGATTTGGCAAACAAAGCTCAGCCCAGAAAAAGCATGTACTGCTGCCTATACAGAAGCATGTGGCTTAATGGGGCTCATGTGGGCATTAGGCTGGCTTGGCAAGGAACGCCGCCAGAAGATTGAAACTGGAGCAAAACAGGAGACAGATAAAAATCAACTTCAAAAGTGCAGTTGAAAGAAATACTAAAGAAAGAAGTGTTTGTTGCATACAGAATTAAAACCTAGCACCGGGGAAGTGGTCCCTTTTATCGCTGGTACATGTCACTCTACACTCACAAGTGTTTCAGAGGGCTCGAAAAACCCCAGAATCGCACGTAAAAGTCAAATATTCCATCCCGAGTGAGGAACAAAAAAGTAATGAATTAACTTAGTTTGCTACCAGATATTCATTCAGCTATTACACAGGTTTTCCTCACTGCTGGGCTGGGATGTACCAGCTGGGGTACCTGATCTCACATCCAGCGGGGATGTCCATCCACTCCCAGCCCTCCGAGCAGTCCCCACGAGCTCCCTGAGGGACAGCCTGGAGTCAGTGGTTCTCTTTGAGAGCCCTCTCGGCGGGAGCCTGGCTTTGACTGTTTGCATCTGTGCCTGTGTGGGTGTGACACAGAACACGCGGGGTTCCCAATGCCGTGAGGTGGGATGCTGTCCAGCGCTCCCCTGACAATTTCTGGGCTGGGAACAATGGTGCTTTATGCGTGCAAGGGCTGACACAGGACACGGGGAGAGGCAGCCAGGAGGAGAGCAGCTGCAGCTCCTGCTGTCCAGCCCAATTCCTCCCTCTCTGCTCTGCAGCCCAGTGCAGGCAAATGGAGCTCCCAGGGCACCCCTAGGGCTGGGTGGGCTTTGCTCGTGCCCCTTGCCGACAGCATGGGAAGGACAGGGCTGCGTGTGTGTATGGCCTCCCATATACTGGCATTCACTGCATCCCATTTTCTCCCTGCCACCTTGTGCTGTTGGGATGGCAGCAGAGGGAGGTGATTTGCGAGCACACGAGACTCCGAACGCCCTGCAGTGTTCTAGCACTGTGCCCTCTTGCCTCTGCTTTGCTGGCTATAACCGGCGAGTGACAGCTGCATTTAGATGTAAATCAATAGGGCTTTTCTTTAAGACGGTCGCAGCTGGCATGTTTTTCTCCTCTAGGCTTTTTCTGGCATTAAAAAAATAATAAAAAAAAAAGTGTCACTACCTGAGAACTAATGAGTTTCTCCAATCCCATCTTTCCAGGAGGAAGAGGACGTGCTAAAGGGACACATCCCAGCAAAACCTTCACGAAGGTCTCGTTCTCCTTCCCGACGCAAGGCTCCAGTGGAACTTCATGCTAAACATGAAGATTCAACTTCTCTCGTTCTTTTATATCATTTGTGTGTTTTGGCTTCTCTGAAAACCTTAGAAACTGCAATCAAAGGTGTTGCAAAATCTGTCTGTTCTTCCCTGCCTCAGTGGGAGCGTGCAAGAAGGAACACGACCGCCTGCCCTCACGACCGCAGCGCTGCCTGGCAGGTGGAGACTTGTGGCCTCACCTCCATCTCCCAGGCTCTTGTGTGGCTCAGGCTCCAGACTGAGGCGTTTCTCCTTCTCTTCTGAGAAGTGTAACAGCTACCACAGGAGCTGGGGAAAGCGGCTTCTGTGGAAAGATGCTGATGACTCATTTTTTGGGAGTATTACCTAGCTAGCCTGCCTTTCACAGCCCTGAGCATCTCTGGAGCTGACTCCTCTGGCCACACTTCCTGAAAGTTGCTCCAAGGCTGCTCTGGCTGGACTCTCTGAGGCAGGGCATGGCTGAACCTGTCTCTCTGGTTTGGAACAAGGGAAGACAGGGCGAGGTACAGGAAACACAGCAAGCTCAGGCATAGATGGCAAAGAATAAATAAACAGGGAGGTGTGAAGTCTGTCTTGGTATGAAAAAAATCCCAAAGAGTAACCCTCATAAACATGGTGGTAAACCCACATTTACTCAGGTGTCACTTAACTGTCACCATTTCACTCCTTCTTACACAAAATCCTTCTTTCTTTTTTTCCTATATATAGCCAGCATATCAGCAGCTCTCAGCTGCAATTCCCTGAAGTCAGTGTGGGCTGCCGGGGGCAGGTCTCAGGATGGAGGGAATTGAGCGCCACTGATTCAATTAGCCTCCTGTGACTCATGGCTCAGAGAAGTGCCAGGAATTGATGGGCTTGGGAAAGTACTTATTTTTTTTCTAATCAGGAAAGAGCAAATCCCAGGAAGTCCAGCAGAGCATATGAACATCAAAGAATCCAAGACAGCCAGGCCAGCCACATCCCAGCACTGTGGAGGCGAGGCCAAGCTGCCTAGCAGGACGCAGTGGAACCAAGAAAACCTCATGTTATTTTCAACATCTGCATAATCCAGTAAGACAATAAATTATTTGTCACCTAGTTGCGGGAGATGATTTGAAGGTTGAGGTCTGCAAAGTTGCTGGCAAGCTTACAGCTTTCCAATTTACTTTTTTTTTTTAAGGATGTGGCTTCAAATATTGAAGGAACATGTAGAAAACAAAAGCATCTGAATAAATACAGCTCTTATTTTTCTTATTTTAATACAACTGTTTTGTTTTGCAAGTCATAGAGGAGCCATCAATTACTTGTCTGTTGTCAGTGTAATGTTTAGTTGAATTGCAGCAGATTTTATTATTTCCAGGCTAAGGATATTCTTTTCTTTGCCTATCAACAAACACTTCTTTAATTGCAACAGAAGCTATGGGCTTTGTATTCCTGCTGCAGAAGACAAGATAATGAAGAAGTCATTATCAGAAATTATAATTTTTGTAGCTACAGCTATTCTCTTATAATTAGGTTCACCACTTTCTGTAGTTCCCCCAGAGAAGCAAAATCAACTGTTGTAGGCCTGAGAAAGTAGGAAGGGAACAAATCACAGTAAGACTGATTTATAGAGACGAGTAACATAGAAAAATAAATACTGCCAGGGTATTTTACAGAGCCAGAAGTTTTGATGTGGTGGTGATGATGAATTTCTTTCTTCCTAAGTGTTTTAGCTGAGGTCAAAGGTAGGACAGAAGATATTAAGTCAGCACAAAAAAGTAAGCTCCCAAGTGGTCTGCCCCACTCTTTGGCTTCATTGTGTGCATTAATTGGTTTAGAAGGTGACAGCTGGAGAGAAGTCAGAATCTACGACTACAGTAATAGTCAAAATAGTAAAGACACCACCAGCAACAACTTCACCAGCAGTGCTGTAATTTCAGAACATTCATTCATTTTCCCCAGGTATTCCAACAACTTGTTTTGAGATCATTAAGAGGTAAATCTTAGGTTATCTTTGGTAATTAATGAATCTGAGGAAAAAAGTAAATACAATAAACCCAACAGACTGGAACAGCAAAGCTGTCTCCATCGAGAAAGAGAACAGCAGCTGAGAAGGTAAAAAGTGTTCATTTCCCTTTGGTTTAAATTAACTTTTTTCCAGTTAAAAATTAGAATATGATCCTGTTTTTCTGTGTCCTCATAAAGATTCCAGAATAATTAGCACTGTGAAAAGGAGACCTGTCAATCTTGAGAGAATTTCTGTTTCAAATAACTGCAGTATGAAATTGGTGAGCATAAAAACCAGCTGTCACCGAGAATGGAGGTGAGAGCAGTTCTGTTCAGCTTGGTCCTCTTCAATAGCACTGGTGTAAAAATGACACCCAGGGTGAGCCAGGCAGAGTCTTCCCCCCCATCTTCCCCTCTCTATCAGATCCAGAAACCTCCACCTGCATTCCTGCTTTTACAACTGCTATTTCCCCAATAGACACACTCTTTGTCATAGTCTATTGCTGACAGGCCTCACTTGTGGGTACTTTCATTAACATCAGGACAAACATATCTGTCAGTCCAAAACCAACTTTAAAGTTGATCTTAGTTGCAGCAGTTGCAGCTATTAAATTATTCTTATGTACTTGACAAAAATTGGCAGTACATTTTAGTGTCTGCAGCTGTATTTTTAGCTGTCATGAAGACCAGCAGGTTTATGAATGGAAATCATTAATAAACCAGGTTGGGTTTGACCTCATTCGGAAGCCAGAATGGGCCCTTGCTGTCTCTGCTGCTTGATTTGTTGCACACTCAGTCACAAGCTCGAGTCCGAGTCCTTGGATGACTCCAAACACAGCGGTTTGACAAATTTGGATCTCTCATACGTGACACGAGTAAATGAGACAATGAGACAGCTACATGTGCACGGATGGAAAGGCACTGCAGTGCTGATGGTGCTGAAGGGCACAGGAGAGATCAGCGCACAGCGGGTTGTGCAGCGCGTGTGCTGCGGGGCCGTCCATCGGCCGCCGTGGCCACACCAAAGAGGGGACAACACAGAGGCTTTGATGGGCTGCCAGCAGCCGAGTGGGGCACTCTCCACCCAGCAGAGGTGGGATCTGGCATCTCACATCATCCTGGTGCCATATCAGGTTCTGACTACTGGCCTGCTACTGTTTATTATGTCGGACAAACAGAAGCCAGGAGTGTAAACCGAGAGAGTGGCGTAAGGCCGAGACATGAGTGGAAGCAAATAGTCTTCAAAAGGCTCTTAGACATTGCTAGATTTATTAACTTACTACTTAAGTTTTCCTGCCAGAATAATATTTGTCTAAAAAGGATTGTTCTTTAAGCTACTGAATGAATGCAGCATGGCAATACTGGCTTTGAAAAGACTTTTGAAGAGCAGCCCACTACTTTTTCAGTTGTGCTGCCATGGCTTTCCTGTTTATTTTCTGCCGCGACGCTGCACTCGATCTGTTTGGTTTGGGTGGTTCAGCTTTATGGCATAATAATTAGTATTGCTTGCTAACAAAACACATTATTAGGAGGAAGTGGGATCAAAAGGATGATGCGAAATTAGTAGCCTGGAGAACAGCGTTATCTTCCTTGCAGAGACGATAACAGAGCCTGATCACATCACCTCTATTGACCACCGTGCCCACATCTGATTCTTCTGCTTAACTTTTCACTGAAGACTCCTCAGAGACAATGAGTAATGCTTGAAATGGGCCCCAGCTTCAGCTGGAGTTTTCTGAATGTCTCTGCTCTTAATGCAACCACGAGAGCATCCTTGTCCCAGTTTTAAAGGTGGACAGCAGAGTCACAGCTCAGAAGTCACGCAAAGGCAGGACTAAAAGTTCTGAAGTACAAAGAATAATAAATTAAATTATATGACTGCTTGGCCCAGAAGCTGTTAATTAAGACGAGGCTATGCAGACTGTTTAGCAAATTTAGGTATGTGGGAAATAAATCAAAAGGAACATGATTAAGCCTGAAGGAGCTCAGCAATCTGGAAGAGCAGAGGAAATAATCAGACCTGTACTGAAGGTATGTGCTCTTGAAGGTAAAAAGAAATAATAAAAAGGCTCTTCTGGTTATCCTTAAAGAATGTTCTTAAGATTTCAATCAAACAAGCTAGAAAAGGGGAAAAAAAAGCCACAAACAACAAGAAAAGCCATTGTAGACTTAAAAAAAAAAATAAGGAAAGCCCATAGAATTTCTGGAATTCAAGTTAAAGTGCAGTGACAGGAGCCTTAAATTATCTAGAAACCACTAAAATTCTTTCAGTATGATCTAGGAAGGAGAAAATTTCCTTTACAAGTGGAACAAAGATTCATTTCCTGAAGGAAGGAGACCTTATAACACACAAGGAGAATTAGAGTGGCTCCAAAGAACAGAAATCATGCATTTCTGCTTGTGATAACAAAGCAGAGCAGAATACTGAATATCAACCGATGCTTTTCGTGAGGTTAAAAATTTTTTGCAATGTCATTCTGTCTCAGAAGAAATTTGGAAGCAACACATTATTTGTACTATTGTTCAGTTTTTCAAGGTATTATTAAAATCATGAAAAAAAATTGTCACGTGTTAGATCTACATATATATGAACAAAAGAATGAGATGGAAAGAAAGGTAACATTTTTAACTTGTGCCAAGTACTGCCAGCAAAAATAGAGCATCCTTGAGACTCTAATTACTAAATTATTCTAAATTCCAAATAATTTTGATACGGATGCAGAATAACTTGTGAAGCCACATTTAAAAAGAAAGTCTAACAAAAGAAAACCAGCAGAGCCAGATAAACTTCAAGGTACCTGAAGGAGTGCTGGGGGTTGCAAAACTTAACCTGCCCAGGCTGGTGGCTTTGGGTCTCCTCCCTCCAGGCTGCTCCTCCAGATCCTCTGCGGGCTGTAGTCAGTGGGAGTCTCACACATGGCAGTGCACCACAGGCATCTGTGATTTCATGATGTGTTTGTATGATTGAAAACACAGATATTTCAGCCTTTACTTGGATGCCATCATTTTATTTAGGCTTTACAGAAAGCACTTAATAGCACAAATTTAATGCCTAGGTTTCATTTTCTTTTTTGCTTAAAAATAATATATAATTAGGTGGTTTCTTCAAATTTTCCTTCCAACCTTCTTTTGGACATATTTAGCCCCTATTTTACCATCCGCTGACTAGTGTAGTGTATATAATAGGAGTTGGCAGATTTTTGACTGACATTTGCCAACTGAATTCAGTCTTCCACAGCAGGAAGAGTGTTGGTACTTTTGGAACTGGCAAAGGACAGCAGGTAAGATGTGGGGACTGCCAGCAGAAGGGTTTCCTGCCAGACAGAGCAAGGGAAAGGAAGGGAATGAAGAGAATCATGTTTGCTAGCAATGATCCTTCTGTTTCCAACACTGGATAAACTGGACCACAGTCTTCAAACCTTTATAAGGTCAGTGCCAGGGTCAGCGGTGTGGCTGAGGGACTGATCTCCTTCACCCTCATCCCACCCAGCATCTTTTTTCCTCGGCATCTGCAACCAGAGAATCACTAAGGTCTGAAAAGACCTCTAAGACCATCCAGTCCACATGTTGTTTGCTCACAAATTCTACAGCAGCAGAGCACAGGCAGAGAATCTAAGAGCTTGGAGCTCTTCCTGTTTGCTACAGTGAGGATCCATGGATGGCATGAGTTAGTTTTATACTCTTTGGTTATAATACAGTGAGATATTATTCACTTTGTAGGTAACATCTGGGGCTCCAGTAAAATCTGTCAATTTTCATAGATTCACATGCTCACAAGGTGGCTGGTTTGCTTCCCTCCTGGAGACTGCTGCCTCATCCAAGGTCACTGCAGCTCCCTCAAAACATCTCCTCTGCCTACTTAATTATATCAGTTTTTACCCTCTTTTCAGAAAGCAGTTGCTCCATTGTGGCTCTTTGGCTTCACCGGGAAGCAACACTTCAATAATGGATGAGTCCCAAGATAAAAAGCACGAAGGGTTTTTATTTCTGACTGTTAATTCAGGCAGCTATGCAAATCTCAACTCAGAAGAACATTTATCATTTTTCAATGCAACAATGGTTCTGGTAGTAGAATTCCTCAGATGTGAAAAGCCACATAGTAACAATAACTTTCTGTTATGATTTTCCTTAATGGAAAGCTGAAGCAAAGGGCTTTACTAACCTCTACATATCTGTATCTGTTTATTTAGAGCTTAACTCTAAACAGAAGAGAAACTGCAAATCAGAAAAAACCCCTATGATACTAACCCATACATACACTACTCAACTGAATGAAGACAAATATTTAATTTGAAAAGGATTCCTTCCTAAAATTGATGCATTGGAGGATAGAAATTCCAACACACTGCCTTTGCTGTCCAGAATTCCGGTTGGGTAATGAGCACCAAGGTGTTGACAAAGGCACTGATAGCCTCCCTGAGAAGTTTTACACTGTTAGAGTATTGTGATAGTTGTTTCAGGTTTCTCCAGAGACCAAATGGTGTATCAAAAACAAAGCCAGCAGGAAAAGAAAGCCACTCGAGGTAGCATGAAGTCTGTGTGGTGTTCTCTTCAGAAAGTAAGCATTTCTGCAAACAACGGGAATAAAATAAACACGCAACTTCCAGGCACTTGAGATTGCTTTGTGGAGCCTAAAAAAGCTTGCTTGAGGGAAGCACCTTGTGCTGCAGACAAAAGAGTTAATTCATCAAAGCTATGGGAAGAACTCTCTTCCCCCAAAGAAAAGATTTAATGGCCCCTATAAAGAGAGACATATTGTGATGCTGTAACCTGATTAGAGGAAAGAGGGTCTTTGTGTCTTTTAGCCTCACAGGAAAACAAGGTGTTCTGCAATAAATAGGAAACCTTTTTCTAAAGCTTTATGGTTTTCTGTGCTATGCCACAAAGCACCCTATATACTACTTACCTCAAAAATCCACAATTAAAGTGAAGTGATTCTCCTCTTTTCAGAAGTCAGGCTGACTGGGAGAGTGGGTCTAGGAAAGAGAAAGCCAAGAGGCTGCTGCTTTGAAGCAAGCAAATGCGATACTCTCATTTTAGAATAATTGCTGTATGTTTGGGGCACAAGGAGATAGATGGGAATAAACCTTGCAGCAGGATGAGTGCCTTCAGGTCAGCCCACAAAAAGCCCTTTTGTGAGCACACAGGGGCAGGGATGACTGCTCAGAGTCACTGAGATGGGCCCCTTACTTTCTGGAGGAGATTACTGAAAGTAAACATGCAACCAAAGCAGAATAAAGGAGGAAATAAAGGAGGTGAGCCAGGCTTGCCATTCTTATAAACTCAAAAATAATCATAGAATGGGTTGGACTGAAAAGAACCTTGAAGATCACTTACTTCCAACCCCTCTGCCATGGGCAGGGCCACCTTCACTAGACCAGGTTGCTCAGAGCCCCATCCAACCTGGCCTTGGATGCTGCCAGGGATGGGGCAGCCAGAGCTTCTCTGGGCAGCCTGTGCCAGGGCCTCACCACCCTCACAGTAAAGAATTTTCCCCTGATATCTAATCTAAACCTACTCACTTTCAGAGAAGGCAAGGGCCATTCAGTGGACAGGGGTTTTGTGTTTGCCATGTTTTAAGGAAAATGCACATTCAGTTAGTAAATGCTAGAAGTTGCCTTGAGACATTTTGAGAAATTTAGCATGACATTAAAAAATAGCATTTATTTTTATCAAAATAAAAATCAAAACTTAAAAAACAAAAACAAACATCCCCTACCTAAGAAAATAGGTACAGAAGGGAGCTGTTGCATTTAAGAGTGCATACCTAGGAAAAAAATTGTCCTTTGGGAGAGCAGTTCAAGCAAGCAGCCTGTGTAATGTAGGATTCTTAACTTCCTCCTCTAATGCAGTTCCTACCAACCACTTTTAAAGAAAATTAGAGCTGATGGACTATTATGTTTAGTCTGTATGACTCCTGGGAGCCAATTTGTGTTATACTATCCAATCTCCTTTACAATTGCGGACAGCAGCAACACTGTACCTGGTAGCTGCCTGCTGCTTAAATGGAGGCAGGTGAAATCTGCTAGAGATCTGGTTTGATTTCATAAAGAGGTGGTATATTTGCCTGAAAGAAAAGAATTCCCCACATCCCACCTTTTTCAATTGCTTTTAGGTTAAGAGGGAAAATAGGAGGCTGTAAGGAAAGAGCTGAAAATCTGGGACAACGCTCGGCTAAGCCGTGGTTTGCAGGAACTTACACAGCAGCAGCTCCGAGTTTCCCTGTGGAAGGCTTTCCTATATAAGTATTTGAACACCAGCTCTGGGCTGAGCAGGTGACTTGAGAGGGTGGGGATAGAAAGAGCAGGAGCCAGGGCTAGGTGTTGGAGGGACCTCGATGCTCCTCCTTTGCAGGTGGCTTAAGGGTGAGAAAACTTGGAGGACACCTTTAGCTTGTGGGTGGGGGCTCTTAAAAATACAAGTTGTCCCTATCGATGCTTTTTCCCCACGCACTGCCTAAGGGTGGCACATGATCCAGGATAAACAGGGGAATGTTTATAAACATGTGAATCCCTGCTTCTTGCTGCCAGAACCCAGCTCTGTGCACGGGGGAAGGTCAGGGAGCCCTGGGACGAGAAAGGCTCGTGGAGGTTTCCATTTGGAAACTCACTTTGGATTTGGCAGAAGAGTGTCCTTTAGGTCAATTAGACTTTCCCTTAGTGATGAACAAAGCAGAAATGCACGAAATACCTTTTCTGGTGAAATTTCTAGCAGTAAAGTGGTCATTCAGAGGACAGGCTTGCCTGGTGGTATGACAATATGACCCTGCCTGCATTTGCAGAGGTAGATTTTTTTTCTACCACCAAGATATCTAAGCTAGCAATCCACTTATTTCCAGCTGGTGAGAGGGAAGGGGAAAGAAAAAGGGTTGGGAGACAGGTAGCTTCTGCTGAATTTTAAGTTCTTGAAATGATGTAATAACTGTGTGATTCATGATGATGAGTAAAGGGGTTCAATGGATTGAGATGCCTGCCATGAATATTTGTGTCTGATAATCCTTTCTAACAGACCCCACTAAACCTCTGGATATGACTATAAACACAAATACTAAAGTTATCTATTATCTACTTATGCTGCATGAGATTTGTCAAGTATTCCAGCACGTTCATGTAAATACTATAAATAAGTAATGCAAAAAAACCCCCTCAAACTCGTGCCATCCTCATTCAGTCTCTCCAAAGCATATTCAGGGGAAGCAGATAGCAAGCAGTAAGGGAATTTGGGGTAATACCAGAAGGGAATAGATTGAAGAAAATGAGGTCGTTGAACAGTACCTAGTAAAATGGATGCTGATTGTTTCGTGAGTGCTCTCCACAGATAACGAACAAAGAAATTTTGACACAAAGTTAATTACAAAATCAGGTCTGCACTCTAATGGCTAATTACTACCCGTGTAGGCTGACAAATGGCAAAGCCTCCCAGTTTCACTCTCAATAAGCTGCATCCAAGATCCTGAATTATGATAGCAGCTAGAGAATGAAGCACATGCAAACACCTTATCACTTTGAGAAACCCTCTCTGCACCCAGATTTAGCTGGTTAATTTTGCCCTTGTGCCTAATCTACCCACTCATCCCCACATCAACAGGCAGCTCATTAATCACATCTCCTGCTTTGTTTTCTTTTCATTTGATATCACAGCAGGTCATTTTTCTCAGCGAAATAATCTGAGTAAACAAGAATATTTCCTGGGCTGGAAATCTCTGCCCTTGGAAGGAGCTTCTGTCAAGAACATCAGATGTAAAGCAAACCTGAAAAATGGGGGTGGGAATGGATGAGCATGGAACCTCCTGCTCACGTGGAAGTGCCCTTGCTTGGGAATGCAGAAGGAGTTGCAAAATGCTCACCATAAATAGCCATAAATATTTATTCCAGTGCTAAGGTAAGGATCACCTTCCTTAAACACATTGTTGGGTGTGTGAATGTAAAACCAATAAAGCATTTACTCTCAAGGAAAGGTAATGTTTCCCGTTTTAGGCTCTGCATCTCTTCTTGGCAGTCAAAGGGGTCAGAAGATCAGCTGCCCTTGCTGTTGTGTTGCCTTAAGAAATCCTTGATAATACTACAAATGTATGAACTACAGCAAAAAGGACAAATTGCTGTCAGTACCATCAGGACCGTCTCTTTTCCTCTGTAAATACTGTTTCTTATTTACTCTCTCACCTGTTCCTTCTGCTTACCAGACACAATCAACAAATACACGTTGTGCACAGTGAGACCGAGGGGATGAAGCGCAAGATGTAAACCAACCCATATTAATCCACTCTGCTTTGGTCACACAAGTACCTCAGACACATGTGTCCTCCAAAAAGTAAAAATCCCATCCCAGCTGGCTCACTGAAGGTCATTGCCACATCCTTCACCAGCTGAGACTGGTGTATAAGCTACTTGACACCTCTGGAAACTGTCAGCAGGCAGAAAGGGCAGCTCCTATCAGGCATTTCTGACACACAGCAGCAATCCTAATCTAACAGCTCATGGCTGCATCTTGGATTAAACTGTGAGAAACATTTCTCCCCTGCTCAGGCAATGCAGGCATTGTAACTGGCCCTTAAAGCTCTGTAAATGGGCATCACGGCCCTTCTCAGTGGTAGAAACCAACAATATTCCCTCCAGTTTAGGAATTCCCCATGTTCAGTATAGCTTTTAGACTGAGGGAGATTTTTTTTTTTTTTGCTCTGAGCAGCGTTAGCTGCTTGAAATCCCACTTTTGCTCTGGCTTGCAAAAATTTGATTTTGTTTAATTGGAGGGAAATGCTGGGCAATGAAAGGAGGAGAAAGAAAAAGACTGCACTAATAATTTCTGGGTAATTAAACTGGCATGGTGAAGAACTGAAGCACAAGGCAGGTGAGGGCCAATTCTAACTCTGAACCATTACCAAAACCTATTTTCCACAGCAGCAGGAAGTCAGTGATGTAAGTGGAATTTCCTACAGCCTAAGAAACAGGATAATGTAGGTTGGCATGTGAATATCTGGAATTGCCTCAACAGCAAACAAGAACTTTCTTAGATTTAGCCATGGATTTATAAGTAGGATTCTTATCCATTTTTTAAAATGTTTTTCCTATTATAAGTAGAGCTATTATGTTATCTTGGAAGCAATAAAGACTTTTATGTCACATTTTGGTTTACAATAGCCATTAATGTTGCTATTTGATCTGGTTGGAACTCAGCATGTTGATTTTGTAAAGGCTTTTGTGAACTAAAGAGACTGAAGCAGCAAGGCAAAAAGAAGCCACAGCATTTTTAGTTATTAAGTACAATACATTCTATGTCTCTTTTAGCATCTAAAAGTGTCCCAGTCTGGCTTCCATCTGAGTAGTCTGACAGCCTGAATTTTTTACCCTGTATTTGCATCGTGCATTGTACATACACATCTCAAAATATCAGAGTTTTGTATGGTGTCTGAGGGCATTAAACCCCACGATATTCAAAATGTGTACCACAGCCCAAGTGTTTTATATATAAAATTTATATAGGCTTTAATGCTATCAGACATCTCTCCTTGGGAATGGCTATGACATACGGAGGAAAATTCATTTTGGAAGAAGCAGTAAAGCATTCAGAAGGAAAATGTGTTAAAAACAGAAGGAGGGTGGGCTTTTTTAAACACCACAATTTAAAACCTCTTCTCCAGCCACATTGAAAGAAAAAAACCAGCAAAGTCACAAGCTTAATTGCCATGGCTCCATTTTGCACAGACTGCATTTATATATAACTGTTGTGATTGCTGCCTGATGATGAATTAGGCTTTGCTAAAGCTATGCTTCTTTATTTTTTTCATATTTTTTAGCCTAGCAGCTGCCTCTGCAAGTTCTCCTCATGCTGACTGCCTTGCTCTGTGCCTGTAGCCCATCAGCCAGTGAAACCCTGATGCTGGGTGAAGTCTCTGCAACATTAAGCAAACAAATCCCCTGTCCCTGAGTGGTTTTATACCTTAATGTTTTCATCACTAGAATGTTCTGGACTTGCACCCCAGAGGAAATGATGACTTCCAAGGGCTGGAATTGAAATGGTCTTTGTGTTTTGAGGGAGAGAAAGCAGCTCCAAAAAACACCCCCTGACCCTCAAGTGCCAAGAAGAAAGATGAATTTTGTGAGATGTTCTATAGCCATCTGGGATGTGGTGCAGCTGATCTTCATCACAGAGAGGTGCTGATGGAGTACAGGGAATGCACTGGACACTGTGTAGTCCAACAGGAGATATTCTATCAAACTCAGCGTGCATCTGCCAAAGGAGAGCACTGCAAACATGACCCTGTTGGGGCTTAATGCATCAGCAGGAAAGAAGTGTGAAATCAGTGTGTACCTGACTCTGACATTCTATGTTTTTCAGTAGTACAGCTGTTCTTTCAGATGGGGAAAACAATATTTGGCCTGTAACTACCTCTATTTCTCTTGCTACCAATTTCCCTCTACCACAACCAACTAGGACCTCTTGCTGCTTCCCACATATGTATCTTATAGATACCACCAACACAAGTCATTAGACTCCTTACGCAAGTGACTTTTCCCCAGCTATTTTTTTAATCTCTCCCTGCATACACACAATGTGCTAGGATACATTCCCAGAAAGAGCCATCAGATGCATCTTGAAAGACCATTTAAGTGCATCAAGTCAAAGTAAGAACTTGCACAAAGTATCTCTTATCTGAGCTCAGGAGTATGGTTTGAATATGCATATGCAAATACCTTGAAAAAATGATACAAGAAGTAGGGTTTGAAGTTTCAGCTTGCCATATCAAGGGTTAGCAAGAACACTTGGTTATGTACCAAGCTGCATTCTGCAAGTTGTTCTTCTGGATGCCATTCCCTGTTTCATCAAGGATCGCCAACAAGCAGTGGCCATAGCCCACATTTAGTATGCCTGACCTCTCATAAGAACATAGTGCTGCACAGGTGCATTTCAAAAACTGTACAGCTTTAAAGCAAATTATTGCAGAAATTTAACTGTCCCCAATATAGTTGTTCTCCTCTCCTTTTAAGGGACAAAACTTCCACATAGAGTATCTGAGAATGACAGAAAATAAAGACACAAGCCAACAGCCCACCATTTTGCCTCTCCTCAGAAATATAACACCTATAAAGCATCATTCTCTTTAGCGCCGTGCTGGGGCATTGGCTGGAGATTAGCACAGAAACGGAAGTTCCACCTCTTAAATCACCAAAGTCACTCATTGTAGCACTTAAATTTTCTTTGGAAGTTTCCCAAAGGCAGACCAGCCCTGTAAGCCTCATTCCTTTAAGATGTGGCAAGATCACAGCCTGAGACACGATAGCTGTCACCCTCCTCAGGTGACACACACACTGCAGCACGTGGGAGTGCAGAGGGCCATTCTCTGAATGTCTTTCCTGTTGGTTCAGCCAGGTTTAAAACAAAAGCTGATCTTGGTTTTAAAAGCAGATTCCTTCTCCAATCTGAACGCCATGAACTTCCAGGTTGTTTCCTATGATGCTTTTTTCATAGGACTAATGTGGGAAACCCTGCACCAACTAATCTTAAAGCAAGGGGAGCTGCGAGGAATGAAACTTTACAAGTTCTGGTCAAACCAGGATCTTAACAGGGTTAAAGCTCTGTGCTTGGCCAGCCTTTAGGGGACTTTTAAATTAAAGTGAGAAAAGAAACCCAAGCTCCAAGTGCAAGACAGGAAACCAGAAAGGGCAGTGTAAATGGAGAAGCTCGTGCTCAGAGCAGAAAAAACTAGGATGAATTTTTTCCGTGGGATAAAGTACAGATGTGCCAGCAATGTCATCATAATGCAAAACAAAGCTCTGGAAGCTTATTGCACCGAAAACAAACAAACCAGCAAACACAATGTGCTTTATTTCATAATCTCTGGTATCCTCCTCCTCCAGGGATCAAATCCACATCTGGTATAAGATATAATTTGATTATCACAACTGAACTAAATGAATTTATTGAAATTTTGCATCTGTCCTTTCATGCTCAGGAATGTTTTCAGGGTACATGCTACCCAAGATGTGATACAATCCTCACTAGCAACCCCACCTGGATCACCACAGGCTGTTTGAATTCAGAGCAACAGAGCAAACAAAACCATTTTCTTTATCTTCCAGTGTTTGGCCTTTTTAAGAGACTTTCATAGCACAACTCCTCTATTTGGGGTCTGGCAGGAAAACAACTCTGGGCAGGTGTAAAGGAAGCTTGGACTGGGTCAGGAGAAATATGGCCAAGAAAGGAAATGAGTTCAGTCTGGAAAAGAAATTAGGACAAGGACATAGGGATCAGTAGGCCCAGAAGTGGGGCTGAAGCCGAAAACAAATGGAAGAGGAAACCCAGAAAGGATGCAGCAGAGATGATGGGGGGGTGAAGAGGAAACACACATGTACAGGGAGTAATTAGGTGACCATGGTAATGAAAAGGAAACAAAAAGAATCCAAAACAACATGAGAAAGATGTAAAACTTTTTTTTTTCCCTCTCAGGCATAAGCTGAAAGCTCTTTTTGCAAAGAAAAGGAATAAACTGCGTCTGAGCCAGACTATCCGAAACTTCCTGCACACATGAAATTTTTATAAAGTTGTCCCCATTTGCTGCCTCTGGTCTGAGGCATTTCATCTTTAGTGACACAAATGTGAGAATCATTTAAATCACACATCACTGACGTCACAGAATAGTCTGAGCTGGAAGGCACCCACCAGGATCATCAAGTACAGCTCTTAAGGGAATGGCCCATTCAGGGATCAACCCCAAAACCTTGGTGCTGTCAGCACCATGCTCCAACCAGCTGAGCTGAACTCATCTCACAGGATTCAGACTTATAATCTATTGTTAATAAGTACCTCTAAAACATCAGATGCTGCTCTCCTGGGTGAAGAACTGAAACATTACTCCCCAAGCACCTAGAGAAAGGCTTGTTTTTAATTCGAAAATCAGCTTCTTCACTGGAGTATTCTTCATGCTTCTGAGTGGTACATTTGACAGAGAAATACCTCCTTGCAAGAACCATTAGAATGTACTAAAAGTGATCACCTCACAAGCTTTTGTTCATGAAAATGAGGAGGCAGTGGGGGGAAAAAATGACAATTTAAAAAAGAAAAGACCAGAATTTAAACTCAATTCACAGTTTTATAAAGCAACTTTTAGTTTTTCAAGAGCAAAGATTGTCTTGAGTTTCCAATTTCATCTCAAAATGAGCTTCAAATTGAAGTTAATACAGTCATCCTCCTGGTTCTGATCAATTGTACCCTGGCTCTGATGTGAGACAGAGGTGTAGGAAAATCTAAACCAGGCAATTACAAAATGCCTGCAAGGCAGCCTCTGGTTTAGAGGGAGTTCCTGAAGCAAAATACTCATTGCGTTGAAACTCTGCTTTTATATATATATATATTTTTTTTTTTTTAATCCTTGTTATTGTTGCACTGTTAACAATTTGCATAAGGAAGAAGGGGACTGAAAACCTGATCTGAGGCTGAAATGAAGAAAGTCATGTTTGAAGCTGTGCCTTACAGCAAGGAGTTATTTCCAATTTATGATCTTTACATGCCCTGTTGCCTGGTGTCTTTTTGTCCAGAAGAGGATGAAACAGGAAAAGAGAATCTGAATGGAAATGAAGTAATGCCATTTGTTGTGTCATGACACAAGACAAAAGTTTACCATGTCAGGAGCTCTTGTACCGAGATCATTCCCTTCCCAAATATAAATGTTCTGCCTCAAAATGACAACAGTTAGGAAAAAAAAAAACCCCAAAAACCAACATAATAATACTAAGAGGATCACCAAAATTATTTAATAAGGAAAAAGACTCTATTTTCTCCTGTTCGTAATTAATAAACTGTTTCTGGAATAAGCAGTAAATAAACCCACCACAAAGCTGACTTCCAACAAGGAATATTTCAGCTTGGTATTTATGTTTGGTATTTGTAGAAGAAATGAAAACCACAAGCACAGAGGCATTTGGCAAGTGCAAGAAGAGTCGGTCCAGCCACCAGCCATCGTTTTCTGCCCTGCCTGGAGCTGCCTCTCAAGACACAGATTCTAATTATATCAGTTCACAGCCTCACTGGTGAGAGGGGACATGACTGCACTGGGGACAAGAGGCTACACACATTTTTACATGTAGCAGATAGATGTCAATTTAACTTTAGTGATATTGGGGTGCAGCTATGTATTCGTGAGGAGTTCTGCAGCAAAAGCTACAGACAAATTCTAATACAGGTTGTTTTATCAGAATATCTTCCTGATGATTACCTGCCTCCAAAAGTGCTTTTTTACCCAAGTATTCTCCCTGAACAAGGCTGCCATTATTCCCAGAGAACACTCATAGGAAGTCTGCAGATCATTATCTTGTACACAGAAGTATTTTGACATTTTATCAGATTAACTGGATATGTCTTCTTGAGGTTTGTTGGGCTTTTTTTTAAATTAGGGCTCTGAGACACAACCGTAAATAGGGTAACTTGAGCACCCAGTGGCTCATTCCAGGGTGCAGGGGCTGCAACTTTAAAACAACTTCCCTCTGCTCAGTCCAGTGATAAACTCCAATAAATAAACCCATTACGTAGACATGTAAATAATAATTTTGTAGTTATCCAGCACCATCCTCCCTGAATTAAGAGCAGTACCAGCAGCAGTGTACCTGAATAATGGTGATGTCCAACCTCCTTTGTCCCAGTGAGGTGGCTGACCTGAGCCAGGAGCACTGCACAGCACCTTTAGGAACAGCAGAAACATATAGTTAGGCATTCCATTTTTGCATTTTTGACAAGAGCAGAAACTCCCCAGGGACCCCTCACAAAGATGATGTGAGTAGCAAGCTGGGAAGAGAGACACAGGCAAAGAGCATCCCTGGAAAGAGCACCTGGGGCACCTGACAGCACTGAGGTCTGAGGTGGAGGAGGCAGCACAGATCCCAGCACAACCCAGGCTTCTCCTGGGGTAAACTGCAAGGTTCAAGAGAACACTGCAGCCTTTAAAAATTACTTGATGCCAACTATCTCAGACAGCAGGCCTTTCACTGGGCAGATTAAATCCTAGTTGAGTTTTCTATGTGCTTAAGAAAGGAATTTGATGCACCTTCATTGTACATAAATATACAAAAGGCATAAATAGAAGGCTTGGTTAGTGATGGTGCTAAGCAGAAGCACAAAACAGTCTTTGGGAAAACTACCTTTTTGGATGGAACTGTATCCACAGATATTTCTGAAACCAGGGACTGAGAAGCTGCCACAGCAGAGCAGACTGCTGGGGCTCGCCCAGAGGTGGGCAGACACTTTGGGGAAGGGATGTCAGACAGATCAAAATCTGCATGTTGGCTGTCACACACAGACCTACCTAAAAGCAAACCACGTGGCTGAGGCCATGTGTCACACACACATGTGGGAACACACAAAAAAGGATGACAGAGCCGAGCTGCCTTACTGAACACACACCAACGCAAGGTGGTGGGGCTGCGCAAAAGAGATGCAGCAGAGCAGAAAGGGTCTCACAGAAACCCCTGTGTGGCACCAAGGTAGGCCTCTTGGCAGGTTTTTAGAGGCTGACTGTCAGGGCAAAGACCCTTTGTGTTAATGCAGAACAATTAGCTGGGAAAGGCTGGCTCAGGGACGCAGAAGGTGACAGCTGCTGTGGCAGCCCAGGGGCTGAAGGTGCAGACACAAAGTGGCCTGGCTGCATCCCTGCAGCTCGCCTCAGGGCTTTCAAGGAGGGTTTTGTCTCTTCAGTGCCTCATACAGAACACTGACATAAAGCCAATTATTGGATGGGGTCTTTTGTCAGCTTTCCTGTATGCTTTCAGGGAAAGAAAGGCAAGAAAACAAGATCCAGTTATTAAAATGGTACAATTTTCTGCAGCTTTACTTAGCACAGACCAAATGGTTTTGTTTTCGCTTCCCTTGTGTGGCTTCCCTTGTTAGAGAAACCAATTGGAAATCATTAGTGGAAATATTAGCAGGAAAGCTAATGGGTTTAGCCATTCATATGAATCAGTCACCGGATATTTCACAAACTGCTACCTGGAGCACTGATAATGTAATTTGCAATACTTTATTTGATGCTGTCAGCCCCCTCGGATTTGCAGAAGATGGTGAACAGCAGCAGCTCCAAGCACACTGTCTGGTGAGGGCTGGGCCTCCAGCTCTGCCCTCCTGCACAGGCTGCCCTTCTCCTCTCCCACTAAATGCTGCCAGAGAGAGGATAGGGATAATCACGTCCATGGGGGAGTGAAAGGCTCACTTTGGGCACACTGATGTCTAATACCATTTCCAAAGCTATCCATCCATCAGGACTAATCAGGGCAAGCAGTGTGCAGCAGGACAGCAGCAGACCAGCAAGCTCAAGGCCAGAGCTTTCTCCAACAGCACCTGGAGACCCACTGGAGCAGCATACCCCCTTCAATGTTTGGGCACATTGTCACAATTTGCACTGCTAACTTAAGCCACACTTGGATACAAAGGATCCCTGGGCAGGAGAGCAAAGTCTGTGCTGGAATCAATGCCAGGGATGCAGTCCCAGAGTGGTTTGCTCCCCTTTCCTTCTAGAAGACTGCTGAGAACCAGCACCCTCACTATGCACACAGATGTTCAGAGGAAGCCTGTAATAACACCAAAGTGCTGCAGCCTTTCCTAACTTGTTTCCTTAATCCCATGATTAATCTAATCAGATGGGATAAAAGCCAGAAGGACTTAAAATATGTGCACTCAATACCTTGTCACGGTTTATCAGGTCTGGGGATGAGCATCTGTGGAGGCAGTTTGCTTGCTGCTGGTTTCATTTCAATCCTCTGGGAATTACACCTGGATCTTACCTTCAATGAGATGCTCACATGAGAATAAACAGCTTTGCCAGAAATAAAATTAAACAAACATTTTTCCGGGATGTATTTTTCAGGGAATTCAAACGTTAATCCCAAGCAATTAACTCCTGAGAATTTTAATTCCCCTCCCTGACACACCACCCCATAAAGTGCCTGGTTCCTTCTGAAACCATGAAAGGATGATTTCTCTGAAATGATAGTGACTGGTCTGCTTTTGTGCATATTATTTAATCCATTGCTTTAAATCATGAGATTTAAAGTGCAATTTTTTGCTATGAAATACAAAATCTATGATGCAGATGTAATTTTCTTTCTTTGTGTGGTGCTTTAGAATGCCACTTGCATGTAAAGAAAATATAATGTATTTTTCTCTACCTCACTAGAGACTTCCACTCCAGCATGAATTGACTGCACAATTAAAATTAATTTAGAAGAGCCAAAAATTTTTTTCAGCAAAACAAATGTATATGAAGCATGCTTTTCAAAGAACACTTTTCCTGTTTCATCCTGTGTACTCTGTGCATAATCTGTATTCAAGATGTAGGATATTTTTCTGTGCCTCGGGATGCATTTGAAGTATTTTTAAAGTAATTATGCATTATTATAGGATAGGAAATGGCAGTTTCCTCTCTCAGAGCTGTCTGGAATTCAGGATTGAAACATACAGTATCTTTAAGTTGCTGCTAGTCTGATCTGAAAGATCATCCATTTCCCCTCGATAGTACAGGCTCAAATACTACCCCAACAATGTGCTTTTCATTTTCTAAACTCATCACTACTGGCATTTCTTTCCCCAAGTCATCTTCATTGGTTTAAGAGGGTAGGTCACTGCCTGCAGTGGCTCATCACTGGTATGTTAAAGGCAAACTTCATTCTCTGATGCACAAGGCTATTGGAGGATGTCATTGTTGCCTGATGGCAAAAAATTTGGAGTGGAGCACTATTCAACAGACTGTAGGTTGAGTGAACAACCACCCCTTCTCACAGTGAGTCCCACACTCACTGGGTGTCCTAGAGCCAGGCAGAATCAGAGGTGTTACAGCCCAGGACAGGTGAGAACCAGCTCCCCCATTAGCTGTGCAGTCCAGAGGGCAGGTGAGGAACTAAGGGAATACATTTGCAACATCATTTTGGGACTGCCATCTGCACGGTCTCTGTGTGACGGGACAGACAGGAAGGTAGCTTTGCTGTCTGAACATTTGAAATCCAGACTGTTATCCCAATTACATGCATTTTTAAAAGTCCATAGGCTTCTCATAGGCAATTTCATGGAGAGGGGAAATAAAAGGAAAAAAAAAAAAGCAGGCTAATAAAATACATTAATTGTGACTATTTTACCAAGCATCACTAATTAATCCACTCAGCAGCCCCATGGGTCAGATCACTGCAATATCCCATGGGTAATTTGTCAGTACATCTCTGCTTTTCTCCAATTGTCTGTCCAATTCACAAAAACAATTGAACTTGAGCTTGGACATCCTGCCTTTCCAAAGTGATTATTGATAATTCACCCATACCCGCAGAATGATAATGACAAAGGGACCAAAGAGTTCCACTTCAGGAACATGTCTATTCCTTCGAGTTCACAGCCCTAAAACCCTTCCCTCATTACACTGAGGCAACAAATGGCCTTGGAATTATGTATTTTAGAGATGCTTTTCAGTTAAAAGTGCAGGAAGACAGAGGTCTTGTGGCACAAGAAATTGTTCAAATACAAGAACAAAATCAGACCTTAAAAATATCTTGTTCCATTAAGACAATCCTGATTTCACTGAGATTTTTGTCATGATGAGGAGCTTGCAGGAGTGATGGCAAAGTAAGCCTGAGCTGCAATCCAAACTGTGCTCACCAGGGTTCCTGCATCAAGCCTGCCCTGTGGATTCCAAGCCATGCAGGGCATGAAAGAGAAGAATTGCAGCTCATTTAAACAGTTGCACCAAGCTTGGTAAGTCAGCCAATGCTATTTTGCCATGGACCAGCAATGTGGGATTTACCCAGTTCCTTTAATGCAGACTTTTCCTGGATAAAACTCCACATTTTTTGGCAGACACTGATAACAGTGACCCAGCTAATTAGCTTAAGCAAATGAGCTACAGTTATCTTGATCAAGTAGGATTAAAACAGCAGATGCTTTTTATATGAGGTTCTGAGCACTAAGTAAGCTTTTTAATTTACCATTTATTGATTCAAAATCAATATGCTCACTCTGATCTGGGTGAGACTGGAGATCAGAGTGACATTCAGCATTAGACTGCCTGTCAGCATGGAGAGGAGTTCAGTTTGTATCTCCCAGGTTCAGGGCACCTGTCTCCAGCAGGAACCTGATTTTGCAAACATCATTTACTTTGGCACTTCTAGCTCAGTTTCCAGGAGATTTCAGCATGCACATCGAAGCTTTATTGAAATATCCTTATAACTCATATTTGGAGGGTCAGTTTGAAGCCCTGAGGATGTCAAAAGAGAGACTGGGCTATTCATCAGCATCTTTTGGTACTGCTCTCTCCAGCAGATGCATAAGTGATGAGTGAGCAGTAGCTCTGTATGGAAACTCTGAAAGGGGGGAGGAATTTCAGGGGGAAACCACTGCCCCACAGCCTTGCTCGGGAGGAGGATCAATGCTGGAGCTGGAAAGCAGTTTACACTCAAGCATGACCTTCCAACCTTTAGCAGCACTGGCTACATCAAAGGAAGATGCCCTATCTATGACGATTTACACAAATAATCAAATCCCTAAATTTACCGGGGTTTTTCTCCCTTTCATGTGTTGCCTTTGATGTTGCAGCCTCCCTGTGCAGGTGCAATAACAGCCCTGGTCAAAGGACTGATGCAAGAGAGCTGCATTACAGCTGAATGTCCCAGATCTGACTTGCCCCTGCAGGAAGGCACGACAGGAAGAGTCACATGAAAACCTACCCAGGGCATGGAAAATATTTTTACACCTACCCAGGAGGCCAGGTAGTTACAATTGTCTGCTGCTCTTGGGAGGTCCATGAGACAGTTGAAAAACACAAGCTTGTGGCTGCAATACAGGTCACAAGAATGTCCCATACCAATTCTCTTCCCTGCCCATCCAGTTTTACTTTTACCTAACTGCTAATAACTGTCATTACATGATTGGACAATGATGAATATTAAACGTAAAAACAAACAGTTACAATGTTTCAAAATTATCACAGTCAAGTAAAGCTACTTTAGCTCAGAGAACTATTGCAAGGAAAGACCTGAACAATAGGAAGCAGCACAGCAGGCAGGGACGTGGTTCAGACACCACAATGAAAGCTCTAAGAGCTAAGTTATTAAGATACTTATATATATTTTATGTTAAATTTCTATCTGCCAGAAGCCCCCTGAGAGTCTTTGTTCTGGGGGTTTCATGGACTAGCTGGAATATGCATTATTTATTAGACATGCAAATCATGCATGATAATCTCAATGAGCTAAGTATAATTATTGCAGACAAACAATAAATTTGTTTATAAACTGGCCTAATATAGCCATATTTTGCCCTGAAGAAAGACATTAAGTTTTCTTATTCTTATGTAAAATGGAAAGAAGGGTTTAGAACAGTCGGTTCAATGGTTTGGTGGGGGGCTTTTTAAATGATCTTAAGAATAATAAATAGCCTGTGACCTATGTTAAGGAACTGATAAAAATGTAAATCTAGGTTTGTTGCAGCAAAAGAAACATCAATGGGAATTACTCCTAGTCCTAGGAGATGATAGTTATTCAATCAAATTAGGATCATTTAGGTATAAGGAAATCATCACTTAGAAATATTTCTAAGTGCATAAGCAACACCACATAAAATGAATAAAAATAACCTACCAGGAGCACACCCCCTGATGCCAGCACACTACTCTACAGGAAGTAGGAAGCAATCAGTAACTTTCACATTCCTTTTAACAACTTAGATTTGTCTACATAACATGTTTTGGTTATTAAAAAAAAAAAAAGGTATTTACCTGGAATTTTCAATACAACTGCATTTTTGACTTTTTCTGGAGGGCACACAAGCAGTGGTTTTGTTTTACAGAAGCAGTCTCTCCTCAGCATGAGGGACTCCACAGCTCTCTGGCCACAGCTGATCACGGTCCTCAGCTAATACAGACAACAGGAATTCCCTCAGAGTTGCTAATTATCACTAGTGTCCTGCCAAAACTAGAATAGCAAAGCATTTCCATCAATGGGCTTTATAGACCTGCAATATTTATGGCAATTTTCTTGCTATAGTGGGATTCTACTCATGACTGATTTCACTCAGTGTACTTCAAAATTTACGGGAAGTTGGCTAATGTTTCATTAATTTTAATTCAAAACCTATGCAAAAATAAATCCTGCAAAAGATGCAGTCCCCAAAGCTTGGAGACTCAGTCAGCTGGGCACAGCTTTGGGGTTACATTTCTGGATTTATCCATACTCCCCCATGACATTAATGCATAATACATAGGGATACCTGATGCAGCATCAATTCTGCACCAGCTCCCAATGGTGGTTGGTTGTTTTCTCTTTCCTTTAAATTAATCCCCTTTGTTTACCATTTTACATAACACTCATATGTAAAATATGTTGTCTGAAGCCTTCTTTGTTCTTGCTTTTCTTTTCTTTTTCCTTGAAAAAGCTTTCATCTTTCTCAAAAACATTGAAACCAACTGAAAATAAAAGCCCAAAATAAACACGCATTGAAAACCAACTGTCCTTGCCCCTTCCTCCCTGCTTTTAATTCTTCCCCTTGTTTAAGTCTTCAAGGGCATGAGGTGGCAAATCCCATCCTAAATGTACTGAGATTTTCAGGAATTAGAGCTAAAATAGGCAAGTAGTTCATGTCACAGTCTAGAAAAACACCAGCTCACCACAATACACAGAGTTTTCCTCCCTACACCTCAGTCAGCAAAGCAGCAAAATCTTCCTATGGTAGTTCTTGAAAAGAAAATGCATGAGACAGAAATTGCATGGAACCATCCTACAAAGTACCAATTCAGTTTGCACTTCTGATTCAAGAGGATGCCCAACTGCAAAGCCCAGTCTCTTTCAATTACTTCTAGGAATATTTAAGACATTCCCCACAATTTTGTCCATTCCCTTCAGAGAGTGCTCCCATTCAACTTCTCCTCCCTCTCCACCAGAGCCCCTAATGGCCCTGTTGTTTGCCTGCCCTCCATGCCATCCTCCTCGAATGAGCCTGAGATCCTGCTGAAAGCCATCAGCTGTGGAAATTGCAGCAGGATCAAGTGGGAGCAGGAGGCTACTGTACAACATTGCCTGGCAACGTGCTGCTGGAGCCACATTACATGCCATCCCTGCCCTCCATGCCTGCTCCCAGGCAGAGCTGGGGAGGGAAGCATGCTATTAGCTAATAGCCACCCAGGCAGCAAAGCACAGAGTGGTTCTTCGCCTCCTGGGGAGGCTTTACAGCCCATTAGTGACAACTGCAGGGCAGCAGGTCCTCAGTGCCACCTGCTCCCTTGCAGGAGTGCTTAATACAGGTGTGGAAGGGCTGGGGAGCCGGGGCCTCAGGCTCATTCACAGGGGGAAAATGTTACCTTTCTCCATCCCAGAAAGCAGCCAGCAGGAGGAGGGGTGTCTGCAGCACATGCACCACAGCCTCCAGACATCCACTCACAGCCCCACTGCTCTTCACAGCAATTTCAGTCTTGGAGCCAGGAGCAACAAAAGCATTCCTAGGTGTTGCTTTTAATCAACAGTTACATCAAACCAGGCAAGCATTTTTCAGTGGCTGAAAAATACCTGTTGGCTTAGCAGCTCAGCTCTTTTGCTAGTGTGTTTCCTATGGCTTTCTCTCAAGGTCAAAAAAACCCCCATCAGAAATATTAGAGATAACCCCATGTCTCCACCAGATTTCCAAATCATGTTCAGCTGCTACCCTTTCATATATTTGCTACTAGCGTTAGCGCAATCCAACCAGAACTTCTGCAAGTTCATTTTCAGTCCTTTTACTTTGGCTATGAACTTGGAGAAAGAATACATGAGGATAAAACATATTAGGTTCAGCTTTAGCAAAGTCTTGGAAGTAATTATGGAGCCATGGAAGTGTAGCACTAATAAGTTAGACAAGGCCAAAGGGAATGCTCTACTAATAACAAATGTTGAAGGGACTGGAAAACAGGCAGGGCTTCAGTAGATTTTATTTGACTACACAATACAAAACTCATCATCAATATTCCCTGTGTAGCACTACAATTCACACTACAGTGCAGATGGTTCACATATTTTAAATTGTAATTTAATTATACTTTTCATGATCATACTGTATTTGAACTCAACAGAATTACTACCATGTTTCTGCAAATACTTTATTGCAGAAATATGGCTTTAACAGCCAAGTGCCTTCTCATAATTATCTTTTATTTTTATACATCTTTTGCATCATTAGAAAAATACAAATTAAGTACAGAACCTAGGCCTTGTAAATTTATATTTGCAACAAGGCTCTGTTGTATTTCTTTAATTGTATAGGCTGGTTTACTAAAGCTGTTTAATGGCTTAACATCATTAAGTCAAGAGACCTTGTAATCAGCTGCAAGATAACAAAGAAGCAGTACACCTTTCTTTTGTCAGTGAAATCCTGTATTTAATCTTTCCACGCTTTGACTGCAGCCTTAAAAATTATTACCCAGTCTGAGAACCACTATGGTGGTTTGAGAGACATGGAAGGGGTCTGCACCACCCTCAC
This sequence comes from Coloeus monedula, assembly GCF_965178545.1. Lineage (NCBI taxonomy): Eukaryota > Metazoa > Chordata > Aves > Passeriformes > Corvidae > Coloeus > Coloeus monedula. Next base: position 5,435,056 of record NC_138785.1, on the reverse strand, counting down.
CTCTTCCCACACATTGGAATGAAACCTTGGGGAGTTATATAAGTTATCTCTCTCACCCTTTTTCAACCATCACTATGCCTTTTATCTTCTTTCTTTTCCCTTATGTGTAGTCATAGGAGACATTTCTCAAGGATATAAACCAGCCTGCAGTCTCACTAAACCCTCATTGCTACATTGCATCAAAAAATATAAAATCTCTCTTCTTCTGGGACCACAACTCACTCCTACAAGAAAAAGTAGTTTACAATGAGTAATTTCACACATTCACCATTTTATCTTGTTTTCCTGCTAAAGGAAAATAGACTCACCTTCTCCCTTCCCTCCAGTCCCACAAACATCACTAGATATTGGCTCCTCCCTGCTAAGAGCTCACCCCCAGACATAAACACTGCCTTTTTAACTCTTTGTCCAAGGTTTATATTGATATCCATCACTCCTCCAATGCCTTGCCTGCAGAACTTATGTCCTACACCTGGGATGGTAGGTGGAGCCCAGGGGCGTAAAAATCTTTAAAAGGAGCATTGAGGATAGAAAAGGCTTTTTGTTCGGACTTGGGGTTTTTTGGTTGCTTTTGCGGGGTGTTTCTGGGGGTGGGGTGTGGGTGAGTTTGTGGGGTTTGGGTTTCTTGAGTTGTTTGTGGTTTTGGTTCCATTTTTTTTTCCTGTTAGTGACTACTGAGGAATCCTTCACATAGTGGGGCTATATTGATTCTTAGTATTTGATAGACTTGTTTGCAAGAAATTTAATCTCTTTTAGTTGCTTATGCTTAATAATGTTCTGGATCCTTAAAAGCAAGAACAAAATGCAACAACAAAAAATCAAAACAGGGCTGTGTACAGCCTTGTAGAGGGCTGTACTTTGGCTTTGTGGTTGCAGATCAGCATTTTCTATTTCAGCTGCAGCTGAGCTCTGGGGCAGACTGTATCTGCAGGAAAGGGCAGTGAGGACCTGGAGCAGCCCGTGGTACCTGCAGGTACCTACAGTCAGTTGGATGCTGTGATCAGAGCACTCTTCACCAAAAATAGGGGTTCCAGTCCCTCTCGAAATTTTCTCTGGAATTCTAGGCTGATGTGAAGAAGCAGGACATTGGGAGAAAGCTTGAAAAACTTCAGAAGAGTGCTACTCCTCTTGTCAAAGCACCTCTCATAAAGAGAGCACCCTAACAGAAACAGCTGGCCTTTCCCTTACTCTATTCCCAGGATATCTGGAAACGAAGCAAATAGGAAAAGGATTTTGTATGTTAGTATCTAGGTTCCTGCCCTCAGAGGGGATAATCTGCTCTTCATAGGATTTTTCACTCACATTGCAAGCAATCATCACTAAATAAAACATCTGAAAGCTTGTGGAAGATGGTCTGGGAGCCTCATTTTTCAAACTGATAAGAGAACATCCTATCATAAGCTATGGTTGTGCCTCTTCTGTTGCAACAGATATCTGAAAGCAGCACTTATTTTCTAGGTGCCAGTAAGATCATTGACCTGACCTAAAACCTTTCCAGGATTTTAATTCAGGCCCCTATTATTTAGCTCTAAACCCTTAGTTCAAGTTTACTTTAAAAGAATATTTCTTATCAAAGCACATCAGGTTTTAAAGTTTTCCTGAGTAAAGCAGTCTTTTAAAAACAATTTTGCCCATAATTGTTATGTTGCTGGCTTAAGGGGAGGTCAAAACATAAAATACCATGTTTAATTGGTTTGTTTTGGTTTGCCTTTCCTATGCCCTCATTAATGCTGTTGTTTTAACACCACCTTCAGACATGGGAGTTCTCTCATCTCTGGAGTGGGTTCACTCCTTTACAGTATTGACTTCTTTGTCTCCACAGACTTGTTTTGTTCATTTCTGCTTTTCTAATATGCTTCCCACTGTTTAGACTTTCAAAGGCTAGCGATGACTCAGTTCTCAAGGAGTTAAAGTCCTCTTTCCTTTTTCCTGTAGCAGTGCACCCCAAAGGGTTCCAGGACTATTGCATACGAGTGGCCATGGAGCTGGTATTTATTTTGTGACAGTTACATAGGAAATAGGAAATTGAAGGTTAAAAGTTAATTTGGGAGTCATAAAGGAGCTGGTTATACTTCTGGCTGTAGTTGCTGTATGAGACACACACTGGAACTCCAAACAGAATTACAGATCACCACAGAGAAAAATAAATATGTGAGCAGAGCAACTGCATTTGCCATTGATGGGAAAACAATGAAACATTTATTGTACAAAAGGGCTGTATGCATTAAAGATGTGTAAATACTTCTACCAGAATACTCTGTCCTTAATAGAATATAATATGCCATTATGCAGGTGGAACAATGAACATGTCCCGAAGATAAATGTGCTTGTCTTGGATGCTGAGTCACTTGGACTCCATTTCTGTGCTCACAGCACCCGAGGCATATCATGCCTACCTCCACGAACAGACACTGTTTTGTTTACCCTAATTTCTCCTATTTGCCCATTACTGAATGTTTTAATGCAGTGACTACAAAATGTCAGTACTGTTTGCTGTTGCAAACTTCCATCTTCCCTACTTGGAAGTCATGGAGAACTCTGTTGCTATCAAAGACTCCTGTTGATTAAAATAGTTCAGGACTGTGAGTTTCTAGGGAGCTCTGGGATGTGCTGGTTATGAATGGCATTAACTAAAACTATTTGAAATGGCTCATTTCTATAAATAGTCAATGGAAAAACAGTATAACTGAAAGCCATTCTTGATTTCCATAAGTGCATTTAAGCCTCTTGCCGTAGCAGCAGAGTCGTATCCAAAGGGCAGTCGATGGCCCTGTGCCCACTGCTTTCAGCAGGACAGGGGATATATCCTATTATTGGGGCTCATTTATGTGGCTGCTCTGCCTCCTTGGGTCTTTTTCTATCAGAAGGCACACTTCAGTGTCCTTCTGAGGCTAAGCAAAAATCCCATCCGGTTTGGCACTCCTGAAACCTTTCCTTTAGAATTCAGATTTTCCCCAAGGAGCTGATCCTGCTTATCCTTACTGTTGGGCCACCCTAAAGTTGAAACGTTGGGCAACAAAACTGGTGAAGAGTCTGAAGCACAAATCTCCACAGGAACAGCTGAGGGAGCTGGGAGTGTTTAACCTGAAGAAAAGGAGGCTCAGGGGGACCTCATCACTTTCTACGACCACCTAAAAGGAGATTGTAGCCAAGTGGGGATCAGCCTCTTCTCCCAAGCAGCCAGTGACAGGCCAAGGAAATCGCTTCAAGTTGTCCCAAAGGAGGTTCAGATCAAATATTAGAAAAAATTTGTTCACCAAAAGCCTCCTCAAGTGCTGGAACAGGCTGCCCAGCCAAGTGGTTGATTCACCATCCCTGGAGGCCTTTAAAAGATATGTAGGTGTGCCATTTAGGGGCATGGTTTAGTCGTGGCCTTGGCAGTTGGGTTAATGGTCAGACTCAATGATCTTCGAGGTCTTTTCCAACCTAAATGAGTCTATGATTTTACCTATAGAAACTACTGGGAGTTTTGAGAGTGGGAGGGTTTGAGGAACAGTCATCCATATGGGGAACCTTCGCTGGCACAGTACAAATCTCTCCAGAAGGATTTCTTGGGCTATTTCTGAAACCTTCATCTCCAGTTTCCAGAGTCCAGCACACAGCCCTGACTCAATACACTCATCATCACCATCAACCAATTCTGCCCGCCTCCCATTTGGTTTGCATGCTTCTGCCCCACATTTTCATCTGTGAGACAAATTCTTCAATTTTCTCATGTAGTTCACTTTCACTTTGCATGATTACTCAGTAGTAGGTTTTGAGGTTGGTTTATCTGAAAGGTGGCAGCTTTCAGACTGCAAATCCAATGCAGGAGGGTAATTACCAGGCAAGCAGCGCTCTTGCTGAGCTGAAATTGAGCTCATGGTTCCTTTTATTTTTTGTCATATCAAATACATCTGTGGCCTCTCTCATTTTTATTTTTTCCTCTCTCATGTCACATATTTATTTTGCAGCACTATTTGTCCTTTGGGGATAGCAGCCGAGAGATTTCTGTGGGTGGCACAGGAGCAAACCAGAGGAAGTAAACAAAACGCAATCCAAATAAACAGTTCAAATACACACAGCACCAAGGGCTGCCTAAAGATAGACAACGGGTGGCAAGCATTTCTGAGGCTTTTCAAACATTCCATCTATGAACTGTCTCTCCTGAGCAAATCCACTCAGCAAAGCTACTTAGTTCACAATGATTGGCTCTGTTAACTCCTTGTATTCCTTCTCTCCCCTGTTCTTGCAGTGAGGTTTGGATCCGGTTCCAAGCTTGCACCGTGTGTTTCTGACTTTATTCACACATAAACAGTAAAGCCACCTGCTCCTGTTCTCCTTGTGTGTTTCTTTCCTTTGCTCCCATCCATTGCATCCCACATCAACCTTTGATCTCTGCATCTGATTATGACTGCCAAAAGCAGCAGTGGATACAGAATGAAGGACATCCACACTGAGGAAGAGGTACCACTTGAAAGCCTAATGCAATGATCCTTTGCACTGCAGCACTAACATTTTTAGTATGTTTTCTTTCCTTATCTGGTAAATACACTGACACTTTCTCCCCACCACCTTCCCAATTTCCTGCTATTTTCCCGTGTTTTCCAAAGATGCACTGTCTTTTTTGCAAGGAGCCAGGGAGTGCTAATTGCTCTTCTCCACTGCTTGGGCTAATTAACTTTTCATTACTGTTTCATTGCTATGAAATAAGTCATGGAATTCAAAGTGAATAAAAAAAAAAATAAATACAGATTATGCAAAACTTCAAATAAATTTATTCTCAGGAAGCCATGATCATGGCCACAGTTTGACAGAGGAGTATCATCATGGATTTTGATAGGACTGATATTCAGACATTTGCTTTGCAACAGAATATAACTGCTCTAGATTTTATTTGGGTTTTTTACAGCTGAGAGAAGGGGAAAATGCCATTTTCTCAGTTTGCACTGTTTAGGATTCTTTCTTGGCAGGGGATTATATATTCTACAACCTCAGTAAAGATCATCCAAGCCAAGACTAAAGCAACCCAGTTGAGTTTTAAAGAGTTTCTGTGTGTATAATATGCTTGTGTACCAATTTTCCTGCCCTTTCTTCCTTTCAGGCCTTTTTGAATTAGGGTTTAGGGAACAAAACATTAAATAAATGAGAAATAAAACATAGGAAAAAAAATTTAAATTATCCTATAGTTTTCTTAATTGAGTGTGGAATGAATGATTTTCCCAGCTTGTATTCTAATATGCAGTTCTGATTTCTTGTTACTTGTGAACCCTATTTAGTTATTCTAATATAAACTCTATTTTTTTTTCCGTTAAAAAAAGTCTTCTGGAATCAAAAGAGCAATCACTCGGCACTCAATCATGTAAGCAACAAAGAAAATTTCTTTGACAAGTAACATCTTATGAATTAAAATTTGTGACAGCAGATTTTGTGAATCAGTTAGTCATCGGTAGAGCTACATTTTAATTAAGGTGAAACCATCAGAAAGCGTGCTAGTGCACAAGCCAAACCAATCTTCATCAAACACACAGGCTGTGCCCAATTCCTCTGGGATATAACAGGTGTTTTAAATTCCCAGTGAAAACATAGCATTAAGGTTGCCTTTACTGATTGCACATTTGTGTACAGAAGTACAGAGGTGTCTGAAAATTGCTCATCTCCCCCCAGAGAGCACTTCAAAATGTCATTTGCTACCCTCAGCTCATCGGTATTTCATTCCTATTATCCCTGCACCTCAAGTCAGGACCTCAGAGTCGCTGTAGCAGAGCTCAGCACGTTCACTGAACACTTCTCAAGTGTTATTTCATCCTCTGCTGCTGCATAAGGTCAGCCCTGACTGCCAAACCTGCCTGCGGTCCGGGAGAAGGGAATGTTGACTTCCTTTGGCTGCAGCCATGCAGCTTGGAGGATAAACAGAGACCACAACAGTGATTCATCTGCTCTAGGGGAAGGTGTCGCTGCCCATGGCAGGGGGCTTGGAACCAGATGAGCTCCAAGGTCCCTTCCAACCCAAACCATTCTGTGATTCTGAGTTTTTCCCCAGCGGCGGAAAGCAGACATGAGGTTACCTCACAGCACTTCTTTTCCTGGCCCAGACTTTATGTCCTACATCTCTGGGATGAATAAGTGTTTTCATATATCATAGATAGGGAAAGTAAATCCTCACCAGTGAAATTATCAATATCACTGTGTGTTACCACTGACAATTTCAGCTTGCTCTCACGGATTCCTCTCTGCCACTGACAATTAATTTAATCTTTAATACAAGGCAACATATCTGCAGAGACACACGATTGTCTTGTACACAGCTCTTACAAGGGAATTTTGTGGGATTACTTCCACACAGAGAGGTTGCTCCCCTCTTTATCCAGTGCTGAGTTTGTGCTGGATTTCAACCTCATTGTACTCTTGGTACTCTATTTCTCTGCTGTGTGCATTATAGAATTCTCTTAATTTCATGCATGGATGGCTGTAGAAAGAAGAGATAAAGTTTCAAGTCTCTTTGTTTAACCCATACGAAATAATTAAAACACATTTTTCATCTAAGCATTCCCCTTAGGGCTTAACATACTGTGAGAAACACATCCTAATGTGAAATGAGCTTCAAGACAAATGGTCCTGGCTTTAGTTTGAAAGTCACCCCTGGAAAAAATGCATTTGTCTCCTTACTCATGCCACTCATTTCTTTTTAAATTCTGACACGTTAAGATAAAATTGTCACCAAAGAAAAGCACTTCTCTTTAAATAGGAAGCTGAACACTTTCATACAGGTATAAAAACCCTTCAGGGCTGGTTTGCTGTGGGCTTTGGCAGCTGTTGAAACCTCCCTTCATCCAACTTGCTGGCAGAGCTGCAGTCCTCTGGGGCAAGGACAAATTCTCCGTGTCCCTCTCTTGGCACACACCTGGTGCTGAACACAGAGCTCTTATGGTCTCACCCAGCTCTCCCAGGAGCCACAGCCAGGTTGGGCTTGCCTGAGCTGAGTGAGCTTGCCCAGGGCACCACTTGAATGATTTCTCATTTCCATGCAGCCTGGCATTATTGCATTCACTGAACACTTATGAAGAAAGAGGCTATCAGGAAATAAAACACAACAGGTAACCAAGAAATCTCTTTTAACACCCTGAAGCATGACTAAAGGACACAGGCTGAGTTTCTAGCACATACCTATGCTTTATCTATCTATCTATCTATCTATCTATCTATCCACATTTTCCATGGCTTATTATTTATTCTGTCAAGCATTTATCAATGTAAGCCAAAGCATTGGCACTGAGCCGCGAGGAACAAATACATGTTCCCCCAAGTTGGGAAAATCAAGGTGTTTCCACCCAAAGCGTTACAGCTACTTAATGAAGCAGCACATTAATTTTGATGTACGGCCATGAAGGCCCCAGAAGGCTGGTTTTATCTGGGTTATGTTCTCACGTCTCCAAGAAATATGGGTTCACATCAAGGTGTTATTTGCTCTTGTAGAACTGAATAGGATTGTCCCTCCCAATAAACCCAGGAAAGGCCTTCAGTATCTCTTTTAGCAAGGTAAACAAGAGTCTGTTATAGACAATAGATCTCTCTCTGGCTGACATCTCCCATGTGCCTGTTTATAAATTCCCCCAGCCAAATCCTCTCATCAGATACATACATATGGGCCCCAGCCATGGAACACTTACACTCATGGAAATGCATTGAGCTCCCCAGTTCCCACAAAGCCTTATAAGGCTTCTGTACAGTTATGAGTACAGAAAATTACTCTAATGAGAAAACTACTTAAACTTAATTGTCTCATTTAATTGGACTGTTTAAATTGCTAATCATTTTGTAAGTATTACTTTCTAAGTTGTTTTTAGCGGGTAGTTTGCCCTTTTTGCTGTTGCTGGAGGAATTCAGTAATAATTAACTGACCTAGTGTGTAATTATACCATTGAAAATAAGCTATGAGACATTTAATAAAAAGAGACCATTAACAGGATTTGAATTTACGACCTTCAAAATATGAAGCAAACACTTTATCCATGAGGTCACACAAGCTTTCCCTACTGTCTGAGAATTTACGGTCAGTACATTAGCCACAGAAAGACTTTGCTCATTCTTTGGATCTACTGAGAACACACTGAGAAGCCGATTAAAATAATATTAGAAGAAATATAGCAGTGGAAAAATGCTTGAGAAATTTGCCTCCTCTTAAACATCTATACCATGGCCTGTGGAAGAAGGACTTGATGTGGTAAGGCAGCAGATGTGATGGTAAGCTCAGATTTTGGGGCTCTGAGGATTTCCCTCCCCGTGGGGTTCCTTGTGGAGCACCAGCCCATAATGCCCTTTCCTCAGCTACAATAAATGGTGGTGGTATTTTAATCTGCAAACTCTGCTGATCTCTGAGTCCTTTCTGTACCCAATTGACAGGACAGAGTTTGAGATAAGAAAATTACCAAATACCTTGGCTCTCAGGCAGCCTGGCAATTTGTGCCATGTTTTCCTTCAGCTTTTAGGACATAATGCATTTTACTGAGTCTCTCACATGGAGCTGCAACAGCTTTGCTGTACTTCCTGTGAGATCTTTGGCTATAAGAAACACTGCACTACAGATAGAAGCATGACATTTTTAGAAGTTGCTGCTCCAGCAGCATCAATGTAAGGAAAATGAGGCTGTTGTGGTTTCTGGTTGCCAGGAATCTGGGCAGTATCCTCAGGAGTTATCAGCTGTGTTGTGCTTTAGAGAGTGAAGCAGAGCACATCCTGTGCAAACCTCATGGGATTTGAGGAAGTATTGCCATGCTTGCTTGTGAAATCACACAGATCTTCCCCCAAACTCATAGATGGTGGCTGCTGTCTCTTTAGGACTTCCAATATTTTGATATCTCATGCATTGGAACAATGAGAACACGTACTTACAGATATGTGTGCAAGAACATAATCTTGCAGCAGATGCCAAGAAGCTGATAGCTTCAACATTCAAAAAAACCATTCAAAAGCCAAGGGCTGGTTGGAAAGATCCCAGTTCTTTCTGCTGGCCGGAGAGTTTTTTCAGCCCCAGGTTGGGGCCTGATATTTAGGTAGAAAATTCAGAAAGCAGAGGTGAAGGGGAGTAAAGCAAAGGTGAAGGTGAACACACTGCAATTGGTCATAACCACTTTCAGTGCATCTCAGGTTTGTTCCCATCCTTCATCCCGTGTACCTAAGCACTTTGAAATGGAGTGTGACCAAACAAAACACAAAAAAATTTGGAGAAATGCTTGAATTATTTCTTCCCTATAGACCAAACAGTGTCATTGAGGCAAATAAAGTGGAGAGCCATGTCTCTTAAACTCTTTTGCATCATCAGTGATTTGCAAGGCATGGTGGTGTGGCTGTCACCTGCTAAAGTTTGGGTTGTCTGTACCTCATGGGTACATGGCTCTGGGTGCTGTGATCATAATGACTTTTCAGAAAAAAAATTGATTTGTGGGCTAGGATAAAGAAGAAATATTCACTAACTAGCTTTGATTAACAAGAATAGAGAGCATGAAATTTTTATAGTATGCCTGAATACTAACAGTTTTTGGTTGCTGATGTACAGGGCAGAAAACAGATTTTGGGTGCAAACAGACTTGCAAACTCTGATTTCTAAAACAAGCAAACCTAATTTTCAGCTGTGACAGGGAGGAATGGTCTGTGTTATCAAATACAAGTCCAGTTCAGGCAAGGTTGACGACCTCAGTCAAATATTTATTAAAGGGGAAAAAGTATTTGTAGTGACTTGTTTATTCTAGCTCTTGCTCACACTGATAGGATTTCCTCCTCGGTGTTATCGTGCCGAAACCTTCCTTGTGACTAACTCTGTCTTTTGGAAATATTTCCCGTCCAAATCTGACCTTTCCTGCTTTTCTTCACTAGAAAAACAAGCAGCTCATTTCACTGGTGGGTTATGTGGCTTTCCCAGACCCCAGAGTGGGGCAGATGATGATGATGGTGATAGTGGTGGCGGTGGGACCATTCAGAGCACAAGAATGACTCCTCCAGGCAAGGTGCAGCTCACCAGCAGTTCATGGCCAATCTGCAATCCCAGAGGATGCTTGGAAATTCAGTTTGGTAATGTCTGAACCATCATGCATGTTAAAGATGAAACAGCTAAATACTTTAATCGGTCTCATTTGTCTCCTGAGCTATACACTGTGGAACAAATTGCAAAATTACATCTAATAAAAAAAAAAAGGCATGTGTTAGGGCTTTATGACAGATATATTTTTGCCTGCATAATATGAAAAGGATGTAATAAAAACTACTTTCAGGTTTGGCAACATTTTCTCCCTGCAAGATTGGAAGTAATTTTTAATATACTTGTCACCAGTAAGATAACACTTAATGCTTTTATAGTATAGTCCCCCCCGAATCTGAAAGTACTGTGCAAATTAGGGTACGTGCAATGATTTCTGCAAATATAAGAAGAGATTAAGAGGCAGACAACCTGTAAAACATGCCCAGTATGATGATAGAATTTAGTGACAAGCTTGGTAGAGATATTCACCATTTCTAGCTTTTCAAAACTACAGAAGATCAGATATTTGTAACAATAAGGATAAAAAATTAAAAGTGTTTTAAAATGATTCTATCTACATAAATTAAACATCACTTTCATTAAAAGACATTGCTTTTGGAGGACAGAATTTCTCACACACCTCAGTGTAGTCTGAGGAGAATTACTTCTTTTTAAAATGATTTTTAAATAACTTTTAAAGTTTTCCATTATTATCATGTTCTCCTCAGGTACTGAAATGTCATCAGGGATCTCATCAGCCTGCTGTTCTTCCAAGTGCAGCACTCTCAGCACGGCACTATCCTCGTGTGAGCTTTCTGTTCCTTCCAGCCAGTGTTCATCACAGAGCAATAGCAGAAAGAGCTCCCTGTTCAAGGAGGAGAAAAAACTTCTTGACCTCTACATACAGTTTATGTATAGCATGTTTTCACCATATTTCATACTGTAATTGTAATGTCTATTTTTAAAATTATCCATTATAAGTTAACACAGGTAATCTTGTCTTCACTGGTTCTGAAAGTACTAATCTTAATCTAAAATAAAATTATCATTTTCTTCTTCATGGTTTTCTTCTTTCCAACCAGAGGTCAGAGGATAATTCATCATCATTTTCTTGATAAACACTCCTTTACTCTCTGCTTATTACTAGCAATCCAATCTGTTTATTAATTTGCTTTAATGACATAAAAAGCAGTTTAATGAAAGTATGCCGTGCATGACCTGTGTTCTACCAGGGAATTACTTAAACTAGGTTACTAGAGGGCTGGCAAACTCCAGGCTCCAGGAGCTACAAGATGGAGAGGCAAGGCTATTAAATTTCAGGGGCCCTCTGTCTGAACTGAAGTACATTCTGTACAGACTACACCTTGCAATGAAAACCAAATTTTCACATACCACGCTATTTTTAAAATGCGTATCAAAAACTATTAAATAACCCCAGCAGACAGCAGAAAGATATCATGGTCTGAAATCAATTTTCCCACGCTCCTTCTTTCTAGTTTTCACACAAATCCCTGTCCTCACCTAACCCATTACAGGCAAAATTTCTGCATGCCAAGGTATCCCAAATATCCCCAAACAAGAAATGCATGCCAGATGACCTCTTAGGCTGTAGTTCCCCTCCCTGTGCTGCCCCTGAGGTCCTCACCAGACATCCAGCACTCACCACTCCTGGGCTGGATTCATTTCTCCCACCTAGCTTCACCATCAGCAGCTTTCACAGAAAAAAAAGGGACAATTTGTTTTCCTCATGGACAGTTTACAGGCTTAAGAATATTCTTTTTAACACTGTGAAGAAAAAATTTGGAATATTTATGGCTAGTCAAAAATTTAGTCTTGATGCTGGGATTTATTTAGTAATCTGTGAAGGATGTAAACCCTTCGCAAATAAGAATGTAGTGGACAAAAGTTTAAATTTTGTAACTTGGAGGTGCAGCTCTCAGTTTTAAGAGAGAAAAAAAGAGAAAATGAAGGAGGTTATTGAGTGCCTCACAGAGACTGACCAACATTCACGTGTGTCAGAGTGCTGTTTCCACTGCGCTGGTTTGCTGTGGTTGGAACAGGTGCCCCTTACAGCAAATAAACAGGGAGCTGTGGTGTTGTTCTCAGCTGCTCACCCAGTGCTGGGGACCTGCTGGGGCTCAAGACCATGGGAGTCTAGGCCAGGGCTACTCCAGCTTCTTGTCAACGTTTTTCCACTTAATCCCACTGACTTCAGCTTCAATCCTGACGTATCATTCCCACTTCAACATTGTTTACAGCTAAGAGGGACTGGAGGATTCTGGAGCTGATTTAATCTAAACACAGAGAGCTCAAGGCTGTCCAGACCTATAAAGGAAATAAATAAACTCCTTTGAAGATGGGAATTGTAACAAGGATGGTTTTGTTTGGTCTTTATTTAGCTTCAAGGAAATTAAATTCCTGTTGTAGGAGCTAGTTGTGCTGTGTTTGTTCTTAATTGACTAGACAAACTTTGCATGTGCAGTGCAGAAAAGAAAACCTTGGAACTACTCAGGCTCTGTACCTTATGTAATTTGTTTTTATCTATTTCTCAGCAGCATTTGTAAGGTTGTGTTCGTGAAACAAAGCACCAGAACAACTTTTCTAAAAAATTAATGAAAACAAAAGGCATCTGAAAATATGAATTTTCATGTGGTTATGTAAATATGCATGCAGCTATATAAAGGACATGAGAAGTATGAAGTATGAGTAAGTGAAAAGTCTAGTGTAAGACAGGGCATAAGCTTAGGGATAGGCCTTTGAATTGAAGGTGATGTATCCATAAGAAGTTGGTAGGTCAGGAATGGAAATATAGTCAGGAATGGAAATTTTTGTTTTCAGTGTTTAAGAAAAAAAAAAAAAAAAAGATAAAAGCCACCTTTCCCATGGTCAACAAAACTAGTGCAGGGAATCCCCATCCACATGGGATGATCACTTTTCTCATCACGCCTCTAAAGCAATCCCATCAGCTGAGCATCTTCCCCACTGGGCAGACACAGTAAAAATAATGCCTAAACCTTTTGTGCTTTCATTTTAGCATCTATTGACTTAGGAATAAGTTGAGGAAAATGCTGAGTTTTGCTGTTGTAGCTGGAGCAGTGGAACAGTGCCCATAATTTTCCTCTACAGGAAGCATGCCCTGCAAGGCAGGTGATCAAAGCAGCTGGCCATCGCTGCCAGCAATCGCTGGGAGTTTCTGTGGCAGCAAAGGAATGACTGCACAGGAGACGTGAGGAATGCCAGAGTCACAGGTCAAGCTTTAATGGCTTCTGGAGCCCAGAGTGAGATTCCTGTGATTCCTCCTTCATGATGACTTTGTCTGATAAAAAGAGATGGAGTGGGCATGCCCAGGGATGTGCTAGGCAACATTTTTAATCTTGAAGCTTAAATAGAGGAGGCAGGGTTGGAAATCAATGTAAGTTAATCAGGGAAGGCAAGATACGGTCAAATCAGAGCATAAAAAGTGCTATACAGAGGACCTGTGAGAAGCCTCACTTTAGATACAGTAACAATAAATAAAGAGCCCCAAACTGTGATTTGTTTTGAGGTTTTGTTTTGCAATTTTTAGTAATTGCATTACTAGTGCAATAATTTCATTATATAAACCCCATTGGTGTTAAAATATACATTATGTTGCAGCCTCTCTTGAATAATAATAACTGACTGATCATTATTTATTTAAATCGTCTTTCCAGGCCATTTTCTTTTGAAGTAGTGAGCCTGAATTTCAAAACAGAGCATTAAACATTAAAATAGAGTCAGGCGGTCAGATCAAAATACAATACTGGGAACAGGTGCAACTCAAAATCCTAGTCCAAGGTGTTTTACACAAAATTTTGTTACAAATTAAAAAGGTAACTATCTACTTATGTGGAGCCAAGAACAGCTTGTTAGCCTGGTTAATGTTTTACCAAACTAACCAATTTCTTACTTGTCTAGTCAAAATGCTAGGCCAGTACAACATAGGTGGCCTCTGAGTAATAGTGGCAAAACTTTATGTTTTGGACTCCAAATGCCAAGAGATAACCCTAGGAGACAGGATTTACAGCTTTCAGTCCTGTAAAACCTTTTTTTTTTTTCGCTTTCAGAAAATGTTATTTCATTTGTGATTAAAAAACATAATTCTTTGGGGATTTAATTTATAAATTATGGCTAAGAAAATATTCTGCAAACTTTTGAGTAATTGTATCCCCAGATCCCTGCGCCATGGACAGATAAAGGAGTAAGGAAAATGAAAGGTGACATTGGATCTCGAGTTCCCAGCTTATCAGATAGTTGGATACAGACAGATCTTATCGAAGCATTAGTCTCCAAAGAAAATAACTCTTCTTTCTAGTGTGGATCAGGCAGAGAGACTGAATTAAAAAGGACCTTCTCCATTTCAGCACTTCAAATGATACCATAATTCGTAGTGAGTTCGAAGGTCAAAACAAAACAAAAAAAAATAACTTCATTTAATATCTTACAACAAGGATGACATTCCTGATGAGTACACATCCTTACATTACCTTGGGAAAAATGGTCTAAGGCACATAATGAAGTAGTGATACTGTGGTGCTTGGGATGGTTATTTCATAATAGGTGGTGTTCGGTAAATGATAAACATATTTCTAACAATAAAACTTAATTTTTGCCAAGAGATATTGTATTCTGCTTGATTATTCTCCTCTATTATAAAGTTGGATGGTGCTTTGAGATCTAGTGGAAGGTGTTCATGGCCAAAATGGAAGGGTTGGAGCTATATGTGCTTTAAGCTCACAACCCAAACCATTTCAATATCTTGGAAAAAGTCTTCAGTACAACATTAAATAAAATCCTGAGCAATATTTTGGATTCTGAAGGAATCTCTAAGTGAGATGCTGTATCTCCTGATGTGTGGAACCACGGATGAGTCCATAATGGGCAACAGTCACTGTGCATGGTCCTTCAGTACTGATGGAAACATGCTGGGAAACAGCGAGGGCCCACCTTCAAATGGAGGGTGTCCTTCAGAAATCTGGACAGGGAGGCCAGTTTGCCAGCTCTGAGGTTTTTATATCACTGTGAAAGTGAAGAAAATTTAGTCCTCTTGCCTATTTATGCATGTAGAAACACAGAAGGCCCTAGGTGGGAAATTGTATTTTAGTATCAAACTTGTGCTGGAATACATGGGCTGAATATGGCACAGTTACTACTTTTATGGAGCAACTGGAATGTTCAGACTTCCCAGAAATAAAAAATTCTAATGACAAGATGCAGCCACTTTGCCTTGTTTTTCCCAGTTGCCTTTGGGAAGAAGAGCGCTACATGGCAGATGGCAAAACTTCAATAAATTGCAATAAAACCGTTTAGAATTCATGGCATGTCGTACGTTGAGGTAGGTACTGTCAGCAACTCAGAAGCAACAAACTTCACGCATGACTCTAACCCATTTGACAGTATTCAATGGGATCAAAAGCAGCTGGGGTGGAGAGAAAAGTGGGTTTTGTTGTTCTTTATATAAATACCTGATTGGTAAAGTCTTACTCATTAAAAATTGTTGGTTTTCGGTGATTTTCAAGTTGACGCTTCAGTGACGGCCAAAAAACCCATAGACAAATCCAGTCAAGCAGCAACAGAAGTGCACTCGGAAGACCATTTTCTAACAGATTCTTTTGGGTTATGAACACTGCCAATGCCAGTGGAAACAAAAGCAGGGGAAAAAAACATGATTCAGAGCCCAGTGGTTACATGTCTCCCTGCTTATGTGGCCCTTAGATGCCCCTTTCATCTTTTACCAATGGGAGCATTGAGATGCAAAGTACTAGACCAGGACAGAATAAAAATTTGAGTCAAATAAAAAGAAAAACCCTTACAGCAAATAAATGGACCTGGTGGGTAATTTTTACAGTGCTTTGAAAGGTTTTAGGAATGTAGGATTAATTTTATGGTTAGTCGTGTGGAAAGCTGATGGAACAGAAACATAGCAGCTTCCCAACACCAACAGGATTGTGGAAACACCCCCCACCCCAAACACGCCAAAAACTAAGGACAGCAACAAACAGAAGGAAATTGGGATTCAGTCCCAGAAAGAAAACATCTAAATTTGAGAAGGGGAAAAAAAAATAATTGTGCAGAAGGTTTTGACACAGCCAGCTCAGGATGTAAATTTGGCAGCGAGCATATGCAGAACATGACATGTGAAGAATGGGAATGACTCAGATGAAATCAAGCTAACTGCAGGGACAACAAAAAGGAGCAGGAGCTTTCTCACAACAATCTGGTCATGTGCAGCCTTCAGGAAGAGAACAGCTTTTGCTAGTACTACCACACAGATATCAAAGGCGAGTTTTAATCTTTCAGTCAATGACATGGTAAAATTATAAAATCACAGAATGACAGAATGGGTTGGCTTGGAAGGGATGTTGCAGATAACCTTGTTCAACCCCGGGGCAGGGACAACTTCCACTAGACCAGGTTGGTCAAAGTCCCATCCAACCCGGCCTGGAATGTTTCTGGGGATGGAGTATCCCCTGACTCCCTCAGGGTAACCTGTACCAGTGTCTCACCCCCCTCGTTGCAAAAATTTTCTTCCTTGTACCTAATCCAAATCTGCCCTCTTAATCCCTGTGCTGCCTTGAATTCCCATGCTCAGTAAATGTGCTTTGTCACTGGTTATTTTTACAAGTTGAAGCAGAAAGCCCTCCATCCTTCCTGCCTTCCACATTGGGCTCTGCCAGAGCTGCGTCAGCAGCTGCTCAGGCTGGGAAAGGGTGGAAAAATGTGGCCCCTGAAGTGGCATGTGAAATGATAACCCTAAATGCTAAAAACACTGCTCCCACCTCCACTGCTGCCTCAATCACGGCCCATCACCAAACTGCTCAGCAAAAAGCAAACCAAGCCCCCGGCAGGTCAGCCTAAAGACTGTGTGAGCCCTGTGGGGTTTATCCATGGGAGCTCAGATACATGTGTCAGGAGATATGGGAGCAAAGCCAGGGATTTAAGTGGCATGTAGCAATGGGACACAGAAAAAAAAGCCTTTGCAGCTCCTATCAACAACTTTCATCTTCTGCAACTGTTTGAGGAAATAGCTGGCTTCAAAACAAATCAGTAGGGGTTTAGATGGCTGCATTTCAATTAATCTCAGGAGGAAATGGGAGGATGGGAGGAGAGGTCCCTTTCATTAGAATTTAGACCAAAAAAAAGAAAACAAACCCAAAAACATAAGCTGTGAACTTGCTGTATTCCGAGGTTAACAAAGATAAAAACAAAATGTAAAGGTTGAGCCCATGAAGATTTTAAAATGCTATCTACTGTGAAGTAGGCTTTACCTAGGGTTTTGTGCTAGGAAACTGCTGGCAGATGAGGAAAAAGTTGGTCTCTGCCACAAAAATTTATGGTGGAAGGAGGGATGGGAGTGTCTGAGATACTCAGTTAAAGATAATATAAATAAATAAATGAAAGCCAATGTACAGAAAGATATGAAAAGTGAGCTGCTAGAGGAAAAAAGAATATAATTAAATCATGGACATGGTGTTTGTTTGTGCAGAGCAAAAGCCACATACCTCAGAAATGTAAATGATATTGCTTTAATTAGACAACAGAAATTAGGCACTGGAGGGAGAGCAGAGCTGCTTCTTTAAGATATGTTTTGGATCAATTGATGAAGCAATGCTTTTATTTTCAGAGAGAATTGGGCATCAGACTACAAAACAAATGAAAGGCAAACTCTACTACAACTCATTAGCCGAGAATTTACAGCCAACACGGTAGTGTTTTACAGCAGTATGAAAATGCTATTATCCGTGGAATTTGTCACAGCAGGAAGCCCTTTTAAGTGGTCTGTCTTTCCCTTTGTTTTTTAATTATCGGCTAGCATATGAACTCTGACATCCTATTAACTGAGTGTCATCTCTTCCTGCAAAGATGAGTGGCATTATTTACAATTTGATGTCCTATTTGAAGGATGGACATCTCCATGGCTTGAAAAGAATGCATCCAGAGCATTTCCAAGCTGCAGATTTATATTAAATAAAGCCCCACAGCTGTGCTGGGACAGCTGGTGCTGAGTGGCTGGATGCCATGAAGGGCAAAGACAGGATCTGCCTTCAGACAGATTTCAAACAAAACCAGGGAAGAAACATGTCTGAAATCAGCTGTTTAAAGCAGAGCTAACAGTGAGCCAACGCTGAACCAAAGGTCTCCACCTGAACGAGCTGGGAGGACAGGCAGGCATGGCACTAGCAGGGGTACTGGGCCATAAAAATGGACTTCAGCTCTTGGCCAGGTGGACCTTGGCACTCCACCAGAGCACTGTTCTGGTCCTGCTACTCTTTGAAGACAGCTGTAGTGATGCCGGATCATCTTGCCAACTAGATTTGCTGTCTTCTAAGGTGTCCCCTCCTTGCTGAAGGCCAAGAGCATTGGTGAAGCCATGTGAGAGGCTTTCCAGGCTTCTGCCTCTTCCAACCACTCCAATTTTAACAACCATTATGTCCTTTTGTATGCCAGGAAATAATATTCACACGATAACACTTCCATGTGTTTAGGAAGTTGTTTTTATTTTCTTTTAACATTTGTTGCTTTAAAACTTTTAGTGTAGATCCATTCAAATCTGAGAAGCAGGAGAGATAATAACTGGGTTCCAAAGCAGAAGAAATGATGTTGTTAAGAAACATGTCTCACAGAAGGAAAATTTGGAGCTAGTGAGTCTCTCCACAGAGCTCTGCACAGCATCACAGAATCACAGGATGGTTTGCGATGAAAGGAACCTTAAAGATCATCTAAGAGGCATTGGGTTGTTTGATTTCCCTTTAATTCCAAATCAAGAAAAATGAAAGAAAAACTAAAAATCAACTTACAGGAACCTGTGGCAGTTATTTGAAGCCTCATCACCATTTTCCTTCTACTTGTACTGTCAGAAGTAGCAGTAAAAGTAGCTGTTCCCTGTTATATTTCAGCCATCAAACAGGAAAACCTGAAAGGATGGCAGGTAGGATAAGGAAAGAGGATGGAAAGGATAAGATTAATGAACCAGCTTAAGGGGGGAAAAAAGCAGAATAAAGCCAAACCCAGAAGAAAAAAAATGATGTGTAATAATCTGACTTTCCTGAAAATCAAGTGCAATGAATTTTCTGTCAGTGTGCACTCGTCAGACCAATGCAACCTTCTGGAGGTAAATGAATCTGCTCCAAGCTTCCATAAAAGTGGAGCACACAAAGGTAAAGTACAGCTTTCTCATGTATAAATCTGTATCAATTCACACATTATAATGCAGTAGAAACACCATCAATTCACCTACATAAAAAAAGAGACTGTTTCCTGAACTTTTGAAGCTAGACAAATAATTGAGTTAAAGGAGAGTTGAATTGGAACAAAGAGTTTGTATTTTCATCTTTTATCTCTGAGCCTTTAAGAACAGCTCTTTGCAGCAACAACCATGTGGTTCTGCATAGCATTTCTGGCCCTTGAATTTCACAGACTTATAGAATGTTTTGAGTTGGAAGAGACCTTAAAGATCATTTATTTTCAAGCCCCTGCCATGCACAGGGACATCTTCCACTGAACCAGGTTGGTCACATCTCCCCAAGGGAGTTTTTCTCCCATTTTATTTTCTTCTCTTTTTCTCCCCAGCAACAAAGGGACGTGGAGTGTCTGTGACCTGTGTGATGAGAGGCACTGCAAATTTAGACAGAGGGGATCTATCTCATTGTAAGAGGGAGACTTAAGGGGGAGATTGAGTGAGGAGGTCTAGGAAATGGATCCCCCAAAATGACTCAGCCCACTTGCCTTCTAGGAGAATAATATTCCTGTCAATAAAGATGTGTGAGATTTCCTTTGAGCTAAAAAGGTCAAATTCACACAGCAGAGAGCAAGGCTGAGCTGAAGAGCAGGTGACAGCAAGCCTGTACCAGGCTGACATCATGGAGAGGCACCACACAGCTCAGAAGGGTCTCAGACACTCTTTAGGACAGCTGGCCATGGAGAGAAGGGTTTGCCCCAATGCCTCAGTTCCCAGAGAGATGGAGCAGGGTTGTAAGGAATTGTGTCTTTGCTCAGATCTCTGTCTCTCATCCTCCTTCTCCAAGAGGTGCAACAGGGCAACTGGGGTAGAAATTGCCTGTAAGAGGGAAAGAGTGGCAGGAGATCCAAACGTGTTGTATTTGCAGCCTAATTATCATGCACATCAAGGACAATAAATACATGGAGGTTCCCAAAGTCCTCATGAACTTTTCATTGGCAACGGGCTGATTTGAACAGCCACGTGTAAACATCTCCAAGCTGTGTAGAAGCTGCACATCCTGATTATTCTCTGGGAAACAAAAACCACAAACTGTCCCAGGCAGTTCGAAGTGCCCGTAGCAGTCTTCGGTGACAGGCCTCAGAATACCTTTGTGAGGGCAAGCACTGTTGCCTCTGTTTACATGGAGAAAGCAGGGCACACAGGGACACAATGACTCCCTCAGGTCTCCAGGAGAAATGTTGCCAGAAATGAGAATATAACGTAGTTCTTGTCATTCCAGAGCTCTGCCTTCTGATTCTTGTCTCTCTGTATTAAGATCTGAGGTCAGACATAACTTTATTATGCCAGCATTTTTTTCCTTCTTGGAGGAATTATGGATTGGGGTCAGGAGCCTTAGTACAGATGTAATTTCTACCTGTGTGTGAAAGGCGCTGTTGTGAAACACTTCACAGTCAACACACATGTTCTGTCCCTGGTATCAGTGTCCTCAAGTGAGGAACTGAATGATCAAGCAGCACCTTGGCATCGTTCCACGGCCACATAGCACAGCCACCTTCCTTCTGTCCCTGCAGGCTGTGCCTGTAGAATCATCACAGAATCACAGAATGTTTAGGTTTGAAAGAACTTTTAGGATCATCCAGTTCCAATGTCCTGCTATGGGCAGGGACACCTTCCACTAGACCAGGCTGCTCAGAGCCCCATCCAACCTGGCCTTGAACACTTCCAGGGGTGGGGCAGCCACAGCTTCTCTTGACAACCTGTTCCAGTGCCTTACAGTAAATAATTTCCTCCTAATATCTAATCTAAATCTATTGTTCTTCATTTTAAGTAGTTTAATATGGGTTTCAAATAGGATTGCAAGGGCAGAAGCTAAAAGCAATGCCTTCAGAGAGACCAGATGATTGAGGCTTTGAAATGCCATATCTTGCCTTCCTCAGAAGAAGTTTGCTGATTTAGGCTTGCTCTGTTTTGGCTGGTAGAAGTACCTGAAACATCATCATAATTCTTGTGGGAAAAGTGCAATTATTCAAAATAAAGAAGTCATTTTATGACATAACCTTTTTCCAAGTCCAACTTGCCAGCTGCCCACTTCAAACAGCCCCTTGGCAGAATTAAGTCTTCCAGGAGTATCTCAGCCTTAATTTTTCCCAAAATTTCATTCTTTGACACAGCTTTTTCCTTGGACAGCAGTTTGTCCCCTACCACCACCTTACAGTTCAGCTTTCATGTGTCTATGTCTGCAAATTTTTGCCATTTCCCTGGAAAATCTTTGCTGTTCCACTGTCCAACTTCCTCCGCCTCAAAGTAATACTTGACAGCAAATGAAAGCAAATGAACTAATTTGCTACAATCTAAAAAATTCTGTTGCTTGTCCACAATGTATAGACAATTTGCACAGAACGAATTCCAGATTGAATATCTCCAGGAGTGAAGTGAGTGAGCTGAGGACACCTGGAAAGCAAAACACACTGTCTTCTTGTAGCTGCAGAACAGAAGCTTCAGTAGCTCTAGGAAAAAGTGCTTTGTTCTTTTCAGGGTAATGTGTAATTCTGGCTGGCATTTTCCTCCAGGTCTTTACTAAGATCGGTGTTTGCAGTTTCATTTATGTGATATTTTCCAGGTCAGTTTTTTATTCTGCCTCTCCACACCAAATTTTTTCATCTGTTTACTTGAGCTTAAAAAAATCCTCAGCTCATACAGTATTCTGAAAAAGTCACCTAAGCCAAAGTGCTGCTACAAGAACCTGCCTTTCGTGGCTGTCTTGCTTAAGGTTATGCAGTTGTAGTCCTTAAAAGCACTGAGACAAGTGGAAAATAGCTTCCTTTCAATGTGTGAGGTGCTTTTTTGAAAGGCAGGGTTTGCCTTTCAGGTGCTTGGCACTTCTCAGTGTTGGAGCTCTGCAGATATGAGCTCTGATTAAAAAGTTTCTTGTGTTCATATGCGTTATCACTTAGTAGCTAATATCACAGAGAAATATGGTATTTTCTTCATCTTATTTTGACTTGAAGATGAGAAAAGAAAAATTGATTTACAGTCTCTCTCTTCCCCAGGGTAGCTGATTAGAAGAGAAAGGATCCAGCAGTAGGGGTACAGCAACGCCTTTGAAGGCTCAGGAGTACAAAACCAATGAAGTGTGGTGATAAGGGCTATCCAGAAGGTCAGGCTCCCAGATCAATATAAAATGCAAGCAGACATCACCAATGCAGAGCAGAGAAAGTGCCATAGGCACTGCTAGAAAATTATAAGGGTTTTTGTTTCCTAGGAAATCTCGATTCCATTAAAATCAATTTACAGCCTAGTTTATCTACTGGATGTGTGCACACTTCCCTTCCCTGCCAATACAATCGGTATCTCCTGGGACGTTGCCTTCTATACGTTGTTTCCTCAGCTGTAAAGCCAAGGCTGTTCCAAATGGGAGAGTCACGATACAATGGATGGTAATTACACAGCACTGGAGGATAATCAGCAAGCAGGCTTTCTTCTGAGGGGCACACAGTTATTGTTTGGTAGAAATCCTGTTTAGCATTCCACAGTATTTATTCAGACCTGACTTCCTTTCACCTCATCAACTACATTTAAAGCCAGAAGCTTTATCTTGAACTGGAAAGATTCTGTTTTGTTATAACTCAAGTCTCTTCTTGAAACACAGACCAGGTTGGGTTGTGGTTTTTTTTGGGTTTTTTAGTTTGCCTTTTTTTTTTCACATCCTTTAGAAAGGAACAGAAACTGCTGTCAATTTTCTCCTGTGACAGCTCCCCAACGACCCAGCAATTCTGTATTTACTTTATCATGGAGTCATTAGTGGGCTATAAATCTCCCTGATGAGCCAACAACCTTTCTGTGGGCAACTCGTTTACCTTCAGAATCCCATAAATTCTCAAAAATTAAAGCAGTCTTAAGGATGGTTGGGAAAATACCATTCATAACTGAGACTTCCAGTTACAATAGCTGGATGTACAAATTCAGAGTTGGCTTATAAGATTTGCATCCTGCAACTAGCCAAGAAAGGCTGGAGATGTTTTAGGTGATGGGAGCCAGGGGGGAATTCAGAGGGACATGGGAGGCAGGAGACACACTGACATGGGCATGAGAGAGGGGGTGTTGCAAGATAAAGGGACAGAAGACTGAGGGTGGGATGACAGTTTTTAATACACAGAGGGCAAAGAGAAAAGGGTTTATTATGGATGAAGCACAAACTAATGGTCTCAGCAAGGTTCCAGCAAGGAAGACTTCTTTCAGCCACTTGAAAGGCACCTAAGAGTAGAAGATAACAATGCTCTAAACCAAATGTTTTGGGAGAGGATTGTGAGCCTTTATGAAGAAGACAGAATGTCACCTGTCAGGACTGCCCCAGCTATGGCTGATTTCTGTCTTGAGTCAGGGGAAAGGATGGCCCTTTTTGCCACTTTCCAGCCCTGTGAGCCCTACCACAGCTCCAGGTCACACCTCCAATTAGTCTGGTCCTTCCAGGCTCCATCACAATTGATTGTGATGCTGCTTTCTTCCCTTTTCAAACAATTTTCCTCTGTTAAAAACACGGTCAATATTTCTGCTATATCTAAAGTACTGTGATGAAATAAATGATAATTTTATTCCCAAGATACTCATGCTGTTCACGTCTCACAACTGTAATTCCAGAAAAGTAGAAAAGAATGTTGATATCATGGCTTGCTTTTTTGTTCTTGTTGCTGTTGGGGTTTTTTAAATTAAATTGGAGCATTTCTCCCTTATAAGCACCTTACATAGATTGTTTTCAGGACGTTTCTGACAAGGTTGGCAATTTGGGCTTGTTTTCTTATCACAGTCATGTATTAAAGTCCAAACAAATACTATTTCCTTCACGTCCTTCTATCATCATTGTGCAACAGTGTCATCCACAATTTTAATTATGACATCTCATTTCAGGAGGGTGTGAGCTGAATCCCAATGAATAAATTCATGAAGTTTAACCTCTCCATGACCCCATTTCCACTGTGTTTTTTTTCTCAAGCCGACCCAGCTCATTAGCTGTCCTGACAAAAGCAGCTGAGATGAGATGTGAGTCTCATAGCTGTGCTTTAAACAAAAAGAAACAGTGGGAGGAAGGAGAAAGGTGGAGAGAAGCGTCGTGCTAGGTCTGGAAAAAATCTAGTGTGTATTTGTAAGCAAGCTAATTTTTCCTCAATATGACATGGTTCCTAGCCAGAACATGGATCTCAGACAAGACACTACCCTGGCATTATAATTATGTTCAACCCTAACTAATTTATTTCTAATGTACTGTGAGTGGCACCCAGCTCATTGAGATGCAGACTCTGTTCCAAGGACATCCTGTGGCTATCGAAAAAAACCTCTGTCTCACACTCAATTTCAGCAGTGTTTTCACTGTCAACTGTCACCATTAGCACAATGTTTAGGCTCCCTTTAAAATAAATCAGCCCATTTTGTCACCCTCTTATTACTCTGCCAACAGCCTTGAATCATTTTAACGAAGCGCCAGTTTGGGGCCCAAGTTGCTGTTGATATTTGTCTTTGGGCATCTACTTTGTTTGTGCATTTACCCCTTAATAAGACTACTTAGAAACCAAAAAACACGCTCCTGAAAGCATTTATCTCAAAACATCAGCTTATGAATCAAGAGAGCATAAATTTTAACCCAGATTTTATAAGTGCCTGGCGAGACTCATTGGCATGTGTCAACCTCATACAGCATCGTATCCACTGAGTGAAGAATTTTTTTACTGTTTTTATGGCTTTCTTATCATGCTGTTATTCATATCTTCAGCATTAAAAACTAGGAATTCCAGCACATGAAAAATGGGAATTTCCCCCTTGATTTATTTTTCCTTTCTGGCAGAGTGGCAGGGTCAATTTTAGGGACAATTATTTAAATAATGTGCTAAAAGCCTGTTTTATCTATAGTTTGTTACTACACTTCAGTAAACAGAGCTTCTGTGAAATTGCATTGTATCTCAGGTACTGTGTCTAATAACTTATCCCCAATTCAGTTTTCTGAAAGACCTATGAACTACTTTTACTGAATCCAATGGATTCCAATCATAATTCCACTTGTGACTTTCCACTTACAATGAGAAGGAATGCAGCTGACTCCCCAAGTATCACCATTATTGGTGGTGTCTTCAGCTTTATTTAAATACCTCAATCTGGGGACGAATAGCAGCAATTTTCTCCCGTTGTTCTGCGCCAGGAGGAAGACGTTAGAAGAGCACAAGGGAAAATAGGAATCTGTTGATGTTAGCTGAATTTATAGTGAATTGTTACTGGATGAAATCTTTTTAGAGCAAACATATCCTGTTTACTGCAGGATTTTATGGCAGCTCTCAAATTTGCATGCTGATTACATGAAATGTAGGAAGTCCCTCCCAGCCGTACGATGGGAAAAGAGGATTGTTACAATGTGAAAGCCTCTGGAGCGCTGTGCGGTTTGCTCTGGGACATGCAGCAAGGGGCACAGCTGTTTACAGCAGGAGAGCAATCCCCATGACTAGGAACAAACCTGTCCAACCTGTGCAAAGGTTTTGTTGTATATGGGAAGTTTTCAGATCTGTAGTTCATAGATACAGAGTGACATAAAGATTATTCTTGGGCTGTTGTTCTTCGAGCCAGCACAACCTGAGTGTGATCAATAAACACAGCAGAGTGGTAGAGCCCACTTTTCTCCTGCTCACCCTACGGTGAGCACTTCACCTGGCACTCTGCCTCAGGCTGTTTCAGGCAACATAGCAGGGCAGTCAGGTTCTCCACCAGCCCTCTCAAACCCCTCGAGAAGCCAGAGGTTTTCCAATAAGACCACAGCTGACTCATTACCAGGAAAAAAAATGATATCTTGGGAGCAATTTTTTTACTGGTAGGTTCCATGTCTAAACCTTAAGCATAAAACCATTGAAGAGTTTAGGCTGGAAAAGATATCTAAGGCTACCAAATCCAACTGCTAACACAGCACTGCCAAGCCTACCACTAAACCATGTCCACAAGTGCCACATCTACACGTCTTTTAAATATCTCCAGGGACAGTAACACCACCACTGCCCTGGGCAGTCTGATACAATGCTTGAGAACCCTTCCAGTGAAGAATTTTTTCTTAATGTCCACTGGTCCACCCAAACCAAATATTTCATTAAAAAATAAGTTGGAATCTGCCCCGAAACAAGGCAGTGGCTGTGTGGGCTGAGAGCTGGTTTGGTTACCTGATTTGGCACCTTCTTACACAAAAAGTCATTATTTCCACCAAGTGGACACCAATGGCAAAGGATTCTCTAAAGGCCCTAGTGTAAGGAGCAAATGTTTTTTTTTCCTATTCACTGGCACAAAATAATCTAAGAGTAAGCCAGAGAGAATTAGTAAATGGGACAATAAAGGGAATCAAACAGGAAAACCGAGGAGAAAGGAAGAGGGAGTGGAAGAGGTACAGCGAAGGGGAAAATGATGTATTGATGTGGAGGTAGCCAGCACACAGGAAGGATATGGGAACAACAGTTAGCTCAGATACTTAACTCCTAAATACACTGTCCATTCCTGATAAGTTGGACATCACTGGGGGTAATGGCTAGGCCAAACAGCAAAATACAACCCTCATCTAAAAAGAGGGGGGGAAAAAAACCAGAAACAACATATGCAAGACACTAGAGAGCCTTTAAAATTCCTTTACAAAGCAAAAATGTTGCTCTTCATACCCTGTCTCCCCAGTAACCATGTACATTTATTCTGCCATTTACCAGTACCTTGAGGATGATCTTTTCTTCTGTACTGATCCTGAAACTTCTGTTGACACTCTGTTGTCATTTAACTGGTGAAGTACCTTTAATTCCACTGCTAAGAATGAACCCTGATATATTTGGCTCCTGTACCAGTGTCACAGGTGTTGTCTCTCAGGTACCAAGGAGCTTTACAGCTCATCTTCTAGAGGTGTCACTGTGTGAACTGTAAGCCAGTGTCAGGCACAGGTGTCCCTCTGTGACCGATATAACTGGTACACTGGCCAGATACACAAAGGTGTCCAGTTCCAAGCACCCACAGAGGCAGAACACTGATAGAAGAGTAGCAGATAAGTGCCCTTTTTTAGAGATTTAGAAGTGCTAAATACTTTAAAGAGTGAGACCAGAGAAAGTAACAACTCAGAAGAAGTCCTGAAGACCCTCATCAGTCAAAGGATTAAGTGGTGACTTAACAAAGCAGTGCTTTGACAAAGAACTGAACCCAAACAGCAAGTCTATATTTAGGCACTGTGGAATGCTTTGCTGATCCCCTTTTTTTCTGTTAAATTGACCTTATTGACCACAGAGGCTGAGAAGTCAACTTGTTACCAGTTACTCTTGTGCTCTGTTCCCCTGCTCAGTTTGCAGCTGCAATATTTATGGCAGACAACATCGAGCCCAGTGAAAGGAGCTGCAATTCCCAAACCTCTCCTTCATGCCATCAGCAGCATTCAGTAGACACAGGTTCAAAGGAATGTGAGGACAAACCTCGTTCCCCAAGGATATAGGTCAGTCTGAAGGGCTGCTGTATAACTACAGGCACAATTTTCCCAGATAAATTATGTCTCACAATGTCAGACATAGACTCTAATTGAGTAAAATGTACTGATCCTCTTACTCAACAGGGCTTTGTTTTCACTTAGAACATGGTTCCCCTTGGCCTTGAATTTTTCAGGGATGAATTCTGGATGAGAAGGAGAAATGCTGGGGACTGAGAAGGCAAAGGGTGAAGGAAGCCCAAGGACACTCATTAATGCTGGTCTGTGCTGATCTCAACTCTCAGTGTGGATGTGGTTGCATCACTGTCCCTCCCTGTTCAGATATTACCAGATAATCTTAATTACAGTTTTTTGCTACACAAGGCTGTCACAGTGCTCCACAAACTGCTTGGTGAATCTGAGAATATTTAGGTGTTTTATTTTAGTAAGGACCATGATGACCACAGAAGGTGCCCAGCTAAGCAACATGGACCATCTGCTTTCACCCCATAATTTCTGTAACAAGTCCTTTTCCTTAAAAGTGGGCTAATCAATAAAAGTAAACATTAGGAATGGAGAAACCTTCATAGATATTTAGGCAATATTAAAAAATCAGATTTTTTTTCTTGTTCCTTTTGCAGTAAGGTAGAGACCATACTTACTTTAAATCTTTCATTGACCCCCTGCCTGCTCGTTTTTTCCTTTGAAACTGAGCTTTGCATTTCTGTTGTCCTATTAGTTTTAGCCCTCTGCTCACTCTAGGAGATTTTAGTTACTTTTTACTATTAGTAGTCAGCTGTATAATGTAATACATACAATTCTAGATATTACAGAAACTGGGAAATGAATTTGCAACTGCTTCAAGCATAGAGCACATTCCAGCAGCAGCAGCAGCCTGAGCTGATGAGACTTGGTAAATAATGTCTCTTCTCTGACTTGCTTTAATAATATTCATAAAAGAAAAGACATACAATTTTTCATGGGCCCTGAATGGTACATTCATCCTATACCAATTCAGAATGAAATGGTAATTCCTCTAGTTGCAAGTTACAGTTTTCTGTATCTGTCCTGTTTTGGGCATTTTTGAATGTTCCATAACCAACAAAATGACATGAGAACATTGCAAAGGTATCATATTAAATTAGGAATGTAATTGTGTGGCCTGATTGAAAAAGACAGTTATTGCTAGAATTAAGGGTTTCGTTTCTTTGTAAGCACAAAACCCCAAGCCCACAGCACTGATCCCAACATTGGGCTCTCCCAGTTTGTGCCGCTGTTTCTGCATGTGGGATTTGTAGCAGAACATCCACAAAAATTGCAATGGGAATGACAGTGTCTTAAATGAGGCTTGGAAACATATTGATTCAACTCACTGATGACAATGGTTGACTGTAGCAGCTTTGCTCCTGACTGAAATAACATTATACTAGATAAATAGCAGTAGGAATGGGAAACAGTTTTTGGGTATAGACTCATTCACCAGTATGTAGATCATATAAAAATTAATAGTATGGAACTTATGACTTTGTAAAACATTAAGATCTTTAGAATATAAAAAATGATGAGGGAAGTTTACATTTCTTCCCTCTGAAAACTCACATTTTCTGTCTTATCATTTTCTGACAAGTCTTCCTAGTGCCAAGAGAAATGGATGCTGAAAACTCTCAGTTTAACCCTGGAAAGGCAAACAAAGTCTAGCATGCAACATGCAAACAATTTTCCCCCTTTGTAAATACTTCATTATTTATGCCCCATCAGAGAGGGCAAGAGAGACAGAGGACTTTTTCTAAGGGCATGAAGGGATAGGACAGGGGGGAATGGCTTCGAACCGAGGGCAGGTTTAGATTGGATATTAAGAAGAAAATCTTGACTCTGAGGGTGCTGAGACACTGGCACAGGTTGCCCAGAGAAGCTGTGGCAGCCCCATCCCTGGAAGTGTTCAAGGCTGGGTTGGATGGGACTTTGAGCAGCCTGGTCTAGTGGAAGGTGGCCCTGCCCATGGCAGGGTTGGTTGCAACAAGATGGTCCTTAAGGTTCCTTCCCAAACCATTCCATGATATGGTGTCTTCCTCACAGAGGAAAATCTTTGGAAACACCAGTAGGAGAAAGATGTTTGTGGCACTAAACTGTGGTCAAAGCCAAGCTGGAAGTTACAATAAGAGTTAGGAAACTTGCAGGCTGCCTCATACTTTGGGATCTCTTTGTGTTTTTTTGGGGATAGCTGAGACAGTCAACACCTTTGGAAGAAGGTAGAAACCCCTGATTTTTGGCAGCATTTTTCTGTTTGGAGTGGGCAAGCTGGAGCTTGGAGAGGAGGGGATGAATTATTCAATGATAGAGTTTTGCTGCAGGAAGAAGTGAATTGTAAACACACTTACATGTGTATTTTCTGTGATGTTTCCCTCTTTTTGTGGGAATTGGGAGATGATTTTAACCTTGAGTTTTTCTTCTAGGACATAAACATTTAATGACAGAAATATATTTTCTCCATAATTTATGCTTTTGGGAAATGGTACACAAATCTGTGAATATTAAACAAGAGTTTATATGTAGCTTTTAGGGAAAGATATACACAGTATGTTGAGCCAAAATTGTGTCAAAAATATTCCAGTGAACATATGTCACACATTTATGCATTTGTAGGATATTTTATACTGACAGGTCAGCAGCTGTTTTACTTTGTTTCAGGGATCTCTGCCCAAGTGCTTTGTTTCACTCTTAAATTTAGTCAAACTGAAAATTTGTCCTGGTGACAATAAATTCTCTAATTCGGATTGATTTCCTTAAAAAAGGAGAAGGTAAAGTCAAGGAAATTCTCTTCAGCTACAGTACATTAATTCCATTCACTGGGAAAGAAGATTCAGTGAAATAAAAAAATTAGAAGTGCATGTAAGAATTTGTAACTATATACTTATTGTAACTCAGTTTGCTGCCAACCAAACAATTTTGGAGTTAAAATAGTTTCTTATAAACAAAGCTTGTAAAGTTAAAATAATTTCAACCAAAATATATAAAGAATATTGCATGGACCAATCCAGATGAGAATATTTGAATATAGTAACAAGTTCTAGCCCTAAAGTTTTGTATTTTGGGGGTTGCTAAGGACTGTTTTCCCCTGCTGTGTAACCGTTTCTGTACCCACACTCCAAAAAAATCATTCTAGCATGGCTGGGCCTACACAGCCATGCTATCAAAAACTTTTGATTGTATTTGTAGTTAGGTTATTCCAGCTATGCTCTTCCCACGGCAGCCCATAGCATCTAGTAGGTGAAAATGGGATTGAATTAAAATGATATATGTGTATAGTGAGAGTATAATTCCATCTAGGCCGGGCTCTTTAGCCTGTGTGACTAAATCACAGGCCACAGCTCTGCATTCCTCTAATGGATATAGATTGGATGGCAGAGGTTTATACAGCAGCCCTGGTTTAAGAGGGGTCGCTATTGATAGCTCTAATACAGCTCTTTAATTACAAGTGAGGACTCGTCGCTGGTGGCAGCATCTCCTGTGGATCTTTGCAGCCAGGGCACGGCCAGAAATTTTGGCTGTGTGATACACAGCAGTGCCCTGGCCAGCAAGCCTTACAATCATGGCAAAGCTAGTTTCCAGGTGGCCCAAAGGCTGACAAAGCAGTGGGTAATGAAGAGATGGTGTCTGTCCCTCTGGTGACGTCTGCACAGAGCAGGTGCAGATGGTAGATTTTGGATGCAGGCAGTAGATTTTGGGTGCAGCCAGAACGATGCAGTGCTGGGGTTTGCAATGAGGATACAGCAAAGTGTTATCTCCAGGGAGATTTCTTCTGCTGTGGAAGATGTCACCTTGCTTTACCTCCAGCCAGGTCATTCATCTCAAAATACCCAATGGCATTGTCCACCCCCCCTTCCCAAAACTTGGGTGTGGCTTGTACTTGACATTTGCACAAGTTAGGCTGGCTCCTTCCCAATATGTCTTGTTTATCCCTCAGTGTATTACTTCTGTTTATAATGATCCTTTCACTAGCTTTCACCTCGTTCCTATGAACAGCTTTGACATTTTAAAGGGGAAGGAATATTGTTTTTCATAGTGTGGTGTTTTTACCCCATCCCTTCTCACTATCTCTTGCACAAAATGCAGAGCTCTAGTCCCTGTCCATGACAGGGGGGATGGAACCAGATGATCTTTAAGGTCCCTTCCAACCCAAACCATTCTGTGATTCTTTGATTCTCTTCTGGCATGAAGTTTTTTGCTACCATTGCTTATCCTATTGTCAGATCACCTTCCCTAGTCGCACATGGGAGATCTCAGATCCTCTGCTGTGACCCTCATAGTGACACGAAGAGCAGTTTTGGTGAGTTGTGGAGACCTTCTTGCTCAGCTCTGTCCTTCCTGATGGACCTCCTCTCCATGGAAAGCATGGAAAAGGTGGTCAGTGGCACAGAAGGGAGAAGGGATCAGAGATTCCCACGCAGGGAAGGTCTTCTCTGGTGGTCAGTAAACACTGGGCAATGAGACAAGATGGGAACAGGAAGGATAACCCAAAAGTCTTTAGAAATGCTCACTGACAGAGGTAAGAGTGTTTACTTTCTGTGTCTCTTCTGTTTTAGTGGGATTTCAAGGGGATTTACTCAAACAGAAATTCTCTGGACCGCTGTGCTCCTCCCTGTTTCCCAACCTGGATGTTCTCACTGGAATGGAGACCACATGCCATCATCCTAAAAGCCAGGAAGGAATAAATCAGGATGATGATGGCAATGTTTGCACATACCAAGACAAGTTGATTTAATGCTATCTTGTTTCCTTCTAACTTGCATTTTATTCCAAGCTTGTTTAGTGTGAAGAGAATATGAAACTGTTCCAGAATCATCCAAAATGGAAATCTTGACAGATGGCAATAAAAAAAAATATCCATAATGGGTCCCATTTTGTTTTATACTCTTAGGGCAAGGTTATTGCTACAGTTATGGTCTTAAACTCTGTTTTATTTTTATAGCTATGATAGTAGTTAACGTTGCCTTTGCCTAGCCAGCTGCCTCTACTGAATAAAACATCTCTAATGGCTTTGTGTAGCCAATTGGGGGGGACCAAATAGTGTGGGAACTGCTCCAAAGTGCTGGTTTAAAATCCAAAAGGGAAATAAACGGGAGCTCTTACAATACCAGGGAAAAACACGTGCAGAAAAAGTGGCAAAGAGGAGGAAACCCAGCTTGAAAAAGCAGATTGAGCCAATGGATTTGCGCCTCAGCACTGAAAGGGCAGGTGAGGGGGAGAGCAGCAGTGGGGCCTGGAGGGAAGCAGCGCCAGAATGTCTCTGTCAAAAAAGTCTGTGGAACAAAAGGATTTTGAAGCTTTGTCAGAACACTTACTCCTTGAATAAGACTATTATTTTTGGTTGAAAAGCATCTTTGGTACATTTATCAGTAATATCAATGGTGTTTTTACATTCACACTGACCAATTTCTCCTAGGTTTAATTTTCTGACTTGTTTTTCAGTTACATTGCAAGTTTTTCCATTAATTGATAAAATATTTTTTAAATGTAGATATAATATATGGGTCAGAAGAATTATACATTCCTAAATATTTTTAATTTAAGTGAACCTATCCAGTGTTGTATTTACAAATATTTTCTGTGCAGTTATTTCTTAGCTCAGATTTTAATTTCTTTTCAGCAACTCCTAATCACCAAATTGTGAGCAGAATTATCTTTCTGATACAAGTAGCGACCCCATAAACTAACAATATGTTTTTAAGGACACTCTAATGTTCAAACATTCAATAGTTATAGTGGCAATTGCTTTGCTTTCCTGTAGCTAAGGGAAATTAAATCAAATTTCAGTGTGTTGCCTCTAAAATTTTTATCTGTTTCCATCTGCAGTTTAATAAAATGCTTAGCACCTGTCTTATACAAGGCACATGTGATTACAAGGAAAATAAAACACTGAAAGTAATGAAATAGGTAAGTTTCAGTGCAAATCTCCACATACAGAAGATGGGAAAGCAGAACTATCATTCCAGCCATATCACCTTTGATACTATTTCAGAATAAATGAACATATGGTGAACAAGGATGTGACTCCTCACCTATCTCTAGCACTAAAAACTCTAAAAAAAATAAACATTTAATCCAAGTCATCTGTCTGGGCTCTCTGTCACCAGCGTCCCAGCTTTCTCTGGGGTCATGGACAGAGGTAAGTCCCTTGGATGTATCATTTATGGGCATATTTTATACACATTGTTGGCCTTTAGAGGCCAAACTTGATTACAAAAAAGTCCCACAGAGGTGGCTATAGCTGCACATCTGAATTTTGGGTGGCTGAAGATGATTTTCAGACATATGTGGGCACAGAACCTTGAATTACACACCACTTCAGCACCTGCTCTCAGAAAGCAGTCATCCACAGATATGACTGGTTCTAATATATCCACAAATACTCATCCAAACCTGAAAAGCCTCCAGAAAATGGGGTTTCATTTCAATGTGTTGCTGTACGTGTTTCATTCACTCTCATTTCTCTCCTGTTAGGAAACGCAAGAGTCTGAAACAACTCAGACATTTTCATGGAACAGCACATTTCTGCCACTCATTAGCACTTCAGCTGTCATATTTTGTCACAAAAATCTGTACTCATGCTACTACATGTAGCATATGTTGCACAGCTCTGAGTAACCACATTTCAATAATATATTTACTATGAGAAATAAAGGAAATCCTCTTTCAGATCTGTGATTAATCATAAAATCCCCAACTTGAAGTGCTACACAGACATGGTGCAAGTGGAGTATATTTGCTGGAGAATCTAAGTTTAATTTATAAGATTCAAGTATAATCTTTTAGTTGATTAGCTATTCAAAACACAACCAAGATTATCACAAGTGTGTCTGAATAGTATGATGTCTGGAATTTAAAGCATGACTAAGGAATGCCTTGAATTGGAGAGATTTTTGTTAACTACAACTTAAGTTTGTTATTTAAGGGGGTTTTTTTCTGATAAATACAGATAGCTGAAATTATTTAAAGTACTGTATGTCTGTCTCTATTTCTTGAAGTAATTCATGGCTGAACAGTGGTGATACTATGTGACATTAAATGAAGGAATTCAGAGCTGAAGAGGATCATCCTGTATTTTGAGATTTCCACATACACATATCACAGAATCAGAGCATTCCTCTGTGTGACCCCACATGGAGGTTTTATTGTAAATTGCTAGATTGAAATGTTAAAAATGTGACCGTTTGATCTTTGTCTTGTGGTCTAGCACTGTATTATAAAATATTCACTCTTTAAAAAACAAAACAAAACAAAACAAACAAACAAACAAAAAAGAAAAGTTATTTTGGTTTCCCAGCAGTCATGAATTAGGGATAAGGTGGATTTGAAAGACAGCTCTGACTTTGGGAATGTGATGGTGTATGACCTTCCTACAGCTTCCTTTCCTGCTGTTGCTAATCGCTGATATTTGAAGGTGAAAGATGCACGTCCTATCAAATCCCAGAGGGTCACAGGAGTTCTGTATCTCGAGGCTCAGTGTGATCTTTTTGCAGGCTGTGACTCTTTCTAGCTGTTGCTAAAGCTGCGCTCTGCATTCAGCCCGGCTGCCAGTGCCATTTGCGTGTTATTTATAACAGGATCTGCTGCCTTGTGGAATACACTTTGCATACAACAGGCATTCTTAACCAAATCAATAAGCCCTCATCCCTTGAAAAGCTAACATTCCCCTTAGTCTGCGTTTGTCCCTTGAAAAAGATCTTGGGCCACGGCCAGGGCTTCCAGATCCTATTGTATTACAAGTAGTAAATAATAACTATTTCAAAGAGAGCGCGGGGCTGACCAAGCCCAGGCTGCTCAGTTATCCTCGTGCTGCCGCTTCTCTGCCTCTTACCAAACAAACCACGAGAACCAGGAGGAACTGAAAGGGAAAACATTAAAAACCACAGGCTTAATACACAGGTCTGAGCACTGCTCCTGTGGCTTTTGTCTTCCTCTGAACCCTTCCCCCTTCGCTCTGCTGTACAAAGCAAACAGCAGTGACATTCGGCAGACACTTCAGTAGCAGAGCAGACTGCAGCTGCAGATATTTAGTAGACAATTTGTATTCCTAGGCATCAGCTAAAAAGAAGGGTTGCTCAGCACCATTCAAACAAAAAGCCCCAAATCACGTAGCAGATTTCATATCTCCTCTATCTCTAACAGTGATACGCCTTTATAGCTCTCCTGGACTTATTTCCCTCACCAGTGTGCTTCCTGAAATAAAAAAATACTATTTTTTCCATCTTTTGATTTTTCTTTAGGCACATGTTTATTTTTAATGTCATGGGTACCACATTAATAGACTGCTTCTTCCCATTGCCTTGATTGTTTAGATCCACCACAATGGAAAGAGCATCTCATCATCAAGGCAGGGAAGGGGCAGCAAGCACAGCAGGTGACACTGAAGAATTCTCTGTATTTAGTCAGATTTTACTGATTATCAGTGAGGTAGTTAAAGCCAAATGACAGCTCTATTAATTTTCAGAAGCTGAGCTTGCTTTAGACTTGCTGCAAACATTAGCAATTGTATTTTGTTTAGAGGGTTGTTGGACAAAAATGTATTCTTGACGAAAATGTGACCAGTCCTAAGGAGCTAGAAAGTTTCTTTCAGCCAGACTGGAAGTGCAAGTCCTTGTTGGCTTGGGAGCTGGGTTAAGCTCTGTGTTCTTCTCCAAACATACCCTTTAAACTCCCTTGGTTCAGCCCCCCACTAGGTGAGATAACCAGGTAATTACCCCTGGAGAGCCAGGTGAGGTGCTGGCTGCCTGCTGCACAGCACGATGTTCTCACTGACAGTCAGGGCTACCAGTGGATTTTACACCCAGCTGGCCTTCAGAGAGGGGGTTTTGCTTGTGCAGGTTGCTAAAGGGCAGAGATGCAAAACCCACACTCACAGATCCTTTTGGGACTGCTACTGAGCTCCAGCTCTAAGCACATCCAACATCCATGCAGGGCAGTAATATTGCATTGGGATTCAGTATCTTGTCCTGTCAATGATTTTGTGGCCTTTATGTGAAGGGAAAGGAGTGATTTTGTCATCCAGAATGGTGTCTTTTACCAACACCAGCATTAGAAAGTATCATGAAAGTCTGGGAACTGTTGGAAGGAAAGAACATCATGGAAGGAATCGATTTTTTCTTTTACTTGATGTGTTGTGCTACCACAAGCCCTGGCATGCAAAATAAGATGTGCCTACTCAGAAATCTTTCACTGAATGGTTGATATCTGTCTAACAAAAGGGAAGAAAAACAAAAGATGTGAAACTTCTATTACTGAATATGATTTTTGCATCCAGCAAGGAAATGTTGTGAATTACCAGCCAAAACAGCCCTGGAAGAACACACCTGCAACAAGTGGCTGTCTGCCTGCTGGCAAGCCAGTGTTCCAAACTTTCCAAAGCCTGACTGCACTCAAGAGACTCCTCATCTGGAGGATGAGCATGGGAAAAGGAAGAAACTTTATTCACTGAAGTGTTATTTGCCGTGAGTTATTTTCTCAGCTCTGTTTCTGACACGGAAATCAATTGTCCTGTGAAATAAACTTTCTCCAGAGCATCACTACTTGACACACTCAGAGTTAGTCTAGAAAGAGAATAATGCAGTTGCTTGCAACTAGCAATGAACCACATTGTTAATTAGCTGGCTGGAGTTGCTTGAGTTCTGAGCTCTGAGCACCAGATTTTGTTTTCAATGTTCCTCTGGCAGGGATGGATAAAAAAAGGCTGATTTTGGATAGAAAAGTGTGCATACACAGGAGGACAAGTGAGAATGACTTTGATGCACTATCTCTATTTGTGGGTCCTTGCTGCCCATTAAAATAAATGTCCCATTTCTCTGCGCCTCCACATCGATTTGGAACAAATTATTTCTCCTCTACCGTCTTCCATAAGAGACTAAATGACCTTTT
Source organism: Coloeus monedula (assembly GCF_965178545.1). Lineage (NCBI taxonomy): Eukaryota > Metazoa > Chordata > Aves > Passeriformes > Corvidae > Coloeus > Coloeus monedula. Next base: position 5,397,499 of record NC_138785.1, on the reverse strand, counting down.
TCTCCATCTACTGGGGACAAGAATACTTCATGAACCTTAAAAAATCGCTGCTGCTCAAGCAGCTATTGTTCCTGGATGGACCCTGCCCATTGCAGCCTCGCCGTGGGCACCAATGCAATGTGACCTTCCTGACTTTCTGCTCCATCTCCTCTGCAATCATTTTGGTGTCACCATTCAGTCCCACAGAGCTACATGTACTTTTTCCAAATGTTGGGAAAATGTTGATCACCTCCTTCAGGCTGCTTTCTTCCAGAAGTGCATCAGTGTGGGTAAGCATCCTGCTGGCTCCTGCTGCTGTGAAGGGTGAAGACTCCTGCTGAATTATTGTGCTTTTTTGGTACAAAAAGCAGAGAAAACACCCCTGCCAATGATTTCAGAGGAGGTTTACAGACAAAAGCCTGGGTATTTTCCAAGCATTCAACCAGGTTGTTTTCACCCATCCTCAACCAGGGTATTTTCATGCCTTATCAGCTTCTGGGATTCCCCCAGAACAATGTACTCAGCATGATGCTGTGGCTGAAGAGGACTAAAATGTCCTTTAAACTGCAGAAGTTCTCCCCTTGCAAAGGTGATGGCGACAAGGGAAGAACAACACAAGCAGCCATTCTGGCATTTGCAGGGAAGGAGGAGAGCTGGGCTCTGCCTGTGATGGGCCATGATGCCGAGCAGGGCCAATTCCCATCACCATTTAATCAAAGCAGCTTACTCCCCTAAGCAGGTACTTCATTCAGGGAAGAGCTGTTGCTTTGATTTATATGGCAACTGGAGGCTGATGTTAATTTCCAGCAGCTTTCTCATGTTCCTCAAAGTTTCAAAGTGATGAAATATTTGCATATATATTAGGGAGGATACAGCAATGGCTCTTTTATGAGTACATCCTTGCATTTTATTGCATATTGAAGGTGATCGTTTTGAAAAGGAAAAATTAGTTTGCTGCCACTTTTCTTATGATATCTCCCAGAATACATTACAGATCCTAATTGACAGCATTATTTCAAAATGCCCACAGACTTGGGTTGTTTTATGGGCCCATAAAAGCAAATCATTATTCTCTGCTGCTGAATTTAAGAAAATTTTATTTGTATCTGATAAGCTGGTTTACAGCTACATCTTGGAAAGGCAAACAAAGGACTGACAGCGTTCAGAGGAAAGAAAATTTATTAGAAAATGAAGATATTACTTGGATTCTGCATGCTATATCATTTTTCTTTTTCTTTTATTTCCCTGAGCTTGATGAATGCCTGTTGAAGTTAAGGAATTTTAGAAACATCATTAGCAGAAAGAAAAGAACAGAACTGCCCACTCTTTGGTTTTTGGTTGTTCCATTGGACCACGGAGAAGCAGAATTTATATTGAAAACTTAAGGAGCTATTTTTAACTTATAAGATTCTTTATGGACTATATACATAATTCTAAAATATGAGATTTCATGTGGTACAGTCCTAAATTTGACTCTCAGGGTCATGTGCTCTGGTGAATTCTTGTGTTTCGGTAATTTATTTTCTCGCCAAAAAAAACTCTCTAAAAAGTCAAAATAGAAAATGCTATAGAGATGCAACTACAACTCCCTCTTCTACCTCAAACTGGCTCCTAAAAGCTTTTTTTTCCCCCTGCTTTTCCCAGTATGAGCATAGTTTCCTTTTTCTCAGCACACCACGGCAATGGAATTTTGCCTGTGCCCTGCTAACAACGAACACATTTAAACATGACAGATTGCTGTAGTTTAGCAAAGCTCTGTCAGTGCTCCAAATCCATACATGCCAATTTTGCATAGCAAAGAGTCTGCACTTTTTCCAGCTGTTGAGAGCACTTAAACCCATTGGTCTGAGGAAATGCTTTGGTTGTTATTTGATTTATCCTTGCCATTTTGTGAGTACATTGAATTTTCAAATTTAGCATGCATGCCCAGAAATACTCTCAAAACTACATGTTAATATATTTAATGTAATGGTCCAAACCTCTCTCAGCCCTTTAAAATTAATACTGAAGAAGGAACATAAATCATTAACAAATGTTTCCTGAAAATCAACCTTAACAAGTCAGATTCTGTGCTGGATCTGGAACGCCAATAACAAAGAAAATAACAGAGCAGGCCCCATTTCCACCACATCACCAGACACTGCTCTGCAGTTGCAGCCTGCATTTTCTACTCCTAAAGTGGCAGGCTGAAGCAAAATATGCAAAAGTCCTCTCCAGCTGGAGATAACCATGGAGCAGCCAAGGTTGGGACAAGAAGGGAAAGGTTATGGCTGACCCATAAATAAGTGGGACACGTGAATTCTCATTGGAGTCTTGGTTCCTGCAAAGACAAGCGGTCAGGGCTGACAGCTCAGCTCAGCAGTTGGCACTGAAAGCTCCAAGAGTTGTGCCATTCTCCCCAGAAATTCCAGAAGAAGGCAGCTGTTAATGCAGGAGTTTCATGGAGAGCAGAAGCCACTGTACATCTCCCCAGCTTTGTCCCTCGGTGGTCACGAGGAGTGTGACTGTGCACCATGCTTTGGAGTAGCAGAGCTTCTCTCCTCCTGGCCATCCATGCAGCTGCACCACGTCTGCCTGAGTCATCCCATCCTTTTCCCGGGAATTTCACAATATGTAAGACACTGAAGATGCATGCATGTCCTGTTGGGTAAGGTTGCATGTACTGAAATGTGAGTGGTGGAGCTGGAACACACCGCCAAAAGCTACAAAACACCACATTTCTGAGAGCTTTACAAAACACTTTTGCCTCATGTTTCAACTCTTTCCCACAAAAATAAAACTCCTTTCTTTCCTCCCCTGGAGAGGGAAAATTATTCCTGGGAAAATATTTCTTTTTTACTAATTGTCATCAAATGTTTGCCTGGATTCATATTTGTAAAAATATTAATAATATTCCTCTCCAAAACGGAGCTCCTCTGTAACAGTAAATAAAAGCAAAGTCACTTTATCTGGATTAAGCTATTGGATCCTTTGAAATCTCAGAAATCTTGCATCAAAGTGCCAGGATCTAAAAAAACAGAATGCTGCAGTTTAGACCTATTTTCACTCGTGCTGATGAATTGATTCATAGCAATTATTATTACTATTTCTTCCTGCATGGAAATTGCTACATTTCTGTTTGAAGCCAAATGAAAACTAGGTTGAATTTAAAAGCTGGAATTGTCCTACTCAAAATGATCTAAAAAATTAAATATTTCAACTGTTTTAAGGAAGAAGAGGATTCTAATATTGACCCTGAACTCTTTAAACCCAGTCCTTGTGTTACCAGGAAAGTCCACACAAGTTCTTTAAATAATACTTGACATTATAAAGAAAGCTAAATCAGGTTATTTTTATTCACAGCATGTCTATCAAATTTAATGGTATACCACAATTTTTAATGGCATTGTTAATTATATTGAAACCCTTCATAGGTTTTCTGCTGTTATATAAAATGCTGTACATGAATATATACTGTGGGTATTTCAGTGTAATATCGTATCCCACAAGTTTTATGCTGGTTATGGTTGCTGGTATAAAAGCTCTGAAATGTTCCATAAGTCACTTCTTGTAAGAAGCTGCTGGATACAAAGCAGCTAGAAAATAATAGCTTGGGTTTGGCAGGTCTTAAATTTAACAAATAAGTCCTTAAACTAGCTGGGGACTCAGGGAATACTGTATTTCTGTCTCTCTGTTTTCAAAGGAGAACTTGGGTCAGTCAGAAGTCCTTTCTAATCCTTCCAAGGCAGAATAATTAATAGTTCAAGGGCATAAAAACGTTAAGTTGTTTGCAGTCGCTCACTGCTAGAGCAGCTTTAGTTTCTGTCAGCATTTCTGTTAGCTATTCTTTAAGCTGCAGGCTTGTAATTTTGAATAACACTCACTCTGGCCTGAAACTCTGGGATATGTGTATTTTAATCAGGGAACTTCAGATATTTGTCTGCTTCTTTGCCACAGAGCTAGAGTTATGACCCCTTAGTTCCACTGAAGAAAAAGCTGGCTATCTTAAGGGAAAAATGTATGTATAGCTCCAGAGAAAGCAGAAAGCGATTTGCAAAAAGAGAACAACGAGAGACCTCATGAAAAACTATAAAGCATCAGATTTATTTCTTGAGGCCAAAACAATCTGCAACCCTTTTTTGTTCTTTCCCTTCCATAGAGGAGATATAGGAAAAACTGCTCTCAGTGATCAGAAAGTCAGGGTCTTGTGAATTTGATATTTATTTTCTCCCTACATTTAAGTTCAGTGTTTTGGGGAGCTTCAGGCAGTTCTGGCTTGGAAGCAGTGGGGTGATCTCAGAGGAACTTGCCTGACAGAAGTGGGGTGAACCACCAAAAGAAACTAGAGGAGGGCAGGCATAGATCAGTCATTAAGAAGGAATTCTTCCCTGTGAGGATGGTGAGGCCCTGACACAGGTTGGCTGCTCCAGCCCTGGCAGTGTTCAAGGCCGTGTTGGATGCAGCTTGGAGTAATCTGGTCCAGTGGGAAGTGTCCCTGCCCACGGCAGGGGCTTGGAATGAAATGATCTTTAAGGTCCCTTCCAAGGCTTTTCTATGGCTCTGTAGTACTTATTCTTTCTCCATTATGGTACAGCTCCCAAGATAAAAGATGTTTCAGAACAGCCCAGAAGAGAAAGGCAAATTATTACTGTAATCATTTTGTAGTCTTTCTCTGTAAGACATTTCTACCAGATGTGTTAAATGCCATTTATCATTTCACTTTCATATCTCAGACATACAGTTAGATCAAAGCAACTTCTGAACACAGGGTGACAGCAGTTAGTCTTTAATTAAAAAAACAGTGAAATAAACACTCAGATATTCAACTATTTCTAACTTTCATGCAGCTCATGTACAGGACATATGTTTTATCGCTGCTAAAATGTATTCTGGATCCTCGTCGATCATAACTGAGTGTGGCTACAGATTCCAGTTGTTTTTAATATATCGCAGGTCTATCACTCCCAGTGTTGTTTTCTTTTGGATATATGAACCTGCCATCTCTTTTTTTTTTTTTTTTTCTTGTTGAAACCAGCTTTATGATAAATGAACTCTCCCAAACTAGCACATTATAACGGTGAGAAATTATTGGACGCAATTCCCATGACAGACCAGAAGTAGTTTGAGAGAAGGTCCAGATGGAGAGTGTTTTTGAAAGAGGAAAGATGAATAACTCTTAAGGCACATAGGACAGCCAAAGAGTAGGAAAAGAATAGAAACCTGGAGCAAGAGACACATATACAGACTATAAAGAAAAAAAAAGAAAAAGAAAAATTCTTGCCTTAATAAAGCTGCCCCAAGCTAATCTTGTTTGCAAAAAAACTTTGGGTAATTAAAATTCCCTTTAGATAATTAAAATTCCACTTTTCTAGCATGTGAAGAAAAGCAAAGCTGTCCCTGTTTTTGCCGGGTACCCTGTTAGCCCTACCTTTTCCTGTGTTTGCTCCTTGTAGCATGTCAAATGCCTGTCACTGAAAGCACTGTCATTTCTATGGGAGAGGCAATGTACCATGACTAAGGTTATAAACTGCTGAGCAAACAGAAAAGGCATAAAATGGATAAGAGGAGGGGGAAAAAAGAGAGAGCCTGCTGTTAAATAATCCTCCAAGCACTGTTCTGAACAAGTTGACAAGATTAATAAGCTTTTCTCATAATAATCCCTTATAAAATGGGATGTTTGGGAACTGGAAACATCCGTCTGTCCTGTCTTAAGCAAAGGACAGGGGCAGGTGATTAGGAGGAATTGATTTTGGATTCGCTGACTTAGAAACATTTGGGCCCATACTCAACCAGCCTTGAGGAAAGACTTAATTTTCTACCCTGGAAATGCAGGCTCTGTCACTGAAAAAGCCATGGGGACAAACACTTAGACACACAGATTCCCAAGGACCTTGTCTTCTTTTTGCCACTGTTTTGTGTGTTTCTAAAAGAGTTTACCAGGACCTGAAAATACTCAGCAAAGTTTTATATTAAGTTTCATTCTCAATCTCCCTCTCTTTTTTTTTTTTTTTTTTTTTTGCTTTGAAGAGAGACATTTGAACGCACAGATGCACTTCTAGGATATAAACTCAGTCTATGTTTCACATCGAAATTACGTTTTCCAAGATGCCAGGTGAAAGCACTCATACTTGCAGCCACCCACTGATTAGCAAGAGCATCCCTAAAGTGGAATATTGCACCCTGTAAGAATGAAGGGCACAGGCACTCAAATCTTACTGGAAGCATGGAGGAACCATTTCCTCACTGAATTGTAGGGCAATTGTCGTTTCTGTCATGGACAAAGTTTTCTGCCAGGAAATTGAACTGTTGTAGCTGCTGAAGGACAAACAGCTTATGCTGACTTTATTTTTACCCCTCCCTCCCCTTGAAAGCAGGGGTTCCTCTGAGCCCTCACATTGAGAATTAAGCCCAGGAAAGATCTCAGCTTACAGACGGCTCCTGTGATCGATGGTAACAGAAAACCTGCTTTAAAATACCAGCACAGGAAGCTACTGTGCTGTTCTCCGAGTCACCTACAGCACTGCAAAGCCAGCCATAAATCTGCTAACAGGTCCAGCACAGATCCAGCTTTCTTAGCAAGAGTGTGCACAGCCATGGAACATGAGGGGCAAGCACACACATCTCTCCTTTCACCACCTGAAACGCTGATAGCTGTTTCGCTCATAAAGCCCCTGCTGTTGGGGTGGATTTGAAGCTGCAACAAGTGCTGAGGACTCAACGTGGAAACACTTTTCTCCTCGTGATCTTATACCTTTCAAAATTACAGCAAGTAGGAATGACAGCATTTGAAAAATTTCAAACCTCCTATTATGATAGCTGAAGAATGCGTCCTGTAATTGCCCAAGGATTGAGGGGAGACTTGCCAATGATTGTACCCATTACCAGAGTGGGAATGAGATGCACAACCTCTTTTTCTTACCCCACAAAAAAGGAGGGGTACAGGTTGAGAAAGCATGCAAGCTGTAGGCTGGTGTCTTTGGCCCATTTTCACGGTGCATTGCTGCTAACAGCAGCTTTAATTGGAAATGCCTTTGGAAGGTTCCAAGTGACAGAAGCCATTGTTGCTCAGCAGCTTCCAGGTCACAGAAACAGCTATTTTTAAGTATGTTTAGGATTGCTGTTAGGCATGCGATTATCTTCTAAAATTTGCAGATTTTCAGTTCTTGACACCTAATTCTTTGCAACTTGTATGCTGATGCTCTGTGCAACCAGCTCTTTAAGTGTGTCTGCTGTGCCGGGCACTTCTGGGACATGTGCAGCGACACCTCTGATCCTTGACAGACACTCTCCACCTTCTCTGCAGAACTAGTATTTTGTTCAGGTAAGGAAGTGTTGAATCCTGAAATAAGAATCCAGATCCTTATTTTGAGTTCTTGGAAAAACACAAGTCTGATAAATTCTAGTAATTAATGCTGTAGAGAATCATAGAATAGTTTGTGTTGGAAGGAACCTTAAGATTACCTAGTTCCAACCCCCTGCCATGGGCAGGAACACCTTCCACAAGACCAGGTTTCTCAAAGTCCCATCCAGCCCAGCCTTGAACTGTTCCAAAAGCAGCTGGATTCATGTAGTGCAGCAAACTAGGTCTGCATCCTATTTATTTATCGTTATTTTCCCAGTTCTCCTCTTACTATTTTTTGTTGCCCTGTAATAGAGCTTGTAGCTTCTTTCTCTACTTGAATTTTCATACAAACAGCATGAGTGTTGCCCCTATAAAATATTTTGTCTTGCATTAAATCAAACTCAGGAAGGAAAAAAAAAATCAATTTTATCTTCACCTGGGCACCGAGACATCGAAACCATTACAGTGAGAGCACAAGGTAATTTTCATTGGGGCAGTGAATAACTTCACTCCCCACTGAGCAGAAGAATGGTGCTATTTCTGAAGCTCTCACATTCTGCTCCTTGTTTTGATTTGCTTTGGAAGAAAACTGCAGCAGTCAGTTCCCACTCAGGCCTTGCTTCTTCCAGAAGATGGACACCTTCTGTTCTTGCATATTGCCATCGTCTGTGCTGCACATGTTCACTGGAGCTCACCAGGAGTACGTGTGAGGGGAAGCCTTGCTCCACCAGACTGTTCTTCCTGGAGAAGATCCATTTCACATGGACACACGATGGTGAGATGTCCTTGTTTATCGAAGCTGGGGATTGATTCCAATGCAGTTCCAGACACTGACATGCCCTGAGGTGTGAGTTATCCTGACAGGAGTCAAGGTCAAGCACGGGCTGCCGTGTGCCAGTAAAACAGATGTTTAATCAAAGCCATATAAAATATTTACAGGGAAGCTGCAGCTGCTGGTGAAGTGCAGCACATGACACGTCATCTGATATGAAAGGTTTAAGGAAAATCCTGAGATGTGGCCTGGCAATGGCATAAAATAAATAATCTGTCACGCATCTAGTTTTTCTTCTTCTTAAAGCCAGGTTGAATCCAATCTGTCTAAATTAAGGTTCACTTTGCCAAGCTGCTCAGTGCTTCTGCCACAAACAGGAATGATGATATGTTCCCATAAAGCCTCTTTAGGTCCACATTTCACAGCTCATCTGAAGCTGAAGCCATTACATTTCTGGCGGTTTCCAGCAAAGCACAACTGGATGGCACTGGTTTCTAGTTCTGGCTTTTAACACTGCATGTGCTTAAGTCAATAACCACCCTTATTTTCTGACATGGTGTGTAATGATAAAGATGTGGGTGGAAATGTAACTTGGACTTCATGCAAAGAAAGCAGACGGCTTGTGATTTTCCCTCTCGACTCTGAAAACTATTTATTACCTGCTTATTAAAAATTCCTCTTCCAGTGTAAACTGGAAAAACCTTCATGGTATCCTCTTCCTTTTCCTCTTGATGTTTCAGCCAGAAGCTTGCTCAGAATTTCACACCAGCAGATTGCTCTTTCAGCTCTGTGCTGGCAACAGCTGGGGCTCCACAGCCATGCAGGGCTTGCTCTGCTCCTTCCAAAGAACAGAATGTCTGCAATGGATGTTCAGCATTTTGCTTGGTTGAACCCCTTTTCCAAGACCAGTGGTGCTCACATTATTGCCTGCCCAGCTGGCACAGTGATTCATGCACTGACAAATTACCAAGATAATAAAATTGACACTCGGAAATAATTACTCTTTAATTTAGGAGGGAATTAAAAACACAGGCACAATCCTTTGCAAGTAGTTCTATTTGCAGAGTAGCTGATTAAGCACAGTCCTTCTCATTTAATCTGACTGTTCACAGGGAGAAACAGTGACCTTGTTGGAGCTGAGGGCAGAAATCCCACTGATTTTTGTTGAGCTGGGATCTTACTTTCCACATATAAGTGCAGGTGCAGGTATTTGCAGATTTAGACTCTTGAGTTGGGTTTTTGATGCATTTATACTTCATTTTTCCCCCCAGGAGCCTTATAAGCAGGGCAAAACCCACTTTCGCAGCCAAGTCTTTATTGTTGGTGTAGGATTAACTTCGAGTTAACAGGGAATATGTTTAAAGTTGTGTTCTTTTGAAAACTGGTGAATAAGGAAACTTTTTTGCTTGAAAAGCCAAATAAATTTCAAAAATGTGGTTTTTTTAATCAATACTGGGGCTTTTGAGAAACTCTGAAGGGTCTTGGATTCCCAGTCTTGTCTAACTATTTTGCTTTTAATTCAAGTAGAGTTTGTTCTTCCCTGCCCATGGCAGGGAGGGTGAAACTAAATGGTCTTTAAGGTCCCTTACAACACAAACCTATGATTCTTCTACAGCTCATTTCAAAGAGTATTTGTACAAGGGAACTTGCATCTTTTCAAAGCAGAGTGACATAATCATTATATACGAGCAACTACATACAGTTCTCTATTTTGCTATCTACTGCTACCACAGATTACAAGAAATTAGAAACTTTGCCACTGTTTAACACCAAAAAATGTCTTCCTGCCCACAGGCCCCCTTTAAAACTGCAAGAGCAGGTAGGTATAAGAACTGAAAAAAAAGGTTCTTATTAAAGAGGTGTAGAAACTTAGTTCCTGTTGAAATATCTTTTCCTCTTGAGGGTCTGGCACCAAGTTTGGCCTGGTGGCAGCAGAGATGTGTAGGTTAGTTTTATTGAGGTATAAAACCTGAGTAAAACTAGCCTGGATTAGTGCCTGGGCAAGGTCAGGTATGTATCAAGATGTCTCTCTGCCTCAGATTGAGATGAAAAGCCACATATGAAGAATGTGAATCTACCCAGGACATAGTGTGCTAGCACAGGAATGCTCCACGGGAGCATCTTTATTTTCCTCAGGGAAATTCATGGGAAATCCAAGACTAATAAGCCATGTCATGATTAAATTCGATCATTTTTGGCTTTGGATGCCTATCAACACACATTGGTTCAGAGGATTCCCCAGAGATATTTTTGCACGAGGGTTGCCAAGCATTGGAATGGGCTGCTCAGGGAGCTGATGAACTCACCTTGCCTGGAAGTGTTCAAGAAATGACTGGACATGGCATTTACATGGCATTTAGTGCTCTGGTTTAGTTGACAAGTTTGCCAACCTTCCCAGAGCAAATGGTTTCCTCTTTAGTCTTCTGAATTATACTGAACTGTGGCTATGATAGCAGAAAGAGAGTGAGCGGAATGAGGGGTACAGGAAGGAGAGCACAGTTAACACCTGGTGTCCCCTTGCACTTTCCTGGGTGAAAGGAAATATTTGCACTGTAGAGGCCACACCTATTTAATTAAAGTTCAAAGCCTGACAACTATGCCTGGCTTTTACATACCTCCGTAGGGAGAGCTGAAAGAGGCGCAACGTTTTGGGAGAGCGTGGGAATGGGATGTGGGAGACAGGCAAAGGCCAGCAAAGTTACCACTTACAAAGGCAAACTCAACCAAACCAAAACAAAATGGTGCTTAATTTTCCAGGAAATAGGGCTCACCCTTAAGGGTAACTTATCTCTTAGCTGAGGTTATGCACTTTAGAATTTAAGTGGAAGGATGTTGGAAGAATTCTCACTCTTTCTTCAATTGAGTAAAACACTTGCTCAGGAAAAGCAAAATGAAACCAAACCTAGGCTGCACTTTATCCACCAAGAAAATCAACTTGTTCACTAATGAGGAGCCTAGATCCTCTTCCAGGAAAGGAAGATTGGAAAAGGGAGAAAAAACCTCAGCAGAGGATAAAAGGGAAGAAAATGGTGGTGTCCATTTCAGATATGGATCCAAAGAATGATCAACACAGTTCTGAACAACTTTTGGCTTGCAAGTGTAGATTGCACGGATTTCTAAGATTTGCAATTTAATTCATTTTCTCATATGTTCTACTTCTGTATTTCCTCCATGGTAATAGAGCATGCTGAACACCAGAGACCAGAAGAGCAGAAGGGTGTAAAAGTACAAAGTCATTGTATTAAAACATAATCATACATTTTAAAAGATTACATGAATTCAAGTCCTGGGCAAAAATCCATTGTATTTTGATGCTCTTACCATTTCTAGGAGAAACTAAATGAAAATTACATTGAACCTTGAACTGCTACGCTTTCTGTTTATTTTTTACTCTTCTTTTCACACTGTTCTGACCTTTTTTCTGGTAGTCTCCTCTCAAAAAACAATAGCACTATCCAGAGTCTTAGCAGTCTTCAGAGAACACAGTCCATCCAGTTTTTCTTTTGTTTTGCCAAGCTGTCAGCTACAAGCAAGAGAATAATTTTTATCCATGCTAGAATTAACATCTTTTCAAGGTGAAATAAAGTGCCTTTATAGGATCTCCAGAAACAGGAAAACGTCTTATGTGGTCTGGGGTATATTATAGTGTCTTTGTCTCCAAGTAAATATAATTATTTTCTTTCTCAATGCAGAGAGGTGCATAATAAAGCTTTATTAACTCAAAGTCAGAGCTGAAGGAATAATAAATAAAATAAACCCATCAACATAGCAATCTACAGCTCATTTGGCTGCTTTGCATGTATTTTAATGTATTCTTGTCTGAGCTGTGATGTGAATGATGTCTTGTTTGAATGACTTGTTATAGAAAATTCATATTTTTCTACATGCTATTGTTTGCACCTGAATGTGGCATTTGCAAGCAAATGTGCAGTTGTTAGCAAAAATAACAAAACCCTATCTCCTCGAGGATGAGAAACTGCAGTTACTTACACCTGGGCATCATGACCTCAGCTCTTGCAGTCGGGAAGACAAGGTGATGAAGCCACAGGCTCCCTGAGCGTGGAAGCATGTAAATGCAAATTTCTTTGTGTGAATGTGAAAAGGGACTTTTAACAGAAAATCTTCCACATGCATTTATTGAAGGACTAGAAAAAAATTTTTAACTCTCCTCCCCATCTTCACACTACGAGGAGCTTAGTGCCTGTGAAAAAAGAAATGTGCTTTTCTCCCATTACGTAGGGAAAGGAGAACAGAAATCCATCCATCACCTAGTTCTCTGCCTAGAAAAACCCTTCCTAAAAGCTTTAAAAGTATTTCATTTAGACCAATTTTCAGATGGTTTTTACACAGGTCTTAAAGTGAATTTTGCTTTTACATGGGTATAAATGCATGTGGAGAAGTAAGAGGGTTCAGTGAGAAAGCTCTAGTGGTAATGGGTAAGATTTTTTTTTTTTAAATATTGGGTTTCAGCCAAAGTTATGGTCTTGATTCAGGAGCTGGATGTTGAAATTCCCAGGTGTATTTCTACATCACATCTGTTCTGGCCTGAAGCACCTGTTGGGCCCAAAATGGGTAGCACAGTCTGAGTTCCTGTCAAGGTAATTTAGCTTTTGCTGACCTCAGACTCTCCCTTCTTCCCCACCTGCACTCTTCCACCGCCAGCTGCACCTCCACGGTGGATATTTTGTGTTCCATCAGGTGGCTGTGCAGTGAGCGCAGTCAGTGTGTTGATCCTGCTAAAATCCACTCTTTTCCTACAGGCCTGGCTTTTGGCTGGGTTTGTGTGCTGATCCCGTTTGCCACATCATCATGTGCTGAGACAAGGCTGGTGATGGGCAGGTACAGCCAGGGCTAGAGAGGAGAGTGGGTGGGCCTCTTCCAGCAGCAGCAAGCTCTGATTTCTGGAGCTACAAAGCTGCCTTTAGGGCTCCCTCATCTGCTGTCTGGATCACTTTTCATGGGAGCTTTGACCTAGGTGAGGGATTTTAGAGTCATGGAACAGTTTAGGCTGGAAAAGACCTCCCAGATCATCAAATCCAGCACTGCCAAGTCCACCACTAAACAATGTCCCCAAGTGTCTTTTAAATCCCTTCAGGGATGCTGACTCCATCACTTCTCTGGGCAGCCTCTTCCTATGGCTGACAACCCTCTCTGAGAATTTTTTTCTATTATCCAGCCTAAATCTAATCCACGTGTCAGTGCAACCACCACTGGATGACTCTTGGTGGATGCTGGCTGTGGTGTGTGCATGGTAAGCACCGTTCCCAGCTGTATTTTCCTTTCTGTGCTTAAGTGGCTTGACAACGACATAGGTTTACTGTAAAAATAATACAGATTGTACAGATACTTTTTGCACGTGCATTAGATTTCTTGACCTGCCTTAAAATGTTTCAGGCCTATAGTATTTTAAAGGGAAATTGTGGAAGCCCGGGGAGCCTGGCCTGAGCTGGAGGGGTTGTTAAAGAAACAAAGGAAGGCTGGAGTGGGTAGATCATTACCAAATAGCCCAGCTACATGGTTCCTGCTTCCCTAATGAGCCTGACAGCAGGCAGTGCCACCTCTCTCTTCTTATGTAAAGCTAATCCCTTGCCCTCTCTGACAGCCAATATTTACATTTGCAAATGAATCCATCTTCCCACACTCCCCCTTCCCCTCCGAAGGGAGCAGAGGGAGACAGGACCAACAGCACAGTCCTCCCGGGACAGCACTGGCCCCTTGTCGACATGTCCCTCACCCAGGCAGCTGGAGGAATAAATGACTGGCTGACAAGTATACCTGTGTGGACTGTCTGAGCTGATCCCAAACGAAAAGTTAGGCTGACCCCCTCTCCGACCCTGGGAACAGTGCTGGCAGACCCTGGTTTTCTTCCAGCACCTCTCACTTCCACCTTGCCACCACGCTGAGGCCACGCTGCACAGCCTGCGGGGCAAGGGCGCTGCTGCTCTCCCCCGCCCCTTGGCCCTGCATCCCTACAGCTCCCGTGGCCACCTTGGAGGCAGGTTAGGGAGCCAAACCCCGATCTTCTCCACGGAAAGACACGGGTGTCTTGGGGTGTCTGAGCTGCCCAGGGCATGAGTGCTCATGCGGCAGGGAAGGGAGGGACTGTGAGGTGGGGGTAAGGGTCAGTGTGAAGCATCACCAGGGCTCAGCCTCGTGCACTGTTTCAATCAAGAAGTTGTGGTTTCCGGGGGTGGGAGGGGAGAGTCAATGGGAAAAGCAATGTGATTTTGTTTTAAGTTCTCATCTAATGACAACTGCGTCATTGATTTGACTAATTTGCTGGGAATGATCCCGCAAATGCCTTTTTTATAGGAGAATGAAGGCGAGAAGTCATCCCCCCCCCCCTCAGCGTGGGATCTCACGGTAATCGCTAAATACGCCGAGGCAGGGGAGAAGAAGGTGGGAACATCTGCGCTCTGTCCCTTCCTTTGTTTCCATGAATGAGCAGTAATAGCCCTGCAAAGGCAGGCACGGCGAGCAGGGGAACGCCAGCCCTTCCTGCAGCCCGCAGCGGGGAGCCCCGCGCCTGCCGCCCGCCCATTGTGCGCCTCCCGAAGAGGGGCTTGTTGTGCCCAAATGCCAGGCGTTTCTGGAGCTAAGGTTATCCTCGGAGCGGAATACATAAATAAGAGATTGCTGGCGGGCGCTGCAGCCGGGCTGGGGCTCTGGGAAGTGTTTGTTTTCCTTTCTGTCACTAGGCAGCGGGGAACCCGTCGCCTTTGTTCTGCGGGTCATACTGCTGGGGATGGCAAATATTGACATACATGGAGGTGGTTTTCATTTTCACGTGTTTCTTGTTACCTCTTGCAGCTGTGTGGTTTGGCTTTTCTCTTCTCTTGTCTTCCAACATCTTTTTTTTCCTTTGTGGGTTTTTTTTTTGTCCATCCTCCTTGAATGTTTTCCAGCACTGGTGAAACCGTCCCGGGTTGCATATTACAGCCTCATAACCTCTGGCATGGCTTGTCCAAACGACCTGGGAGCTTCAGCTCCTGCCCAGTGCCACGGGGACATTCATTAACAGGGATGACAGGGAATCTCTTGGAGAAATTGCACTTCCCTTCTGGTCCTTTTGTGGTTGTCATTTCAGCTCGAAGTTCAGAAATGTTGCCAGGTGCTGCATACTTCATCCTGTTTCTGCTCAGGCTGTACCTAGCTGGTGCTTAGAGGCAGAAGCAAATTTTTCAGGGTTGTCAGAGATAAAAAGGAAAGGAGGGATACACAGAAACAAGGATCTTGCCCAGTATACCCTTTTCTTCTCTCCAGCTTTGTTGCTTCAGTTAATTTTCCCTGGTGCCTTTTAACACAAATTATTTCTACCTATTACTGGTCATAGAAAATACTTGTTTCTCTTACTGATCAGATCCTAAATTCAGGATATTGTCATACAACTCAATGCACTGAGATAGAGGTATCTTCCAGGAAGAAAAATAGCCATGTTAGAAAATTCCAGGAATGACTACACAAAACCTGTAATACAAAAAAAGGGAAATGTAGGCAGAGACAACAAAAATCATTCTGGTACTATGACAACAATTTTGTAAAATTGAAGTGCATTTTCCCTTAATCACTGTGGAAAACCAGGAAATTATAATTTACTACTGAAATAAATATTTGCAGTACTCTCAACATACCACATACAATGGGATCCACTTAAACTTTTGACATTCTACAACGGAAACAGTCAACTTTTTGAGTCAAAAATGCATTCACAAATAAACGGCTGAGAGAAAAGCCACCTAAATCTTTGGGGTAATTGCTCAGTCTTTTGAGTAACTTGTGTGTTTGAGAGGGTCTAAGTCCTGTGGCAACAAAATGGCTCCATAGTTCATACTGATAATAATGCCAGAGGTAACTTCCATGTGTCCAGTGTCACCTGTTTCTGCAACCTAATTTAGCTTTCCTAATGCTATGCACGGACAAATATCCCTTGGCATATCCTATGCAGATAATCCTTTTTTTTTTCACAGTATTTCTGAAGCATCTCGGTAACTGTGATGCCTTTTCAAAAAAAAAAGCTGTTTTGGAAATGATTGCCTTTGCAACAGTCTGCTCAAGTTTGCTGTGAACAAAAGGCAGAGCATTCTGCTGCTGTGCAGACTGATTTAGCTGCTCAGCCTATCCCTGTATGAATATCCAATTACCCCTTTGAGCTCCTGTAGTGGCGAGGGAGGGGAAGGCAGGAGGTATTCTCATCATGTTGCAATTACGATTCTTCCACTGTCCTCTCCCCTTCTGAAAATTATCCAGGTTGGAAGGGAGTCATTACCAAGCTGATCATGATAGCATGTATTCTTTAATAAATATGCTCAGAAGGGTTTGGATGAATAAGGCTCGAGCGATAAAGGATTGCCTCATAGGTGGCTGTGTGATTAGCCATTGACCTCGCGTGTGGTTTCTGTCCCACCTGGGTGATTGAAGCATCTGAAGAAGGAGTAGAGAGCTCTGATTAGAAATTAAAATTTCTGATCAGAACCGTTGGACTGATAATAACTCATCGTGCAATCTGTGAAACATTCAGGTTTCACAAACCCCTCGTGATTAGAGTCCTCACAGAGAAATGGCAACATGCCTGAATCACTCAAAATTTTAATTTGTGAATGTAATCATAAATCAAGGTTCTCTTCATAGGAGGGCCTTGCCCTTTTTCTGCTTGCTCGGATGCAATTTGGTTCAGTGAGAAGTAAGGCCAGGCACGAGGTTTGGGACAGATCTAAAAGGAGGGGATGTCGCTCTTCATGAACTCAATGTCAAAGTTGCTCGTCAAAAGGTCAACAACTTCCATCTGCAAACAGCACCCAGGGTCCAGTCTCTGAAGTCAGAACATGCCTGGTCCAACAGTATCCATTTCTGGCAGTCCTTTGGAGGCTGGATGTTTACAGTCCTGACCAAATTCTGGCACAGCATCTCTGGCTTCCACCACTCTAAATTTGCTGTGCGTAGCACAAGCTATTACATGTCCTTAAAAGTCTTCTGGAATCTGCCCTGGCTTATGTAACCCTCCTTCAGAGCAGGACACTTCAATAAACAGTGATCCCCATCCTCAGAAAGGTGGTTTCCAACAAACCTCTCTACTGAATGAGGATTGTAGCTCAATTTGGCTTAAAAACCCAGACTAATATTGACACTGCCCTCTTCCTCTCATCTGATGATTTATTTCCTCAGCAGGACGAGCTCTCCCACAAAAAAGGATGTTTGATACAGGACAATACAGCCTGATTTGCATCGTGATGGCTCCTTCCCTAAACCACTGGCAGAGAAATTCAATTTTGCCATTGTCTCCAGAATGGTTTGTGTTGGAAAGGGCCTTAAAAGATCTCATTGCAACCCCCTGCAGTGAGCAGGGACACCTTCTACTAGACCAGAATGCTCAGGGCCCCATCCAACCTGACCTTGCCTTCAGTTTTCCTTACTAAAAAAAAAAGAAAATTAAATGGTGAAAAATAGAAAAGAAAGATGGTTTGGTGTATACAGAGAGATGAAGGTGTATACAATATACAATGCACTACCAAATCCATGCCTAGTGCCCTGGTTTTTTTCAACAGCATTATAGCACTGAATTATTTATCAAACACATTAACAATATGTACATGTATACTTAATGTAGAAATTATCATCCATTTACAGAAGGGTTTTAAATTAACACATGGGACAGGCTCCTTCCTTGGGTGTTTGCCCTTCTTTATAGCAACTGCGCTTCCTCAGCCTGTGAAACCGATCCTATTTTTGAACATATTTCTCCGGGTTTCGACACTGTTGAGCAGGGTGCATTACCAGTTTGCCAGAAATGGCCTGATCCCACTACCTAAAAATCTTCTGTATGTCATACATTTGCTGTATGACATGAGAACTCCAAAAACCAAGCTGTTGCTTAGCCATTCTCCCAAGCACTCCAGCTTTTCCAAGTTTTCCAGCAGCAACATCTCCTCAGCTAAACTCTTAGTGCACCCCAGGGGTCTGCCACTGGCACACTCTGCAGAGTCATTTCACTGAAGTATGGGTGCGGACATTTTAAAAATATTGAGCTGGAGTTCAGAGTTCTTAAAATTAAAATTTTTGGTGTATGTTTTGCAGTTTGAGAAAGATCAGGCCATTGCAATTTTAATTTACTCATTTCCCAAAGCTGAAAAGTGTGTGTTTTCCCATGCCTACAACCCACAACTTGATTTTCAAAACTTGGCTTCCTCATGCACTCAGCACAAACGTTATGGTACTCCTCTTAGGTAGTGGAACAAGCATTTCTTCACAAGGATTTGCTTTGAGTTATTCTGGGCAGCTCTCAAGAGAGAGGAAATATAATAACAAAAGATTTAACTACACTTTGCAGCGCTGGAGCCAGGGAAAGAATCACAGTGTTACAACTAAATATTTATAGCAGAATGCTTGCTAAAAAGCTCTGTACAGTAAATAATTACCATATTGCTTCAGTCAGGACTTCTCTGATGCAAGCCAGGCAGAGCCCATTCCTGCCACTACTTCAGGGTGGGAAAAAGCCATGGCACAGATCCCACTTGTGTGCTCCAGAGTCACTGCAGCTCCATCATCCTGGAGACACCAGCCCCATCCCTGATACCACCACCAATGCCTATATTAGAGTGAGACACTACCTGCTTTTAAAGCTCTGCTGCTAATCAGGACATCCCCCTGCTTCATTTTCTGTTCTCTTGGAGGACAAATCCCTTTTAATTCTTCAGATATACAAAACAATCTACTTATCTAAGCCTGCAAAACTTTCATCTGAGGATCAAAAATATCCTGGTGCATTAGGAATAATGAATTTACCCTGTAGGATAATGTATTCTAATCCTTTAGTGAGCCAGCTCTCCTCCCAATTTTAAACCAGGGAGGCCTCTGAGCCATCTAAAAGACTTGAAAGACTTGATCCTCTCCTGCATTAATGCACACACATATTATCACTAATTGTTTAGTCTCTCTTTAATCTATTTAAATGCATAATACAGACTTCAAACATATTATTCTATTTCCATTTCAAATTGCATATGAGTCATTAAGCAGAGAGATTTGTTCACTGCTAGTTTTTAAATGCTGATATGAGGGCTAGATTCTACTATAGTGTTAGGTGGAGATGATTACCTTTTCACCTGAGTGCTAGTGGTGGATACCTCTCACAAGGAACATACTCAGGTTGGGTGTTCTGTTTTCATTTCTCCCCTTCTTTTCGTCTTTACCTCGTATTAGAGATTGAACTTGCTAAACCTTGGTATTTGTACTTGACACGTGAACAAATTATTCCTGTAAAAATGTTTCAAGACTTATGAAGCTTATGAAGTACAGACCTGAGGCAGCTCTTAGGTAAAGGTTTAAGGGACAAGGAGAAAAAAACAGGCATAAAATGGTGTCAAAATCTTATGCAATAATAGCAAACTTGCAGTTTTTTCTCTTATAAAGTCCCAGAGCATATAGACGAGGCAATTCAAAATGTTTGACAGCTCAGGACTGGTGGATGGAGCAAGTGATAGGTGGACACCAGAGCAATTAAAAGCTTTCCTCAAATGGGAGAGCTTTCATTTTTAAGAGATTTGAGAAGTTATAGCAGGAGGTTGCCTCTGATTGTGTTTATTCGTATCTACAATTCACATCAGCACAGTGAAACACATCTTAATGTCCACAGGAGGCAGGACAAATAACACACCATATTTCAACCATCAGTTGTCCCAAGGGTATTTACCTCATTAATGAGGATGATAGCTTCAATTTTTCTCTTGAGAGTCTTTGAAAGAAGGTGATTGATACAGTTGCATAACTGTGATACATAACTTCTGTGATTCAAGCAATAAACTCTGTTTCACCTCTTAAAAGCTCTGGGGAATATGGTAAATTTGGTGAGAATTCTCTGGGCTGTCCTGTAAAACAGTGCTCTTAAATTAAGTGGTGAAATTAGGGAAAAAAAGAGAAAATACTGAATGCATCATGTTGAGACCTTTGTGCCCATGGTCTCCCACAGCAGCACAGGGCATCCCTGTAAGACATTGTCAGGAGAAAGCCAGATGACACCTCAGAGAGCAGAGAGGGGAAAAAAAAGGAAAATATAAACTCCTCTTTTGATTTTTTTTTTCTCATAGAACTGGCCTTTTTTTAAAATTTGATTTAATTTTGTCTCCTTAACACAGCTAGTGATTTGCCCTTACAATCAGGGCAAGCTCTGTGCATCATCAGGAGATCTGGACAACATCTTTTATACAGATGGAGCAGTCAGACATTTCTCGAGCAGTCAAAGTTGCCAAGGATGCTTGTTTTCATTGGTGACTAATGGGAGATTTTTCCCAGTTGCTTATAAACATGGCTGCATGGAAAAAATATTATGGGGGAGGGAACAAGGCCATGCTATTTAGAGGGTGAATCTGCTGAAACAGTTCCTTCTGTGATAAAAACTCATTGAGAAAATTGGCTGAATCTACAACAGCATCTCTTTTGGGAGCTGGAGCATTTGGTCCATCCTGCATGTAGACACAGTACAGTATCACTGGAGATCACATGTTATCAGTGCTGTGATGCAGCTTGGTCCTCAAAGTGGCTCTTGTAGGTAATAGCTCAATTGCTACTAGACTGAAGTACAAAAAAGTTATTTTATAGATATGTATATATAAATATCTTTATAAGGAAATTATTTGGCACAAATAAAAGAGTATTTGCAAAACAAGCCTTTTGCTTTGGTATCAGGTCTATGCTGGCTTCAGTACAGCCTCCCGTTCAATAAATTTCAAAGATCATCAGGAGTTACATCCATGGATTAGTTTGGGTTATAAAATCTCAGTGTTCTGCTGTCTTGCCATGTGCCAGATTTTCTGCTGCAAGTGTTTCCACCTCCTAATGGAGTGTGAGGAAGAAAAGCTGAGCACAAACAGTGTTGATTCAATGAATTTGCAGCCTGCTTAAAGAACTCAGCTCTGCCCTAACAGGATTTTATGGGAAACAAAAGAAGAAAGGAAAATGGGTTCTCTGACAGAATAGAAATCCCCTGGTTTTGCTGATGCCAAACTTATCTCAGTGCCACATGATGAGATGTCCCAGCGATACATAAGTAAGATCAGATTGGTTCCACATTTGTGAAAAAAACCCTCATTGAGCACCATTAAATCCCTGCAATGACCTCCAAATGAAAAGATTTCGTGTGGGCGTGAGTGGAGAAAAATCCTGTAACTAGTTTTATCTTGGCAATGCTAAGCTTGTTTCAAATATCTCTTAAATAGAAACACTGGGCAAAAGCAGTTTCTGGGACATCTGGAGCAGGGAGCGTCCAGGGCTGGGCTTAGACACCTCCTTCCCTCTGCAAGGGTGGGGAAGCCACTGGACCCCGATTCACATCCCAGCCCCAATCCTAACAGCACCAGAGAGCCTCTGAGAGGGCAGGGACCTGGCAGAACCCAACTTCCCAGCTTCCTCTTCTTCCTTCCCTCAAGCCAGGGAATGACCAGGGTGAGGTCAGGAGGTGAGGGTGCATCTCCACATCCTCCTCCTTAAGCGGGTCTAGCAGCCCAGAAGATGCCAAGCCCTTATTCCATTATTCCCTCTTGGCAAGAACCCACCTATGATTACTAATAGACTGACATTTTAATTTTGAGACATGCCTGATAGGAAACAGAGGGAAAAATATTCGGGATCGCACTCTGGGTCATCTCTGTGTTTGGTTTGAGGCAAGATTTGTGAAATGTCAGCCTTAGAGTCATAAATGAAACAACAATTCTGGGTTACCTATACAAGTTATTTTGACTGGAAAAACTCAGCAATCCACTCTTCCCCTGAGTCAACTCCCAGGACAGCCCACTGGAGTTCCTTGTTCATGAAGTCATACTGTTCTGAAGCAGGAAGAACAACAAAACCATAAGCATGTTGGAAATATTGAAAATGTTCAATATTTTATTGCGGAAATATTATGTTGTATTGCACTGCTTGATGGGAGCAAGGACACATGGCTGAATAAAAACTCTGTCTTGGGATGACTTTTTGTGGGGGTTGTTTTTTGGTTTTTTGAGGTCTTTGTTGGGTTTTTTTGGGTTAGTGGGATACATCTTGATCAACAATTAGACTGTTGATCAAGCAATTAGATCAGCAATTAGATACCTGAGCTGCAGCATCCCTGTCTCCAGAGAGGGATCCTGTTCAGCAGGAATCCAGCACTGGTGGCAGCAATGGGAAGTAACTGGTGAAACATTTCAAAGGGGAAAGTCACAGCTGAGTAATGAACAACTCAGTGCAGGGTTTACAATAGTATTAAACATTGGTTTAGTATGTATTCTGCCAAAATCTATGTTAAATCCATGGCAACAGCGTTAGTTTTTTCTTGGACAGCCTAGTTTTGGGCTGTAAGCGTGCATTAAATCCTTGCTGGAAGAGAAACAAGTAATCCAAGCCTCAGCATGATCTCTCCAAGCTTAGCCCTCTCTCTTATTACAGTTGTTCACCCAGACTAGTGCTTTGAATGCAGATGAACTTGGAAAAACTACTGAAGCCAGCAGAAAAAGGTAGAGGTGTCAAACATCATGACGGATCTCCGAGCAGGGAGCACCAGCTCTTCCCCTTCCTGCAGGGACTCCTCACATCCCAACCTCTCTGAAAGTAAATTACCAGAGAAAACACTTACCATTTTCTTTTATATTAATCAACAATCCTTTGTCTTCCTGGGTGATAATTGCTCCTGACTTCCACTAAGTGAAAACCAGCAAGCCAAATCCACTGCTGGCATTCCCAGCGGGAGCATCGCTGGGAACAGGGAGAGATGTGACAGGGACACTTTCTGGGCTTTCCTCCTGTGCCCAACACCTCCACAGCACCACACAGGGCTACTGGGACACAATTACTTCCCCTTTTAAATGGGAAGGCTCAGACATGGTGTTTTCTCGTCATTTTTATTAATTATGATTTATTACTTACAAGGACTGTTTTAAGCTGCCAGCACAGGAGGAGTGGTGGCAGAGCTCTCCAGGGACCTGATGGCATTAATAATATCATCATTTTCTAGTTTTTTTCAATCTATTAGAGAATCCATGAAGCATAAGAACAAGTCTTTGAAACACCTTCTCCTCTCCCCTGTCTCTGACAGGAGCTGGTAGCAGTTGCTGAGGGAAGGGGCTAATTACGTACTCTCAGATAGACAACTGCTCTATCAGGCAAGTATTTGCTGGTATTTTTTTTTTTTAAATTTTAAAAATAAGGGGTTTAAGTAGTGAATGCAATACATAATTACCGAGGCGAATTCTGAAACGCTGAAGGCAAAATGACACGTTGCATCTCAGCAGGATGAATCTGCTAAGATTTCAGAACTTATTTATTTATCCATTCATTTGTTTATAATTAATTATTTATTTGAAGCTCTTCTCATTTTCTCTGCTTGTTTTTTTTCTGTCCAGGAATTGCAGCCTTTTTTCATCTCGACCGATGGAGGCTCACCTTTAATGGGTTGGCTCATACCTGAAACATTTTTGAAATTTGGTACAAAATTTTAGGCTGTTGTTCCCTTTCTCACCCTTCCTTGTTTCTTTCCTGATGCCTTTTAATTTTTTTAAACCATGGCATTTTAAATCTATAAAGAGATGTGTTTTTTATATTCTTCCCACAACAGAAATACTGGAGAGCTTAGAAGAAAAGACATTTTCAAGCTTCAGCTTAGGTTTGCAGGACCTGTTTTTGTTTTATGAATTCAGAAATATCTGTGCAGATCCTCTTCTGTAATAAACTAAAACTCTGCAGCTAAGAAAACTAATAGAGGGTGAAAATATGCTCTCCATAAACTAGAAGTTTATTTGAATAGCATTGCTGTTTGTTCTTCAAAGGACGTATACCAAAATAATCTAATTATTTGAATTATCAATAAAGAAAATACCTGTTTTATTCCAAAGAAAAGCTGGTTCTTCTTTGGTTCTGTTGTTTTCACAAATGAAAATGGCAAATAACCTCCAGGAAAAGGAGAGCTCTTCCTAAATGGTGGATCTCCTGTCCATAAATAAGCAGAGTTCCATCACTGAAAGGATTGATTAATAGGACGTCACAGAAGTGGAACTACATTATATTAACATTATAATACTGTATTACTGCTGATATCCTGAGATGTTGCACATTTCCAAAGTATACAGTGCACTAGGGGCACTAATCTTCCTGAAGAGTCCACGACTGAATAAATGTGTTCCAGCCCCATGTACAGCCCTCATAAATCAGCTCATTATTTCTTAGGCATCACTATATATAATTGAAATTGGTGTCATGTTTATAACCCCTGCTCACAGAGCATGTGTGTGGAAATGGGCTAGAAACTGCTGAACAGATATTTTGACCTTAGGTGACCTTCATTTAATCATCTTGCATATGACACAGAAGAAAATAACAGTGTTGAAGAAGAAATTAATATAATTTCAGGGAGTTATCTCCAGCAGTCTCATAAGGTCATTTACGAATTCCAGTAATCATGGTGGATGCCTTTCTCATGTGTGCTGATTGAGAGGTCAAAACTGGGATATTTTTACTTGTTTTTAGAGCTTCACAATGATTTGCTGAGCGATATATTAAAAAAAAAAAAAAAAAAAAAGTACTTCACTAGAGTGTGGCCTAGCAGAATATGAGAAATGGAAATTTATGTCAGGAACACAGGAAAAGACTGAGCATCTCTATTCCACAACCTGGGAGATTATGCATGCAGCCCCACATCACAGAAGGTGTGGAGAGAATGGAAATGCAGCACCTTGGTGCATCTCCCCGACAAGAGACTCTCCTGTTGGCTCAGGTCAGCTCCCAATTCATCCAGGAGACAAAGGAAGGCCCGGAGATGAAAGTCCAAACCTACCATCACCCTGTCACAGCAGGAGGAAGTTGCCAGACAACACCTAAGTGTTGTGTAGCTCAGTATTGAGCCCAAAGCCTTTTGAAATGAGCAAACAGACTTTGATGTGGCAGCGCGGGACCTGCTGTCCATCGCCACAGGGGGGATCCTCCGGGGGCAGGTGATCCCCTGGCAGCTCCATCGAGAGGCAGGCTGGAGGATGGATGGGTGCCCAGCTTGGTGGATGGAGCAGCTCCTGCCTTGACCTCACACTCACAATCTTTTGCCCTCCATTGCCTCTGGGAGAGGGAAAGCAGAGGCAGACATGGAGTGGGGAGGGAAGAGCCACATCAGCCTCAGGAGAGGGAAGAGCCAAGCTTTCACTTAGCCACTCCTGCTAATTCCTTTGCCTCCTGAAGCTCTGTACTTAACACTCATGGTGTTTAACTTTCTCAGTAGGGAAAAGTGCTGAGAGCCTTTCCAAGGTAAATAAACCACAGCCACCATGCGATGTGGGCGCATGTCTTACCCAAAGCCTCTGGCTTCCTCCCCCACAGTTTTTTTCTCATACCTGGCCTTTTCCTTCTGCTCAAACCACAGAAATCCCCTACAGCTGTCCCCTTACCTCCCATCTCAGCAGCTGTGACTTCCCTGGCACGGCTTTGCAAAGATGCCCACTTCCCACCAAGGTCCCTTCCACTAACACCCAGCAGCGCTCATTCCTCACCACCCCTCCGGGTGCTTGGCTCTTCCAGAGCGCCAGGCAACACTGCCATCCACTTCCAAGGTTCTCATTCTTGTCATGCTTAGACTCGAGGGAGACCCTCATGTCCCCTGTCTGCAAGCTGATGTGGTCACCTCACCCCCACCAGCCAATGTTCTCTATAATCCATCAGCCAAAGGACCCCCCATGCTTCCCACCAGCTCCATTCCTGCTCTCCTCTGCTGCCTTTAGAGTCACTTCATGTTTCCATGGTCTCACTTATAATAATAATCCCAATTCTGGGATGAGTTAAAAAAAAAATTTAAAATTCTTGATATTCAGTAAAATAATTAAATTCTGAACTTTTTAAGCAAAAGCTATGTGTGGTGACCAGACATTGCCTCTGCCTGCTCCAGCCTCAGTACTGCAAGCATAGGGAGAGAAGAGAAGGAGGCAGACAAGGAACGTGACATATTCTGTGCTTCAGTGCAGGAAAAGGTCTTTATACCCAGGGGTCCAGGTGATGACGGCAAACAAACACCTTCCTAAACTCCTCCCAAGCTTGAACATGTTAACACAGATGAATGATTTATAAACCAGGCTACATTTCTAAAATGAGAGAAGCTGTTGAGTGCCTCTGCCAGGATTGTCACTTAAAAATGAGACAGAAAATTTCCATTGTTCTCCTTAGGTAATTTGTTTAATAAATATTTTGCTTTTTGAATCATTTCATAATTCCTATGCCAAGGCTGCTGCAGAAATTTCAGTCTGAGAGGAAGAAAATTGTTGGCTCCTTTCACAAGCCTTACTCAGTGCCTCTTGTTGAGTCCAAGCTGTAACTGTGAGTTATGCCATAGCTACAGCCATTTCTGCTGAGTGTGCAACACGGGCCACTGGCCAACATCATGTACATAACTGCAATTTTTTGTCTCCAGTGAAAAAAAACTGAGGAAAAATCCAGATTGACTGAAACCCATGGCCACAACACCAGTTACTGCAGGTGGAGCTAAAAATTTCCTCCCAGATTTCCACAATGCATAAGAAAGTATTTTCCATGCTGGCAAACATATGATTTTTCACATCTTGTATTTAAACCCTCAAATAAGGACCTGCAACTCTATTCATACAACCATATACACTAATCTCTAGCTCCCTTATTTTATGCGAATTGCTGCTCAGATATTTTATGTCAGCCTGCACTGCAGTTGCCAAACCCCTCGCCGTTCATAATATTTTACCTGTGTCAAACAAGGGAGAGAACCTGTAAGTATTTAAGTGCAGATTAGATGCAGCTTTGTAGGAGCTGATAAACGGACTTGGCTGGGACAGCTGTGAGCTATGGAAAGTCGAGTGCCTGCTCCAGCAATGAGCACATGGAGAGAAAACGTGGAGGGAGCAGAGGTGGAAACAGGATCCAGGTCCATGAAGTCCTGCTGGTTTCACAGCCCAGACACCTCTTCTCTGCCTGCTGGAGATGGTCTTGGCTGTCCACTGCTTTGGAAATGTGCATGCATGAGTATGAATTTCCACAGCAGTAGCTCATTCTCCCGTGTGTCACAGCAATCTTGCAGACTCCCTGGAAGAGTTTGAGGCCAGGTTTGATGAGGCTTTGAACAATCTTGTCTATTGGAAAGTGTCCCTCCCCAGGGAAGAGGGGCTGGAGCTAGAGATCTATAAGGCCTCAAACCATTATATGATTCACACCTTTCTTTCTCCAAGGGTTTTCTTTATACATCAGTCACTGCCTCCATTTCTTGCAAAAATCAACAACACTGAAATCACAATTAATACAGACATTTAGAAGAATTCTATGTCCCATTCTGATCTTCTTCATCTCTACCTCAAGCCAAGGGGGGACCCAAAAATGTGATAGTTGCATTCAGGTCAGGAAAAGCCACCCTAAAAATTCAGCACGACATGTATGGTGTAACAGACAGAGGAGGAAAACTCAAAGAGCCCTGAGAACTCTTTTTCTTAACCTTTGACTCCTGGCAATGGAGTGGGGGGGGGGGGGGGGCATTAAAGACTCCCTATAAAGAGACATCAAAGGGGAGAACGTGATAACCTCAGTGAAATAGCAAATTCCACCCAAATCTCAGGAAGACAACGCCTGTGTTTCTTCTGAAAGGAGTTTTCTTGTAAGAGTGCTCAGTGAGGGAATCTGAGTTAATCCATGGGAGCTGGGGTTTCCAGCACCAGCCTGGGAGGTGAGGCAGGTGAGCACTTTATGGAGGGCAACCAACTCTATAATAAGCCACTGTGCTAATAAGCAGAAAGCTCATTTCATCCACCATTAAATATCCATTAAGGACTTTAATTCTTGCTAGCTTGCTTGCATGAAGCAGAGCCAATGGAGAGTTGTGTTTATTAAGCTTCACTTCTCATTTTGCCCAAAACGGCCTCGTGCCATAAAGGGGAAGAGAAAAGCCAGGGATCCAAAAGATGAGTGCTGTGAAAAATATTCCAACTTGTTTCCCTACTAATAACTTCAGTGTTCATGGAAGCAGGCTTCCACTTAGATTCATTGGTCACCTTAAGGAACCAAAATACTTCCCAGGTTTGTTCTAAAAAGCACAAATGACTGACTTTTCAATGTTCCCAATGAAGTGCAGCACTCAATGACTTTCTCAAGGTGCTCCTGAGCATAGCTGGTGGTAAAAAAACATAAAGAATGATGGGTTGAAGGCTCAGAAAGACATTGAATAGTTATTATATCTTTATTATTTTCTAAAAAAATAAAAGCTAAATATTTTCTTCTTTGAAATAGAATTTGGAACAAAAAATTTCCACACCCTGTGAATTTTTAAAAGCCCCTTTACCTGCAATGTAAAAGATCTCTGTCACACCTAGGGAGGAATGCCTGGCCCCTGTGCAGGGACGTGCAGGGATGAAGTGGGAAGGAGACATCCACCTTCCAGTCAAGAATCCATTTTCCCCATTTTGTTACACAGTTCTGCATCTTATTTTTCAGAGAGAAAGAAACCCCTTCACATACTTGTGTATGATCCATCCTTAGGCTGTTTCTGTTCAGACTCAAGAGGAAGACAAAGTATCTGGGACATGCAGTCCTATCCCTAAGCAGGCAGGTTTAAGGGAGTTGTGATTAACATCAGATAATTCTGAGAGCTTATGGAAAATGAAACCTCTCAGACATTTCAGATTTGTCTCCTGCTGATTTTGGAAAACATTCTTTACACAAACTTAGATCCTGTATCTTTAATTCATATTTTCTGCCTTTACATCAAACCCAACTAATAATGTTTCTGAAAACATTTGAAATTATTAGTTCTGCTACACTTTCTTCTTCTTTTGATCAAAAAGCATGACAAACAAATCATCTACAATAGCTTTCATTTAACTACTGCCTCTACATATCAGAATATTTCACTGCTTCCAGCAGTTACCAGTTTAACAAACTATTTTTTCCCCTAGAGGGGAAAGTCTTGCCAACCTCAACTAAATACTTGGAGTTACAGGTTGTTAAGAGTACTGTATCAGATTTATTTTTATAGCTCTGGAAGAGATCATGGCTATTTCTCAGAACAAGCTCAGCATTAGAGCCCCAGCTTTGGAGAGACTGGAATACAAAGCATGGAAGTTGGAGAGAAAACAGGTTACTGTGGTGGATGAGAAATCCCACAGACCACTGCATGACTCCTGAGAGTGTGATAGGGATATTTGCTACATGGAATAATTTCTTTTGTGACAGAGTTGATCAAAACCAACCCAGAAACACAGAATCTTCCCAAATTCCACCATATCAATATTGTGGTACCCCACAGACATTTAGTGTTTTCCTTATAGTGCAAAAAATTATGTTTCTGAATACAGAGACTAAAATGAAAATGCCAGTTAGGTTTTCATGCAAAGCCAAATGCCTCCTAAACATTCAACCTTCACGTTTTTCAGAAAAAAAAATCTACTTTTCTCAAAACAAAAAGAGACAAAAAGGTGAGGGGAGCTATTTTCCCTGCTTTTAAAAAGCACAATGCAGGAACCTAAACTGATTTCAGATTAAAAGAAAAAAGAAAGAAAAAGATAATTTTTACAAGGTCTCTGCACTGATTAGCTCCAGAGAAGGAGACTGTGTCCGTGATGCTGAACTAGCAAAGGTGTGTGAAAGGAAACAGGAGAAAACAAGAGACCCTCCATAAAACAGTGGCTGTGTTTTGTCTGTTTGCCTGCTTTTCACTGTTTCAAAGCCTCCTGATGGAAGATGTCAAAGGCTTCTGGGTTGTGCTGATGCCATGGAGGATCCTCAGCTCCCAGAGGAAAGGCTCTGTAATTACCATCGCTGCTGTGATCAGTGTATTGATCTGCAGTGAAACAGCACAGCATCAGCATATGGGAATGCTTCTTTTATCCCCAGAATGAAGGCTTGCAGAGTTTATCTTCCTGTGAGAGGGCATCCTTTATTTTTTCATGCAAACCATTAAGAATATTGACAAACTAGTGAGATTTTATCAGGAAGGGTTTTTTTTAGAAAGATTAAATATCTCAGTGATGCATTGATTTTTATTTATCAGGGAAAAAGATTCTTCTAACAAAAAAACTGTAATCAGGCAATCAAACCCAATTACCTTATTTAAAAAACCCCTAAAACTTATGAGCATGAGAATGTCAAATAATCTAGTTTTGTACAACCTTTTGGCTACTTTTTAATATTTAACACCTTCCAAGATAGGTGTAATGGTTGATACGAAAATTAAACTGCAAGGGCTAAATTCTCTTTTCATTGATATGCCAGGCTCAGGAGATATAAGAATAGGCTGTGTTGTTCCTTTCTTAGGCACATGGGTCTGAATCCTGCAGCTAGTGTTGCTCCTTTATATTCTGCATCCATTTGCTTTTTTGCTCCTGGCAGATAAGCAGAGCGCTATTAATATGAATTTCCTCACATAAATATGTTAATATGCTATGCCTAAATGCAGATATGTAAGGAGCTGGAATGGAAAAAAGCCCTTTCCCTATCCAGATTTTCAGACATGCCCTGATTTTTTTGCTGTCTCTTTTTCAAGTACTTTAAGATTTCAACTTTCCAAAAAGACAAAAAATGACCCCTGAAGAAAAGCCAAGAAGAACACAAAATGAGGAAGAAAACCCCCACCTGCACCAGAACTGGTGCCAGTATCATCTGTGCAGTGCAGCCATCACAGACTTCCTTTCTGGAGCCGGATTGAGCCCAGGTGTTATTACTCCACTGGGTGCTGTCTGCATTTAAGTAACTCTTCCTCCTTTGAAACCCCATGTTTCAGCAGTGTCACTTCATGATTGCTCTTCTTCGAGTTGCATGCTGTGATTTTTTTTCAAGCAATCAGTTATTTTTTTTCATGCATTAGTAGTTATACACATTATTGACAAGGAAAATTCAAGGAGAAATAGGCACAGTTCTAAAGTCTTGAAGAAAAAAAAGTGGGGTTTATTTTACTTTTTTTTCAGGGAAATATTCTCAATAGAAGAATCCTACTGTTACCTACAGAGAATATTATGGGTTTTTTTGAAGTAAATTCCCTTAATCTGCCTCCATTTCCTAGAAAATGTCAGATGTACCTATAGAGAGAATCAGACACTTTAAGATTCTAATAGGCATTTGAAACAACCTTTGTATCAGTTAATTAGATTGCATGCAATGTGGTAATGAGGTCACAGAAACTAATTTGATGACCTTTGTTATAAATAGCTATTAATTAATGTATAATTAAACTTCACATTCATAGGAGACATTGCATACGACTTGTACATGAAAACAAAATTAGGAAACATCATATTCATGTTATATATGATTGTTGATTAAATAGTTGTCATATTTAAATGATTCCCAAATTATCATGCAGATAAGCAATGAAGGTAATCAGATAACAACGATTTGCTCAGTGTTAGAGTTTGTTCAGTGTGTGACGACAAGCTAAATCATTAAGCAGCTGTTTGAATATGATGCAGACTCACCAACGCTTCCTAAAATAGCATCCCTTGCTTACAAAACGAGGATCCTACTTCTGATGAAGCTTGGATTTTGTAAAGGAGAAAAGAAGAAACAACCATAAGCAAGGACAAAACCAGGATTATCAGAAATTATGTGGTTTTTGGCAAAAGTGGAGGGAGAAAAGCTTAATTTCAAAATCAATTTTTCTGCAAAACCTTTCTCCAAGCTTTGGTGGCAATAGTGAAAAGAGATAGATGGCCCTGTGCTCATCTCCACACCCTCAATCCCTCCTGCCCTGGCACAGTGTGAAGAACAAATGTTAGCAGAGCTTAATGACCAAGTCAGATGCAAGTTCCGAAAGCATGGATTTAAAATGTGGCATGAGTTCAGCAAAATGACTTTACATGTGTTACATCTTGTCCAATGTTATCAATGAAGGAAATGACCTCCTTTCCTGCTCCATAGTGAGGGGATAACTCATTAATGAGCAATAATATATTAGGACTTAATATGGGGAGCTACCAATTAAATTCTAGGGGTCTTGGTGCTCCTATGTAAGGCTTACCTTAGACCTTTGCAAATCCTGTCTTAAGAAATCTGCCCATGGAGTATGGCTGCACTGTCAAGTCTTTCATTTCCAATATTTCTGGCTTAAGCTCCGGAAAAAATCATTCCCAGATCACCATAACCCAAGTAATCATTTCTGCATGGTCATAAGAAATTATTTTTAAAATTCCTAAATGTTGAGACTCGATCATTTCTAGGAAATGGCTGTAAAAATAGCACCTTATTGTTTCCAAATGACTTCCAGATCAAAACTCTTCAATTTTCAAATTTAAAGCTTCAATCTGTAAGCATTTATAAGTAGCAGCTTTCTTCTTGTCAATAGCTTTATTGAACTCATGTTCTGAGTTCAGAAAATGAAACCACGTCCCCTCAGCATCGCAAACTCTCAAGCTGGGACTCAGATTGTTCCCTGTCTCACATTACACCAATTCCACAGCTGGACTTTCATTAGCACCAGGGCTAATTAAAAGACATGGGATCCAAACTGTTCTGACAGAACATTGGCTACTTGACAAAATTAATATTTTCCTGAGAACACTTTCCAGAGAGGTCAGCTTCTTTGTGCAAAAGAAATGCTCCGCTTTCGTTTACCCTCCCAAAATTTCTTGGACACACACAGGCACACGCCCATAACTTGGAGGCAGAGATGCCACCACATATTTCTAGTGCTGTTTACATTGAAATCCCTGTGCCACTTCACATCTTCAGCACTGAAATATCTACCAAATGAGAGGGGAGATGAGGGTGGTTCAGAGGAAACAGCATCCAGGCAGAAATCCAGGACTTAAAAACTAAATAAATTGAGAATTAGCAGACTCCTGTTCTTCATTTTCCTTAAAATACTGACACAGCTTTCCGAGTCTATTTTTGAGATAAGTGAAAGCATTTTGGGTTTTGAGAAGTTAAATATTTCTTTTAAAAATGTCCCTCTGTAAGTGATTAGATATCATGCAATATTTCGTTGTAATTGGTAAATCAGATGAAAAAGAACTTACTGAAGCATAGCTATTGCCCTGGAAAGTAGAAATGCAAAATTGCTTTTAAATCGTGCCAGGTTCTCTGATCTCCTACAGAAAAACTGAAAACAGGGTAAAAATTAAAAATAGTGAGTTTGCAATCAAGATTAACATTGGACAAGGTCTCTTCAACTTATGTTGAACATTTGTTTTTAAAAATCCCTTAAAATTTATTGCAGTATAAAATTATAATTTTCCTTTGGATTTGAACAAAAATAACGAGACCAATCAAGCCAGGTATATTGATATTCCACTGCCAATGCAGGTAAAATTACATATATTTGAAGAGAGACATTAAACTTGGATGTGGGCTAGGATTTTCTCTCTTTGAGCTTCCTGGATGAAGGGCGCTGTATGGCTAAAAATTGTTGGGGCTGTGATGTATTCTTAATACTCCTGGAAGAGCAGACATGTTTGGAAAGTCCATTGCTGCTTTTAACAAGAGGGAATCCAAAGGCTCCCACTAAGGCCAAAGACAGAAATGCACACTGCTGGCTGGTGAAGGCAAAAGTGCCCACAGATTGTTACAACTGGCATATTAAATTCAGCCTATGATTTATTTCAGAGCTCCCTGAAAAGCAGGGGGATAGAAAGGGGCAAGTAGCTATGATGGGAAATCCTGGTTCATTCCCCTCTCCTTGGTAACAGCCTGAGTGAGAAGATTATGGGAACGAGAGGAAAAGTGGAGGATTCTGCCAGTAATTCTCTTATTTACACAGTGAGTCTCAAGTCCAATGTCTCACGGTGCAGTCTCAGCTCTCACTCATCCCTTACCTGCTCTTTATTAATTCAGTTCCTGGAGTTAATTTTCTTATTAATGTGAAAAGATACAATTTAGAAAGTGTAATTTAATCCATGTCTTTCCCTCTTCACAGCCTCCAGTGCTGGAGAGAGAAACAAAGACCTACCTGAATGCACTGTTGATTCTGTATTAAATAACCTATTGTGTGACCCTAGTGCCAAAACTTTGCTTTTCTGCTGTAGGATATTAATGATTAATAACCAAGTGGCACTTTGGAGGATACCACCCACTCAGGTTGCTGTAGCCAACATACAACCGGAGGGACATATGAATATAAACTATTAATTATAATAAAGCAATTATTATAACCTGCAGCCATCCTGAAGGATGAGAAGGTTAAGAGAGGGGAGAGGACAATTTTCCTTTGGTAGATGGATACAAGGACAGCAGCCACATGTTGCCAATAATCCCTTAAGTACCGTGAAGATGCTTTACTGAAAGCAGTGCCCTCTGGTATCCTGCTCCAGCGACCAGGCACCCAAAGGTTGCAGGGTCAGTGGTATTTTGGGATAAGGTTCTGAACCACCATCAGATTGGAGATAATCCTGGTTTGCTCCAGGCTGCAACTGTTGAAGTTAAATTCTTTCATGAAAAATATACTCCCCGAAAGGCAAAATGCTGTTGCAAGCTTACTGCCTTTGGAAATGGGAAAGCATGGATGCTCAGCCAGGCTTGGCATTGATACTTCTCCAAGCAAGAAACAAAAAAAAACCCAAACCAGAAACCAAACCTTCTCTAAAGTGTTGGCATAAAGCAGATGCAGAACCACTTAAAAAACCTTCCTATGTATTGATTTCATGGTCTGGATACCCTTCTTTCATCCTGACTCTCTTCCAGGAGGAGTCCCAAGCCTGCCTTTTTTCCCCTTCCACATTGTGGTGTCTGGGGTGCAGCCAGGGGATGCCAGAGCTGTACAATAAAGGGAGCAGGGTCTGAGGATGTTACATAGATGAAGCAGACCAGAATTTAACTTTTATTCTAACACAGGTATCTCCTTCCTTAAAAAAAAAAGTGAATATCATTAAATAATACAGGTACAAACAGAAAAAAACATTTATCTGCTCTTCTGCCAGTTTGTGTACTCAGCTCTCTTGAAAGTGTCTCCATAGTGTGGCATTTTTCACTGCTAGATATGTTGGTGTTACCATTTAATTCATTACCCAAGGGCCTGTAGTGTAAAATACAATTTTCCTACTTGGATTCCAACCATACCTGCCATGCATAATAAAAGCCACACATTCATTTCGCAAAAATAAATCGAATTCCTTTTGGGGGCACGCTTTTATAGATGGCTGAATCTGCAGTGCTTCTGATTAGACTAGAATAAAAAAGGAAAAAGGGAAAAAGAAAGGAAAAAAGTTTGTCCCTGTGGATATTTGTTCACAGTGTTACAACTGCTTCTGGGAAGGGGGATTGCCTGCTTCTTTAAGTAGTGTAAGTCGTTAGCCATGGGTAGTGCACAGCTAAGTGTGAGACAATTGCTCCCCTGTTACAGACCAGGGAGAAATGTATGCATGGAGATACGTTCTGGCTTGTTAACGTGCTCCAAAGCAGCTTTGTGCAGCTGCCACGAGGTTTCCCCCTGCTTTGCTGGCTGATTTCAAGAGCTGGCCTGGCTTGGTGGGCTCAGGAACGACAACACCACGAGCCCAGCACTGCATCCCCTCTCCGAGCATCACCGATCCTGGCCCTGCCACCAGTGTTGACATGGGTGACATTAATAGCTCAGTGTGAGCTGCCAGCTGGGGTGTTCATCCTGGAAAATGCTGCTCAGGGGGTCCTGGCTGACAACCTCACTTCAAGCTCCTCCAGATGGGTTTGACAGCACAAGTACGATCTCCTCACGTGTGTTGTCGTTGCCTAGTGAGCTATTAACGTATATTAGTGATTAATGGTCAATGGTTTGACTCGATGCTCTTAGAGGTCTTTTCCAACCTTAATGGCTCCATGACTGTATCATTTATTATATCACCATTTGTTTATTCTGCCCTGAAAGTGGCACTTTGCACAGCTGTTGTGACAGGCACACGGAGGAACCGTGCAGTTCTGTACTTAATTTCCACGGAATTAAACGGGATCTGTGGTTGCCCAGCACCTCAGAGGAGCAGGCACTAATTGCCAAGCAGTGAATGGAGCACTGAGAAGCGCTGAGAGCAGGAAAGTTAGCTATGATGCCACCCAGAAGATTAAGAAGCTGTCAGGTTTGCTCTCAGTAAATCATAAGCCAACATGTTTCATGAAATAATAACAATATACATTGCTCCCTGCAGTCCGTGCTTGCTTCTGCCCTGAATGTAACACAAGTGTGTAACAGGGAACAGAAATGAGAAGTGCATGAAGGATGGGAACACTGCAGTCCCTCTGTCCTTGGCCTGCCCATCACCAGGAGTACAGCCAGATTGAGAGCATAGAAAATCAGCAGCCTCCATATAAAGGTGCATATGCATGACTCGAGGCCAAAAGAAATCCCATCTGTGTCTCCAATAGCTGCTAAAGGCTGCTGTTCCCTCTCCCAGGACTTCATGGGAACCTCCCTGGAGTCAAGCAGATCATGACTTGCATTCCGTGGGTTTCAGGTGTGTCCCGAAATCATCTGACTGCAGAAAGGCTTTACCATTGCAAAGGTTCCAGCAAAGGGCTCACATTCCTTATCGTATCTGCTAGTTTTTCATATCACTGGGCTGGTGCAGGCATTACATATCAGCAAATGTTCATTCTGAACTCGCTCACTAGTCCTCCTTCGTGTTCTGATCCATGTGAGGTTCACTGTGTCTGTTTGACTACAGTCAAATTAGAACCACAGCACGTATGAAACACCAATTTGCAGAAGTGTGCGATTCAGCAAGAGAAATAACTCCCAGGACTCCTACTGTCTTATCAAGTGATCTTGAGACTATAGTAGCATGGTTAATTTTGGATACCGAGCTCCTGATAGCTGAATAAATAGCTCAGTAAATAAGGACAGAATCTCATCAGTCATTCATTCTGATCCACGGTTGGATTCAGCATGTGAATTAAGATTTGAGTTCTCATACATCCTGTGAGGAAGGAAAAATTGGTGCAAAATGCATTCACATATTCCATTAAGACTGTCCCAAAATGGTTCAACCAGAATCCAGACTTCTGGGTGCACTTACACCTCGTGCCCAAGAATAAAACTTTAACACAAACCTTACAAGATAATTAACTTCATGTAAAATAACAACAATAAGAAAGAAACTTGGCAATGGTCAACTCTTTCTCTTGCCCTCTGTTCCTGATTAACTTTGCTGGAACATCTACGGGCTCCTGTGTTCATTTTGCAGCTGTCCCACTGGTGTTAAAGGAAGTTTTGCATTTGCAGTAAAGAAAGCAGTAATAGACCTCACAGGCTCAATCCTCATTCCCAGGGACTTCTGAATGTGATCTGCACTGATGGAATTTCACAGGAGCATGGACACCCCCTCAGGGGGATGACTACGGCACATCTGCAGAACCTTGGGGAGAACGAGTTTAGGCTCAGATGAGACTTTATTCTCTCTCTTCCTTCAAGGGAAGGTGCCACAAAGCAGAGGGAGCAGAGGGAACACTTCCCACCAACTCCTGCAGTCTCCTTTCTCAGCCTTTCACTACTGTGCTGCATCAGCTTGCCATTAAAACACACATACATAATGGGAGAACTTCTAGTTAAGTTTCCTGGCACTTGAATTAACAGAGTTACCTTCACAACACCAAATCAGACATTTCCAGGGTGAAAAATAGATTGAAAATCTTGTGAGAACACAGGGAGAAGCACCAATAGTGTGTTTATCATTAACTCCAAGCTGATAAAACATTAGCTGCTCAACGCCTGCCAAATGCACCAGGCACCTCTTCCAACACTGTGTTACTGTTTGAATGTTACCTGTCAGAAAGTGAGAGTACTTTAACTTTGCTTAAGTCACGTCAGAATTTCTGGAGTTGGGACTTCAGAATTTGTGGAGTCATTAAATGACTTAAAATGAAGAAGGAATCTTTTCAAACAAAATGCAGCATTTCAGAAGTTGGGTTATTTTTTATCTGCCTAAATTATCAGAATTCACTGCTTTTTTTTTTCATCAAACATTTTTGGCACTTCCGAACTACTGAGCTTCAGAAAGTGTGAGGAGAGCAGCAAATGCCCCAAGGCATAGTCTGGAGCACCTGGCAAGGAGTTTGGCATCAAAACTTGGGGTACAGCTAAGGAGATGTGCAATCCCCCATGGGGTGCTTTATCTTAAATCTCTCTCAGCTGTGTGCCACAGCAGCATTTCACCCTTGATTGTGCTACCGCTGCTGGTTTGATCATAGTATAACAAAAATTATTGCATGCATACTTATATATGTACTGCAAACATGCTATGGACATAGATAGAACTGTGACTGTATAAATACATTCCCCCTGTGCATCTAAGCCATCCCCTTCCAAATACACAAATCCCTTGGTTTTAAAGAGATTAAATTCCACCCAGTGGACATTGCAGGCACCTTGTCCCCTTTTGGTGCTCGCACCTGATTCTTTGTATCAGGAATTTCACCAGAAATGTTCTAAATTTTAATTTCCTGAGGTTAAGCCTGTGTTTGGATTCAGTAAGAGTCTGATAAGCAATTGTACTTACCCCACAGATGAGTAACATGCACAGTTCAACTCAAGCATGTAATTAATAGTCACTGCTTAAAGGCTGTATTTGATCTGTTTTAGAGCACATAACCTTTTTTTCAGCCCCACTTGTTATTTAGCCCTTTCAGTAACTCTTTCTTCCACTGTCTTCCATTTGCTAAATACAAGAGTGTCCTGATTTTGGGGCCAAATGGGTTATTCCATGCCATCCCCTGACCTGCTCTGCTGTGGCTCCCCCAGTGTCTCCCTGGCACAGTGGATACGCCCCAACTTCTTATGCGGCCTCAAAAATACCCATTAGCTGAAAAAGAAATAGATCAAGTTGGAGTGGAGAACCAAAAATAAATAACTGGAAGTGCACTCCTAGGTCAGACCTTTCCCTCCCTTTCTCTGGCCAGCATCAAAGGCTGGACTTCTGCCAACTGCTTCCTCCTCACGACCCAACAAAAAGGAGTCCTGTGCTGGGTAATGCTCTAAAACCACTTCTGCAGAATACACTCACCCTGCTTGCAAGTGGCTGGGCAAGGCTTGGAGGCCCTCTAATTGTCATGGATAGATCAGCAAACCCCTTTGAAAGCCACGTCAGCCCTATTTAATTATTTTGCTTCACACTTGGGTGCCTTTAACACAAGAGTGCCTGCAAGGTGTTCTCCGTGCCGGCGGCTGCCAGGGAGAAGAGCAGCTGATTTAAAGGTTGGAAGGGAATAAAAAAAACCTCCAACAAAGGTCTATTACGGTTTCCAAGGAAAGTGAAATGAAATGAAATGAGAACTAAAACAATTGCCCTGGTAATCAGCATCATGATTAAGGAAATGGACCAAAGAGAGACCAAAAGATGCATCATAAATCTTGAGGATCAGCTCCCCACATGCTGCTCTATTACAGCTGGCTGCTCAGCACCTCATTAATGCCATGCAGTTGGGATGCTGTGAAATGGCTGCTCGTGATAACACTGATAAGCCATTATTCCTGCGTAGAAGAGTCTCACTTCATCTGGGCAGCATTTTGGGTAATATTCCTCTAAGTCAACATAAAGCCTCCCTTTGCCAAGTCCTCCCAGGCAATGTGAATGACTCTTAGAAAGGGTAAAACCAGAACACCTGAGAGGTCTTTCCTAAGGCCACACCCACCACTGCTTTTCCAAGAGAAATGAGGCTGAGCGGTTTCCCAGAGAAGAGTGTCAATTCATATCTATTAGCCAGGCCCCCTGGGTGGTGTTGGCTTCCCAGGAGTGCATCTGATGATTGTACAGTCCAGGTTTTTGGTCTGAATTATGTTTTCTGATATGTAGGCAAACATAAGAGCAGATTTTTTAAAATATATATATATATATATAAGAAATATATATATATAAGGAATTATATATAATATTATATTTATATTATATAGAACTAATTGTATAAAATACAGTCCACCTTAAGTGACCAATTATACTGTTCTTCTCCCCTTCTTAGCCATTAACTTACTGTCACATGACTTCTTCCTCCTTTTAAAGTACTTGTTTCAAATCATTATTTTAAGTGAAAACATGCTGGTGTTGCTGGCCTAGATATTGGCACAGAAGTGTTAGTACACTGGGTCCTGTTTTCATTTTCTCCAGAGCTCTCCTGACTTCCTGTGCATATTATTCATCCCAGATTAATACCGATGAAGAAGTGACTTTTATATATAACTACATAATGTGCTTTCTTTTTTTTCCCCTGGATGGTGAAGAGCCAAAACACATAAAATAATATTAGCATTGATCAGCATTAATTTTGCCAGCAGTTACATTTCCCAAATTCTGTTCTCCACCTTATAATAACATTCTCAAATTATAAGGCACAAGACTCAAATTGCTACTTACACTGACATCAAAATGTAGCAATTACTCTTGTTATAAGGAAATAAGTGTGTGGGAAAAGAAGCAGGTTTTTGTCTCTTCTAGGGCTGTTTCCATATAAATCAGTCTTTCCACTCTCAGAAGTGTTTCTTCACAAGAGAAAGAAAAGAGAGTTTGGTCCCTTCGTGATAAAATTGACTCAAACACCACAGCTGCCTGTCCTAGGTTTTCTTCTGTATGAACAATGATTTTCTCTGGAAAATGGTCATGCATGAGGCATGATTAAAAAAACAAACAAACAAACAATCAAACAAAAATCAATGTTAACAACTATCAGAGGAATATCAGAGGGTTTTGAATTATTATTTTCCGCTCTCTTTCACCTAACTGCATTGGCAATTTTTCCATCACATTTTAGCATTACAGTTTCGCAGAGTTAACATGTTACAGGATTCTTCTCTTCCTATATGTGATTTTTGAAAAATCCATTTCATCCTTAAAGTATGATTTTTAGCAGTGAATGGTAACTACTGTTTATCATTTAAGCTAATTTAATGGAATTGTTATACACTATAATTATTACCTAGTTATTAAACTTTTCTCTTTTAGTTCCTAGCTCATGGAGACCATAAATGTTACTGTGGTTGTAAACAAAATATAAGGCTGCACTTTGAAGAGTGACCTTCCTCGCTGGTGAGTTCATTTCTCTGGTTGGTTTGTTGAAAGCGCAAAGAGGGCAAAAACAGGGGGAAAGAGCATCCAGAAGAGCTGATGGATATGAAATAGAGAGAGCATGATTTCAGATGAGATAAAACCCACATGTAAACTCAATGCAGAAATATTTTCATGGCTGAAATTTTGCTCCAGATCCTAGAAATAGGAAAAATGTAGAAAGATTGGAGTATGTCTAGAAAACATACTTCCCCCTCTTCCATCTGTCATCCCAGCCACCTCCACCAGAGAATCCTCAGCCTGACTCCACAACAACTGCTTCTTTGGATCTGGCTTCATCCTGCCTGCTCAACAGCAGTGGGGCGGCAGCAGAGGATAGCACATGCCTGGAATTCAATAGGCACTTGGCACAGCCTCCTCATCCCTCCTGGCAAAAGATCCATGTGCTCCCAGGCATTTCTGGGTGTTCTGTGCCACTTGAGTCAGCAACACATACGGTCAGCCCCAAGGAATTCTTGGCAGGAGCAAAGCCCAGCTTGCAAGCTGTGAGGTGTGTCTGTGTCCAAGAGCAGCTGGGCCTGGCTGGTGCCTGAGCCGGGGACTGGACTCTCAGTGTGTGGGGGGGAAGAGACAGTCCAGGGGAAAACCAAACAAAACAGCATAAAAAAGTCTTATCTGGAACATCACTCCATAGGCAGAGTTTTGTTGAATGCAAGTGAAAATCATTGGATTTCTTATTTACAGACAATATTGTCCTTGGTGCCAGCTCATCATGTGGCTCCATCTGCGAGTTCACGTTAGACCACGGGAGAGGGGATGAAGGAAAAAAAAGTGGTGGGCTATTTTCATAGTGTCCCTCCAGCTCTTCCCCTCAGCATTTCTCTGCAGTTTCATATTCCCACTGCCTCTAGAGCCTTCTTGTGAATTGTCTCTTATTTTTGGTTTATTTACCCAAAGATGCCTTTATATTCCCACAGGCCTGAACCTCATTGACTGCAATTTCTGTTAGTTGTTACATGGGGCTAGAAAATCCATGGAAGAATCTTCAGCTTGGCAAGAAGCAGATGAAAAATGACTGTGTGAGAGAGAGGGGGAAAGGTCAAAGTGCTGGACGTTATCCTGAAGAACATTGTTTTGCTAATAAATATGTTGTTTGCCAAGGGTGGCAGACCCTGGAATATCCACGCTGTGGGAAATCTCTCTGCTGTCAAAAGCACTATGATGCTTTGCCACGTGGGAAAAAATACCCACCCAAGGATCATCTCAGGGCCAAATCCTTTCCCTCTAAGTCAATAAGCAGTGAGAGCTTTTAAGGATATTTTTCCAGGCTGAGAGCAGCTCTTGGATGGACTTGCAGGAATGCTGGTCACATTGTTATCCATGTGTTCAGAGACAAATGTCTGTCTTATGGGAAAGTTATTTAAAGCAGAAGATAAAATGCTGCAGGAAGAGCTCCCTTGCAGTGAGAGAAGATCACGACACAGCAGATGGACATCATCCACTCCTGCTGGAGTGGCACCAGTACCACAAATATGTTTGCAATATCACAGGGAGAAAGAGATGACAGCAGTGTTGATTACCCAGCAGACATTTCCTTTATAATAGAAACAGTACTCCCAAAAAATCATTGTACTATAGTGATTATTCCATGTGATGCTGACTGAAAATAAAAAGAGATTTTTCATTACAAACCCAGTTCTACATTCCCAGTTGTCACAGCTGCAGCACCAAAGCCCTAATGATTTGTAGGTACCAAGATTAAAAAAAAGCTATTCACTGTGTGTCAGCAGCTATGCAAAGTCTGTCCCTGCACAGTGGAAATTCTTTCCAAACTGCTAAGGAAGTGCCAAAAAGCCAAAACTAATAGGGCTCCATAAATATATATATAATAAAGAGAGTTACAAATTGGCAACTTTATCTCCTAAGTCACAAATACATGGCCATTATAAAATTAGTGCTTTGGGAAATTTTGCATTTTAAAGAAGGAAAGAAGGTCCATTGCATCACTTAAGCAGAGAAGGGATGCATTTTTTATTTCCACTGCTCCATCAAGCAAATATTGATATTCTAATGTCAGGGATGAGGGAAATGCAGGACTCAGCTCACCAGGCACAGCAACCTTGCTTATATGAGGTGGTGTCATGGTGAGAGTAATACCAACATCTCTTTGTAGGTTTACTCCCACCTCTGCTGAGGCATCAGAAGCAAGACCAGTCCCAGCTGGT
Source organism: Coloeus monedula (assembly GCF_965178545.1). Taxonomy (NCBI): domain Eukaryota; kingdom Metazoa; phylum Chordata; class Aves; order Passeriformes; family Corvidae; genus Coloeus; species Coloeus monedula. The sequence goes on along the minus strand of NC_138785.1, from coordinate 5,354,311 downwards.
GGCTTCAAAAAAACAAGCAATAATTGCTGTGTGTGAGAGTGGTTGCTCAACTCCTTTAACATATGCACCAGACAGTACAAGCAGGCTTGGAAAGAGATTTTTTTGGGAAAAGATTCATTGAGTTTTGACAGCACAGAGAGATAATACAAACAGCTCAGAGGTCTGACTTATGGCCAAAATTAAATGAATATGATGTTGTTTGTCTGGTCAGAACCTGAGAACCAGTCTGGCCTGGTCCCAGGTGAGTCAGAGCCAGTGAGAACAGAGAATATTCCCCCAGGTCTCAGGCTGAGATGCTCCCTTGACCATCTGTGGCCAACTGCAGTGCCATGATGAGGGCTGCCTGGATGTCAGCAGGGCCACCCCCAGGCCCTGGGCCACGCCAGTCTGACCACACACAACCCCAGGGAGAGCAAGGAGAACCTGGGTTTCCTCCTCATATCCACCCCATCCTTTTTCCACAGGATCATGTTTTAACTTTGTTTTACCATAGGACTGGAACAGTGCAGGCACTGTTTAGATGGGGAAATGCAGCACTAATTCTGTAATAGTTTGCAGGGCATAGATGGCCTCTTATATGCTTTTTTGTCAAAAAAATGATAATATTATTTCTTCCCATTAAACGTTTCAATGGAGTGTTTTAATATTTTGTAGCAATTCTCCAAAAAAAAAGATTTTTCTATGTGCTCTCTGCAAAGCTGCATGTGACCCCTGTTAAGAAAACAGACACCTCATCACATGTCCCTCTTCCACCATGAACAAAGGGCCAACAAGTACAAGGTGTTCTCATCTCCTCTATATTGAGATGCCATTGAAGCAGAATATATCCAAAATAAGTGCAAGGTCCAAAACTTACAAAGAAGACACAATTGAGGCAGCTTGCAATTGCAAGCAGATTTTCTGAAGAATAAACATGCATTCTGGCGATGCTGCAGCAGCCAACCCCCACAGCGTGAGACAGATTTCTTCACTTGTCCTGTCCTGAGCTGGAAATGTCTCACCCAGGCTTCCACCAATCCTAAACCCTTGCAGCTCTGAGCACTTAGAGAGGATATCTAGTACTCTTACCCCATTGTCTCTTGGTGTCAGGATCCCCATGGACCAGTCAAAAAGAGTCAGGGCAGCTTGTGTTGGTCTTAGGCAGCTCTTCTGCTGAAGAAATGGCATTTTATGGGCCTTCAAGTGTTGGTTTGGTATGAGAATTCATATTTGATAAAGAAAAATCTCAGGAAAAAAAGGAAACAGCTTCCTTTTTTAAAAATGTAAAATTAGGTGCATTATAACTGGAAAATTCACCAGACCTACCGCTTCCATTTGAACGAGCAGCATTATGGAGACCAAAATGGCTCCTCTGCTCTCCAGCTGGAAGAAAAGTTCGTAAAAAACCTTTTTTTAATGCTGTTAAACCACCCACCCATCAGTTCTATTTACCTCTAAAGCCCACTAATCATATAATTCCTCTCAGCCTGCTCCCATATTACAGAAACAATGGTCCAGAACCAAATTACGGAGCAGTAATTTAACCCCAGCTCTTGGATGCTGCCCACGAGCGGCGCAAAGAGCCGCGATCGCTGCCGTGACTGAGCTGCATCTGGGCTGGGGCTCTGCCCTGTCCTGCACACAGAGACACTCATCCGGCATTCAGGAGCTCATCTGGCTTTTTTCAGCCTGCTTGTCCTTGTTTTCCACTGAATATTGCACATGAAAGAAAGGAAGTGTGGCCAAGCACTAGCAGAAGCTGCCCAGGGAAGGGATCGAGTCACCATCCCTGGAGGCATTTAAAAGATGTGCAGATGAGGCTCTTGGGGACATGGTTTGGCAGTGGCCTTGGCAGTGCTGGGGTAATGGTTGGAATCGATGATAGTGGTCTTCTTCAACCTAAAGATTCCGTGACTCTTAGCTTTGGTGACAAGGAGAGTCCATGGGGTTAGGAGCAAAAGTGCTTGGTCCATGAAAGAAGCAAAGCCTGACCAGAGCATTTCCCCACCAGACACATCAAAGTTCCAAGAGCTGAAGAGCCAGCATGTGTTATTCATGCCATTTTAAAGCAATTTTAAGGGCACTAAAATCCACTGGCTTAAAAATAGAGCTTATATCCACAGATAGAATCAGCAGAACACAGGCACACGTTAAAAGTGTGGGGTTGCTTTTAAAAGCTTTGGAGGAAATATCCTAAATAGTTGTGTGAGACTTAGGGCAGCAGTAACTAAGGATGAATGGGGTTACAGGTGATGTTACAGAGGACAGAGGCAGGAGTTGATGTTCATAGAGCATCTGGTGCCAGAGCTTTAAGTTTGGAGCAGTCGTGGGGAAATTATTCTGAACAGAAGTGGTGGAGACCAGCAGAGGCTGTTGTCATTGAGATGAGAGAAAAACAGGCATGAGATGGGAGTACAGGGTAGCTACCAGCTAGGATCCAAGCTGGAGGATCCACATGTGATCAGAGAGACATGCTCAAAAAAGACATGGCACGAGGTTATACAGGTCAAAATGGCAGCGAGAAAATGGCAAATGAGGGGAAAACTGAAGAATTGGAAAAAAAAAAAAAAGAGCAACACTAGATGAGATACATGTACACACATGTTGTGAATAAACACACAAAAAGGTATCGGCAGTGTCTGTTATATACACTGCTTTCTTAGGGAAAGCTCCTTGGAGAACCATCTGTTGCCTCAGCTCCGATGGTGATCGGCCTGAGATCTCATCAGTGGCAATAAATCCACCCTCATGCACATCCAGCCTTGTCACTGAGCAGAGGATTATGGTGACTAATGGCTCTCAGGATAGCATCCAGCTCCAAGTGGACAGGTAGTTTGTTTTCTGCATTAGATCTGTGGCTCTCTAGAAAAACAGTTTTGAAGCACACATTTTCCATGCAACACAGATAATTCAATATCTTTTGTTCTGAAGTGTTCCAGAAAATTTCACAGCTTTTATAAATTCAGTGCACTGAATGTGGTTAAGTTACACTGTAGCAAATCCACAGTTACTCCATTGATTTTGGTAAAATTAAACACATCTGCAGCATGTACACATACTCTGTAGCTTTTATGCTTTTCACTGCAGAGTAATGTGAGGGTTTTGCACATAGTTTCTCTCAGGGAATTCCTAATCATGCCATAAATCTTTCTCATAAACCTCTATACGGTGGACCAACTCCACAGCTACTTGATATACATGCCAACATCCATGCTGAATTTTTCTGAGAAATATGCACAGAGGTTTTGTTAGTAAAATATTACAGGAACAACTCAGCCCAGGTACTTGAGGAGTTTACTAAGATCACATAAAATGTATTTTGTTTCCTTCAAACACACAAGACCTGATCTGTAGCCAGCTATGTCCATCGGATTTTTTGCCATGGACTGTCCCCAGCACAGAAGCTGGACAAGACATTGACCTCAGCAGTAAAACTGGCTGAAGATCCTCTTCTCCCTCTGAATGTCTTTTTATTTCTATTTATTCTCATCTTCACACTTCCACTCGTGACCCCGTCACTTCTGGGTAAATATCTGTGGCTTGGGAGCAATTCCCTCTGAAGAGGTTTTGGCTGCTGGAGCTGGCCCTGGGAGGGAGCATGGCTGGAATTTCAGCCTTGTGGGATGGTTATTGAAGCCTCTGCACAACACCTGCCCCACAAAGGTCACACCTGAGCAGCCTGGTGCCCTTCCTCTGGTAGGAGCCGGGGAAAAGAGAGGCAGGGGTGAACGCAAAGCCGGCAGGAAAAGAGGGGTCTGTCCGAAGGGAATTGCTGGTGGATGCCGGGTGGGGAGGGAAGCCTGCCGGTCACCATCCCCTGGCTGAGGACACCAGATGCACGACTGCCAGGAGCCTATTAAATATTGAAGAGCCAGCATTCAGCAGGCAGGGGAAAAGCAACATATTGACTCATTTAGTCACTCCAAGGCGAAAGGTTTTGCGCTGTCTCGCGAAAAGCAATGCCCTTTTCCCTGCTCCGGTTTGCAGCAAAGGAAAGAGGCAGAAGGAGGCTCCAGCGGGAGCCCGGAGCCAGGAGAGCCCCGTGCGGGTATCGATCCTCCTGTGCTGGGTGTCACTGACGCTCCCAGCTCCTCACAGATTGCTTTTGGCAGCTCCGCTGATGCCGAGCGCTCGCTGCATGCAAACAAAAGCTCTGACATTCACTCGGGGGCTGTAAAGGACCTGTTAACACCACAACATCTGCATGGCAAACACGGCCTGTGGATACCTTTCGGCATCTCTCCCTCTCCGTAGGACGCTGTGGAGAGCAAGGATATTTCACAAGGAGAAACTGCATCCCACAATTCTGCTTTATCCCCTTGGATTCCTAAGGAAATCTTTGCTGTGATTAGACCTTGGGAAGGTTCACGACCTATTGTGTGAGGAATGTTTTATTCCAAGCCATTCCGTTCAATCAAAAAGCTTTTCATTTTGCTACAACTAACGTATTTAATTGCTGTCTGGGCAGTAAGTGAATTCTAAAATATAATTATAATATGCTGGTAACAAAAGCTGAAGCTGTTATCAAATTTCACCACTTAACAATAGTCAGTTTTGCAGAGGTGCAATAAATAATAAGTGCTGTTTTACTGGATATGTTTTGTTCTTAACACTAGCAGACTAATTTCTTTTTTAACAAAAACCAGAATTTAATTGAAACCATACTCCAGCTTATACTTAAACCCACAGGTTTTCCCCCTTGGTTCCAAACTTTACATTTACAAAATATTTCCTTCTTTTTCAATACCTACACTCTCACATTCACACATGGTGGTTTCTTGTGCACCTACATGATAGATTTTTTTTTCACCAAACTTTTGTGCACTACCTTGTACCCTTCAGTAAAAAACATTTTCTATCCTCTTGGGGTTTTTTTTTTTCTGCCCATGAGTAACAATAATCAACAACCTCCATGCCTGGGTCAGGGCACTTTGAAACTGCAGTTCAAAAGCTCCCTGTTCTCCTTAGATGTCCTTTTGCCCTTTTGAAATGACTCTCAAATTTTTAACTTTTTTTGCTTTCTGCGGAAAGGAAAAACCTGAATTTCTTCACTTAACTCTGCCAAAAGTACGTCCAATATGGATAGATAACCTCTGTGGCAATGAAGTTTGATTACTTCCCATAACCATTTTCATTTCTGAGAAGGTCAGACCTAAGACCCAGCTAACGTAGCCACGATCCAGGTGATAAGGGGAGCTCACCACCAAGTACAAGGACAGGCTGGATGGGGCTCTGAGCAACCTGCTCCAGTGGAAGGTGTTCATGCCCATGGCAGGGTGTAGGAACAAGATAGTCTTTAAAGTCCCTTCCAACCCAAACCTTTCCATGCATCTGGCACCCCCACCTTTGCCTTCCTCTCTACTCCTCTTCCACCTGTCCAGGACTGGTGTGGCACACAGCCACCAATCTTCAAAGAAAGGAGAAATCATTTTTGCCCTGAATAGAGCAGACATCCTGCTGCAAACATCACATTTGCCAGCTGACCTGGATCCCCTCTATTCCCTTTATGATGATCCTTTTACAGTGGGTCAGAAACTAATTCTCTCCAATTCCGGCTTTAAACATCCAACTTGTCTCTGTGCGGGAGACTCCCTGCAGAGACCCACCAGGGAGGAATTTCTGTGCACTGAAATTGCACAGAATTTCACAGCAGTCAGCAGCAGGGACATCAACAACCAGCCCACAGCCCACACGTTTGATTGAAATCTGTGACCTGTTTGCTAAGGCCACAGCAATTTCAATTTTAATTAATCTCTGCACTTTCTGCGACCAGCAGGTAACTTATTTCACTTATTGACAGAATTAACCAGTTCTCACTCCCATCATAAACCCCAACAACAACCCCCTTCCCACCACCTGATTTAGAGGCAGGACGCATAAGGAGGGTAGGAAATGGGTACCTTAATCACTCCTCCTTCACAAGCTTGTAGCTCCTGGTTTTACATGCTAACAACTTCCAGACTGGTCCCTTTCCAATACTGAGTGAAGAAGTGTTATAAATCCTTCGTCATCTCTCCAATTCATGCACTTTCAGCCATCAAAATACAGAAGGCTATTGGAGACGTTTTGTGGGCACCCAGTCCAGCTCACACTAAAATAAATTAGAATTTTCCAGTCAGTTCTAATGGAGGTTGGATCAGACCTCCCCGAGTGTAAAATTTACAATTTTCACACTCAGATGGTTCCAAAATAGAGGATTTGCTTCTGCTTTGGAAAACGATACAGCCATAGACCAGAAATATGAAATTATTATGTAGATAGTCAGATATGGGACTCTGGCAGTTGAATAAAAATCCTCTTCAAAGTTTTGCACATCTTTCAGTAAAAATAGCTGAATAAGCCACTAATGTAATATCTGCTGGAACATTTCAGGGAAAATAACTTTTTTGAGGGGGTTATAGTTAATAAACAAACCAAAGCAGGTAACACTATTATTGCTCTTTTCTGCCATGATCTGGATTGCTTTTTGTCTTCCCTCCGAATGGATCTCAATATTTCTGCTCTGATGATTGTGAATCAGAGTTGTATCCTGGAGAGAAACAGTTCCTGGCTGTCCATCCCCCTCAGCAGGGAAGAGCTGCCAGAGATAACACATTATCTTGTTCTCCACAGGTGGGCAAGGGACTCCAGTTCTGGGCTGGGCTTCCCCATGCAAAGAGGGTGAAGGAGGTGCTGGGAACTCAGGAGCTGGTGCCAAGCACACCAGGACCTTTCTTGGGTCCTCCTCTTCTCTCTCTTCCTGGGGCCACCCAGTTATTCCTTCTTAGACCTGGTTCACTTTCACAAATATTTAAACTGTCTGAGGGGCTCTTGCACCAACAGAGAGCACACGTGGTCCTCGGAGCCAGCTGCCCTCCAGCAAGGCATGGAAGTAGCTGTGACCTAGGAAAGGATTAGTGGGATGGCATGAAGAGGAGAACATCAAGCGTTCCATTACAAGGCTGATTAGACTTTCCTAACAAAAGCAAAAGTTCTTTAATCATTCTTCAAGGTTAAGAGGTTCGCGCTGTATTCCCGCGTGCCCTGACCTTCTCTAGTTAGCACGCTGTCGGTATTCCACTTCTGAAATATGAACAAGCTATTCATTATCATCACAGCCATTATTCTTCTGCAAGCCACCACGAAGGAAAAAAGTTGCTTCTTTTCACAGGAGACAAGGTCAATCTACTCTATCAGTCGACTAAGCCTGAATAATGTATAAACTGTTTCTCACAGGAGGCTCTCACAGCTGAGCAGGAGATAAGCAATGCATATCCATAAGGATGGACAGCCAGGAAAGATAATCTCCTGTTTGGAAATATTTTTACTGTGAGGTATTTGCTACATCTGCTACAGCATCATCTAAACGAGCGCGCCTTTGCGAAGAGAAACCCGATTCTGTTATCTCTTTACTAGAACTCCCTCTCTTTAATAAGGTGGGAGCTGTGGTGCAGTTCGTACCTGACGGTGAAGATAGAGGAAGGGGGATTTCAGAGCAGGAAATATTTATTTTATTATTCTTGTGGTTGGTATCAGCAATATCTGCATTCGGTGCCCAGGTGTAGTCAGGTGAAGCTTGTAGGGAGAGGTAAAAACTTTCATTATGCCAGCTAAAACAGTTTTAAAAAAACCCAAAACTTCTGGACCCTTCTGGAGATTAGAAAAAATGGCCCAATTTTGTTGATGTTTCTCTTTAGTCCTGAGGAAGGGTTTGTGTGCCAAAAAGATTCCCTGGTTTTTGCAGCTGTATAACTTCACTCAAAATACTCTCTCACCTCTCCTTTCAAACTGCTACAATATATCCCTAGGGTATCATGACACAACAACATTACTGTTAATTACATTAACTCATCTCACATAATGAGAATTAATGAGAGTTCTGCCATTGTGAAAACAGTCAAGAGTGCAGTACAGCACTAAGGACATTCTTAGCATTTTTCTACTTGTTTGATGCTATTTCTATAACATTTATTAACTTAATTGTGGGACACACGGAGCACACACACACACAGACACACAGAGAGAGATATCACTTTTCTCTGCCTCTGGTGATGAAGTTACAACTTCATACAATATGAATATGTGAAGTACAAGGATTGCACTTTCAAGGGGTTCATTTTCTTCCTGTTTTCTCTGTTTCTCTGCCTAAAACCCTGATACAAACTTAAACTTGTTTGATTTTGACAGAGATATATTGCCATAAAGCCCCAATCCATTACAAATGGAAATCAAGGTCAAGGCTGAGTTGGCTGAATTACTTAATTCCTCAGTGATTAGGAATGAGTGTATAAAAGTCTGCTGCCACCAGAAATTCTGGTGTCCTCTGCAGTTTGCAATGATGAGTTTGAGGTCAGAAGAAGATAAAGTCCTTGAAGGCCATACAACTGTAAACCCACTTGAAGGACTTGTTTAAATCTTGCCTGAAATTCCACTGTTATCCGTATCCTTATCCCACAGCTTACACTCCGTCTAAGTGCTACCCCTAAAACCGTGAGGAGTGATTTCACAGGCGCTTGTGTAAATGAAAAATTGTAATTACTGCCCCCATGGATGATAATAACAAATCAAAGTTTTTTCTTTGAGTGCTTTAGGTCAGATTTGCTAACTCTCCATTTAACAACTTTCACAGCAACGCTGCTCACTCCTTCCTAGAAGAGGGAGGGCTGCGGGACTTGTGCCAAAGCAACAAGAGCATCCTGTTTCCACAGTCTTATTCAATTCAGGTTATTCCTGCACTAATAATGAAACTGCTGGGGGAAAAAAAAGTCTAAAAGAAGCAAAATGATTATGGAATATCTGTGGTAGCAGAGACAGGACAACCAGAGAGACATCGACACGGTCAAAAATAGGGTAGAACCAGTTCTTTAAGGTTTGCCTAGGACGTTGCTCCAAAAGGGATGCTGCTTTCTGCAGTGCAAATATCTGAGATTACAAAGTCCTGGCTTACCCTGAGGGAGGAAATGAAGACTGCTTTCCTGATAAGTCAGTTGACACTATTTAAGCAGCACAATCAAGGGATTTAACCTTGGCATAGGTTATATGAAGTAAAATGTTATTTTATATCCACCCATATATTACATCCATCACTTTTCATATGGATACATTTCTTACTAACTGTATTAGTAGAAACTTAAGACAATATCTAATTTTTAGAAGTTGAGGAAAACAAATTACTTTCTCCAGGCCCATGGGAAACCTGAAAAATATTTTTTAGCTCAGCTGAACTATGTTTTAACAAAAGATTTTTAATTTTGTCCATAGCAGAACAAGTTCTTCAGACAGTTTTTATAAGGGTGTGCATAAGAACACTTATGGCAAATGTGTTGTATTATATTATCAGCCATGTATATGTGGGCTGCAAAGGATAAGTCAATAGTTATGTTGGGTACTTCCATGGTCTGGATGTTCAAACATCCTGATCAAGGAACTTGCTAAATGACCTCATGCTCTTGTAATCCTGAAGGTCTTTTCCACAGAAAACAAATGTCCTCAGTTGGAGGAGAATAGAGCTGGGTGGTGAGTCTGGACAAAGTCAGAAGTCAGACACACTGCAGTTTTACTGTACAACTTGGAAATCGTTATTTTCTACTTTTCACTGGAAAAAATGCACCTTTTTTTTCCTTATCAACTCTGCCTGTTTGGATAATTATATTCTAAATGAAAAAGAGGATTAGTGCTTTGATCAGCTGTCATTTTATCCCTACCTACAGCATCTCAAGCACTGTTATCTTCTAAATCTTACAGGAGTTTTCAGTGACTTGAAATGACTCAATAAATTCTTGAGGAGGCGTCAGACCATGCAGAAGGTTTCAATACACTGATTTTTATTTATTATGTGCTTGAGTGGTTTCTGAACAGAGAGAAAGCCATGCATGGCTACGTAAGAACTGAAGCACACGATAAGGAGAGCAGATGTTTCTGTGACCAGGGCTCAGAGCCCTAACTGCCAGCTGGCATGTTTTTCCTTAATCTGTTGGAGATATTGACTTGCCAGGCTCAAATGTAGAGTTCCTCAGAGCCCTGGGAATATTGGGTGTGTAGCTCATCGCTTCCTATGGAGTGAAACGCTAATTATAAATGGCATTCCTCATTATCCGTGCAACGCGGCTGGTTTAAATACTCGCTAATCTGAGACCCCAAATCCAGACTCAGGAATGACAATACCCAGGTTTTCCTCCACTACTGCTATCTGGAGATAGCCTCCAGAGGTTAAATCACCTAGATATTAGAGGCAGCAGCACTATCTCTTTTCTGGTCAAGAAAGAGCTTGAAAGGCTGTGGCAGTTCCTTGGCTGGCCTGACACTGCTGTACAAACCAGATTTATATATGCCAGCATCCCCAGCAGTTTGCTATGGATGCAAAAATGGCATTACTGCTTTGGGTATAAATTCCTCTGGGTTTCAAAGTAACAGAAACCTGAGAATGGGATCTGTACAAAACTGAAGCACAGAAAAGTCTGAGGAAAATGTTTAAATGCACATTAGCCTGACTAGAGCAAACAAAATATTGCCCAGCAGCCAGCAGCTGAGATAGGAGCAGAAATTGTGAGAGCCACTACTGAGGGTGAGATCCTACACAAAGTAACTAAGGCTTTTAGTGCAGGATTAGCAAGCCAGCTTCTTCCTAACATCTATTATAAATACATGGCTGGGTCTTTATTGCTACAAATTATATGCTTAGAGACATTAGACAGCAGTTTGTAATCTGGAACAAAACATAATGTGGAAAAGGACGTGCAAAAAACGCTGTAAGTAGCTGCATGCCAATTTATAGATGTTTACAAGCCTGAAAAATTGCAGCTCGATGCATCATCCTATACACAGGTGTATTGGAATAATTTACTCTCCAAAAAACAACAGAAATCCAGTCACATCATTTCCCTTCCCCCTCATATCTATATCTTAACAAAATATTAGTGAAGAATTCACAAAGGTTAATTGGAGATGCCCAGCACATCTTCAGGGAAGGCGGCCAACAGCAATTTCAATTAATTTTTCAGAAACAGACACTTTATGGCAGATTTCTCAGGTCCAGCAGGGAATTTCTGTACAAAAAGAACACCAAACCAGACTAGGTATCTATCAGGACCTGCAGGCTGCCCTAAGTCAGGCAGAGAAGTGCCTTGGGCACTCACTTGATTAGCAGTGAAATGAGGGGATTTTATGGGGTGAGTCCCTCTTTTGCTTAGAGAATCCCAAGCTGGGCTGGAACCCAGTCAGCTGTCCAAATTTGTGTTTTTATAAAAAGCCAGTGGAAAACCCACACTCACCTCCTTACCCTTCTTGCCCTGATCCCTTCTCCAGCTCTCCCATGACTACCTTGCTGGTCTGGCTGTGGGCTGTCTCTTTTACACCTATTGAATATTTAACCATTTTAGCAAAGCTCCAGCAAGACTCAAAGATGGAAAGCAAGAGACTGGCCCCGAGGGCCAGCAATTAGAGCACTCGTCTGGTATGGCAGAAAGGAGATCATTGTTTCTAGCCCAGGGAATATCTAATAATAGTTTATAAAGCAGAGCATTGATCCCAGCTTGGAGTGTGAGAGTCGATGATCCAGATGTGAGACTTCATAATCCAATAGACACAACATTCTTATTTCTAAAACTGAAGCAGTGCCCAACCTCAGCTTTATTTCAGTCGCTTTATCCTCTTGCACAACTGGTTCTGTGGGAGGTAATTGAAGAGCCAGCCATGGCATTGTATAAAAGCACCTGGAAATCCATACAGCCACCAGCACGTATGGCTTCACAGAGCTCAGCCCTTCTCTGGAGCATATTTGTCACACTTAACTGGGAGAGATAAATTTTATTACTTGTGTCAGTTTTTTCACAGAAACCAGGAGGTTTTTTAAACAGTAGTCTGCATTTATAATCTTCAGGAAATGGCCAGCTAGGCATTTATGGATGATCATCCTGGCATGCCACATTACTACATGAAGTAGCCTGGGTGCCATTTATACCTCATACCACTCCGTCCTTTCTTTGCTATATCTTTAACCCGATAAAAAAGAAATTTCTGTTGATTGACAAAACTTAGCTGATGCTCTAACCTGAAACTCAACATCCTGTACAAATATTTCACTGATCTGAAAACTCATCTTACAGCACTTTTTATTTTATCACTCGGTACTATTTTTCTTGTTTCACTGCATGTGTGTTTCCTTCCTGAGTGTTGTGCTCTTTATTCCTATATAGCTTGTGTCATTCAATACAGGAAAGGGAATAACAATTAAAATTTACAGAAAGAAGTAATAGAAATGGATTGGTCCTAACAGAGAAATCCTGACAGTCCCAATAACTCTCAGGTTTCCTGCAGGGTACACTGCAGGAAAAGTGAAATGCTCGATGAAGGGGAATAAACGAGTTTGTCTTGGCACTGCACAACTCCATGAGTCACCTTTTCGAAGAAAAAGAAGCGAAACTTTTAGTGCACTTAACAACACAAGAGACTGATCCTTGTACTGTATATAGAAACGAATTGGGGACATAAAAATAGCATTTCCTCTTTCATTTCCTCCACCTTCTGCTACCTGTGGAGCCTTGACAAGGCAGCCAGTGACTTTCTTCATTTCAAGGAACATATGATTCCAGTCTCTGAGTGTGTTTATGGAATACTTTCATTTTTGGAGCATCTTTTCTGAGAGCTGTAGCTCTTCTCTGGACTGAATCTAAATTTTGGTCCTTCTGTTACTTTTCATTTCTGCACTCATAGAACAGAATCATAGATCCCAGAACAATTTGGGTTGGAAAGGACCTTAAACACCATCTTGTTCCAAACCCCCTGCCATGGGCAGGGACACCTTCCACTAGACCAGGTTGCTCCAAGCCCCCTCCAACCTGGCTTTGAACACTTCCAGGGATGGGTCATCCTCAGTTTTCCTTGGTGAGCTGTGGTGAGCCAGGGCCTCACCACCCTCACAGGAAATATCTTCTCCTACCCCCTGTCCTATGACTATATGACCTTGTGAACTGTCCCTCCACCCACTGTGCCCTTCACACCCACTACAGAGGTCCTGAGTCTCATCCTTGGTCTTCACCTTTGTTGCTTTATCCTCAACAGTTGCTTTATTCGGGGTTTTGTGGACAGACTGTATATCTCACTCACATTCATCTACCAGCCTGCCTCAGTTCTTTCACCTGTAGCATCCCTGTGACTTCCCACTCTTCTCTATTCCAGCTGGGTGAAAAGACAGATGTCTGCAAGTCCTGGCCTGAGCTCTGTTTTGGGAGACTCCTCCTCAACTCTTTAACACTAGCTGGAAGACTGGATTCTCCATAAATCTGGCAGCTCCTTGCCTTTTCACAAGGAGGTATTTCAAAAGTGGGAAGATTTGCCAGGCACAGATGAAAACTGAGGGTGTGATGGCACGGAGTATGGTGCTAGAGCCACTCAAAGGAGAAGTGCAAGGACTGGTCAGACCTCCTGAGCCCAGAAACACTGTTGGGAGGGATACAGGAATCAAAGGATCACAAAGCTGGGCATTGCCTAGAACAAAGTTTAAAACAAGGTAAGTTAAAAACAAATATAAGGAAATAACGTAAGTAACCTTTAATGAGAATATGTCTGACTCTTCTGATACCGTTCTTTCATTTCATTTCATTTTATGGAAAACTCCACAAAATGAGGCTCATCAGCAAAAGTAGAACTTTGCACTACTTCTGGATGAGTATTTGAAATCATAAGCTATTTAAAAAGGAGGGTTGAATTCAGTTTGTCATTGAAGAATACACTGGAGATTCAAATCTCAGCTGGTCTCACCCATTGAGCGTACAATTTAGGTGAACCAAGCTGAATCTGGCATTCTTGGAATGACTATATTGTCAAACTAAATGCTTTCATGTTGTGTTTGCAGTGTAAATATTAAAGAAAAAAACCCAAAAACATAAAACAACAAACAACCCAAACCCAACCGTCAGAATGTTTCCAACCCCCTTTGCTGAAGAAACACAAACACAGAATGGGCACAGAAACATGTGGATCAAAGAAAATGCATGTATTCATCTATTTCCCATCAGCTACATGCTCTCATCCTGGAGTATTGGGCAGGAAACATGGTGTGTTGTTTTTTTAAATTTTCTTAATTTCACATTTTGTATTATTTTACTTCCAAAAGCATCCTGTGAAGAAATGAGAGTGGCAGAAGGAGAGCTTGAAAGTGGGTAAGAAAGTTCCTTTGTGATTAATGCAGGGATTTGCCTTAAGACACAGGAAGCCCAATTTGAAGCCCACCTTCCAAATCAGACAGAGCATGGATGGGAAGTTATCTGGGCTGGGGGAACAGGTGTGATTCCTAGAGGTTTCTTATCAGATTTTCTTCCCAATGTGCTTCTCCTTTCTCTGTCTCCTCCGCTGCTATCAAAACCCTGTGATGCTGTATTTCAGCAGAGCCCTACAGGATTAAGGGAAAATGGACTTGACTCCTCACACCAACAGGGAATGCGATTACAGGGGCAGGCCCAGGATCGGTTGTGAGCAGATTCCATCAAAGATGTGGACAGTGAAGAGAAATGCATGAGCTCCGAGAGCCTCTGCAAGCTCAGAAATAACAAAAATACAAAGATCTATTTCGGATTGTCAAGTGAGATTCTCAAGTTTTGGTACACAGAAGACAGTGGTGAATATCCTGACCCATCCTTTCTCTGGCTACATTCACTCTGACACTAATGGGATCGTGATTTCATTCCTAGACTTTACAGTGAGAGGGAAGCAACAAAAAGGATGACTGTTCCCCATCTGCAGACACTCACCTCTTTATAATACCTCCATTCATCTTTCTACAGGGGTCATCTGGTTTGTGCATTTCTTAATATTCCCAGGATTTGGGGGAGGAAGGGACTGAGGGGAAAGAGATTCCATAAGAGAATTCATATTGCATAAAGAACAAGCCTTTTGAGAAGCTATTGGACGATTTTGACCTTTCACACTGTAACATCTTTAGTTCAAGCCCTGTGCTAGATTTAGATGGTGGTGTTTCCACAGCCCAGGCGTGTTCAATTTGCTCCTTTTCAGTTTAAATTAGCATTTATTATGTCTTGCCTGAATTATCACATAATGTGCATGTTGCTGTTCGTGTTTTACAGCAGTTTAGCAAAAAAAAAAATAAAAATCAGTGTTTACAGTAGGTTAAGAAGCTGTTATTTCTAGTCTATAAATGGTTTAATGCGTGACTGCTCCCTGATTGTTAACTTGCTCTTGAAAATAATTGCATAATCCCCATGTTATTTCACTGCTATTGACACACCAGGCCATAGATTTTTGTGTTGCCTTCTGTCATACCCATGTCACTTGGGTGACCTTAATCCCATTAAGAGCACATTCTGAAGTGTGCTGCAAACGCTGTCAAAGTCCCTTTACGGAGCCAGGTCCCTCCGCAGCGCTGCGATTACGGTCCAGTTTGGCATTTGGTGTTACCTGGCACTGTTCACTCCTGTGGGGTGCTCCTAGGACTCTCTCTACATTTTTGTTGGGATAGCACAACGTTCAGCAATATGTTTGGAGGAATAATAATGCCTCCAGCCCGTGGGGATGGCCACAACCCAGCCCGCGGATTTGGGAGCTGTGGCTGGGAGCGGTGCTGAAGGCTGTGATGGACTATTCCCATTAGAGGCCACTGCAGCTGGATGCAATTTAAAGAAGCCTTGGGGGGGGTGCTCTAAACTCACCGCTCCTGCAATTCTGGGAGATAAGGAAAGCAAAAAATCGCAGTTTGAAGCCATATGTTCCTCAGCTGTCCCCCCGCTTCCCCCAGCACTCCCCAGCATGCCAGGCACATACTCCCCAAGCCACAAGCCAAGCTTTGACACAGAAAAAAATTTGGCAAAGCATGGGAAAGAATCTAGTGTGTTTGAACATCGTATATGCTGAGTAAAATGTCCCAATCCCCTCCAGGCGCCTCTCTGGACAGTAAAGCAGAGCATGCAGAAGCCACATGATCCCTCGTGGGTCCAGGGAAGCACAGTTTTACAAAACAAACTTTTATTAATGTTGGGTGCCAAGCACTAAGCAGAAGGGAAGTGAGTGTTAAAACAGATCGTGTTTATTCAGTTTAGCATAAAAGCAGAGCAGCATTAGGCATGGCAAAAGCTACACTTTTCAAAGAACCAGAGCCTCCATGAAGTGGACAAGGCTCCTATTAAAGGCTCCAACTAGGTAGAAGTTAAATGCATGAAAACCAAATTTTTGGCTTTTGGAGATGAAACTTGCTGCTGGCATGAACTGATGAAAAGCAACTCTTAAATCCCTTGCTCGTATAGAGCAGGTCCATATCCCAGCATGCCTGGTCTCCTCACTGCTGCTCTCCTTTCAAAGGTTTCTGGCTTCTTTATAAAAACAGCTGACAAAGATGCTGCTGCCTGCTTGCATTTTGTATTATTTCTGTAATTATTTGTATTATTAAATTCTGTGGGTGAATGGTTAGCAGCAGCACCAAGTTTTCCCTCCTCAACTTAGGCTGTCATTTAAAACTTTCAAAATTAACAGCCTCATTTTCTTCGGTTGAAGCAACAAACAAAAACCCCAGGGCAGAAGAACACTTCCCCTGATAAAAACAGTCTCCACACACACATATTAAAAGCATGTTTCCACACCTCATATTCTAGATTAAAGCCTCACATTAAGTTTATAACCCCACCTGCAGAATTCTTGACCTATCTTTAATGCTAGATTTGGGAAAAACAGAAGAGGGGAAGGGAAAAGGTTAATAATAGGTTGAATAGATTTATTTCCTTTGTAGATTTGCAACATGCTGAATGACCAACACGGTAGAATCCTCCAAATATCCAGGGATGTTGATCTGCTGTTGCATTTCTGTATGCTATGCATTTCATGATGGGTATGATATTTGATGTTGACACAAATAGTCAAAGGGGAATCAAGAATGCAAACTCCTCAGGTACTTTCCAGCTGCTTCACTTGCAATTTTTAAATGGGCACTCCT
Organism: Coloeus monedula; assembly: GCF_965178545.1. Taxonomy (NCBI): domain Eukaryota; kingdom Metazoa; phylum Chordata; class Aves; order Passeriformes; family Corvidae; genus Coloeus; species Coloeus monedula. The sequence goes on along the minus strand of NC_138785.1, from coordinate 5,337,417 downwards.
TTCTTTTTGTCAAATGTTCTCCTCCTATATGAGCTCTGAAGTCTCATGTATAGTTTACTGAGATTATTTCTGTAAAACTCTAGATAATGGAACCTTGTTCATTGGGAAAAAAAATTACAAAAGGTGAAAGCTGCTTGCTAAGCATCTGCTGACCTGTATTTGGTCAATAAACACTCCCAGGACATAGGTACAATGTTCCCATGTCTTAAAATGCATGCAGATCGATATCACAGGCTGACAAAATGCAAACATAAATTGACTTAATTTATTTTGACTTAGACACATCAGATTTGGCTTGTTATACACCTACCATTAGAAAGTAATGGAAATGACAAGGACATGTGTCACCCAGCACTCATCATTTTGAAAATTCACAAATATATGCTAAGCTGATGTCAAGCTTTGACCAAGTTTCAGCTGAACCGATGCCAATTAATGGGTTTGAGTGGAAGCCATGTAAAACTCAGTGGTTTAGACTGAATTTGGAGGGTCTCCAAAAACATAACAACATCTAAACCAGTAATAATTTAAGCGAAGCCAATGGAGTTCCACCCTTGTGAGGTGGAGCATGGAAATCTGACTGAAGGGTGATAAATGTCTACAGGCTAAAAAGCAGAAGGAGACACCACCCTTCTTCTTCCACAGGCCAAGCCTGGGTAGCTCTGCGAGGTAGTAACTGCTTTCATCTGTCAGCAGGCTCCTTACTTACTCCTCACTTTCATTCATCTCCACTTCCCCAACAGGGGCTCTATGGAAAACTTTTGGGAACTGTTAGGATAAGAGGTGTTCTCACAGGATAAGAGGTGTTCTCAGAGAAACTATAGTGTCATCTCCTCGTTTCCTGAGAAATATTTTTAACAGAAAAAAATATCTCCTGGCCCATTCCAGAGCACTCTGTGCTTTTTGCCTGTCTCCTGGAAGACAGAGGGATGATTGCAAAGAGAGCTTTTACCTCCAGCTCACAGCATCCATCTCAGCAGAGCTCAGTACTAACTAAACATTTAGTAGTACTCTGACAGCCTGTGTCAAACAAGTTATCAGCCTGCATAAATCTTTTGCATGGAAAACAGTCACTTTCAGGAAATCATTGTCAAAAATTGCGCCTTTGATGACAACCACTTTTGAGGGAAATACATTGGTTTTGGGGAGTAACAACTGAGTATATTTAGAGATACAATCTCTCAATATACAGCACACAAATACAAGCACATTGAGACAACACCTAATATTGGAGGAACAATTTTAACACAGAATCTGGAGGTACAAACCATTGCTTCAAGCAATTTTCTCTGAACGTAGTAAAGCAAAGACTGCACAAAAGAAAAAGGACTCTGAAACAACACTGAGAAGGCACACAACAAACTTTATACAGACCAACTTTTTTAAATCATGATAGAGAATTTTCTGAATTTCAGCTTCTGAATCTAAGCAGAATGCAGAGTTCCTCATTTCATTTCATTTCATTCCATTTCTGTCCAAGGTCTATGTGTTTTGTGGTATCAGCATTTAAGTCTTTGAAGAACTGAAATATCCATGCAGGGTTTGGAGGTTTTTTCCCTCTGAATTTGAAAACACCCTGAAAAAGTAAATCTGAAAGGTATAAACTATCCTACCTATTTTTTCCTCTTCCCTTTCTCCTTTATTTTAAGGAGAAAAGACCTTAAAGATGACAACTTTAGTACTGACTTAAATTGGAATTCTGTTGACTTTTTTTATCTTCAGTTTAAGATTTTTCTTGACCACTGTGATTCAGTTGCAGATTCCTGTGAAAATAAACACACAGCTGGCACCCAGGAGTACATGGGTAGTAATTGGGCTCAGGTTGCTGTGCAGTGCACAAATCTGAGCTGTATTTAATCATCTGAGAAATATTACAGGATCAGACAATTCCAAACTGCTATAGGTGTCAAATACATATGACCATGTCTGCTTTTGGCATAATGTAATTGCACTCCAGGAATTTATCTTTTACTGTGTTTTGATTGTTTAATGTTATTCTAAGCTAAAACTTTTCCCACCTCTCATACCAATCCAGCTTTGCATTTTTTATTGGGTGCTATTTGAATAACTGACTAGGAAAAAAAGAAATTTGAAAGATTATGTGATTCTTTTTCAGAGCCCTGTGAGCCAAAGATTTTTTTTTTTTTTTTTTTTTTTTTTTTTTTTGGAAGTATTAATTTAATTTATTAGTTATGAAAATTCTGAGCTAAACACAGAAGGAAATAATTCCTTCATTCCCTCCCTGGAACATGTGGGACTGCCCTCTGGACCACCCTCAGCTGCCACTTTTCAGTAGCAATGGTGAAGCCTGTGCTTCCTCTGCCTCATCAAGGTCATCTCCTCACAGGCAAGGAGGGGAGGCAGCTGGACTGGTTTTCTGGCGCTGGTGGGACTGGGGAGAGCTGAGAAGGCAACCAGGCACTGAGTGTCCTACCTGGCTCCCACCTGCAGTGCTGATGGAAGAACCCTGGCACAGGGTGGGAGATGTTCTCAAAGCAAGCCCGGATGCCATCTCTGCTCACATTCGCCCTTGCAAGCCTTTCCTCCCTATAAAAGCACGTGTGTGGCTTAGGAAAAGCATTCCCCACACCAGCTGTAAGCAAGGGAACTTCTTGCTGTGTCCCAGCTTGACAACACAAGGGTTTATTTGTATTTCCTGGGCAGCACATGACAGACTGGGACCAGAACAATCTGGGACCTCCGGGCACTCCTAGGCACAAGAAAATGCTCTGACAGAGCCCAGGATGCTGTTTCTCCTGTGCAAATGGCTGAGGTTTTGCTCAAGTTCAGAAAAGCTTGCTGTAACACTGCATCTCTACCTGGTATTTATCCTCCAGAACTTTTCCATAACATCCTCCAAAATGGGCACCTCCCATATGGCCATCTTTCTGTGAGCAACAGAAAGGAAGGGAGGAAGATGGACTAGTGACAGCAGGGGAAGAAAGAAGACAAGTCAGCTTTTCACAGATTTCCAGCCTGATCCATTTGCTGTATTAAATTTCCCTCCTCTGCTGTGAGCTGTTAATAATCCAACCACTGTTTAAAGGGTATCTGGATCCCCATGGAAGCAGAAAAGAGTTACAGGTGGTGCATGGCTCCACACAGCCTGGGAGCTTGGAGGAGAAGAAAAATGAGAGGAGAAAAATGAACTAAAGAGTTTTAGATACCTACGGGAAAGAAGAGTCGCTTTTCCCATTGAGTCATATATCAATAGAGACTCCTTTCCTCAGGGAATGAAATGCTGGAGGAGGAAGGAATGAGGAGTAATTTTAATCAGCTATTTTACACCAACAGCACTCAATCTGAGATGAACATTAGTAAGGGCTTGGCACCCTTTGCAGGTACCTGAGGCACAAGGATACACAACATGCCCAAACCATGGAACAGCAGCCTGCTGGCACCCTCCTCTTTGTTATTCCTGATGAGGTAATCCCAGAGAGGAGAGGGAAAGGAGAATTTCCACACCTGACAGAACCACCCCATCTCAGCCTCCTGGAGCTTAGAGGAAGAATCAGAGCCTGGCTGAGCAGGGTCCTCTGGTTCATGGATGTCCTTCCCAGGGTGTGGGGTAGGGACTCCTCAGGATCATGCCCAGTGTTCCTCTGGCATGTACAGACTTTCCCACTGGTGTAACCTGTCTTCCTAAGAAAAGCAGATACTCCAAAAAGCACCAGGGTGCTCTGTGTGAGCCAAGTTCCCTGATGGCCTTTAAGTGAAATTAAAAATGTAAAGGCAGCCCTCCAACTCAGTCTAAACAATGACACTAAATGAAACACTGCTTTAATGTATTCACAAAATACATCTGTAAATGCTAATACTTTATTCAAAACCTGCTGAAGCATCAGGACTTTCACATTTAAGCACAAGGAACAGCTCAGGCCATGGGGCAGGGAAAAGTGTGACGTGGACTTGGCAGTGATGGCTTAAGAGTCGGAGTCAATGATCTTAGAAGTCTTTTCCAACCTAAACAATTCTGTGATTCCAAGAGATGACTGGACTTGCAACCAGAGGCACCAGAATCTGTCCCTGGGAATGAATTAAGGATGGTCCCCACACTCTCTTCACAGTGGCCTAAACACTTCCTACTGTAACTGAGTCAAGTAATTAGCTGTGGTGCTCAGGGCAAGCATGGATCAGGGATGGACTCTGGCCATGAAACCTTGAGTGCCATTAGCCCTTGAGGAGCAGTATTTAGGAAAACAACCTATACCTAAGTTGCATTAACTGGAAATTCAAAGTCAAAAGCTGTTGGGTCTTTGCAATGGATTGATGGACCAAACACCAAGAGAAAATCTCGGTGAGAAATCTATGCTATAACAGCAGTTTTAGTTCCATATCTGAAGATTTGGTTTGCTATTAAAAAAAATTCCATTAAAGCAGTATACCTCCATGTTTTTAGGCAATAGGTAGTACAGACCAAAGTATAAATATGTCTCAAAAGGTTTAAAAGCAGGGAATAGAGGGAAAAGGATTTGCTATTGTAGCCACACCTTCTAAATATAGTTCAGTGTGCAGAAGAGAGCTTAAACATGTGCCAAACTCTAAATTTAGGAGAGTCCCGGGGCATGTCCATGCCTGTACCTCTTGCACATGTGCACTGTGATGGGATAAGCTGTGCATGGCCAAATAGGAGCTTACAGTGAGCTCTGCAGAGCTGAGCTGCAGCGTTATCCTGAGGCAGAACAATGCCCTGCTCCTCTGCAGTTCCTTACCCAGATAGATACTCCTTCAGCCCAAAACCTCTCCTGGAGGGTCTCCAAAGTAAAACTGAATGCAGTGTATAAATACCCTACTGACCTGGCTGGGTATTAATGGCTTTTTACGTGCCTGTGAGCACATTCATCTCGCTATAGTGAATTCAAAGCTGCACCAGAGGCTCAGCAACCAGGGGCAAGGTTACGGAAATATTAGCACTCCAACTCATACACAGGGGAGAAGATGAAGACTCAGGGAGCCTCTGACAGGAATTGTCTCATTAAACAAGCTTTTAAAATTTCATTCAGCTTTATTATTATTATTATTATTATTATTATTATTTGGATGTGTTTTGAGTCAAGGCGGAGAAAAGCCACAATTAAATTGTTTCAAACTATGCAGAACACTACATGTGGCATTCCAGATGAAAAGGCAATCCTCTTTAACCAGAACTCTCCCATCTTTCTCACTGTATGCAACTAAAGCATTAAAATTATTTCCTTGCCATACATTCACACTGCTGTGTTAGCCTTTCCTAGTCCTGTGTCTGGGATGAGGAGACGAATTGCACAAGAAGTGGTCCTCTTCCAAAAGAAATATACCAGTGTGTACATTGCTGGGTTATCCTGATCTTCTGCAGGTTTAGATGAGAAATAACCCCACAGAGCTCACCACATCACATCCAAATGCAATCAATATGCAATGTACAGTTTATAAAGTGACAGCCAGGGTGTTGCAATAGCCACAGAGCATCCTGGTCCTCAGTTTACTTTAAATCCCTCTCCTCTGTGAGCAAAGCTGGTGCCCATGAAAGCAGGGTGTCCTAGGTGTGATCACACTTAATGGTTTCACTAGGCATGTGCTATTTTTAGCTTGGTTTCACCTTCATTCCTCTTGTACACACTGCCTGTTGTTCTGCTGCTCGGAATCCTCCGGGTGACTTTGAGGCCACAATGTGTTGATGACAGCCATTTGCTGGGCTGGCTTTAAACCTTGTCCCACACCATCTGAGCTACAACAGGCACTGACAACCCCTGGTCACGGGGAGAAAATGGGAGCAGCTCAAAACCCTTTCTCCCAGAAAGTATAAAAGAGAGGGGAAAGAACCCATTGAGATGAAGGGCCACACTCAGAGCAATGTAAGTTAAATGTGGTGTTGCTGTGCTGGTGGTGGGTAAGGAGAAAAGCAGACTATTTTTGTAGCAACATTTGTTGTCCTGAAATGAGGCAGAAAGGTGCAATAGCAGTGTGATAGCTGCATGAAAGATATTGTTTCCTTGGTGCATTGTTTTTCTCCTCCAGCCCCTGGTAGGTGTAGTAGTTATTCCCTCTAACACGGACAGCTGGGCATGACCCTGGCAAAAGCAAGGGACCTGTCTCCTCACGGTGTTAACATACCCAAATTATCAAACAGCTGCCAGCAGATCTGTCTCCTGTTCCTTCTTCTCCTCTCATCCTTTACCAGGTCTAGTCCACCACACTGGAGTGGCAGTGCCCAGTCTGCCACCAGATATACCCAGTGGGATCAGTGCCTTTTCCCTGCACAGCCAAGGAGGCAGACTAGGAGTAGTCTCCTCCATCCATCCACGGGAGATTCAGACTGAAGGAGTAATGCTTACTATGGCCAAAAACACAGCATTTAAGCGTAAGCTTTGCCATTAAAGTGCTCACTTGTCATCTGCTCTTGAGAAGGGGACTCATCAGACACAAGTGCACCTTTTTAGAAATGCACAAAAGGGAAACCTTCAAAGATTTTTGATATAGCATCATCTCTTTGCTGTAAATCACCTCTTATGAAAATGAGCCACTAATTACATTTGCTGGACTGAAGGTCTCACATTGCATAACCTATCTTTTGGCAAATATGCTGTGTTTTTGAACAGAGGTTTTGGGAAAACCGGGAATGAGAACACCTCCCCCACCCCATTGCCTCATCCCCCAGCATCAGTATCTCAGGATGCAGAGACAGGAGCAGGCTGTGAGCTGGCTTAGTACTTTATTGCCCTTCAAACTAAAGCTGGGCTGCCTTAAATTATGTCAAGAACACCAGTTCCCAGAGACAAAAAATATGACCAAGACTTACAGGGCTACACAGAAGTTTCATCTATGTCCCTTGCTTCTGCACCTTTCCATAAAGAAGGGAGGATTTATGTGGAGACTGGCTCAAAGCCTCCTGTGGATTCATCCCCTCATCAGAGAGAGACTCAGGTGGCCCTGGGAGAGCTCCTGCAGGGTCTTGGTGCTGCTGAGGTGTGCAGAGCAGGCTTCATGGAGCTGCAGATGAGGTTGGGTATGAGCTCACACAGACCTGAACTTTTGCTGTTGGTGGAAAAAACATCATTTTTGTGACTCTGCCGATGCTTGGGATTTATTTTGTGTGTGTGGTAACAAGGGCTCTCCTGAAGGTCAAGGCATAAGAATTTACAGCAGTGCATTAAAACATCTGTGTTCAAGCTCTCAGAGCAGAGCTGCCCTGTAATACACAAATTGCCCAAATGGTGGTTCCTCAGCTCTCCCCTGTGCTCCAACCCCCCGAGCCATCCCATGGAGATGGAGGAAGTTGAGGAGAATGCAAGAGGGGTTTGGAGTGCCTTGCTGAAATGCTATCAGCTCTATTCCTAGATGCTCTGTGGCTTTACTACATGTATTCATTGTTAACTTTCAACATCAGCTTATTATAGAGAAAGTGGATGTCTTGAGGGCTAAATTTGGAATTGCTGAAGCAAGAAAATTCTAAAATTGCAATTGCAGCCTACTGAAACATTGGATTTGCTCTCTAATTAAAATTTCTCATATAATCTTGAGCCCCTTCAGCATGCAGAGCATTTTCCCTCTCTCTGCCTAATGTTTATACACTCAGTCTCTGCAGAAGATTAATACAGTTTTCTTTTTGGAGACCACCCCATTTTAATTGCAGCATGGTCTTTTTCAGCTGTAGTCTGTGTCGCCAGAATGGTTTGGGTGTTTCCACCTCCAACTGATATAAATTTTCTGTAGTGCATGGGATTAGGAAGTTTATATCTATTAAGGAGTTTATATATTAAGGAGTTTATATATATTAAGGAGCTTATATATATTAAGGAGCTTATATATAGAGAGGAATATATATTTTATATGTGTGTGTGTGTGTATTATATGAGTTTATATATATTTGCATTCATAGCTATATACACACATACATATGTATGCAATGTTCATATTATTTATAACTACTATGAAGACTGCACCTGGGCAATAGAGAAACAATATCTTTGGGTTTTTTCTGTCCAGAAGGGGGTTTGTACCTGCTATGAATTCTCTTCCGCAACAGAAAGAAATGACACCTTTCTCCGATAGTGATGCCACAATAGTGATTCACATCTATTTATATCCTATCTTGTCTTCTGTCTCCGGTGTCAGACTTTAGCTTGCCCTTCCCCCTCCCCTTTCAGGCTGCCTCAGTGCTGATTGTTGCCACTACAAATGGCAATGTGAGGCTGTGTGAGGCAGCATGAGAGCAGGCAGAATTAAAGGGCTTAATGAACTGCCCGTGCCACTGAGGGCTGCCTTCGCTGTGGTGGGAAGCAAGGGCTCCAGGAGATCAATTGAAACGTTACCGCTGCAGAAAAATTATAGGAAGGGTGTTTTAAGTGAGGAAAGGAAATATCTGAGGGGAATATATGACTCTAGGCTTTGGTCTGGAGGAGCAAAATGAAATACTCAAGTCATTTTGCAGACATCTACAGCTGTCGATTAGGGATGTGCACCGAGGCCATCCGGTATCGGCTGAAGCAGCGGAATTAAGTCGACGTTGTTTCTAAATATATTATCTTCCTACAGTAGTGCATACCCACATGAAAAAAGATGAGGTTTTTGAAATAAGAACTGCATAAGGACTCTAAGGGCATTGGGCAATTTAGAATAGTGAATCCTCTGGCTATTATTTGAGCTGCTCTGGAGTTAAAGCAGCAGAAAGCTGATGGACTGTACCAGTCCAGTCACAATAAAGCTCTGTCCATAACTGATATATGTCTTCCTTCCCGAAAATTCCTGGACAGTGGCATGTTATAGCTAGGCTTGCAACACTGATTCCAGCATTTCAACTCTGCGTGCAGAAATACATCATCTTGGAATCATGGAATGATTTGGGTTGAAGGCATCTTAAAGGTCACCTCATTCAAACCCCCTGTAGTGGGTAGGGACACCTTCCACTAGACCAGGTTGTTCAAAGCCCCATCCAACCTGGCCTTGGACACTTCCAGGGATGGAACATCTACAGCTTCTCTGGGCAGCCTTTTCCAGTGCCTCACCACCCTCACATCAGTCATTCACATGTACTTCATACATCCCTTGTATATAGTAACTGCTAGTAGTCTGTGAACTGTAAGGTTTGGGAGGCAAAGAGAGTCTTGCTGTCAGTTTACCTGTCACTGACTGGCACCCTGGCAGTTATGGAAGTGTTCCTGGAGGTAATTCAGAGAAAAATTTGTCTCCAGCAATCTCTGCTGAACTCTGACGGCTCATGAGAAGCCCCTGGCTGTGAAATTTTACATGGTTCCCAACCCATGACAGGGGATGATAGCTGATTCAGATCCTGATCCCAGTCTGGACAGGAGCAGAAGTGTTTCTGACACATCCCATGTCCAGTTGGAGGTCTAGAACTGCTTGTGTACATACTTTGGGATGTCATTCTCTGTCCAGTAGAAAATCTCCCCTGCCCAGATTTCCTAACAAAGCAAAGGAGACTTGTTCTGCTTGAGCCAACCTCAATTTACTAAAGCTTATTCTGAGCTTGTAAGTACAAAATTATCCTTTTACTGGAGAGAGGAGAGTGAAAAACACCAGCATGATTGTTTTCATAAATAATGAAAGCAAAATCTCCACCACGCACTCAGCAGTGAACTGTTTTTATCTGAAAGAGAGGAAGATTTGGTTGGTGAATTCATCGCTATAGGAGACCTATACAGTCTGTCAGGGACACAAATAAAAATGCAGCCAGCACACACAGGAGGGGAGGTGGAGGAAATGGAGAAAACAGAACTAGTTATTTTTAACTGCCATTAATATCACAAGAGGGACTATGACAAAGGGAGCAGCTTCAGAATTCAGAGTAGTGTTCTCTTTAGTGCCAGCAAAATAGTATCTAATGAGAGATGTCATATGAAGAATAACACAAAATGAAGGCAAGGACAGATATCTTATTAAGAAAACCACAGCACCAATTATATAAAAAAATATTATTGCGAGACTATGAATAAAATCTTGATTTAATACAAATAACAGACATTCCTGTACTTCATGTTTCAGTATCTTAGTTCTACAAAAGCATAAACATTTCCAAGAAGAAGAGGTTGTTTACTAAGACAAGCCACTGAGCATTTATTTCTCAGCTTGGGTCCCCAAAACAGACTCATTTACTTCATACTGCTGACTGGGATGACAACTCTCAGTATCAAAGATGCTTTACAAAATGTTCACAAAGAATAAAAAGAGAACACGATCCCCATCATCTTCGAGCTCTGATAAAGAGGTTGTTCAAAAATTCAGATGCTAATTTGAATAAGTGGCATCAAAACCACCTGCATATGTTTACTTTCTCTGTGTGTGGAGAAACGAAAAACATAACTAGGATTGTGTCATCTGAACAAAATTTCCAAGCCCCAGATGTCCCTGGAAAATGCTACCAACTGGAGTCTGGCAAGCATTTCACCCAGAGAAGCTAACACGTAAATGGTGCCTCCTTCCCTGCTTTGTGTGCTGTCTATTAGGCAATTTAACAACTTCTTGTTGAAAGGGTTAAGACAATGCAGAATCCAAAATTTACTGGTGGTGTAAGCATTTCCTAAAAATTTCCACTAGAAGCTGTGTATTTCCCCAAGATCAATCAAAATTGATTAATCAACCTATTCATCCATCTTTCTACCTGTCATAAAGCAGCTTTTGATAACAGAAGCACCTGCTATTCCTTTCTTTCTGGCTACCTTTCCTGAGAGATTATCCTCCCATGGCGCTGTTCTTCCCAAACACTTGTGATAATAAATTTAATTAATATCACTAGACTACAGGAAAAAGGCAGTATCCTATCTGATAATCACAATTACATAACTCAAGCATTAGCTGGGCTGTAAAGAAGCAAATATTCACAGTGGATTTGTTCACGAACCATCTATTGATGAAAAGATCACGATAGTCAGCTGCGAATATTAATTTACAGGCTAACTGTGAACACACAGACAAGACTAATTAAAGATGCTTATCTCCTGAATGACTTGCTCATCTCTGGTAATTCCTGTTCTTACTGTCAAACAAAACAGTTGTACAGATAACTTCCTAATTTCGGGCCACTGCACTGTAAAAATTATCAACGGGTGATGTATGGCATAAAAACCACAATGATTTATAAATACAGCACTTTTAAAATCATAGAAAAACAAATGCTTTTGAATGAATTAGTCCCTCCCCTAGGCTCTCATTTCTGAGGTGAATTAGCATTTATTAACTAAAGCATTTGTGGTGGCCACTCAATTGGATCAGGAAACTGATCTGGATTAAAACAAACCTTGACAAGACAAACGAAGTTTCAGCATGGATTTTAAGGATTATCTCCATTTCTCCTTGGTGGGGCACTTCAGTGTCTTGAAGAGCACCAGCCTATCTACTTGAAAGGCAGAAAGCTTCTAATTTTGATTCTGAAATAAAACAAAACTTCCTAAATCTATTCTTGCAGAGGAAAGCTACTATTTTTCAGCTAAAATATGCTCAGATTTCCACAGTTGATGTTTTTTCTTCCATAGCTTTGTAAACCTGAAACTCCAGCAGGCTCTAATTACCTAAGGGTATGCCCAACAGGGGGAAATTCCCTGGACAAGATGAGCTCTTCCTCCATTACCTCAGCTCTGCTCTAGTAGAGGGAAGCAGCCAGAGAGAAGGGATTATAGCTCAACCTCTACCTGTCCTTCACGGCCTCTTGCTGTGTGCACAGTTCCCGAGGAATCAGGCAGGTAAACCCAATTTACAACGGCCCCAAGGCAGTCCATAATTATCACAGAGGCCATCCCAGGCTCCAGACACGCCTGATGTGAGAAAAGCAAGTAGGTGGCCATCAGACACCTTTCCCTTTTTGCTCAGGAGGAGATTAATTATTCCTATGGAAGCACTCGAAGTTCTGAAGCAACAATCCCGTAAACGGGAAGCACTGAAGTAAAAATAAACCATAACTGTGTTTTTGTTTAAAATTCTGATTCCTAACAAGGCTATAAATAACATCAAAGAAATCAGTAAGGACAGAGCACTAATTCCTAAGTAACAAACCATTTCCATGTAGTATTATTTCCTGTGAATTTCTTCGTGCAGACAGACTTGAGGGTGGCTTGTCTTTTCTAATTTTTTCTCATGTGGAATTTAGATTTAATATGCTTTGAAATATAAATAGTAATGAGGTCATAAAAGATGCAGAAACTAATGAGAGTCAAAGAAGGAAACATAAGGAGAGCATTCAGGGTGATGAACAAGTTGGTAATTTCAAAATGACATGGAGTTGGGCCTGACACTAATAGCCCCCTAAAAAGAAGAAACCCCACAACAACCCCAGTGGTTTGTAGTTAAAAATTCCTGTCCGATGAGGCAGTTGATGAAAATGGAGCTCAGCACAAGGCAAAAGCAAGGCAAAAGCTGTTGCAGAGAATAATTCAAGGCACTGTGAGACAGAACAGAACTTTTAGCTTGTGGACCCCATGCCCCAGCACTGGAGGGTTGTGCCTATTGTTCTCTCAGTGCCTTTTTTTTTCTGTTTGTGCCCGTTTTAAGCTACCCCAAGGTACAATCTCTTCCAGGCACTTCTGTTGCAAGTCTTTCTATGATCAATTAAAATGTCCCAATAGGAAATGCTCGTTTCTGCACAGTCAAATTTGGAAAAATTTAGTTTTTTAGCCATAAATATATTCTGTTGCACTATCCGGAGTATTCCACACTCTTAAGTTTTGCATGGCCTATATGCAGCTACGAAGACATTCCTCAGAGACACTGCTACAAACTATATTCAGTTTCTGCATTTGATTTTCAAATCCAAGTCAAAGAAAATCTTATTTTATTATTGAACATGTTATTGAACTAGTTTTCCTACAAATGGCATGCCAGTGTGTTTTCTAACTCGACACTTGAACTGGCTAAAAAAGGAACTGCCCGTCAGCACCACCCATTCACCTTCTCTGGCTTTCCTGGGACAATGACTGGCAGCTGCCAACAAGAGGCAATATTTAAGGATTATTTTGCATTTTACACACAGTTCCAAACTGGATCTTACTCCTTTTCCCTTGTGCCCAGGTAAAACTCACATTCATATCATCCTGGTCAGAACCAGCTCCCTAGAATGCAGGTTTCATTGCTAGGTTAAGGCACTAAAATGAATGCACCAATTTTTCTCCTGCACCTGCAATAGGAAGATATGCAGTGTATCAACTCCTCAGCGTTATCCCAACCCATAAAAACAGAAGAACTTGGCAAGCAGGGAGTTAGGAGGGGTTTGTTGGGGGTTTTTATGTTTGCTTTAGGGCTTTCTTTTTGGTGGTTAGTATTTTTATTTTTTTTACTTTGGAAAACAATCTCTGTGTGTGAAATGTGGTGATTGGTGACTTGAGTAATACTGCTTTAACCCACTTAATGTAAAAACAACATTCATTCTTCATCAAATCAAAGATAATTCATTCAACTCTGCTAGGCTATTTTCCTGGTTTACATACATTAGAGTGATACATTATAGTGTGAAATGCTATAAAGAAATACTTCCCATATCTCTTCTAAATTAATTTCTTAAATTTAATTTTTTTCTATTAAGCAAAATAGGAGTTCATGACTCAGTTTTTCCATATCATCCTTTGGTTTATATTTCTCCTCCTCTCCAAATGTAATTAATATTAATATTTATAATTGCTTCTAACATAGAAGACCCCTGTGTCTTTAATCATGCTCATTTCTGGATCTCTTTAAATCCTTCTCTTTTTTCCAGTCACAAGACATGACTGAAATTTTAATGCTGTCTGAAAAATGGTTGTGTGCCACTGCTTCATCACATGTAATGACATTCTGCTATCATTTGGCTTTGTTGTCTGCAGTTATGCATCCAGAAAAGGTGTCTCTATATATCCACAATAGCACAATAAATAAAAAAATCTGCCCAGAAACTGGAAAATCTTAATAAGGAACGTTTCCAGGGGAGAAAGAAAGCACAGTCATCAAGCAGTTTTGTCACTCTGAAGATGCCTGTCTGGTTCAGGGTTGAGGCTCAGAGCTGAAGGAATTGCTCAGTCTGTAGTAATATTTTTAAAGCCATGTAGATTAAATTTTATCAGCCTGGCACCTTTCACAAAGACTATATACCCCAGTGGATGTTAAAGATGCTGTTCCAACACACTGAAAGAGCACTGGCTCTCCTACCAAAGCCCTTTGCCTCTGGGTCTTTAAAGAAGCGTATGGTAAAACAAGCCTTAACACAAATTATTTTGTTAAATGTCTGCTTCTTTGTGAGCAGAAGGAATTGCTGGTTGCTGCATCAGGGATTCCTCAGAGCATCAGGCTCAGTAAGATCTCACTCAATAATTGGTCTGGGCAGGTTTATCCATTGCCAGTCCATGGGAGAAAGCTGCTCCATAGGCACCATTCCCTCCGATTCGATGCCAGGCCCAATCCTTGTATTAAAGAGGGATATTGAAAATGAACGTGTCCTTTGGCCCCAGCTGAAATCAATAGATAGCTTCTGTTTTGTCATTAGGGATTGTGGAAGAGGCAAGACCCAGCTCTTGGATAGACAAATGCTCAAGCAAGAGATGATCCAGTGAGTCCAAACTAATTTCTCCAGCCTGGCAGTTTGGAAACTGCCTTGCTCTCTTTCATGTCAGGGTAAGTTGCAGGGCATCTGGCAGCACAGCAACCACTGCACATCAATCCAGTAAACAAGGGGAACTGTGAGGGGACACTGGGAGGAAGATGCTCTTGTCTTTGCCTGATATGCCATCATGGAATCATTTAGATTGGAAAAGACCTCTTGGACCGAGTCCAACTGTTAACCCAGCACTGCCAAGGCCAGCACTAAGCCATGTCCCCAAGCACCACATCCCCACAGTTCCAGCAGATCAGTGGGGATTGTCTTCATTTCAGCCTGCTGTTCGGAAACTACAGACAAGGCAATCTAAACCTTCTCCTTTAGATGATTTCTGTTTCTGCTCAATTCAATTATGAGAGCCTGCTCCATGACCTCATACAGTAACAACTCCTATTTGGTCTTACAGTCAAGGGCATTTTTTAACTTCTAAAATATGAAAAGGCAAAGATCCCAGTATTTCTTCTAATTTCATGTTCAGTTTGGAGTGCTAGAAAATATGCTTTTCATTAGTTTTATCTTTCTGAGAAACTAATGAAAATATGGAGGCTTCGAATTCCACCAGATGCCAACCAAAAGTAGAGTTTTCATGCCCAACTGAAAAAATGAAGTGGTACCAGCGAGTGCACCTCAAGGTAAACTGTTTTAAAACTAATTTGTATGGGAAGAAACTGCAACAGTGACTGTACAATTACAACTGTTCAATTAACAGCACAACAACTTATAGCACCATTGATTCACCAACAAAAACAAAAAAAAGTAATTCTGTAATTCTGTAATTCCAAGAGAATGAGCAATTTGTATTGGTGTGGGAACTCTTGCCTTGTTTTGAGCTAATTATTTTTTTGTCTTGAGACTGTCCCATCAGTCTCTTTCTAGCACTCCATTTCAGGCAATTATGACATCTGTAGCAAAAAACAGGCTGCCATCAGTGACAACTGGAAAAAACCCCTACCCCTTTTAGAGAAAACGACTCGGCAAATTCTGCTCTTTTGAGTCTTAAAAATCCTCCTTTTTCAGAAACCCACTACCACACAGTAACTTTAAACTATTTGACAAGTATTTTTTACAAGCTTGGTGTTTGGGAATGGCCCAAAGAGTGACATTTTGTGTGACAGGGCTTAATATTTTTGCCTGTGATTACGGGAATTTTGTCTTATTTGTCATCTAAATTCTGATATGAGCACCAAAAATAACAGAAAAGAGCAGTGTCCTGTTGGACATCCATGCCATGGCTTTCCATGAGGTGGAGGTGGTTGCCTTTACTACACACCAAGTTTCACAGTCACTTAACTATAGAGGATTAGGATATAGAATAGACAATATAGAATCCATTCTAAATCTATATCAATAGATAGATAGATGATATTCTGTATTAAATGGGAAACAGTGAGCATGGCAAAGTTTCATTTATTCAGAGCAGCAAGACATTTAAGCAAAGGGGAAATACCACTGGCTACACTAAATTGATGAGTAAGATACAGTTCACTACCTGGCTCAGGAAATAAAAGTCAGATTATTCTGAGAGTTTGCTCAAGTAAGAGCTTATGTCCATGTAAGAGGTGGGAATAAGCCACATTTTAACCTGTTCATCAGGGTCATTCAGGCCTCCCTTGTGCTCCCTGGGATTCAAACTGCTCAGCAAATTTTCTGCAATGCATAAAACCCTTCAGACACAGCAGCAATGAAGGGTGCTGTGTAAAGGCTGCTGCTGTACAAAAGCATTCAGTTATTTAACAATTCCCTGAAAAGAGTCGCAGTCACCTGCATTATGCAGCCTGTCTGCCATTTGATAGATTACATGCAACAATGAAATAGAGACTTGTCCGTGTAATTTTATAACTTGAACAATGATTATGATATGCAGTGCATTTCCAATTATTTTCCATTATGTTTCATGTGCTGTACAGATTTCAATTGGCGTTTGCAAGGCAGCCAGAAAATTACAGCAATTATTGAAAATTATTGTAATATAAAAGCAATGCTTCCCCCTCCTCCTATCAATTTTCTTTGTATTGGTATATGAAACAGAGTGCTGCTTCAGCACCTAGGAAGACAAACTATATTTTGCCTTCTTAACTATACAGAGAGAATTAATCCTACTTTAGTTTTAGAGGTTTGAGAGCAGATATACAGTCAATATTAATTCTGAACTTCCTTTAATATTATGCTTTTTATTATATATGCATTCACTTAGGTTAGAATTATATCTATAGTTATGTAGATATATATATGTGTGCTCACATATATTTCCATGAGTACAACAGTCAATTCTTTATTCTTTTTTAAAAACATAATCTATTTTTAATTTCATTCCTGCTGTCTTGGTTCGGATTGAGGAGACTTTAACAAGAACGTCTTTGACCAACCTTTTTTTATTACTTAATTTATCTTAATGGCAAGGACCTGTCCTATAAACTCATCTACCCATGGTTGTTTTTACATTCATGAGTAGTTTCTTCAGACCCTATGGGTATGCCCATGTACACGAAGCTAAACATTCATGAATTTATAAGAACAAGGCCTTATTTTTGCCTGGGCTTTTTTAAATACAGAGCACTAAGACTTCATTGTGTCCCTTTAAGGGGAGAAACAATTCCAAAGTGTTCAAAAAAGAGGATTACTGTTTTTCATAGCATATATAAACAACTGTAATAATTTTTGTCGTGTGTGCTTGACTATAAAGCAAAATTTGTAATGCAAATGTCTATACCATAGCATAACAAACTTGTACTTTCTGTGTTCCTCTGAGTTTAATTGAATCTGACATTGGAAATGGCAGGAATTTTAATTACTTAAAATAATATCTGTATTATGACCTAACATGCTAGTTAGAGAGCATGCTGTTTGATTATAATTCAGTCTACATGTCTCTTTCTTCTTTTTTTTATGCTTAGAAAAGAAAATACATCCAAAGTCTTTGCTGTGACAAGGAGGTGCCTCATGCTAGTTGCTGGAAAAACAAACCAGAAAACAATCCAAGGATGAAAACTGTGTTCAAATCAAACAAAATTTCAAAGCAAAACTACAAAAAAGAAGAAATAATTCCTGTTTAAAACCTTACTCCAGCTCCATGTTATATCCACTGCAGCAGCTACCCCAAAAAGATCCATAAAAAAGCTCTGTGATGTGGAATACTAGGTGTGCTATGTCATGATAATACAAAGTCAGGGCCTTAAATTAAGCAGGACTCTTATTTATTTATTTACCTTTTCCTTCTATTGTGGTTTTCTCTCTGAACCGCCTTTTTTTTTTTTCCTTCTTGAGTTTTGACTTTTTTTAAAAACTTTCTTTGAGTTTTTTTGTCAAAAAAAAAATGAAAGAACGAAGAACATCAAGAACAAAAAACGCAGCACAGCTCATCCACAAAGTTAATTTGAAAAAGCCAAGCACCTCTGCTGTTAGCTTAATATCAGTAAAGGGACCTCTGCTCAGCATCCTTCCATGGAAACAAGGGTGCTGTGACAGCAGGAAGCAATGCTGTGAGCTGGAGGCTAACTGGAAGCTACAAGCAAGTCATATCTAACTTTACTGAACATTTCAACCTTCACTAACTCCAGCTGATTACTTTGACACGATTTGGGGCACTAATTATACTTACTGGTTGAATTATTGAGCTTACTCTCATACACATTTCAAGGTTTATTTTCCCTGTGTCCTCGACTTCTTCCACAGTTAAACTTAGTTAGACGTGTATCTTGCACAACAAAGTGTGTCAGCTGTTGCTTGTCACAGCGACAGCTGACCAGTGTCAAAGCAAATTTTAGCATTACACTCCACTTTCTCATTGGTTCTGAAAAATGTTGGACCAACTGATACCATGATGAGTTTTTGCTTTTTCTTTTATACCCCTTTTATATACTTTTTTATAGCTTTTGTATTCTTAGTGTGTTTTAGTCTACATTCTTAGACTTATTTTGTTAAGTTAGGAGACGAAACATTTTAGAAGCTTCGTAGCTAGGGATCAGTGTGCCCCAGACCCCAAGGTCCTCTCCAGAACACATTCTGTAAACCAAGATAGAACCATCCAGGGGAAGGTTCCTTGGGGAGGAGGGGCTCATTCAAGCCTCTCATTGGGGAATTTTTGATAGATATGCTAATTAGTAAAACCTATAATGTTATACCAGATCTTTTGTGGGTGTGCATTGCGGGGTGCATTTCAGTGCATTCCACCTGGACATAGTGCACCTAAGGATCCTTAAAATAAATACAGAGGTAAAATCCCTTTTTCCCTTCTAACCATGTTTGACTCTTGATTTTAAAACCAGGAAAAGGCATCACAAGTCGTCCCAGGAAGATAAAGCCCCCAGAGCAAAAAGTTTAATCATGCTCTTCTCTTTCCTTCATCCCTCCTCACCATGCAAAAAAAAAAAAAAACCCCAAACTTACATAACGGTGCAGTTGTAAATGGTTATTTTTCCAGGAGCTCAGTGGTGTCCTAGGCATTGGATGGAGCATGTTGACCTGAAAGCAGCAAAGAAATGAAGCACTGGCTCTGAGACACCACTCAAAGCAGTGAATGTACTGAAGGACTTGTGCTCACAGCATCTTTCCTCTCTTGGGTCACCTCTAAACTCTGCTTTTCAGTGCTTTTATTTAACATTCTGATGGAGCTGGTGCAGCTCCCACTCCTGCTGTCCTTCTCATTTCTACAACCTCATGGGTAAACTTTACACTCCCCCGATGGATTATTTGGCTAGGGAGGAGTTAAAGGACAGTTGCAATGCCTGGATGGTTATTGCTGTGTCCAGCCAGATGAGCATATGTTGTAGAGCTGCACAGTATTATGACTTAAAAATAGACGTATATTTATGCCAGCTTTAGTTGCCATGGGTAAGTCCAAACTGCGTTTTGTCTTCCTTTTTTTTTCCTAAACGGTGCTTTGAGTTACATGAACTCAACCCCCCGCCCCTCCTCCCCCTCCCCCCCCCCAAAAAAAAAAAAAAAGCAGAATCCAGCCATGTTGCACTAAAATATTTGGGTTTTCAATGTGAAGTACTGCTGACAGAAATGCACAGTGTGGCATATGCACAGCCAGGCAATGTGACAAAGGCTAAGCTACCAGTGTCCTGCATCTGTCACCCACAAAGGAAACGATCTACACTTTTTATATCAATATAGGTTACCATAGCAACACAGAGCTTTTATTTTTCCTCAGGTTTATTATGCAGGAGCCAAGGATCACGTTCAGACACTGCATGCACATATAACCCCATAGAAATGTCTGTTGACTGCACTCTTCAAGGCACCTCTCATGGACATGTTAACTGCTAACAACAGCAGCCTGCACTGAACAACTCCAGGAACAAAAAGCAAACACCCCTCACAACAATAACACACATCCATCACCCTGGCTTGTACACCTAGCTCAGCAAAAATCAAATATTTTCTTAAATATTAATAATTCATATGTCAAGTAATTATTATTTTATCAAATTGATTTAATTATTTCAGTTTAATTATTTCTATTAAGTAAATATAATAATAACTAAATAAAATACCAGGTTTCATTTTAACAGTGTAAACTGAAGGGACAAGCTCCTATTGCCAGGACCTTTTTGTGTTTCCTTGCTGCCTCTCCAGTGGCAGCAATGGAGCAATCATGAGATGTGAAATGTGGAACACCCTCACTTTACTTCACAGAGGGTTCTGATCTTGCTCCCTGTGACTTGGTTTTACAGCTCAGTGCCACAGCTTCAGTGCAAAAGTCATAAACAGATTTTTGTCAGCTGCTTCTTGCAGAACTTCCCAGTCCAATGGACACTGGGGAAACATTAGACAGAAATGATTAAATACTCTGGAAAGACTCTTTTTCTACAAACACATCCATCCTTTTATGACTCATCTCTTTTCACACCACTTTAAGCACCATTTAATTTTAACACTGAAAAGTTTATAGGTAGCCCCAGGACATCACAGACAAGACAAACAGAAAGCAATGATGGTCTGAGATTCTGTTCACTCTTACCAGGAGAGTTATGGAGACCCATCCCTAAAAATACAAGCACAATCTATTTAAAGCAACCTTGCATTTGCTCATTCTTTGGTTTCCACTATGCTGCAGCTGAGTTGAGAAGAAAGTCTTCAATCTTGTGGCTCTGTGGTGACAGAAGAAAGGCAGCCGAGGATCAAATTTCAGTTTTATGCAGCTGTATGGCAACACTTTGGGCACTCTGGAATTAAGGGGGAAGAAAATTAACTTGACTTTGATTTCCTGCAGTGGACTGTTTTATGGCAGGGATGAAGGATAGTCCGTGGTTTAGGAGCTGGCTGTGCACTTAGAGGATGAAAGTTCAGCTCCTGAACATTGCAAGGGGGTTTGTGTTTCCATAAGCAAATTACTCAGGGCAAGGCTGTCCCAAGCAACAAATGATTTCAGCTTCCTCAAAAGGAGCTTGTTCAATTGGAGACAATTTAACAGGCGTTGATCTTCTGGGAAACATGGAGAATCAGCACCCCCAAAAATAAGGTCCCTTTGTCTCCAGTTTGGGCAGTGCAGATTTCCCCCTCACATTCCTTCGTGTTTTCTGAAAATCGTGGCCAATCCTCCTGGGGTTAAATTGCTTCTCTGTATTGAGAGAAAACTCCTATTCTTTTCCCCATCTTTGCATCTTTCTTTCATTTGTATTTTTTGTCTGCTTGACTGCAACTCCCATTTAACATGCCTACATATGGTGCTTGGTACCGAGCTCTCAAATCCCATCCAAGGGATTTACAAAGTATCCCAGTAGCAAAATCCTCCATTTTGCTTGTCTTTTTTAGTGCTTTGTTTTGAAAAATACTGTGCACCTGCACCCAGCTTGGGAATGGGATAGGTGGTATAAGGAACAGAACAGGAAGACCTTGGATTTTTTTTGCTGTGACAGGCAGAAACAAGCTCTGTGGTTGCTCAAGAAGAGATTCTGGCATTTCAGGAGGTGTTGGGGGGAGTGTCTTTCTTAGAACCTACACAGTTCAAGGTTTACCAGAAATAAAGCCATCTGCTTCGGGGTAATTTATTGCAATCGTTAATGTTAGTTCTAATTCAGAGGAGGTCAGGACAGCAGATCTCCTTGCCCATTTCAATTTGTTATCCATGATCCAATCTCTTGGACTTTGGTAAAATACTCTGCCTAAACACTCCATAAGCTTTACTGCAGAGCATCAAAACCCCAAAGGTCTTCATCTCCTAACTTTGGATTTCTGTTCTGAAACGCAGGACTTTAGAGCAGCTTTGTTTAAATTATCTGAGTGTAGAGAGCACTTAAATTCAGCCTTGAGCTGACCTTGCTGTACAAACTGTGATATTTTTTGGCACCAAAGCCTCAGGCTGCAGCCTGCTCCTCATTGTGTGCTGCATTCCATCTTTCCAAACACATCCCCTGAATGCATCCCATGGATATTCTCAGCCGAAGACTGAGAATTTCCAGCTCAAGTGCAGATGCTTGGCCAAAAATTCATCCTCAAGGAACCACTGCAATGGTTACTTGGGAGTCAATCCCTTGTCTCAAAAGGAATAGCAACCACGAAATAATCCACAGGATAAATAATCTATGGGATAATCAAGGTCAGGATTGTATGGGGGGTTGAGGAAGCTGGTCTAGTGGAAGGTTTTCCCCATGGCAGGAGGATTGGAACAAGACAGTCTTCAAGGTCCTTTCCAATCCAGGCCATTCCATGATTTTATGATCCTATGTTAAACTGAGAGCTCTCAGAGCTCTGTGAACGTGTGAAGTTCTGCCCTGGAAACATGAGAAAAATGTGACTTTCTAATCACCACATGATCATGCCATGCATGCCTGCAGACATCTGCTTGACCACATCCAGCTGCTTCCTGTGAAAAAAGGGTGAAATTAAAACTTGTTAGCCTCAGGAAATTTTAATATTTCAATGTTCCATTTGTCCCAAAGAATGAGGCAGCTGAAACAATGGTCTCTCTTCTTCCATTTAACACTGAGGCCACTCAAAGTGAGTATCCAGACTCTCTCTGGCAGTATTTTTGAGAATTTTCCACTAGAAAAAAAAACCAACTAGTGGAAAATTGTAATCCATTCATTCAGGAACTGCTTTTAATGTTTGAATTGCCTTGCACAGTGTATCTTTATCATAGAATCACAGAATGGTTTGGGTTGGAAGGGACCTCAAAGAACATTTCATTTCAACCCCTGCCATGGGCAGGGACACCTTCCACTAGACCAGGTTGCTCAGAGCCACATCCAACCTGGCTTTGAACATTCCCCAGGGATGGGGCACCCACAGCTTCTCTTTAGGCACACTTCTGCAGCCTTGAATGCTTTTTCACCATGTTTTCCATGCACATACTATTTTTGCCTATTTTTTCTTTATTTTTAAACACACACTGTCATCATCTAGATTCTTCACAGGCTTGCCCTTTGAATATCCCCTTTCAGGTCTTCTGGGCTCTTGATATCATTCAGAGTCCTCTGGGAGCTTCAAAACCCACCCAGGAAGCCCTGAGCTGTACAGAGGGCAGTGAAACTACAATACTTTCAGGGTAAAAGTGTCATCAGGAGCTCACTGAGGAAATGGCACTGCTACTCCTCGCTGTGATTCTGTCCCCAGCCACCTTCCCCACCAACGTGGGAAGCTGCTGCCCCTCTCCCAGGAGGAGGTTACTCAGTCATCCTACACCCCACAGCCTACAATGAAACAGGAGGAGAAAAGAGATAAAAACAGCTTCAGCTATTCGAAACTATGTCGCTGAATGCAAGAAACCTTAGGGGAGAAAAATCAACTACGTGTCTTTAATGAATGGGAAAAAATCTTGCTTTGTTCCTCATGTGCAAAACAATGCACAGGACACAATTGTGATCTTAAAACAACCTTCTATTAAAAAAAAAAATGTGTCTAAACAGAAAGACTTTCTCAAACTGAGCATCTAGCACTACTAAAATCAGGCAAGATATGTGCTGTTTGACAGGGGCTTTTTGTAGTTTTCTTCTTCGTGAAGAATAAAAGCTTCCTCCCAGAAACATGCAAAGCTAAAATTTTCATTTCCACTTCAGGGATAAAAATGCCCATATCACCTTCAGGAAAAAACCCCCCACTATTACAGAAATGGAGATGTAGAAATAAAACTTTCAGGGTATAGAATATGTTCCTTCCCCTATTTTCCCTTTTCCTTTATGCATGAGGCTGTTCATAGATCTGATAATGGATATTTCTAAAAATTAGATTTTAATAATGTACATATTATCAGATTATAGAATAAAGTCTAGTTTAGCAGCTATGACTGCCTGGCACATGCTGGGGTAAGAAAAATTTGAACTGCAAGGTTTCTAAAAGCCTTCCAAGAACTACTGACATGGTGGCACCTTGCCAGGCTCATGTACAGACAAGGCTCATTTTTATTTTCCCAAGCTGTCTCCTGCTATCACTCTGGATACCCAGATGTCATACATTTATGAGTCCTGAAGGAGTTCAGGAATAAAGATGGCCAGTTGCTTGCAAAGATATGTGATCTCTCATTAGAAGCAACTTTGGAGAACTGGTGGATAGCTGATGTTTACAACAAGAATTCGGAGGTCAGCAAAAGCATTAAGTGTGGGTAACCCTGACCTCTGTACGGTGAAAATCTGGTCAAAACGTTACTTATAAGCAGAGTATCAAGCTGTCTGGTATTGCAGCAGAAGTGAGTTAAACCAATGGCCTTTGCAAGGAAAAAGCTCACTTTTTATCAGAGGATTCAAACAGGAAAAATCAAGTAATCCATAAAAAAAAACCTGGTGGACACTACAGCCACAGGTTTACCAAAAAATCTTATCCTGGAGCATTTACCACATTAAAGTCAGAACATTCTGATGACTCAGAAGCACGGTAGGAAATTGAGTAGTGGCTTAGGTTTACTTTTCAAAAGTATTACAAGGCTCTGTGCTAGATTAAATGCTTAATATATTTCCTAATCATCTGAAAGGAAGGTGAGCAGCAGAGTAAGGCTGCCACTGACGATGGAAAGTTATGACATGAGAAGTGACAAAGTTCAGTGCCAGAGGGAAATGTTTACTTGCCTAGGTCCACAAGCCTCAGTTTAAGAACGGGACCTGGTCATAATCCTGCAGCTGTGGTTAAAGATGCAGAAGTATCCCTTTCTTCCTATATCCATCCAAAAGTGAGTTAATTTAACAAGTGAATCAGATGATGAAGTACACAGGGAAAAATAGTATCAGAATTCAGAGTACAGCTTCAGCTACAAAAGTTGCATAGAATATTCATGAAGTCATTTTAGAAAAGATATTGCAGATTAAACATGAAAGATGCTGAGAGAAGGGCAATAAGAATAGCCAATGGGATGGAAAACCCTCTCATTTTAAATGAATTTAAAACATTGGGACTGTTTCCCTAAAGAAGTTTTACAACACTGGATACAATAATAGAAATATTTGAAGTAAGGAGTCATAAGTAAAGGAGCTTATGAGAAACTTCTACTTTTTCTTCTGTGATTATTCAAAGTTACGACAATTTATGAAAATGGAAAGCAGAGAATTCAGGTTTCATAAAAGAAGATATTGGAAAGTTGAATCTGGCAAGGTGGATTGATAGGGACATAAGTTAAACAAATACCAGATTGATACCAGAGCTATTTTGGGTTTGTTTTTTTTTTTAACAGCATTGTAAAAAATGCAAGTA
This sequence comes from Coloeus monedula, assembly GCF_965178545.1. NCBI lineage: Eukaryota > Metazoa > Chordata > Aves > Passeriformes > Corvidae > Coloeus > Coloeus monedula. Next base: position 5,312,243 of record NC_138785.1, on the reverse strand, counting down.
CTTCAAAGTTTATGGTCATCTCCAAATAGCAGAGTTACTAAGACAAGAGCCTCCCAGACACTCATGATCCCTCTGAGATGTTTTCTCCACGTTCTCAAGGATCTGGCTGCAGTTTGATGTGCTGATTCTGCATGGCAGCCTCTCTGTTCCTAAATTATCTATTGCAATTAGTGAATGAAAACAAACAAACAAAAAAGCCTCTTCCAAGACACTAAGTGTTAAATTTGAGCCCATCTACTAAAATAAGATGACATCAGCTTTACTCCATGGATATGGTGAGGCATTTTCTAATATACTCAACCAGTTCCTTAACCTTGATAAAGATGCTTTTATTAATGTATAATATATATTTAGTTATGGGCGCTTATTTTTTGGCTCTGCCAGGTGAGAATAGGATTGGAAATCAGGAGCCAATACGAAATATTTGTGGCAGGCATCCAGAAATGCATAGCATAATTGATAGGGAGAGCAGGAAATATTGCCCATTTGGGGTTTTTTTTGTATGGATGCTGGCCCTATATTTAGCTCTGTTAGGAATTTTGGGACTGGGATGAGTGATCTCATCAAATCACTGGTTTCCTGATTGCTCTTTGCACCATGGTCATAAAGGATCAATGGATGCAAAGGTATAGATGGAGGTACAGAGTGCTAATGTAACTTGAGGAGCAAGGTTCTTCTGGAATTCAGGTCAGGAACAGTCCAACATAATAAAAATAATATATGCAATGCAGAGGTGTTATAGAACAAAGCCTATGCTTGGCAGTATTTTTGAACCTATTTTTCTGTTAACGTATTTAAATATCTGTCAGCCTGAGTTCTCATATACAGTGTCCCGAGGCATTAATCTCCTCCATAAAATGCTATACGTTCCCACAGAAGCCAGCAACATAAAAATAAAAGAGAACCTGTGCTCATATTTCTCTATAAAAGTGATCCTAAAGAATTGCTGAGTGCAGGGTTTAAACTGTGTAAGTCTGCTGGCTAACCCCCTCTTTGGAGATAAGAGCTGTACTGCAGATATCTCATGAAAACAAGAGGTGGAAAGAGCATGAGAGCTGAAAACATGACTAGAAGAGTCAATGCATAATTTTTGGAGTGCTTTTGTAGGCTTTTGGCTATTGCCATGTCTCATTGCCACCAATAGAGCCACCACAGTAAAATCTGTCACAGAGAGGGCTCTAAGGGTTCTACGAGTAATTTTGAGTGTGCAAAAAATTGCACAAGCTCATGATGGGATGCATGTGCCTACAGTGACACTGTAGTAAACTCCTGGTGTGGCAGGAGAGTTCAAGAAGTAGGTGCAAAAAATAATTTTACTATTTGAAGCTTTTCCCCTAAGGAACTCTTTTTTTTCCCCTCTCTTTCTGACCATCACCCTGCTGTACAGCTTAGCCACTTCCAGGCTCCATCAGAAATCCCTCCTGGCACTTGGGGAATTATCTCAGACACTGCAGGGAGCAAAGAGAAGACTACTGCTGTGCACAGACTTTCTGTCAGCTAGGGTCTGCTCCTGTTCAGCATTGAGAGCAATGAAGGCATCCTGACTCCTCTGCCTGGTTCCTGATCCTTTTGAGTACTGTGCCAAAGAGCAGGAAAGTACAAATCATCATAAATTATTCACTTCTGAGGTGGATGAATTTGTCAATACCATATATAAGATGCTATAAGGCACAGCAGATTCACTGTCCTTAATTTTATCATGCCACACAATCACATTCTGCTAGAGACACTCAGATATGCAGTAAGATGTATAAAAATGGAATGAGACTATACAACCTGAACAAGACAAAAAAAACACATTTGAGCTGTAATTTATATTAGATGATAGATCCTATGGTAGTTTTCCATCAAATAAGTCATTCTTACGCTCCCTGAGAGAAGGCTTGTTTATAGTGCCTGTCTGCTCTTCCCATCTCTTTTATTGATGTAGCAGGAAACAACAAGGAGATTTGCTTGTGACCAATGTATTTACTGCATATGCAATATGTGCAGAGTCATACATAGTGCACAATGTATGGCAAGGCATTTTTCTGTGGAATTTAGCAATGTGAAATTGCTTTTCAAGTTTCTTGCTTCCAACTGCCTCTGGTAGAGATTCATGTGTTATTTTCCCAAGATTATTTCTGGGCACAGATAATGATGCTATAAGCATTTGAAAGCTGTCATTTCTGGTTAAATCTCCATGCTGAAAAGGATTATTGCATATCGGTATCTAGGCAGTTTTTGTCAGTATAATTCAGCTGATCAGGGACTGGATATCCTAATTCTGCAAATTGTCACCGTCCCTGGACAAGTCGCTCTGACTTTACAGCAGGGTGTTCATACCTAGGGATGCTTGGGTTTAGCAAATTTTTCCTTCCTCTTTTTTTTTCCCCTCATATTTATTTTTTCCATCACAGGACCCCTGCACAACCAATCATTACCTCCAAATTTCAGGGAGTAATTTCACAGGTGTTTTCACAGCCAGACCCATTGTGACCAAGGAGACAAAGTGATCTCCAAAGCTATCATGAGCAGCCGTTAGCTTCACAAAAAGAAAAAAAAGAGTGAAATATCTCTTGCCTCTCTGCTTCTCTCAGGAGAAATGGCAGCTCATTCCCAGTCTGTAGATTTAAGTAACAAGTCTCTATGCTGCAAATTTGCTTGACCCACAAAGCTGCCCTGCTGAGTAGTGAAGCATGGTCAAATGCAATAGCAAAACCAGGATGAGTCCATAGGGACTGGTCTCCAAGATTGTTTCAGACAGATATTTGGTGTGACCCTTAAGTTTGAAAAATCAACAAATATTCATTGATTAGACTTGTCTCTTTATAACATCAGAATGATCAAAGCTACTGACATTTTTTGCAGCTCTCTATTTTTTCCTTTAAACATACCAAGGCACTCATATTTCACCACCAAGTAGAAATGGCTACTTTTTTTTTTTACCCAAACGGGTAAAAATTCCCCACAGTTATTGCTAAAATTTCTCATATAAAAATGAAATTATGTTTCCAAGTGCCTGGGGATTGAACACAATTTTCCAGAGTCATTCAGACAATCCCACTTTCCTCTAAAGCCATGCTTTGAAATCAGCCACACAGCATGCTATGCGACAGTATCCTGGATCTAATTATTTTCCCATTTATCAGAAGGTGTGAAACAAACCTGCAATCTCTTTCATTGCTCTTACACTCCTAATTATATCTCCAGCTTGTCATCAAAAACACAATTAGGTGAGGTGCAGCAGGTCACAGAGCTCGGGTGGTAATTGCGGCAGGCTGGCGATCCGCCCATGCTCCGCTCCCGCTCACATCGGAGCTGTTTTGGGAAATCCACCTGACCCAGGGATGGTTGCTGCTTCCACGGCAGTCTATCCTTTGTTTGCTTCACTCCACATAATTTACCACTCCCCTTTGGAAGAGAATTAAACAGATTTCAGTAATAGTTACCTCTGCTGTAGCCTCCACAATTTATTAGCTAAAAAAAATATCCCAAAACTCACTTTTTAACAACTGGGGAGCTTTAGCAAGTTTGAAGCTAGCTACTTGGATGCCTGGTCTCTCTGGAACAGAGACATGGACATGATGCCTGGATTGAAATTTAGGCACTTTTTAATTAGTTGCAACTCATTAATCACCTGCATGAACTGTGTGTGCATCTTCTGGCCATGTAAGGAATACCAAAAGGGAAGTTAGGGAGCCACCCTTACCGTCTGCACCCGCACTCTGTGCCAGTACTCCTGCTCAATCCACTGGGATTGCTAGATAAAGGGTGGGTTTCAGACCTAGATTCCTTTCCAGTACACTTTGCAGCTGGAGCTTACCAACTCATGCCAGAAATCACTTGGCCTTTCCTTGAATTTTCGCTTTGAACTGAACCCAAAGGTGCATTCAACCACATATATTTCGGCTAATTCCAAACTTTCCAGTTGAGGACTCATATTTCATGTGTAAATTCAAAGCAATATGTACCTTCGATGAGTTCATTAGAGTAAGTAGAACAGAGAACCTCAAATGCAAACTAATTCAAGCAAGTTTTAACCAACTTAATAGACATTTTCTTTTTTAATACTGAAACTAAGTTTACTGATGGGTGGGCCAGGGCAGGGCTACCTAAATTCAGACTGTTACATGGAAAATCCTGTCTTTATCAGAGGTGAGACCTGGCCTAACACAATGTCTGAATATCTTTAAAGTCTGGATTCAGGTCTGGAGATAAACATTACAGGTAGAGAGCAATGATGCAATTACCATACACCATCTTAGGAGTGAGAGGCGTTTCTCAGGCCACCTTGTCCCTCTGAGGGAGGTTAATTAGGTTCATATTCATCACATTAGATGTTTATCCAACCTCTTCTTCAAGATGTTGAGGGACAAGAACTACATCCCTCCGCAGATGACCTATTTCAGTGCTTCCAAAACTTTACTATTGGTAAGCTTCTCTTACTCTCTGCTGTGACTCATTCTTTTTCTAGCTTCATCCCCTTATTTCTTGTCAGAGTGCATCAACCTAAAATCCGGGGATTTCTGAATTGAGACCACAATTTCAGAAATCATTAAAAACTGAAAATTATGGCACTTTTTTGACTTCTGTGTAAACACACCCGTTAGGCCTTTATAATTATCTATTGATAGATAACTAACTGTGTGTCCACATTTTTCTAGGGACTAGCTCAACCACTAAATTGTCCACTGACCTTGTCTCTGAGAATTTTGCATTCTTAAATTACTGTGTGTAAACGTAAGTACTGCAATTACATAAGTAAATGGAAATCTCTCAGTATTGTAGCCATAAGCCACTATCATCATCATTATTACTATCATCATCATTATTATTTTATTAATAACTTTTTTGTTTCTGCATAAAGCTATGATTCTAATATTGATCAATGAATATCCAAAGGATGGTTTGCTATATTTATCCAAAATTACAATTTTTGCCATAAAATGTTGCTTCTGATCTCCAATTGGATTGAGCAAATTTCCTCCACATTCCTTGTACGCAGAAGTTCAAGTTATGCTAAGCTTTTTAATTATTCAAATCATCTGAATATACTCAGGAAAAATGAGATTCAGAGTGGACTTCTAATGGATAATGCTGCCAGTATGAAGACATTGTTTCTAAATTGCATTTCTCACGACAATATTTTTGCATAACCTCGGCTGAAAATAACCTTGCTTACCCAAACGTGAACAGACAAATGAGCCACAAGAAAACAGATCTTTATACAGAATATCATTATCTAGGCCAAGTTACAAATCCAGCTGAGATGTGTCAGCCTCTTCTGAGCGTAGCAGGAACCTGCTGAAGATCACCGTACGTTCCACAAAGATGTCATGCTGCTAGGAAATTGCTTTGAAATATGTACTGAAAGGCAGAGAAATTGAAAAAAAAAGAAAGGAAAAAGAGGACTTGTAAAAAGGAAGTGCAGAGATTCCATCAGTCCCCAGAGAGGTGACCCATCCGACAGCACTGAGGTCCTGACTAATGTCTTGCTTTTCCGAGCTCACAGCAAACAGAAAGCCATGCACAAAAGTGCCTCCAAAGGATTTTCTTCCCATCCAAAGATAATTGCCTATGCTCAGGGAAATGCATGTCCCCTGGACATTTCTCTTTACACAGGGAGTTCAAACAGCTTTAGACAGGTTCTAAATGACTGCCTTGGCCAAGGGACTTGCCTTTCAAGTGGATGAAGATACAGGAAAACAAATATCATTCTCAGTGACAGACTATAGGAATGAAATATCTGTGAGTTAGGATCTCTATCTATCTATCCAAAAATATGAATCCCTCTAAGTGGAGGCTCTTTTATTTTTATTTTTTAATGTAAAAGGCATATTGGAAGCAGAGACCAGACTCCAGCCTTTTTCTCCTCCAGATGTGAGTGTGCCTTTAGCCTTCATTGCCCCCATCTTCTGCCCCATTATTTTCTTCTGCCTCCAAGCTGAAGAATAAAGAATGTTCCTCACCTCACACTCTAAGCTGTATCTCAGTGACCATAGCAGATATATATAAACCACAAAATATTATATTTAATGCAGAATGTCCAGTGAAATGAAATTTGATTTGCCTCAGAAAGCAGAAGCAATGAGCTCCTTTGACAAAACATTTTTCCTGTATTATAAATACAGCAAAGCATCCTCAGAGGACCTTGAGATGAAATAAATGGACCCAGGTGTCCTCAAAACTGTTGAGAACACTGAGAAACTTGGAAGATTTCACAGTAGAGCTGACAAAGGGACAAACCTGTCCCCTTTTGCTCTCTTGCATCTGCCAACAAATACACCTCATCACGTTTAAGGGGATGGAAGATCGATGATGGGATTATTTGTAATATAATACTGGATTCAATAACTCACATCACTTTTTCTAGCTGCAGGCTATTTTATTCTGTGGTCCTCCAAAGCTGCCAATTTTCCTCATTAAAGTATCCCTTAAGATTTTTTTGAACACATATCATGAGTTAATTTTTAAGGCCTGTATTTTTTTTCTGTGAGAAGTTTATCTGAAAACAAAACACTAATAAATGTGGTGGGAAGTTCCTGAACTTCCAGAGCTGCAGCAGGAAATATTTGACCTTAAGGGCCCCCTAACTGTGATGTTTTCATCAGGGAGAAATATCACTAAGCAGTGTCTACAGTAAAACTGTCTTACAACAGCAGTGTGGAATTTTAAACAAAATATGTCAGGAGTAATTAAAATCAGAAGAATGATCAAGTGTCTGTTAACGTTGCTACATAAACAGCCACTACCAAAACACGAAGCAAAAACCCCCCAAAGATTACAGAAAAAGCAAGCATCTTGTTTAAGAAAATGTACAAGTTTAGAGGTTTTGTGTGAGTACATCCATCATTTATTCCACTTAAATTTAAGCTGTTCATATTTGCCATTTTTTTGTGTCTTTCATGAAGTTTAATTACAAGGCAGTAAATAGACGACGATTGAGAGCATTTCTGTTGTGCAATAAAATCCAATTACTGACAGTTTTAAGAGGCATACTTAGACCTGTGTCAAGTTTGAAAGGGAATTTCCTTGCACTTTTTGCCAAAAGCAAAGAATGCCTCGACTCAAGCCATGACAGCACAAAGAGGCTTTTCTAAAGACTGGTGATAAATAAACAAACAACAATAAATAAAGTAATCTCTTCCATTTTGAACTGCCTTACACCTTTCAAGGTTGCAGCACACCTTCGCTATCTAGGGGTCAAGCCACTCTCTGGAAGAAAACAGTCAGAAAAGTCCAGAATCATTTTGAAGAGGCAAAAAAAAGAATGCATGGGATTGTCTTGGAGAAACTTCTTGTGGGGCACAAAAAGGGCTGAAAACACCAAACCCATGTTACAGGTGCAGTTTGTGTTTTGCTCTTTTTTCTGTGGCTTCCACACACTTGGGGCTGATGAGTAACTCAGTGGAAATTTGGGTTGTTCCTTGGGATTGCTTCCTGGATGGGCCAGAGCAGACACACTGGATGGCACAAAAACCGCAGCATTTGGAAAAACAGTCCAAAACTTGAAAACAAGATTAGAATTAATCATATAATTAAAAGACCACCTTCCTAGCCATGAGGTCACTAATAGGTATAAATTGCCCAAACAACCTCACCTGGCACCCCCCCCCCCCCCCCCCCCCCCCCGCCCCTCATCCCTGGGGGTATTTCAGCCCAGCTGTGGCCTTAGTCCTAGTTTGAGCAATGACTGCTCCCAAGCCTCTTCCTGATTTATTGCTTGGTACTCCTGTAACATCATGCTGACTATCTTGTCTCTGGAAGCTTCTGGTTTTTTCCCTCTGGATGTGAGGGTGGTGCATCACTTCTGTTTAGCTCTGTCGGGAAATAAGGAACTTGCTGCTGTTCCTCAGGTGGGTAAGTCCCAGCAGCTGAAACTGGCAGGGGAACTGGTGGTACTTCTTGTCTGGATCCAAGACCTGGTATTCCATAAATCCAGGCAAACTCTAGGTCCTGATGAAATCCCAGTGTGATACTGAGAGAGCTTTCAGATTTAGAGGGGCAACACATCTGAAACACTCAGATTTCTTTAATTTCTTCTGTTTGCATGAGATTATCGTGCAGGGCTTCACAGGTTAAGGATTCCAGGTAGGATGGTTGAAGATAAGATAAAATTAAATGTTATGTAGATGGCAGAGGAGTCCTACATGCTGACTGTGTAAGTTACTGTCCCTGAATGGTTTTAATGTGGCTTTGCTTATACTACACACAATTTCAGCTCAAAGAGCACCATTACAGTTTATTTCATGAAGGTTTTATCAGCATCTCATGCCTGACTTCCTAAACTAGGGCAGCTCCTTAAAAAAGACCTTTAAACAAGCTCCTATCAGAACAAAGTTTTCTTGATGTTCAAGGTGATAAATCCTACAGTCCAACTTCTCCACCTCAAACCTTACAGAACTTCCAAGGGAATAGCCATTTGCCACATGCTTCTTTGAAAAAATTCCTTTTATTACTGGCACGAGGAAGAACTTTCTGGAATCCATATATTGCCTGAACTCTGAAGCTCCTTGCAGTGACTCTTTGGAATGTGGAGTGTGCTGAAGGCAAATTCAAGCCACATAAAGACTAATGTTGACTAGTACACGATCAAATTATTGTTGATGTCATTACTTTTCTCACTCCAAGGCATCAAAGGAAAAGTTATGGCTGTGTTGATTATTTTTAAAGGCAAGACTGACTAATGAGAAAAATAATCACAACATAGAAAAATTTGTTTATTTGTGTTCTACAGGACAAAAGCCTCTTTAGATGTTCTTGTTTGGTTGTTTGTTTTTTTTTTCCCAAGGTCAGGTTAAAGGCTTTACTTTGTATGAAAGAGAGAAATAGCAACCCGAATTGTGCAGTCTCCAGTGCTTGAATTAAATCAAGATTCCACTGGAGATCTTCCCATCTTTTGTCTGGAAAATATGTAGCTTTAAGATCTTTTTCATTCTGTGAGTATTTTGTTTTCCTTTGACTTGTGTTTGCTAATGGAGAACATCTTATTGTCATAAATTGCTTTATGAAGTAATGATCTACGGATGTCATGAACTGGTGAATCAAACCACGGATTACTTAAAACCTTATGTAGGTATAACCCTTTGCTAGGTCATCTAGAAAAGAAGCAGGATTCAGAGGTGAATGTCATCATTTGCTCATCTGAATAAACCATAAGACATGATAAAAGAATTTGAGAGAGCAAATATCTAGATTGTGGGTGCAGATGGTTGATTAGTACAAAGACAAAAGCATGCAGAAAGTGTATAGCAAATACTGTTTTCTTTCAAGATGTTCCTAACACAAAACACTATCAATGGGACACCATCAGGAACAGTTTTTGAAAAGGAGCCATGGAGATTTAGAAATTAAAATACTTTGTGGTTTTGAAAGCGCAAGTATCAAACCTGGAACTCATAAAATTTTGGGAACTTGTTTCTGTAAATAGAGGCTGAGCTCTTTCATGCAGAGGAGCTGATTCAGTGCTGTACAGGAGTAAGAGAGGGGTGTGTATGTGATCAAAAAAGAGCTTTAGAGGCCTGGTTGCTGTGCCCCACACTCACTGCTGCAGCAGTCCTGCTGCTCGATGCTCTGTATGGCTTGAGGTTTTACACTTGAGTGCAAGCACCCATTTAACCCTCTTGGCAATGTTTGTCCTGTCTGAAGTAGAGGAACGAAAAGCAATTGTCAGACAGACATCATGGATCTGTTGCTGTGGGTCCAGAGGAGGCTGTGACGGTGACTGGGGCCTGGAACACCTCCTATATGAGAACAGGCTGGGAGAGATGGGGTTGTTCAGTCTGGAGAGGAGAAGGCTTTGAGGTGACCTTAGGGCACTTTCCAGCACTAAAGGGGCTACAAGAGAGCAGGAGAGGGACTTCTTACCAGGGCTTGTAGTGACGGGACAAGTGGGAATGGCTTTAAGGTGAAGAAGGTAGAGTTAGTTCAGAGATTAGGGAGAAGCTCTTCCCTGTGAGGGCGGTGAGGCCCTGGCACAGGTTGCCGAGAGAAGCTGTGGCTGCCCCATCCCTGGAAGTGTGCAAGGCCAGGTTGGATGGGGCTCTGAGCAATCTGGGATAGTTGAAGGTGTCCCTGCCTCTGGCAGGGGGATTGGAATGAGATGGGCTTTAGGGTCCTGTCCAACCCAAACCATTCTGTGACTCTATAATCATGTCAGATGGACTAAAAGGCCCATAGGGGATGCTCAATATTTAAAACAGGACTTTGAAAGCTGCTCTGTTGTTTGCTGTAAATGGTGAAGTAGGGTGACAATCCAGGTTGTCACTGACCCGGATTTTCTAATAATTGGAATGCTAAAACTGTGCATTCCTGCCATAACACTTCAGTCTTCAGAACCTGGCTTGTTCCCCATTCTTCAGGAGGTGAACCAGTGGACACCAATTTTATTTGCTTTCTAGTACACCCATGCCTGTGATAAATGATTGTGTTTCAATAGATGGTAAAACTAATGAGCAAGTATGTAATTAGTAGCTCCCTCTGCATCCGTCAGGGAAAAGTATTTTGGTTGTGTGACTCTAGGAAGAAAAAGCTGCCAAAAGAGCTTGGACTGGAAAGTGCTGAGGTTTGAAACAGGCTTTAATTCTTCTGTAAATGAATTTCCCACTCTTTGGAGTACCTTCCAAGAGGGCTGCAGCTTGAGATCAATCCCTTCAGCTGGCTGCAGTTCTGATGAAATCCTGTGGGGAGTGGGAGGAATAGCCCCTATTACCTCATTCCTCACATGTTTTGGATAGAATGACAGCACTTTGCCACCAGCCCTTCCCCTGGAAGATCTTCCTTCCTGCCTTGTATGCCAGCATATGGAAAGCTGCTTCCAATTTGAATCTGAGGTAGGCAAATCAAAGGAATCTGGAAGTGCACAGAGTACACAGGCTGGTGACCCGTGATGTAAGTGCAGATACGGAGCCAGCTGTGCCTCCCACCAGCACCCAGGCACCCAAAAGCTGCCTCTGCAGCAGGCCTGGGAAGGCACCTAAAAAATGCTGCAGGGGCACAGGGGAGACCAGGGGCTGGAAGACACTGGGAGAGTGAGGAATGAGCACTGAGATGCTTATCTCTGCTCTCTGAACCTGGAGGACCTACCAAACCAGCCGGTCTTCAGCTGATGGCATTGCTTCCTGCCTGGAATACTCCTGTTAGGAAAGAGCTGACTTGATCCTTTCAGGGGAGGGCTGACTCTCCTTCGAGCATGAGGAGCTGCAGCAGCCCAAGGGCTCCTTGTCCTTCCCAGGATCTGACAGGGCACAACAGGAGTTTAAAGAAGAGCTTTCCCTCCTGCTTTTGAGCTCCCCTCACTGCTGCCCCAGCCCTGCAGGCAGGGCCAGGCAAGGAGCACCCCACACCTCCTGCTGTCCTCTGACATGTAACTGTGGTAATTTTTGCTAATTTTCGGATTTACAGCATGGATTCAGACAGCCAAAGAATCAGAAGCAATGTCATGTGACATATAATCTGTCCTCTTTAACCTTCCTGATAAGACTTTTCAAAAAATTACTGTGACAATTTTTCATGCAGGTTTTTGGTTTGTTTGGGTTTTTTTTGGGTTTTTTTGTTTGGTTTTTTTGTTGTTGTTGTTTTGGTTTTTTTGTTTTGTTTTGTTTTGGTTTTTTTTTTTTGAGGCACGTGAGCAATTTTTTTTTTAATCAAAAGGTAATAATTTTAGCAAGGAATATTCCTTGCCTCCTGAAGACAGTAACTTTTCTAAACAGCAAATATTCACTTAAAAAGAGCCTAATCATTGATATTTCAGCCAGGCAGTTCTGAAAATGGAAGAGCACAAAGTATTTAATGGGACTCACAGAAACACCAGAGCAAGCAAGTAATTAAAAAGTAAAGGAAATTTTACCAGTTATACATTAGATTCACTCATATCTTTTAAACTCTGTTTAATGTTTAGAAAATGTTAGATGATACGAAACACCAATTCTTTTAAAATAAGTCAGTAATATACCTGCATCTGGTTTACATCATGTACAGGATACCATTTCCACAAGTTAACCCTTCTAACCCTTTTAGGGATTATTTGCAAATGGATTGAGAATGTGATTTGTCAGGCAGTTTCTCAATAGGATGAAAAAATGCAAATCATTTAGATATTTCTGGATTTAGTTCTTTGCTTCCATTTTTATTGCTTTTTTTTTTATTCCTTGTACTGCTGCCTGAAAAGAAACATTCAAGAATCTTCATTGCTTTTGATCTGCTCCTGCAGATTACCTCAACACAGCTTGAAACATTTTATGGCTCTTAATTTATTATTGACAGCAAAATTTCACCTTGTAAAATAAGAACTTCTTTAAAATTCTGGGTTTAGAAATATGAACATTATTTTGTTTGACATACTGACTGACCAAAAGTGAGAAGTATATTGTAATAGATGTTTAATTTGGTCCTTTCCCGTGTATTACGGTATCCCGCAGTGGTAGGGAGGAGAGGAGAGATCCAGCAGGCAGGAATGGTGCAGCAAGATTGATTTAATTATTTTACAAACTCTTTTATAGACTTTTTCCTTCATAGTCTAATTGGTCAAAGGATCAGCCACCCCTTGGGGGTGATTGGCTAAAATCCTAAAACATCCATTGTCAAAATATTTTCCTACTGTACCATAAACAAAGCTCGGCAAGGTTGCAGGTGTTCATAGTTTATAGAACTCTGCTACTGTCTTCTGTGAGAGAGAAAAGTCTCTCAAAGGACTGGAAAGAAGCAGGAAAAATTCTTGCTAACAGCAATGTTGTACCCACACATGTGAGTCACTCAGACTGGTACAGCTGAAAATCTGTTCTATTAATTATTTACATATATATATATATGTCAGGGAAAAAGCAAAACTGATTACCTTGTATTTTGTTGTGTCTCTTCAACTTCTCATATTTAATATCCTTTTTCTTCAATTACTCGAAGTTTGAGGTGGGGTAAGGCCTAACAGATGGTTCTTACAACTGCCTATAAAATACTTACTCCACTTTAATGGAACCATCTGTTGAATGTAATACAGTTTATTGCCAGAAAGATTATTAAAAATCAAACTTTAAGTGCCTGAGTCATGTTCAAGACTTGCTTTGTAGATAGAGAAGAAAATCCGGTCTCTGGGGGGCTTTTTGTATCCCAAAACACTTTTCCTGAATTACTTTTCCAGTGGGCCTTCTAGTATGCCCCAGGAAGTTATAAAAGCCCTCAAATACTGAAAATACCTAATTCTTAGTGTGTATCAGTGTGCAATATTAATTTCTTATGTGTTCATAGGTATTCTCAGAGATACTTTTGAAAATTGAAACTTCATCTTGTTGCAGAGACAGGACAAATGGAAAGAAGGAAGGGAATTTTCCATTATTCCCTGGGGATTCCTTTCATCTTGGAAAAAGGATTTGTACCATATAATAGCATTAAATCACCTGTCTCTGCAAGTTAACTCATAAAACCCAGGCCGTTAAAAATGGAGGTTGTAGACATTAAAATAAATAGAAAGAAAAGGCTTTTAAAAATATTCAGTTAAATGTAACAAAATTGCTGTAAAATACTCTTTTGTCCCATGTTACTTGAGGGGAAAGGCAGAAAAGTGTAACTATTTCTACAAATTCCTACTCATTTAGAGTTTTTCCTTAGGAAGAAAGGAGCTTTTCCTTGGCAAAAACTAGTCTTTACCCATCCTTTACCCCTTAAAAGCTGCTGGGTAAAACCACACCAGTAAAGCCTGATTTATGGCAGCTGACATATTTAAAATGATTTAGCAAACTCATTTCACCATTGCACGTCACATAATGTCATTAGATGACACACTTATTGGAATTAAAGGTTGGCAACTATTTGGAAAAAAAAAAACCTGCCATGTCTAATGATGGTTTTAGAAATCTAATAGTTGTAAGAGAGGCTTAATTCACATGCTGCACCATAGCAAGGGGATTCAGTTCTTCCGGGGGGAGAAAAAAGTAATCAAAAGATTTCAGTACAGTCTTGAAGTCCTGGAAAGGTCAAAATCCAAGGATATTTATCATAAGAACCTCTGATAAGGCAGTAAGTCACATTAACACATTATTTCAGAGTAAATGGGTTATCTTGCATTTTAATTTTCAAATGGAGAAAACTAAGCAATTCTTGAACGAATATGCTTTTAAGTGTTTCTATTGGTCTTCTGTGGATGGTTGTTTGATACTACAGAATTCTGTGTGTCTTTGCTTTTAGCTTTGGTTAGTTTATTTACAGTGAAACTGGGGAGTATGCTTTGCTTTTTATTTTCATTGGGACTGGAGACTGTTTGCCACTTGTCTTGAACAGTATGTTTATTAAAGTATTTACACTCCACATTCACTAAAGCCAAGCAGGTCTGGGCTGCCTCAGAGCATCCCAGCTACAGCTCTGACCAGAGGTGATGGCTTTGCATTCCAGCTCTGTTCCCTATGGTGAAAACAAGGTTTGAAAGAGAATACTTCATCCAAGGGAATGGAAAATGTTTGTGGAAGACAGCAGGTGCAGGAATATCTGTGCCATCAGATGAGTAGAAATGGAGCCCTGGAAGATCTATCGTTGTAACTGAGATGTGATGTCATCTGTGGCTGTCTCCAGTCATGGGGGATTCCTCAGCATGGGTTCCTCTCACTGCTGGTGCAGACCAAAGCAACTGGGACAAATTAAATGTACGAGGTTTTGATGACTGCAAGAGGGAAACTCATTCTGAGGTTTCATTTTTCTCCCCTGCCTTCCAACCTGACCATGCATTTTGCTTCAAAGCTGCAGGCATGTTGTGTGATTTGTTTCCAGATGTCTGATTCAAGGTCTTTTCCCTCAGTAAAGACTTTAGCATGTCCCAGAAGTAGCTGAATGGTTTCCCAAATATTTTTTTCACAGTTAAATGGGTTGTAGACTGCTCTGTTGGAAAATGTGGAGTCTTCCAAACTTAAGCTCTATGTCCAGTGAAATAATTCCTTCTTTCCCACAGCTAAATATGCACATCAATGCTGAGCAGCCAACCAGACACATGAATAAACAAAGAAATTGTGAGCAACTATTGCCATACCACTCCCCCATGTCAGATACTACATAGAAAACCTTAAATATAGAAGACGCCTTCTTACCTACAGATAAATAAATGGTGATTTTTCTTTTTGTTTTTTTGGACGCAATTACTCACATGAGATGGGACTCATGTCAGTGAGAAACAAAAGGTTCATTTTACTACAAACAGATCAAATTTTTAAGAATGCATCTAAGCGCTCTATGTGCTTAGAGTACTTCATGTTCATGAATGGCCATACATTTGTGCAGAGCTGGCAAGATTTTAAATGTACACATTTTTATAACCTTTCCTGACTGAAATATGGGTGTGGATAAATAACAGTTTTATCCCTCTGATCAGTTCAGAAAGCACCAAGCAACTTTCATCCTAGAGGTACAGACACACCTGTCTGAGGAAACTGATCCTGAAGGTGTTCACCAGTGGAGCTGTTCTTTCACAAGAACTAGAAGGAGGTACAAAGATTGTGTTCCAGTCATAGTGGATTTGAAATCTTCCACATTTTTGACCTAGTTCTGTTGGATTCACTGAAGGTCAGTGTCATTCTCATTTCTACAGCCTCTCACAAATCCTAAATCTATGAGCTGGATGGTTATCTCCCAGGATCCATCCCGTCTCCTGCTGTCGTTGCCAGAACTATTTTGTCTTGTCTCAGTCTCATCTGCTCCCCCACCCAAAGCCTGTTCCTGTCATGGTTGGTGTCCTCAAGTTATGGGCCGCTGGATACTTCTGATTGTGGTGTCATCACATTATGCTAGGACAAGGTTCATGGGAAGTACTGACCAGAAATACAACTCCAAGAAACAGGGAGATGCAAGGCCTTGACTGGCAAGTAACAAGCCTTCACGGTGTTCCCTTTCCCACCATTTAAATAACAGGCATTTACAGGTGTCGTGGCCAAGAACCTGTTGTTTCAGGGTTTAAAAATAAATGCTTTTTGTCAGCTCTCCTGCAAAGCCCCAGTGCTGCTTTATCACCAGGAACTCTGCTCAGATAAGATTTTTGCATAAGGATAGTGAGCAGACTTTCTCATCCTCTGGCAGATTGGCGTTTCACCACTTCCCACTAAGGCACTGGACTAAGATCCTTGGCTGAAGTCCAGGAAGCATGTTCCTGCTTATGTTTATGAATGTAGGCATGTTTAAACTGCATCTAGAATTGGACCAATGTTTTAATTGTGGTTAAGCACGCAAGATGACCAAGAGAATCAGTCTTTTTACGGGAAGCAAACCACTGAATTGCCCAAAGTGATGTCTTGAATTTTACCTGAATCAGACTATCAGTCTGTCTTCTTTCCAATACCTCACTGGGGCAAAAATAAACCCTAAGGCTTACACATCAAGATTCCTTTTACACTTTTTTTGGATGCCATGAAGTAATTTTAATTTTTTTGTTGCCTTTGGGTTCAGCATAAGGAGAAGTAGTCCCACTCGGCATCTGTCAAAGCATTTTCCTCTGAGAAATCTGCAGGGCTGTTACCCAAAATTCTCTTCACACATTTGCACGGCTCTGCACTTGTCCTTGCCTCCAAGAAATAATGATTTAGAGGGCCAGCTCTGTGCTCTGTGTTTAATTAAAGCCTACACTGCCCTCCTTTTTGCTATACTGTCTTCCATGTCCCAGAACTCTTTACAGATTGTATAGCTGGTGTTGTAATTAAACTCTTCCATTCTGGGACCTTGTTTTTTACTACTAACCACTTGTTTTTCACCTTTAGAGCGAAGTTTTGCTATTCCACTCATGTCCTATAGTAGAGACTTCACCTTTCCCTATCAAGACTTCCTAACTTCTCTCCCCTGTCAATTTTCTAACTCCACAGATCCTCAGTACATCAATAGCCTTGGCACGCTGCTCTTGCCTGGACGCACGTGTAACATGCTTGTGGTTTTATGGCCATAGACCCCATCTTTCCAGATATTCCTGTGCTTGAGGTCTCTGTGACTCCTCAAAGCGCTTCCCTAGATCCTCAATAGCAGTCACAGCACTTCTAGTCTCACGTTTCTTTGCAGAGGTCCTTGTTCTTGAAGCTGCACTGCTGTATCCCGCCTTGCTGCAGGGCATCCTCATAGCATTTAAATGCATTTATCAGCATCTATTTAACAAAGGTGTGTTGGTGTTCACTGAGTGCTGCTTCAGAAACATTTCTCAATTTCACAGTGCTGATGTGGGTATGTGAAGGGGCACTCATTCTTATCTAAAGATTTGCTGGTCAGTAATCTTTTTTCTTTCGAAGTAGTTTATAAAGTTTGCCTATTTGCATTATAAATAGACCATGACAAAACAAATTTGATATTAAGTGAAGCTTTAAAGGGTTCTACATTTCAGTAACATTTACAGTGTTTTTTCCATATGAATATATTTATGATGTGTAAATCTGAATGGTTGCATGCACTGAATACCAAAAGGAAAGCAATTGAGCTTTAAGGATCAAATTTTTAATAGGTGTCTAAGTAATCCATGGTATTCTTCCATAATAATAAACTGGGTTATCACAGGCAGACTTCTGTGGGGTAGATAAGCATGTGCTAAATGTCTGTATTTACATGCCTTCTTCTGGCACAAATGTACATCTAAATAACATCAGTGGAAGTTTGAAACTTAGGTGAAGGTTACCTCAGGCTAATGCTGCCATTCTTCAAAGCCATCTCCACAAAAAGGTCTAAAAAAGACAATTTTAATATTAAACATTTATTAAAAAATAGCATTTATGGCATTTATATATTATCAGACTCCCTCACTGAGCACAATATGTGTAGCTTAATCCATTTTTCATCCACTTTTATCTTTGTCCTCTGTAATCTGGCTCATTTCTTCAGTGTGGGGAAAAATACAGGAAGTTAGACCATCCCCTCTGCTTCACCTTCTCCTCTAAATATAGAATCTGTTTAATGCAGCAAAAAAGAGCAAAGCCAATAATGAGTGTAAATATTGACACATTTGAAATGCATCAGAAATCCTTCCTCTCAAAGTATCCTGTAATTTTGAAAAACTAACTCTAAAAAATTATATAATGTGGAGGACAATTTGGGTTTTTCTCCTTCACTTGCTAAATGGGATCTTTCTTAATTGCAAAGAGCACAGTTCAAATAATGTGAAACAACAATTGGATAAAAACAAAGAATTGGTTTCATTTCAATAATTTAAATGAAATATTTGAAGTACCAAAAGCTTAAATAGGAGAATGCAGATCTAAATTAGCATAGATGCTATTAGCAATAGAATATAAATTTGCAACTCACTGACAATAGGATCATGCTTAATTATTAACTCAGCA
This sequence comes from Coloeus monedula, assembly GCF_965178545.1. NCBI lineage: Eukaryota > Metazoa > Chordata > Aves > Passeriformes > Corvidae > Coloeus > Coloeus monedula. The sequence goes on along the minus strand of NC_138785.1, from coordinate 5,293,980 downwards.
GGATTTAGTCCAAAGTTGAACAACATTATTTGATGTGTGTGCTCAACACACTGACAACTTCAAGGTGTGATTTGAATAAACTAAATTGTCATAACATTTTTTTAAAGGAAATTGTGTTTATAAGTCTTTTTTTTTTTAAGGCTGACAGAAGAATCTTCAGTGACTCTTTCATATTTTCTATATTAATGATGACTGTTTCTCAAAAATAATGACTAAATGATTATTTTTTTGGTCCTGGATAAAGTAATCTGAAAATACCTGGCAACTGTGAAGAACAATATGACTGAGATTCCACCTTCCCTGGGATTTTGCTTCTGTAGTGACAGTAATTAATAATTATGAAGCCATTAGGATTAAATGGAAATGTCACACTGATGTTATTATTAATGAAGTAGGTTTTCCTGGAGGTAACAATGTGCCTTGCTTACAAACCAGCGTGATGACAGCCATTACATATTTTTGTGGCAACTGGTGTGGTCCAAATTTTCTATGCTCCCAGGAACAGCAGCAACATGTGTTGGAGTCATCTGGCTCTATAATCAGAACATGAATATAATTATACACACACACACACTGCTCTGACTCCGTACCCACGAGGGCTGCTGCCGCTGCGCTCTCCCTGCGGTGTCTGGGGCCAGCTCCCAGTTCCCACTGCACACTGCTTCCCAGACAAGGAATGAGTTCATACTGGGGTCTTGTCCCATTCTGGAGCTGGAAACACTTCCAGGTCAGCCATAAGCTAAGGAAAAGTCTGGGTTTCTAAAATACTTGTGTTGCATTTTCCTAACTCCGCTTATGCTTGTTATCCCTGCTCCCTCCCAAAAGCTGTGTATAAAAGCAGGCATTGGATTCAGAGTATTTAGGAATCTGATTTCCTGAGTTGACTGTAATTCTAATAGAGTTAATAATGTTCCTCAGAAAGCCAAATTACCCAACTAATTATTATACATTTACAGTGAGATAACACTGAAGCTGTCAGTCAGCAGTCAGTGATGTTGTATGTATTAAAAATGAACACTGTTTTTGCACTCCTCTGCTTGGCTTACAGTGGTGGCTGGTTTAGTTTTGTTTTGTTTTAACTGCACAGCTTCTACTAATCTACTTCTCATTAACAGCACCAAGGCAAATCCTTTCTTTCTGCTTTGGCTGGCAGTTTCAGAACTGTCTGTACATATAGTGCAAACAAATTTTGCTTTATTAATACCAACCGCCTACCTCCCGCGCATCTGATTAATCTGCCTAATATATGGCGTTCAAAAAATACCTATTGCAGTGGTGTAATTAAATTTCCAGATTAAATATAATTTGATTTCACTGGGAGGGAATTACTTTTCGTGGCGTGGGGGGATCTTGAGGAACATTTAGAAGAATCACGCCAGCTCCTTAACGAGCTACTCGGGGATTTAGTGGTGGTAACCCTCTGCTGGGAATGCAAAACACTAAAAACATAACCAGCCCAGGTGAAGGGCTTGAACAAGGAGAAGATGCAAGTATGAAATTAGTGAAAAATATATTTCTGATAGATGGGAGGATGGAGCCTTGCTTAGGCAACTGCTGCAGTCCCCACCATCCTTGTGTACTGCTCACATCTGACTTGGGTTTATGTCAACAGGATTATAAAGCTGTTGATACACATGAATGCTATTACCTCCAGTAATAAGATGCTGAATTAGTAGTAAAATACTTAATCCTCTTCCACTGAATTTAATGCTGTGAATATAGTGCAAGAGAAAACACAGACAAGTCTAAAAGACCTTGGAAACAGACATTTAGCTATTGACTTTCCTTAAAGGCACCTCCTTGACTTTCAGGGATTTCTGAGATCTGGAACACTTGGACAAAAATGATTGTTTTCCTATTATGGCAATGCCATTAATGAGTGTCTTAATACAGGTAGTTAATAAAGTGGCTCCATATAGGGCCATAATTTATCATTCTTAATTAGAAAATCATTGAGTTTATTTTCTGTTTTTCTGACAAAACCTGACGGAACTGCTCATAAACCTGGCTTGAATCTGTTTTGATTTACTCTAAGAGTAATAGTGATTAGTGGTGAAAGGGAAAAAGTAAATAGCTGCTAAAAACTGCAGAAAAACACAGCAGATGCGGTAGTGGAGTCCCAGACACCAAATGGATTCTTACCCCTTGAGAAACACAGATTAATCTGAAAACAGTTGCAAAAGTATTTTAAAATGAGGCTCTCGGCAAAGAGATTGAAAAGCTGTTGATGCCATGGATACACTCTGATTTCTAGTGCATGTCTATCTGCTGTACAGGCAGCTTCCTCAGTTATTTTCAGACTACTTTCAATCCTCTCCTTTATAGTAAGATTGTCTTTGCCATGGTGACTAATGACTTTTTCCTACGTTTGTCAAGGTTGATTTTTGTGCTGCCCTTCCGTCTCACTTCACCGAGTCTCTAGTGAGACACTAAAGGTTCCTTCTCACACTGAGAATTATTCCCCAAGCCTTAGATAATATGTGAGGCACAGCTTCAAGCATTTCCACCACTGACTGTGTCACCTGAAGGGAAACTTAACCTGCAACAGCAAATACAAAATCCCTTTAGTCCCTGCACTTCTCCAGCAATTCACACCTGACTCCCACCCAGATAATTTAATCTGTGGAGGCTTCAGAACTCCATTTATCATCTCTCCCTCTACTCATTTACAAGACAGCTAAAGTTATCTCCACCTCCTTCTGCCTGGGTCCCATTACCCCCTTAATCCACTTAAATCCTTCCATTATTTTTTTTTTCTCTTCTAAATCCTCAGTTTCAAGGTCCTGTGTGCCACCTCTTAATGCTTCCAAGTATATTCAGCACTAAAGTGCTGGAGTGGTTTTTGCCGAGACTGAGCAGAGCCTTGCTGACAGTTTATCTTTGGCTTTTCGTCTGCTGCTTATGACTACGCAGCAAAATGGACTTTGGGCTTTTTTTCCAGTCTCCTTGCAGGTTCAGGAGCTCACCTACAAGGAAGTGAATAATGATTGGACTCAATGATCTTAAAGGCCTTTTCCAACCTAAATGAATAAATCAGTGAATGGGTCTGACTGATCAATTTGTTTAATTGAATACACCTTTTCAACAATAGACTTTTTTGTTTGGTTTTTTTTCCAGAGGAACTGTATCATCAAATCCATGCTTTTTCCTCTTTTAACCTCAACCCCATTGGTATTTTTCAGACCTTTTTATATGACTTGTTTCCAAATAAGCTAAAATAAGAAGATGAGTCTTGTTTTACATCTAAATATCCTTTAACCTTTTTGGGCAGTGTATTCCATAGCCATAAAACAATCCCATAAATTCTCTGCTGCCTAAGCCAGGCCTTTACCTCTTCTCCCAGGTTCCATTTCAATTGTCTGTGTCATAAGAGCATTATCAAGATTTTATGAAGATGACACACGCATGGAAACAACAAGCACCCAAACCCTTTGATCTCGTGTCCTAGATTTTGACTTCAGTTTGGATTTCTACAGTGTGCTAATGCCATGCAGAAAAGGCAGAGAAGGGTGTTGGGTAATGCAAGTTGAATGGTAGGAGACCAGCTAATAGTGAAAAAGGAAGATACTCAGGAATGCATCATCACACTCAGAGCTCTTTCAAAGCGATCATCATGTTTGTTTTCCAGGTTCCCTGACACTGACTGGTCCAAACCAAATGCCACTGAAATCCAAACCCCTTTGGCAAAGTCTGCATCTGTCAGTTTAGGGGAATTTTTTGTCAATTACTGAAAAATAGGAGATTTGTGGAAGCTCTTGCTGTTATTGGTATTACGACTACTATTTGGGGTTGTAGTGACTTATGATACATTTCATAGGCACAGTCAACAAATATCCAAACTTTGTATCTGCCCTGAATGAATTTTATGTACTTTCTGAATCTCTCCTGAATTACCTTTACCTTCTGAAGTGTCACTAAATCACGTGGCTTATGTGTTTGGTAGGTGCAGAAATAACTGGTTTTCCTATGATGACACACCAATTTTAGTCCATAAACCACTGATATTTTTTTTCATGTGGGAAAACAGCAAGTTAGTTGCTTTGATGCAGGCATGTGTCTAAAGTTTTGAGTTATTTTGCTGTGTTGCATGAGGAAACATAATTTGATTCTTTCCTTTTCATTCCCTTTTAAAGGAATTTTTTTTGATTCCTAAAATCCATTAGAATAAACAGTCTGGATGATGAAAAACAGAGAGACTTTCTTATTTAGGGGAAGGGAATGAAATTCTGCTTATCAAATGACACTAATGACCAAACTAAATTCACTTCCACACAAAATGCACATGCTGGTTTTCAATCAACATTAATTTGTCTTTCTCATTCTATTTTCAAAGTCTAATGGGACATTTCTAAGGGTATATTTTAGCTGCCTCTTCTCGATTCAGAAGATCTGCAATTAATCTAAGCAAACTTATCCAAAATATGCTCTAAAAATTCCTCATCTCACTATGTCTCATCTGTGTTTAGAGATGTGTTAGAAGGGGACTAATCAAGTGGTTTCATAGATGCATTGAAACAGATTAAAAAATCTTTTATATTTACCCCTGTTGATTACAATTTGTCACGAATAATTCTATTTTCTGAGTCTCTGCAAGAGCTTAGTGGCCTCAGCCTGGAAAAAAATAGAGTTTATATTGCAATTTTTTTTTTTAAGGATTATGCTGATTGTTTATATTTACTAACTTTGTGAGCACAAAAATAATTCTGCAAGCAATGGGTATGATGATTCAACTAGACCTGGGTGGAGCAGTGGAAGCTGCTGAAACAGTTTTGCAGGGGCAAAGGCCAGAGCTGTCCTATGAGGAATTTTGCCAGCAAGAGCCACCAGGACTTGCTCTTTCTGCTCCTGGCTCCTCCAGCACTCCCACTGAGCTCTTGAAGGTGCTCTGTGTTCCTTGACTCTCCTCATAAGAAAGGAGGATCTGTATTTGCTATTTTGAGCACGCCTTATGCTAAGGAGTAAAGATGGGCATGATTGCAATCCACATTATTTTCCAAAGTGCTGATAACTCTGGAAGCTGAGCTTATAGATAACCCCAAATTTGCATTTGATAGATGTAGTACTCTTACAGGTAAAGCGATGGAAGGGAGGATGCTGCCCTGGCTCCACAGGAAACAGCCTGCTCCCTGCGTGGGTGAAGTTTGTTTAAAAGGATGGGCAAAATTAAATCCTGCCATTTTCTCACTTCTAAAGTGATGATTTGCAGAGCCCCCACAAATTGAGAAGAATGGCAGAAGGGCAGCAGCCAGTGCTAACCGACCTGGGCAGCTTGCCTACCTAAGGACTGCAGTGTAGTGTTTAAAACACATGAATTCACAAATACCATGAAACTCTTGAGCCAGGGTAAACTAGATGCAGAGAAAATGTGTTAAAATGACTCATTACAGTACCACAGTGTGCCTGCTCACATAAAAGCTTTTGAGCTACTACAGGCTTAGAGCAGAAGTTTATAAGAGCATATACAGCAAAAAGTATTTTGGTTATTTATTACTTCTGGTTTAGCCTGAAGAGTTTATGCTGATTCAATATCACATCAGTCGAACGTAGCTGCTTCAAGCAAGTTTATGCCTATCTTGTGCTTCTGAAGTGGTACAAAATATTTTGGCAAACCTTACTTTAGCTTGCCATTTGACCAGGCATAAGAAAGGAGATAGGAAAGATTTACTATTTTTATTGTACTGATGGAGAAATAGAAGCAGGTAAGGTGACATGAGTTGCTCAAGATCACAGAGCAGGTCAGGGCAAGTGTTCAGACACCACCTGTAATACAGACTGACAAAAACACTGAGATTATGTGAGAAATATATATATATATATGTATGTACTTATGTTATTTGCACACAAAATTTCCCAAAGTTCACAGCTTATTCACATGTCGCATAAATCCAATATTTTGTTGTCTCACTAGGTTTATACAGAATCTCGTGCCAGCACAACATCTTTCGTTATCATAGTTATTTTGAATATTCACATAAGAATCAGTTGGCTAAGAATGTAATAATTTCTTTCATACCTATACTTCTGGACCAACTCACATGAAAAGTCACTTTCATGATCTAGTTTTCTCTTTTGACTTACTGCTGTGGGGTTTTTTCTTTCTACTCCACAGACATTTTCATGCCATCACTTAACAGCATCTAAATTCTTCCCTTCCCAAGAAACAGACAATTATATTTCCATCCAACAGCACAAGTTATCAACTGCAGCACCTGTTTTCAAGAATATCATTGCTTTAGTGTTAATTTTGGTTGACCTTGTGCATTGTCAACTGTTATTAAATGGAATAGTGATGTTCTACCATAATTCACATTGCACAAATATTGGGTAATGTGTTACTTCAAGGTAGGAGGAAGCTGAAGCAGATTCATAGTCCTGTATGCACAGAGATATTCGAGATTGGAATGACAAAGGCTGGACAGACCACAGCACTCCAGAGCACTACACCAACATGCATTTCTTGGATGCTAAAAGCAGCTGGTTGAGATTTTGTTGTTGTTGTTGTTTAGCTGGCTAAAAATTGCAATGCCTTTTCCAGACATCCAGCTAAACCCTTGCCCAGTAAGTATTGGAGGCTGAGCATCAATTATTAACCAGAAGACTCCTATCTTCCTAGTTCTGTGTAAATGCATATTTGTGTGTGTGTATTATACACATATATATAAAAAAGATGCAGCAGCAAATCTTTAAAGCCAATGCCTGGGTTTCGCTCAAGAGGCATAAAAGTGCCTCCAAGCCTATTGACTAAATTTAGTGTGCAATCCCAGCGCCACATTGGGAGGATGGTGCTCTCATGTCAGTACAGAGCAGGAAAAAAAGCTACTCCAGAAGGAGTGCAGAGCATTTAGACTGGTCCCCTACTTTGAACAGTCATCTGGCAGAGTGTCTTTCTTGACAGCGTAGCAGTGACGAGCAATTGCACCAACAGGATGGTAGTAACACATAGGAGCAGATATAAGCACAGTTATAAGTACATGTGATACAAATTACGTTTTCCAGGCATGGGCAGCAGTTCTTTAGAGTTTATCTTAATTCTGTTAATTAAGCTGCAAAATGAACACCCACCACTGCTGGGTATTCAATGCACACATGTATTTGTACAGAGGATGAGGATATGAGGATGCAAACCTCCTGCTTTCCCTTTTCTGTGCCTACAGGACAGACCCCGGCCCTTGTGTATCAAGGAACAGAGAATTGCCTTTTCTAACCCAAAGCACAATAGCCATTTCTCTACCAAAATGCAACTAGATTATGTTGTGGTGGCAGGTCTGTAATGACCTAGAAATGAATGCTGTCAGCCTGGAAATGGGAACTATTTCCTTTTCAGGGAGAATGTGAATACAGCTCCCTCCTCTCCTGGCCAAGTGTTCCAGCCACTACATGATCCTATCTCAGATCTTTTGTTTAATTTTGCTTCAACTTAATCATTCTTTCATCCTTTGTTCACAGAGATCCAGTTTCAATAGATGGGATAGATAGTACTCCTACCCAAATTACCTGGTAATGAGGAAGGGTGAGGAAAGAGCTGAAAGGAACTATTATGCTTCTTAGCTATATTCTTATGTAAAAGAACACTATTGCCTTCATCTATTGAAAATCAAAATTGTGAGTGCAAGTCCCTGATAAGTAGGAAAAAAAAAAAAAAAAAACAACAAACCCAACCTGCATTATGTTCCTCTTTAAAAAAGACAAGAAGGAACAAGATGGTCAGCCTCAACTCAGTTCCTGAGAAGCTCAGGAAGCACATCCTCTTGGAGTCCATTCCCAAGTATGTGACTAAGCGACCAGCTGACTCTGAAGGATCTCATAATGGTGAATAAGAACTAACCAGCCCTTTTTGAGGCCTTTGACATCCAGCCCCTGTAGCACTATCATTTAGGACCTGAGGGATTCTGACCTGGAGAAACAGATGACCATGTGGATTGGAGAGTGGCTGCGGGTGCCAGGCTGGACACAGGCCACCCACGTACAAGACTTCCAAGTGATTTTGTGGAGACATATGATACTGACAGGTCCAAGACTAAAGTGCATCTCACCCTAGACAGATTCAGGACTAAGACCTGAAACATCAGTATCAGAGGAATGCTTTTGCCTGAATAACTCATGATAAGATTTCCACTATTTGCTTGGGAAATTATAAAATTTTTTATGTTAATGTTCCGATGTTATCCTAAGTCTGCACTATCTTTATTTACCATCAACCTCACTAATTTTACCTGTCAGAGAATGAAAGTATCTGAATTAAAAGATAATTATGCATGAAAATCAGTAACTCAAAAGTTACAAAAGTAGTTAAAATGACTACTCCGTGTTTAAGTAGATAATCACGCCTCAGGCCCACCCTTGCAAAACATTTATTCCTGGATGTGAATCACTGCCTGCCCAAAGCTCTACCCAAGACATGACAAGCTCACAAGGATTTGCAGCTCCGCTCCCCCTGAGCGCAGTGCCGGCTCCGAGCTGGCTGGGACATGCGTGCACCCCGACCACGGGACCCGCAAGGGCTGAGTCATGCACCAAACACCACAGAGGCAAACTGGAAACAGTGCTCCAAACTACGCACAAAGCAAACAGGAGTTTGTGTAGACACAGGATGGCTCAGGTTTTGATGACTTCAAGGATCAGCCTCACGCTGCCTTCTTCATTGTGATCCATTATGTTGTCTCATCCATCAGGATTGCCTGCTGTCACATCCAAATAACATCGTAGTGAAACTGTTGAAATAATTGAAAAGCACATAGTAGTCTTTCCTAACACTTTGCAAAAGATGTGGCAAATCATTTGGAAAGCATAAAAGATTTTTGCTTAACCCACCCCCTCAGGTTTTTCCAATGTTGGTGCAGACCTCTTAATGCTACAACTTTTGTGCAGTCTTTTTACTAAAAGTTTCCTCTTTTCTTAGCCTTAACTGTCATTTAAGTAAGTACAAAACCATACCTAGAATCATGCATGACACAAATGTCCCATCATTTAAAATCAGGTGCCTCAGTGTAGCTCAGGTTAACCAGGAAGGTTCCCACAGTTTCAGACCACTGAAACTAAAAGTATAGAGGGGGGGTTTGTTGGGGTTTTTTTTCAGATAGGAAATTTTGCTCTGTTTCATCTTCTTTTAGGCCTTATCTGTCAGTCTTGTAGCCTGCAAGGTTGCAGCCAATTAGATCGTGGCTTGTTTGCTATCTGTGTCAAACTAAGTTATACAAAACCACAAAAATAAGGTTTGGTTCTTATCCTGATACTGTCTCATTAACTACAACATTGCACAATTGTATCAGAAATATCTGACCCTTAGCTATAATAATTCACCAGGATGATGTCATCTGAGCTGTCACGTTAGGTATAGGAGCTATTACGCAAATAATCTCGATAACAAAATGCCTCCCTTGCTTTTGAAGGTTGACTTCAGGGTCTTAGTTTCTTGTGTACAGATGAAAGATCGCAGCCGAAGCGGCTGTGCCTCTTCATGACAACCTTGGGTTTTTAACCCTTTGAACTTATTTTTCAGATTTTTTTCTTTTTTTAGAGAAAAGGATTTATCATTGAAAGTGTATGCTTTTGCTTCCTAGTAGCAATTTGAGGGGGGGGGTCAGTGCAAGGCCATTCCCAACCTTCACCTTTAGGTTGTACATTGAAATTTGTTTGAAAGGTCATACTTTGGACTTTGCAACATTTTGCCTAATTATACCGTAGGCCTGCCACGTTTTTTTCCAACTTCTGTTCCTCCCTCCCTTCCCCTCTCCTTCTTCCCTTTGTAATTCCAACAAGTATTTCATACTCCTGATGTTAGCTGTACGAGTGATATCCTGAAGGGAAAGTTAGCTCAGATGCAGCGCCCACCAGTTCGTTTTAGGGGGTTAATTATTTTGTGTCCTCTGTACCACGCTAAAATCAAATTATTGTCACCTGTTTTGTTGTAGGGTTTACGTATTAGCATGAAAAGGTTAAGTATTTTCAGAGTTATTATCTATAACTCCATCATGCTTACATTTAAATATCTGATTTTAGCAAACCATGCTGTTACTCCACCTGCTTCACTATATTCACTAGGATGTTGTGAAATCTGATAGGGCCTTTTCATCTAAATTGGGTTTTCATTTGTGTCTTGGTCATCAGAAAGGCAGAAGTTGCACTTTCCCCTGCATCTCATCATTGTCCAATTTCCTTTTTTTTCTGCCTGGGTCACCTACCTGTCTAATGCTTGTGCCAAGATCTGCTTCTTAACATGTTGAACCCGCAATTATTTCTTGTGGGCTTTTTACATTTTTTTCTCTTTGTCAACCTCTGTTTTTTCTCTAGCCTGCTCAGCAGACCAGAGCTGCAATCCCATCACTCCAACCATTATGTGTCTCTATCCCTTTACTGTTAAAAGAAAAAAAAAAAGAAAAAAAGAGAAAAGAAAATATTGTACAGTTCAAAGTCTCTTGAACTTGTACTAGCATTAGTTTTGGGAGTCTTGAGTTTCCACAACATTTCAAAATTGAAGGGTGGTGCAGCTGGGAAAAAAACAAGCCTAGAGAAGATTATTTGCCTAAAGTGTAAGGTTAAAAAAACCCAACCAAGTCAGAAAACTTAAAAAAACCCAAAACAAAACAACCACACATTTTCTTACTACTAATCTTATTTCTGTTTCTCCCCCACTCCCAATTGCTCTGCGAATTTGTAATTCACTGCTTCCAAAGGTGCTTCAAACTTGTTCTACTGGTTTTCAGAAGCAGACAGACTTGTTTTTCTAAGCTCTTCAGTACACCAACTGAATTTATTTAATTTTTCATTTTGCTCCTGCAAAGAATCCCGGGACGCTCCTTGAAGGGCCCTAAACCACTCCGTTGTACGCTATGGATATATTCAGTGTGTACTCCACAATACTGTAATTACCTGGTGTATGAAACCATACAGAGCCATGCTCAAATGAAGGCACTATTTAGCAGCTGTAAAGACCTTGATCCTTGATGGAAAAGTGCCTTATCATAGCTAATGCAGCCAGCTCCGAGGGGAGCAAATTTTAATGGAAATCCTACCCTTGCTCTGTCACAGACAAAATAAAGGAGGAGAGTGGTTGCTTTGTTGCCATGAGTGGAAGGGGCTTTACAAGGGCCTCGTAAAGGTGTCCTGGAGCAAGATCCATCCTGTTTTCTTCTATGTTAAAATTGTCCTGGAGGAAGTTCTAGCCTGGTTTCTTCCATATTAAGGTCCCCTGTTCAAAGGGTTTGTAGGGACCCACAAACTGTAAAGCTCAAGCTTTAAAGCTCAACTTTAATGTCGTGTAAGGGAAGGATGGGAGATGCCCCTTGGAGCTCTGAGAGTCTTGGAAACACGATTTTTGGATCTGTATATCCCCAGAAGCAAGGCGGGGAAGGTGGAAAAGGCTCAGAATTGGCGCTACTATCTGGGGAGGATGTCAGGGTAATTAATGGGAGTCCTGCCTGAAATGGGCCAGCTCAGGGCAAAAAGGAGAAAAAGCAATGAGAAAAGCTCCGAGGTCTGCGCTTCGCTTGCAAAGAAGAGTCAAAAAAGGCTTTAATGTGAGGAGCCGTGTCTGCCCCGGGGTAACGGAGGGCTCGCCTCCAGACAGGACCTTCCCCCCTCAAGTTTCGCTGCCGCGAAGCGCGGCCGGGACGGCGGCTCAGGCCCGCGGCGGGAGGCGCGGCCGCCCCCTGCAGGGCCGCGGCGGGAGGCGCCGGGGAGCGGGCGGGACGGAGGGCGGCCCCGGGGCCGGGACAAAGCCCGGGGCGGCGGCGAGGGGCACCGCCCGTCTCCCTCCGCCCCGCACTACTTCGCCCCAGATGTCCCCGCCGCCGGAGGGGAAGGGGGGCGGGCTGAGGCGGGGCCGGGGCGGCCGGAGCGGGGAGCGAGGGAGGTGCCGAGGAGGGAGAGCACCGGGCCGGCTGAGGCAGTCGCGGAGCGGGGTGGCCGCGGCCCTGGCACGGCGGCGCCCGGGGGCGGGAGCCCAGGGGCCGGGCGGAGGAAGAGGAGGGGCGCGGGCAGCGGCGAGAGGAGCCGTCTGGAGGAGCTGCCGCGCCGAGGCGGCGGCGGAGGTGAGCGAGCGGCGGGAGGAGGCCCCTGCCCGGGCGGGGCTGACACCGGCCCCGGGGCTGCGGGGTCCCCGCCGGGCGCGGAGCGGGTGCCCGGGTCCCCGTGCGGAGCCGGGTGTGTGCGCGGCAGAGGGCGGCGGGCGCAGGGCGTGTGGCGCCGCGCCGGGGGGCGAGAGGCAGAGGAAGGGCTGGGGCGCTCCCCAGCTGCTCGGGGGTTTTCCCGGAGGGAGGTGGTCGCGCTGCCGAGTGGCTCCCGAGCCGTGCCTGCGCGGTGGTGCCCGGGCTGGGAGGGCGCGGGGCTGAAGCGCAGCCCGGGCTCAGGCGGTGGCTCGGGGTGCGGGGGTGCCGCCGGGGGCACGGGGCGGTGGCGCGGGGTGTCACGCCGTGACCCCGGGCTGCCGGGCGCCGCTGCCGCGAACAAAGAAGCGTGCGGGGAGCAGCGCTGCCCTGCAACACAAACTCCCAAAAACGCCCGCAGCCGGCAGGAGGAAAATGGGGTGAGGAGAGGATTCGGTGATGAAGCTTCGCTAGGAGGAATGTTTCTGGGATGAAGGGATATATTCAGTTCTCCTCGGGAGAAAATGCAAGACTTGCTGCGGTTTTGAGGCCACTGTCATATCTGCTCATTGTTTATTGTTGGGTTTTTTGCATGTGGCTGATCACACCTCGTAACAACAAATTTTCTTTAAAACGGCTCTTTTGATTAATTTGACAGTATTAGCAAAAATAAGGAATACGAGCCCTTGACTTTGCTCTTTGTTGTCCGCGTTTGCAGCTGACTGAATTATGACTTGCATGTAGGGTTAAAAGTGCTGTCTCCTTTATTTCAGAGCTCTAGGGGAAGATGTTGTCTCTTCTGACATCTTGCGATTGAGATACCTGAGAACAGGTTCAGTAAGAATCCAAGTTCCTGAAGAAGACACTACGAATGTATTGAAATAAGAAGCTGTAAACATTTTTTTTCCCCCGTCTCCTGTATTCCATAAGAAACCATAATGTGAAGCATTTCTCGGACACTCTCTCAGATGTATGAAGTCTGCAAAGCTTGCTGTCCAGACTGGCTGCTTTAGTCAGGGGTACTTGCCACGTTTGTGGTGTGTATATAGTACGCTGAAGAAAAATCACTTTTTTTATGAAATTCCCAGAAGAAACATTTTATTATGGACAGCTTTTTCTGTATGTATATCCAGAGAGATTAATGCCTAGAGTTGAAAGGCATTTAGTATACACTGCAAAGTTGGCTTTCCCTCAAGTTTTTCCAGATGTATTGTCTCCCTTGTACACTGGGAACACACACAACTGCCTAAACCACAGATGCAGGCATGGAGCTGCATGAACTTGTGAGCCACACCAGAAGTCTTGCTGAGGGCTGGTACCAGCCGCCACTGCACGATGTCAGCTGAGCTGTGATTGTGCCATGCTGATCCCAGCACAGTGCACACATGGAGTGACACCCTTCCTGCAGAGAAGAGGCTCTTGAGTTTTACGAGGAAGGGTGGCCAGTCGCCGTCACCTCTGTCGAGTTCTGTGCACAAGATTGTCCTGTGCCGGATGAACGTGTGTCTCCCTGCTCCTGAGATGTTGAAGATGTGCTGCAGCTTATGACACATCCAAGAGAAGAAGCTTTATAAGATGGCTCAAACCAGCTTGCTGCAGGGAAAGCAGTTTTACTGTAGGGAGTGGGTTTTCCACAAGCTTCAGCACTGCCTCCAGGAGAAAGCTAGCTGCGGCAGTAGTGCTGCCAACAAACAATCTCATGTAGGAAATTCTGGGAATAACACCGGTGGTGTCTCTGGGAAAGGAGCTGCCTGGGGTGTATTGTTGGTAGGAGGCCCCGGTAGTGGGAAGACAGCTCTCTGCACTGAGTTACTGTGGCCAAGCTCACCTGCAAACCTGCAAAGAGGCTTACATCGCCAGGCTCTGGCCTTCCATTTCTGCAGGGCCCAGGACTCTGACACACTCTGTGTTGGAGGCTTTATTAGAGGTTTAGTCACACAAATATGCCGCAGTGGACTGATCCCGGGATATGAGGACAAACTAAGAGATCCTGCTATTCAAAGTCTGTTGCAGCCCGGGGAATGTGAGAGGAACCCTGCTGAAGCATTTAAAAGGTAAAAACAAATTAAAAAAAAAAAAAAACCCTATTGAAAACAAAACCAAAATAAACAAAAAAAATCTGCTGTTTAGGTCTTCCTTCCAGTGAGCCTAAGATGCAGATAGTTCAAAACATGTTTGTTTCATGGCTTGTTATCTCTGTCAGAGCTTACAGACTTACCATGGAAAAATCAAACTTTGTCGTTATAGCTGGCATAAATAAATATTCACTTTAAAAACAAAGTTTATTATTAATAGTGAATTTATTTACATTTGTATATTAATACCCTCAGATGTAACTGGGTGTTTTGGAAAGACTTGAAAGTAACTGACTTCAGAGTGGAAAATACCTAGTCCGTGGTCTCCATGTGCCATAAAGGTAGGGCAGTTGTCCTTCACAGACCTGAAACAGACCTAATAGGACCCTTGGAAAAGCTTCCAATAACATCCTCTGTCGAAGAGGAGACTGGGCTAATGGATCTCTGGGTCTGATCCAGCACATCGGTTTTATGTTTGTCTAAAAATATGTGGTAGGAAAACGTCAATTAACTCCTTATGTTACTTCTGACAATATGCACAGATTGTGTCAAATCTTTATTGCTACTTCTTTTGTAAGTACTTCAGAGTGTTGAGGGGATCAGAAATTGATCAAGAGGGTTCACCCTGCCCCTTAAGAGGTTTGTCAGCTATCTAAGCTGAACGGAAAAAAACCCAGATTTTTTGTATTAGTGTTCCCAAACAAGCCATAGTCTCCTGAGTATGTCACTGGTAATTCTGTTTCTGTGAGGATAAGGACATATGAAAGGATATATTGCATGTATATAACAGTGTATATCCATAGATCTACTTAGAACAATGTACAATCTTGAGCACAGCCTGTGTGTCAGTGTGTGTCTATTGGTCTTTATTCCTTTGAGTCACAATGAAGGAAAATTCGTGAAGGACAAGGCTTGTCTTCATCAACACAGCTCCAGTTGATTGTGTTGCCAGTATAAAACTCCTCTGGAATATTGGTTAAACTGAAATTCTTTGGTACTCTGTAGTGGTGTAACTTTTTGTGGTACTTGAGGGTTTATTGCCTGATGTTTGCAGTATTAAAAAAAATTCCTCTATTTTTTTTTTTCCCCTGACTGCTAAGACTGGGGAGACGAGTACTGAGGTTGAACTGTAGTGCTTGCTCTTATCGTCGTAGTGGTGTAAAGGAGCCTTCCAGTTCTGATGGCCATTATGTCCTTGCCTGCTGAATAAACAGGATGCATGTCTACATTGTTCTCAGTGTAGTGTCTTAAAACAAATAGTCTAAACCGAGACTAGTTCTGGAATTTTTGCTTGCTGCTAAGTGAATATGCAACTTCTAACAGCTATTTGGGTCCTAATTTCAGAGGTATTAAGCCCTCTTAAATTCTAATGAATAAAAACTGGGTGCAATTAAGTGTCTATAAATGGAATAGCTGACTGGCCATCTAGCTTCAGGCAGTCTTTTAAAATCATGAAAGTGGATTAATCTGGTGAGTAAGAGCCTGTTTATGTTTAAAAGTCTATTACAGGGAAATCTTACTAATTTAGTACAGGCAAGTTCTCAGTAAGAGCTGGAATCCTTCCTCTCTTCTAAAATTGATTGCCTTACTGCACAGAACAGGAGCTAGGTAAATGTCTTTAGACAAAAATGCAACTGAAATATAAAATGTAAGAGATACTGGTTAGTCAGACTCAGCTTTTTAGACTGATTTTTGTGAGCACGGGGTTTAATGATGGGCTGTTCTGAGTATTTAGGTCAATACACAGCGTTCTTGGTTTTGTATTGGAAAAATAAAACAGGCACAACATCCAGTAATAGTCTTTTCCTTCTCAAATTTTGCAGCAATGATTGTGATCTATTACTACACTAAAAATTCTTACGAGGTAGTACAACAGCTTCAGTCAAGATTTTTCTTTTCACCCTTCATGTATCCCCTTGCTCCCACTTACCCTGATCTCCTGCTCTCAAAAGCAGCTGTGGTGGATGGTCTTCATTCTCCTGTTTCAGATTTAAGGGAGATGAGGTGTTGGAGACAAGGTGCTGTGCTGGGAATACAAGTTTTCAGCACTGTGGCAGGGGACCAGGAGGTGGCTGTTGACAGCGGCACCGCGAGCTTGTTCTGCTGGGTGATACAATCTTTGTCCACAAACAAGGAGGCACTTGGCAAGCCCCTTCCCACCATCAAACACCTCAGCCATTTGTTTAATTGAACCTTTGCTAATACATAAACCATTCAAGAAATGTTTTAACAAAATTGTAATTTAGGATGTTCCATGGTTTCTAAGGCTTGCCACGGAGCGCTTCAGTCCTCTGCTCTGGTGTGTTTATGGCAAGGTAAAGTCGTTGTAATGTGAAAAGAGTTCTAGGAAGACTTTACAGTCAGATAAGATTGCATCTCCCCTCGTGTAAAGGCACTGAAGAAGCACAAAGTGCTTGTCTCAGTGCTCCATTGATTTTTGCCTTCTTTTAGTTTATTCGGTACAAGAGGGGAAATATTTTTCTTTAAAGGCACTGTCAAATTTTTGCTCTGCTTTTCACAGCTCTTCCAGACCCAGCCATGTATTCATGGCCTAAAATGGAAAGACTTCTCTTCATAAGTGCTAAACAAGATGACACCACTCTATTTTTGTGCTAGTTGTCCTGGAAATAGCAAGAAAGAAAAACTTCCTAATGTCTTGTAACATGCCAGTTTGTAAACAATATAAAGTTTGTTAGTTAAAATAGTGACATGTTTTCCTGAAGGATGTTTCTTAAATAGATTTTCAGCAGTCCTGATGGTCATAGTGATACATGTGCAACTGATGACCCTCAGAGTTTCTCATGCTATTTAAATGTCATATGCATTTATAAGCTTTAAATGCCCTAAAAATTCGTTCAGGGGGAGATCTTGCAGTTTTGAAGAACAGGAAGGGCTGAGTTAGACAAATGTATTTAACATTTTGCATTTGTTGCTGCACTGACAGCTGAGAGAAAGAACAGCTACTTACAGCACTTTTCTTATCAGGCACTCGGTGCTGGAGCAGAAAGCAGCCTTAAATGTGAGGGAGAGAGCTGAACCCTCACTCAAATTATCAGTGAAAGTAAAGCGGAAGGTAACAAAGATGTTACAGACACCAGAAGTTAAGAAAAAATGATGTGATAGACAGAGAATTTAATTCAAAAGGTCTATTAGGCTCTTCTTCCCTGTTCATAAAGAAAAGTTAAAGTTGGAATAACCCAAATTTTGCAATGCTGTCTCCAGGGTTGTTTTGGTTTTGCTGCAGCAAGTTTATGCTTCCAGTGATTTGGTAGGAATACAGGCAGATACCACTTATCCAAGGCCATGAGGGCATGGAGGAACTCTGATACAAACTCTGGACAATGCTGAAATTTGTGTAAACTAAGCTGCAGAAAGGCATTTCCCTTATGTTCCTGGTTTATGTCTTTCAGGCAGAGTAGATGACATTAAACACCTTCAGACAGTAGGGAAAGGCATATAATTCCCATGTACTGTGCTGCAGTTGGGATTACTGGTGGGAAGCAGAGCTTGCTTCATTTGCAGCCGTTGCTCTTGAGTTTGAGAGATACCCAAGACCAAAGCTCCTGGGATAGAGAATTTAGAGGTGGAACGTGTTAAATAACACCATGTTTTTAGACTTGCACCAAACTCACCTTTGGTGTGTGTTGGTCTAGTACAAACCTACAGCAAATATTGAATTTTGCTTGGGTGTGTTGCTGCAATTAATAAATCACAAAAAAAAAAAAAAAGGTGAATTTCCACATCTCCCAGCAGCCTGGTGCAGATGGAGCTGCTTTGCTCTCACTCACAGATGAAGTTTCATTCTTTCTGAGTGTCTTTTCAGGGAACTTCAAATCTTTTAAGACCTTTCACATCCTTATGTCTCATGTATTGACTTTGGGTCAGTGATGTCCAAGTGTTTTTTGCTTGTGAAGTATCCTAAAATTCCATTACTGAAGTATTTCTCATACAACTACTTTATTGTGAGAGGGTCTGATCTAAGTGACTTTTATCAGGAAAAAGAACGAAGCTGTGAATTCAGATTTCCACTTAGAGACCCAAAAAAATAGAAATTTAAAAGAAGTAAAGCCACAAAACAACACCAGAAAGAGCTGCTGAACAAATTTGTGACTCTATAAGAACTTAATGGAAGTTTTCTCAAACTGATGTTACATCCTCTTTACCAGAAATGAATATAGGGAAGCTGTACCCCAGAGCTTAAGTATCCTTTTTTTTTTTTTTCAGAAAGGACACCACATTCTATGCATGCTGATGCTAAATTCCATGCAGTGGTTCTTTTGCAGATTCCCAGACTGTCACAGCTTTTCTTCTAACTCCTGATCTCTGTGTGCTCAACAGATTTACCTTGTCATTTAATGTGACCAATAATGTTAAGTGATGTAAAAAGCCAAACAGTTTTATAGTTCTCTAGAATATGCAAATATCTGTAGACTTCGCTGTAAGAGGTGTGAGAGGTCATGTAAGGTTCTCTGCTGAGTGCAAGTTTGAAGCAGGGGTTTACATTGATTAAATTTGAAAGCCTTGTATGAGTGATGTGAGTCACTCCTTTGGACAGCGTTAAAGTGCAGCAGTTCTTGTGCCAGTAGCTGATCTATGTAAAGTTCCTTCTGCCTGCTTGGAGAACTCCAAAGGATTGAGCCTCTGGTGTTGTGTCTTTGGCAATATAATGGAAACCTAGTAATATAAAGGGCAAAAATAAAGGGCAGAATTCAGAAGAAAAACTTCTGAGCGTCAGCCAATGCTAACAAGCATTTCCTTCCCCCCAGCCCTTCACCTGTATTGACTTTCCATGTTACTAAGTTATTTTTTTATCTTTTTCTTCCCTTTTCCCTCAAGAGTCATGTATCATCAGAAAGTTGCAAGTTGTAGGTGACAGAGTTTTTACTCCTATCTAAGTGATACGGGGTAACAAGTGTTATTTCAGGTTCTGGATTCTTTGTCTGACAACGTAGAAAAACAGTGGTTTGTTCAGCAGACATACTGTGACTTTTGTCCAGGAACTTTCAATCTGCAGTACTGAAATGCATTTTTCTTGCTTAGATGAAGGAAAAGATTTAGACATTGAGTTGTAAACGATAACAGATGAAGTGTGAAGAAGCTGTTCATTTTTAGAACTCCTTGTACCGTCTTTGAAGTCAGTAATATAATAAAAATTATAATGGATTGTGTAGGCTTTATTGAACAATTAACTAGTGAGCTTTTTGCTGGTATGGAGTACCTTATTGTTAATTGCAAAAATTTGAGTGCATTTTGGAGTAAATTTGAGATGAATTAAGAGTATCCTGACTTTAATGAGTTTTGATATTGCACCCTACAAAGTTAAGAGTTTCCCTTGTTAGTGAATTAACCACAGTATGTGATTCTGCTGCAGTTTGCAGCACCAGGTTCTGAGACTGCTGTGAGAAGGTGACAGTGAGAGGCAGCACATTGGAGACAGTTACAGATACCTCTGCTTGGGCTACTGGAAACCCAAAAGCTGCTGGGATTTCTATCAATTCACTCTAAAAGATATTACTAATTCAGTATTAATCTTTTATAGATAATAAATGACTCGGTTTTTCTCACCCAGGTCTCAGACTGCCTGGGAATGATCTACATCTCTTCCTCTAATCTACTTAATTCTGGAAAGGGCTGCTTCTGCTTCCAGAGCTCCAGTACAGTCTTGGGAGCTGTTGCTCTCCAGGGGTTGCAGGGAAGGCATGAAGATACAGATTTTGTCAGTCTCTCTTAATTTTGTAGAACTATAAATGGTAGAAACTAACTGTATCCTTTTTCATGCAAAGAAGGACCTGAATGCATGATAACTTAATTTACAAGACCCTTTAAAGAAGAAAGTTATTAAACCTCCAGTGTGTTTATTTGTTTACCAAGTGTAAAGTTAAAATGTGCAATACACTGATTTGAACCTCAAGAAGGTTGGAAGGGGAGCTCAGAAAAATCAAGTCCAGCATCTCTTTCACCAGACAGAAAAAACTGAAGATGCTGGCTTCATCTGCTCTTATGCTTCACAGTTCTTCTAGAAAAAAAAAAGCTGTATGTTATCCTGAGTTGGTTTTTTTTGCTATAATCTAAGATTTTACTACTTAAGGTGTTCTCCAGAGACATGGAGAAGAGATTCTTTCTTTCCTTTTTGGGACAGCCTTTTATGTATTTGAAAACAGCTTTATTCTCTTTCATCTCTACTTGAAATTAAGTAATTCCAGTTTGTTAGTCTGTCCTCAGAGGTCATACCTAAGAATGAATGTGGCATTAAAAAATCCCTTAGCTAAATAAAAGCTTTCAGTGTCTAAAGGGAATTTTTCTTACCAATGTTTTAGATGTGTAAATAAGCGGCATTCTGCTTCTGTACTTTCCCAGATTTTTGTCCATTCCTACATCTTTCACTTATGCTTGACTAGAATTCTGAAGTTAGTTGGACCCTAGCCCAGAAGAGCTTGATCTGTTAGAAGATTGAGTTCTCCTTTTAGTAGGAGTTTTCAGTTAAAAACTATCTCATTACAGTTAAAAACGATCTCATTACAGTTAAAATCAAGTTGTTCTGTTTATTTATGATGTATTTAATGCTCAGAAATGATGGAGCAAGATACCAACTGAAAATCATAGCAATTTATGGGTGAGATGAGAAACTATTTTTGTAAGAGCATGCACAAGAGGTTAAAAAGAATCTGCCAACTCAGCCTGTCTTTCCAGCTCAGTGAAAGAAATTCTGAACTGAAATCCACTGAACTGAAAGTGAAGTTGCAGAAGGTAAATTTCCCCTTGTGAGAGCATCTTGACTCTGCTGGAGCTTTTTGAGTATTTACATGTAACTGGGGCTTTAGACTTGTAACTGATGCTGGGTTTCATAGGAAACTCTTGTATTCTGGCGTTCTCCAGACCATTAGAAAGTTGAGCATTGCCTGAAGCTTAAGTACTTTGTGGCATGTTTCTCTTTAGGCTTTTCCCTTAAATCTGTGGAGTTAACGGGTCACATAGCAGCAGTGAGTGTTTCTGCAAGAGCAAGCTGTATGTTCCTCTTTCATTGTATGGAAGCACAGCCTACAGACTGAACATAATACCGTTTAAGGTTTTAACCTTTTCAGATTAAATTACCATAAGAAAGTTTCCCCAAGGCATTTTAATAATGACAACTTACATAGAACTTTTTGTCTTCTATTTCTATAGGCATTAACATTTTGGCTTTAATCAGTGTGGCTCAGACTTAAACCTTGCAGGTTTTCCTATAAGCTGTTTAGTTAGATGGACCTTCATAGCAATTCTTACTTGTTAATTATTTCCCTTCCCTTCAGTTTTCTATGCACATGTTCATAGCTTGTGCCAGGGTTTAAGTTTCTTTTCCTTTCTTCTTTTTCAATGAAAAAATGAAAAGGATTTGGTGGATTGTGAAGTAGAAAGGACTTAGTGTGTCTTATATACTGGGAGAAGATAGTATTGAAATAGCACCTCCTGAAAGCAATGACTTGAAGAGATTTCAGTTTCTTGCTCGTGATGATACATGCAATACACTTGGAAGGGTGAGAAATCTTCTGTCTATGTCCAGGAGCAGGAGTATTTTCAATAGTTAATGCAAAGACACTTTGTGATTGAAGAATGACTGCTGAAAAAGAAATAATCAGGCAAAAAAGGCAAGAAAATAATTACATTGACCCAAGGGTTGAGTTGTACAGAGGTGCTCAAAGGTATTGCAGAGGAGATGCTGGAAAGAGTGGAGGTGGGAAGGTTCCTGGTCTGCTTGTTGGCATCAAGATGTGATAAGATAGCATGAAAAAAGAACGAAAATGAGATCATGATAAGAAGGCAACTGGGGAAATTTACATAATGAAGTAAAAGGGGCAAACCAATTGCAATCAAGTGTCACATGTTTGTAGATACCTTCACACAAAGTGAGGACCAAAAACTCTTGCAGGTAAAGGCCATCAGACTTTTGGCTCAGTTGTGGATGCTGCTGTTTAAATTGATGGGAGTGAGAGGAAGGATGGAATAAAGGATCATATGTGAGTGGACTTTAGGTCCACAGACCAACCACCAGTGTCTTTTCCTTAGGTTTTTTTCTTTGTTATGTCCTAGTGTGAGCTGGTAATACTGGTGCTTGTGTGAGGGAGGGGAGGTGGGCGCTGGGCTGTGCATAGATGCAAATTGTGTGCTAGAGATCTGTGATATCTTAGAACATGAGAGAAGGAAGGGAGGGGCCATGGCAGCACCTTATTTAAGGTTATTTGCAGTATCATGGAGTTGTCTGGAAGAAAGAGAAAACTTCAGGAGTTCTAAATGAGTTAAGGAAAATACCAGCAATATAGAGATGACAGTAACAGGCAGGTAGGAATGAACCTCAGGAGGAAAAACTGTTGAGAATGGGATTACAGCATGATCTCCATCTTAGAGCAGTTAATTAACAAATCTTGGTTTAACTGCATCAGCTCTCCTGCAGCAATAGTGAGCATGATACACTAAGCTGTCCATCCTTTTTCTACACTTTCGTGAAGTAAAGTTCAACAGGACATTAGAAAAAAAGTTCTGTTTGTAGGTAAAGTACAGCTGATCTGTGTTAAGTGAAATTGTGTCCTATATGATTTTGGATTATCAAAATTTAACAGTCTAGCAGGTGGATACTTCAGCAGTTAACAGCACAACACCAAATCATTCTGTGTTTCTATACTTTTTTCATTAGTACTTTCTTCTATTTTAACTTGTGGTTAGGTTTTCATCCCTAGTAAACAATTTGTGTATGAGTTATTGGAGAGGAGGAAGAGGAAGATGTAGTTTCTCTCACTGGTTATTGTAGCTACGGCTAATAAATATGAAGCTACAAAATCAGTTCCAAAGCTAAATGCATCAGTGCTGTAAGATTATAGAATCAGGTCTACATGGTGCTAACCTAAGTGGTTTTCTTGAGAGTAAATTGTCAAGAAAATACAGAAAGCATCAATTGGAGATTACAGGCAAAACAGGGAAACTGTATCTGCTTGGGGCTGGGGGTGAAGAAAACAAAGCCACAAGATAACTGATAACGCCCCAAAGTGATGCATGAGAAACATATGCTGTGAATTGTACTTTGGGGAGTATGGGAGAATAATTTTGAATGGGACACATGAAAGCTGCTCCATCTGTTGCCTCTTCAACTAAGACAGTGCAATAAACATTAGGGTAGTCCATTTTACTAAGATGGAAAATAAGATGGATAAAGATATGTGGTAACACAAACATAGTAGGAAAGCTGTCTTAAGTGTGCTTGCCTAGGAGGGCAAATTCTTAACAGCTTTTCATCTGGTATTTGTGCAGAGGATTTTCTCAAAATGAGGTTGGACAATATAATCCTGCAATCAGTTCAGCAGTGGAAGTCGGGGTGCTTTATGATGGTGGGCAAGACATGACATAGGCAGGTGTGGAGCAACTTGATTAGGGAATTACCAAGATTGTAAAATGTCTGTTGTTGTTTAGCCTGGTTCTTCCAGGCTGGCAGTTTGAGAACCCCCTGTTCTGAAGGAGCCTCTTACTGCTGAAACAGCGACTGCAGCTCCTCTTCTTCCTGCTTCCCAATCAGTAATGTTGGTTTTTTTTCCCTTTGGAAGGCATAGGAAAATATTATTAATTTGGGGATTGTCAGACTGAACTGCAGTAATAATGGTGACTCTTTTATTGTGTGTATTAATCTACTGTATTCTGTTTTATGGTCGTGGAATAATAGAGCATAGTAAACGAGCATATAGCCTGACAACAGCCACACAATTGAATTTATTCAGTGCAGTTTTCTACCTGTCTCATCTGGGAGTTTTTAGTTTTCTTCTTGTGCTTAGCGTTTCTCTCATGCCAGCAAATACAGTCATATACCTGTAAAGAAATATCTGTTACTTCAGCTGTGTTTATGCACTGCATAAATAAAAACAGAAAAAAAGAAAGGGATTTTTGTCTATCTCCAAAATGTAGAATAATACCTACAAATTCAAATGCCTATAAAGCTACAAGAATTGCAATTCTGTTGTGTACTGTGTCTAGATAACACTGCTTATTGAAGTTACATTTTTGTAAGGAAAGCTGGAAAGACTATATATATATATAAAATATATTTCCTTTGCCTGTGCCTTTGGTTTCATAAATGATTTAAAACTAACCCTGTAATTTTAATACATTCTGTTGCATATATCAACTTGTTTGTTTTTTATTGTGGTGCCCCACTCTTACATGTTGCGTTTCAACCACAGGCTTTTGAATATTTGCAAAGTAAGTTATTAGCCGAACTTTACTTGTATGGAAAATAAGGTGCAGTATAGGCAATTCTCTCATTTCTACTAATGATAGCTTTCAGTGAGTCTGATTTGATGTTTTCATCTCATGCATTTGATGCAAAGTATACTTTCTTTGACACCTCCTACTTTTTTTTTAAAAAAAGAGAGGGATTTGCAGAAAAAAATACCATTGAGAACTTAATTGATGCTTAATAGAAAGAAAAAACATTGATTTTTGACCCTAATTAAAGAGCTTTAAAGCAAAACCTGGTGGATGATGAATTCCAGGAGTAAATATAAGTAACAGCAACTTAGACAACAGCTCAAAAACCAGGGATGGAGGAGGAGGGGAAATAGGCTTTGTCATGTGGGTCATGGGACAGACAAGAAGGTAAGCCAGGAAATAATCAAATGCCTTAGATGTCTTTATACTAATGGAAAAAAGGTAAGGGGTGAACAAGCAGAACTGGAAATTTTAGTGTACAGTCGAGATAGAGTTCAGTGTTCTAAAAGATCTGTCAGGATAACTTGTATAACTGGTATGTGTTAAAAAAGTAGCTTGTTTTGTACATAATATGCTTGCTTGTAGTTCTAGAATAAAGTAAAGAAATTAAAGGCACTGGAAAATCTGATTAAAATACATATACCATGTGTGCTGGTAGCTCTGCATGTGGGATTTCTGCTTCAGGGTTTGTTAGTAAGCCTGATCTTTCATGGACTGTAAAACCAACTACCTATCAGACCATCTTGTGAGTCTGAGTTTACCTGCTTAGTCCAAGTAGAGTCCTTGGTAAGGAAGAGAGATTCCCACACCTCAAAACTGTGTCTTCTGTAAAATTCTAAGTGCTTTACTCTACCAAATCAGCAAGCTCAAGTGAGCCAAGCTGCTTTAAGAGAACAAGTGGCATTATCCATGGCATAGAATTTGGATGATAATGTCTGCACAGTTAAAAATTTGAATAACAAATAGGAGATAAACATCAGCTGGGAAGGCATGATACAAGCAGGAGTCTGGCACTGACCATACTTCTGATGTCAAAGAGGAGATAATAGCTAGTGGGGAGACATAAATTAGCTTCAGTCAGATTGGGAAAAATCAGCTGAGGATATTAAAGAAATCTTTTGGTGATAGTGACTATGAAATGATCCTAAATGCATGTGCTGGGTTAATGGTTGGACTCAAAGGCCTTTTCCACCCTAAATGATTTCACGATTCTTTGCTTAGGAAGGAAAGAGAAAGAAAGGCAAACTGAAAGATGGAGATGTTGCTGACCTCAGATGATCTGTGAGTAAGATCTGATGAAGAGGAGTATAATGAAAAATGAAGGAATTGGCTGGAAAGAGCACTGAGGTCTCAAAGCGCTGTATTAAATGTCCAGTTCATTGAAACTAAGCTCCTCATCGCTCATGTGTTAAACACTAGGAGGAAGGTGGCAGAAAGAAAGTAGAGCAGCCACCTAAGGTGAAAGTGAAAGGGTAATGTAAAAATGAGGTCAAGACTGCAAGTTCAAGGTGTGTTTTACAAGAAATAACTCCTTACATCCGTTAGCAGAAAGAAGACAGTATCCACCAAGTCCTGGTCTGCTGTTCCTTGGGGAAAAAAACCTGATAGCAGCAGGAAAGCGAAAATGTCAATGCTCATGTATGTTGCCCTTTCTTAAAAAAGTCATTTTGCAGTCAGCTGACATCATAAAACTAGTGAGAAAGAGGTAAGATCAAAGAAAAACATAGCCCAGACCAAAAACCCCAATCAGATATCCAGTACAGAATAGGTGAGATGTTCTCAAACTGTTACCTATTGTCTTCAAAGGGCAGGTTATCCTTATCAGGATTGCTGAAAATTCAGAGTTGAAAGGACAATTTTTTTATTTAGTGCCTTGATCTAAGAAGGGATAAAAAAGGCATGGGGAATTAGAAGCATGTCAGTCAAAATTAAAAATGCCAGAAGAAATAATCAGACAAACTATTTGCAAGTAGCCAGGAGATAACAAAGAGGTGAAAAACAGCTAACATGGTATGACATGGTTTGGTTTTGATAAAGTTAATCTAACTTCTATTTAGAAGAGTCACAGGACGTGTGGATAAGGGATAACTATAAATGCCATCTTGACTGCAGGAAGGCTTTGCTTGCATGAGACTGGTGCAGACAGGCCATGTGCAAGGCAGAACTGTGTTTGGCTACATGGAATAAGAGAGTAGTAACTGTATTTAAATATCAGTACTTCACTTTCGCACTGACACAGCACATCATGTTGGTTTCATAGGGGTCTATCCTGTATTTTTCTTCTTTTCAGCCTGTTCCTTAATGCTGTCAGCTGACTGGAGGGAAGTGGTTATAAATTTTGGGTCCTGCTGGCTTCCTTGTAATGACCCTGGTGTTATCTGTGGGACAGAAGTTATAGGGCAGGAAGTACAAGGTTTGAATTGCAGGAAAGCAGGTAAAGGTTAGACAAGGAAGGAGAAAACTTCCCATTTTCAAGAATATTGAAGCACTGTAGTGGATTGCTTAGGGAGACAGTATTGATTGGTGCAAATCTTCAGGAATGCCTGGGCTTGTATCTCAGGGATGACAGATGTAGAGCTGATCCTGCTGTAGGTGAGGAAGTGGACTAGGTGACCTCTCCATCACTGTGAAACAGAACTGTGAGAGCTGGTGTAGAATACATTGCCCTTTTTTATGTTACATGTTTGGGGAAAATGTTTGCATGTCTTCTGTACTCTTCCCCACTTTGCCTTCGGGGACACAGATTCTTTTATGTCAGATTTGGAGTAATTTAGAATATATTGTATATGTTAGCACATATAGCAAGTATATTCCATTTAAAATACAGTCACCTGCTCCTGGTAGCAGTTGTGAATGGTTTTCAGCCACAGTTGTCTGTCCTTTATAATAGCTAAGTTGTTTGCAAACTGTTGTGGGCAGTCCACTATTACACCAAAATATTTGCTCTTAAGGCTTCTCTTTTCCTAGGGTTCAAGTAAATCCACAAATAGATCCGCTGGGAGTGCTTTGTAGCCAAAAATCACCTCTGTATTAGTGTGAGACAGTAGGAGGTCTCTAATCAATACCCAGGGTCCAGGCCTGTTTCTGTGGCACCAGTGGCGGGGGTTCCACCATAAACTCGGCTTTTGTCTGGCCTGATGCCCTAGAGCTGGCTTTTGTGCTCTCCTGGTGGGGCTGCAAGTCTGCCTTACAATTGCAGATAAAATCCAGGTTGCTACAAGACATTGCAAAATCAGGTATTGAGTTGCACAAGACTTGCCTGCTGTTTCTAATTCACCACTTCTGAAAAGGCCAGACCCTTGATTTACATCTGTGTACTTCACCTAGAGCTTTCCCAATAGGTGTTTCTCAGAGTGGGTTTTGTTTTGTTTTTTCCTTTTCTGCTTTCTGCCCCTTCCTTCATAAGATTAACCATGGTTGGGTAGAATTGTTAGAGCCAGTTTGTCTTCCTATGCAAATAAATAATTTACTAGAAACAATAATCGGTATTATAGTGTAGCCCAGGACTGTGTCTTAATTCCAGTGTTACACTTAGAAAGTCGTAACCAGCTGCAGTGCACTTTATCTTGTTGAGAAAGTACAGAACAAGCACCTCGATAACCAGATCAGATCTGTTGGTATGTACATAGGTGTGCACACATCCAACTGGGTCACTTCACTTTTGCCCTGTGGGTTATATTTTGCAGCTTTTTAAAGTGTGGAACTGTTCCATGCTTCACAGCCCTCATCTTTCATAAATATTCCCAGTTAGTTAAGGGTCCCGTGTGTCTGTTTTTCAGGAAGTTATTACCACTATGAGCAGCTGGGCAATTAGTAAGAAGGAAAGGCCTGTATTCCACATGTATATAGTGCCAAGAATTGGGGTGGTAATATACAGAAAGCAGCTATTGATTTGATCATTAATTTGCCTTTTAATAATTAGCCAGAATGCATTAAAAGGCAGGTAAATAAACTGTTTACTGTAAGTCATCCATAAGACGTAAATGCCTTGTCACAGGACAAAATAAAGCTCACTCCTCTACAAACAGCGCTACAAGCAATTTGTAAAGATGCTCTGGTTTTTCTTTCTGTGTGAATACAGCTGCTAATAAGTACTTGGAAAGAGGGCAATATTTCATCAGCTGAACAGCAGGCATTGTCAATTTTATTAGAAGTTAAATTCACCTTTTCTTTTTTTGTTGTGACCTGTGCCCCAAATGCAGTTTGGAAAACAAAAGAGAAAAATGCAGCTATTGGTGTAAGTATGTCTTTGCTGAAGCTTCTAGCAGTCTTTAACAGCTTTATCTTCACTGGCTCCATGCTTTTAAATGCAAATTGGGAGCTGGGGGTGGTGGGGACAGACAGCTTTAATCGATTATACTCCCTGCTAACCAACCTGTGGATTATTACAATATACAAATGAACATGTGTCTGTAAGCATATGAGGAACAAAGTTTGGAGTTTGCTGTCACTTGTGAGAATTTTTCAAACAGAGATGATTAAAAATATCTGGAGTTTAGCATTTTGTTTTCTCTTCTTAGACACTTAGAAGCTCTTACGTTTACTCCATGAGCAGTGGAAGTAGTGAAAACCCTATTGTTTAGATTTGTGCCCTTGGGTACCTGTGTCCTTAGGTATCCTGCAATGGCCTGAGCTCCCCTCTGTAGTGTCTGTACAACATAATTCCTGCCCCTTTCCCTGGCATGCAGCTCTTCCAGCTCTTAACTGCCCTACAGAGCCTTCTCCTTCCCTGCCTGTTTCCCAGCAGTGGGCTGGGGACAGTGGAGCTTCTGCTACACCTGATTTAGAGCTGGAAGAGGCAGCAGCATCAGGTTTCCACTTAGTGATTAGGATTGTTGCTAGGTCTCAGTGTGTGATTTTTAGGCAAAAATCCCGCTGCTTCTTATGTTGCTGGCAAAAATTACTACAACATTATGTAAATATAGTTGGCTTATTTACAGTCTCACTGTGCACTTCATTTTCCGTATTTGCTGATATAACATAAATGGAAATAAGTGTCTTAAAAATTACATTGTAAAGGGCTGTGATACATCATGTTGTGAACCTCATATAAGAAGGAAGATGCTTGTTTGCTTTTCTGAAAATTGAGATGAGTGCTTGGAGAATTATTTTGTTATACACTAGGTATTGTTAAACTCTTTGTATATAAATACATATACACAAAGACATCAGTCCAATATATATATATATATAGGCATATTCCTGATCAACATGCAGGATTTAGGAATGTGACAAATAGGTGGTGAATTTCCTCAAGGAATCTGGTGTAGAAACGTGGGAAAAAGCAAGAGGAGACTATGTGTGGAATAATGATGTTGTCTTCTTTTCTACAAACTTTTCTTTGGAAAGAACAGAGGTTTTAAGTTCATGATGCAGACCTCTGGGATGGTGCTTCTTTGGAATACAGGTTCCTGGAAATACTGAGGTATAATCTCATGGAAGAAGGTGTCTCAAAAAGCAGTTTGTTACAGCATTGTTACACTGTTTAGAAAAAGAAAGGTAAGAGCTCAGTAGTAGTAGTAAAGCAGATTTCCAAATATGTCATTTCTGTCATGAGATTTGAAGTGTGTCATGCTTTGCTAAAAGTATGCAGCTCTTGGAGTCTGACAAGTCAGGGGTAGTGGTTGTGTTTTTCTTTGGGTTTTTTTTTGCCTGCTGCTTCTGGCCTGCTTAGGAGGTGATTTTTATACACTTGTTCTGTGTGTGAATGCTGGCAGCTGGGTAGAGAAACGGAAGCCCTTTTAGGAATAAGCTATGCTCCCAGTTTCAATGGGGACATAGCTGAATTTTTTTATACCCCAGAGACAGTCAAATAGGAGGAACACACATTATGATTTCTGTTGCCCCTAGTGGGGCAATGGAATGAGTGGCTACTCATTAATTGTATTTAGCATGTATGTGCTTGCTTTATCTTTTTTTTTTTCCTTTTTTAAATAAGTATGTGCACTCCACTGTGACTCTTTGTGGACAATGCCGCTGTCTTTCTACTCTGTTCTGTTGTGTCTTTGTGTTTTTGTGGATCCAATCTAAAAATGTCAAGGACAACCATAAGCAGAACTTCAGCATAGCCTGTATGTATTCCTTCCATGTGTGGAAAATCATGTTTGCATGGGTTCAGTCAACTCAGTAGCAATCCTGAAGAATTCTGTGGGATGGCTCATTGTTCTGAGGTATTCTTTTTTGCTGCAGAGCATGTAAAATATCTTTGCTCTGCATAAGTAAGTCATTAGATTGCCATTAAAATGAATTCCATCATTTAAAATACCTAATTGTGCTGTTTTCTCTGGAGATTTTCTATTTTTACTGACTAGTTAACTGTTGTTTTTAATGATAACACTTTTATATCTGTATTAAATATAAAAGTTGTAAAGATAAAGCTGTTACCCTTTCAGAAGGTAAAGAAAATCAACTTCCAGTCTTCTGAGAGGCACTCTGCACGTTAAGCAATCTGTTAAAACAACCATAGATGAATCACCCTTGAGGGAAGTGCTTTAAAGACATTGTTAATTCTGTGTTGATTTATGTTATTTTCCTATGTAATCAAGAAATGGTAGGAGAGTGGAATTACAAAGTCATGTTATGGAGTAAACACAGACTCCTAGGATGGTGTAGGTTGGAAAAGACCTTTGAGGTTATCGACCCAGCATTGCGAAGTCCACCACTAAACCATGTCTTGGGAGAAGAGATTGACTTAGTGAGGGTTCACTTGGTGTCTCCATCCAGAGCAACAAAGATACTAGAGATGACTGGCCCCAATACTGAGCCCAGGGAATACCACTTGTGACCTTCCACCAGCTGGATTTTAACTCCCTTCCCCACCTCTCTTTAGACTGGACCATCCAGCCAGTTTGTCCAGGAGGGTGATGTGGGAAACACTGGCAGAGGCTTTACTAAAGTCTGGGTAAACAACAACCACAGCCTTCCCCTCATCCACTGCGTGGGTCACCCTGTCATGGAAGGAGATCAGGTTGGTCAGGCAGGACCTGCCTTTCCTAACCCCGTGCTGTCTGGGGCTGATCCCCTGGCTGTCACATAATGTGACTTCTGGCAAATTAGCACAGCACTTCCCGAAAAGTTTCACTGTTATGTTCTTTGGCATCGACTCTGAACTTGTGATGTAAAGTGTCTCGGAAGAACAGAATTTTATCAAACAGTTTCAAAGGGCACTTAAAGAGAAAGCCTGATCAATATCTTGTTAATGCCACACTTTCATTAGTGTTGCTGGAGGCTGGGAGAAGTCATTGTGCCTCATTTCTTATGTGCATATATTTTTCCTAGTGGAATTTAAATTATGTTAAGATTCAGAACTACAAGTATTGTGAAGTGGAAAGAAGCAGAGCACAGGGAGACAAGAGGCTGTGGAATAGTATTTTGTGGAGCAGCTTCAATATGCTAGGACTCTTCTGCCTGGGAAAAAGTAGCTCAGAGAGGCTGTGGTACAAATGGCATAGATAGTGGGAATATGACATTACTGCTTACTGTCTCTTCCAGTCAGAAGTTGAAGGACATCAAATGGAACAAGGAGTCTTTGGTTTTTAAACTACAAAAAGAGGGGTTATTTGATGCCGCGTGTAGCTAAGCTGCAGACGGCTTTGCTGTTGTGGATGCCAGAGCCTTACATCAGTTCATGCAAGACTTGGACAAACCTGTGGAAGTGTGGTCCCTTAAGGGATGTTAAATGCAAAGACTGAATCTCTGGTTCAGAAAGTCCCTGGAATCAGTGATTGCTGAGAATACTGGGAAAATTTGGTCTTCTGGTGCTTGCCCAGTTCTTACATTATTCCTTAGACATCTGCTTCCAACCCTTTTTTAGAGGCAGAGTGATTTGGGAATCTTTCCCAGATGCAACTGATCGCTCTTCTTGGTGGTGTTCCCAACAGGTAAAAACTGACACAAGAATGCTTCTGGATGCTCCTAAGGTATTTTGTAGGCATTTTGTTAGGGTCACACAGATTTGAAGTGAGATTTTAATTTAAGATACCATTACCATTTCTTCATATCTTGTAGTAGCATTCATTCTCAAAAAGTAATTTCATACAGAGAACTGTGTGAGAAGAAAATTAATTTTGATAGGGAAAGAAATGTTGCAGGAAAAATGCTTTGACACAAATAGCTGAGGGGGCAAGGCATCATTGTGGTGGGGGAAGGGGTGGAAAATGTGGTGATTTCCAACCGCCTCCTTTCATTGTGGGATTGGCATCACTTGGGAAAGTAATTTTAACCTCATGGCTACTTTAATTTCCTGTTCTGTAAATTGGTAGCTGCTTAACTTCCCAGCTTAGTGAACAGTGATTTCAGTTGGACTTCAGACGTCCTCTGAAGGAGTACCTAGTTGGGGAACTACCAAAGAGTTGTCAGAAGTCTTGTGCTTCTGGAAAAAAAAAAAAGGTGCTGGGGGTGGAAGGCTGTGTTTTAAAATCCATGTAACACCGAACACTTTCAGATCACAAGTATTCTGTACTTCATTTTTATATCTCTGAGAAAATTTCCTCCTAGTCTGTTCTGCTAGTTTCTGCTGTTATTGCCAGACATGAAATTGTACCACTATTTCCATTTTGCACTTTTCTCAGTCAGAAAACAACAAACCTCCCCCTAACAAGGCTTATGAATAATTTCTGAAGTGGGTTAAATTCTTGCATTAACAGGCAAGATTTGCCTATATTCCCCTTTGAATGCTTGGTAGGTGATAATGTGTTGACCAAAGTCTTCTGAAGGTAAATTTGTTCAGTAAAATAAATGAAAAAGGTTATTATGGTCTTGAGTAAAACAAAAACTACTTATGATGTGCATGCCTTCTGGACATGTGCAAACAGCAATTTTACAAGAGAGTAAACTGTCAGTTATGTATTTTTGTCACCTCGTTTCGTTTTCCGAATCCGTGTACTATAAAGTCAAAGTTTACTTGCCAAGTGTATTTAAAGATAATTTAGTCAGTGCAACTTACAGACCTAAATCACTATGAAGTTTCCCAGAAAAATAGTAGTGGTGTGTGGAAATACTGAACAGATGCATGATGGTTATGTAGTACTATTTAAAGATACATGTAAATGCAGTTAGGTATATTTTTAAGAAACACCCTTAAAGAGAGCAACAGTAGATGCAAATTTGAAATTTTTAGCCACACAATCAGATGTGTTGTTAGAGCTGCATCCCGAGGATGCAGATAATCCTCTCCCAGTAATAGGAGCTTGGCAACTTCAATATAAATAAAAGCTAATACATCAAAGTCACTACCAAATGCCTCAGTCTGCTACTAATTTGCATTTTATTTGTGAAGGTATGGCAGAAATTCTGTTCTTTGTAATACTGTTATTCATTCAGACTTGAACTCTTTGAGCTTTGATATTTCATTTGTCTTTTAGATTTTTGTTTCATGACCAACTGTTGTTCGCTATTAGTTTCTGATAAGCAATAGCAACAGCTTTGGCAGAGACAACAGTAGTGAAGTTCTTAACCTTTAGGCCAAGTAGCTTCTTAGTGAAGCAACGTTTTTCCAAGTCTGCTAATTAGCCTTGAACACTGTTACATAATTTTAAAGTATTGTTATACTTAGAAGTTAATGAAAAAGTAGTGGTGCCTAAACAAGAATTACATCACTACCTGTTCAAAGTGTTTCTGTTAGTTTAGTCTACTTCGATGTTTTCCATGGTAACTATTTTTAAAAAGTAACTTTGCATTTTAAGTTGATCATAGCTTCATCTTGGATGCCCTATATGACAGTCAATGTATTGTTAAAAGCTTTTAAAATGCTGATTTTGTGTCATGTTCCTTCCAGGTGCATTCTGCTCCCTCTCTTGGGAATGAAGCCCCCTCAGCAGAGCCTCTTCATGCTGGTGGATTCGGTGGACGAGGGCTGTAACGTTGCCGAGGGTGAACAGACTTCCACGAGTTTATCTGGGACAATAGCAGACATTTTAGCCAGCCACTTCGAGTTCTTCCCTCCCTGGCTGCTCCTCCTGTGTTCTGCCCGCAAGCAGAGTAAAGCTGTTACAAAAATGTTTACAGGTGAGCACAGAGTACAGGAATTGTTTGGGAGCTGTACCTAGGACGTTGTATTTATCAGGCCCTGGGGGATGGTGGAAAGCACTGCTGCATGCTTAGTTCTGAAAAATGACAATAGCAAAAATGGCAATTCTAAAAAACACACATCCCAGTTTACCCAGGACTATGGAAAGCTTCAATCAGCCAAGCATTTTAGAGTTAAATTATATCTTTGCAAACACCCATGTTCTCCACAGTGTTCTTGCTTTGCTCGTTTTATAAAGCTTAAAACAGTGTAGCTGATGTGTAAGTGTAGAAGTATTTCAGCTGCATACACCCATTCCTTACAACCTCAGGTTTTCCTTTCATCTCCCATTAAAATCTCTCCCCGTGTTTGCAGAAAGTGGGTAATAATCTCTGAAGGTGAAATTGGAGAGAGGAACAATGTAGATGTGAATTCTTGGACTGTGCTTTTGGCAAAGGTTGCACAGTAAAAAAAATTTTTACAGCTTCTTCATCCAGGCTTTACTGTGTCATGAGAACATTTCTTCACTGTAACGGTATTGTTACTGGAAGTTCTCTGAAATTTAATAAAAGGCAATATCTGGACTGGATTCCAGGCCTATGTATAAAGCCTGTGTGTATAAAGGACACAATTAGGACAAAAATGTGATTATAGAACTTAGACCCATAGGCTTGCTCGTTTCCACAGTGGCAAAAGGTCAATGGGATAATTGCATTTTGGAATGAAGTACTGTATTAATCAGTGGCAGACACGAAGACTGGTATTTGGGAGTATGTGAGAACTAAAAGAAACTTTGGGGTAGCTTCACAGGGTTCCTTTAGGCATTTATATGGGAATAGTTTTGTCAAAGCTTGGCTGATTATATACCTTGTCATTGCCAAAAAAACAGACAAATCTTTTTCACAACAGTTCTATTTCCTTTCCATTAAATCATACAGTATTTCAGACTAGTCCTAAAAAATTGCTCTTGTCTTCTAAGTATATTTCCAGATGGAATTCCTGACAGGAATCAGCAGAAGTAATGGATATGCCTTTAAAATAAATTTAATTCCAGTGAGTTAATTTTTCATTTCCACAGAGTATGACTTGATAAATAGCATAAAGGAAATTAGTGTGTGATACTATAATCCCATCTTCACTGTGGAAAAGGTAGAGCAAAGAAAGAATTGGTTACAAACTGAGAAGAAATTTTAGGGTCTATTCAGAGGAAGTGGTGGTTTAGCCACTATGAAAGGAAAATGTGACATTACAGCCAATGTGATGGCTGCCCTTTTAATACACTGTTGGAGGATTTCCCTGTTACCAGCCAATACTCAAGTTTGCAGAAGGTGTAGTGAGGATATGAGGAGCATGGCTGAAGCTTCTGTTAACTTCAAAAACGATGCAACTTTGTTGCAACTTTGTAAAACTGCAAATAATATGGATTTCTTTTTGGGTTCTGGCCTGAAAAGGATTGACTGACATTAACTCTTCTACTGGGGCAAACTCTTCTCCTCCTTTGTGGTATTTGAATGTTTACTTTTAGCTGAGCCGATTTTTACAGCTATTTATTTTCAGCTGGTGGGCAGGCAGAATTGAAGATCAACAATAAGTATTTGGACCAAATAAAAATCAGTTGCACTGTAACTTGGTAAGAGAGATTGGGATCCTTTTAGGATGGATTAAGAAAATGTGTCCCATCTGTAGTTGTTTCTGTTAAAAAAGTTTTGGAGTATGGTATGAAATATACATTAAGCAATATTAATTTGTTTGCAGTGAGTTTATATCTGTTTTCACTTAAAATTTTCATGCAGTGAAAACTTCCTCCGGATTTGTCTGACAGATAGGTTTAGCTCTCATTTCAGCAAAGTGTACCCAATGACTGGAAGCAGTATTGCTGCAGTGGCCTTATCCTGAGGATGCTCTTTTTTGGGTGTGCAGTACAGATGGGAGTTCTGCAAGCAGCTCCCAAGCCAAAACTAGTGATGACATGGAAGAGAGAGTCCAGTCTTTCTCACCCACTGTCATCCTGACGCTGCCAGTGGTGAATATCATCCCTAGCACGCTTAAGAATGAGAAAAGGAGGAGGGGTGTTTACTCTGATCCTCTTTGCTCTGTCACTTCTGGTGGCGACTTATTTATGAAAACTGAATAGTTGTGCCTGCATCTGCTGCAGCGTGTGCTCTGGGCCCTTCTGTAATTCCCAGATTCTGTAGTAGCACAATGTGCTACGGATTTTTTGCCCTTACTCAGATTCTCAGCTTTCATTAATTTAAAAAAAAAAGTAAAAAAAAAAAAAAAGCTTTGCCTCTCATGGCTACAGAGACAACCTCAAAAATATGAACCAAATGTGAGATGATGCCTGGCTGAGTCTGTGGTCGCCCTCCACAGTGAGCAAATGCCAGATGAGTTAGGAAAGGAGGGGGACAGATAACTGCCTTCTCTTCATGTGCTCTGTCACCAACTGCCATGTGCTGCCTGCTTTCTTTTCCTAATGGCTTTTCTCCTAAATTTAACAGTGCTGTCCTGCACCCATAGTTATTCACAGCTGTCTCCTACATCATCATTTGTTACCATTTGACTCCAAGTATGGGCACTCAAGCAGCTGCATCAACACAGCCTTTCCAATGTGAAAGTGGCACAGAATATAGAGTTTATTTTTCTGTTGTTGTTTTTTAGCTAATGAACTTACTCTAATGATTCTTCTAAAATGAGACTAAGTCTTGAAAGCATAGGAGTCATGCTTACAAAACTAATTTCCTGGCTTGAGAAATCCATCATATTAGTTGGAAAACTTGAGGCATTTCAAAAGCGGGCAATTTTACATAGGTAATTTGGAGTGAACAGCAGATAATTTCTCATTAGCAGTATAAAGGTCGGTGGACAAAAGTGCATATGTACAAATGTTTTAAGGCAGCTTTTTTAATAGGAGTTTACCTAATTTCTTCTTTTTTTGCTAGACACATAAATCAAGTATGTGTGACATCTGGATGATTATACCCCTCAATTAAACACTGGCATTCTTCCAAAGAATTCCTTCACATGCATGAGGCATGAGTGCACCAGTGCAGCACAGCCTGTGCAGATGTCATGTCTTAGGGAGCCATAGTTCTCATAAAGTTAGTGGCAAATACCAAAAAGATGCTGGAAACTTCAATAAAAAGAACCAAAAGTGGAGGTGAAAGGGTTCAGTTTAGCCTCAGAGGCATCTTAAGTGCCATTCACCCACTTGTCCATAGGCAGAAACAGACAATGTCATCCATTTTACACCCATCCTTTTATTTGTCATTCAGTTCCAGAGAGGTACTATTAAGAGCTAGTATTTATCCAAATTTATTCTTGATTGGAAATCTTGGGAACATGCCTTTCTCATGTTTCTGCTATTGACTGGTCTGAATAGATGTTGAGGGTTGTTTTCCTTACAGCCTTTCCAAAAAAATTTTAAAAATAAGCAAAAATGCAAAAACCTTAGAGAAATACAGTAAAAAATCACAACCCATCTTCTCTCAAAAACCTCACTGTTTGGTGATTAAATCTACTCAGGTAGCTCTATTGCTGAATCCCTAAATGAAATCAGTTGCCAGATTTGGAGCTGAACCTTTCTCATTAGCTGCCATTCCAGAAAATAAATGGCATGAGACTACTTCAGGAGGGATTTCTTCCAAAATAAAAAAATCTGAGTTGTCCTCTAATTTTTCATTGTAGGTTGGAATTTATTTGGGTGACTTCATGTTTCTTTGAAGTTTTCATGGGTGTTGGATTTTTACTATAAAAGATAAACTATATATATTTATGTGGTTGTAAAATTCACTTTTATAATATTGAAGCTTTGAAAAAGTTTATTTCTTGTTTAGGTTTGGGGTTTGGAAAGAAAAATTATTTAGACTGCTTGGGAAATATATAGGGAGCTTTTAATTACTATGTCTTTTCTTTTCACTACCGCTTTGAAAACACCTTACTAGGGAACTTCATATTTCCTTGTAAAAAGCTGTGTGTGAACTCGGAACTTAGTTGCCCTGTAATTAAAGAGGGAAGACAAAATTGTTTTAAATGGACTATTACCTGTAGATCTAATTAAATAAACTTCTGTGCAGTGACACGGACCAGTGAGAGCAGCATACTTCAGCCTCAGTGTCTCATAGCACCTGCAGAAGAGGCAGAGAAATTTGTAATGCACAATATACTGCAAATTGCACTAAAAGCTGAGTGTGCTGCCTGAGTATCCAGGTGCCCTTTACTCTGCTGGATAAGTTATTCTTTTTGAGCAGGTGTGCATAAATGGAAATACCTAAGAAGTACCTAATTCAATACATATTTAGATCAGCAGTGTAAATTATTAATACCGAATTACTGCCATGTTTGTAATCATTTGGATTACTCTAAAGCTAACAATTCAGTTAAATACATTAAAATGTATTTAAAACTTCTGTTATGTACTTATGTAAATCCATTTAAAGATATGAAAGTGGAAGGATATTTTTAACTATTGAAGCTTGCTAGTTAATAGCTTTTTTACTATTGAAGTATGAAAAGGTTGACATGCTATAAAAGTATTTATGACCAAGATACTTTTTTTTCCCCTTTTGAATGACCCTAGATCTTGCCAAGGAATACATTTGGAACAGATTTGTTTACAGAACTGCCAGAAGTGTAATAAATCAGAACAATCCATATTGGAGCTCCCGTTGGGTTGAAAGTGATGTGTTGTAAGAAAAATTTTAACAATGCAAAAAGCAGGGTCGTGGGACTGCAAGTTCTGTCTACTGTAACTTCTGTTTTGCTGAGCTTAAAGTAGTTCATGGGAATGCATCTGAAACAAAATGAGCTTTCTCTTAATATTTTGGTGCTTCTTGTCCATGAAAGTGACTTATTGTATGGGTTGAAAAGCAAGTTTGCAGGATCTTTGTTTGGAGATGTAAAATGACCTCATTTAGACAGATATTTGGGGAAAAAAAATGCGGCTTTGTTTTCCTTCTTCAATCTAGCAACAAAAATCACAGACTTAAAAAAATACAGTTCTATCTATAAGGCCTCTTTTGAATTACTTGCTTATTATAGTATGGCCTGGTGCAGTGGTTAAAATTAACATCCTGTTTATGTCCAAAAAGCTGTTACAATGGCAGTTTGTTAATCCCAGCCCTTAAAGAATGTTTCATCCCTGCGATATGTGGACGTCTGCATGAGTGTAGTGTGCTCCTTGTTATCCCAGCTTATTTTCAGATACAATATATAGGGTCTCATTAACAAGGAATGTATGGAAATACTGCTGAAAAGAAAAAAAGGAAAGAAAAAAAAGCAATTTTTGGCTTCCATAAACATGCAGCCAATCAAATAGCTTAAAACTGCTCTGAAGCCTTCTGAAATTTATTTACTTGTCTGAAGTGCTTAGATATTTGGTGTATCTCAGGTAAATACAGATCAGGGTAATATTTTTAGCCAGAATATGGAGCAAAGTAATCAGAGCATCGTAGAATGCTTTGTGTTGGTAGAGACCTTAAAGACCATCTTGTTCCAACCCCCTGCCATGGGCAAGGACACCTTCCACCATCCCAGGTTCCTCAGAGCCCCATCCAGCCTGGCCTTGAACACTTCCAGGAACGGAGCATCCATTGGGCACTGATACCTCATATAAAAAAAAACACCAAACACACAAACCCTTTCTTTTTTTGCTTTTTTATTTGGAGCTCTTATGGTTTGGGTTTTTTTGCTATCACATCCATAATTATTTTGTTCATTTTGCCACCCATTTTGGGAAGCAAAATGAAAATTGTTTTTCAAAGAACACTTGCAAGGCAAGCAAGAGTCTTTTGGTTTTGAAGCAGAGATACAGAGACTGAGGCGCTTAAACAGTTACCACTCTGCAAGTTTTCCTGGGAAGGCTGGGAGTCAGGGGAGGTGAAGTGTAGTCCTTAGTCAGGCAACACTGAACATCAGCTGAAATCTCAGGATTGCTGTTGTGCCAGTCCATTGGGGATTTTCTCATGGCAGGGAAAAGAAATCCACTACTGAGAAAACACTTGAGCGATGTAAAAATAAATATAGGTTGCGTTGGCAGGTATATATCAGAAGGAAGGATGTGGGCACGGGATTCATGTGAGAGTTTGGGGGTTTTGTGAGCAGGGTCACTTAGGTCAAAAGACATAGAGAATGAGTTTGCAGAGCTCTTTGCCTGTTCTTGTTCAGCCAAGTGATAGAGACAGATCTGTACGAGGAGAAGCAGAGCAGTTCAGAGGAAGGTGAGTGAACGGGGTGGTTGTATTTGCTCCAAGTTGAGCAAAACAGAGCTGTTCCCTCTGCACACATGAGCCAAGCAAAGGGACACTTGTCTCTAATTACAACTGCTTGTGTGCGTGTGACTGTGAGTCCATGCACCAAGCAGTGCTCTGGTTTTGGTGTTACTTTTTCACTTCTGTATCTTCTGAAGGATCCTGACCTAGAAACAGCCTTTCACTTCAAGCGGGAGCTTGGGATCTGCAGAATCACAGGGCACTGTCTGTTCTTACTCAGCAAAGTTTTTTATTTGGGTTATGTGCAAGAATTAAGGGCTTCACAAAGTTACATACAGAATGTTTTAATAAAATGCATAGTAAATCAGTGAATTACGCCATCCTACAGGTCAGGTTAGGACATTACTTGAATTTGTGGCGCATTATGGTGAATAAAGCTGATTCTGTGTTTCCTTTTAGAGAAAAAAAAAAAAAAAGACGCCTCTGGAATGGAGAAAGATTATTTTCTTCCTCCTGGCATTCTCATTCAAAAATCTTCAAGTAGTCAATCTTACTTATCTAGTCTTACCCTCTCAACTGACTGTGCAAAAGTGTCCTCTCCAGTGATTTTGTGGAGAAGCATGATTTTGTTTTAGGTATTCTTTTGGTTTAGTCCTGTTTGTAGTGCTTCCCAAAT
Source organism: Coloeus monedula (assembly GCF_965178545.1). Classification (NCBI taxonomy): domain Eukaryota; kingdom Metazoa; phylum Chordata; class Aves; order Passeriformes; family Corvidae; genus Coloeus; species Coloeus monedula. The sequence continues at coordinate 5,252,707 of NC_138785.1, read as the reverse complement.
TACTAAGGGAAGCAGAATATTTTAGTAACAGTTCCATAGTTGGCCTCTCAGTTCTGATCTGTCATGTTTGTACAGTGCTTATGTAGACTAAACAATTAAGAGAATGATCTTAATGGGACATTCAGAACCACTGCTAAAGCCACTGGGGAACAAAAACCACAGCTCTGTTATCAGCCTGAACTTGCTGTCAGAACAAGCTCACAGACTGAGCAGCTCAATCCACAGACTGTTTAAATACAATAAAAACATAGTTCTAGAAGCACCATCCTTCACAGGCTCACTTAAAATGATTTGTTCCTTGGAGATGGGGCCAGAATTGAATTGAACACATTGATCTATGGTTGCTTTTCCTTCGGTATAATTTAGAGTTTAGTAACTTTGCTTTGCTTTGAAGAGTGGAGCTGGTTTTGTTTCTGACTAGCTGAGCTGGCTGTAAAGACAGGATTACAACCTGTCCCTGGAGAAGCAAGGTGCCATTCTGGCCTGAAACACAGTCACTGAAGCTGCTGTGTCTGTGACCTCTGTGGTTTTCCTGTAACTTCCGCAAGATCAGTGTTCAAGCAATGCAGTGTGTCGTTAATCAGAGAGGGTAGGTCCTCATCAGGTGCTTACCTTGGCCCTACCAGAGCAAATGTTTGAAATGGCAGAGGCAGCCCTGTATCCACACAGCTCTGCCTTCGCTCAGCCCCATTTCTGAGAGTCTTCCAGGCCGCTGAGGCGGGGCAGGGAACTTCCTCACGCGTGCTGCTAGGAAGTGTCCTTTTGCTTGAGTGGGAAGG